>NC_058095.1:36280000-37530000 GCF_020171115.1 Neogale vison | reverse complement strand
TTTATGTTGGCATCTGCTGTCCTAACCCTTTGCCACAAACTAGGGAGTCTTATCTGCTCTTAGTTCAACAGAGAACAAGCCCACGGCCCCAAACCACATGTGAAGTTCTTAGAACAGCTGGGAGAGGTGTGGGAGAGGCGCTGTGGGGCTCTGTGGCTGTTGGGGGTTTGGAAGAAAGTCTGGGGAGGCTCTGGCAAGACAGCCCACCCTTTCCAGAGTAGTCCTGCCTCTCTTATTTTAAATCCAGATGCCCATGGTGGTGAAAGGAAACAGACATTTATTAAGGGCTGTTTCATGAGCCACACACTGTGCTTTATGTACAAGCATTCGTTGAACACAACGTCCCTTTAGAACAGGGCGTTATGGAGTAGGCTTTAGCTTTCTCCCTTTTGTAGATAGGGCCCTGAGGCTGAGAAAGATGCAGTGACTTGCTCAAGGCTGCACAGCTTGCTCCAAAGCCTGCATCCTTTCCAGTGAACATCCGGCAGACATCAAGAGGGAGCAGACTTTGCAGGCTCTTTTCTCTAGTTCGTTCTCCGTTTCCCTTCCATTTCTCTGTAGTCTGTGTCCATCCCTAAAAGCAGCCTGTTTCAGGCAGGTCAACAGGAAGGTGAATTTGAATGGTCTGACCGTTAAGTGACTTAGATCCCAGAATATCCCCCTTTAAGCAATAAATTGTGGCGCCCAGACTGCTCAGCACCTTTTGTTTTTGCCGTTCAGTCCTTGCATCATTTGCATCATGTATGCTCCCATGCCCTTGGAATTTTATGACTCCACACAGCAGATATTTCCTCCTTGAGAGCCAGTGCCTTCTCAGCCCCTCCCTCCATCTGTTGAGGGAATGTGAGGGTGAACTGAGACCTACCAGAGGGGGACAAGGGCTGTAGAAGGCCATACTTCTGCCCCTAGCAGCCCACATGGCATCCTAGCTCATCTCAAGGTTTCTAGACAGATACGTAAAAGCTTTTTGTAACCCATAAGCACATACAAATGGTTTTGATCTTTCCTAGTGACTCGTGTCCTCGTGTGGAAGTCCTACAGAGTCCGGAAATTCTTCCCTTATAATTAACCCAAGTCTTTTATTTCCATTTATGTCCATTTCCTTCTCCTCTTATGGCAGAGAAAATGGAAGAAATCCCCTTTAGTCTTCTATTCCTCTTAGCTAAAGGCTTACTGGCTCTAAGTTCTAATTCTGCACTTGGGTTCTAATTCTGGAAGTTTGCATCATTTTTATTGTTCCTTATTATCACCCTTCCCACTTTCTCCATACGCTTCCTCAAGGATGAAGTCCAGACAGGATCCAGTATTATTTTGCATGGGTTTCAGTTCTTTGGAATGGAGCCTGTGGCTTACCCTGACCCTAAATGGGAAACTCCACTGGGCCTGACCATGGATGGAGAAAAGAATGAGAAAGGAAAAAGGACTGACTGGGCCCTCCCCAGCAAACTGTCAGATCTGCTGAGGCCGGATGTTTAGCCAACATCCCAAGGGCAGGGGGTTTTGCTAACCCTCCTTTGTATCTCTGCCTAATACTTCTGCTCTCTTCTTGCTCAGATGGTTGATAGTATAGTGTATGGTGCCTTTTGCAAACATAGGAAGACAGAGAATAGATTTGTGGGTGCCAGGGCCTGGGACAGAGGGCGTGAAAGGTGACTGGTAACGACATGAGATTTCTTTTAGAGAGTGGAAATGTTCTGGAATTTTAGTGGTGATGATTGCACAACCTTACGAACATATCAAGAGCCACTGAATTCTATACTAAGAAGGTGACTTTTATGATAATGGGAATTACATTTCAGTTAAAAAGAACTCAACTTTATTTGTGCACTAATAAGTTCTTTTATAACCGTATAGTAAAAAAAATTGTAACAACACCACAATATACATAAAGCCTTGAAGTTTATGAAGCACTTTCTTTTTAATTTATTATTTATTTTTTAAAAAAGATTTTATTTATTTATTTGACAGAGGAGACACAGCCAGAGAGGGAACACAAGCAAGGGGAGTGGGAGAGGGAGAAGCAGGCTCTCCACTAAGCAAGGAGCCCGATGTGGGACCCGATCCCAGGATGCTGGGATCATGACCCAAGCCAGAGGCAGATGCCTAACAAGTGAGCCATCCCGGTGTCCCTATGAAGCACTTTCTTTCATCATAGCATCTCCTTTATTTCTCATAGAAAGCTGATGTGAGTACTGTTTTATTGTGCCCATTTTACAGATTAGGAAATTAAGTCTCAGAGCAGTTAATTGGCTTGCTCAAGTTAGTAGTGTGGCTGGTACTTGGCAAAGCCAGGACTTCAGCTCTGGTAGTCTGCCTATTTGAAGCCCATGTAATTCACACTGCCTGTGGATGGGAGGTCGGAGAAGCAAGCACTAAGTGCTTCAAAGGATTCACAAAATAAGACTGGAAAGGATCATGGGGAGCTTCAGTCTCATCCCTCCATTTTTATGGAGACGTTGAGTTGCAAAGAGTGGAACCCTTGCCCTTTGTCATAATAGTAGAGAAATGGGGAGATCAAAGTCACCAAAGAAAAGGATTTTGAAAACCCAAGTAGATTAGAATCAGCCTTTTCATCTCACTTGTCCAGGCTCCTGAAAAGGCCAAAGAGGAAAGAGGGGAAACTAACCTTCCTTTAACTCTGGACTTCATTTACCTTGTTTTACTTATTATCCTCAAAAACTCTATGAAATAGGTATGGTTTCCATCTGCAGATGTAAAAGATGTCAAAGCTGAGAGAGACTAAATATTTCTCCCCTTGTCAAGTAGTTCATAAGTTGTGGTAAAACCAGGATTTGATCTTGATCTTCTGAGTCCAAGGCTAGATCCTCTTCTCAGGCGCAGATAGGCACCTAGCTCCCAGGTGGTGCAACTGGGTGGACAGATGGACATCTGCTTCCCTCATATCTCTGCCCCTCCTGAGGCACATGCTCCATTAAAAATGGTTGACCTTGGGCGCCTGGGTGGCTCAGTGGGTTAAGCCGCTGCCTTCGGCTCAGGTCATGATCTCAGGGTCCTGGGATCGAGTCCCGCATCGGCCTCTCTGCTCAGCAGGGAGCCTGCTTCCCCCCCCCTTTCTCTCTCTGCCTGCCTCTCTGCCTACTTGTGATCTCTCTCTGTCAAATAAATAAATAAAATCTTAAAAAAAAAAAAAATGGTTGACCTTTAGGGCGCCTGGGTGGCCCAGTCGGTAGAGCATCGGATTCTGTTTCAGCTCAGGTCATGACCTCAGGGTCGTGAGATGAAACCCCACTTTGGGTTCTGGGCTGGGTGTGGAGCCTCTTTGGCTCTGCCCCCCCCCCCCCCGCCAATCTCTACTACCCCCACCCTCCCAAAAAAAGAGAAAAAGAAAAACAGTTGAGGGCGCCTGAGTGGCTCAGTGGGTTAAGCCGCTGCCTTTGGCTCAGGTCATGATCTCGGGGTCCTGGGATCGAGGCCCGCATCGGGCTCTCTGCTCAGCAGGGAGCCTGCTTCCTCCTCTCTCTCTGCCTGCCTCTCTGCCTGCTTGTGATCTCTCTCTGTCAAATAAATAAATAAAAAATTAAAAAGAAAAAAGAAAAACAGTTGACCTTCCCAGTGAGAGGAGAGGGCCCAAGTTGGAGAGGCTGTGTTTCATGCTAGGACGATTTCATGCCTTAGTCTGCTCAAGGGTGAGGACCTGTGCCTGGTACCGACGGGAAGGAACCCATATGTTTGCTCTTTTGCCACCTCCCCCCGAAAAGTATTCATTTTCAATGGTCCCCTTGCTTTTAAACGGAATTACTGCCTTCAGACTTTCAAAGGGGCCAGAAATCAGTGGTTTGGGATACTAAACAGGAAACTCAAAGCCCTTTCCGTTCCTTTGAGCTGGCTGGAAGGGCTGGGCCTGGAGCTATTAAACTTTCCTTTAAAGGACAGACGAAAAGTGTTGTGTAATTTTTTAAAAAAACAAAAAACCTTTCCTGGAGTCCTGAACACCAGCCTCCGTTGATACACAACATGGAAAAGAACTGCCTTGTTGCCTGGCGGTAATGACAGCAAACAAATGTGTCTGACAGTCTGTTTGGGATCTCCTGGTCTGAAATTCTGTTTGCTTCATTCTAATTGCTTCCTTAACTTCCTTTCAGTCTCCCCACCTTTGGTACCACCCTCACTCAAGGGAGTGCCAGGCCGTGCCTGGGTATGCCAGGCTGGGCTGGGCCCCACAGGATACAGTGACCCAGCCGGCGCTATTCTCGTCTGTCTGTTTGCGAGATGCCTGTTGTTCTCAGTGGCTGTTTTTCCCATCATAAATGTTGCCTTGGCAGAGGCCCAGAGTGGAAGCCATGGTGGAAGAGCTTCCAGAGTTCTATCTCAGGAAATTCAGCTGGTCCTGTGTGCCAGCTGAGCCAGCAGGTTCACCATTATCCAGAAGGGTACCTGAGGGGGTGGTGCCTCCAAGACAGCCCTTTGCATAGTGTGGGCCTCAGCCAGCACACTTCGTGGAAGTGGCCTGGGGGGACCATAGTGTCCCTGGGCGGCACCTCTGGGCCTGGCTGGCATTTCTCTTCTCTGCCATGTGTCCTCCCCATCCTGTACTCTCTAGGAATTCTGGGCTATGCCAGGCTAGGGGAAATTACTCGTAGGCCGTGCCCTAAAGCAGGCAGAAACCCCCAGAATGGTCCCCAGACTTTTAAAATCACACATCCGTACAGTAAAATGTTTTGAGTATATACTCCTAGTCTGTGGATACTTAAGAGTGGTATACACATACTGCTATGTAATATATACATTATAAATCTATATTCAAAGAAATGATTAATAATTAAAATTTAGAAAGGAAAAAAACCATTATAAATTGGTTTTCAAATCTTATTGAAGCTATGTGATTTAATACACTCTTTTAAAAAGAAAACTCGGGGCGCCTGGGTGGCTCAGTGGGTTAAGCCACTGCCTTCGGCTCAGGTCATGATCTCAGAGTCCTGGGATCGAGCCCCGCATCGGGCTCTCTGCTCAGCAGGGAGCCTGCTTCCCTCTCTCTCTCTCTCTGCCTGCCTCTCTGCCTGCTTGTGATCTCCGTCTGTCAAATAAATAAATAAAATCTTTAAAAAATAAAAAAATAAAAAAAATAAAAAGAAAACTCGTTTATCACTTTCTGACATAGTAATTCTAAGGTATGTCCTAATGAGAGTATTTTTCATACTTTAAAAGTATCCCTTGCTTGGGATACCTGGGTGGCTCAGTGGGTTAAAGCCTCTGCCTTCGGCTCAGGTCATGATCACAGGGTCCTGGGATTGAGCCCCACATGGGCTCCCTGCTCAGCAGGGAGCCTGCTTCCTCCTCTCTCTCTGCCTGCCTCTCTCCTACTTGTGATCACTCTGTCAAATAAATAAATCAAATCTTTAAAAAAAAAAAAAAAGTATCCCTTGCTGGAAAGTTCTTATAAGAAAGGCAGATTCAGATGCAACATTAGCATGTTTGTGCTTATGAAAATCATGATCCCCACGCTCCAACCCATTTACCCAATTACACAAAGGTTTTTGCAGAACTTTGCAGTTGGCTCTTTGTTTGGGATACTTTTGAATAGACTAGGAAATTGTGTCTTCCTAATTGTCTAAATACAGAAATACAGTGTATGGGTAGGAGATTGTAGATGGCTTATTTTTTTTTTTTTTAAAGATTTTATTTTATTTATTTGACAGAGAGAGATCACAGGCAGAGAGGCAGGCAGAGAGAGAGGAGGAAGCAGGCTCCCCGCTGAGCAGAGAGCCCGATGCGGGCCTCGATCCCAGGACCCTGAGATCATGACCTGAGCCGAAGGCAGCGGCTTAACCCACTGAGCCACCCAGGCGCCCTGTAGATGGCTTATTTTTAAATTTTTATTGGATTAAAATTTTTTTTTTAGTTTTACAAAGTAAAATTCACTCTTTGGTATATAGTCCTCATATGTGATAAACACTTGGTCTTATAACCACCCCCGTAATGAAGATAGTAATTCTGTCTCCCCCATTATTCCTTGTAGTCAAACTCTCCCCCTAGCTGTAACCTTTGGCAACCACTTACCATAGCCCAATGCATTTCAGATTCATTCATGTTGGTATGTGTATCAGCAGTTGGTTCCTTGTATTGCAGACTATGGTTATATGGGCAGCCCCATTTTATCTGTTCACCAACCGAGAGACATTTAGGTTGTTTCCAGTTTTGGGCAATTAAGAATAAAGTTGCTCCAAAAACATTCTCCTGCAGGTCTTTGCTGAAACATACGTTTTCATTTAACTTGGATAAATGAAACCACCAAACTCTTGTCCAAAGTGGCTATGCTGTTTTGTAGTGTATGAGAGAGTTCTAGTTGCTACACATTCTTGACTTGGTTTTGTCAACTTAAAAAATTGATCCATTCTAATAGGTGTGTCGTGATCTCTCATTGTGTGTCTTTTTTTTTTTTTTAAAGATTTTTATTTATTTATCGGGGAGGGGGGTGGAGAGAGCGAGCACAGGCAGACAGAATGGCAGGCAGAGGCAGAGGGAGAAGCAGGCTCCCTGCTGAGCAAGGAGCCCGATGTGGGACTCGATCCCAGGACACTGGGATCATGACCTGAGCCGAAGGCAGCTGCTTAACCCACTGAGCCACCCAGGCGTCCCTCATTGTGTGTCTTTTGTTTTTTGTTTTTCTTTTAACTTATGACTACCATTTTATTATAAAGGATACAACTCAGGAACAGCCAAATGGTGGTGAAACAGAGAGCAAAGGTTGAGGGTGGAACTTTTCATGCTCTTTCAGGGCATGTCACTCACTGAGCGCTACGATGTGTTCACTAACCTGGAAGTTCTCAGAATCTCATTATTCCAGAGTTTTTTAGTTTTGTCATCAGTCTTCTGTAACACCCAGTGCTCATTACCTCACATGCCCTCCTTAATGTCCATCACCCAGTTACCCCATTCTCCCATTCCCCACTTCCTCCCCTCCAGCAACCCTCAGTCTGTTTCCTATGATTAAGAGTCTCTTGTGATTTGTCTCCCTCTCTGATTTCATCTTGTTTTATTTTTTCCTCCCTTCCCCTATGATCCTCTGTTTTGTTTCTTAATTCCATATATGAGTGATATCCTATGATAATTGTCTTTCTCTGACTGATCATTTCGCTTAGCATAATACCATCTGTAGTTCCATCTGCATCGTTGCAAGTGGCAAGATTTCATTCTTTTGGTGGCTGCGTAGTATTCCGTTGTATATGTATACCACATCTTCTTTATCCATTCATCTGTCTATGGACATCTGGGCTCTTTCCATAGTTGGGCTACTGTGGACATTGCTGCTATAAACTTTGGGGTGCTGGTGCCCCTTTAGATCACTACATTTGTATCTTTGGGGTAAATCCCTAATAATGCAATTGCTGGCTCATAGGGCAGCTCTATTTTCAACTTTTCGAGGAACCTCCATGCTGTGTTCCAGAGTGGCTACACCAGCTTGTATTCCCACCGACAGTGTAGGAGGGTTCCCCTTTCTCCGCATCCTCGCCAACATTTGTTGTTTCCTGACTTGTTAATTTTAACCATTCTGACCAGTATGAGGGGTGGTATCTCATTGTGATTTTAATTTGCACTTACCCCAGTGACTGGTGATGCTGAACATCTTTTCATGTGACTGTTTACCATCTGTTTATCTTTGGTGAAGTCTATTCAAATCTTTGGCTCATTTTATTCTTTATTTAAAAATTTTTTGAGGTTTTTTTTTTTTTTTTTTTTTTGCTGGGTACAGTACACTTTATTGGTGATACACTTTATTGATGATTGAGGGGCTCCCTGAGTCCCTCTCTTTCTTTGGGGTTCTTGCGTGGAAACTGCCTAGAGGTCATGAGATTCTCATTGTGCCATTGGTGAGTTGGGGCAAGGACTCCCCAGCAGCTGAGGGCCTTTCTGTCTCTTCTCTTGCTCTCCCTGGCCTGGTAATCCAGGGGGCTTTTACTCCTTGGAGGCCATATGGACCGTAAAGTCCACCAGCTGGTTTCTGTAGCCAAATTCACTGTCATACCGGGAAATGAGTTTGACACTGTGGTCATTAGGGAGAATGCCAGCCCCATTATCAAAGGTGTAAGAGTGGGTATCACTGTTAAGGTCTCAGGAGGCAACCTGGTTCTCTACTTTAGCCCAGAATGCCCTTGGGGGGGGGCCTCTGATGCCTGTTTCACCATCTTCTTGATGTCATCATGTTCGGCAGCTTTCTCCAGGAAGCAGGTCAGTTCCGTGACTGACATTGCAGATGGGGACAGGAAGTCCATGCCATTGAGCTTCCCATTCAGCACAGGGATGACCTTGCCTACCTTGATGGTGCCAGTAGAAGGAGGAATGATATTCTGGGCTGCCCCTCAGCCATCATACCACAGCTTCCCAGAAGGGCTGTCCACAGTCTTTGGTTGGCAATGATGGCATTCACTGTGGTCATGAGTCCCTCCATGACACCGAGTTGTCATGGGTAACCTTAGCCAGAGGGGCCAGCAGTTGGTGGTGCAGGAGGCATTGCTGACCATCTTGAGGAGGTTGTCATACTTCTCATGGTTCATGCCCGCCAGAAACATGAGGCATCAGCAGAAAGGGGCAGAGATGGTGACCCTTTTGGCCCCACCCTTCAGTGGGGTAGCAAAGAACCCAGTGGACTGGACTCTGCAGCATACTCAACACCAACATCACCGCATTTGATGTTGGCGGGATCTTGTTCTTGGAAGATGGAGATGAACTTCCCATTCACGACAAGTTTTTTATTCTGAGCCTTGAGTGTGCTGTTGAATTTGCTGTGGGTGGAATCCTACTGGAACATGGAGACCATGTAGTTGAGACCTATGAAGATGTCACTGATGGCAACAGTATATCCACTTTGCCAGCGTTGAAAGCAGCCCTGCTGACCAGGCACCCAATATGACCAATTTTGCCGTTTACTCTGACATTCACCATTGTGTCTTGGGATGTGGGTGGCACTATACCAGAATATTCTGATGACTGTTGAGTGGGTTAGGAGCAGAGAGCTACTTTTGCTTATTTTAAAATTGGGGGTTTTGTTTCTTATTGTTGAATTTTGAGAGTTCCTTGTATATTTTAGGTACAAGTGCTTTGTCATAGATGTGATTTCTGGGTATTTTTTCCCAGTCTGTGGCTTAACTTTTCTCAGGTTTGAAATTTTGATGACATTGAATTTAACAGTCTTTTTCTTTTATAAAATATTTATGGGGCAGGATCTAAGAAATCTTTTCGAACACAAAGATTTCCACCTGTATTATCTTCTAAATATCATTCATTTTGATCAATTTTTTGTACAGTCATACCAGTTCTAAAGTACAGAGATCATATAAAATAGATACATTGCTAGATACCAGTTTTCTCCATAGCATAAGTACTTTTTGAAAAAAAAATTATATTCCCATTCCCTGTTAAAATATCACCTATACTTTGAAGGGACAGATTTTTGTGGATTTATTCTTTGGAAAATATTGCAGAGTAAGAGTGCCATAGTATTGTCAGCTACTTTTTACAGCGAAGGTCAGGGAGTTTGGAATGTTCATCTTTTTACAGAAGAAAAATGTATGACTTTTTTACATTTTTAAGTACTTTGATGTAAGTGAACTTCTTTGTGGTATGCTATTCTGTACAAAAAATTGCAGGGATCCTACTGTTCAAATATCCTGTTTTTTAAGATTTTATTTACTTATTTTAGAGAGAGAGAGATCATGAGCAGGGGGAAAAGGGAGAGGGAGAATCTTCAGACAGACTCCTTGCTGAGCACAGGGGTTAATAGGGGGCTCGATCTCAGGACTGGAGCCGAAACACACAGCTGACTGAGCCACCTAGGAACCCCAAGTATCCCGTTTTTGTCTGTTGGGTTTTTTTTTTTTTTTTTTTTTAAGATTAGTCTCATTGCTGACATCCTTTTGCACTAAAAACAGCAGTATTCACAATATGCTGAAAGCAAAGACTGAAGGGTACCACTGTCACGCCACACACACATACAGTGAGAGCCCCACACTTCCTTCTAGATACCTGTGCACACATGGCAGTAGCCCAGGGAAAATCCCAGTGGCAAAGCTCTATGACTGTTCAGTGAAACTTTTTTTTTTTTTTAAAGATTTTATTTCTTTATTTCTTTATTTGACAGATAGAGGCACCTTGAGAAAAGGAGGAACACAAGCAGGGTGGGTGGGAGAGGGAGACACAGGCTTCCCACTGAGCAGGGAGCCCGATGCATGGCTGGATCCCAATACCTTGGGATCATGACCTGAGCCAAAGGCAGATACTTAAGGGCTGAGCCACCCAGGTGCCCCTGAAACTTTTTTTTTTTTTTTGAGAAAAAAATATAAAAAGATAAAAGTAGATTAAAATTTTAGGGTTTTTTCCCCCCTACTCCGATTGTCTTATATACCTTCTGGGGATACCTCTACCCTGGCAAGTCTTACAAGTGCTGCTGATGGTCTCTAGGTATAGTAGATGATCTGCGTTTGTTGGGGAAATAAATGCCTTGTCCTCTTACAAAGAATAGAGGTGTGTTACTTTGTGTGGTCATCTTCCTGTCTGCTTTCTTCTAGAATTTATTTTCCCACCACATGCTTCCAAGCTCCAAACTTGAAGTTTATAACAAATGTTTCTTAGAAGATGGTGCTCCCAGTTATCCATAATGTAGAACCAGGAATCATAAGAGAATATAATTTTGGAGCTATAAGGGGACTTGGGAGGTTGATGAGTCTAAATCACTTATGAAAATCAAACCAAATAAAAAGGAACTGCAGTAAATGCATAGAATTGAATATGACCCTTAACAATAAAAAGGGAATTTTTTTTTAAGATTGTATCTATTTATTTGAACAAGAGACATGAGGGGGAGAAAGGGATAAGCGGACTCCACGCTGAGCATGGAGCCCGACGCGGGGCTGGATCTCACGACCCAAGATCATGTCCTGAGTTGAAACCAAGAGTCAGAAGCTTAAGTGAGGGCACCACCCAGGTGCCCCAGGGAATTAGCTTTTGATAAAATGCCACAACATGGGTGAATCTTGGAATAATTATGCTGTGTGACGGAAGCCAGACAAAAAGCACTGCATCCTGTATGATTTTGTTTATAAAAAAAAAAAAAAAGCGGAAAATGCAAGTGACAATGACGGCAGGGGCTGCCTGTGGATGAGTGGGAAAGGAGTGAGGAGAGGACGGAAGGCAATACGAAGAAGGACGAGAGGAAACTTATGGGTGTGACAGTCTTGATCCCAGTGATGTTTTCTTTTCTTTTCTTTTTTTTTTTTTTTAAAGATTTTATTTATTTATTTGACAGAGAGAGATCACAGTAGACAGAGAGGCAGGCAGAGAGAGAGAGAGAGGGAAGCAGGTTCCCTGCTGAGCAGAGAGCCCGATGCGGGACTCGATCCCAGGACCCTGAGATCATGACCTGAGCTGAAGGCAGAGGCTTAACCCACTGAGCCACCCAGGCGCCCCCCTGGTGATGTTTTCACAGGTGGATACAAATAGTGCACTTTACACAGGTATGGTTTACAACGTCACTTACACATCAGTAAAGCCACTTACAGAAATAAAGGAAATCAGAGACAATTCACCTGTGGAGTAAATACTTAGTAAATGCCTGCAGTATGCCAGATTCCTGTGCTCTGTGCTGGGGGTTCAGAGAGAATGAAGACTTGGCCTACACTTTCAGGAAGCTCACAATCTAGTGAGGAAGTTAGAAAATAAACATATAAATTAGATCCAGTATGTTAAGTGCTGTGAAAGAGGAACAGACGGGGAACAGGAGGAGTTCTGAACATGGGTGCCAATGGGTGCCTCTTCCGGGGGAGGGCAGGGAAAGCCTTACGAAAGAGAGGAAGCTGAGCCAAAGCCGACTTAGCATTGGTCAGGTGGAAGAGCGCCCCACTTCTGAGGGAACATTGTGGCCAGATGGGTGAAATGCAAGTTCCAGGAACTGTGTGTGGTTCAGCCTGACTAGAGCAAAGGACGCTCTAGGGAGAGAAGAGACTGCAGAGGTTGGTGGGGCTAGACGGTGAGGTTTTGCTTCCCTGCCAGTGCTTGGGTGTCTAACAGGTGGTCTCAGTCCATAGTCTGTGTCACTGGGACACCGTCTCTTCCAAATACCTAGCGTAGACCTCCAGGTTTTTATGCCTGCTTCATGCTAGCTTGGGAGTTCTTCTGTTCCCCAGGAATGTTTCAAAACCCAAAGGAAAGAGAGAGCTGGTTTAGGTCTGAGCAACAGCTGGGGGAACATCTGCTCGCTTTTTGGAGCTGCACCTGGGAGCACAGCCTCTGGTGCATTTGCATGTCGGAGGCAACCAACAATCCAGCTGCCCCAAAGGCAGTTTTTCCACAGGCCAGAAATGTTGCCTTTGGTTCTGGCGGGTGGCACTGATCCCTAAAAGTCCTGTATTTCTGACAGTGGCTGTCTGGTGTGCAGTGATCTGTGCCCTGTCTGGTTCTCTCCTACCCTCTGGTGCTCTGTTAACCAGTCACCACTGGATTTCTCCAGCCACGGAGTAATAGAGGTCATGGGGGAGTCCCTTATTTGTTTGTTTGTTTTTAGAGTGGTTTTCTGAGAAGCCTAGGAGGTTGGATTCAGAGTACGATTGTCAGACCACATTAAAAATGCAGGCAGTGGTGCAGAACACGGATGGTTCATGTCAGCCAGACATTTCAGTGTAACCAGAGGAGAGAAACACGGCGAGGGCCTCTGTTAATGGAAGTAGATGCCAGACTCCATGGTAAGGTCTGGCTCACGTTTCTCCTATTCCTGCCACGCTTCAGCCGGAAGAGAGCAGCTCATATTTAAGTTAGAATTTAAAATGGGATTGCTGCTTAATGAGCATTCCTGTGATCTAGAGATCAAGTTGCTTACACCTCAAAAGGAGAGCTCCCATGCTCCCAGTTGGGAGGATTTTTACTCTTAGGGCAGTTAGGATTTATAGCAGGTGAGAAGTACAGGTTTGGTGGCGTATTCCTTCTTGCCTTGGGGATTCTTTGCCATCTTCTCAGGGTTGGACCAAGAGGACAAGCAAAGGTGCTTGCACTGATTTCCCTAACCAATGGGAGGAAAGCTGTGGCCAGCACAGATCCCTGGAATCAAGTGGGTCCAGCAAAGGCCAATGTCAGTGATCTGGGTGGATTAGTAAAACTGATGGTGTCAGGAGGGAAGAAGTGTCTAGTGGTAATTGTGGAGTTTGGTTTTTCTTTTTCTTTTTTTTTTTTTTTAAAGATTTTATTTATTTGACAGAGAGAAATCACAAGTAGATGGAGAGGCAGGCAGAGAGAGAGGGAAGCAGGCTCCCTGCTGAGCAGAGAGCCCGATGCGGGACTCGATCCCAGGACCCTGAGATCATGACCTGAGCCGAAGGCAGCGGCTTAACCCACTGAGCCACCCAGGCGCCCCGAGTTTGGTTTTTCTATCTTCTCACCTGGGCTGGTGAAAACAGTCTGAGTGTGGGCTGGCTCAAGCTCTGTAGCTCTATTTATTGTCTCCTCTTGTCCTCCCCCATGCTGACTGCCAGCTCGGCTATTAAATGGCTCAGAGCCCTTTTTTTTTTTTTTTTGGCTGTGTCAATCCTGGAAGGTCATGACTGTTGTGATTTGGGGCTGGTTTCCTGAATGGGTGGGTGAAATAGATCTCTAACTATCGATTTGTTTTCTTGCATTTCAGTCGTTCCAAGGAAGTCAAGGACGAGCATACCTCTTTAACTCAGTGTGAGTGTCTTTGGTACATCCATGGTTTGGTGCAAATTTTGTCGGGTGGTGGGAGAAGGAGTGCTCAGTGATAATTAAACAATGGTCCCTGCCTCCCTCTGCCATGATAAAAGCCCTACGAAACATTACTCTCCACAGTAGGTAGCCAGTTATCTTTGGGGAATTGTGGGGGGGGGCAGCATCTTCGGCTAAAAATAATACACTTACTACCCACAGTAGGCACATCAGAGGGCTCTAGGCTCATAGGGAAGAAGTTGAAGTGCCTCCGAGAGCCTCATCATGGAGGCTTCAGAACCAGGTCTAAGATGAGTCATCCAGGAAGAGAGGAGGTCGAACAGAAGACACGGAGATCGGCTGCAGGAGCTGGGACTGGAGGAAAAGGTTTGGGCAGTGAAGAGCCTCCCCACTGCAGTCGGCTTAGAGGGGTCTCCATCGCTGCGGGGCAGGTCATTTATAGCTTCCTACCTGGGAAAGGAAGGTGATGCTCACACAAGTGTGGTGAACTGGGAGATTGGCAGTCTCTCATGTTCAGCTGGAGATAATACGGGGCTCGTTCGTCCTTGCAATCAGGGACAAGACCATGCAGATGTCACATTCGACATCTTCAGCTCTGTTCAGTCATCAGTGAGCTCTGAGCTGAGGACCCATGCTCCTGGCTTTGGTCTTCACAGTGTGGCCATCACTTTGTCCGCTTAGGTCACAAGGTTAGAAGGATTAGTAGAAACATTCCCAGCAAAGTTTCAACCATAAAGGCCTTTTTTTTTTTTTTTTTTTTTTTTTTTTTGGTAGACACACTGAATTAGAACTTGCAGATCCCAAATGCATTTCAATGGAGATGTTTCCACGTCGCTACATTTTAGGAGCTGTTACCACGTTTGGTCATAAACAACCCCCTTCTCAGCGTTGGCTTCCCTTGAGGCATCCATGCTCAGTTATTTTCTCGCCGCCAGCTCAGCTTGAACGACCAAGGCTTAGTGTGTGACTAACTACCCGTTCTCTCTCTCTCTCCGTCCCTTGGCACAGAGTTAATGTGGGCTGTGGGCCCGCAGAAGAGCGAGTGTTGCTAACAGGACTCCACGCAGTCGCAGACATTTACTGTGAAAACTGCAAAACCACTCTGGGCTGGAAATATGTGAGTACTGAGGAGTCTGGTCAGGTGGCGAGAGGGCTGTGAAGGGAGTAGCTGAGAGTCTCGTGCTGGAAGATTGCTTTCTTCTCCTGGCTTCTTGTGGCCTTGTGGGGTTATCTTAGTCCAGGAACAGGCAGCGGAACCCAAAGAGCAGCTCCTGGCACGCTCCTATCTGTCACACGCATTCTTCCCTTTCCTCTGACAGTCCTGTTCTCTTACTCATTCCTTTGCACCTGCCCCCGAGATGGACAGATACACACACACATCTCCTTTACAATTTAATTAATAATAATAATAATAACAGCAACACATAACATTTCCCTTACTGTGGGAACTTACTGTGTTCCAGGCCTCTATTATTTTATGTACTCTTCACAGCATTCTTAGAAGGTAGGTCATATTTTAATCTCTATTTTATGAATGAGGAAACGGAGGCATAGGGAGGTGAATGGTCTATCCGATATTTTCTAGCCATTACATGGCGAGTGTCACTGCAGAGCCCATCTGGTAAATGTCCCCCAAACATTACTCAGGTCCTAGGCCCTGTGCTAGCATCATCAAACATATTAATTAATGTCCACTGTTAGATATAGTCATGGCTAGAATCTCCCTACTGGACATTTGTTCCTTCACTGTTTAACTCAACAAGTATTTTTTTTTAAGGTTTTTTTTTGTTTTGTTTTGTTTTGTTTTGACAAAGAGAGATCACAAGTAGGCAGAGAAGAGGGGGAAGCAGGCTCCCCACCGAGCAGAGAGCCCGATGCGGGGCTCGATTCCAGGACCCTGAGATCATGACCCAAGCCAAAGGCAGAGGCTTAACCCACTGAGCCACCCAGGCGCCCCTCAACAAGTATTTTTAATGTCTTCATGACACCTAGAGTGAGCAGTCCTTCGTCAGGGTGAGAGGAGGTACGGGTGATCGGTGAAAATAAACTTTTGTAGTTACTGCTGGTAGATACATTAATTCTTCATGTGCTTTCTTCTGCCCAGTCATGGTAGGGATATTGAGTCTTCCCATCTCTGGGAGGACAGTTTAATCCATGTAAATGCTGTAAATTCCCTGTCCCATCAGTTGCCCAGGGCCAGTGTGGGGCTGGCTCAGATGATCTGTGGTTAGGTAGCTTTTAGTTAGTTTGGGAAGAGCCTGGAGGAGTTGTCAGAACTGCCCACAGAGTGATAATGATGTGTCAGTGTAGGTTTGTTGATTATGACAAAGACTCCACTCTGCGGGACTCCGGGAATGGGGGAGGCTGCCCATTATGTGGGAGCAGGGAGTGCAGGGGAAACCTCCTTGCCTTCTGCTCCCTTTTGCTGTGAACCTAAAACTGCTCTAAAAATATGAAGAAGTCTATTTAAATAAAAGAGATGTTGAGCAAAAGAAGCCCGACATACGAGTATGATTCCAGGGGCGCCTGGGTGGCTCGGTCATTAAGCGTCTGCCTTCGGCTCAGGTCACGATCCCAGGGTCATGGGATCCAGTCCTTGCTCAGCAGGAAAACTGCTTCTCTCTGTCACATTCCGCCTGCTTGTGTTTTCTCTCTCCCTGTCCATTTCTATCAAAAACAAAAACATGATTCCATTTAACCAAACTTTAAAAATGTGCAAATCTTCACTACCACAGGGAGAGTTTGCCATGGAGCAGCATTTCCTTTACATCCTGTCTTTCACGTCTCCCTTGAAATGTTCAGAATTAGAAAGAAACCCTGGACGGCATGTTTCATGATGCCAAGATGGTCATAGTTCCCTATGGTTGCCCTGATTGCTTCTTGTGGGAAACCTGGCCTTGGCTCTTCTCCCCTGGATGGCCGGCGGTCTCCTTTGGGTGATCTGGGGGCCACGGTTCTGGTTGTGATTATTCAGAAATGTTCTGCCCTTCTGTTTCTCCAACCTCTTGGTCATCTTAATCCATTGAAGATGTACAGGATTACAGACAGAAGGTAAATCTGAGTGGGTTGGTTTTGCTCCTTACTTCAGGTAAAATGATTCAGTCCTTTGACAAAGGTTTATTAAAAGACTTCGTGTTGGATACAAAAGTAAATGCAATCTAACACCTGCCCTTGAAGTTGTTTATAGCCATGATATCAAGGAGGAAAACTACAGGTAAACAGATAAAACAGCTTGACAAGCATAGTGATACGCACAGGACAGTGGGAAAACCTCCATCTCCCCAAATATTTATTGATTACCTCTCACGTCCCAGGCCCATGCTTCAGTCTGTCATTCCATTATTTCTTCTGACCTTCACAGAAATCCTGTGAAGTATTTTTAATAATTCTCCCAGTTTTGTAAACAAAAAGTTTGCATTTGTAAATGTAAGTGGTTAAGTGATGCTTCTGGGGCCAGGGTTCGGTCTGGGATGTTCTGCAGACTCCACATCTAATGTTCTGTCCAGGTAGGACATTTTGCAAGTGTCCTGTGGCTTGGGGGCTGTTGAATTTTTTTCCTTTTGGCTTTTTTGTTGTTGTCGTTGTTTAATAGGGATATATTCTTACTTTTCTTTTTACCTCCCCCCTATCCTGAACACACTACCATGGAACAATAGGTCTTATTCTCGAACCACATTCCTTTGTTGTGTATACACACACACACACACACACACACACAGAGAACTGAGGAATAATGAAGTGTCAGGGAGATGACTGCTGAATCCACATTGTGTGTGTGTGATGTGTTTGCACATTTTCTCTCAGCGTCCCTCCCCTCTCCACTTTGTGGAATGATTCCTCTCTCAGCGAGAGGCTCAAGTGTGAGCCCTTGGTCAGAGTCCCAGATCCCCAGAGCTCTAGGAAGTGAAGATGCATTTCATACAAATGTTGCCAGAACTTACAGGAGGCAGGAGGATTGGGTCCCTTCCTGAGCTGGAAGGCTAGGAAACAAAGCTGATGTCTACTGCTTCTGCACATCGAGCTCAACCATCTAATGACTGTGATGACCAATGCTTTTCATACGATATACTAACATGTTTTTATACATCTGCACCTGGGAATAAAATACCCTTTGAGCCTCTACCTGTGCAGGGCTTTTTTTGTTGTTGTTTAATATCCCTCTGTGTGGCTTACTAGCCTGCAAGCCCACCCACAGTGTTGTAAATTTAGGATGGTTATCTGCCAGGTGGTTTCTGTTGCATTTTTCTCTCTGGAGGCCTGGCAGCTGGTGGGGCTTGAGGGCTGCCAGGTTCTTCAGGCTGGAGTCTGTGGAGCTCCTTACTCCCTGGAGAAAGGCAGTGAAGGAAAAACAGACTTAACACACTTGACATAGAAACAGCAAGATAAACAAGAGAAAGACCTATTTGGCTCCCCAATACTTAGTACTCTCCCTGAGTGTCTTTTCTTTAAGTGGAACAAAGTGCAGTTGAGGGTTCTGCCATAGAAACTTGATGGATACATCCATAGAGCGTATTCCTGGTTAGCATCCCAAACCAAGTTCCCTCAGATTGTGCGCGCGTGCACGCGCACACACACACACACACAGCAGTTTCTTACTGAAGACCTATTATCTGGCAAGCAGTCTTCTAGGCACGAGGGATACAGCATGAACAACGTAAATGAAGACCTCTGCCTGCCATGAAATTTGTGTCACTGTGGTGAGACACAGTAGCTACAGTAGATATGCAGGTTGTACTGTGGGTTTGAAAATGATAAGTGTCATGAAGAAGGATGAAGCAGAAAAGGGAGGGGGGAGAGAGAATTCAGGGGTAGAAGTTGTGCTTTTAAATTAGAATAGGTGGGGAAGACCTTGCCAAGGTGGTGACATTTGGGCAAAGCCTTAAATGATGAGAGATCCTGAAGAAATTCTGTGGTAAATACTGAGAAGAACGTTTCAGATACTTAAATTGCAAAATATTGAAACTTGGTTGTAAATATTGAGAGAGTCCCAGTGCTGCCTCAGAGCTGGAGCTCAGTGGCATGTTCGAGTGGCAAGAATGCTTTCATTCCGGGTGAGGCTGGTCCTGATTGCTCCGGTGCTGCAAGTCGCCTACTTGTCTTTGGTCATTCGGTGTCTTTTCCTTTGTGTCTCCTAGGAACATGCCTTTGAAAGCAGCCAGAAATATAAAGAAGGCAAATACATCATTGAGCTAGCACACATGATCAAGGACAATGGCTGGGACTGATCGGAGGGTGTCCACCTAACCCAGTGTCCACGTGAACGCCATCCAACCGAACATTCTACCCAAGCGTGAGAGAGTGACTGAACACTTGGTTCCATCCATTTAGGGGCCTTGCCATCTGGGGCATTCTCCCACCCTGACACCATCTTTCTGGTGACCGGCCTCTAAGTCTTTGTCTCTCTGTCTCTTTGCTTTGTATCTGTTTGTGAGTTGATCCTGGCTTCTCTCTCTGTTCTAGTGTTGGCTGAAAACAAAACAACAAAAGGAACAGATGTCTGACCGCATGGCGGCAGCCCACCTTGATCAGGGCCCTAGGGCCCATAGAAGAGCTGCCTGATGGCCTTTTGTCGGGAGAGCAGTGGCACAGCACGGGGGTATGAGGAAGAGGGGAAGGAGAGAGCCTTGAGGGTCCCAGGGGTGGGCAGGGGATGGGCCCTTAGAGGTAGGAACAAAATTGTGCTGCTCCCGGAGTCCTGGTAACTTAGGCTTGAAATAATCGACTTGTCTAAAAGGACAAAGAGAAAAAAAAAAAATACCTCATGACTGCATTCTCTCTGATCAGAAGCTTCTGTTCCTGACACCGACAGTGCCGGGTTAGCATGTGAGCCCAGGAACTGGCCCTAACTCCAGGGGATCAGGGGCCGGGTTCTCCTGGGTTGAGTTGGGGGTGTCGTGGAAGCAGAGGGTGAAAAGCCCAGGTGGTTTTGAGAACTCCGATGCCTCACTGCCCCTTCGGGTCATCTTTGCCTCTTTAGTCACTGTAGGTAAGAAGAGGGGGACTGCCATTTGCAATGGATGCAAGATCGAAACATCCCAAAGGCTTTGGCCACCAACCAAGTAAAATCAGTAACTGAGGAGGACAGGGAACAAAGGGGGAGGCGGTAGTTCGGGAGCTCCTTCAGAAATGGCTCAGATACTGCGCCAGAAACAATAAAAAGTAGAAACAGTGAGCAATTCTGACCATCTAACCTTTTTTCCTGACCCTTAGTAAGAGAAGAGCCTTGTGGCAAGGAGGGGGGTGGGGTGGGGCAATGCTGGGAATAGTTTAGATTTGAACCATGACAGGTTAGTGCATCTTTCCCCTTTGGTATGCAGTGGCTTCAGTGAGATCAGCAATTCTTTGTACATAGAGTTTTGGGTGTTTTTCTCCAGTTCTATCCCTGTAGACTTGTGGAAAACAAAGTCCCAAGGCTTTGAGCTGAGTGATCACCTGGCCAGGAGATTCCTCATGCCCCTGGAGCTGTTCTCGGACTTGACTGCTTTGTGTGGAGAGAAATTGTCAGAGTGGTCCATTAGTGGGAAGGGCCTGGGTGTGATAGCCAACATCAAGTTACAAATTCCAATATTAGCCTCTGCCTCCCATCTCGCAGCCCAAACCAAAGTTCTTTATATTAAGGAAATGGAGAACAAATCCTTACTAAGTCTCCTGAGAGAAAGGAGTTGGTTACAGTTAACCAACACTGTGCAGTGTATTCTACCAACAGCTAAGCCAGTAGTACACTGTGCACGACCAAAGTCATTTAACCGAGTTAATTTTATTGCTTAGACCGAAAATGTAATTAATGTTAAGATATGTGCAGGTTATGTTAGGTAATTCTCAGCATCTCATTCTCTAAGTAGGCTGATCCTATAGGAACATTCACCTTAAAAGTCAGAGAAGAGTGAGTTCGTCGAGACAAGAAATCTGTAAAATTGATTCATCAGGATTCAAGCAGGCAGTGAGGGACATTTCCAGAATTCTGACAAATTTCCGTAGGGATTGAGTCCATGGTGGAAATGTCTTTTCATGTTGCTGTGGTCTGATTGCAGAAGGGGCACCGGAGCTAGGAGCTGGGCGTGGTCCTGCCCTGGAGGGTGACTGACGCAGGATTGACAGGAAGCTGGGTGGCTCCAGGCTTAGCAGTAGACAGCTTCTGTGACACAAAAGGATTCTTAGAAATTGAATCTTGTTCCCAGAGGCTTTTAACCCACATTTTTTGGTACTTCAGCAACCCTGGGAAATTAAGTGCTCCCCACATTACTAAAAAGCAGACTGAGGTTCAGAAGAAGTATTTCATTTCCACTCCCAAAGAAAAAGTTCTTCTGGCTCCCAAGGCCAAGATCTCAATGAAAAAATTTTCGACTTGACATTCCTAAGCTGGCTCGCCAGCACAAAAACCATAGATCCCCCTTTCTGTCTGTGCTGAAGGTAGTAGCCTTCACTTAGAGATTTTGATTAGCGCCTTTGCTCAGGGAATGTCCTGGCTGTTGATACTCCTTTCCATAGAAAGAAAATGGGGATTAAGCATGGGTAGAGGTTTTGTCTTTGATACTGAAAATGGAATGTGGTGACATAGAAACCAGACACGAGGTGTCCTAGAATTTTCAAGGGGCAGAGGAGACCGATGTGCCACTGTTCTTCTTGGGGATGAGGCCTCTGACTGTTGCATGGATCAGAGCAGGCTCCAGTTAGACCCAGGTCCTGGTTTTGTTTTTGGTTTTCCAATTCTTACCATTGAGCATCCAGTGAATGTGTGGCACCATACTCGGTGCGAAAGATCTGAGTAGAATGTTGGTTTTTCCATAACTACAGGGGGAAAAAAACAACTCATTAGGCTTTCCCTTTGTGTCAATGAAACCAAAAGTGCTTCTTATAACTTCAGCTCCACTCATGGTTTGTCTACCTAACGTCAAGCAGTATTGGAGAGACCGCAGCTGAGTGATGGAGACACATCAACTCATGGCCTCAGTCAGTTCGTTTTTTAATTTCCTCACCAAATTATTGACTCAGAGCATAACCAAAGACCTCATCCATTCACCCCTGGCAGGTTCAGGGAATTGGAGTTTGACGGTAAAGCCTCGGCAGGGTGTTGGGAGTAGGGCAGGGGAAAGGGCAAAGTGAGGAAGGGAAAGGCATGATGTTCTATACCTCAGCCAGCAGCTGCCTTCTTTGCAGCTGAAGTCCAGCTGGCCAACTCTCTAGGTCCATCTCCCCTGTGCTGTCCTAGGTCGTGTGGCCTCGGTGGCTCTGGATACACCGAGACCCCAGGATGTTAGTCTCAGGCTGTGATGGATTGATTTGACATGGATCAAATACAGCCAGACTTGATGGCCCCAGATGGTCAGCTGGGCCTGACTGAGAGCTGCCCCAACTCCGAGACAGCAAGATCATGGAGATGGGATAAATCTTGGCAGGTGGGTCAGTGTGTGAAAAAGAGGTGTCCCCTTTAGAAAAAGATTTTCAAGTGGATATATATATGGAAACAAAGTTGCTTGTGAAATATACTTTTGTAAATAATATTTAATTTTTTAAATAATATATTTGGTGCTGTTTTCTCAGATCCCCTGAGAGCACTTTTTATTTTCATTTTTAAATTCTATGGTTTCCTCTGCATTTCTTGAAGTATATATTAAGGGAAACAAGTGATCACCAATATACTCTTTTTAAAAAAAGAAGATCTGTATCACTTTCGTCTGGACAGAGGGAATAAAGCAATGCCTCTCTGCTCCACCAACCCCCAACCACCCATGGAGCAGACTCTGCAGTTTCATTACCAGGTTGAGAATTGAAATAGTTTCTTGCACCAATATTGGCTAAGAAAAAAATAAAATAAAATCAGATATAGTTACAGCTTAGTGATTCCTCTTTTTGAAAGAGTTTCCAACAAATCGGGATCTTGTTTTTAATGTGTGTGTGTGTGTGTGTGTGTGTGTGTGTAAGTGTAAAAAGCACTTTGGACTGTGCCTCCTGTTTTCTTTTTTACTGGGGACAGTATACCTACAGTTTACACCTTGGGCACATAAGGCTTTCTTTTCTTTCTTGCTGGTTGTTTTGTTTCTGAGTGGACCAACAGCACAAACCATGAGGATTTTGATTTTCTGAGCATGGAGCTATTGCCACTTTGCTCCTTTTTCTTTGTGTGCTCAACTTTCCCAGATGGTAAAGGAAATCTACTGTTTGTGAAGGTCAAACGGAATCAAATCTGTGTGTTTCTAACTGACATGTGCGTGTGTTCCTTACATACCCTAGGGTTCCGGTTGTTGTAGAAGCCGTGTCTGGTTTGGGTTGAAAGAACATTGGTAAAATAATACACATACCTTGTAAGTAAACAATTTATTTTATTTTAAGGCCATACTGCCTCAGGTTCAGGAAGAGGCTGGGAAATCAAATCTTAAACACAATCAACTTAACATATTTTAACAGAGTCTGCCTTGCATGAAGAAACATGCTAGTGGTCAAGGTAGAGGAGAGAGATGTTTCATTTTCCTAAGCAAAATACAGTCATGAAATCTGCCAGCAGTGAAAGGTAAAGCCAAGAAGAAATAAACTATTCCCATCACCAAATTCAATCTGCCTGTATGTTTTTATATAACATTTTGGTGAAAGTGAGAGTTGGTTCCCTTTTCAACCTGCAGAGACGATCTTTAAATACGGAATCTGTCTATTTATGCTTGTGTTTACAAACTGTATTTGTTGGGTTTGGGTTTTGTTATTTTCCCTATCTTTTTTTTTCCCCCCCTGTGGCGTTTTTCAGGTCACTTTGCTTCAATAACAAAGATAATTATTTTCGAATAATTTGTCTTCACCTTTTCCTGTATTTGTACATAGTGGTTCAGTATTAGAGAAAAGTGCATTGTTTCTGTCATATTTCCAATTTGTGTTGGTGCTCATTTGAGAAAATAAAGTTTTCAAATATTCTTTGGAGGGCTCTACTGTCGTAATTGACCTGGCATGTTTTATCGTGACTTTTAACATTGAAAGTAACTGAAAAGCCTGTAGGAGGTCATCTGTCTAACCCCATTCACAGAGCGCTGACTGACAGACCCTGCGGCGATGTTTACCGCAAGGACAGTTGGCCAATTAATGAATAAAAATCAGGTCTCCTGCTTATCTGCAAATGCTTCTCTTATCTTCAGATATCAGAAATGCCTGAGTGACCTTTAGGATTTCTGTCTACTAAGCCCGGGATTCTTAAACTCTGCAAACTTTTCTGTTCATACCAATTTCTTTGGGGGGAAATTGGATTGCATTAAGTGAAGAGATAAAAGAATTGGGAAACCACAAAATGAGGTGACAAAGAGGCAGCATTATCTCTTGAATAATGGGCTGACAATGGGAAAGAAGTAGGCACAGTTACAGTATATGGAAGATCAAGTCTTCTCACTGAGCAAATATTTATTAAACATCTATTAGGTTCTGTGGGCACTGGGTGAGGCAGTTGAACCATTCAAGTAAATTGTCTGTTTTTCTTTTCAACTCCAGTATCTTCCATATGCATAGCCTTGCATAGCCAGGCCGCGTCCACAGTTGTGTATTGTGGTGCCTTCATTTAACCGACTAAATATTTTTGCCTAGACTTCAGATTTTTCGAAAGCTAGTCTCCACAGCTTACAGTGGTCTCACCTTATATAAGCAACTTAAATAGTGAAGAGAGGATATTATAACCACCCAAATGTGTGTGTGTGTATTTTTGTGTTTTCACATTGGTGAGAGTATTTTAAAAGCCTATTCTCTATAAAATAAGAAATACCTTGTCTTCCCATGAATTTTCACCTTCCCAGTCTGGGCCTCGCTGCAGTTGACTTTTATTTATCCTTGAGGGATTTATCTTATTCCCATGACCTGTTTTGCTTCAGTGGATGTGTCTGTTATCATTTCGTTCTTGTTTGCCGTTGGCGGACCGGGAGGAGAGAAAAGATAACATGTGTGGGAGACAACCGGTTCCAAACCAGCAATCCTTGGGTCCTCTCCCTTCCAAGCTCTTACGCCGCAGTGGCTGTCCAGGACATCAGGCCTGACCCTGGGTAAGGTGCTTTGCCTATGTGACCTCACTTAAGATCATGGCTGGGAGGCAGTTCCTCACATCATCCCAGGAGTCCTCACCACCGTATGGGAAAGCGGTGATAAATGCCGATTATTCCCATTTTATAGATGATGCAACTGAGGTCAGGAAGGTTTCTTGGGAAAGGCAGGGTCAGGAATCACACATAGCCTGGCTTCACCACTCCATGTTCTTTCCCTGCACTGTGTTCCAAATTTCAGCCTCTCTCTAAGACTCCAGCCTTCTTAATTCTTGTGTGGCTTCACAGGACAGTTTCTCAGTCTGCCCATCGTGACTGCCTAGTATGTGAGGGATCAGGGAATGTGAATGAGCAAATTAATGCTAAGCAGAGCCACAAAGGTCACTGCTACCTGAAAAGTATTGTGCGTTCCATAGCTGAACGTAAGCTGGGCTTTGTTGTTTTTAATACTCTGCGGTAGATCACATGTGTAATCCTTGGCCCCTTGATTAATAGTAGGTACTTAACAGCTGCTTGGTGAACATTGAATTAATGTGGATTCAAAATCTGTTTAGTTTGTTGGTATCCCAAAGAGGAGAAGAGAGGAGGTTGGCACTGAATGTTTCCTGCGTAAGGTAAATGGTTACATCAGGAACACTCCGTTTACTATTTGCATTTATTTTTTCAGCGAGGACTTTTTTTGGACATCTGTTATGTGCTTAGTCTAGTCAGGAAGCTAATCCCAGGGAGCAGAGAATCGGTGGTACCAGCTGTACCCAGTGGGAGAACAGAGGGTTATGCATGGCCCTCCCTAGCTGGGGAAATCTCCAGCCACATCAGCCACCACCTCACCGGCAGCTGTTTCCTGTAGAAGCAAGTGCGCGTAAATCCTTTCATCTGAACCTAGAGCAGGGCACAGGGCAACCTCTGGAGTTAGTGCGCCTGATTTCAGATACTGGTTTCACTTAGTAAAAAGGTCATCTATGGAAAGAGCTCAGCCCAGTCCCTGGCACATAGCAAGGAATCAGTAATACAATGGTTGCTGTGATTACAGAGTGCTGTTATGAAGTGGCCTGTTAAATTATATTTTTATTTCCATTATTTGCTTCATTTTGCAACAGTCCTGTGAAGCAGATACTCCCATTTTATAGAAGACAAAACTGAGGTTCCGAGTGTAAATAACATGCTCATGGAAGAGCTGGGATTTTTAAACTCTTGTTCTGATTTGAAGCCCTCCCCTCACCCCCCGACTCCCACCACAAGCCCCCTCCATTCTGTGGTCCCAGCCTGCTATTCAGGAAGCAGGAATAACCACTAGATAATGAAACTTCCTGACAGATGACACCAAGCACACACCCGGACTGTCACGAGTGTTTTGTTGACTCCCGTTCTATTCTTTTTCTCATGAAATAGAAATTCTGGCTTTTCCATTGGAAGCCGGGAGCTTAGAACTGAGGAAGAGTTGAGTTGTATCATACCTTTAAAATATTTTATAGGATTTCAGGCCTGTTGATTGCAGGGCTTTCATTTTAAGAGGAAGAAGTGTTGCTTCCAGTTGTTCAGACTGGTAGAAAAGATGGAAACGAAAACCATGCCCATGCAGAAGTGACTAAAGTGTCCTAACATATAGCACATTTCTGTGGGGAACGTTTGGGGGTAACTCTCCAGGCCAGCTTGGAACAAGCCAAACATTAGAAGTTCATGTGGCACGAAGATACTTCTAATCTGCCCTTCTCTTCTCCCCAGGTGTTAATGGGATCATTTTAATGAGAGACAGGAGAGCTCTGGGAAAACTGTATCTTTCAAGACCCTAGCAAATCATTTGAAAACTATGACAGAACTATTGAGTTGTATTTATTTTGAATTAAAACCATGCAAATGGTTTATTCCAAGCTCAGAAATCACCAGGGTGGAGTAGAAAGAAGGTTGGCTTTGGAGTCGGACAGATGGGGATTTGAAGCTGGACTGTATGCTTATCTGTTGATCACTTTGAGGAAGTCCCTGCAGTTCTCGGGATGGTTTCTGTGATCTGTAAATCAGATATACCAGCAACCACACTTAAGTTATTGTCAGGATCAAATAATAGCCGTGAAGTGCCCAGCACATTGCCTAGATCAAATAGGCCTTACCAAGTGTCACTCACCACTCCCCCACGGAGCACTGTTAGCACAGAGGATGGTGAGGATCCAAAATTCATCTGTCCAGCCCATCTCTACAAAGGAGGAGAGGGGGTTTAGTCAACGCCTGGGCCTGGGAAGTAGCAGACTGACCTTAGAACCCAGTACCCAGGTGCCCAGGCTAGTGGTCCCTGCTCCATGCTACTTGCTCTTAGCTCTATGGTGTTAACATGTATGGAAAGAAAAAAAAAAAGGGCATCGGCTAGAAAAACACCCTTGAATTTTAGAATCTTGTTTGAGAATTTTTATAGGAACCATCTTCGGTGGTCTTCAGTCAAGCATAATTTGCTCTGTGTTCTTGCACTCTGGCCTTGATAGGCAACACGCAGAAGGACAGAATGCTCTCAGATCTCACTCAGCTCCCCAAGCCTCCCCTGGACTGCCTGTCCCTAATGCTAGTTTCCAGAGCAAGGCCCCGCCAGCACAGCAACCAAGCAGGGATGTTTTATTTATGGCTTTAATAATGGAGTCTCTTGGGAAAATTCGGTTTCCCATTCCCAGAAGCAAAGAAATCCATCCACAGAATGTTCTTAAAATTTATTACCATTTGTTTTTTTTCCCCACCACATTCTTTGAGCCACCTTAATAGACTTTAAAATGTCCTTTCACAAAAGTGGGATAATCTGAGCTGTCGTTCATTTGCCTCGTATGTTGTGTTACCAGACCGGCACAGTGTCAAAAATTAAGAATATAGGTTGAGGGACGCCTGGGTGGCTCAGTTGGTTAAGCAGCTGCCTTCGGCTCAGGTCATGATCCCGGCGTCCTTGGATCCAGTCCCACAAAGGGCTCCTTGCTCAGCAGGGAGCCTGCTTCTCCCTCTGCCTCTGCCTGCCATTCTGTCTGCCTGTGCTCACTCTCTCTCTCTCTGACAAATAAATAAAATCTTTAAAAAATATATATATAGGGCGCCTGGGTGGCTCAGTGGGTTAAGCCGCTGCCTTCGGCTCAGGTCATGATCTCAGGGTCCTGGGATCGAGCCCCGCATCGGGCTTTCTGCTCAGCAGGGAGCCTGCTTCCCCCTCTGTCTCTGCCTGCCTCTCTGCCTAATTGTGATCTCTCTCTGTCAAATAAATAAATAAAATCTTTAAATATATATATATATATATATATAGGTTGATAATGCCACCGGTGACATAATCCTATGTTGAACATGCTATGTTTATGACCCAAACTGCCGCCATCCCGGAAGGAGCTTGTTCTAGCTTTGTCCAGTTCCCCATCCCTGATTTCCGCTGTCACTGCAAGACCAGCACCCATTTCTCCTGGAGGCACTCAGGCTTGAAGTTGTTTCCATGGTGACGAGACAGCCCCAGGACTCGGGTTTCATTTCATTTTATATCTCAATGATATTAATAAAGAAATTGCACCAGTGAGAATGTCAGCCGTCTGAGGGAGGAAGATTGAGGAAAGGAAGAGCCACTGACCTTCTGGGACCCTACCTATCAGATGAGCTCCTGTGGGAGTTTGTGTTTAACAAGGGGGTGTGGGTAGTCATCTTGCAAAGGAGAAGTCAGAGTCAGCACGGAGACAACGGGTTAGGACCTGTTGTGTCCAAGGCCTCGGATATTTCATCTTGCCTGGGGTAGATCCAGGGTTAGCCTGAGGGAAACTTGGTCGAAAAAGCTATGCCATAAGGCAGGCAGAATTCCACATGAGAATGCCTGTAAAGATCCTTTCTGCCTGTGGGCAGGACACTAACTGGCAGGTCGGGACTGAAAAGCAGGCTTCCAGGCTCAATTGAGCGCTGTAACCTTGGCTAGTTTGTTCCCTTTTGAGGCTCCACTGACAGCCCTTAGGGTCATAAACGCTAAGTGTGATAACGTATGTAAGTGCTGAGATGGTGCCTAGCTCCCTAGAGCTGAAGAAATGTTTTTTGTCGTTTCAATAGTAGTGGCGAAGCAAGGCAGGGGTGTGTGTCCTTCCGAGCAGAAAAGTGCATGTGAATCACTGAACAAATGAGAAGAATCATAAGATGGTTTAGAACTATCCTTTTTCATTGCATACATTTTCTCAGCATATTTTGGTTGATATTTCTTCATATTTTGGCAAATAGTATATACCCCAAAGACAGTGACTTACACATTCTTTCCACAGGTCTTTATGAGCCAGACTTTGTGCTAGAGATAGACAAGATCCCTGCCCTCAGGGAGGGAGTCTTCTCAACCTGTTCAGGGAGTACTTGTTTAACAGCCGGTGGGGGCGGGGGCGGGGGGTGGGGTGGGGGGTGGATAGTTGCAAAATGAGGATAAGGTCAGAGCCACCATTGCAATTACTGGCTTGGACTGAAAAGTATAGTTGTAGAAAGGCTTCTCAGAGACCCCTTGCTGCCTGTCTTCCACTGGGTCCCTCTAACTCTTGACACAGGCCTGTACTGGGATCCTTACCAGATTCTGAGGCAGGAACCCAGAGTCTTCATGGTTGACTGCACTAGCAGCTCAGTTGATGTTTGATGAACAAGTACTCATGTGGATATAAGGGTGGTCATCGAACAAAAAACTTACTCCTTTCAACCCCAACCCAAGAAGAAACTAGGGTTATTTACTGACTGTTGTGGGAGGGAAGGATTGTTTTAGCTCTTAACTTCATTCCATTGGAAACAATAAGGTAAATGAGAGAGAAGTTCAGAAGATAGGAAAGGTCACTAAAGCAGGCATGTGTTTCACATCTCAGATGGTTTCATTCAGTCCAACCTAAGTACAAGGGGTGAGCAGCATGGGAGGGCCAGCAGTCATTCATGTAACATAGCAAGGAAAAGGGTCTCTCCACATGGGGTATGTTGGATGGAGCTGAGCAAGGTTTTGGGGGCACAAACAAATCATTTCAGCTGGCTGCCAGAGGGTGATGTCAGTCTGCCGCCCAAGGAAAGTCCTCAGCAGTATGACCCGGTGAGGCCGTGTATGGGCTCACTCAGTCATAGGTAGGGCAGTCAGTGAACATGGACTCTAATCCTTTCCATGGGGTCTCTTTAGGTTTAAACTAATCTCTCTGATCATTTTCTTTCCCTCTCTCATTCCTATCTCTTTAATCTAGGGAATCTCTTTCAAGTGAGGTATAGAGGCGGGTACATCTTGCTTTCATTTATGGTATTTTCTCCCAAATGCTTTGTTCTTGCCTGGAGTATTTTTTTCTTACCTTTGATGGCCTAAGATTTGAAACTCAAAGCCAAAGAAATACAAATCATTTTTCAAGTCACATAGAGTTTACAGGTTGCAAAATTTACCCCCTTGAGGTGTATGGTTCTGAGTTTTAACAAATGTATACAGTCACATAACTAACCATCACAGTTAAGATATAGAATAGTTAAATCACCTCCAAAAGTTCTTTCATGTCCCTTTTATAATAAGCTCCTCCTTTCTCCAGCCCCCAACAACCACTAATTTTCTGTTAATGTAGTTTTGCCTCTCCCCGAATGCCATATAATAACATAACTCATTCTGTCTGTCTTTTTTTTTTTTTAAGATTTTATTTACTTATTTGAGAGGGAGAGCACATGAGTAGGGGTGAGAGGCAGAGGAAGGAGGAGAAGCAGACTCCTCACTGAGCAGAGAGCCTAATGCAGGGCTTGATCCCAGGAACCTGGGATCATGACCTGAGCCAAATGCAGCTGCTTAACTGACTGAGCCACCCAGGTGCCCCAATCTGTCTTCTTTCAAAATGCTTTAACATAATACTTTGAGATTCATCCATGATGTTGCATGAACCAATAGGTCATTCCTTTTTATTGCTGAATAGTGGTCCATCATATGGATATACCACAGTATGTTTACCAGTAATGGACATTTGTGTTGTTTCCAGTTTCTGGCTATTAGGAAAAAGCTGCTATAAACATCTATGAACAGGTTTTTGTGCATATTGTGTCTATATTTTTACTTCTCTTGGGAAAATCAGATTGCTGAGTTATGTGGCAAGTGGTTGTTTAAATTTAGAAGTAACTAACAAACTTTTTCCAAAAAGGTTGTGTCATTTTGCATTTCTGCCAGCAGCCCATGAAAATTCTGTTTGTTTATATTTCAATTTAGTCATTCTGATAGATGTGGATACTCAGTCTCTCTCTCTCTCTCTCTCTCTTTTTTTTTACCCGATTTCTACTGCCACGTTCCTCTCATGGTATAAATGTACAGAAATTCCTATCTGACCAAACAAGGAAAAGAGCGAGAAGGAAATATAAAAGTGGCTTTAAAAAAAAAGATTTTATTTATTTATTTGTCAGAGAGAGAGCACACAAATAGGCAGAGGTGGAGAGAGAAGCAGATTCCCTACCGGGCAAGGAGCCGGATGCGGGACTTGATCCCAACACCCCGGGATCATGACCTGAGCCAAAGGCAGCGGTTTAACCGACTGAGCCACCCCGGCGTCCCTAAAAGTGGCTTTACATGATAAACAAAAACATCGTTTACTTCATATGAAAACGTAAAGACAAGAATGAAAAAGTGAAGTAAGAGAGCAGGTGTTGGAAAGAGGGACCCAGGTATAGGATCTCAAAAGCTCTCCAAAGTGACTCCTTTTTGTCATCTGTCTAGGTAGGAAACAGTTTGGCCAAATTTTCCGATTGATCCATTTTAGAAAAACCCACTTCTGCTCTGGGGATAGATTATAAAACGAACCGCTTCTATTAACTATTGTGTTCTAACCTCGTGTCCTTCAAACCAGAAATGGAAACTTTTGTAGAAAGATGGCTGTGGCAACAGCATTACTAAAGTAGCCACACGTAAAATAATTATGGAGGGCTGTGCATTCAATGGGCAACCTTAACCCTTGATCCCAAATAACGTATTTTCTTAGTTCTTTGGAAGGTGATTTACCATGAAGCCTTTGAAACCTTCTGAGGAATCAGTCTTGTTCTTTTCCTCATTACTCCTCATGGACTTCATCGGCACACACATTTTCAGGATAATCTTGCAGTTTATAATCTTGGCCACTTAGTTCAAGGCCCCTGTGAAACTCCTATGACCTTGAAAACAGGCTGCTAGAGTCGGCATCTAAAAAACTCGGATCTGAAATGGAAACGTCAACCCCTTCCTTCTGCATGAGAATTCAAAGAAGATACGTCTTCCAGGTATGTATGAAATACACACTGGGGATCTGTAGACCCAGACATTGCTTCTTGTACTCCTCTGTGTGGCCAACACCCCGTAGACTACCTGACAGTCTCTACGTCCTGCTGCTTTTCCTCCTTCCTCCTTTTGCTGTTCATATCCAGAACTGCCTATACCAGTCCCCTCTGTTTTTCCAAATGTGAGAGAGAGCAAGAAGGGAGAAGGTTGGGCATGTTGAGGAACTGAGGTACTCTGCTGACTGGTTGGCAATGCTTACTTTGGTTTCTAGGCAATAAATCGTAACTTACAAGCAAAAGGCCACTCCTGGTTTCAGCTACCATCTGGCCAAGGCTCTGTCTCCAGGGTGACCCAGGACTATGGCAAATGCAAAACCTGCTGGGATGGAGTGTCCAAGTTTGAGAACCAGACTCTAGACATTTGGTTCAAATAGTGATGGTGACACAATGGGGTCACGTGAAGCTGTCGGGAAAATGGCTGATAATAACAGATCATAAGTACTGAGCACTAGCTCTGTGCCAATCATCAAATGCCTCCTCGTGTTCTTTTTTTCATCAGCTCTCACATTAACCCTGTGATGTAGGTCCTATCATGAACTCCGTGAACCGCGATGCCTGGCTGGCTCAGTCGGTGGGGCATGTGACTTGATCTCAGGGTTGTGAGTTTGAGCCCCACACTGGGTGTAGAGATTACTTAAAAATAAAAAAAAAATTGTAAAAAAAATAAATAATAAGGAATAAAATTTAAAACACCCCGAGGTTTAGTGAGATTGCGACGTCCTAAGGGTCCCCAGCTAGTAGATGATAGACCCAGGTTTTAAACCTAGGTAATGTGACTGCGGAGTCTTCATTCCTAACCACTCTACAGTATAACTACCACTAGAGCCCCATGGCAGTGAAGATGCCTGGGTAGATCAGTGTGACAGTGGGAAAGTGTGAGAACAAATGTTTTCCAGATTTCGAGATCTACTTTGAAAATCAAATCATCTCAGCAGTTTCTCATTTATTCACTGAACAGTCATTTTTGAATATGTATAGGTGCTGGGGATACAACAGTAACAAGATAACTGTGGTTCCTGCCCTCATGGACCTTACCATCAAAAAGAGAGAGTTTGTAAAGAGAAAATTGCAATTAAAAAAAAGATGATGGGTTTCCTCAGAGGTATGAAGGGGCAGTGCCCGAGAAGAGGAAGAGGTACCCAAAGCCGGCTGTGAGAGTGAGAACATGCTTCATAGAGGAGGCATCTTAGGAGCCAAGTCTCAAAGAATAAAGAGGAATCACCCAGTAGACAAGGTATGTGTGCATGCAGGTATGTAAGGAAGCGTGTGGTGTTGCACCCAGGAGAAAAGAAGGAAGCATTGTGGGTAGAGAGGGCAGCCCAGCCCCACTATTCCAACCTGAGAGAGCACATGTTTGATGATGCCTGCAGCATCATCAACAGGGTTCAAGGTAAACGGCAGGAGAGGAGGAAGAGGCCGGATAAGGTAGGTGAGGCCAGCGTGGGCATCAAACTCCAGTTTGGTCCGTTATGGAAGGAAGGATTGAGAGAAGGGCAGAGAGGCCAGATGGGAACAGGGAGATAATTTAGAAGGATGTAGTACTACTGCTGATGAGAAAAGACACAGCGTCTAGCCAAGGGCAGTAACCGTGGGGATAGAGAAGAAGAGATGAATGAGAAGATGCCTAAGAAGCCATAATCCAGGGCGCCTCGGTGGCTCAGTGGGTGAAGCCTCTGCCTTCAGCTCAAGTCATGATCTCAGGGTCCTGGGATCGAACCCCACGTTGGGCTCTCTGCTCAGCGGGGAGCCTATTTCCCTCGATGCCCCTCTCTGCCTGTCTCCCTGCCTACTTGTGATCTCTGTATGTCAAGGAAATAAATAAAATCTTAAAATTTAAAAAAAAAAAGGCAAAATCCATAGGACTAGAGGCTTGTCCAGTGAGGCCGCAGATGGGTTCAGGGCACAGGCTGTGTGGTTCAGCCTGCGTTGATTCCATTCATTTCTAGCAGTGTGACTTGCCAAGTCATGTAAGCCATCTGCCTCAGCCTCCTCTCTATAAAATGAGGATAATAATAGTATTTACAGCACAGGGTTATGGTAAAGATCAAATGAGATCCATGTGCCTACAATAGTGTCTGGCATAGGAAATACTCAACACATTTTCTCTTCATCATTTTGGTGATAGAAAGGGAGGGATCAGGGCTGGGTCCCAGGTTCCTGACCTGGGTCACTGTTTAAGCACGAACTAAGTGCAGGACCCTCTCCTTAAGCAAGTCATAGTGTAACGGAGCACCTACTAGAAGCACTGTGAAACTGATCCTAATAGGTCACAATCGAGATTTGCTGTGCTTGTTTAGCCATGGAAGTAAAAAGTGACACTGCTGAGGAGCTCCAGGTTCTGGGCTGCCCTGACTCAGCAATATTTTCTGCCTTTATTCTGATCACGTTACCCCAGAGATATTTTTCAAACATCAGAAGTGTTTCGTGTGATCCTCATGGCTCTGAAGGTCATCCCGGATCATTGAAAAAGTGCTAAGATAATTTCTTCAAATAGATGTATTTTAATTTAACCAAGCTTTCTAGAACTTTCTATATGTCTTTCCCTTAGACACTTTAGCATAGGAGGTTTTCAGTAAGTATGTTGCCTTCCATCCATCCATCCATCTATCCATTCCTATCCTCTGAGCCATCTGTCAGCCCACCCAGCCCTCCATCCACCCACCCACACCATGCGATACAGTGATGAAGAACATAGAATCTGCAGCCAGACACACCACTGTGTAGCTTTCCCAACTAGTAGCAGTGAGACCTTGAGGCTGTCCCGTTACCTCTCTGAACCCAGTTCCTTGTTTGTAAAATGGGGATTCAAACCAGTATCTCCGGGAGCCCCTGGCTCGCTCAGTGGGTAGAGCGCTTGCAACTCTTGATCTCAGGGTCCTGAGTTCAGGCGCCATGTTGGGCGTGGAGCCTACATTAAAAACAAATAAACAACAAATCCCACCAAGTATCTCTTCACAGTTCTCCTGTAGGGAGTAAAGGAGACAATGAATATAAAAAGAGTGGCGCACAGCCCTGTTGCATGTACTAACGCTCCAGGACTGGTAGCTGCTTTTATTGTTCTGCAAAGCCAAGCACCAAGCCGGACACTGAGCATACAGCAGTGAACAAGAGAGTTAGGGGCCCTGCCCCAATGAAACCGTCAGTCTAGAGGAGGAGAAAGATACCAATACGTAATTTCTCCCGAACAATCCCTTCTCTATATATAGCACTCCTCTCCTCCCAATTTATTAGGTTCATAATTGAGGACTCATCTTTGATTCCTCCCTTGTCTATCAACTCCCGCCCCATACCTAACCCATAAGGAAGTCTTTTTAGCTCTACCCCTAAAATATCTCTCAAATCTGGCCAGTTTTCACCATTTCCAATGCTACGACCTGGTCCAAGCATGCATCCTCCTTTCCCTGGATTCCTGCAGCAACTTCCTCAGCGGGTCTCCTTTCTTGCTCTCATGCCCCTTACAGCATATTTCCAAGAATAGCCACGAGGATCCTTTCAAGGCATTAAATCAGACTTCGCTGGTCCTCCACCTTAGTGCCGCAGTTAGAATAAAATTCAACCTTCAAGGGCCTACGTATTCTGGCCCGTGCAGTTTCACTGCCCACAACTATGTGGAAATTCTTTCTGTGCCTTGAGTGCATCAAGCTTGTTTCTGCTCAGGGACTTGACACAGAGGTCTCCATTGCCTAGCATGCTCTTCTGCATGTCCCCCATCCCCATGTGGGCTCCTCCTCATCCATCTGTCTCTGGTCAGGTGTCCGCTCAGAGGCAACCACTGAAAACCCCCCCTCAGTACTCTTGCTCTGCCTCATCATTCTGTTCTCATTGTATTTTCTTCATAACATTTCTCTCCGTGTCCTCCCTTCCTCCCTCCCTCTTCTCACTGTTTTTGTTTCTTCTTCAATCTGTATGTTTGGCTGGTCTCATGAGGGACAGGACTTTGTCTTCTCGCCTCCATATCCATGTGCCTTGAATAGTACTCAGCACGTAGTAGGTGCTCTGTAAATATTTTTTAAATTAACGTATTGAGTGAGTGAAGAGATTCCAGTAAAATGTGTGTGATCACAAGAACAATACTGCTTGGGGCAGCATGGTGACAGCTGCTCAACGATGTATTGGAAAGGATTCCCATCTGTCTGAGAGTTAAATTCAGTCCTGCCTGATACCAAGAACTTGGACTACAGTTTTCTCAGGATTTCTTCCAATCTGAGATTCTGGGATCCATGCCCTTCACCATGTCCTGAAGCGTCCTTTCACCTGGTTCTTACAATACACGGATGAAAAAGCTACTGTGGCCAAGTGGTTGGTGAAAGGAAGACCTGGGCACCATTCTTTTTTTTTTTTTTTTTTAATAAACATATAATGTATTTTTATCCCCAGGGATACAGGTCTGTGATTCGCCAGGTTTACACATTTCATAGCACTCACCATAGCACATACCCTCCCCAATGTCCATAATCCCGACCCCCCCTCCCTCCAGCAATCCTCAGCCTGTTTTGTGAGATTGAGTCTTTTATGGTTGGTCTCCCTCCCATCTTCTTTCATTTTTTCTTTCCTACCCCCCAAACCCCCACGTTGCATCTCCACTTCCTCATATCAGGGAGATCATACGATAGTTGTCTTTCTCCGATTGACTTATTTCGCCAAGCATAATACCCTCTAGTTCCCTCCACGTCGTCGCAAATGGCAAGATTTCATTTCTTTTGATGGCTGCATAGTATTCCATTATATATATATACCACATTTTCTTTATCCATTCATCTGTTGATGGACATCTAGGTTCTTCCCATAGTGTGGCTATTGTGGACATTGCTGCTATAAACATTCGGGTGCACGTGCCTCTTTGGAGCACCACATTTGTATCTTTAGGGTATATACCTGGGCACCATTCTTAATAGAACAATCAATTCCCTTCCTAAACGAGGCACTGCCAACATTCTACACAGGTTATTTTATAGTGGATATAATAACAAAGACTCATACTGGTAGTGCACCTAGTACATTCCATTCATCTGGCGTACTTCTTGACTAATTCTTACACTGACACTGCTGAGTAGATACTATCCTCCTCATCTTGCATATGCAAACCTGAGACCCAGAGAGGAATCCTTACTTGTCTAAGGTCCAAAGCTGGTAAAAGGGGGAGCTGGGATTCAGACCCAGGTCTGTCTGGCTCTGATGTCTAGGCTGGTTCCACAGGGTCTAGAGGGTCAGAGAGCTCCTTCAAGTGGGGAGTGGATGGTGTGGGTATGGACCTCACTAATGCTAACTTAGGAGAACAGTCCTGATTCAGAGTTCTAGAAAGAAGTGTCTGTAATGAACCTGCTGTCCCAGCAGGAATGGTGAGTTTTATCTCCTATAGGTCAGAGCAATTTGGCATCTGAGAATTCAAGGGCAGGATTGTGGGGACCATGGAGAAAACTGTTTTCAAAGACAGGAACGGCTTCTCTGGGCTGCATCGGGCAGGGTAGTGTGATCACGGTCGTGAGCACATGCTGGGGGACAGGACCAAGGAAGAGCTTGTAGGGAAGCAAAAAGTGTTACCAGAAAAGCCCTGGACAGAAAACAGAAGGGTGTCAGGGTGGGGGAGGAAGGGAAGAGAAGTAAATGCATCCACAGCAGGAGACTTGGAAGAAGGGTTTTGTAGCCCCTGTCCTTCTCCCAGAATCTTCTTCACTGCATCGCTGGCTGAGACACACTTTCGTTCTTGGTAGAGCCTTTCACTAAGAGATGAGGAAACTCAGCCGAGCAGTGAGGGAAGACTTTCGTGGGCAACTGCCACTGAAATCCCAAGCCCTTAAAAGTCAGCATGTCAGAGAGGCCTACCTTCATCTAAATGAGACACACACACCCCACCCCCCCCTCCCCCAGCATGACTCTCTGTTACTGGACCTGGCACTTCTCTCAATAGCATTTCTCACCTTGTGTAATCACATATTTATTAATTTTCATAGTCATTGTCAGGCTCTCCCTGTCAGCAGAGACCATCTTCGTTTTATTTACCAGTGTGTATTCAGAACGTAGAATGGTGTGAGGGAAATGTTCAAGAACTATCTGTTGGGCAGCTAAAGGGGTGAATGTTGTCCAGGTGGCTGATCCTTAAATCGGGTGGCTTTCATGCCATGTGGATAAACTATGGTGTCCTCATCCCCACCAACTGGTGCATATAGGAAAATCAAGGTAGAGTTAACACCAAGGATAGGTTCAAAGAGGAATTAAGGATCACTCTCTTAAGAGCTTGTCATGGGAAGTCCTACTCCTTGGCCTACTGAGGTAAAGGGAATTCTGACTGCTTTTATGGAAATGAGCCTAAGTCATTTTAGCCCCAGATCTCTCCTCCCTCACACCAGTCCCCAGTCAGTCCCCAGCTGAGGGCAGATCGTGGTGGGGCGGGTCATGCTAAGGCTTGCCCCGCTTCATGCTGCTAGGAGCTCTGGCTTCCATCAGATATATGCTGGCTGTTGGCAAGGAGGAAGGAAGCAAGCTGTAGCAGGAATGAAGTCCACCCCTTCCCCTCAGACTTGGAGATGTAGGCTGAAGGAAGCCAGCTGGTACCAGGTTAAAGCGACCACTATTTGTCACCTAATAAGCCAGTGTTTGAAGAGCGGGGGGATGGGGGGTGATTATTCCTCAGTAGCTTGGAAAACAGGGCATGCATGATCTTTTGTTTCTCCTTTGGCCTTGCTGATAGCAGAGTTCACTCGAGAGGTTTGGTTGACCTGATTCTTTTCAGGGAGACCTTGAAATATAGATAAGCCCTTGATAAGTGGGACAGACATATGCCACTCCCTATCCCTGGCGTACCCGTTCTTCCTGATGCTCTCCCCCTGGTTTATGAACGGTGATCATTGTTCCTAGGAAAGATAAAGGGAGTCACGAGACTCCTCCCTGTGGCTTCAGCAAGATACATCATAGGCCAGATTGGGCCTCAGTGTGGGACTTCTAAGTGGTGTGAATCTGGAGAAGGGAAACAAAGTTCCACTTGTTCCTGGGAGCCTTCCTATCAAAGATGTTTACACCCGTGAGTCTGCGCAGTTAGAGATGCTGGTCGTTTTTTGTCCAGTAGTGTGAGAGGCTTGCATGGCCTTGGTGTGCCCTCACGTTTCCTGCCTTTTGTTTTTCTGGAAAGAAAGTTAAGAATTTATTAATCACCTCCTATATCCCAGGTCCTGAACGAGGCATCTTTTCCAAAGTTGTCTCATTTCATTTGTATGAAGACCATTTCGGGAGAGGTTATTATCCCCTTTATATGCATGAGAAGATGGAGGTTCAGAAAAGTAGAATAAATTTACTAAGCCCTCTCAGCCAAGAGGCTGAGTCATAATTTGAACCCTGGGCATCTCACTCCTAAACTTGTGTGTTCTTCCCATTCAGGGTTCACAAAGAACAAAAATTCTGGAACACATTACAGGGTGACCTGATACCTGGCTTAACAGGATGAATCTTAACACTAAACTTAGTTTGGTGCATCTGCCTTTACTGGAGAGAGACAGAGGAGGGAGAAGAGGGTGGCCTGAAAACAGTTTTTTTGCTGGGGTTCAGCCTAGCTGTCAGCACCTCGTCCCATCCAGACAATCGGAGCCTTTCTAAAAAAGCCACTGTGTTATTATAGCATCAAAGAAAAGGTGACCTTGGTAGCTTGGACAAAACCCCAGCTTGGACTAGAACTTCCGTCCAGGGTAGCTGACTCCCTTTTACTGCATATGAGCCACATTTTTGCAGCCCTGTCCAGGAATATCTGTGGACCCAAAGGCTCCAATAAAATGAAAGTTATCTTGTATGCCTGTCTCCTACCCTGATCGCGGGACAGCTCGGCAAGACAGAAATCCCCAAACAGTGACTTGTCCTAGAGCCCAATGACACGGTCACCCCAACCCGTATCCAGCCACTCCTCCTGCAGAGAACAAGCATCCCGCTCTGCCTTCTGGGACCGAGCGTGAGCTCCTGGGCCTCCGGAGCCCAGCTCCAAAAAGTTTGCTGCTTCCTTATTTGAGATGTATTCCTGTACTGTAATCATACTGTGAGTGGAGCCAGCCAAAGCAGTGGCTATTAATAGGGAGGTGAAGAAAGCTGAGTCAGGAGGAGGCTGACTTAGGCTGGAGGCGAGAGCCTGGCCACCTTGGCCTACAATCCTCAGTGAGAGGTCAGGGAGAGAGACGGACCTGAGCTCATTCGGCTCCTGGGCCGGAGTCAGCACCATCTGGATTTCTCAACTTTGGAAATAGAAACCTGAGGCGATCCCGATCAAAGGGCTAGGCCGCCGTCTTTCTCAGGTCCTTGGGGAGTCTCAGAGCCCTGAACACACGCAGCTTAAAGAGCTGTGATGCAGCAGAGCTGTAACTCTTCCCTGATAGCGTGACTTGGAGTGGGCTGTGAGGGGCCACCTTCAGCAGCCTGCCTCAGCAGAGAAGCCGGTGCTGACCCAGAGCTCCTGTGCGCCGAGGTGTCAGAGGAGGGAGATTGTATTTCTGGCTTCTTGATAAAGCTTGGGGAAGTGGGTGTTACAGAAAAGTGGAAGCAAAGAGGTGAAGGTCCAGAGCAAATGAAGGGCACGGTGCAGTCCTGATTGTGTGCCAGAATGTTTTCAAACATTTCTGTTAAGGCAATGCCTTTCTCAGGGAGATAAGAACCTCAGCCACTTGGTAGACGCGCCATCACCTGGCAGCTGGAAGCAGGATGGATTCCCAAACCTGGCCCATGCTGGGCCACAGGGAAAGGAGAACTGCTCCCAGACGCTGGGTTCAGAGTATCCCTTACTCCCTACCGGGTGTGAAACACACGCTCTGTATGCTGCTGCTTTTGGTCCTCACCAGCCCCGACAGGTGGGTATTCCCACCCCTCTTCTCAGAGGGAAAAAGTGAGATTCAGGGACGCAAGGTGACAGTCACAGGGATAGAAGGTGACAAAGTAGGACTAAAACCTAGGTCTGTCCGCAGCCTTAGGGCCCGTCCCCATCTTTTCAGCTTCTGTGGGGACCCGGCCATCTGTCCCTCTGTCGCTGCTCTGGTGCCCACACTGAGTGGGCGTGATGGCAGTGTGTGTGTGTGTGTGTGTGTGTGTGTGTGTGTGTGTTGCTAGGAGGCGCTATTCCTTCAGTTGGTTAGCCATGCCTTGGTATGTTTCCTCAAGGGGGGAGATTGTTTTGGTTCCTGGGTTGCTGAAGAAAGAGGGTCAGGTGGAGGAGATGGATTAGGGAAGATTTGTTCCTGTCCCTCCTAAAAATGTTTACTTAACACCTACCAGGCTCAGTTCTGGGTGGCTTGGGCACTTTCAGACTACAGAACAATTTAAAGACCCTGGCCTTTTTCTCTACTATTTTTCACATATCCTGGGGACTGTCCACAGGGGTAGATCCCTTCAGTTACACAGGTATCATAATAGACCCCTTAGACACTCAAATGTATATATCAAATACTTGTTCATGGAAAAAGTGGACTTTCCTTCTACCGACTGTCATATGGGTCACTTCCTGAACCTGAGAGAGATCCCCACCCAGGACCCCAGACCCCAGCTCCTAAGCTCTAGCAAGTTCATGAGGGGAGGGAGCCCCATACAGGGCTCGATCCCAGGACCCTGGGATCATGACCTAAGCCAAAGGCAGCTGTTTAACCCACTGAGCCACCCAGGCTCCCCTGGTCAAGACTTCTTTCTTCCTTTCTTGAACAGTAGACATACAGCCTTATCAGTGAGAGCAGTCAAGGGGCAGATGGCAACGTCCAGGTCCAGACAGCTGCCTCCTCTCACTGTAGTCAAAGTTAATTAATTCCCACTGTACCTTGAACTAGGTCACCTACAGGTCTGTGCTGAGGTCTGACCTGGTTGTCAGGGGAAGACATTTCTAGTCTGGCTCTTGGTGTGCTGTCTTGGGCCGGCGGGCAGAGAAAGGGGTATTTTTCACCTTTGCGTGGGATTGTCTCTCCTCTTCTCCCCCCGGGAGGTGACCATTTTCAGATCTGTGGGTGGGGAGGAAAATCTTCTTCCAAAAATAATCTTCTTTCTGCAGTGGGGTTTGAAGCTGGACCAAGCTGCTAATGCTATTTTTACCCAGCTTGCAGTTCAGGGTGTAAATAGCAACTCTGGCTGTTTTTTCCCACAGCTAACAACAGAGTCAACCTCTTCGAGGCAGAGGCAACCTGGCATTTTGCACAAAGGAAACAGAACAAAGGTTGCTCTTGGGCCCGGGGAATGGTCCTTGACCATCAGGTCAGTAGACAAACAGGGCTGGCGTCTTCATGGTTGTGCTATCTGAGTCCCTGCTGTAAACACGAGGCCCCCGATGATAGCTCTTCGGCTGAGGCTGGCTTAAAGAAGCGTGATGTGGAATCACGAGGGGGAAAGGCAGGCCCATAAATCTCTGCCTGAGCACGCTGGGGGTTCCGGGAGCTCCAGCCGCTCTAGTCTCCAGCTGGCTGTCCCCCTTGTCCTCCCTCTTGCATTAGCAAGCATTTCTTCTAGGTTGCCCCAAACCCACCAGATTAGGAGCTGCGGAAGGACAGAAAAAACACCTACTCGAGGCTGTCCAGATGACAGAATGGCTCTAAAAATAGATGCCTGCCATCTCTCAAGTGACTGGAGACCCCACCATCTTGAGTTTTAGGAAGTGTCATTTAGAGGTCATGCGAAGAGGACTGACTGGCTTCCTCCATGCTGTGTATGAGCAGAAGCTATGAGAAGCTAACCAGAGCCCTTGGGTTGTGTCTCCAGCTGGGTTGGGTGGGATGGGAAGTTCAGTTTCACAGAGGACCCCTCACTGGTAACTGTTGATGAGCAGGGTCACTGGCAAAGACAGAGGTGAGCTCAACACGGTTAGCAATTCCCTATTGTTTTTCTTCTGGAGAACAAACATACTTCACTGGCTTTTTCCTGAGGCCAATTTTCTTACCCAGATCTTTCCCTGGGGCCTTTGGACTGAAATAAGAAAGGAGCTATGAGTCAGCAGGAATGCCCTTCATTCTGAATTACACAGCAACTCTTCATGGAACTGCCCAGTCCCTTCCTCTAGGCACACATTAGTCAATCAATCAATGAGAGAATTTCTCAAATATCTACTGCATACTCAGAACCCGGCATTTAGGCACACGGTTCAAGTTTCAGTGTCTTCCGGCAGATGACGTATTGGCTAAGAAAGGGAATGGAGGGCAGATAAGCAGGGGAGTAACCCCCAAATTTGCTTTTTTTGGAAGTGGTTTCTGTGCAGCTCCTCGGAATTGATTCTGGGCAGCTGTTAAGTTACAAAACTCAGTGCCAATTATCAATAGCTGAAGTGGCATCAGTGAGCTTCTGATGGTAAAAATCAGGGCAGGTAAAAGAGGAGAAAATAGCTTTGCCTTTGAGAAGAGAAGATGGGAATGTATCGTGTCACTCTGCTGTGTTGTGGGTTTCCACGGTTAACTTGGGTTCTCTCCCAGAACTGGTCAGCAAAACCTACTTAGTGTTACCTCCAGCAAAAAGTCCAACAGAGAGCTGGGCAGGATGAGATTAAAGCTTTGTCTTAGCAGCCGGAGGAGATCCGCACTGGGGTCAGGGTATCCTGGTTCTCACTGTGCTCAGAGTTCCATTAAACAGCCAACTCAGTTTTCAGTAAAGCTTGTTGAATTTTAAGTGTACCATTATGAACCAAATGTACCCTATGTAGCAAACGTCTGGTTCATCTGGTCATTCATGTATCCACCAATCTTCAAATTTACAAACAATGCTTTCTGGGGAAATCTTCTTGGAACCTTGATGGTAAATGTTTACCTAAAAAGAAAAAAGAAACCCCCCAAAAAACGGAAGCAGGAAAAAGTGCCCTGGTGAGTGAAACCAAAAGCAAGTGGCACACAGTCATTTGCTAGACTGACCGTTTGTTTTGAAAAATGCTCCCAGCCCCAGCCTTGACATTGGGGAAATTTGGGTCATGGTAACAGACTTCCTGCCTAGTATTTCCCCAGATTTCCTGGAATCCAATTTGAAGTCGCATTTCCCCTGGTGTCACCAAGGAGTTAAACGTTGGCTCTGCTCTCCTGGTGACTAATAGGTACCGTGTGGCTCTGAGATCAGTGAGAAGCTGACAGCCAGTGTGGGAAGTGTGCATGGTGTGCAGGCACAAGGGTGTTTGCCACCTAAGGCCCCTGACTGTGTGATTGCAACGTGATTGCTTATTTCTTCCTGTGAGTTTTGCATAATTTGAAATGAAGATCTCTGACTCCTTTGGAAGCTTGCTACTACCCTAGTGTGTGAATTACTCTGTGGAGACCAGGCAGAATCCACTGACCTGACCATAGCATACCTGACAAGGGTTAGGGAGACTTGGTTTTCCTACTCGAGCTGTTTTCATCCTTGTGAAAGGAGCGCAATTAGCATAACACTCCTGGTTTCTCTCCACCCCCCCATTCTTCCCTGGGGAGGAAGAGTCATTTCATCTGGTGAGTTTGCAAGGAGAAACTGTGTCTTATTCTATCTTCTCTTCCTTCCTTCTTGGGGAGCCAGGGTGGGAAGGGAAGGCCCTTCTGGCCCATCTGCCTATCAGTGAGTGGTTACGTCTGTCTAATTCCGAGCTCGAGTACTGGGAAGCTCATTTGGCTGACAGTACCAGCCATATTCTCTAATGTCAGCTTTATTAGTAATAAAGGTTATTTTTGCTCACCTAGCTTACGACAGTCCTCTCCTTCAGGTCAAAACTCGGGGAGAAGTACAGGGACTGCTGTGTTGGGGCCTCTACAAAGACCCCAACATATTTACTGGGAGACTTTCTGGTGGCTAGAAAAAGCATTGGGTTGGGGTGAGACCCCGGCTTCCAGGTCCATGTCACTGCTTTCCTGTAGAACACTGAGTTCTTCAGGGGCGCCTGGGTGGCTCAGTTGGTTAAGTGTCTGCCTTAAGCTCAGATCATGATCCCAGGGTCCTGGGATCAAGTCCTGCATTGGGCTCCCTGCTCAGCATGGAGCCTGCTTCTCCCTGTCCCTCTGCTCACCCCGCCCCCTAGCTGTGTTCTCTCAAATAAATAAATAAAAATCTTAAAAAGAAGAAGAAGAAGATGATGATGATGATGATGACAATGACCAGGTTCTTCAGTAGTCAAATGAGTAAAGGGAGTTTATAGAAGGTGTCCTTCCCATCCACATTTATCCATTTAAAACTTACTTATTGAATGCCTACTGTGTCAGGGGATACCGTGATCAAGATAGATACCTCTACTGTCACACAGTTTATGGGGATCCAGACACAATTTGACCCAGGACTCAAACAACTGGGATCCATTTCTCCATTCTTCTTCCTCTGAGTGGATTCATTCTTCTGTTACCACATGATACAAACCCCACTCTCTCCTGCCAGCTTCAAGCTTCTCACTATGGCTGCAGCCACTTGGATTACACCATTTTAGGTCACGGGCCATCTGTAAGGCCATGACTGGCCTCTCAGTGTGAGAAGATACATGGATGAGCTGATAGCCAGTGGAACTCATCCCTAGATGAAAGAAAGTGGGGCTTTTCCTGTGGCTCAGAAATCTGGAGACCTATTAGGAAGAGAGAAGTGGCAGCAACCAATAATTGTCCATGACAGAAAGAAAAGACAATAAATAAAATGATAATTCTGCTCTGAGGGAACAATTCAACCCACAGAAAATCCAAACATTCCATTATTACCTGGTGAATTAAGCACAGGTCTGGGAATCCAAAGATTTGGGTTCCAGATTCTATGTGGGATCCCTATATAGACAGACCTGTAGGAAAATCCTGGAGGTTAGTAGACTTGGCTTCTTTTTTTTTTTTTTTTTAAGATTTTATTTATTTATTTGACAGAGGGAGACAGCGAGAGAGGGAACACAAGCAGGGAGAGTGGAAGAGGGAGAAGCAGGCTTCCCGCCAAGCAGGGAGCCGGATGTGGGGCTGATCTCAGGACCCATGTGGAAGGCAGAGGCCTAATGACTGAGCCACCCAGGCACCTCTAGACTTTGCTTCTTGATAGGCCTCTCAGGAACTGCCCTTGTGTTGGATTCTCCTGCTCTATGATTCCTTTTCTCTTTTTGGAAAGCAGAACGATGTGCGTCTCTCATGAGAGGAAGGTTAAACGGATCATTGAGGTGCTGTGGAGAAAGCAGCTATCACTCACTAAACCCAAGCTATCTATTAGCATGTGCCTGTTGTTCTTTTAGTCTTAAGACGTTCAACCAATGGTTTAGGGGCTAAACATTAACCACACTGGGGCAGATCAGCACTACAGGAGCTGTGAGCCATGAACATACACAGGCCTTCGGTGTTCTAAGTTCAAAAGATCTATGTGATACAAGATAGAATCCAAGTGAACTGAAAACGGACGGAAATGCAGTCAGGCATGCAGGGTAGGGAGACTGCTTCAGCTTAGTACCAGAGCTAGTTCTCAAGAGGTCTGAGTGTTTGCCAAGCAACTCCATAGTTCCAGCCGGCCTGGGCAATCCTTCAGATTTTCACTCAGCAAACATTTGGGTACCTTCTCTGCAAGAAGTTACAGTAGAAACACATAAGCAGCTATGAGGTCGCCCCTTATATCCTTCTTAGAAAAAGAAGGATCTGCACTTACAAATAGGTAAATTATTATCAGTCCAGATTATTATTTGCAATATCATATATAGTATATGAACTAAAGGTCTGTTACACCAGAGCCAGAAGGTAAAATTCGTGTCACTTTGGGGTGGAAGTTGGAGAAGGAGTGGGCCACGAGTGAATCCTGCTTTAAGGCATGAACAAATACATAGGATTAAATTGGAAGATTACAACCAATTACACAGTCTTTTTTTGGTCTCCCAAATAAATATGACTCAGTCCCCTAAACACCCTGTGGCAACAGTTTGTTTCCCCCTCCCCCCCCTTCTTTTTTAGGATTTTATTTATTTATTTGACAGACAGAGATCACAAGTAGGCAGAGAGGCAGGCAGAGAGAGAGGGGTGGGGAAGCAGGCTCCCTGCTGAGCAGAGAGCCTGATGCGGGACTCCATCCCAGGACCTTGAGATCACGACCTGAGCCCAAGGCAGAGGCTTTAACCCACTGAGCCCCCCAGGTGCCCTGGTTTGCACCTTTCTTAATGCTCGTATTGTGACTCTTATCACAGTCAATTGTTTATTCATTCAATTACTTGGTCAGTTACTCATTGAACATTCATGGCTGGTTTGATATGCACCAGCTACTGTCAAAGGCCAAGATACAAAACAGAGTGAGACACAGTCACAGTATTTTAGGAGCTCAGTTCAAGAGGGAAAGAGGCATATGAAAACTAATTGTAATACAACATGAGAAGTACTCACAGAAGCATGCACTGACTGCTTTGAGGTGAACTCTTCAGAAGGAGATGATCTTTGACTTGATCTAAAGATAACAGAAGTTTTCTAGGCTGAAATTTTAGAGCATCTGGAAAGTCCCTGCAGGAGGAGCCAGCATGGTGTGCTAGGAAATGCTAAGGATAAGGAGTTGGTCTGGAAGGATCTTAAAGTATGTAGGGGGAGTGTCAGAAGAGGAGTGGGGTAAAAAGGTAAGTCCCGTGGAGCTTTGTAGTTCTCGATGTGGGCTTTGGACTTTATTTTATAGATAAAAGAGATTTGTTGAAGGACTAAAGGAAGGACAATATTAGGTTTGGGTCTTAAAAAGACGTTCTAGCAGGAATCTTCAGGAAGTCCTATCCTGGGGAAGGATTGGAGGCAAAAAAAAAAAAAAAAAGCACCAGGAAGGTTATTTCAATAATCTAGATGAGAAGTGATAAGGTCTTGAAAGTTGAAAAAGAGGCGACAGAATGGGTTCAAGGAAGACTTGAGACATTGAACCATAAGACTTGATAATTGATTGATTGGGGATGATGTCAGAAAGGAAAAAGTTAAGAATGACTTAGGATTCAATAGCCTAGGTAGGTAAGGAAATGAGGGTTCCATTAACTAGAGTAGATAGTAGAAGAAGAACAGGTTTGGGAGGAAAGATAAGGACAAACTGCCTTTAAGATGTGTGTATGACATTCATGTGGGCGGGCTCTGCTGGCTGTTAGAAACATTTGCCTACAGTTGACAGGAGAAATGGAAGCTAGAGGTTGACCAGGGCATAGATGGGTGCTGAAACCATGAAATTAAGTAGCACAAAGCAGGCCACTAAAGGGCAAAGATTTTGGCCCCCTATAGCCCTGACATAGTGCCTTGCATAAAACAGGTAGAAACTATGTAAAAATCTGTAGATACATAAATATACCAATTTGGAGGCTGCTAGCAACACCTAGGTGCCCTGAGACCTCCAATTTGGAGGCTGTGCAATTTTACAGACTTATTTTAGGGCCAAACTGGCAATAATAAGAATGCAACCAACATACTAATATTCAAAGAGATTCTAGTCTTCTGCTAAATTCCATTTTAAAAAACTACTGTTACCGCCTTGTGTATTTCTTTGCTTTTGGTCTTTCAGAGGATACTATAAAATGAGGAAGCTGGGGTAATACAATTCATCAGAATTAGGGGAGTTTAGCTACAGTTGCTGGAACACAAAAATTGGTGTCAGTGTGTTTGACCTTTAGGAAAGTCATTCTGAGGGCAGCTTCCTGGTGTTTTAGGAACTAAGCAGTGTCTTCTTCAAATGTCACACAATGTTACAGTTTTTTTGCATTTGCTCATTCTTTCAACAAGGATTGTTTGAGCACTTCATATGTTCTAGACATTGTGCTAGGGACCAAGGACATCTTTCCACCTCTCAAAGAGCTCACAGTCCAAAACAATTAAAACATACTGTGAAGTATTACTATATTATAGTATGGGGTAAGCATTGTGTGCAGTTGAAGGCAGAGAAAGACAACCCAGCACGGAGGGGAGAAAATGAGGGTGGCAACATGGTTAGGGAAGTCTTTTCAAGAGAGACAATGCCAGGTGATACAGGAGGGGATGAGGTTCCAGATCAGGGAGAGAGCATCTGTAAAGGCAAGGAAGAATAGAATTCATTATGGCTGAACATAGAGGACAGTGGCAAGAGATGAGCTAGGAGAGGTGGAGAGGGACCTCATCAGGCCCTGATAAGTAAGCCCTTTTTTGGAGTCTGAACTTTTAGCCTAAAAACGATGGATAGTTCACTGAAGTATTCTTATAGAGGACTTCAGAACTCTTGTGCTTTTAGTTTTTGTCTTATTTTCCATTCTCTCTCCTCCTGTCTCTCTGTTTTGACAGCTTGTCTGCCTTCCTTCCTTTCTTCCTTCCATCCTCCCTCCCTCCTTTCCTGTAGCCATGATTTTGGAAATTGCAACTGATCTGGCCTATACCTAATGGGCAAGTGATTTATTTATGTTTTGTCCTTGCTTGGACTGAAGAAAAAGAAGGGGTTGTAGATCCTGGAGACCTGAATTTTGACAGTAGTAATAAGCAAAGTGAGAGAATCCCAGAAATAATTAAAACCACCTGAAGACTCTCCTTTTAGACTCAGTTTTGAGGAGGGGGCCATTACTTCCAAGGTGTGGGCAGGAATCTTGACTGAAGAGAGACCTACATTCTTGCGACTGGGGTCCCTGGACCAGCACAACCAGCAGCAGCACCTGGAGCTGTTTAGACAAGTGGAATTTCAACCTTCAGTCCAAGCCTACGAAATCAATCTGCATTTTTAACAAGATGCCTAGGAGATTTCCATATACACTCAAGTTTGAAAAGCCTTGATCTCCAAGATAGCTTAGCTGATAAATCTTATGTCACCATGTTCCAATCTGTATTGTTTTGCATGGCTGATTGATATGTAATCAGTTTGTCAACCTCTATGATTATAAATTTATGTCCCAAAGTAAATTCAATCCGGGGTTAAACCATTTGTACTCCACTGAACATTTCCAAGAAATCTCCTTGGAACCAATGATGTTGAGATTCTTTTAAATAAAGGGTTTGCTCTCTGACTGTTGGATAAAGGATGCATTTTTTCCCCTTATTGTGACAAAATATACATAACATAAATTTACCACTTTAACCATCTTTATTTTTATTTTTATTTTTTTAAAAGATTTTATTTATTTATTTGACAGAGAGAGATTACAAGTAGGCAGAGAGGCAGGCAGAGAGAGAGAGGAGGAAGCAGGCTCCCTGCCGAGCAGAGAGCCCGATGCGGGACTCGATCCCAGGACCCTGAGATCATGACCTGAGCCGAAGGCAGCAGCTTAACCCACTGAGCCACCCAGGCGCCCCCCACTTTAACCATCTTTAAGTGTACAGTTCGGTAGCAGTAAGTACATTCACATTCTTGTACCACTATCCCCACCATCCATCTCCAGAACTTTCTCAACTTCTTAAACTGAAACTCAGCACCCATTAAATAATAACTCCCATTGCCCTCTTGCCCTTAGCCCTGGAAACCACCATTCTACTTTGTCTCTCTGAACTCTACCCTAGGTGCTTCATACAGATGGAATCACACAGTATTTGTCCTTTTCGTAGCTGGTTTATTTCACTTCACGTCATGTCTTCAACGTTTATCCACATCATGGCTTGTTTCAGAGTTTCTTTCCTTTAAAAAAGGCTGAATGACATTCCATTGTATGTATCTGCCACATTCTCTTTTTTACCATTCATCCATCAACGGACACTTGGGTTAGTTCTGTTTTAGCTATTTAGCATAATGCTGCTGTGAACATGGGTGTAGAAAGATTCCTAGCAGGCATGCAGTACCCCTCTCCTGGCATCTCCACATTATTTCCTATATGTCTGCCACAATAAACATAAAATTCACAGTTAATGGATGTTCTCAGTGAATTTCTTTAACGTATCAAGTCTCTAGTTGACTCCTCATTAAGAAAAGGGAATTTGCTGTTGTTGGGAATGAAATGTCTGTTCCATTTAGTGTCTCTGTCTGGGACCAGTGGCCTCCTGAATGTAAACTCGGAGCCAGAGCCAAGACATTAATCTGTGAAGCTCAAGTATTGATTTGGTGACGCTATCCTCTTCCCCTGATGCTATTCCTATCAACTCAAATTATCTCTGTGAATATAGGAACCATTTTTTTCTGGGTGCACAGGCAGCTGGTGAGAAGCTGCTTGCTGATGGGCTGTGACAGAGATGAGCTGTCAGCTGCTCCTGGGCAATCAAGGTCCTCCCTGACAGAGTGTTGCTGGTCAAAGGAATTTGCAGCCCTTGAAGCCTAGGAGTTTGCGGACACCCACTTGAACAGACTCGAGGCTCCAGCCTGATTCCAGTAACCTCCAGCAGCGCTCAGAGAAGGTGAAGAGTCCCTGAGTTTATAGTGGAATTATTCTAAAGAATTATATAAAGGGTGTTATCTCTTCAGATTAATCATACTTCTTTTCTGGAGTCCCCAGTTGACTTGGCGCTGCTTCAGGAAGCTGGTGGGACCGCTTTCCCTCAGGCATCCAGTGGGGGCGCTCTTAACTCTCTCCATTTCATGCCCACTGTATTTCATCCCTGGGTCAGCTCTTTGGGTTGTGGGTGAAGAAGAGAGAGTTAAAATCACACCAGCTCATTTGGAAAATAAACACTGAAGCTCTAGATTTCATTTTCTGTGCAATCACTTTTGCTTGGAAACTAAATCTAGAGGTAAAGATGGGAACAACACAAGTTTCCAATTTTCATGTTAATTCCTGGCCCTCCAGGATGATTTAACTTTATCTAGAAACTGAAAACACATTTGGGCTAATCTTTTATGAGATCTGATTAAGAGCTTTACAGTGAAGATTTGCACCACATTAGAAAGGCTCAAGCAATTTAGGAGAGTGCGCATGTAAGGAATTTCCTTTTACCCGATTATAAAAGAAGAGGTAGAAATCACAGCCAACTGCACAAGAAGGGAAAAGGTAAGGACCGGCCTATTTGAATCACAAGGAAAAAAGTTTGCATGTTGGTGAGCACATCTGAAGACTTCCCGGGAGGGCGAGGAACACTGAAAACTGAAAGTTTAATGTGATGAGTTTATAGGCACGTGGAATCACAGCAGCACGAAAGGATACAAGGAAAGTCTGGGGACCTGCATAAGAGCGTAAATTATCTGTAGGCCACTGCCTAGAATTTACACTTTGCCTCCTCCTGGGTTTTATCCTGATCTTTCCACTTGAAATGCCTTCCCCTGTCCTTTGCCCTCTCCATTAATAACTTATCAAAATCTCTCCACCCGACACCTCTCATCCATAATTGTTCTTTTGCACCCTTTCAAAATGTGTGTGTTTTGGATATCTGGGTGGCTCAATTGGTTAAGCATCTGCCTTCAGCTCAGGTCATGATCCCAGGGTCCTGGGATTCCCCTCCCTGCCCCATGTTGGACTCCTTGCTAGCGGGGAGCCTGCTTCTCCCTCTCCTCTGCCTGCTGCTCCCCCCTGTTCATGCTCTTCCTCTCTCTTTCTCACACAAATAAATAAAACCTGAAAAACAAAACAAAATAAAAACACCAAAGTGTGTGTATTTTATATGTCATAGGGCAGTCTACCTGGCCATTAAGGAAACGTTTCTTAGTGGGGTCACTCTCAAGACATTTTTCACATGTGTGGTTTGTGCTCCTAAACCAGTCCATAAATTCTTTGAGGTAGGGATTGTCTGAAGGTGTATTTCTCTAGGGTGTCCTAAAACAGTGCTCCTCAAACCTTAATATGCGTGGGCCCTTAATAGGGGATCTTGCTACAATGAAAATGCTGATTCAGCAGAAATGGGTTGGGCCTGAGATTCTGCATTTCTAACCAACTACCCAGTGTTGCTGCTGACCACCATTTGAGTCAAATGCTGACCACCATTTGAGTAGCAAGGTCCTAAAACACCCAGGATGGTGCTTCAACATAAACAAGTAAAACTTTAGATGTTGGTAGTAGTTCCCAACCAAATTCCTCTTATGAGGTCCTGACCCCTTCGAGTAAATGCTACCTCATGATAGAAGGTAAGTCCTCTTCCTCTTGGTCATGACACTGCCCTCTAAACTAATAGAAGCCTGAGGACATGATTTTGTGATAATGCAGCTGTTTGAATTTGTGTTTAAATTCAAGGAGTATGAGTGGTTTTACTCATTTGAGAGGACTGGTTAATTACCTGGGTGTGCACGGCCCAGCTCTGATACGCGAGGCCACTCTTGGTAAGAGCCATAATTATACTCGCTGATCCCATAAACGAGAGCCCACACTAGCCTGCACAGAGTGCAGAGAGCCATAACTCATCTTTTGGATAAGGGGCCCTCACTTTTCTCCCAGATGGTTAAGTACGCGGAGGCAGAAACCAAACTTACTTTTGTTGACCTGTGTTAAGTCTGTTTCCTGTAAGAAGTCCCGCTCTGTCAGAGGCAAAGAACTCCATCTTAGTTTCACCTTCAGAACTAAGAAAATCAGTCTACTAAGCAGACTTCAGTAAATGCTTTTGAAGCAGATGGGACAGACCAGAAGGACGTTGGGGCATGAGTTAGGATGCAGAAATTTCTGATTGGTCTCATGGCCTGGCATGAATCAGAGGCCAATCCAGTCTGTCAGGATGACAGTTTGCTTATCGGTAAAATCAAGGTGTTGCTTCTTATCAGTGCTAAGAGTCTGTGATTCTGATCACCGTAGCAGGGAAAAGCAGGGGAGACAAGAATTGCACACTTGGCTCCGTGACAGCACACTGGGAGCCTCTTGGCGGGCCCTTCTCTTGGCGGGCCCTTCTCCACTTCCCGTTCTCAGCCCCAGCTCTCGTCCTGACCTGGCGCTAAGTTATCCTTTCCTAGACAATTCGGTGCCTCACATCCGCCAGCATGGTCTAGAAAGACTTGGAAAGATATACCCTGTGCTGCCACCTAATGGCTCCAATTCTCTCAAGGCGATTCTTCAGCACCATTTGGACATTACAGAACCTCTAGGCCCTTTATCAAACATAATCCACCAGCAATGAGAACCTAAGAGGAGATGATAAAGGTTACTTGCCAGCGCCACTTCATCGCGGGAATCAAGGACTATTACTCTAAGAACTGTAACTTTTTTTTTTTTAACTTGGTGATTTCCTCCTCATTATTTCCTGTCTGTTTCCCCTGTAATGATTACCAGTAAAACTAAAAACAAAAAGGGCCAAGGTGTTTGTTTTTAAGGGCAGCAAGGAAGCCAGGAACTGGGGGAAACAGCACTCCAGGGGTTGGGGTAAACAACTCCAGGGGATGGAGTGGGTAGAGGGAGCTGAATAGCTGGAAGGAAAGCAGGTTGAGTCCTCAGGCTCCTTGGAAAAAGGAAAGAGCAGGTGAAGTAAAGTTGTGTTCTAGTGGGAACGAAGGTAACGGTCTTAAGAGCATTGTCATTCTTTCCTGTTTTGTCTTCAGATGTACCAGTCTATTTTCAATCCAAGAAGAGGAAGCAAATGGATAGCTATCGACTACTGTTCTAGTTCAGGGGACTTTGTAGGAAATAATGAGTGAAGATCCTCAATACAAATGTCTACAGAAGGGCCAGGCAGATAAGGTACTTGGCCAGAGTTGGCCATAGGTAAGATGGTCATGAGTGGGGACTGTGCAGAACTGGGGAGCGCCTACTCTGTTTGGGGAGATAACAGCTGCTCAGCCATAGGTGGTTATGGCCCTAAACAAATTGTGTGCTCACACTGACTGATCTTTCAAATATTCAAGAGAAGCTAGGAGTTTAGATTATGGGAAGTCTCCTTATTTTTAAATGTTGGCAGCTAATGCTACTTTTAAAACAAACAACAGCAACACTGTATGAGTCAAATAAAACATGTCAGTGAGACATATTTAGCCCAAAGGCCAAGTTTTTGAAAACTTGGACCTAGAACAGTTTGCATTCCGGAATCTCAAAGCATTAACAGGCTTCTTGTGAGGCATATGGTCTGTCAACAATAGCAAACTACAGTCAAACAAGCAAATACCAGATAAATTGGGGAATTATAAAATGCTTCTCATTTAGATTTTTTGGTTTGTTGATTTATTATATCCAGTTAAAAGCCTTGGATACATTCGCTCAATAAATCAAGAAGCATTGATTGAGCACCTAATATATGCTAAGTAATGATAATTAAAACTTTTTCTGTAAAGGGCCAGATAGCAAATATTTTAGGCTTTGGGGGCCAAATCGTTTCTATCACAACTACTCAGAGCCAGCTGTATTTACAAAGCAGCCTAAGACAATACATAAGCAAATGGGTGTAACTGTGTTCCAATGCAACTTTTTTTTTCCAATACAACTTTATTTACAACAGTCAGCAGTCCACATTTGGCCCATTGCCTATAGTATGCCTATCTCTGATCTAAGAAAATCTTAGCGAATTCAAAGCCTAGTTGCAAGAGTTTTCTTTTTCTTTTCTTTTCTTTTTTTTTTTTAACATGGGAGGTTTTTTGTTTTCTTTTCAAAGGTTTTATTTATTTATTTGACAGACAGAGATCACAAGTAGGCAGAGAGGCAGGCAGAGAGAGAGGAGGCAAGGGGCTCCCCACTGAGCAGAGAGCCCAATGCGGGGCTCCATCCCAGGACCCTAAGATCATGACCCAAGCTGAAGGCAGAGGCTCCAAACCACTGAGCCACCCAGGCGCCGGCAACAGTTTTCTTTAAAGAAATCTATATATTTATGCTTTGCCTATTTGGACAAGGAATTAGGGTGATATCACTATGATTTTTAAGTTATATTTGTAAGTAGTTTACCCCAAATAGATCTCTGTTATCATTTAGTATAATACAAGCTATAATAATTATTCTATAAACATAAACAAGTTACTGTAAACATTGGAAATAATGCTGGTCCAACCAAACTCCTGAAGTTAATTTGGCAAGATTGTCTGAATATGAATTCTGAATATGAATCTAATTTAGGATAATTTCTAAGAAAGAGAACCATTTACATGGGAAAATATTGAATAGTTGACTGAGGATGTTATCTTAATGGAGTGATTCAGTTCCTGTTTTGATTACATGTGAAACTGTTATGAGGAGGTAACATACAGCTGAGCACCCCTGGGTCCTATGGGACTTACTAACTACTTGGAACTTTCAAAAAGATGTTATAAAGAGAACAAATGAAGCGTTTATCACTTTTATCTTTTTTAAAAGAGATTTTATTTATTTATTTGACAGAGATCACAAGCAGGCAGAGCAGAAGGCGGGGGGTGGGAAGGTGGGGGCGGGAAGCAGGCCCCCCAGTGAGCAGAGAGCCCGATGCTATGCGGGGCTTGATCCCAGGATCCTCAGATCATAACCTGAGCTGAAGGCAGAGGGTTAACCTACTGAACCACCCAGGCGCCCCTATCACTTTTATCTTTATACTCTGAGAGAAGTCATGGGACATAGAAAATGCTCAAAGAATGCTTACTTTATGAATGGAAGGCAACAGATTTGGTTGGCCTTTAGATGTCACTTTTGTGAAATAGTTAGTAATGATACCATGCCTGTTGATACTGTGTATTGGGTGCCAAAAGCTATCTGTAGCTCCCTTCTCCTTCACTTTCTTCTACTGTAGACTGCTTTGCAGGGAAAGGGACTATGATGTTCCAATTTTGGCCAACAAGATATAAATGTAAGTAACTGCTTGGGACTTCTGAGAACATTCCTGGAACTAATTCAGTTTGACCTCTTATCCCTTCCCTCTTCTTCCTGACCTAGAACACAGATACAATACCTTAGAAGTTCAGTAGCTGTCTTATAACATGGGGACAAAATCAACAGTCTAAGGATGGTGGAGTAAAAAGAAAGAAGCAGCCTTGGAGTAGAAAGACAGAAGAAGCCTTGATAGCATTGACCACCTTCATAAGGCCTGAACTGACCACATTTGGGTTTATTACCTGAGAAAAAATATAGTCCCTATGGGATAATGCCATTGTCTGCCTTTCTATTTCTTGCAACCCAACCCAATTCTATTTATTTGGGGGCTGCTTAGAGTTTCCTTCCTTTCTTAGACTCCATCAACTTTACTTAGGAAATGAAATTTCTGGCATCCAATGCGATTGTATTAATTTTCTGACTTTTCATGTTCCACTTTGAAAAGTTGGGTTAGAGGCTTGTTATAAAAATCTTGTTATAAACTCAAATAATATATAAAGATCAAAATTCACTCGTGTTCTTAAGAAGTCCTATTATAATACATCAAGTTCAAAGAAAATGTTCTACAACATAGCTTCTAAGAATATCAAAGGTATTGTCAACAGATGCTTTCTGAACTTGTTTTAAGTAGCAAATACTATATGCCAACAAACTATCCGAAAAGTGTTTAATAATGTATGAATATGGTCTACTTTTTAGTTTCATGGCCCCCAAACCATCATATTTTGTGACATATACATTAGCTTTTAAAGACATTTCAAATCTTGGATTTTAGGAGCACCCAGTTGGCAAATTTTGGGCACTTTGGGCATCAAAAATTAATGATGGTAAGATATTATAACACATTAAATGAAATGTGAAAAAAAATCTATGAGTTCACAGTGATTCAGAAGCATGCCAGCTAGTAAATGTTGATGACTATTGGAGTTTGCAACTGCCAATATAGTAATTGCTTCAGGGTACCATTATTAACATGTTAAAGCTATTGACTGAAAGAATGTTAGGGAACAAGATAATCACATGGCTTCAAAGTAGCATCTCAGAGATCAGTTAATAATTCCAAAAGGAAAATGTCTGTTTACCATTTTGAGACCTGGCAGACATGATCTTAACCAAGCAATCACACTTTGGCATCACCAGTGGTAAGACAATGGGCAGCCTTCTGATCTTATGCACTAAGAGGTACATAGCACCCCCTATGTCGAAGGGGGGGGACCTGTAACACAACTAGCTTAAAATGTCATGGAAACCACCAAAAGGCAGATATTTTTCTTGACCAAGAGGGAGTAAACAGAAAACAACCAAAGACGATGTGTAAATCCTCATTAAACTGCATGTTAGAGGAGAAATAAAAATCCTTATAAAAGACATTTTTTTTTTTTAATAAAAGACATTTTTAAAGTCTTAAAAAAAAAAAAAAAGAGGGGGGATGCCTGGGTGGCTCAGTTGGTTAAGCATCTGCCTTCATCTCAGGCCGTCATCCCAGGGGTCCTGGGATTAAGTCCGAGTCTGCTTCTCCCTTTGCTGCACTACCCCTGCTTGTGTTCTTCTCTCTCCTTCTCTCTGACAAATAAATAAAATCTTTAAATTAAAAAAAAAAAAGACAATTTAAAGACCACTGGAGAAATTTGAATATAGAGAACATCTTATATTCAATTGTATTATTGAATTAATGTTAATTTTCTTAGGTGTGATACTAGTGGTATTGTGGTTATTTATTAGAATGTCCTTTTTCTAGAAGATCCATATTTTAGGCATTTAGGAGTGAAGTGTCATGATGACTGCATCCTACTTTTTTTTTTTTAAGACTTTATTTTTAGTGGGTGGCTCAGGTGGTTAAGCATCTGCCTTTGACTCAGATCATGATCTCCAGGTCCTGAGATTGAGCCCCACTGCGGGCTCCCAGATCAGCGGGGAGTCTGCTTCTCCTCCTCCCTGTGCCTCTCCCCCTGCTTGTGCTGTCTCTGTGTTTCTCTCTCTTTCTCTCTTTCTCAAATGAACAAATAAAACCTTTTAAAAAAAGATTTTATTTTTAAGTAATCTCTACATCCAGGGTGCAACTCGAACTTTTAACCCTGAGATCAAGAGGTGTATGCTCTGGGGCTCTGGGGGGCTCAGCGGGTTAAGCATCAAACTCTTGGTTTTGGCTCAAGTCATGATCTTGCAGTGGTGGGATTGAGACCCTCTGTGCTGAGCAGAGCCTGCTTTGAATTCTTCCTCCCTCTTCTTCACCCACTGATTCTTCTCTGGTGTGTGCTCTCTCTCTCTCCCTCTCTCTAATAAATAAATAAAATCTTTAAAAAAAAAAAAAGAGAGAGTTTTATGTTCTACCAAATGAGCCAGTCAAGCACCTCTGCATCTTTTTAAAAAAGTATGGGTGTGTGTTTGTGTGTGGCAAAATGTTAAGAATCGGTATATTTATGTAAAGGATTTAGGATGTTTATTCAGCTATTCTTTTAACTTCTTTGGAGGTTTAAAGCTTTTCCAAAAAAAGAAAAACTCTCGGACTTCATACTATACCTTAGAAGAGTATTGCCGTGAACAGTTGTCATAGTCACCTTCTGGTAGATACGATGATATGCTAGCTAGACATCCTGATGCAAGGTCTAGGTGTCACATAAGGATTATCAGTAAAAAAAAAATTTTTTAGTGCTGGTACAAGTCAGACGCTATTTTAGGCAACTGGATACTTAAATGAACAAAACGGCAGTCTCCTTTCCTGTAGAGCTTACATTTGGGAAGGCTGGAGGGGTCAGGCAGACAGAAACAATAAACATAACAAGTAAATTGTGCAGTGCTGGGGTAGAAAATAGTACAGAAGGGGTTGGGAGAAGTTGGGGAATATTAAGGTGGAGATTTAGATACATAAATGAAAGGAGCACCAAGATTGGTTTAAGGGATACTGAGATAATGTCCAAATTTTCTACTCTATTCTAGGATATTCCTGGACAATCCTGCACCTCTTTATTATACAAAGCCATTTCCGTTGTATCACAGGCAGACTAGGCTGAATCCCGCCTAGGGTGATCACCTGTCCTCGTTTGACCAGGACCAAGGGATTTCCTAAGAATGGGGCATTCAAGGCTAGGACTGGGACAGCCCCGGGCAAACTGGCATGGTTGGTCACCCTAATACTGCTACTTCCCACTTGCACAACCTTGAGCAAATCGTTAACTTCCCAGATTCTTGGTTTCCTCATCTATAAAAAGGAGATTATAGGGTGCCTGGGTGGCTCAGTGGGTTGGGCCTCTAGCTGCGGCTCGGGTTATGGTGTCAGGGTCCTGGGATCGAGTCCCGCATTGGGTCAGATCTCTGCTCAGCGGGGAGCCTGCTTCTCCCCCCTCTCCCCCCGCCTGCCTGCCTCTCTGCCTACTTGTGATCTCTCTCTCTATCAAATAAATTGGTGAAATCTTAAAAAAAAAAAGATTATATATATGTGCTACAAAATGGATGAACCTTGAAAATACTATGCTAAGTGAAAGAAGTCCAGCACAAGCATCATGTATTATATGATGATTCCATTTATAGGAAATTTCCAGAATAGGCATATCCATAGAGACAGCAGATTAGTGGTGGCCAGGGCCTGGAGGGAGGGGGAAGTAGGGTATGAGTGTTAAGGGTATGAGATTTCTTTTGGGGGTGATGAAAATGTTCTAGAGTTAGTTAGGTAGTAGCGGTTGTACAGCCCTGTACATATACTGAAAAAACTACGGAATTGTACATTTTACGAGGGCAAATTTTAGGGTATGTGAATGATACCTCAATAAAGCTGTTATTTAAAAAGTTCAGTAACCCAGCATTACCATATAATCAACAATTCCACTCTTGGGAATAGGCACATCTATAGAGTATACAAAATCAGCGGTGACCTCAGGCTGGGAGGAGTGGAGGAAAATGGGGAGTGACTGCTCCTGGGAATGGGCTTTCTTTCTGGAGGGATGGAAATGTTCTAAAATTGATTGTGGTAATGCTTCCACATCTCTGTCAGTATACTAAAAACTACGGAATGGTACACTTCAAGATTTTATTTATTTATTTGAGAGAGAGAGATCAGGAGCAGGGCAGGGGTAGGGAGAGAGAGAGCATGAGTCGGGTGAGGGACAGAGGGAAAGAGAGAAGCAGTCTCCCTGTTGAGCAGGGAGCCCAATGTCAAACTTGATCCCAGGACTCTGGGATCATGAACTGAGCTCAAAGCAGATGTTTAACTGACTGAGCCACCCAGGGCCCCATTTGAATGGTACACTTTAAATGAATGAATCAACTTGCATGGTGTGTGAATTATACCTCAATAAAGCCATTATATAGGTAATACAGTAAAAGTATTTCAGGTTAAACAAAGGAGATTATAAACCCTGTGTGAGGTCTACATGAGTCTTTGTTCTCATAATGCTCCCACTCCCTCCCCAACACGTACTGTTTATCGCCCCAAATCATCATCGTATATGCTTTCTTTCTTGCGCACTGAGCCGAGAACCCTTTGATAACAGAACTTTCTAATTCACGGAGGGCCACTTTCTGGGGCATGGAACCTACACAGTCACACAAGACCCCAGACTCAGAAGAGCCCCCCATGTTTGGCTTAAGGCTCTGCTGTCACTGTCTTAAAATGCTTAATTTCTGAACGAGGTGCAGGCACCCCTCATTTCCATTTCTCCCTGGGCCCTGCTAATCTTGTAGCTCTACTGAATCCACCTTTGTACCCCAAGCATTTAGCATAGTACTGATCCTCCGTGGATGTTCTCTTTCCCAATCCCAGTACCCTGAGACTTTGCTCAGAACAGTGCATTGACCTTCAATTTATCCCGAGTCTCCTACGTGCCAGGAAGCGTGTCAGCAGCTGGGGACACGGTGGGAAGCCCAGGCGGGCAGCAGGTGGTGGCGAAGGAACTGCCCAGAAGGAGGCTGTTCCCGCAGGTAAATGTACCCACCTAACCATTCGTCTCAGACGGCAATGATGTTCGACTCATTTGTACTTTCAGTTCGAGAAAAACACATCATCTTGGGATCCGAATTTGCGGGTTCTGCTTTAATACAGAAACTAGAAGACTCTGATGAATGAGGATGGGACGTCAGTTCTTTTCCATGGTGTGACTAAAAAGTCGACTCTGCCTTTTTTTGGTCTGTTACATTGTCATCTGTTGTTAAAGAGATCTGTCAGCACCTTTTAATTCCATTTAGTTTCTATGTACAAAACACAGGCTAGGCACTGCGACTGATGGGAAGATTGTAGCTGGGTCTTTCTAAGCTTGTCATTGAGCTCTTTGGAGAGTGATTCTGGTGGGAAACAACGTCATGGGGAATCCGCAGAGAGCAGCTTGATCCGAATTCCTGATCAACCTCCCTTACACTTGCTAGATGTTCTTTATTATGGTGAATTCCAGGGGCAATTCCTTAATCTCTCTAAACTTCAGTTTTCTAATCAGTTCATGCCTAGTGTCAAAGGGCAATCGTAAAGATTTTTTTTTAATTAAAAAAAATTTTTTTAAAAGATTTTATTTATTTATTTGACAGAGAGAGAGAGAGATCACAAGCAGCCAGAGAGGCAGGCAGAGAGAGAGGGGGAAGCAGGCTCCCCACTGAGCAGAGAGCCCGATGCGGGGCTCAATTCCAGGACCCTGAGATCATGACCTGAGCTGAAGGCAGAGGCTTAACCCACTGAGCCACCCAGGTGCCCCGCAATCGTAAAGATTGAATGAGATAGTGCACGCTTAACTTTTGGCATGGTGTCTGACACTTAGTAAGAAAGCCCCAATGAAAACAAAGCCTAAAACATCCTGTAAAACTGTGTTGTTTCACATCCTCATGGCTAAATAGGACTGTTCTGGCATACAGCCACACATCATAAAATACCTGTTCCTACAGCTGCTGTTTCACTTCTAGCTGGTGGAGGATTAACTTTTTATAAGAAAACATAAAACGCCCTGTAATATTATAGCTCATCTGTGATAGAAACTTGAGAGAGGTCTGACCAAATTTGACAACAGTCCTAAAATTTTACTCCAGAAGCTCTTCCTTTTATGATAAAAAAGATCATAAAAGATAAATTTTTAACAACGATGCTGGAGGAAAGATGGCTGATCTTTATATCCTCTCCTTAGACAATTAAACTTAAAATTATATTAAAAATTGTTGTCACATAAGAAAACAAAGTATTTGTAGCCAAAAAAAAAAGTAGGAGAAAGTATTATAGTTGTGTTAAGCAGTTAATTCATAGAAATATGATACTCTACTATTTTTCTGAACTTGATATTTATAATACTTAAACTTTTGTAAACATGAAATTTTGTGGTTGCTTCTCAGATTTAAAATAAATATTCATTTTCATTTCTTTTTTTAGAAATAGAAAAAGTACTTTTTGAATTCATTACATGAAATGGATTAACACAGACGTTGAATTTCAGATTAAAATGACATAGATCGGGGGGCGCCTGGGTGGCTCAGTGGGTTGAGCCGCTGCCTTCGGCTCAGGTCATGATCTCGGGGTCCTGGGATCGAGTCCCACATCGGGCTCTCTGCTCGGCAGGGAGCCTGCTTCCTCCTCTCTCTCTCTCTGCCTGCCTCTCTGCCTACTTGTAATCTCTCTCTGTCAAATGAATAAATAAAATCTTAAAAAAAAAAAAAAAAGAACATCCTTAAAAATAAATAAATAAATAAATAAATAAATAAAATGACATAGATCGGGGCGCCTGGGTGGCTCGGTGGGTTAAGCCGCTGCCTTCGGCTCAGGTCATGGTCTCAGGATCCTGGGATCAAGCCCCACATCGGGCTCTCTGCTCAGCAGGGAGCCTGCTTCCCTCTCTCTCTCTCTGCTTGCCTCTCCATTGACTTGTGATTTCTCTCTGTCAAATAAATAAATAAAATCTTTAAAAAAATGACATAGATCTAGCATAAGTTATTTATTTATTATAAGAACAATAAAACTATATATTCCTTCATCAATTAATTTTTAATAAAAATGTGCAGCTTAAACAAGTTTTTTTATTAGGATCATGATAAAATGCATATTATTTTTCAGGAATGTGAGTGAGTACACATACTGATCAGATGTTTTTATTTTTAAGATTTTATTTATTTATTTGAGAGAGAGAGACAACAGGGGGAGTGGCAGGCTCCCTAATGAGCAGAGAGCCTGATGTGGGGCTTGATCCCAGAGCCCTGGGATCGTGACCTGAGCTGAAGGCCGATGCTTAACCAACTGAGCCACCCAGGCACCCTGATCAGGTGCTTTCAATTTAATTTTTAATTGTGATTTAAAATTTTCTTTTTCTTAAAAAGTCTACACCACAAACAAGAAAATTATCACCCTACTAAATTTAAGTCTGCCCCTATGTATAAAAGCCAGCTATAGCTTTGTTAGCTAAGGGAAGAATTTCGATTTTCTTCTAGGTATGATGGGAAACTATTAAATGGTTTCAATTGGACAAGTGACATGAGCTTTCCTACATTTTAAAAAGATTGCTGTGAGGGGTGCATGGGTTGCTCAGTCAGTTAAGCATCTGGGCTGGGGATCGAGCCCCACAACAGGCTCCCTGCTCAGTAGGGCGTCTGTTTCTCCTGTTACCCTTCACCCTGCTCATCATCGATCTCTCTTTCTCAAATAAATATATTAAAATCTTTAAAAAAATTGCTGTATCTGCTGGATTATATGGGAAGTGGGGTCATGGAGAAGAGGGACTGTGTCCATGCTTATAGTGAGTAAGTGTGGAATATGGCCATATCATTCTTCAAAAGCCAGGACAGGGGCGCCTGGGTGGCTCAGTGGGTTAAAGCCTCTGCCTTCGGCTTGGGTCGTGATCCCAGGGTCCTGGGATCGAGCCCCGCATCGGGCTCTCTGCTCAGCAGGGAGCCTGCTTCCTCCTCTCTCTCTGCCTGCCTCTCTGCCTACTTGTGATCTCTGTCAATTCAATAAAAAAAAACAAACAAACAAAAAAAAAAAAACCAGGACAAAGGTTCAGGGCAGGAGGTGAAAAGCCCTAACTGGGAAGAGCTAAAAAGCTCTGCGTAGATTCAAAAATATTAAGGAAGGAGTTGAATTTCCTATAGGAGGGGTGGCTCAGGTTCAGGGAACTGTGATCTGTGAGGGCTGGAGGATTTAGGGACATGGGGAATCCTTGACTGACAGGAAGAATAAAAACACAGGGTGCCTGGGTGGCTCAGTGGATTAAGCCGCTGCCTTCAGCTCAGGTCATGATCTCAGGGTCCTGGGATCGAGTCCCGCATCGGGCTCTCTGCTCAGCGGGGAACCTGCTTCCCTCTCTCTCTCTCTCTCGCTCTCTCTCTGCCTGCCTCTCTGCCTACTTGTGATCTCTGTCTGTCAAATAAATAAATAAAATCTTTAAAAAAAAAAAGAATAAAAACACAGAGGGAGCAAAACTGGACACGAGAGAAATTGGTTGGGCTGAAAGTATAATAAAATCATAAAATAATAATAATAATAGCCAACACTTCCTGAGTACTCACCGTGGGCCAAGCACTGTTCTGTGCCTGTATTAACCCATTTGTTTTAGAAAAACTTCTTTCTAAAGATGTTTTAGAGCATAGAGCATAGAGCTCTATGGGATGCTCTATGTGCCAAGCTAAGGAATGTAGGCATATTTTACTGACAGTGGGGAAGTTTTTGAGCAGGTATTGTTACGAAGTAAAAGAGAGGAATCAGAATTCCTTTGATGGGGGGCCTGAAGACCCCCTGAAATTTTGACTAATAGTCACACTATTTGTGTGACTAGCCATATATGTCTTTTGGGGGGGTTCTTTTTTTAAAATTTAAATTCAATTAATTAACATAGTGTTTATTATTAGTTTCAGAGGTATGGTTCAGTGATTCATCAGTCTTACATAATAACCCAGGGCTCATTACATCACGTGCCTTCCTTCATGCCTGTCATCTAATTACCCCACCCCCACGCCCTTCCCCTCCAGCAACCCTCAGTTTGTTTCCTATGATTAAAAGTCTCGGGTCGGGACGCCTGGGTGGCGCAGTTGGTTGGACGACTGCCTCCGGCTCAGGGCGTGATCCTGGAGTCCCTGGATCGAGTCCCACATCAGGCTCCCAGCTCCATGGGGAGTCTGCTTCGCTCTCTGACCTTCTCCTCGCTCATTCTCTCTCTCACTGTCTCTCTCTCTCAAATAAATAAAATAAAAAATCTTTAAAAAAGTCTCGGGTCACCTGGGTGGCTCGGTGGGTTAAGCCTCTGCTTTCGGCTCAGGTCATGATCTCAGGGTCCTGGGATCGAGCCCCGCATTGGGCTCTCTGCTCAGTGGGGAGTCTGTTCCCCCTCTCTCTCTGCCTGCCTCTCTGCCTGCTTGTGATCTCTCTCTAACAAATAAATAAATAAATAATCTTTAAAAAAAAAAAAAAGAGTCTCTTATGGTTTGTCTCCCTCTCTGATTTTGTCTTGTTTTATTTGTCCCCTGTTTGTTTTCTTTGGTAACCAGAATCATGCTGTATGTATTGTTCTTTGATGTGCTTGTTGGAAATGTTCTCAGCCTAGCACACTCCTTTTATCCATTATCCATTCCACAGAATTGAAATTATGGAAGACTTCACAAATTTGCATGTCATCCTTGCACAGGGGCCATGCTCTTCATCTCTGTGTCATTCCAATTTTAGTGTATGTGCCACTGAAGCGAGCATAGCCATATTTTTCTTTTTCTGGGGAAAGCCAGTAACTTCTATCCAATCTTAAAGGCTGAGACTTCAAACAAGACTCAGAATCACTGACTTAGCAGTTTCCAGCCTAGATGAGCCGCAGCAAGTAGTAGCACCGAAGGAAAAAGGGGTCCCAGGGAAAGCAGGAAAGGAGGTGGGGTTGGCTGGAAGAATAGCCAGAATCACTTCCCTCTGCAATCCATTGCTCTGACGAGGATGCTGTAAGCGGACCTTCCAGGGAGCACTAGAGATGGAAAACGCAGCCCTCCAGAAACTGTGTGAGCAGCAGCTGCAGGCAGGGACCTGACCTCCATCACAAGCTGGAATTTGAATGACATTGTCAAGGAAAACAGAAAAGAAGGCCAAGGACAGATCTTTGAATGTATTTAATCTGTCTGCGGTGCCTTTTCCTAAGTGCTTTCTGACATTATTTTTCTCTATGCAGGAAACTCACATTTTGAACTTTAGTTCCTAAAATACATTAAATCACACTGTGGCGGGACAGGAGTGCACGCACATAATGACTACTTATGTGGTTCACTTCTCATCGGAGGAAATTATCTTCTCAAAACGATGGGGTGCACCTGACCCTGTTAGAAAGAGTGTGGGTATTTTTGAGCTAAGTTAGGAAGTGTGTAGGATAATTGTTATCACTCAGTGGTGGAATCTCAGGAACCCACAGAATTTCTCCTTTCTCTGGAGAGGAAGAAAAAGATACCTGTTACTCTTTCCCTGCTCATGCCAAGAAAGCTACTTAAAATATTTGAGTTGAGGGGCGCCTAGGTGGCTCAGTGGTTTAAAGCCTCTGCCTTCGGCTCAGGTCATGATCCCAGGCTCCTGGGATCGAGCCCCGCATCGATCTGCTCGGCAGGGAGCCTGCTTCCCCCTCTCTCTCTGCCTGCCTCTCGGCCTACTTGTGATCTTTGTCTGTCAAATAAATAAATAAATAAATAATAAAATCTTAAAAAAAAAAGAATATTAAAGTTGATACAAATTGATAGCTTCTGTCCCCATTCAATGGTCCCAACCTAGCTATACTGCTGTGTGGCAATACCTTGAAGAATAGTCAACATTTTCCCAAGAGTCTGTGGAATTTTATGTGGATATGTGATTTCAAGAGGAAAGGAGCAGCAGTTCTGATCAGTTGCACCAGAAACGACTTAGTTGTCAACATCATAGAACTCTGTAGAAACAGTAAAATGTCCATAAATGACCATCACGGTCACCATAGCTAACATGTATTGAGTGCTTGCTGTTTACCAGACACTGAATTAAGGCCATATATTCATTATTCATTTAATCAGCACACAAATCCCATAAGATAACTTCTGTTTATGGTCTGATTTTATGGATGCAGAAATTGACACCTAGTGAACAAAATTCATGTTCCTAACTACTGCCAGAGTATTCCTGCTTTCCTCTGGGGCAGGACCCCTCTGCAGACCTTCACAGAGCCACAGTCCAGCCTTTGGGTCTGAGCCATCCATTCAAGCAGGCCATCGTAAACAACCTTTGACCTTCCAAGGTACACATGAACTCTGCTTCCCTAGGCATCCTTCTGGTTCTGAACTTTGCCTGTCTGGATCTAAGTGTCCTTACCTTCGTGTGAACTTCAAACATTACTGGCTTCCCTTAGAAGGCAGCTAGGTTTGATCCCACCACCTATAGACGTTGGGGGCACCACTAAAGAAACAGGGGCCTGGATTAAACACACCCCTAGCAGTGAGGCTGGTCCTAAGAAAACACTCAACTTTTGCAGGCAGACAGAAAAAATACTGACAGGTTAGAGACATGGAGATGTACACTCAGGGGTGCCAGGGAGCTAGATCACTGAAGGGGAGCATCAAGATTGGTAAGACTAGGTGTAGTGGGGCAAAAGGCACAGCCCAGAATATCAGAGGCTTCCTGATTGGTGAGAAATTCCAGAAGGGTCAATATTTAAGAACCAAGACAGGTGCCATGGGATGGACTTTCCCCACTTGTACCCCCTGTTATGGGTTGAATTATGTCTCTTCAAAATTCATATGTTGGAGTCCCAAGCTCCAGTACCTTGGAATGTAATCTTGTTTGGAAATAGGGTCCTTACAGATGTCATTAGTTAAGATAAGGCCATTATGGGGCGGCGGCGGGGGGGGGGACCTAATCCAATATGACTGGTGTCCTTACAACCTTACAAAAAGGGATAATTTGACAAAGACACACACAGAGAATGTCATGGGAGAGGGGAGCCTGGGTGGCTCAGTGGGTTAAGCCTCTGCCTTCGGCTCAGGTCATGATCTCAGGGTCCTGGGATCGAGCATCGGACTCTCTGCTTGGTGGGGAGCCTGCTTTGCCCCCTCTACCTGGCTCTCTGCCTACTTGTGATCTCTCTGTCAAATAAATAAATAAAATCTTAAAAAAAAAAAAAAAAGAATGTCATGGGAGAGTGAAGGCAGAGATCAGAGTGATGCTTCTACAAGTCAAGAAATGCCAAAGAAGGCCAACAAACCCCAGAAACTAGGAGAGGCACAAAATGGAATCTTCCTTACAGTCCTCAGAAAGCATCGATGCTGCTGACACCTGGGTCTCAGACCTCTAGCTTCGGGAACTGCGAGACAATAAGCATCTGTTGTCGAGGCCACCCAGTTTGTGGTTCTTTATAACACAGCCCTCACACCCTCCCTTTCTCTAAAATTGTAGATCTGTTCCATTCTACTTCTGGCCACTCTAATCCTGGTTTCCTGAACCCAGTCCTCAGAGGAAGCTTATGGAAGCCAAGAGCTTTTCAATCAAAATGGCTCCTGCAGAGTTGGGGGTTTTTTGTTTTTTTTTTTTTAAGATTTTTATTTATTTATTTGACAGAGAGAGATCACAAGTAGGCCGAGAGGAAGGCAGAGAGAGAGGAAGGGAAGCAGGCTCCCCGCCGAGCAGAAAGCCCGATGCGGGGCTCAATCGCAGGACCCTGGAATCATGACCTGAGCCGAAGGCAGAGGCTTAACCCACTGAGCCACCCAGGCACCCCTCCTGCAGAGTTTGTAATGTACGCAGAGCTCATTGGAAGTCAGCAGGCAGAGTGCCATGGGTACTTCTGACCCTGCCTTTGCACTGTGAGGACACTTTGTCCTCTAGGCACCAGGGCTTCAGGGGGGGGGGGTCCTCTCTCATGGATTAAATTATTCAACCCCAAGTCTGGAACAGGGTTTTGGCTTAAACTGGCTCCTAGAAGTCTTTGTTCTCAGCTTCTCTCCCTTTCGTTGTCATCAGGCTGTTACCAATTTGCCTGATGAAGGCTGCAGGTTTCCATGGTTACCTACAAGCATGCAGCCAGGTGTCGTTCCTCGGAGCCTGCAGGATAGAGCCAATCACAGGGTGTCTGGCACAATAAAAAGGACCTGGATCCGATGATCAAAATGGGGTTCTGGGACAACTGGGTCTCAGAAGCTCCCAGGAATGAGAGCTGGGCATGAAGGCAGAGGCAGAGCAGCAGTCCTCCAGTCAGTACTACGGGCTGCCGGCTGCAGACCTCTTGCTATGACCCTGGTGCTACACCCCCCGCTTCATATACATTATTTCCTTTTGGCCCTTCGTTACTAAAGCCTTCTGTTTTATCGAAGAAGGAACTGAGTTTTATGAGACATATTAAAGATCACTGAGCAGCTGGTAGGTCAGAGAAAGGGTTTGAACCCAGGTGCGGAAGATCTTCCATCTAGCCCAGCAGATCTGCTTTCTGTTCTTGTCCACCCCACAGGCTGCTGTGCACGGGCTATCGACAGCCTCTCTTGCCCCTCTCTGCTGCTGAGTCTGTTACTGGAAAGCCCTGCAGACAAAGGGGAAGGAAGGGAGAGGCTACTTCCTGCTGGTTAAGCCCCAGGACAGCCGCTTTTCCAGAATCCTGTTCCATATTTCTCTCCTTGTGGCTGTGCGTTTTGGGCTGCTATTCTTGGCAGTTACTGCTTTTTCCCTTGTGGTTGCCCAGGACCACTCTTTTGTCAGAAAATCCTTTTTTTTTTTTAAAAAAATATTTTATTTATTTATTTGACAGACAGAGATCACAAGTAGGCAGAGAGGCAGGCAGAGAGAGAGGAGGAAGCAGGCTCCCCGCTGAGCAGAGAGGGCAATGCGGGACTCCATCCCAGGACCCTGGGATCATGACCCGAGCCAAAGGCAGAGCTTTAACCCACTGAGCCACCCAGGCGCCCCTTGTCGGAAAATCCTTAAACCATCTTTTTTCTAATGAGACCCTGACTGGGACAGCAGGTCTGCCAGGGTGCTGGTGTCGAGTCCCCTAGTGTTGGGCCAGTGCTCCTTAAACCCCTGCAGCCACGGATGGGACTGGTCTCTGAGATTTGGGGCTGTGGGAAGGTATGCTGAATCTGAGGTGGTTGTCCAGTGGTTTGAGGTGTGCGGAGGGACCACAGCACAGACTAGAGAATTAAGCAAGTCTGATATTCACCTCTAAGGACTTTCACTTCTCTGGTGGCCTTTCCTGTCCCAGCAGCTCCCTAGTGATGACTTATGACAGTGAGTCTAGCTAACTGTATATTCTGAGTGAATAGTCCCCACCAGACGACTCTCACTTCAGACACCAGCTCCAATTTTATGGGTTCCCAGGAGCGTCCTCACTTCAGACTAGCTGACTATACATCCTATGTATTGAGGTTCTATGACCTCCCTCAATTCTATAATTTACTAGAACAACACACTATACTTAGCACTATACTGACGATTACTGGTTTTTGTTTGTTTGTTTGTTTGTTTTACATTTTATTTATTTGTCAGAGAGAAAGAGAGCACAAACAGGGAGGCAGCAGGCAGAAGGAGAAGCAGGCTCCCCACTGAGCAAAGAGCCCAATGTGGGGCTCAATCACAGGACCCCCTGATCATGACGTGAGCAGAAGGCAGATGCTTAACTGACTGAACCACGCAGGGTCCTCACTTACTATTACTGTTTTATTACAGCACAAGAATACAAATTAAAATCAGTCAAGGAAGAGACACAAGGGCAGAGTCCAGGAGGGGTAGAAACATAGAGCTTCTGGTCCTCTTCTCCCCATGGGGTCGTGGAGTCCGGACCACGGATGTGTGACAGTATGCTCATAACCTTGCCAACAAGGGAAGTTTACCCAAGACTTCAGAGTTTTACTGGGGCTTGATCATATACTGCCTGTGAGATTAATGCAGTTGATAGGGCGTTTCCAGAAGAGGATTTAACTTGAAATCAGGTTTAGGGTTAGGCATGAGATCATAAGATAAAAGTGACTCTGGATAACACGCAGAGGACTAAAGTATAAGCTCTTGGTTATGATTAAAAATGCACTGGAGGGGCGCCTGGGTGGCTCAGTGTTTAAGCCTCTGCTTTCTGCTCAGGTCATGATCCCAGGGTCCTGGGATCAAGCCCCGTATCGGGCTCTCTGCTCGGTGGGGAGCCTGCTTCCTCCTCTCTCTCTGCCTGCCTCTCTGCCTACTCGTGATCTCTGTCTGTCAAATAAATAGGTAAAATCTTTTTAAACAAATGTACTGGAAGTAGAAAAAAAAATATTGATCTCGGTCTTTTGGGGCAGTAGGAGGTCACTGCAAGTGGGTGAAAGAGGTCTTTGTTAAGTCTACAGATTAAATGCAAGCTGAAACATTTCTGTGCATTGTTTTTTCTGACCTGGGCATGAACTCACTCTGCAGTTCTCTTTTTTCTACACTTTTCATATCTCACGGACAACTTATCCCTTTATTTTTAGGTTCATTTCTATTTTTATACATGTAGCTCATGTCTATAATAGTATGAAAGTTGCCTAGATTTCTAATAAAAAAAAATCAGTCCCCTGCCACATCTCTCTAGACCTCCCGGTTCTACTCCCCAGAGGCAATCACTTTAACTCTTTTAGCTGTTTTTTTCTAATATATTCCTCTTTCTAAATAGAATATTCTATTTAACTTCTTGACTGACTTAGATACAATCTACTGACTCCCCATGATGGTAGATAAGGATTTCTTTTCTCCATACCACCTTTCCTATTTCCCTTTTTCCTATGTTCCCTGCATAAGCACATCAACAATTTTTGTTATACCAAAGGCAAGTGTTTTCATTATTATAGCCACGCAAATGCTGGTGACTGACAAGCGAAGTTACTTTCCCGACCACACTCCCTTTCTTCAACAGTTTTCATTTATCCTATGTTAAAAATTGTCATGTGTTGGGACGCCTGGGTGGCTCAGTTGGTTGAGCAGCTGCCTTTGGCTCGGTCATGATCCCAGCGTCCTGGGATCAAGTCCCACATCGGGCTCCTTGCTCGGCAGGGAGCCTGCTTCTCCCTCTGCCTCTGTCTGCCATTCTGTCTGCCTGTTCTCGCTCTCTCTCCCTCTCTCTCTCTGACAAATAAATAAAATCTTTAAAAAAAAAAGATTAAAAAAATTGTCATGTGTTTTCCTTTGCTTATTTGTCCATGAACCCATCCAATTTTCCCCAAACATTTCAGTACTTCATCATCTACATACCAACAATGTGCCCCAATTATTTGCATATGCCACTTCCACCGTTTTCCCAGCGCTCCCCCAGAATCTTCCTTTGTGTTTCTATATGGGCAGAATGTTCTCTGGAGCTGTACACAGTTGCCAATCTGGAAATTCCTAGCCTTTTATTTTATGTATTGCTAAAGTGTTAAAAAAAAAAAAACTGATGCTCATACACTATACATCCTAAAGTCTCTTTTTCATAATAAATCCCTATTTGAATTTTAAATTATAATCTAATAATTCACTGTTTTGAAAACTAGAAAATAAAGGAAATGAATGAGGCATTTCATCTGCCATTCTGCTTTTTCTATTCTAACAGTATCTTTGGATAACCACAGGGTAGGTAAAGGAAAATTTCTCTTCATGAAACTTCCAGATAACAAATGATAAAAGCATCTTTGAAATAAAATATCAGCGTTTTGTAATTCCTTTTTTTTTTCTCCTTCTTATTATGTAGGCTCCATACCCAGCATGGAGCCCAACACGTGGCTTGAAGTCATGATTCTGAGATCAAGACCTGAGCTGAGATCAAGAGTCAGGTGTTTAACTGACTGAACCACCCAGGTACCCCACCATTTTGTAATTCTCTTTCTTCTTCTTTTTAAGAAATTTATTTATTTATTTATTTGAGAGCGAGGGCATGAGTGCACTCACAGGAGGAGGGAGACGGGGGAGGGAGAGGAAAAGGGAGAGAATCTCAAGCAGACTCCATGCTAACCACAGAGCCCCATGCAGGGCTCAATCTCAAAACCCAAGATCATGACCTGAGCTGAAACCAAGAGATGATCACTCAACTGACTGAGCCAGGCAGATGCTGCCCACATTGCAATTCTTTTTTAATATTTTATTTATTTGTCAGAGAGAGAGAGCACAAGCAGGGGAGCAGGAGACAGAGGGAGAAGCAGGCTCCCCTCTGAGCAGGGAGCCCGATGCAGGACTCAATCCCTAGACCCTAATCCTTTTATTCCATCACCTTAGCTGAAGGCAGACACTTAAACAACTGAACCACCCAGGTGTCCCCATTTTGTAATTCTTTTTCTTTTTTTTTTAAAGATTTTATTTATTTATTTGACAGACAAAGATCACAAGTAGGCAGAGAGGCAGGCAGAGACAGAGAGAGGAGGAAGCAGGCTCCCTGCTGAGCAGAGAGCCAGAGGCTGGGCTCCATCCCAGGACTCTGGGATCATGACCTGAGCCGAAGGCAGAGGCTTTAACCCACTGAGCCACCCAGGCGCCCCCCATTTTGTAATTCTTAACAAACTAATGTATCTAGTCACTGAGCACCAATGACTGGTGATGTCATGAAAAGACAACCAGATATTATGTGCATCCCAGTGAAAGAACTGAATACCACCTATAAAGTAGAGTTGGTTAAAAAAAAAAAAAATCAAACCTGAATCTGATTAAGCATCGATATCCAATTAACAATATACAGGAAATACATATTAAAATTAAAAACAAAACAAAACAAAACAAAAAAACAAGGGGCACCTGGGTGGCTCAGGTCATGATCCCAGGGTCCGGGAATCAAGCCCCTCATTGAGCTCCTTTCCCTGTGGGGAGCCTGCTTCTCCCTCTCCCTGTGCTGCTCCCCTTGCTTGTGCTTTCTCTTGCTCTCTGTCAAATAAATGAATAAAATCTTAAAAAAAAAAAAAAAGAACTCAAGCAAAATTGCACCTCAGGGTGCAGGCAGCAAAACCCAGATTATGGGAAATGTTAGGACAAATAACCTGATTTATTCAACTAATAAATTGCAAAGAAGAGAAAAATGGGATGGTAATGGTTTAAAATTTAAAGAGATTTAAAAGACATAATCTACATTACAGTATGTGGTCCTTACTTTGGTTTTGGTTCAAACACACTAAAAAAAATTATGACATTCATTTATGAGACATTGGAAATTTAAATGATAAACATTTGATTATTTTGAGATTATTGTTAATAATTTGGGTTGATCAAATTGTTTAATGAAATTCTTATATTTGGGACGCCTGGGTGGCTCAGTCTGTGAAGCATCCCACTCTTGGTTTCAGCTCAGGTCGTGGTCTTGGGGTCGTGGGATCACTGGGAGTTGGGCTCCATGCTCAGTGGGGATTCTGCTTGGGATTTCTCTCCCACTGTCTCTGCCCCACCCTACCTCCCCACTCACTCGGGTACATGCATGCTCTCTTTCTCTCTCGAATTAAAAAAAAAAATTCTTATCCTTTTGAAAATACCTAGAAGCACTCTGAGCCCTGGATTATTGGGGATTTTTGTGGAGGCATCATCACATAGGTATGATGGATCTTCTCTGGATTGGACAAATGGGAGTGGGGGGAGGAGGGGCTGAAATTTCCAAGCCTTTAATCATGGCTTGGTCTTTCTTGTGACCATCCAGGAACCCACCAAAGGTCACCTCATGAGAATAAAAGATATTCCTATCACCGACAAAATGACAAAGATCTTTGGAGCTCTGTGTCAGGAACCAGGGTCAAAGACTACGTGTGAGAACAAAAAACTCCTTTCCTACCCCCTGTTTACAAGAGTTTTAGGAGTTCTGTGCCAGGAACCAAGGGCAGAGATCAATATATATATATTTCTAATTTTTCTTATTTATTCCATAAAATGGTATCTCACTTTTAACATTGTGATGCAACTTCCAAGATTTTGTCGTGATGATACCTTATTAACAATAACAGCATCAGTGATCCCAGTAGTTAACATTTATGGAGTGAGTCCCAGGCATGTGTTAAAAGCTTTCTGTGCATTACCTCATTCAGTGCTCACCACAACCTTATGAGGCTGATATTATTATTGGCTCTATTTCATAAATGAGGAAACTAAGGCCCTATTTCAAGTCACTGGAAAGTCCCAGACTCCCACCCAAGGATATTTAAGTGCAGAGCCTGTGCTGTTAACCTCTAAGCTATCTTTCCTCTAAATTAGGAAATTAGGTTTGAGGAAGATCATTTATTTGTTTATACCACTGCCTTGTTCCAGAAAGGATTTCAGGCATCTGGTTACGTAACTTGTCCAAGATCACCCAGACAATAAGTGGAAGGGCCAGGAATCAAATCTCTTTCTCTCCTGAACTGTATAAACTAAGTGAGATAACACAGATGTAGACCCACATCATATATTTCCTCATAAACATGGGAAGGGGAAATGGGGACATTTTCTTTGGCTGGTTTTCATTTTCATTCTGGTTAGACATGTTCTCAGCGTTAGAGTCCCTTGCATTATCTTTAGAGAAAGAATGAATAGGGCAAGAGGGATTCCAGAATAACAGGACTGGGGAGTTCCGACATGGGCTGCCCATGACAAGTCGATGGAAGCAAAAAGCCCAAGACTATGGTGAGAGACATGCTTAGTACATGCAGGCAACCTGTAAACACGGCTTAGTAAATACAGTCTTTTTTTTTTTTTTTTAAGATTTTATTTATTTATTTGATATACAGAGATTACAAGTAGGCAGAGAGGCAGGCAGAGAGAGAGAGAGAGAGAGAGAGAGGAGGAAGCAGGCTCCTTGACAAGCAGAGAGCCTGATGCGGGGCTCGATCCCAGGACCCTGAGATCATGACCTGAGCCAAAGGCAGAGGCTTTAACCCGGGCGCCCCGGTAAATACAGTCTTCAGGAGGAAAAGGGAGAGAGCGAGAGAGCAAAGAGAGGGTAGTCTAAGGAGACCAAAGGGAGGAGCCATCTGTTCTGGGAAGTGGGGAGAAGTGGTGAGGGTTGGGGAGGGCACTTATACCTGTTCAAGTGTGAGAATAAAAGTAATGATTGAATTTGGTTGTGCATGGTTTCAAAGAAAAGTATGAAAGGAAAACACCACCCAAACAGCCGTCTTTTAAAAACTGCGTGTCTTAAAAGTCACTTATCTCAACTCAAGAACAGTCCCTGCAACTCTGAGCAATCGAGTTTTGTCAATCCCTCTGGGTCCTCTCTTCTTGAGTCTAGCATTGCCCTTCTAAGGCAAACACTTAATCCATTTTTTTTTACCCCTAAGACTCAGTCCACATGTGGTTGTATAAAGAACGATCTTTTCTTGGCAATAACTTGAAAAATAAATAGAATGAAATATATACTCATTCTTTTTTCTGTGCCTAAACAGTGACACATTCATTTGTTTTCAGTTTGAATTATTGTAAAAACATCACAGGACTTGTTCTTAATCTTTCTCTCTCTCTCTCTCTCTTTCTTTCTTCCTCTCTCTCTCTCTCCCTTTCTTCCAACTTTTCTCTCTCTCTCTCTCTTTCTTTCTTTCCTTCTTTCTCTCTTTCCTTTTAATGAAGGAGCCTGTCTCAACTTAGTATCCTTAACCAAACATGCTTTAGTCTCAGGGCAAGAACTGGCTATAAAGAAAGTATGGTTCTTTTAATAGCAGCTCTTTTGCCCTGGCTGTTCACGGAAAGCTAACTATGAAGGCAAGTTGCATTTGAAACTTCTCATTAAGAACCATGATGTTTTACTTAAGTTGGACTGTGCCCCTTGGATAATGTGAAACAGAAGTCACTTAGTGAGAGGCAGGGACAGGAAGAGGAAATGGCTGACCTATAACTAGAGTTCTCCAAAAGTGGTAGGTACATTTATTAATCTCTTGGGACCTATATTCAGTCAGCAACTTGAGCTGCCTAGCACGTGTGTTGAGTAATGTTTAAATCGTTAGAGTGCATGTATAGGAATTTAACATTGCAGAAATTTATTTTTTTTCGCCATCCCTCCTCTCTAGACATTTCCTTTCTTGCCTAAACTATGCAAATAACATTAAAAAAAAAAAAAGGCAACCCAATTCAGGCTTGTCGGATAGAATCCTGTGCAATATTGATCCTTAGAACTTCTCTTTTGCACCAGACATGGACAAAGAGTCCTCTGTTCTCAGTCAATTAATCCAGGGCAAAGAAATTTCCACATCTCCTGTGTTTAGTGTGGAGTTGTTCCTTCTTTTTTCAAAGGTGGCATAATGTATATATATTTATTTTTAAATATATGTATATTCCATTTTTTAAAGATAAGTAACTTAATCTTGTTTTAAGGATTCAAAAAACACTTCTCTGAGGGAATGGAAGGAGTTGCAAATTCTGCAAAGTAAATGACAAAACCATCGTGTTCTAGAAATACATAGAAACGTGCAAATCATAGACTATGTAACATTATGATCACCAGTGTCTAAAAGCCTGACCTACATTAAATTTAATCCCTCACTGACTACTTTGTAATGCCTCAGGTCCAATGCAAACATCAGCCCTGACACAAATGCAACAGAGTCACAAATGTATTAGCCCTAACTGCTCAATAAAATGATTTGAGACCTAGAAGATGTGTGCCCTGGTACTATTTTTAAAAATTATGACTGGTAAGACAGTCTCAGCTCTGAGAAGTCTTGAAAGAAAAATGACTCATTCCATAAAGGCATTTTTATAAGGCAAGTGGATTTAGAATATAATGGTGACATTTAGTCATTATAAAGGAGATAATTTCATGAAGACTAATTTGATATTTAGAACAGCATCATTGTCAATTAAATTTTTGTAAAGAGTAAAAGTGAATCAAAGGTCCTTGGTGAGCAAAGAAAGATGAAGTGGAAGCTCTGTAACGGGTTAGTTAGAGGGTAGAAGAGAAGAGGAAAACAGAAGGAGGATTGTACTAATTGTTGCAGTTTTTCATTTCTAATTCCACTGATGCTTGGGTGGTATCACAGCATTGTAGCAGAATCAAAGCCCTTCGGATTATATAAATATATACAAGTCCAGGATTCTATGGCCAAATCGTCTTGTGGATTTCATTGTCACCTTTATTTTTCTCTTTGGATTACCGATCCCTTGTACTAGTTTTTCTTGTGCAAAGCTTCCTGAAGAGTTTGTTTCATTACAATTTTTGGTTAGTGACCCGTCCTTGAGAGACAGTTGTTTACTACATTCTAAAAAAGCCACACACAAGGAGTGTCTCCATTGTTCTTCGCTTACACATTCCAATCTATTCAAATTGTGGGCCAACTTGTTTTTCTATTGTTTGCAGTCTATAGCCTCATATATCCTGCATTACCTTCTGAGGACAATGCAGGTATTGTAAATGTCAGAAACATACGTAAGTAATCAAGCACTGTTGTATAACATATTGTGCCAAGAATGTATTTTTCACACATGTGTGTTAGTGAAGAAATAAAACCCTGAAAGTGAAGTATTTTCTATTAGACTACTTAATACAGAAATGGTGAGTGCCCTGGAGCAAAAATTAATTGACGTTTAGGCATAACTGAGGGACTTTTAATTGAAACCTGGCTTATTTTACCAGGGCAAATCTGGGAGCTAAATCACATTTTGAGTCTATGGATTTATGACTAGAGTAAGTTTATGCTGAATTAGCTTTTATAGAATGTTCTTTCTTAGAAAAATGGCATTAGCTCCAAAATATATGTTCTTTGGTCAGTTTATTGCACCCAAAACAAAATTACTGAAATTTGACAATAGCATGAAACATTCACCTTAATTAATAATCGTACATATCTGAGAGTAAATTATGTTTAATAATTGTTTCCTAAGGTCCCAATACCACCAGAGCAGCAAACAACTATTTCATTTTTAGGACAGAGAATATGAAGCTTTATCCCTTAATTATGAAGGCTAAGTTTTACTGAAACTGTTCAGTAGTCCCCCTTTATCTGCAGTCTTGCTTTCTGCCATTTTAGTTTCCTGCAGTCAGCTATCGTCTGGAAGCAAATGATCTTTCTGACGGATTCTCAGAATGTCCATAGCAGTCTAACACTATGTCACAACACCTACATCATTCACCTCGCTTTGTCTCCTCACATAGGCATCCTAATTTCACATCATCAGGAGAAGAAAGGTAATGTGATGGGGGAAACAAAGACAGAAGAAAGATTATTAAATTTCCTTACTACTCACAGCCCACTGACAAGTCCTTGAAACGGGCAGTGTGACATTCCTCTAGGGACTCAACTGCCTCGAGGTTGACACTTTGCTAAGGGCAAAAGGCAATCCTAGCGTGACACCCGTCCACACCCATCCTGTAAGTGTATTTTAACATAGAAAAATTCCTTTGGAAACTTTCTTTATCTCTATCTCCCAAGATAGAGGTTGACAATCATCCCCCAAGCAGATGGCCCGCCGATATACATCTGAAGGGTCTCATGATGAAGGTTTTATGAGATGGCAATAAATGACCCTCCCCAACAATACCTAGCCCTCTCAAGGTCCTGGAAACCTTTCTTCCACAATTCCTTAGAGACTTAGGCTATCTCTAACCCCCTTCCAACTTGAAAGTATATAATGGGCCACTCTTCCTGACCCCAGTGCACCTCTTTCTGCCCATGGGGTCCTTTCCCCATGCTTTAATAAAATCACCTTTTTACACCAAAGACGTCTCAAGAATTCTTTCTTGGCGGGGCGCCTGGGTGGCTCAGTGGGTTAAGCTGCTGCCTTCGGCTCAGGTCATGATCCCAGGGTCCTGGGATCGAGTCCCGTATCGGGCTCTCTGCTCAGCAAGGAGCCTGCTTCCCTTTCTCTCTCTCTGCCTGCCTCTCTGTCTACTTGTAATCTCTGTCTGTCAAATAAACAAAATCTTTAAAAAAAAAAAAAAAGAATTCTTTCTTGGCAATTGGCTTCAAATCCTAACATCTTTCCTACATCATGTAATACAATATTTTGAGAGAGAGAAACCACATTCACATAACTTTTATTACAGCATAGTGTTATAATTATTCTATTTCATAATTAGTCTGCTGTTACTCTTACATGCCTCATTTGCATATTAAACTGTATTGAAGAAAAGGCAAGATGGTGGAGGAGTAGGAGAACTGAATTTTATCTTGGCCCAGGAATTCAGCTAGATAGTTATCAAACCATTCTGAACACCTACAAACTCAACAGGAGATCAAAGAAAAGAAGGGCAGCAGTTCTATGAACAGAAAAGCCACCACTTTTCTGGTGGTGGGACCAGAAGGTAGGACTTGTGGAGAAGCAAATCCCACGCGACATACGGGAAGCTAGACCACGGGGGAAAGGGAGGGAGCCTCCGTTAGCTGGCTCCCGGCAAGTGATAGAACAGCAGAGCACAAAATCGGAACTTTTAGAAGTCTGCTCTGCAGAGGAACTTGCCTAAAATGGCTACGTGGGGGTGGGGGGTAGGGAGGATGGGGAGAAACCCTCCCTAGGACAGTGTGGTCTCAAGACCCTCAGGGTCACAGAAGGACTGTGGTGCCTGAGTGCAGCAGAGCTCTCCGGTATTGGAGAGGGGAAGCCAGCTGCAAAGATGGAGCTGAGGAGGGGGCTATCAGCTTGGGGTTGCCGTAAACCATGATCCCTGGCACAGTCGGACCACTGCTCTTTGAGCAGGGACCCCACAAGTGGCAGATCCAGGGAGACACACCTCCCTTGCTTCCCCTGGGGGAGCGGCGCGGAAGTCCGTAGCAGGAACCTGATGGGTCTAGACACTCCAAATGGGGCCATGCACCAGAGATAGAAATGCTCAGTCATAGGCTGGGTGAGCACGGAATGCGGCCGTTGATGAGGAAGACAGGATGGATTGCCTGCTTTGCTCTGAGGGCTCACTGAGCAAGGGGGCCCTGACCTCTCAGCTCCTCCAGGTCAGAGATTAGGAGACTGCCATTTTCATTCTCCTCCTCCCAAGCGGTAGGGAAAGCATTCAGGGAACAAAAACTCTGAAAGCGAACCCCAGCAGATTACATAGCCTGGCCCCTGACAAGGGCAGTGCAGTTCCGCCTCCATCAAAGACATTTGAGGATCACTGTAACAGGCCCCTGCCCCAGAAGATCACATCCAGCCAAGACCAAGTTCACCAGTCAGTGAGAACTGCCAAACTCCAGACTTAGGGAAATAAGCACGTAGAATTCATGGCTTCCCCTCTCCACGATTCTTTAGTCTTTCAAAGTTAAATTTTTAAAGTTTTCTTTTTTCTTTTTTTAAAATTTTTTTCCTATTTTAACCAATATCCTATCTTTTGAATACCTTTTTTTTTTTAAAGACTTTATTTTTATTTGACAGACAGAGATCACAAGCAGGCAGAGAGGCAGGCAGAGAGAGGGAGGAAAGCAGGCTCCCCGCTGAGCAGAGAGCCTGATGCGGGGCTCGATCCCAGGACCCTGAGATCATGACCCGAGCCGAAGGCAGAGGCTTAACCCACTGAGCCACCCAGGCACCCCTTTTCAATATCTTTTTAAAAAGTCTTTTATTTATTTATTTGACAGAGAGAGATCACAGGTAAGCAGAGAGGCTGGCAGAGAGAGAGAGAGAGAGGGAAGCAGGCTCCCTGCTGAGCAGAGAGCCCGTGCGGGATTGGATCCCAGGACCCTGAGATCATGACCTGAGCCGAAGGCAGCGGCTTAACCCACTGGGCCACCCAGGCACCCCTTAAAAAGTCTTTTTAAATTTTCATTTTTACAGTCATATTTTATCCCTTCATTGTATTTAAATTTATTTTTTGTATATGTGTAAGTTTTTTTTTTATTTCAAATTTTGGGATACAGTTTCTTCTAACAGACCAAAATAGACCCTCAGTCTAGTGTAGGGCTTTGTTCTAGTCTCCTGCCCGATCACATTCTCTGCCCTCCATCTTTTTCTCTAAATTTTTTTCCTCTTTTTCAACCAACTTCTTTTTTTTTTTTTTTAAGATTTTATTTATTTATTTAATGGAGAGAGAGATCACAAGCAGGCAGAGAGGCAGGCAGAGAGAGAAGGAGAAGCAGGTTCCCCGCTGAGCAGAGAGCCTGATGCGGGGCTCAATTCCAGGACCCTGAGATCATGACCTGAGCTGAAGGCAGAGGCTTAACCCACTGAGCCACCCAGGTGCCCCTTCAACCAACTTCTTATCTTATTGATTCCTTTTTTAAAATTTTCATCTTTACAGTCGTATTCCATCCCTTCATTGTACTTACCCTTATTTGTGTATATATGTGTATATATATATAAAAGTTTATCTTTCTTTAAAATTTTGGGAGGCAGTTTCTTCTAACAGACCCAAATATACCCAAAATCCAGTGTGTGGGTCTGTTCTTTTCACTAGCCCAATCATATTTTTTTTCCCTCCACCCCCCGCCCCCGGTTGTGGGTCTCTTCTGATTTATTTAGTATATATTTTTCTGGGGGCCATTATTACCCACTTAGCATTTTGTTCTCTCATTCATCTATTCTTCTCTAGACAAAATGACAAAGCAGAAAAACTCACATCAAAAAAAAGAACAAGAGGCAGTACCAACTGCAAGGGACCTAATCAATACAGACATTAATAAGAGATTGAAACTAGAGTTTATAGTTTATATATAGATATATAAACTATATATCTATAGTTATATATAACTATAGGTTAGTTATATTATATATATATATATATAAAGATATTAGCTGGGCTTGAAAAAAAGCATAGAAAATACTAGAGAATCCCTTTCTGAAGAAATAAAAGAACTAAAATCTAAGTAAGTTGAAATAAAAAATACTATTAATGAGGTGCAATAAATAAATGGAGCCTCTTACTGCTAGGATAAATGAACCAGAAGAGAAAAATAGTGATATAGAAGACCAACTCATGGAGAATAAAGAAGCTGAGAAAAAGAGAGATAAACAACTACTGGATCATGAGAGGAGACTTCAAGATATAAATGATACCATAAGATGAAACAATATTAGAATAATTGGGATCCTGGAAGAAGAAGAAAGAGAGAGGGAGGGCAGAAGGTATATTGGCACAAATTATAGCAGAGAACTTCCCTAATTTGGGGAAGGAAACAATTATTTGGGGAAGGAAACAATCATCAAAATCCAGGATGCACAAAGAACCCCCATCAAAATCAATAAAAATAGTTCAATACCCCATCACCTAATAGTAAAACTTACAAGTCTCTTAGTAGATGCAGAAAAAGCACTTGACAAAGTACGGCATCCTTTCTTGATCAAAACTCTTCACAGTATAGGGACAGAGGGTACATATCTCAATATCATAAAAGCCATCTGTGGAAAAACCCACAGCAAATATCATTCTCAGTGGGGAAAAACTGAGAATGTTTTCCCTAAGGTCAGGAACACAGTGCTGTCCACTCTCACCACTGCTATTCCACATAGTACTAGAAACCCCAGCCTCAGCTCTCAGACAACAAAAAGAAACAAAGGCATCATAATCGGCAAAGAAGTCAAACTCTCACTCTTTGAGGACGATAAGATACTTTATGTAGAAAACACAAAAGACTCCACCCCAAAACCACTAGAACTCACACAGAAATTCAGTAAAGTATCAGGATAAAAAAAACAGTGCACAGAAATCAGTTGCATTTCTATACACCAACAAGATAGAAGAAAGAGAAATTAAGGAGCTGATCCCATTTATAATTGTATCCCAAACCATAAGATACCTTGGAATAAACCTAGCCAGAGAGGCAAAGAATCTGCACTCAGAAAACTATACTCATGAAAGAAATTTAGGAGGACACAAAGAAATGGAAAAACATTCCATGCTCATGGTTTGGAAGAACAAATATTGTGAAAATGTCTATACTACCTAGAGAAATCTACACATTTAATGCAATCCCCATCAAAATACCATCAACTTTTTTCACATAACTGGAACAAATAATCCGAAAATTTGTATAGAGTCAGAAAAGACCCCGAATAGCCAGAGGAATGTTGAAAAAGAAAAACAAAGCCATTGGCTTCACAATTCCGGACTTCAAGCTCTATTACAAAGCTGTAATCATCAAGACAGTATGATGCTGGCACAAAACCAGATACATAGATCAATGAAACAGAATAGAGAGCCCAGAAATGGCCCCTCAACTCTATGGTCAACAAATCTTCAAAAATGCAGGAAAAATTGTCCAGTGGAAAAAAGACAGTCTCTTTAACAAATGGTGTTGGGAAAATGGACAGCCACATGCAGAAGAATGAAACTGGACCACTTCCTTACACCATACACAAAAATAGACTCAAAGTGAATGAAAGACCTCAGTGTGAAACAGGAATCCACCAAAATCTTTGAGGAGAACACAGCCAGCAACCTCTTCAAACTCAGCCGCAGCAACTTCTTCTTAGAAACATCGCCAAAGGCAAAGGAAGCAAGGGCAAAAATGAACTATTGGGACTTCATCAAGATAAAAAGCTTTTGCACAGCAAGAGAAATCGTCAGCAAAACCAAAAGACAACCGACAGAGTGGGAGAAGATATTTGCAAATGACATATCAGATGAAGGGCTAGTATCCACGACCAATGGAGAACTTGCCAAACTCAACACCCAAAGAACAAATAATCCAATCAAGAAATGGACAGAGGACATGAACAGACATTTCTGCAAAGAAGACATCCAAATGGCCAGCAGACACATGAAAAAGTGTTCAATATCACTCAGCATAAGGGAAATACAAATCAAAACCACAGAGAGATACAACCTCACACCAGTCAGAATGGCTAAAATGAAAAAGTCAGGAAATGACAGGTGTTGGTGAGGATGCAGAGAAAGGGAAACCCTCCTACACTTTTGCTGGGAATGCAAGCTGGTGCAACTACTCTGGAAAACAGCATGGAGGTTCCTCAAAAAGTTGAAAATAGAGCTCCCCTACAACCCAGCAATTGCACTACTGGGTACTTACCCCAAAGACACAAATGTAGTGATCTGAAGGGGCACATGTTCCCCAATGTTTATAGCAGCAATGTCCACAATAGCCAAACTATGGGAAGAGCCTAGATATCCATCAACAGATGAATGGATAAAGAAGATGTTTTATATATATATACACAGTATATAAGACCTATTTTCTTTGTGAGCATCTGCTTTGTATTTTCATTCATTCCTTGGGGTTTGTAGCTTGGTAAAATACAAATGGCAAATATATTTATCTAAAAAAACAAAAACAAAAACAAACAAACAAACAACAACAACAAAACTCCCCCAAATCTTGCCATTTGCAATGACATGGATGGAACTAGAAGCTATTATGCTAGGCGAAATAAGTCAGTCAGAGAAAGGCAAATATCATATGACCTCATTGATTAGAGGAATTTGAGAAACACAGAGGATCATAGGGGAAGGGAGAGAAAAATGAAACAAGATAAAGCCAGAGAAGGAGACAAACCTCAAGAGACTCTTGGTCTCAGCAAACAAACTGAAGGCTGCTGGAGGCCGGTGGGAAGGATGGGGTGGCTGGGTGATGGACATTAGGGAGGGTATGTGCTATGGTGAGTGCTGTGAATTGTGCAAGACTGATGAATCACAGACTCGTACCCCTGAAACAAATAATACATTATATGTTAATTAAAAAAGAAGAAGAAGAACCTTAAGAAAAACAAAACAAACAGAAAAAACCTGCATTGTAGGTACATGTGTATAGGCATATCTTGTTTTATTGCACTTCACTTTATTGTGATTCACAAATATGGGTTGTTGTGTTTTTTTGGTTTTTTTGGGGGGGGTTGTTTTTTTTTTTTGCAAATTGAAGGTTTGTGGCAACCCTGTGGGAAGCAAGTGTGTAGGCTCCATTCTTCCAATAGCATTTGCTCATTTTTTGTCTCTGTGTTACATTTTAGTAATTTTCACAACATTTCAAGCTTTTTCATTATTGTTCTAGTGATCTGTGATCAGTGATTACCTCACTGAAAGCTCAGATGATGGCTAGAGTTTTTTTAAGCAATATTTAAAAATTAAAGTATAGGGGTGCCTGGGTGGCTCAGTGGGTTAAGGCCTCTGCCTTCGGCTCAGGTCATAATTCCAGGGTCCTGGGATCAGGCCCCACATCGGGCTCTCTGCTCAGCAGGGAGCCTGCTTCCTCCTCTCTCTCTGCCTGCCTCTCTACCTACTTGTAACCTCCGTCTGTCAAATAAATAAATAAATCTTTAAAAAAAAATAATAATAAAATAAAAATTAAAGTATATACATCGTGGGATGCATGGGTGGCTCTGTCAGTTAAACATTTGCCTTTGGCTCAGGTCATGATCCCGGGGTCCTGGGATCAAGCCCCTCATGGGGCTCCCTGCTCAGCGGGGAGTCTGCTTATCCCTCTCCCTTTGCCTCTCTCCCCAACTTGTGCTCTATCGCTCTCTCTCAAATGAATAAATAAAATCTTAAAAAAAAACAAAGTATATACATTCAGTTCCTTTAGGCATAATGCTATTGCAAAGTTAATAGACTACAGTACAGTGTAGTACATAACTTTTTGATGCAATGGGAAACCAAAAATTTCATTTGACTTGCTTTATTGCAATATTCCCTTTATTGTGGTGGTCTGGAACCGAACCCATAATATCTCCAAAGTATACGAAGAAACATGGTATATCTATAGGGTTCAGAACTATCTGCGGTTTCAGGCATCCACTGGGGGTCTTGGAACATAGCCCCACGGGTAAGGGGAATGGAGAGGAGACTACTGCAATATATTGTTATAAGACCTATTTTCTTTGTGAGCATCTGCTTTGTATTTTCATTCATTCCTTGGGGTTTGTAGCTTGGTAAAATAAAAATGGCAAATATATTTATCTAACAAACAAACAAACAAACAAACAACAACAACTGACTCTTCTAACTACCCAGTTGGAATTTTAGAAGATCAAAAGGAAAGTAAGCGATAAATGCTAAATTTTTTAAAGGTTAAAGAGCAGAATGCCTAGCTCATTTACTTCTAATTAAGACCAGCATGAAACCATAAAAATGGAAATGTGCTTATGTAACCCATGGAAATCTAACTAATTGAGAGAAAAAATCGGCCCTCACTGGATATGTCAATACAGAGTTTTGCAATATAAGAAAAGAAAAAGTGACGAAAATAATAAGACCCAATGGTAATTTCCTGGTCTTTTTTTTTTTTAAAAGATTTTATTTATTTATCAGAGTGAGAGAGAGAGCACAGGCAGACAGAATGGCAGGCAGAGGGAGAAGCAGGCTCCCTGCTGAGCAAGGAGCCCGATGTGGGACTCGATCCCAGGACGCTGAGATCATGACCTGAGCCGAAGGCAGCTGCTTAACCAACTGAGCCACCCAGGCGTCCCAATTTCTTGGTCTTTAAATAGTTTTTCTCTACCACATACAGCTCAGAAACCTGAGCTTACAGACCCAAATGAATTAAGTTAATATCCACAGAGGATGGTTTGCCTCTTAGGGGAAAACAATGGTGAACACATTGCGCAGAGACATTCATTTGTTCATTCGCCCACAAAGTCATTCAGCAGTTAGCGTGTGCCAAGTACCGTGCTCAGTTTCACTAAGTGCCAAATGCCTCATGGAAGAGGGTGAATTATCGAGACTCTGCGGTGAAATGATAAGTGTAAGCATAGATTGCCTTTCATTTCCAACTCATCGTTTCATTGAAATTCATCCTCTTTTAGACGTTTTTCTCTCATACTGAAGGCTAAATATAATTTTTAAGAAAATGTTTAATTTTAGATCTTCCACTGTATAGACTCAGTCTGAAAATGTTCGTTCACATTGTCCCAAGTGAATTATCCCACATTTTCAGGTCTGTGTTCTGAGGCTCTCAGGCCTCTGTCAAAGCCTTGTTTAAGCCACTGTCTGTTGAAAGGGTTAGTAAGATCGCTGCGGATGTTAAGATCATGTGGGTCAGTGTTATTACTTTGATCAGAAATTTTTACCCAATCGAGAGAACCAAATCTGACATCTATTCAAATCTGGATCAGTTGGTGGCAATATATACTCTTCTTTCTGGGTTATCTGCTTATGTACCTGTCACTGCTAATCTCTCTTTCTAGTCTAAAAAAATTAGACTTCTTGGCATCTCTCTCAAGCCTTCCCCCACTGTCTACAATAGTCTCTGTTAGTATTCAGATAAGACTTCCTAGATTTGTTTTTGTTTTGTTTTGTTTTGTTTTAGTGTAGGGTTGGACCCTCGTTTTAGCTCCTTGATTTGAATTCTCTAATTCTGGTGAAATAGGATTCTCCAGTATTAAATCAAGATGTCTCCAGGGTAACAGAGCAGAGAAGTGGTAAGATATGCTAAATTAGGCTGTGAGCCATTTCAAATATTATGTAGAAAGCAAGCAACCAGGAATAATCAAAGGCACCATAGAATTTCAAAGGAGGGTACTCCTTGAATGAACATATATTGAAAAAATAAAATGCATGTAGAACAGAGCCAGACATATTATCTTTTGTGAAACAAAGAAAGGATGGGGGAAATATATTCATATTTGATTATATTTGCATGAAGAAACACTGGAAGTGGGGCGCCTGGGTAGCTCAGTGGGTTAAGCCACTGCCTTCGGCTCGGGTCGTGATCTCGGGGTCCTGGGATAGAGTCCCGCATCGGGCTCTCTGCTCAGCGGGGGGCCTGCTTCCTCCTCTCTCTCTGCCTACTTGTGATCTCTGTCAAATAAATAAATAAAATCTTTAAAAAAAAAAAAAAAGAAACACTGGAAGAATAAACCCAAAACAATAAAAATTATTATCCATTAAGTGAAAGAGCTGGAGTGGGGTAAGGTAAGGAGTGGAATTTGTGTATACCATTTTATTTAGTTTTGAATTTTGAATAATGAAAGACAAAAATAAGTTGAAACAAAAAGCATTTGGAAGATGAGGCACCTCAGTCTAGATCAGGATCTATGAAGTTATCTTTAGGCCTTTCTAGGGGATCCTCAGGCCAACTGCTTCCACCAGTCCCATGTATTTCCAACCGACTCCCCAGTCTTGCTCAGGTACTCAATTTTATGCAGCTTCTGTTTGTTTGTATCTGATGCAGATGTCAGAAAACTTGATTCAAACTAATCTAAGCAAAAAAATAAAAATTAGAAAATTAAAATAAACTATTGAGAGAACTAAGCTGGAAAGTCCAGGCATAGCTTTTCAGGCACAGCTTAATTCAGGCATTAAATTACAGAATACTGGGATCCAGCCATCAGCTCTGCTTCCTCAGTTAGTTCAGTTCTGCAGCAGCCGGGGATCTTTGGCACCTATGGACAATCAATACCATGACAACCAGTTACAGAAGAAAGACCACCTTTTCCTCTAAGAGCTCCAGTAAAAGTCCCAGATTTGAGTCTAATGGGTTTTGATTGGTCTATTTTGAACCACGTGCTTATCTCCCAGCCCATTGCTGTCATCAAAGGGTTACCACGCTACCACTGGCTTCGCTGAGGTCCCATGTTGCACTGTGAAAGCAGGAGTGAAGTCAGCTTCCTGTGAATTTTGTTGGTGGAGAGGAGAGAAATAATCCCCCAACGTGAAGATGGGGTGTATTGTCAGGGAGGGATGTTAGGTGCTGGATGGTCAAAACACTAAATGTCTACCACCCCACCCTCTCAGAGAGACTGCCTTGTCTTTTTGGGACTTTACTCATAGTGCTCACTCCTACCAGACGTCTCAAGTTTTGGTGGGGAAGACAACCAAAAGTAGCTCTTTCGAAGAGATTTGAGACCCCTGAACTAAAATGAGTTTCTCCCCCTAAGTCAGACTATTCAGAGAATATTTTACTTTTGAAAGCAGGTCAGAAAAATCGTCATTTTAATGAAGAAAGAGCAGAAGTTAAATAAAAATCACTTAAATCCCAAAGACTGAAATTTATGAAACAGTTAATGATGAGCTGGTTAGTAGAACTTTCTTGAGAGAGACAAGACAAGAAACTATTTTTGTGGTATTCTTTTGTTATAAAAGCTGGATAATTATGTGGGCTTTTAAACCCTCTTTGTATTTCTGAATGACGACCAGAGCCAGGCTTTAAATAAATAAATACTCCACAAGGAGAAGACTGAAAGGAGGCATTCTTTCCAGGGGAGGTTCTACCCTGTTATTCCATGACTGGTCTCAATTAGCTTTCTGCCGCCGCCACGCATTAGTGAAAATGGCAATGGGCGTAAAACATGCCCATAGGTCTGTGGAAGATTTCATTTTCTCTTCATTTCTGGCACCAGTGTAACACTTCAGTCCAGCACACATAATCAGTTGGAGTGCATGAATAAAACTCTACTATATATAGTATGAGTGAATTCCAGGATGCAAACTATATATAGTTGAGCTAAATAACAAGTTCGGTCTCATGTTACTCAGCTTGGCAATGTTCGAAACATGAAACAGTTCTTTCCAGTCACTCCTTGTTGAATGCTGGTCCTTACTGGTGCCTCCTTTGTGCGCCCTTACTCTCAGCTAGGCTGTTTTTACGTCTCTTTCTGGACTTCTGTCAAGCGGTTGCTGTTTCCATCCGACTACTGTGGACAGAAATGGTGCTAGCATTTCTAGGCTAGAGGAGCTCAGGGCAGCCATGTGGTTGGGGAATTGCCTGGAATCTTTTTGGAGGTTACTTGGAGGGTGCTGATGGAGACTACAGATGGAGGACTGAAGGACTCACCCCAAACTATCTTTTTGTGCTGCCATGGCCTATACATATCTTTTTGTTTTTTGATTTTTGGTGTGTGTGTGTGTGTAAACTGCTTGTTTCCACTGCCTGTTTCCAACTGCAGGCACCTACCCGGCCAATGAAGTAAAGCTCATCTAAAATAAAATCCCTGTTTTTTTTCCCTCTGAACTGCCAATTTCCATCAGCAGGGCATTGAGGGATCCTATGAACATTTATTTGGACATTGGGGATGCCAACGTGAATAAGATCATTCTTCTCAAGTGGTTCTTGGTCTACACTGGAGTGTGGGTTAAGGAACACACAAAAACAAAAATAAGATAATATGCAATGACTGGTAATTTAATGGTGCTTTGTAAAAGTTACATCGTGGGCACAAGGGAAGGTTCCATTTACCTCAGATCATGCTCTCTATTTGAATCTCCTCTCTCTAGTCTAGAGCAGCTCATACTTCATTTGTCTCCCACATTCAACTCATTTAACAAATATTTATTGAGTATTGAATCTATGCTCATTGCTAGGGCTGCAGCTGTGTTGGACTTTTATTCCAGTTTGGGAATAAGACAATAAAAAAATAAGATATTATATAGTGATAAAACAGGCTAATGGATAGATAGGGACTGGGGAGGGGACACATAAGAGGGGAAAGTTTGCAACCATTGGTGCAGAGATCACAGAAGGGCCGTGTGGGGAGGTATCATTTAGCTGAGACATGACTGGTAGGAAGTAATCAGCACATAGGGAGATCTGAAGAAAAGCCTTGCTCTCAGGTAAAACTGAAAGAACAAAGACTGTAGGCAAGAAAAAGTTTGGAGTCTAGAGTCTAGAGTGATGGGGGTCAGTGATGGGAGTTGAGGTCAAAGAAATCAGTAGCACCCAGATTGTGAGGTCTGGGAGATCTTAGTGGGGTATTTGAATTTTATCTTCAGTGCAATTTGAAGAAGGGGATTTTTTTTTTTTCAGTGATCATGGATATGCGGTGTCTTATCCAGGGCTCTCTCTTCAGCATCTTAAGGAAACAGAATAGTAATTACATTATTGGCTACTTGGTGAGCACAGAATTAAAGCAAAGGTAAACAAAAGGTCTTGAGAGATATTTTACACAGGCTACTGATGGCTCCATACCATTGGGGATTTCCCCTTTTGAATGTCTGGACTTTTGTGAGCACCAGATACTACGTTCCCTTGAATAGACTTTCATTCCCCAGGTTTCTTTGTTTGTTAGGGTTGACAGGAATCCCTGTTCCTCTGTGTGTCGCACACACACACACGTGTGCGCATAAAATCACACTGTCAACTGTCCTCACTTTCACAACTTTCAATAGTTTGAGGATCCTCAGTTTGTAAATAATAATCACCTCCAGAATCTAATCCAAAGCCTATTACATAATGGATCCTCATAGGAAATATATAGTTATATAATATGCCATCCGTGGTTAGTGAATGATTATTAGAATCAATCCTAGAGAGTAAGACTTCCTGACTTGGTCTTTTGGTTTAGGGGTGAATCTTCCTTCCAGGCTTGTCATCCTATAATTGCGGATGATAGTATGAATAGGCTTTTTAAAAATTTTTTAAAAAGTATAGTTAGTATATAGCGCTATGTTAGTTTCAGGTGTACAATATAATGATTCAACAATTCTATGCATTACTCAGTATTCATCATGATAGGTGTGCTCTTAATCCCTTTCACCTACTTCACCCAGCTCCCAGTCCACCTCTCCTCTGGTAGCCATCAGTTTGTTCTCTAGAGTTAAGAATCTGTTTTTGGTTTTGGTTTTGGTTTTGGTTTGTCTTTTTGCTTTGTTTGTTTTATTTTTATAATTCCACATATAAATGAAATCTTATTATTTGTCTTTCTCTGACTGACTTATTTCACTTAGCATGATATCCTCTAGGTCCAGCTGTGTTATTCCAATGGCAAGATCTCATTCTTTTTGTGGCTGCGTAATATTCCATTGTAGGTGTGTGTGTGTGTGTGTGTGTGTGTGTATACATATATATGAATGAATGACACTTTTTCTAGTTCCTCCACTCCTCCTCCTCCTCCTCTTCTTCCTCCTCTTCTTCTCTTTCTCCTTCTTCCTCTTCTTCTTTTTGTATACCACATCTTTTTTTATCCATTCATCTATTCATGGACTGTTGGGTTGCTTCTATATCTTGGCTATTATAAATAATGCTGCAATAAATAGAGAGGTGCATATATCTTTTCAAATTAGTGTTTTCATTTCCTTTGGGTACATACCCAGTAGTAGAACTACTAGATCCTATGGTAGTTCTATTTTTAATTTTTTTGAGGAACTTCCATACTTTTTTCTGCAGTGGCTACACCACTTTGTATTCCCACCAACAGTGCCCGAGGGTTCCTTTTTCTCCACATCCTCACCAACACTTGTAATCAATATGAATATGTTTTGATGTGGAAGACAACCTTTACTCAAAGGATCTGTCCACCTAGCAACTTTAAAACTCATATAAAATAAGTAGAGTAGTGATTCTTCTTTTAGGGAACTCATCTGCTCATTCGAGTACATGGAGCCCCCAGCAATGCAGTGGGCCCAAGAGATTGAACAGATGCATGATGTATGCCTAGCCTCTGGGGCTGATAAACTTTTTATGTGTGTCTTGATCCTTAAAAAGAACAAACTGTCCATTTACAAACTGTGTACTTATAACTGCCTGGCTTTATGTGGTGCATTCTCCATGTCCCTTACAAATATGTCTTTAATTAACTTCCCAAGACTAACAGCCACCACAGCTCCTGCTTTCTCTTTTCTCCTCTCTCTTCCTCCTTCCTACCTCCAGAGCCTTTGCTGCTGTTGCCATGACAATCAGAATGAAAAGCCTTGGAACTTTATCTTTCACTATGGGTACAAGCTCCCCATAAGGACATTATTATACATTAGCCAAACTGGACTCCAGGGGCTCTTCTTTAAATATGCCATTAAGTCATGTGGAAATTGGAACCCTAGAGGCAAGATTATGAGGCTATTTAATCGGGGACCTAAGAATTCTCAAGTCTTGTTTTCTTTTTTTTTTTTTTTTTTTTTAAGATTTTATTTATTTATTTGACAGAGAGAGAGATCACAAGCAGGCAGGGAGGCAGGCAGAAAGAGGAGGAAGAAAGGCTCTCCACAGAGCAGAGAGCCCGATGCGGGGCCCGATCCCAGGACACTGGGATCAGGACCTGAGCCAAAGGCAGAGGCTTTTAACCCACTGAGCCACCCAGGCGCCCCTCAAGTCTTGTTTTCAACTAGCCATCTCTTTTATTTGAAGTCTTCAAAGAAAATATGTACATTAATGACAAAGAAAGGTATAGCATGCTTTTTACTAACTGTGGCTTTATGTCTAAACCCCAGTTGGCTTTCTAGTGAGTGCATCCAGGCCTGGTGGAGATGGCTTGTGGCCTAAGCTAGGTTGGTCTGAGCAACCTGCTTGATGAAGAAATAACTCAGGTCTGTCCTCTGAGCCCCAGGCTCTGATAGCCATCTGCCTGCTTGACATTTCCCCTTGGATGACTCTTAGACATCTTCACCTTATCAATCTTTTCCATCCCTATTCTTCCCTTCCTCTTCTCAATAAACAATTCCACCATTCAGCCTATGGCCCAAGCCGGAAACATGGGCGTCATCCTTGAGTCTTCCTTTTTCTTGGCCTTGCCCCGTCCCTGATCCCTATCAAGTCCCGTCAGCTCTATCTCCAACACAACACTCGGAGAGGTCTGCTTCTCTGCATCTCCACTCCTACCTCTTTAGAACAAAACATTGTCATCTTCTGCCTGGATTGTAGTAGCATTCTGACTCTTCTCCAGGATACTACTTGTTTTTTTCCTGAAGCTTTTTCTCTCCATAGAGCAACTAGAGTAAGCTTTAAAAAAGATAAATCAGATGGTATCACTTGGCACTTTGGAACTCTTCATGGCTTCCCATGATACTTGGAATAAAATCCATATTCTTCACTTTGACCTACGGGCTCTGGTCTGAGCTCTCTGAGCAAATTGTCAGGCCTCATCTAGTACCACTCTACACCTGGCCTCAACTCCCTCCACACCTTTCCTTCAACTCCTCGTATGGCTTGCAAATATCTGTTTTTTATTTCCTTTGAAGTCAAATGACTGCCATAGATCCTGGTTTTCCCACCACGCTCCTTTCCCCCACTCTACGCCTTTACACTTTCAGCTCCTTTTGCCTGGAACACATCAACCCCCTCCTTTGCCAGCTCTTTTCCCAGTGGCTGCTTCCTCAGCCTTGAGGTCTCAGTTAAATGTCACCTTCTTTGCAAACCCTTCCCCAGCCACCTTATCCAAGATTGCCCTCCCCCACCAATGATTCTATATCAGTGCATCCTCTTTATTTCCTACATAATACTTCCCAGAACACATAACGATTTCGTTTACTTGTTTGTGTATTTACTAACTTGTTTGTGTATTTACTTCCCAACTAGGAATGTCAATTCCTTCAAGGCAGGGACTGGATCTCTTTTATTCACAATGAATGGCACATAGGAAGATCATAATTAGATACACGAATGATCCTGCCTGAAATTCTAGCAGCAACTTCTGCAGCCAGGAAAGGAAGAAGAAATCTTTTCTCCCATTCTTCCTTCATTCTTTCAGTCAGGGTCTTAATGGATCATACAAATGAAGACATTTCTTTTTAAAGATTTTATTGATTTATTGAATACAGAGAGGGAGAGCGCAAGCACACATGCCTGGGTGAGAAGGGGGAGCGGCAGGTAGAGCAAGAGGGAGAAGCAGGCTCCCCGCTGAGCAGGGAACCTGATGTGGAGCTCAGTCCCATGACCCTGAGATCATGATCTGAACAGAAGGCAGCCACTTAACCAAATGAGCCACCCAAGGGCCCCCAGAAGAAAAAATTAAGGAATTATTAACTGAGAACATGGGCAGGGTTATGAGACCCAACACAGGATGTGGAGATACCAAAGACCATATAATCCCATTGAGCAATTATACCCTCAAAGAGGGGAGGGGAGCAAGTGATTGGTGCTCGCAGGACCCAGTAAGAGCTGGAGCTATGGAGGAGGGGTCACCCAGCTAGAGATGTAGTCTGGAGAGACAGAGTCACTGGCAGAGTGGCAGCAGCTAAGCAGGACAGTAATAGAAGAAATACCCAAAGAAATTCCCATCCTCCCACTCCTCTTACTCTTGTCAGTGATCCATGGCCTTCTTTGGCTGAAGTCAACTGAAAAACAGCCCTCAAGGGAATGCACGTGAATTAATCCATTCCTAGCGCAGTCTTTCAAAACACAGAGCAGGTGATAAACAGAGAAGAATCAGCAGACACGTTGACTCCTAGCAACTGGGACTCAGGCTGGTGTTGCTCCTGTGACTTTGAGGTCCATCGAATTTGGAGCTTATGCCGGGAACTGACTCAGGAAAAACCATTTGGATTTCCAAACAACCAACTTACTAATAAACTCGGGAACATAATTCACTAGGGCGTTAGAGCCTGTCTTTATAGTGAACGAGTGGGTGAGGTGTTTTTATTATTAATAAGCATGGCACAGCCTGCTCAAAAAAAAAAAAAGAAAAAGAAAACTCTTATAATCTTATTTGGCCACCTCATAAATCAAATTATGGAGCATTTTGATGATATACATAGTATCCGCAGAGAATACATGGGACCAATATTTGGCAAATTAGATTTCTAGGTCCTGCCAAACCAGTTACTGAGAAAATACAGCTAGAATTTTTTTTTTTTCTGAGTCAGAAATTCTTGAGGTCTTTGAGTTGCAGTTTGCATCCTGCTCTGAGCAGTTGCTGTGTGAGAATGTCCATTTCTGGCTCATTTTGGTCTGCAAATAAGAATTGCACCCTATTAGATTTTAAGGGATATTGGTTATCTTGGAGTTTTCACAAGGTCTTACAGACTGTGCTGGGGCCGGGGGGGGGGGGGGGGGGGGCGGGATAAGAAGTGAAATGCAAGTCTTCCTAAAAGCGGACAATGCAGCTTTGGGGAAGATGTCATTTCATCTTTGTAACTGGAATTTGGGGCTTGGTTGCATAGCTGGGGGAATCAGAATGTCAATATACAATTCCTCTTTAAGAATCTTTATTTTAGAATATGACTTGAATGCTCAGACAGCTATACTGAATATCTCAGTAGGAGCGGAGGGGCCTTAGGACAAAGAGGCAGCTGCCCAATATATTGTATCTTTGTTAATTAAATGCCAGATCTGTGAATGGAGCTCCTTAGCAGCAAACAGCAGCCTCATTTCCAATTCATTTCTCTCTTTGCTTAAAATGTTCTAAATATTTGAAACAAGAACTACCAATATTTAATAAGAAAGTCCCCCACCTTGTCTACTCTCTGCACTGTGTAGCCAGAGAGCATGCAATATATTTATTGTGTTTATTGATTTATTTACATTTACAAAATAATAGAATGCCAGTTTAAATGGGGCTTGGTTATATCGTTCCACAGTGTAGGAAAAGAGGCAAATTATTCTAGGCTTTTAAATGTTTGAAACACAGAGGCTTGTAAGGAAAATTCAAATCTGCCTGTGATTTCCCTCTGTTCTGAGATTCCAGAGACAGAAAATCCTCTCCTAAAAAAAAAACACAAAAAACCCCACAAAAAACCCCGACATACTCCCTGGCGCAGATCCCAAGGGAAGCAAAGCAGGGTGGATGGCAAAGAGAAACATAAACTCAGGGGAAAAAATACTTGGACAGCCACTCTTTAACAATAAATATCTTAATTAAATCGCCCAGGACCTTATTCCATAATGCTATGCACCAGGTGTTTCTGCCTCCATTTTGGTGCTCAGCATCATTCCCTTTTCGGAAATGACACATAACGTTGGCCTGGATCCAGCTGAAACCCACATCAACATAACGTGCAATGCTATTCAAATGTAGGTCTTTTTTTCAGTGTGTATATTAGAACAGACTCATTTCTTTCACAATCTGTGGGCTGACCTTAATAGGACACCCAGGATAAAGGATGGAGTAGAAATGAGGCACTTCCACATTTATTGACACAAAAATAAAATAACTGAAGATTTATGGAAACTAAGCTTAAGAAAGTCAAGGCATTTATTGGTTTCTTACAGAAACCTCTGAGATGTGGGAGAAATATGTGTGAGATTTGGGCTTTCGTTTATCCAAATAGGAGGATTTTTTTTTTTTTTTCTAGAGTCAACCCAACTGATAGTAGATGGAAAGGATTAGTGTGGATCTTATTTGGCAGACTTCTCGGTAGAAACCCATATGCTCTCTGACATTGATTAGAATTATTTTTCCGTCATACCCAGGTTAAGTTCTTAGCAGGAATGTGAGCCAACTCTCTCCCTAGGAAGGCTCCTGCTGTGAAACCATCTTTGGCAATGAATCTTTAACAAAAGATCAGGAACTTGACATTTCTTTTTAAGCATGAGAAGGAAATGTGTGCAATGCTGGAAGCAAATATAGGGATAGAAAGAGCTTCTAAACAGTTGCAGGGGGGAAGCAGTGAAACAGGAAGAAACACTACATGAAATGCCAGCCAGTGGCTTTATTTTTGCAAAACAGCAACTAATGACTAGGTATGGGATATGTGGACTATATAACGTTACACATTAATGTTTCTTTTAAGTAGAAGGGGGTCGATGTGTTTGTGATTTTGGACCAGGTGTATCTTTATGATTTTATATTCAACTGATTTTCAAGGAGATGGTTAGGACAGTGGTTGAAACAAATTTAGGATGATATAAGAAACAGAAAAGGCATTTTGTTCTAATTGACTAGACCTGCAGAGAGTTAAAAAAAAAATCTTTTTTCAGAAAGAGCATGTACATTTGAATTTGTGAAGTTTTTAATCTGAGTTGAGAGGTAGATTCTTGGTGGAAAGGTTAAATAAGTACTCAGTATGCTTCCATGGGGTGAGAATTTTTCATCCTCACACTGTCCATCTACAGTAAGGAAATTGCTTCAAAATTAATTTAAAGAGCAACAGACGTGAAAAATGGCATGGTTGTCAAAAATTACCAAATTAAACATAAAAGAGTGTCAGCTTCTCTTCTAAAGGATGGCTATTTCTACCCCTTGGCTTAGTGCACTGTAATGATTGGTTTTCCCATTGAAATCAAATGCTGAATATAATTAAGTAAATCCTTCAGGTTGTCTTTTAAAATTCCACTAGCTGAAAGACTCACCAGAGGAGGTATTAAGTACTTTAACAAATGCCTTTCACTATAAATTTAGTTCAGATGTGACTTAAAGTTAGCTCAAACCTCATCACTGCCCTTTTTAGCCACCGGACTGATTTTTTTTTTTTTTTTTTTTTTTTTTTAGTTGTTAGACTCCTCTAACATTTTGAATAAAGTTCCTATTGGTATTCCTCTTTCTACCTTTGTGAAAACTTCAGCCAAAATAGATGTGTGCATGTTTATACATGAGAACGAGATTAAATGAAAAGTTTTGATTTTAAAAAGGACACCACATATTATTGAAAACTGAAATGTGTTAGGTCCGTAATCAAAGGAGCGAGACTGATACAAAGTGAAAGTCAAGCAAAGCTTTATTTTGCACCAAGCATCGAGAATCAAACGGACCATGGGGGGGGGGGCTCTTACAGAGAGGGCGACCCCTCCCTGCCTTACAGGCTAACTTTTAAAGGGCAAAGGGCAATTTCCTTGGGCCTGGCCACACACAGGTGGCCAATGAGATTGCAGCACACAGAGAAAGCTGCACAGTCATGCTAGGTCACACTCAAGTGACCAATTGAATCACAATTTGCCCTATAGTCGATATTTGAACTAGCCTATCACCTGGGTCAGAATTGGCTCCCAAAAGGCCCCAAAAGGTGGGGCCCACACTCATTGGTAGCTAGGAAGATAGTATGGGCGCTCCACAATTGGATGTCTCCACCTGGCCTGACCCGCCCTTGTATTTGGGCTTTGTTACCTGGGACTGGTTTCCTGGACTTGCTTTTAAGTAAGTCCCCTGAAGCGGGGGCAGGGTCAGTTTAAGTTTTACTACATACACAACAAAATCACTGTTTAACCGGATGGAATTGCTCTGGCTAAATAGGCCCTTACAAAATGTATCAAGGTAATGGACCTGTGCAGCTACATCAAAATTCATCGCAGGAGGATAAATTACTCATCCTTGTAATAGGCTTTTTAGATATGGGAAATGTATATTGTTCTTCATGTTTTAACATGTAAATTTGCCTTGTTACAAAATCACAATTCATTTTTTTTTCCTTAAAGATCTTATTTATTCATTTGACAGACAAGAGATCACAAGTAGGCAGAGCAGCAGGCAGAGAGAGAGGGGGAAGCAGGCTCCCTGCTGAGCAGAGAGCCCAATGTGGGGCTCGATCCCAAGACCCTGGGATCACGACCCCAGCTGAAGGCAGAGGCTCAATCCGCTGAGCTACCCAGGCACCCCCACAATTCATTTTTTATCTCAAACCACGATTGTGGTTAATATATCAATAAAAAAAAATCACATCCCTAGTAACAATTATAATTACTTGTCCATGAGTGTCTATTTTTACCTTCTTGGTTTGGCATAATCAATAGTTCTTTTCTCACTGCAGGTGAAGTTGTTCATCATACCTGGAAAAAAGCTAATAACAATTCTCCACTGCTAGGCAAATGAACATATCTGGCAGAACATATCCAGAAGAAAGCTAAAGAATTCTCATTCATAGTCTGCCTTATCTCTTCCATTAGCCTAACACCTAACACTTATCAAATGTGCAAGGCTCTCTGCTCAACATTTTACATGCATTCTCTCATTTAATGCTCGTAAAAATCTTAAATATATTTAAGCCCGCCCAAAACCCAATGAAAGAGGTAATAATATCCTCATTTATACTGAGAAAACTGAAGCTTAGGGAGACTGAGTGGCTTGCCTAAGGTCATGCAGGGAGGAAGCCATCTCTTGTAAACCTCTGTATCCTTTGTGTCTTCCAGGAAGCAAACACTGAGATGGAATTAAGAGAGTAAGGAGTTGATTTTGGTGAAATGCCTGGAATAGAGAAAAGGGGGAGGAGATAGGATGGGATGGGGAAAGCCTCTGGACCCTGATGTGGATCTGCCACATGAGAAAGAAAAGTAGGGAGGAAAGAGGATAGAACAAGGAGACACTTGAAATCCAAGTTTTGGCCAACTCACTTGGAAGCTCTGGAGCAAATGTTGACAATTAGAGGAGATCTGTGTTGGACAGAAAGAGTCAGGCCGGGTGCCTGGGTGGCTCAGTGAGTTAAGCCTCTGCCTTCTGCTCAGGTCATGATCTCAGGGTCCTGGGATCGAGTCCCAAGTCAGGCTCTCTGCTCGGCGGGGAGCCTGCTTCCTCCTCTCTCTCTCTCTCTGCCTGCCTCTCTGCCTACTTGTGATCTCTCTCTGTCAAATAAATAAATAAAATCTTAAACAAAAAAAAAGGGAAGAGTCAGGTGCTAGGACTTCCACCATATTCAGTTATTGTCTAGGGGCTATTCAGGAAGAGCATGGCCTCAGCTCAAAAACTGAGGTAGAGTCTAAAGATGGTGCTGCTGGAGATCATCAGCTAATTGCTCTTCTTGTAGCTGGGTGGAAGCCCTTTCTTGTAGGGAGATCCAGGTAATGAATCTTCCACCCTTTTACCATCCAGATCCACCATTTCATTCACATTTGGGGATCAGCGCCTCCCAGATTCCAGTGGATCTTTCTTCTTGCAGAGAAATTTAGAAGAGGGAGCTTAGTCAGATGAACTACAGTCCTTGTCAGGGCAGTTGGTCTTGGTGCCGCAAGTGGTACTCATCCTCTCCCTTCTCTACTGCCCATTCTAAATTTACTTTGCCCTTAGCTATCATCTCTGCTGGTCTCAGTGACTTACCAGGTGGTGGAACACAACCTTCATGTCTGAGGGTTCTGAGCCATTGGTGACCATACCTTTCTCGGCTTTGGCTGCTGCACTTATCCATCTACATTCGTAGTTGGACAAGGGGATACCATAAAGCACCCAACTGGAATGCCTGGGTTCCATACAGATTCTTCCTTGTTCCCATTTTGTAACTATGGTCAATTACTTTTACCAAGATGGTGAGTCTTCTTGCTTGCTCATCCAGGGACATAGGCTTTGAAATCACCCAGGCAGTAGCCATAGCTTGTAGTTCAAGTGGCGTTCTTGATGGTTCCCCAATCTTGAATTTTTATTAGGGCAACTGCTCTTAACCTCCTGCTCTCCATCCTTGTTTCATCTGGATAATGTATGTGAAGCAATACCCACATTGGCTGCCTATATGTATTGGCCCTTGCTATGCCATATTCTATTAACCATCTCTACAACTCTCTCCGAGTCGAGCCCCCTTGGCTGCCATTTCACGTTGCAGGTCATTACAATAATTGTAGGATTCCCTCCCACCCCCAGCCTCGGCTTATGGTAGTTAGGTGCTGTCCCCTGGTCTTTGTTGCTTCAGGACCCCATCAGGCCCATTTCTGTCAGTGAGCTAAGCCCTGTCACTGTTTCCTACTGAACTACACCACTGACAGCCCTAGCCACCACTGAAATTCCTACTGATGCTGGTGCTTCTCTCACTAGCGTATTCCTGATAGCTCCCTGACAAATGAAGCGTACTCTGCATGTATGTAATAGACATTTATGTAATACAATTCTTTGGCTGGTCACCTGCCCTCACATAAAATATCTATTCCAACATGTCTACTTCTCTCACAGAGAGAGCAGCAGGCAAAGGGAGAGGTAGAGGCAGGGGCAAGGAGCCTGACGTGGGACTCAGGTCATGATTTCAGGGTCATGAGACTGAGCCCCATGGCAGGCTTTGTGCTGCGCCTGCAGCCTGCTTAAGATTCTCTCTCCCTCTGCCCCGCCCTCCTCCCTCTCTAGTAAAAAAAAAAAAAAAAAAGTGGGTTTTTTTTTTTTATTTGAGTATAGTTGACACATAATGTTATATTCGTTTCAGGTGTGCAACATAGTGATTCAATAACTTTTACATTGTTTACAGTGGTCAACTTACAAGCAGTCCAAGTGTCCATGGATAGATGAACAGATAAAGATGTGATACACACACACACACACACACACATACACATATATAATTCAGCCATAAAAAATGAAATCTTTCCATTTGTAATGACATGGATGGAACTAGAGCATATAATTCTAAGTCAGAGAAAGACAAATACCATATGATTCCACTTACGTGTGGGATTTAAAAAACAAAACAAATGAGCAAAAGAAAAAAGAGACAAACTAAGAAACGGGCTGTTAACTCTAGAGAAGAAACAGATGTTTATGAGAGGGAAGGTAGGTAGGGGATGGATGAACAAGGTGATGGGGATTAAGGAGTACACTTGTCACGATGAGCACTGGGTGGTGTATGGAATTGTTGAATCTTTATATTGTACACCCGAAACTAATTTGACACCGTATGTGAACTATACCGGAATTTAAAAAAAAACAACAAACCTCTATACATTATGCTGTGTTCACCACAAGTGTAGCTACCATCTGTCATCAAGCAACACTGTTAAAATACCAGTGACTAGGGGCACCTGGGTGGCTCAGTGGGTTAAGCCGCTGCCTTCGGCTCAGGTCATGATCTCAGGGTCCTGGGATCGAGTCCTGCATCGGGCTCTCTGCTCAGCAGGGAGCCTGCTTCCTCCTCTCTCTCTGCCTGCCTCTCTTCCTACTTGTGATCTCTCTCTGTCAAATAAATAAGTAAAATCTTTAAAAAAAAAAATACCAGTGACTAGATTCCCTGTGCGGTGCCTTCTATTCCCGTGACTTACTCATCCTTTAACTCTAGCACGTATTTTCCACTCCCCTTCATTTTGACCATTCCCCCACCACCCTCCCCTCTGGTAACCATCGGTTTGTTCTCTGTATTTGTAGGTCTGATTCTGCTTTTTGTTTGCTTGTTTATTTGTGTCATTTTTTAGGTTTTGCATATAAATGAAATCATATTATATTTGTCTTTTTCAGTCTGACTTATTTCACTTAGCATAAAACCCTTGAGGTCTAGGATGGGTAGACTTTGGTGAGACAACTTTCCCTAGACCTACACCTTCCCCTACATTACCCTGATCTGAATCTTAAAGAAGGCACCAGAGTGCAGTGGAGCGGATACCTCGGCTTGGAAAAACTGCAGATTTTTTGGGATCAAAGTGTTAACCTCAGAAGGTTAACTAGGAAGCTCCTCAAGGACCTTGTAGGCTTTAAGTCGGTAAATATTATATTTTAAAGGAGATTAGTTTTTAGTGGGGGGAAAATGTGCTGAGTGAGAAGGTTTAAAAGGGGATGGGATAACTAGTTGGAGTGGAGAATAATTCTGGATTATCACTTAAGCACCCTGGGCATGCAGCCAACTCTCTTGGGCTAATATTTCTTCTCCATTTTTTTCCAGGATTAGGCAACAGCATAGCCTTCTGTCATTTTGCTTTCTTTGTCCATTAAAGAGACCTGCTGTCTCTTTGGACCCAGAATATTTGGCTATCTTCTTACCCTTAGTGACATTTTGGTATTGGTGTGTTAATACTGGACATCTAGGGATGGAGGGATGCCATGATGGTGAATGAAGCTCGGATCCTTTAGAAACTGGTGCTTGTGTCCAGGTACTAAACATTATAAGATGCTGAGAACTTGAAAGACATGTATTTAGAGAAAACCTCCAAGGACAGACTTCCAAACAGGGACAAAGTTTGTATTAGTATGCCACTCTCCGAGCTCTCTTGATGATATTTATCTTTTGCCATAAAATGCAGGTTATTACAGTGATAGGGGAAGAGAGGCAGAATCAAAAGGATTTTGAAGCATACCCTTCAAGGAAATGGCTCAAAGCATCACATTGAAGATTCCCTTTCTTGTATTTGGACTTCACGGGGAAACAGTGAAGCTGTAACAGCTCCCAAGTTACTAAATCTAACTTTGTTACATTTGTTAGTTTGGTCTTTGTTTTTTTTTTTTTTAAAGATTTATTTATTTATTTATTTATTTGACAGAGAGATCACAAGTAGACAGAGAGGCAGGCAGAGAGAGAGAGAAGCAGACTCCCCGCTGAGCAGAGAGCCCGACATGGGACTCGATCCCAGGACCCCGAGATCACGACCTGAGCCGAAGGCAGCGGCTTAACCCACTGAGCCACCCAGGCGCCCCAGTTTGGTCTTTGTTTTTTATTACCTCTTTTATTTAGCACTTCCTTAATATTAGACATTATGGCACGTGTTAGATATATTATTCCATTTACTTCTCATGGAAATACCTATGAGATAGGCACTATTAACATTCTCACTTCATTCAGAGAAAATTGAGATATAATGCCAGTAGCAGTAAGACCTTGGTGGTGTGTAGCATCTGGATAGTGGGAAATAAGTGACCAACGGAGGGACTCAGAAGAACAAACACCATCAAGAGCAACTTAGCAAAGGCTAAAGCACAGTTATCAGGGAATAAGAAGATGCAGAACCCAGAAAAGTGCTTTCTTAATGTTTTTAGGACTCTTGTAAGAAATAGATGAGATCAGACTTTTAAAATTAGATTTTTCATTTATTCATGTTTTACTTCCTTCCATGAGTTGGGCACTATATTGGGACTGGGAATATAATAATGTACAAACACTGCTCACAGGCTGTTGAAAGATCATTCAAATAATGGTAAAAGGAGAAGTGCTATAATATAGAGCAATGTTCCCAAAACTTTTCTGAAAATGAGAATTTTGTGGGCGGCTTGTTAAATATACAGATTACCAGGCTTCTTCCATGGAAATTCTGAGATCCTGGAATATGCTTTTTAACAAATACCATAGCTGAGTCTTACATTCGGGAAAGTCTGGGTGTAGGTGCGAATGCTTTTAGTGATCAAAGGTGGAGTGTCTACCCAGGCTGGAGAGTTAAGGATGGCTTCACAGAGGATCGGATAGCTAAAGAAGAGGTGTAGGGAAAGGAGTCATTCCTTTCTCCAGCAAGGGGACCCTCATTTCCAAAGTGTGAAAGGGTGAGCCAATACTGACCTATTAATGATAGCAATTAGACCCACTGGAGCACAAAAGATGCAAAAGGAAGTAGAAAAGGCTAAGGTTAGAGAGAAAGTTGGTGGTCAGATTACGAAGATTCTGGAATGCCATGTGAAGAAATTTAGATTTCAGGAGATTTTAAATGCTTTTAAAATTGTGTATTTGGGGGTACTTGGGTGACTCAATTAGACTTTTGATTTTGGCTCAGGTCATGATGTCAGATTCATGAGACTGAGCCCCACACCTGGCTCCACAGGAAGTTTGCTTCTCATCCTCTCTCTCTCTCAGCCCCCCACCCCCACCGCTTACGTGCACATACCCTTTCTCCCCCTCTATCCTTTAAAAAAATAAATAAATCTTTAGGGAAGAAAAAATGTGTATTTAATCACAGAGTATAAGAATCTTTCTATATATATATATTTTAAAGATTTTATTTATTTATTTAGATGGGGAAGAGATGGAGGGGAAGGGACGGGAGAGAGAATCTCAGGCAGACTCCCTGCTGAGCTCAGAGCCAGATGTGACTCCATCTCAAGACCCAGAGATCATGACCTGAGCTGAAATTAAGAGTCCGACGTTCAACCAACTGAGCCACCCAGGAGCCCCAATTCTCTCATTTTAAGTAGGAAGCATTTAAAAATATTTTCCACTTCATCTTTAATTTGGTTTAGCTCTAATTTTGTAGTCTGGCCCAATATCCTGTGATTATTGCATCAAGACAATGAAATGTTGCAAAACAATCCTTCTCTTATAAAACAATTGTTTCTAGAAAAATAACCCGTTTTCCTTTTGTTCTATCACTTCAAGTTTTAATTGGTGAAAACTTTCTAGTTGCTTTTAATGTTTAAAAATCTATTATTTATGGTGCCTGGGTGGCTCAGTGGGTTAAAGCATCTGCCTTCCGCTCAGGTCATGATCGCAGGGTCCTGGGATCGAGCCCCACATGGTGGGGGTGGTCCCTGGTCGGCCAGGAGCCTGCTTCCCCTCCTTTCTCTCTGCCTGCCTCTCTGCCTACTTGTGATCTCTGTCTAATAAATAAATAAATGAAATCTTAAAAAAATAATTTTATCTAAAAAATTATTTTATAATTCTTACTTTAAGATAAATCCTTGGATTAAAAACTTATTTGGATATTTGTGACAACTAAAACGGAAAACGCCAGGCTTTAGGAAAAAATGGCTTTGGAAAAACAGTATCTTGCTGAGTGGGGATATATGTGTTCTTTATAAGAACAATTTATATTAGAAGCCATTGTTATTTATACAAATTTTAATTGAGTGGAGAACTGTATTTCTGTACAGGGAAGTTTTGTGAAAAGATTAATTCATTTTAGGAATAGAAGGAAAATTATTAAACAGAAGAAACAATAATTTAGAAAAAAAATAATGTAACTCCATTAGCTAATTTGGATTCAGGCAATTTATCCAAGGAAGCAGTTAGTTGTATGTGTGAAATTGGGGCAGAATGTGAGCAGGCTTCATTTCCTCTTGTTGGGTCATCTTACTTAGAATGATGAATGGTTGAAGTAAAACAGAAGAATCTCAAACATCATCTGGGTGAGGAATTCTTGACTTTCATTGTGCATTGGAATGACCCTAGAAGCTTTCAAAAAATGCACTTCCTCAGGTCTATCACTTTGCCTTCACCCCCTCCCACTCTGACTTAGTTGGGTCTGGAGAGGGGCACAGCATCAGTACTTGCGGGCATGTGTGTTAAAATGCAAAACACATAATTCACCATCTTACCATTTTTAAGTGTACAGTTCAGTAGCATTTAGTACATTCCTAATGTCTTGCAGCCATCACCACGGCCTGAGTCGAAGGCAGCGGCTTAACCCACTGAGCCACCCAGGTGCCCACCACAGGTGATTTTAATGTCCACAGCTGAGACCTACTCGTCTTGTCCAACTCCCTCCTATTCAGATGAGAAAATTGAGGTTCAGAGCAAGAAAGCGACATTCGCTTACCATCCCCTAATTCATTATATGCTTACTGCCCAACTACCATGTTCCAGGCACTGTGCTAGATACAGTTAGGCTCACACAAGGCCAAGTAAACTTGAACTCAGATCTCCTGATTTGAACACTTTGGACAGTTTCACAGGTTCTCTTTCTATAAGACACCCTTTCCCTTATGTTTAAAAAGTGCAAATTTCAATAGCAGTAAGATATATTATTTTCCACTCTTGGGCTATTTTGGGGAACCAGTTTTTAATATGCTTTTCTGTAGACTTCTATTTGGAATCACTTTCTTTTCTTTAATTATACTCGAAGATAAACATAGTAATCATGAGTGAAGCCAAACTATTAATTTAGTTGGGAACAGCTCACTTACAGTATCTTTAAGTTTACCCTCTATGTAGAGAACTACCTGGTAAATAAAAACATAGCAGAAAATCCTTAAAATGCTGTTTCTCTAAAAGATGGGTGGGAAACCTCTAGCTTTCAATTTAATTTCATCTGGCCATGGGACACATTCAAAGAATTTATGCTTAAGGCCATGAAATTATAACCTTATTTTAAAGCATATAATAGCAATATCCTTAAAATGTATTCTTTGTATAATAAAAGTCAATAACATCCAAAAGAACAATTTTAAAAAGCACACAAAAGGAACATTTCATATTTCTTTGATGATAAAATCATGAATTCATTTTACTTATATAAGTTTTACATAGTGATAAAATATACATGACATAAAATTTACCATTTTAACCATTTTTAACTGTATAATTCAAGCACAATATGTACATCACAGCGTAATGTAACCAGCACCACTATCTATTTTCAGAACCTTTTCATCATCCCAAACTAAATTTTGGTCCCAGTAAATTACAAGTATCCATTCTCCACTCTCCCCTAATCCTTGGTAACCCACTTATTCTTTGTCTATGAATTTGTCCATGCTAGATTCCCCCTATAAACGGAATCATACAGTATTTGTCTTTGTGTCTGGCTTATTGCACTTAGCATCATGCCCTCAAGGTTCATCCATGTTGTGGCTTGTGTCAGGATTTCCTTCCTTTCTAATATTCCATGGTATGTATATACCATATCCACTCATTTGTGGATGGATATTTGGGTTGTTTCTACTTTTTGGCTATTACAAATAATGCTGCTATGAATGTGGATGTACAAATGTCTGTTCCATTCCCTGCTTTTGATTCTTTGTGTATACACCCAAATGAAATTGCTGGATCATATGGCAGTGCTATGTTTAATTTTTTGAGGCACTACCGTACTGTTTTCCATAGAAGCTGCACCATCTTACATTCCTTCCAGCAATACACTAGGGTTCCTACTTCTCAGTACCTTTCCCACCTTTAGTAAAATTTCAATCTTATTTACATAAACTTTATTATATAATTCTTTTTTTTAAAAAGATTTTATTTATTTATTTGACAGAGAGAGATCACAAGTAGGCAGAGAGGCAGGCAGAGAGAGAGAGAAGGAAGCAGGCTCCCTGCGAAGCAGACAGCCCGATGCAGGACTCGATCCCAGGACCCTGAGATCATGACATGAGCCGAAGGCAGCGGCTTAACCCACGGAGCCACCCAGGGACCATATATAATTCTTGATAGCAAAATGTTTTTAAACCCCTCATCTTTAATTATTCCATTTTTAGGTTGCATGGTCCCTTCTCAGTCCAATATAATATATATGGTGGCTAACTGGACACAATAAAAAATAAATTAAATAAATATTTGAAAATAAAACAAAATTCTTATTCTTCTATCTTAAACATATACCTTCTCTGATTATAAAATATGTTCTCATTGAAAACCTGCAATTCATGTAGTCCATATTTCTCCAGGTTTAATCAAGCTGAGAGTACTGATCGGGTCACACTAACACTAATATCTGAAATTTTCGTGCCTCTTGTTCCCAGGCAAATCTGCCCTCCTCTTCTGCCCTGCCTGAGGTATTCCTAGAAGTTCTCAAGAATTCACCCTGTGCGCTCCAAACAGTCACTGGTGTAATTACTGAAAAAGCCACGAGAGGGCAGCAGCTCCCCCTCACCCTTGACCCCAGCCCAGCGAAGGATGCTGCCATCACGTCCACAGCAATTCGAAAACAGAAAACTCGCCAAGTGCTGCAAGGCAAGTATACAGAAACAGGGGGTATTCCTTGTCCATACTTTTGGTCACACTTTGTCACCTGCGGTCCACAGAGTCCTGTGTGGGAACGTGAGCACAAGTCTGAATCCAAGATTAATAATGGATTGTGAAAGTAAAAATAAAAGTTCTTGACAACCTATAACAGGCAGCTAAGAGCTGGCCAAAGTGTTCCCCACTGAAGATAAACAGCTTTTACAGAGGAACAATGATTAGATAAGGTCACTCTGTGAGTCTGGTGGAACAAGACAATAACATGACCACACCATAATCATATCTGAACATGGACAGAGTGAGGACATTAAACAACTATGAAATAAGCAAATACTCCCCTGTTCTAGCAACGAAAGACTCCAGTCTTATAAGTAAAATTTAGATACCCAATCAAGGAATTTTCCCTGCTTCTTGGAGAGTGCAGTCTAGAACAAATCCTTGCTTCCCCCCAAATGAGCCAGCACAAACCCAAATCCTAACAAGACCATCCTCACTGGTTCTTAACCCAGACAACCCCAGGTATTTATGGTGTACGCTCCCTTGCAGCAGCAAGCTTATAAATCCAAGTTGATTTGACAACAGTTGTATTACCTGTGGCTTTTGTCTGGCAGGCCACTGTTTTGCATTGCCTTCATCTCCCTTCCTCTTAAAAACATTGTCACGAAAATCGATGTTTGCAAAATGACTGGGTTTTAGGTGAAAAACATTTTTTCCTGTATTTTCTGAAAATTTTGCAATGAACGTGGAAAATTTTTATAATAAAGGAAAGAATTATACCTTTAAAATAATAGAACTCGTTTGCCCACCGCTCCATTTGTAGAGAAATTTTGAAAACCCATGTACATTTCTCCTTGGCTTACACATCAAAATGAAGTATTGTATCCTTTCTCTTTGTGTCAGTTTTCTCGCTACTTCTCTTCCCATTTTTACTCTTTAAATGTTTTTCTTGGTTCATTCACCTGTTTTCACTTCTTTTATTCCATTCTTCCCTCTGTAAGTTGTAATGTGAGGGTCTGTGTGTTCTCAGATAGATAGCAGTTTCTCAGAGTGGGCACCACTTCCTCCTGCCTCACTTGGAAAAAAAATCATTTCTTGATTATGACTTCCTTCCAGTTGACTACAAATGGGACTTCAAAATGGGACTCTACACAACATTCCAGGTAGCTACATCTGACATCCAGGCGTCTGTCTTTCTAGATGAAAATGGTTGGTCATCTTTTGACATAGGTTAACAGTCCTGAAGACTCAACCCACCCTCCTTTCATAATTTAGGAATAGTTCACCTAGGCTGGGACAATATTCTTGAATAGTCCTTAAAGAAAATGATATTGGAAGGATGATATTTAAACTAGATAGATTAGGGATGCCTGACTGACACAGTTGGTTAAGCGTCAGCCTCTTGGTTTTTGGCTCAGGTTGTGATCTAAGCCTGTGTTGGGCTCTGGGTTGAGGGCAGTCTGTTTGACACTCTCTTGCCTTCTCCTTCTGCCCCTCACCCCCTCAATTAAATAAATAAAACTTAAAAAAAAAACTACTTAGATTATAAGAACAAATGTGTTCATTTTTCTGGTTCTCTAGATTACTCATTATAATTAGGAGCATGTGGGGCGCCGGGGTGGCTCAGTGGATTAAGCCGCTTCCTTCAGCTCAGGTCATGATCTCAGGGTCTTGGGATCGAGTCCTATATCGGGCTCTCTGCTCAGCGGGGAGCCTGCTTCCCTCTCTCTCTCTCTCTCTGCCTGCCTCTCTGCCTACTTGTGATCTTTGTCTGTCGAGTAAATAAATAAAATCTTAAAAAAAAATAATTAGGAGCATGTAAGAAGTGCTGCTAATTATGAATAGGTCTATCTTATCCACTATAATGAGAATTTTATATAATAATAAACTGTTTTACTTTATTAAATCTTTTCCTAAATTTTCCTAAATTATTAATGAGTAAATTTTACTTACTGAGTACCCCCCAATTAATTTCAACCAATAAGATTCTTAGAGCTCCTACAACTACATTTACTATCCTTTTTATGTCTCCCTAAATAAATCGAAGTTGAAGCTTTGTAACTTGTCAAAGCTTCAGTCTTGGAAAAACATTTCCCAGACTAGCTCAAAGGAATGCATAGGAACCATTTAGTTTTTAGCACAGAGCCCCATACATTATGGCCACTAGAAACAGTTCCATATCTTCCTGTTCCTACTGGTATTAGATTTTTTTTTTTTTTTTGTATCGCTGGAAAGCTCACCACTTCTCTCAGTGTTGGGGCCCAGATGAAAATCTTTGCAAGTTCAGAGAAAGCAAAAGTATTATAAATACAAACCAACCCCTGATACAAATGGAAAAGTATTAATAAGATCAATGTTTCCTCTGTATTGTTGCATTCCTGAGGCGTATCTTTATTCTGTCAAAAAGCCTAAATGTGGGGCATCTGGGGGGCTCAGTCGTTAAGCGTCTGCCTTCGGCTCAGGTCATGATCCCAGGGTCCTGGGATCAAGTACCACATTGGGCTCCCTGCTCTGTGGGAAGTCTGCTTCTCCCTCTCCCATTCCCCCACTTTGTGTTCCCTCTCTTGCTGTCTGTCTCTCTGTGTCAGATAAATAAATAAATCTTAAAAAAAAAAAAAAAGCCTAAATGTTTTTGAAAGGTACAGAAAAAGAAGCAAGCAAATAAACCAGTTTTAAATAAATAAATAAAATCTTTAAAAAAATAAATAAACCAGTTTTGCCTTTTGTTTTTATTTCATTGATAATTAATATATCCATTTATATTTAACTTTGTATATAACTAAAGTAAACATCATAAGCTTTCTATGTGTCATGCCTTCTTTCAGAATTTTATGTGTACTAACTTGCTAATTATGCAGACAACCCTAAAAGATTAATAGTAAAATAGTAAAAATATCTCTATTTTTAAAATGTGAAAACTGAACCACAGACAAATTAATAACTCACCAATCTTGCCCAGCTAAATATGTGGTAAAGCTAATATGAAACTCCAGAAATCTGGCTCTCAAAGCAAGAATCTCTTTTCCACTGGATACACTTTCCTCAGATAGCAAGTAGGCCTGATCCAAGCTGTGTACTCCTTCCTGAGATTCCTGTCTTTTTTTTGTTTTTTTGTTTTGTTTTGTTTTGTTTTGTTTTTTAGAAATAGAGAGTGTGTGCACTTGTGGGCTAGTACGTTGGGTAGGGAAGGGACAGAGGGAGACTCTTAAGCAGGCTCCACACCCAGTGCTGAGCCCCACCCCAGGCTCCATCCCGTGACCCTGAGATCACAACCGGAACTGAAATCAAGAGTCAGGTGCTTAACTAACTGAGTCCTAAGTCATGGGAAAGGGCTGCAAATATCTGGAGTCTGTGTATCCCCATTGAGGGGGTATCCTGACCATACCACCTGTGACGAGATTTTTCTGCAGTTCTCACCTCTGACCTTCTAGATCTGCCTTGTTTCCAGTTGAATCCAGGCCTGCTTCTTCAGCCTTCCTTTGGGTTCTGTAAACTCATCACACTCACTTTCAGTAAACTCTCTTCTCCTTGAGTTGCCAGAATTAGTTTTTTTTCTTGCACCAAAGAATGCTAATGGATACCATTGGAAGTTAGGGAAGATGTCTATCATTTCTTTAAATTCTCTCTGCTGTGCTAGTGCTATACACAAGGGAGGTAGCTGACTCTGGAGCTCAGCTGCCTGAATTTGATCCCAGCTTCACCAATTGTTAGTTTCCTATCTCAAAAATGAGGACAACAATAGTACCTACCGCAAAGTGTTGTTGCAAAGATTAAATGAGAGAAACATAAAGTGCTTTGAAGGGTATCTGCCATAGAGTAAGCACCCAGTGAATGTTACCCTTTTTTATTATCAGCATCCGTATTTCTACTCTGATAAAATCATTCCAATTATATATGCAATATACAGTAATAATTTTGATCCACCATTAAAATTTAATTCTCCACATATATAAGTAAGGCATTTTAAAATTTAATTTAAAAATCTCCAGAGAGAAAATCTCTGAATAAATCTATATTTATGAAAAGATGCACTCTGGGTTCTGCAACAGCCTCTCATTTTAATACATATTCTATCTAGTGAAATACCCCTTCTTATTTTAACCACTTTCTGAGAGACAATGTTGTGAATATATTAATTTTTCATATAAGTAGGTGAGTATAATGAAATGTTGTAGTAAGTTTCATTCACGCTGAAAAGATAATCTTGAAATCTGTATAGATAAAGCCATTTCATTTTATTTTATGTAATTAATAAACTTTAAAAATATGAGTTCTGAGTAGAATTCACAGGACTTTTTTTTCTCTGAAAAGGTTGAATTCACCCTGGACTTTTTTGGTATATCTATAGCAGATGAGTGATTATCAGATTTGTGAATTAGCTAAGTGAGAAACATACATTAAATTATTTTTTCTATTGACCTGAATTATCTTAATTGGCTCCACTGAACTCATTAGATAAATATTCAGCCCTCAAATTGTCATTCCCATTTAGAAGATTAAAGCATGCACGGAGAATGGTTTTTGTTTAAAAACACAGTTCCGTCTAAAATAAAGGTGGTTATCTGTTAAATATCATATCATCAAAGTTAAGATATCACAGCATGTGATTGGTTTTAAAATTTAAATTTCAATTATGAAACTAAAGTGAATAGGTGAGAGTTCCCATCATGAAAAACAGAGACCAAAACAAATGAACAGGACAAAGAAATTTAGAGGTGTATGCAAGAAGCAAAAGAAAATGTCAGAAACAAAACTATTAAAAAGTCCTCAGAGAGGTAAGGGAGGATATGCATTCATGAAATAATAGCGTCCTTGGAAATTAAAAAAAAAATTATAGCAGAAGTAAAAACTGTAATAAATGATTTGGAAGGTGAGGTTGAGGAAAGAGAGAGAGAAAAAAGGAAGGATAGAATCACTGCAGAATGTCCATTTTCTCTCTCTCTCTCTCTCCTTCTTTTCTTTTCTTTTTTTTTTTTTTAAGATTTATTTAATCAGGATGCCTGGGTGGCTCTGTTGGTTAAGTGTCTGACTCTTGGTTTTGGCTCAGGTCATGATTTTGTGATCGTGGGATCAAACCCTTTATTTATTTATTTTAGAGAGAGAAAGAGAGCGAGCATGTGAGCAGGGGAGGGGCAGGGGGAAAGACTCTCTAGCAGACTCCACACTGAGCACGGAGCCCACAGGGACCTCAGTCTCACAACCTTGAGATCATGACCTGAGCTGAAACCAAGGGATCAACCAACTGAGCCACCCAGGAGACCCTGTCTGATGTCTACTTAAAATGTGAATGCCTCCAGGGCAAGGATTTTATATATTTTACCCACTGTCTAAAACAAAGCCAGACACGTGTTAGGTCCTCGATAAGTATTTTTTAGTGTAAGGGGTTGGAGAAATAGAGAACAAGGAAAATAGAAAGGAGCAAATTATCACAGCACAAGGACCTTCTCAGCATAGTAGGAAACCAATTTCCGGAGTGAAAAGATCCACTTAGCACAAGAATGATACAACATTGTGAAACTTTAGAATGCCAGAGACAAACCTTCCAGAGAGGAGGAAAAAACCCATGTAAAGATAAAGAATTGGAGAGGCTTTGAACTTTCCAAAGCTGGAACTATGTTAGACACCAGTTAGAAGTTCTCATCATGTGATTTTTTATACTCATTCAAATGACTGATGATACAGAGAAACTTACTTCACTGATGCCCAATGACAGATAGTAATCTACTTTAATATCATGCAAGATTAGTCCTTGCTTGCAAGCATGCACATGAAGTAAATTCTTTCAGAACATTGTCATCAAAGAGGATCAGAAAAGCAAATTCACATCTAAAATTGTGTGGCTCAATTTTAATTCCCTGGTGCTAAATTAAAATTAAACCCATTAACTATTCAATCTATTTTATATGCCCTCTTGGCATGCAATTGCAACAAGGAGACAATGGGGAAAAGCGAAAATTAAATGACACAAAATTGATTCTCCAATGTCCCTCCAATAAACTAGAAACTAATAATGTTTACCTCTGGTCAGTATTCATGTGGCAACCATGGCTAGCAATCCCATATGGTGGGATTGTTGATTTTTTATTATTTTTTTTTTCTTTTTTAAGAGAGAGAGTGAGCGAGCAGTGGGGGAGGGGCAAAGGGAGAGAGAGAATCTCAAAAAGACTCCTTGCTGAGTGTGGAGCCAGATGCTGGGCTTGATGCCAGGACCCTGAGATCATGACCTGAGCCAAAAATCGAGAGTCAGATGCTTAATCAACTGAGCCATCCAGGTGCCCCTGGATTGTTGATTTTTCAATGTTGGAGCCTTTCAATTGTAAGTGACAGAAACTCCACTTGACTAATTTAAGCCTCAAAGAGAACGCGTAGGCCCCCAGGAATGGGAAGTCTGAGGAATAGGGCCTGCTTTGAGCATAACTGGTTCTAGAAGGCAAATCATATAATTAGCTCTCTCCCACATTTTTCTCGGTGTCTTTCTGTCTTACTTCCGGTTTTCATTTGTTTGTTTCTTGTTTTTGTTTTTCTGTGTGGCTTCGTTTTTTAGGTAGGCTTCCTTCATACAGGAGCAGAGATAACCCACCAAATAACCCTGGTTTATCGTATTCTCACAGTGAGCAATTCCTAAGAAAAGAGGGCAACTCTTGCTGCCCCAGGGTTTACATTAATCTTTGGAAAGAACTTAGGGTACGTCACCAGCTCCCTCCTGGACCAAGTGTGTGTCTACGGGAATTAAGGGCTCTGATTGGGCAGCCTAGTTCATACGCCCTTGTAAATGACCAGCCCACCAGAATCCTGTGGAATGTGAAGGCAATAATTTGCAAATGGAAAGGACGGAAGAAAACTCCCCCACCCACAAAAGGAACAGATGGCTGCTTGCGTAAGATTTCCCCCAGGAGTCAAAGTTCTTCATGCTATAGGAGACCAAATAAAATTCAATGATTTTAAGAAGAACACACTTGAGAAAATTGTCCCTTGAAGTGATGGATGGCTTACCTAGAGTTTAATAAGGACAAAAATTCAGCCCATAGCATTATGTACATTACTGGAGGTATGCTTATATTTTTAATTTGTAAGTAAATGGTGCTAAATTTGTGGCTTGAAATTGAAGCCTGATCTTTATCCATACAGCTTCGCACACAGAGGCACATCTTTGAGATGAATGTAAGATCTCAACTTATTCTTATCTAAATGTGTCCCAAAATTGTATCTAATATTTGTTGGTTATGATATTCGCACAGTCCTGGTACTTCAAATCAGATGTGGACTCTTCCCTTTTTAAAAACATCTCTCTTGTATACTTTGTTAAAACTCTGGGACATGATCTGATCAAAACACACTCAAACTTGCATATCTTTCCTTATATAATCATAATCTTTCATAATCAATATCTTTCCTTGCATAATCTTTCCTTATATCTGTGAGAACCTGCCTGACTTCCCACTACTATATCCTCCTTCTCCCCATAGATATCAACCCCTTAAATAAATCTCATCTTCCAAAAGACACTCCTGTCTATCACCCAGGAACTTGGGCACAAAAAGTTATACTATTGGGCCAGCTCTAAACTCATATTCCAGTAACTGGGTGTCTGAATTTTCTCGAAGACCACACTTTCTGGTAATCAGTTCTTGTAACTACACCTTTGTCTGGTCCCTGTGTCTGAATGCCTGACTTAGAAACCTGCTAAGAACCACACTGTCTCTAGAACTGAAGCCCCTGCTTGTTCTCCTCAGTCTTTGTTCTTATCATATTGGGGCCTGAAGGTACGTACTATAACCTCAGCCTGAATACTGGAGATCTACCTGAAGAAGCAATCAACATCTACCATCGGAGACCTTGCAACTTTTTTGTATTGAGCCCATGCTTTCTTGCATTGTAGCCTGCTGTCTTTTACTATACTTTCTGGAGATAAACTTAGTCCCAGCAACAGGAGCTCTATCTGTGCCCTTCAGTGCATTTTTTTTTTTTTTTTAAAGATTTTATTTATTTATTTGACAGAGAGAAATCACAAGTAGATGGAGAGGCAGGCAGAGAGAGAGGGAAGCAGGCTCCCTGCCAAACAGAGAGCCCGATGCGGAACTCGATCCCAGGACCCCGAGACCATGACCTGAGCCGAAGGCAGCGGCCCAAGCCACTGAGCCACCCAGGCACTCTATCTGTGCCCTTCAGTGCTTTTATTTATTTATTTATTTATTTATTTATTTATTTATTTATTTATTTTAATTATCTTTTTTTAAAGTGGGCTCCATGCTGGGCTCCGCGGAGCCCAATGCGGGGCTTGAACTCAAGACTCTGAGATAAAGACCTGAGCTGAAATCAAGAGTCAGTCACTTAACCAACTGAACCAGCCAGGCACCCCTAAATGGCTTTTTACTTCAGTAGGGGAACGCATTTCCGGTTCTTACCCCTCTTCACACCTCTGTGGAGAACAAGATTATTTCCTGTCCTGCTGCATTTTCTCAATATTCTGAGTTTAATTTCATGATAAAGTTACTCTTTGAGAAGAATAATTTAATCAAGTGTTAGTAGAGGAAGTTCATGCTGGATTATAGCAATTTTTACACTTTTCTGTGCTGCTCTTGTAAAATTAATTTATCCTTAACTTTCCTACTAGTCTGAATTTTGTCATTTTTGTCTCTTCAGTGTCCTTGGTGTTGGAGAATTAGCCCTTTCTAGTTCATAGGACTTTGAATCACAATACTCTGATAGCCTTGGCCTCACGGGTGGGTCTATGACCCAGATCTGGCCAATTAGAGTCCCACCAGAGCGACTGGTTCAGAGATTAGGACTGACCAAGGATGACCAACCAGAGACCTTCCCTAGAAACTAACATACACAAGTTTGGAGAGAAAAGCGGGGTAGCTAAGCTGTGACATAGGCCTGGGCTCCTGAGGCTATTCCCCACCACAGGGAGAAAGGATGGAGGCACCAAGAATGAAGATATGAAGCCAAGATATGAAGTGAGAGAATGAAGCCAACCCAAACAGAGATGAGAAGTGCCCAAAACTTTTGATTTAACACATACCTGTTATTCCCCGTAGGTGAGCCAAACTTTTTTTTTTTTTTTTTTTGCTTAAGCTAGTTTGAGTTTAATTTTGTCATTGTCATTAATAGTCTGAACAAACTTGGGGCACCTGGGGGCTCAGTGGGTTAAAGCCTCTGCCTCTGCCTTCTGCTCAGGTCATGATCTCAGGGTCCTGGGATCAAGTCCTGAATCATGCTCTCTGCTCAGTGGGGAGCCCCCACTCCCCGCCCCACCCGCCTGCCTGCTTCTCTGCCTACTTGTGATCTCTCTCTCTGACAAACAAATAAATAAAATCTTTTTTTTAAAAAAGAGTCTGAACAAACAGGACTCTATTTCAAGATATTCACATATCTAGCCAAAATCTACCTGCTGGAGATCTGGGACTAATCTCTTCCTTATCTTTCCCCTCAAGTTCCAACCCACTAGAAAGCAGATCGAGGGATCAAACTGTGTTGAGGTAAAGTGGCTTTAGCCTGAGGCTAAACTGATGTCTCTCTCAATTCCCCTCTTATCTAGGCCTTCCAAATCATCTCTAGAGAGAGTTGGGTCTGCAAGAAGGACAATTCCTTAGTCAGCCAGGTTATTACCTGTCTCATAAACCCTGTCACCAGCAAAGTGTATCACCCATAGTTGATGGTTTAAGAATTTGGATCTCTTTTCTTAGTGCACTGTTCCTGCTTCCAAAGGCTTGTCCTGATGTCAGTAATCACAGAAGTCACTCTTACCTGACAGTGTAGAAAAAGATGGTACCCTCAGGGAATCTCAGCAAATCAATTTCTACAAATCTTTCTTCTATGCAATGGGAAGGGGAGTCACCCTTCTTCTTGGGTTCTTATCTCCCTTCCTCTCTTCTTAACACCTCATCCTTGTTCCTCCCATCTTATTCATAGTACCTTACTCACAGGGGTTGGTTTACAGCTCAGAACGGACCACTCAAAGCCCATCTCTCAACTTTCTGAATTGAATTCCAGCTCTTATGTCCCCTTCCTCAGATGCTATAGTCCCTTCTTATCCTCAGTTATGCTTTACACAGTTCCAGTTACCCAAGGTCTACCGAGGCTCAGAAACAGATGATCCTCCTTCTGATGGATAACCCAAAGGCTCATAGTTGCCTAATGTCACATTACAATGCCAACGTCATTCCTGTCTCCTCATCTCATCACATAGGCATGTTATCTCACATCTTCACAAGAAGAAGTGTGAGTACAATACAATATTTTGAGAGAGCCCACATTCACATAAATTGTATTATACTAAATTGTTATAATTGTTCTATTTCATCATTAGTTATTGTTGTGAATCTTACTGTGCCTCATTTATATTATAAATTAAACTTTATCATTGGTATGTATGTGCAGGAAAAAACACATAGTGTATATAGTGTCTAGTACTAGCTACGGTTTCAGGCATCCACGGAAGATCTTGGAATGTATCCCCCACAGATAAGGAGGTCTATTGTAATGCCATCTTCAAAACCACTTTCCTTTCTCAAGGCTTTCATATAAGCTCTTCTCCTCGATGTAATTACTTTTCCTGGTCATCTGACTTGATTAGCTTTTTGTCTTCCTTTAGGCCTCAACTATGATTTCCTCAACTTAAGTATTAGCTCCTCCAAGAATTCTTCGCTGCCAGTTCTATTTAATGTAGGACTGACACTGTGATCTCCATCTCAACAACCTTGTTTCAGAACAAAAAGAAATAATCACTCCTCATCAAGCCTAGCATAAATGTACTCAGGTCTAACTGTTTCTTTGGGTTATTTTCATATGAAGGCTACCACGCCACATAACACTTACATTAAATGAATCTGTGCGCTTTTCTCCTCTTACTCTGTCTCTTTGCCATTTATTTTTCAAATGCAGCCAGGGGTCCTAAGAGGGTCGAGGAAAATTTTCTCCTACCCTACACGTGAAGAAAATAAAGATGAGAAAAAGGAGTCCTCTCTGCTCTCCCTAACCTACAACATGAATGTACCTGGCATTCCTTGCCCCTCTCTGTCTCCCCACAGAGGACATTGTCAAATGTCGTTTCACCCAAACAACAGAAATCTTACTGTAAATATATTGGTGGGTAATAATTTTTTACTGAAGGTTTCAAGAGAAACAGAAAAGTGGTTATAATACACCAGTAGCAACACCTTTTAAATATTTCTAAACATTTTTCTCTCCTTATAGTTACTCAAACATCAACCTCATTTATTTCTCTTTCTAAACTCTATTCAACTTTCCTCCTTGTCTTGACACTCTAACTTCTCCACCTTCTTTCTCTCCCCCAAAATCTTTCTCTTTGGATCTTTTTCCCTTCTGAAAGTGGAACAAATGCTCCTCTTCTGGCTCCTTTGGTTTAGATCTCCACCCCCTTAGTAGGTACTCTGAAGAAAGGCTTTTCGTATGATACAACAATCATAGGATATGAGAAAGAGAGAAAGGGATCCAATCATTTTTCTTTTTTAATATCACTTCCGTTGGAAATTGCACAATATTTGAGAGTACAATACAGTAGAAAATATACCAAAATATGAAGCCTTCAAGGACAAACCTTTGTACCTAGACAGAGTGTCTATAGGGGCACTAAAAGGATTAAGTGATTTGCCTTGACTTTTGTACTTTATTAGTGCCCAAATGACTAGTTCTAAGTCATTAACATCTCAACTTGTCAAGGCTTCTCTGTATACATCCTAAAAGAATGCGTTGCAAACACCCTCTGTATGATTTTTAACCCACTCATGGTCTCTCTCACTCAAGGTGTCTTTTATTGTCTTCCAGATGCAGTCCCTTTCTTATTAAAAAAAAAATGTATTGCTGAATCTTTCTTTGAATGAGTAAGAGCTCAAGATGCAATAGCCTGTGTGCAGGTCTTCCTTCCTTTTGCCAGCGTGGGCTGTTAACTATATGAATGTAGGTCTGAGGACACGGCAGACATTTTCAGCATTGCACCATTCAAGCAAATATTCAATGTCCAACAGAATAGCTAATTCTACATGGGACAAAAATAGATGGAAATGTGCTATTTGTGGTTCAGCTTGGCTTGCTTTTTTGACTTAGCAAAGAACTGATTTCATTTTTATATTCTGCTCTGTTCTTTACAGTGACTTAAAAACATAGTTTATAAAGTTTAAAAAAATTACTTTATTCCCAGTGGCCCAAAATGGATATTTTTAAAAATCTAAAAGCAAAATAGAATCCATTTCACCATAGTGCTGCTTTCAGTATGATTTGGGGCCTTGAGGGCGGGACAGGTGTGTTAAAGAATCATACCGTTTTCTCTATGTTATGAAAGCCCATATATGTTTGTGATGAGGATAGCATAATGCATAGAGAATTTGAATCATTATGTTGTACACCTGAAACTAATGTAACATTGCATGTCAACTATACACAAATAAATAAATTTTTTAAGATATTATTAGATGAGGGGCGCCTGGGTGGCTCAGTGGGTTAAAGCCTCTGCCTTTGGCTCAGGTCATGATCCCAGGGTCCTGGGATTGAGCCCAACTTGGATTGAGCTCCAAGTCGGGCTCCCTGCTCAGTGGGGAGCCTGCTTCCCCCCTCCCCCCTGCCTCTGCCTGCCTTTCTGCCTACTGGTGATCTCTGTCAAACAAATAAATAAAATCCTTAAAAAAAAGATATTATTAGACGAAAACATAATTTTTAAAAATTTTACAGTACACTATAGTGATTCAATGACTCTATACAGTATTCAGTGGTCATCACAGCAAGTGTACTCTTCATCCCCTTCCCCTAGATAATCACATCATTGATGAACAAATAGCAACAAGTTAATAGATTCAAAATATATTGCATAACCTCAAGTGTGGCACTACATAAAATGTTGGAAACACTTGAAATTCTATAAAATATGAAATAAAAATTAATTGATCACTATCTTCATATACTAGCCACTATATGTTATTGTCACCATTAATCTAATTTTATCTTTTTTAACTCGACAAGTAGGCAATTGTGGCAGACTATTACATTAGTGGCCCTCAGAAACTGTATTTTTTGGGGGAGCCTAGGTGGCTCAGTTGGTCAGGTCATGGTCTTGGGTCATGGGATCAAGCTCCACATCGGGTTCTGTGCTCTTTGGTGAGTCTGCTTCTCCCTCTCCCTCTACAATCTCTCTCACTCTCTCACAAAAAATAAATAAAACCTTAAAAAAAAAAGAAACCATATATTTTGGTATAGGCATCGTTATGTAGGCCTCTGTCGCAGCTTAGCTTGGCCATGTGATTTCGTTTGACCAATGTGGCATGGACAAACAAGGTACCAACAGAGGCTTGATAACTTCTTGCACTTTGGGACTTGTCCTCTGAATGCTTTTTTGGAGCTCTGACCTACTATGTACAGATGTTCATCAACTCTGTCATAGCATCCACATGGAAAAACAACGATGCTCAGTTAGCCCCCAGATGTCCCAGCCATCTCAGGTGAGGCTCCAAACATGAAAGAAGGGGCCATCTTGAACATTTCAGTCCTATTAGACACCACAGGGAACAGTAGAACAGCCCCATGAGCCTAGCCCTAGTTTCAGAGTAATTCAGAGCAAAAATTTGTTATTTTTCTTAAGTCTTTAAGTTTTGGGGCAATCTCATGCAGCAAAGACAACGGAGTCAGTAATATAATTGTTTTATAAGCAAGTAGTTGTTTATGTGCATTTATATGTATACTAATTTATTTGGTCACCTTTAAAAACTTTTATCACAGACCTTTCTAAAAAAGATTTTATCCATTTTTTTGACACAGCGAGAAAAGGAACACAAGCAGGGGGAGTAGGAGAGGGAGAAGCAGTCCCCGCACTGAGCAGGGAGCTGGATGCAGGGCTGGATCCCAGGACCCTGGGATCACGACCCCAGCTGAAGGCAGACGCCCAATGACCAAGCCACCCAGGCACCACTATCATAGTCCTTTCTTATAGAATAATTTTTCTTCTTCATGAAATAAATCCATTTGAAGATTTTTTTTTAAAAAAGCAATATGTGTTTGGGGCGCCTGGGTGGCTCAGTGGGTTAAGCCTCTGCCTTCGGCTCAGGTCATGATCCCAGGGTCCTGGGATCGAGTCCCGTATCGGGCTCTCTGCTCAGCAGGGAGCCTGCTTCCCCCTCTCTCTGCCTGCTTCTCTGCCTGCTTGTGATCTCTCTCTGTCAAGTAAATAAATAAAATCTTTAAAAAAAAGCAATGTGTGTTTATTGTGACATATATAAAATACATGAAATAAAAATCATCAGTAAAAAAACATCATCAGTAATCCCCAAACCCAAAGGTAATCATTAATAGCATTTTGGGGTATTTTCTTTCAGTAGCTTTTTCTATAGGCATGGCTAGTTTCAAGGACATGGGACCCGTGTAGTCCCACAGAACTCATGTTCAGAAGGGCTCTACATTTGGTTTAAGGCTCTACTATTGCTATCTTGGAATTATAACTTTCAAACAAGAGATCTTGCGTTTTCATTTTGCAAGACTCTGCAAATTACATAGTTGGTTCTGTCTACAGACATTCATGGATACATATATACAGCTTATATATACATATATTATATACAGATATAATATATTTATAACCTATGTCATTAAAACTCCAAAATTCTTTTTGTAAAAGTTCTTTTTAATACTTGCATAATATTCATCACATGGAAGCAATCATGTATTTAGTTATGTTTCTATTTTGGTACCTAGTTTGTGTAACATTTTATACTGTTATGATGAAGAACGTCTTTTCATATCATTTTTTAAATGTAGTTCTAATTATTTCCTTAAAATAACATCTGAGAAATAAAACTAAAGGGAGGAAGGGATTCGAACATTTTTGGAACTTTGTATTTAAATTGCCAAATAGCTTTTCAGAAAGATCACTATTTCCAGCAGAGTGTAAGAAACTCTCTCTGCATACCCTCAACAGTGGAGAATATTATAATTAAAAGGTGTTTGGTAATTGAATAAGTTAAAATATTATCCACTTAATTTCCATGTCTTTGACTACTGGTAAAGGAAGCTTTAAAAATATATATATTAGTCATTTTTATTTCTTCTTGAAATTGCCCAAGAATGCAAACTTTTCTCTATATTTTTTAAGGCCCTTTGGGTCCTACTACTCCAGCTTTATCTTCCCTATACCTCTCCTTCTCATCCCCCCACACATTCTTTTCTAAATTCCAGCCATACTGAATTTTATTTGGTTCCTAGGATTGGTCGTGCTTTCTCTTGTTTTAACCATTTTGACAGGTGTGAGATGGTATCTCATCATGGTTTTGATTTGTGTTTCCCTGATGATGAGCGACATTGAGCATCTTTTCATGTGTCTGTTAACCATCTGGGTGTCTTCTTTTGGAAGGTATCTATTGATGTCTTTTGCCCATTTCTGAACTAGATTATTTATTTTTGGGGTGTTGAGTTTGGTAAGTTCTTTATAGATTTTGAATAATAACCCTTTATCTGATATATCATTTGCAAATATCTTCTCCCATTCCATAGGCTGCATTTTAGTTTTATTGTTTTCCTTTGATGTACAAAAGCTTTTTATCTTGAAGTCCCTATAGTTCATTTTTGCTTTATTTCTCTGGCCTGTGGTGATGTATCTAATAAGTTGTTATGCTGAAGGTCAAAGAGGTTTCTGCCTGTGTTCTCCTCAAGGATTTTAAAAAAGATTTTATTTATTTATTTATTTATTCATAAGATTTTATTTATTTGAGAGTGAGAGTGAGAGAGCACGAGAAGGGGGTAGGGTCAGAGGGAGATGCAGACTCCCTGCTGGGAGGGCAGCCAGATGTAGAACTCGATCCTGGGACTCTGGGATCATGACCTACCCAAAGGCAGTTGCTTGACTGACTGAGACACATAGGCACCCCAGGATTTTATTTACTTATTTATTTGAAAGAGAGAGAGAGGCAGAGAAGATGATGAGCTGACGGGGAGGACCACTAAGGTCTGCATTAGCACCAAAGGTGAAGTAGGGCTCAATCTCACAACCCCAAAATCATAGCCTGAGTTGAAATCAAGAGTTGGAGGCTTAACCCATTGAGCCTTCTCCTCTAGGATTTTTTTTTTAAGATTATTTATTTATTTATTTGACAGAGAGAAATCACAAGTAGACAGAGAGGCAGGCAGAGAGAGAAAGAGAGGGAAGCAGGCTCCCTGCTGAGCAGAGAGCCCGATGCGGGACTCAATCCCAGGACTCCGAGATCATGACCTGAGCCGAAGGCAGCGGCTTAACCCACTGAGCCACCCAGGCGCCCCTCCTCTAGGATTTTGATGGTCTCATGTCTCCCATTTAGGTCTTTCATCCGTTTTGATTTTTTTTTTTTTGTATGATGTCAGGAAGCGGTCCAGTTTCATTCTTCTGCATGTTGCTGTCCACTTTTCCTATCACCATTTGTCGAAAAGTCTGTCTTATTTCCATTGGATATTCTTTCCTGCTTTGTCAAAGATTAGTTGACCATATATTTGTGGGTCCATTTCTGGGTTCTCCATTCTCTTCCATTGATGTATGTATCGGTTTTTGTGCCAGTACCACACTGTCTTGATGACTACAGCTTTGTAATATAGTTTGAAATTCAGGAAATCATGATGCCTCCAGCTTCATTTTTCTTTTTAAGAATTGCTTTGGCTATTCGGAGTCTTTTGTGGTTCCATACAGATTTTAGGATTGTTTATTCTAGCTCTGTGAAAAATGCTGGTGGTATTTTGATTGAGATTGCATTAAATGTGTAGATTGCTCTGGATAGTATAGATATTTTAACAACGTTCTTCCAATCCGTGAGTATGTAAAAAATAAAATAAAATAAAAGGCAATGCAGCTATTCAGGGGAGGAAGTGGAGTAATTTCTTAGTCAAAGCTGCTGTATCTTGCCTGAAATTGTTACAGTAGCTTTCTAAATATTGTCTCTGAACCCTCTCTCATCCATCTACAATCTGCTCTCCATCAACATCCAGAATGATCTTTTCAAGATTCAAGTCTCCTACTTAAACATTCCAATAAGATTCACCTGGATGGCTTAGTCAATAAAGCATGCATCTGTAGATCTCAGAGTTTGGAGTAGAGTTTACTTAAAGAAACAAACAAACAAAATGCAGTAGTTTTCCAACTGGTCTTCAAGAAAAGATCAAAATCCTTAACAACCTACAAAGCCTTGAGTGCTCACTTTCCTGCTTAGTCTTTGAACCCCCAACCTACAAATCTCAGCCCAAGCCTCACTTCCCTAACCATGTCTATCCTCCAGATACATACTTTCAGCATTCACTTGAGCTTTCTTTCTTTTTTAGGATTTTATTTATTTATTTTTCAAAGAGAGAGAAAGAGCACAAGCAGGGGGACTGGCAGGCAGAGGGAGAAGCAGACTTCCCACTGAGCACGGAGTCCAAAGTAGGACTTGATCCCAGGACCTTGGGATCACGACCCGAACTGAAGGCAGACACTTAAACCAACTGAGCCACCCAGGCATCCCAACTGAGTTTTAATAGTCCTTGTTAGAATTATAGTTGTAATTATAAACTCTATGAGGGCAAGACCTAGGTCAATTTTTGCTCGCTTTTGTATCTCCAACCTTTAGCAAGTACCTGGCATAGGTACTTTTAGCTGAAAAAAAAAGTGGATGAGCCCTTTTCAGCAAGAGTGAATTATCTACCTGGTGGAGTAATGGGGTCAACTTTAACATTTGTACTTTTCAGTTTCTGGGCCCTGTGATGAGTTCTGACATCATGAGACTTGACCATCTCACCTGGTTAAGACCAATCAGTTCTCCAGCTCTGAGATCAAATACATGTCCAGTTTCCGTGAAGTTTTATTTAGAGATCCTCATTTTTAATATCAAACTAGTCATCAATAACCGACATCTACTGTCTAACTCTCTGAAATGTCTTTCATCCTCACCTGACTTCAACCTAACATTTACCACACTGGAATTCTTCCCCAAGTTCTCTTGGCCCGGGTCCTTCTTCAGATTTTCCAAGTTTCTCCCCTGGCTAAGGACATTTCAGGTATCCCACTTGGAAATGAGGGCTCACTTTCCAGAATTTGGATTTGTCATAGAGAAGGAACGTAAAACTCTGTGCAGCACGTACTTCCTAAAATCTCCTTGGAGAATGAAGTGTCTCTTCTCCGTATCATATTCAGTTCTGTAGCTTGTGAACCTTCTATAAGCATGAAGAGTAATTCGGAGTTACAGGGAGCTGTAGCTCAGTTATGTAGAAGGAGTCACCAGATGTCCGTTCTGAATACTTCATATAATCCGTTTGTGGAGTAAAGCTAAGTTAACAGCAACTGTACCTCCCATGGATACAATGCTCTGTGCAAGGTGCCCTGCCTATAATTTGCCGTGGAGAAAGTTATAAGAAGTTGTATTTTGTGGGCGCCTGGGTGGCTCAGTGGGTTGAAGCCTCTGCCTTCGGCTCAGGTCATGATCTCAGGGTCCTGGGATCGAGGCCCGCATCGGGCTCTCTGCTCAGCAGGGATCCTGCTTCCTCCTCTCTCTCTCTGCCTGCCTCTCTGCCTACTTGTGATCTCTGTCTGTCAAATAAATAAATAAAAATCTTAATAAAAAAAAAAAAAAGAAGTTGTATTTTGTGGCTGCCAAAGGGGGAGGAGTGGATGAAATAGGTGAAGGGGATTAAGAGGCACAAACTTCCAGGTATGAAATATGTAAGTACAGCATAGGGAATATAATCGATAATATTATAATCACTTTGTATGGTGACAGATGTAACTACACTTATCATGGCAGAGCATTGCATAATATGTAGAGTTTGTCAAATCACTATGTTATACACCAGAAACTAACATAACATTGCATGTCAATCATACTTTAATTAAAAATTAAATTAAAATGGGGCACCTGGGTGGCTCAGTGAATTAAAGCTTCTGCCTTCAGCTCAGGTCATGATCCCAGGGTTCTGGGATCGAGTCCCACATCGGGCTCTCTGCTCAGCAGGGAGCCTGCTTCCTCCTCTCTCTCTCTCTGCCTGTCTCTCTACTTGTGATCTCTCTCTGTCAAATAAACAAATAAAATCTTTAAAATTTTTAAATTAAAATGATGCATCAAAATGTTAAAGGGGAAAAAAGGTTATGTCTTGCACAGAGAAAACATGATGCTCTCTACACCCCCCAGGGTACTTCCTTATTCTCTGTCTACAGGCCTAATCCAGAGTTGCAGTCCCACAGAACTCTTCATTCTCTAAGTGCTCCGTTCATATCTTCTTTCTCTTTTCCCCGAAGGTTCATAGTTGTCCTTTCAAAAGATGACTGAGTTAAAAAGAAAATCCCCCTTCTTTATTTTTCCAAAATATTTCTCATCATCCAACATAATAAAGATTTTATTAGTTCCATGATTTACTGTCTGTTTCCTTTCCCCTCACTAAAATGCATGCTGCGTGATGCAGGAATTTTTGACTGTTTTATTCATTGATGGTCCTAGTGCTCAAAACAGTGCTTAACACATAGTGGTACTTAATAATTATCTGCTGATGGAATTATTGATGCTTAATGTACAAAATAAAGAACATTCAAGATTAACTGTATCTTGCATAGGGTTTAAAGTAATTCTTCGGGGCGCCTGGGTGGCTCAGTGGGTTAAGCCACTGCCTTCGGCTCAGGTCATGATCTCAGGATCCTGGGATCGAGTCCCGCATCGGGCTCTCTGCTCAGCAGGGAGCCTGCTTCCTCCTCTCTCTCTCTCTGCCTGCCTCTCTGCCTACTTGTGATCTCTCTCTGTCAAATAAATAAAAAAAATCTTTAAAAAAATAAAGTAATTCTTCATTTCAACTGCTGAGCAAAATTCTCAAACAAAACAAAACCCACTACTTTGGATGAGAATGTAGACATGTGGAAGAAATGAGGTGCAGAATTAGGGAATTTAGACTGGAAATAACACCAAGGAGTGCGCACTTGGAGACGGGCTAGATATAGCTATAGATCACACATGCGGCTAGAGCCTTGGTTGCTAGAAATAACTGCCCTGAATAATTTCTGGGAGTTTATGTCATCACTGCTTTGCTTGGCTCCACCTGCACCCAGGTCTTGGCCACTTGTCTTGCTTCCTTGCCAGACAGGTATTTAGAGATAATAGCAGTGGAGCGCCCCAGTGGGTTAAGCATCTGCCTTCGGCTCAGGTCATGTTCTCAGAGTCCTGGGATTGAGGCCCACATTGGGCTTCTCCTTCTCCCTCTGCCCCCACCCCCATTCATTCTCTGTCTGTCTCTCAAATAAATAAATAAATAAATAAAATCTTAAAGAAAAAGAGTGAGAGATGATAGCAGAGTCAAGGGCTTTATGGCCATGGGAATGGAGTGAAGCAAATTACTGGGGGTAAGGAGTGGGTTTCCACAGTTTCAGGAAACTGGTCCACCTGACTGGACTGATGCTGGCTCTGGCTTTTCCAGAGACTTCTTGGAGGAGCCAGTTAACACAACTTAGAAATGCATGGGAAAGGAATTTTTTTTTGCCCTTCTTTTCTTCCCTCCAACAGATTATTCTGAGACCCACACAGCCTCTCCAGAGATGTCTCATATGACCAAGCAACCAGCCTCCTCAAGAAGCTGTGGTCCTTTCCCCCTTATTCTTCCTTCCCTGAAAGTATGCTCATCACCCCTCTTCACACACTTCTAATACACAATAAAAATTAGCTGTCTGAACTTTGTCTTAGGCTTTGTTTTCTAGAAAACCTGGTCTAAGACATAGAGAAGTTGTCACAATTCAGTTTTGGAAAAATTGTGCAAAATACAGCCACGCTTTTGAACTCAAATTCTTCTCCTATGTGCCTTACTGCAAAAAAGTATGTTTCTACTTCAAAATAATTAAAATATTAGTATCTAGGAAAAGTCAAATAACCATAAGGTGAAGAATTCGTAGAATTTCAGTGAAGACAAAAAGACATGGAGTTAAGATATTGTAGGCAGAAAGGCCTATCTAGGGGCGCCTGGGTGGCTCAGTGGGTTAAAGCCTCTGCCTTCAGCTCAGGTGATGATCCCAGGGTACTGGGATCGAGCCCCACATTGGGCACTCTGCTTAGAAGGAAGCCTGCTTCCCCCTCTCTCTCTGCCTGCCTCTCTGCCTACTTGTGATATCTCTCTGTCAAATGACTAAAATCTTAAAAAAAAAAAAAAAAGACCTGTCTAGAATTCATTTTTTTTAAAGATTTTATTTATTTATTTGACAGACAGAGATCACAAGTAGGCAGAGAAGCAGGCAGAGAGAGAGGAGGAAGCAGGCTCCCTGCTGAGCAGAGAGCCCGATGTGGGACTCGATCCCAGGACCCTGAGATCATGACCTGAGCTGAAGGCAGCAGCTTAACCCACTGAGCCACCCAGGCACCCTAGAATTCATTTTAATTCATTCATTCATTCAACAAAGTATAAGAAGCACTAATCTAGGCACTGGAGACACAACAGTGAACAAGACACTTGCCCCTCCCCAAGAAGCTTAAATACTACTGGAAGAGACAAATGATAAACAAATAAGAAATATTTAACATAATGTCATATGGCAAAAAAATGATATGAAGAAAAACAAAGAGAAGGGGAGAGAGAGTAATGAAATACTTTACAGGTAGCAAAGTCAGGAACGGCGTCTGTGAGGAAAACCTAAGCAGACACTTGAGCAAAGTCAGACAGGTATTCAAGGAAAAGTCTAAGGACTAGCACTCAACTATGCACATACATAAATTGTTTGATTAGTTTTGAACTGGGAATAAATAAATAGAAAAAAAGAAGGAGAAAAGTAGAGAAAGAAGGAATAACAATTCTTACTTGAAAGCACTTGTCAGTGGGAGAATTTTTAAAAAGACATAGTATAGGGCCAGACACCTGGTGGTATTTAATTGTTGGTCATTCAGTCAAGAAATTAGGAATTTTCAAGGCCGATGTAAAACCAGGTTATTTGATCGTACAAAGAATGTGCTAGTTATTTTTAACAGCAGGTGTCATTATTTCCTATGAAGAAACCATGATATTATCATGAGATTCTTTCTTTAATCAGTTATATTGAGATAATGTACATGCAACAACATTAATCAATTATCAGTCTATAATACTTGATGAATGCATATGGTTGTATAATTAACTCCACAATCAACATGTAGAGTATTATCATTACTGTAAAAAGTTTCTTTACATTCTTTTTGCAGACAGTTCTATCCTTCCACCCCCAGACCTAGAAACCACTGATTTGTTTTTTGCAAAAGATACTTTTTATTTATTAAGTGAATATTTATGAAGGCCTTCTATTTGGAAGTCCTTGAGTTAGATACTTCATAGAATACGAAGATAAATAAGAAACAGTTGGTGTCCTTAAATAGCTTAAAATCTAGCCTAGTTTTATACAATTTTGAGATTACTTGTCTACAAGTAATATGGGACTGAATTTCAATATGAATTATACCTACTAACGAGGAATAAGAAGAAAAAATATTGCAAATGATTCTGTAACTTTCAGAACATAGAACAAAACAATGTACTTTTAAGAATGCCTCTAATTATGATTTCTTTTAAAAGGCACAGTTTATGACTGCACGATGTCAACAGATAATTATTGAAAAGTAAACTATTTTTAAAATCAAGTAACATACATACAGGGGAAAAAAAGCAGAAATCCCAAGTGCACAGCTTGATCTTTCCAGGTTATTTAATGTCAACTTAGATCAGCTTTCTGACCAATAAAGTAATAAGACAACCTCCTAAAACCTTTTGGTTTAGATAAAATTGCATCTTGGGAAGAAAGAAAGAGAGAAGAGAATGATACTCTGTGAAGGCTCACATAGAATTGTGGGGCTAGGCAGTGAGAAAATGGATGGTACATTAAAATTCATGAGGAGATGCCATTTAAGGTCCACGAATAACAAAGTGATTATTATGCAGGATCAGGTTTTTCTTTCATCATTATACAAAGACACAAAATCATTATCGTGATCTGCCATGTGTCTTTCCTTTGTTATTAGATGCCAGGACAAGCCTATTAAATATTTTGTGTTACCCAGGGGAATGGTCACAGTGGTGAGCAATGGTGGTCTTGGTGCACGTGGCTTTCTACGGTTCTGCTTGTAAGTGTATTTAGACCAAAGGAAAGGAACAAATTAAAAAGAAGGGCAGAAGGGGCGCCTGGGTGGCTCAGTGGGTTAAAGCCTCTGCCTTCGGCTCAGGTCATGATCCCAGGGTCCTGGGATCAAGCCCCGCATAGGGCTCTCTGCTCAGCAGGGAGCCTGCTTCCTCTTCTCTCTCTCTGCCTGCCTCTCTGCCTACTTGTGATCTCTGTCAAATAAATAAATAAAATCTTAAAAAAAAAAAAAAAAAGAAGGGAAGAATGGCTGGGGGGGAGGCATTTTCTTGTGGTTGCAAAGAATGGAGTCTATCCTTAACCTTACCAAGTCTTGTTTCATGCTTTACTCTTGCCAGCTCCAGAATAGACAACACTGGTATTTGCATTTGGACCTTCCTCGGTCAATACAATGGGACCACAGTTCATTTCCAAGGGGGTGATACATGCAAGTTGAAGAAGGGTAATAACACCAGGAGAAAAAACAATCTGGAAAAATGCTCCTACAAACATTCATAAAGTGGGGTCAAAAATTTACCCATATTATATTCTTTATTTTCATCAATGAACATAATTTTCCTCACAAGCTTCCACAGTGGGACAAACAAATAAACACCCTGTAAACTTGAAGCTTGTAAATTCAAGGTTAACAACCTTTTTCAGTTTCCATAGTCACTATTGAATATTATACTTTCTTTAGGGTACATACAAAATCTTCCACATTCCTTCCTCCTTCCCCTTGTTTCTCTTCAAAACAGTGTCTGGTTGTATTGAAGGCTCTGTGATCTCATGGTGTCAGGGGAGAGAAGAGGCCTCAGATCCCTTTGGGGTCTCAAGATGAAAATTTGTCCTTGTGGCAAGAATGGCATCTGGTACCAATGGACTGGTGCCCACAGAGGGCCCTTTTGAAATGCAGCAGGTCTTGGGGCGCCTGGGTGGCTCAGTGGGTTAAAGCCTCTGCCTTCACCTCAGGTCATGATCCCAGGGTCCTGGGATCGAGCCCCACATCGGGCTCTCTGCTCCGCAGGGAGCCTCCTTCCCCCTCTCTCTGCCTGCTTCTCTGCCTGCTTGTGATCTCTCTCTGTCAAGTAAATAAATAAAATCTTTAAAAAAGAAAGAAAGGAAGAAATGTGGCAAGTCTTACCTGGTCTTCAGGTATGTGTGCTGGTATCACCCCTGGGTCTGTGGTTTAGGCCATTCTCTCTAAACACCGCAGCTTCTCGGTGTCAGTGAGATTCTTCCCCATTTCTGTGCTTTCTCCCCAGCATGCTCCTGGGAGGCCACACAGGAGCCAGGACTACTGCTTCTAGCCAATCCATCCATGCATGTCTCTCTGTCACTACTGAGCAGGCACCGGAGTGGATGTTGCACCCAGTCAAAGAGAAGCAGGACAATGATCCATTTTCTCTTCGGCTTTCTCCTCATGCTATTTCACTTATCTCCCTTCTCTAGAAAATTGCCCTAGGGAAGAACACTCACGTCACTCAGCTCTAACTCTTCTTTCCCCTTTCAGGGTCATCCTCTACCCTCTCCTTCTTTCTTTCTTTCTTTTTTTTTTTTTTAAAGATTTTATTTATTTGACAGAGAGCAACCACAAGTAAGCAGAGAGGCAGGCAGAGAGAGGAAGAAGCAGGCTCCCCGCGGGGCAGAGAGTCCGATGCGGAGCTCGATCCCAGGACTCTGGGACCATGACCTGAGCCGAAGGCAGAGGCTTTAACGCACTGAGCCACCCAGGCGCCTCATCCTTCTTTCTTTCTAAATGGGCTTTCTCCATATCCTCTGCTTCACTAGAAGGAGGTGGGCACGGTATGGCTCCGTCTTAATAGCAGACAGCGCATCTTTTCTATGCCTTCCATGAAAGACACCATTAGGAGCAGATTCTGGTGGCATAGGGTAAGTTGTCTTTGCCTGCAAGAGAGCTGGGAACTGGGGTTTACAAATAACTGTTTTAACTTCTTTTTGAGGGAGCATTAAGTGCTCCCTAATTATGTATCGCCATGGTGCTCAAAAATGGTGACCATTGGGGCGCCTGGGTGGCTCAGTTGTTAAGCGTCTGCCTTTGGCTCAGGTCATGATCCCAGGATCCTGGGATTGTGCCCCGCATCGGGCTCTCTGCTTGGCAGGAAGCCTGCTTCTCCCTCTCCCACTCTCCTTGCTCCCTCTCTCGCTGTATCTCTCCCTGTCAAGTAAATGAAATCTTTAAAAACAATTGTGACCATCAAGGAGAGAAAAACGAAATTTGTGATTTCATATTTTAGGCTACTAATTACTGAGACTTTTTATGAAAACAGAATTTCAAAATGACTTTCAAAAAAGTTCCTATTTGAAGTGTGAGATGGGTTACATTGAGGAAGAGTGCATTCCATTTTTATTTGGAGGACTTTGATCACATTTCTTTTTTATTTGGCCTTGTCCTTTCTTCTCTGTCTTCTCAAGCATCAGAGAAAGATTAATCTAATTTTTCCAGTGACAAAAGACACACATTGCCTTGAACCTATGGATAGTGAGAAAAACCAAAAGATGGAAACAATTAAGCTCCCACAAGAGATGTATACCTTTTATATGCCTCTATTTCTTTCCTTCTTTTAAAAAATACCAAACACTGGCAAAGGGAGTGTTTTGGGTGCATCATATGGTCAGAAATACAGTCTTGGATCTCAAAGGTCTTCTACCTTCAACTTTTCTACAAGCAGTTAGAGGATTATAGAGATAACCAGGAAGACATGGTATGGGGCAGTGCCTTTCCTGGTAAGCTCTGTTTACAATGGAAATGGAAAGACAATTTTGCAGTCTCCTTCAGTGTCCTCATAACCAGGAAAATATGTAATTATTTATTTGCTCAAATAGGCTTAATTACCTAGATTTTTCTGTGAGACAATGTTTTGGGAATTTTTAAAAATAATTTTTTATTTTTTAATTAACATATAATCTATTATTGGCCCCAAGGGTACAGGTCTGTGAATCTCCAGGTGTACATACTTCACAGCACTCACCATAGCACAAACCTTCCCCAATGTTCATAACCTCACGACCCTCTCCCACCCTCCTCCCCCAGGCAACCCTCAGTTTGTTTGGTGAGATTAAGAATCTTTTATGGTTGGGGCGCCTGGGTGGCTCAGTGGGTTAAGCTGCTACCTTCGGCTCAGGTCATGATCTCAGGGTCCTGGGATCGAGTCCCGCATCGGGCTCTCTGCTCAGCAGGGAGCCTGCTTCCCTCTCTCTCTCTGCCTGCCTCTCCATCTACTTGTGATTTCTCTTGGTCAAATAAATACATAAAATCTTTAAAAAAAAAAAAGAATCTTTTATGGTTTGTCTCCCTCCTGATCCCATCTTGCTTAATTTGTTCTTTTCCTATCCCCCAAACTCTCCACATTGTCTCTCAACTTCCTCATATCAGGGAGATCATATAATAATTGTCTTTCTCTGATTGACTTATTTCGCTAAGCATAATACTTTCTAGTTCCATCCACGTTGTTGCAAATGGCAAGATTTCATTTCTTTTGATGGCTGCATAATATTCCACTGTATATATATACCACATCTTCTTTTTTTTTTTTTTAAAGATTTTATTTATTTATTTGACAGAGAGAGATTACAAGTAGGCAGAGAGGCAGGCAGAGAGACATAGGAGGAAGCAGGCTCCCTGCTGAGCAGAGAGCCCGATGCGGGACTCGATCCCAGGACCCTGAGATCATGACCTGAGCCGAAGGCAGCGGCTTAACCCACTGAGCCACCCAGGCGCCCTATACCACATCTTCTTTATCTGAAAGACTCCACATATAGACACCCCCCCCAGCCATTGATTAACTAACTGCTTCTTGGCTTTTCTGTAATCGTTTGGCTTCGCCCTTCCCCTGTTAGACCCTTCCCCCAGTTAATTGTTTAACCGCTCTCTTGCCCTTCTGCAACCGCTTGGCTTTTAGGGGGTGATACTGGTCTCCTGTTTAAACAGGATACCTTATGTGCATAGTCATGTAGGCAAGGGGGGTCGCCTAAGTATGTGGACCTAGTCACGTAGGCAGGATGCTTCTCTGCTGAGTAATAAGGTCCAACTCCCCCTCCTCACTCCCCCTCCTCACTCCCCCTCCCCACCTTTCTCTTCGAGTGCCGGGGTCCTTCAAAGCCAATCTACAAACACCGAGTATGCCTTACATTCAAACCAGCCAATAAGAACCTTGTAACTATGTTTCTGCTTCTGTACGTATGCTTTCGCTTCCCCAAACCCCATAAAAAGGCCCTGAACAAAGGGCTGGCGCGCGAGTCTTCCTAAGACTTGATCGCCCGCAGGTACCTGTGTCAACTCAATAAACCTCGTGCTGTTTGCATCTGATCAGTGGACTCGGCTTGGTTTTTGGGTCCGGGGGTCTCCTCCTGAGAAGGGGTCCATTCCGGGGTGCTTGGAGCCCCGGGGGGATCTTTCATATCCATTCATCTGTTGATGGACATCTGGGTTCTTTCCATTGTTTGGCTATTGTGGACATTTCTGCTATAAACATTCGGGTGCACATGCCCCTTCGGATCACTACATTTGTATCTTTAGGGTAAATACCCAGTAATGCGATTGCTGGGTCGTAGGGTAACTCTATTTTCAACTTTTTGAGGAACCTCCATGCTGTTTTCCAGAGAAGTTGCACTAGCTTGCATTCCCACCAACAGTGTAGGAGGGTTCCCCTTCTCCGCATCCTTGCCAGAATCTGTCATTTCCTGACTTGTTAATTTTAGCCATTCTGACTGGTGTGAGGTGGTATCTCATTGTGTTTTTTTTTTTTTTAAAGATTTTATTTATTTATTTGAGAGAGAGAGACAGTGAGAGAGAGCATGAGCGAGGAGAAGGTCAGAGAGCGAAGCAGACTCCCCATGGAGCTGGGAGCCTGATGTGGGACTCGATCCCGGGACTCCAGGATCACGCCCTGAGCCGAAGGCAGTCGTCCAACCAACTGAGCCACCCAGGCGTCCCTCTCATTGTGGTTTTGATTTGTATTTCTGTTTTGGGAATTTTTAATGTAGCATCAATATTTCAGATATACAGAAAAGCATAAAAAATAACATGGTAACCATCTATGTATTCAACAGCAAATCTTTTTTTTTTTTTTTTCCAATTTATTTATTTTCAGAAAAAACAGTATTCATTATTTTTTCACCACACCCAGTGCTCCATGCAAGCTGTGCCCTCTATAATACCCACCACCTGGTACCCCAACCTCCCACCCCCCCGCCACTTCAAACCCCTCAGATTTCAACAGCAAATCTTATCATGTTGTCATACTGTTTCAGATTCTTTTAAAAGAAACAAATTATTAATGCATTTGAAACAACCCTCCTTCATTCCCTTTCTACTTACCGTAGGTAACTAGTACCCAGAAGTTAGTATGTATCCCATGTTTCTATAATTTTACTTTGTAGGTATAGACCCATAAGCAATGCTATTATTTTTTGTGTTTAAATTTTTATTTAAATGATATCATGTCATAAATATGCTTTTGCAACTTTACTAATACAGTAGAATTTATTCTACTATCTTATTGTATGTTTTCCATTTACCACGCTTTTTCTTTATTTCCTTTTCTATACCTTCCTGCCATCTACTGAGTTACTGAGTTGTTTATCTCTCATCTCTACTGCCTTGGATGTTATACTAATATGTATTAATATTTAAAAATATTAACCTTTATTTATTATGGGATTAAAAGGAGTTTGTTTCTCTGATAAACAGTTGCATTTTCAGGTTTATTTACAGGAAAATTTATCTGACACAGAAAAAGTATCAGAAAACAAAACTTGCTGGGACGCCTGGGTGGCACAGTTGGTTAAACGACTGCCTCCGGCTCAGGGCGTGATCCTGGAGTCCCGGGATCGAGTCCCACATCAGGCTCCCAGCTCCATGGGGAGTCTGCTTCTCCCTCTGACCTTCTCCTCGCTCATGCTCTCTCTCACTGTCTCTCTCTCTCTCAAATAAATAAAATAAAATCTTAAAAAAAAAAAAACAACTTGCTATTTTCTTATAGGCTTATACAATTTTAAAATTGGTCTTTTCTTCATTATAATTATATATAGTCTTTAAACATTTTTTTTTTTTTTGGTTGGTCGGTTTTATCCATTTTCCTTGGTACTTTCTATTTGTTGAGAAGTCCATGGTTGTCAAGTATATTTTCTTTCTTTCTTTTTTTAGGAGGATTTAATTTATCAGGCACCTGGGTGGCTCAGTGGGTTAAGCCTCTACCTTCAGCTCAGGTCATGTTCTCAGGGTCCTGGGATTGAGCCCCACATCTCACTCTCTGCTCGGTGGGGAGCCTGCTTCCCTCCGCCTGCCTCTCTGCTTACTTGTAATAGCTCTCTCTGTCAAATAAATAAATAAATAATCTTCCAAAAAAAGATTTTATTTTATTTATTTATTTGACATACAGAGATCACAAGAGAGAAGCAGGCAGAGAGAAAGGAGGAAGCAGGCTCCCTGCTGAGCAGAGAGCCTAATGTGGGGCTCGATCCCAGGACCCTGGGATCATGACCTGAGCCGAAGGCAGAGGCTTTAACCCACTGAGCCACCCAGGCACTCCAAGATTTAATTTATTTATTTAAGAGAGAGGAAAAATATAAGGGGGGGAGGGGCAGAGGCAGGATCCTGGCTCTATCCAAGGAAGGGAGACATTTAACTGACTTTGCCATCCCAGGGTGCCTAGTATATTTTCCTTACAGTGTAAAATCAACAACTTACTTTGCTTCTTTTTTACATTTATGAAAACAATACACACTTTCATTTTATTTATTCAATGTTCACCTTTAAATTTATAACATGCACATTCAACTGGGTCTACGATATTGTTACCCTCTTTTGAACAATACACAGTATTAGAAGATTCGTCCTCTCATTATTTGTTATAATATTTTGGTTTCACCTTTCAAAAATCTTCTCATCTTAGAAGTATTTATCATTATTGCTTTTTAAAACTCAACATTAATTTAGATTTACCAGTATTTTTACTAATTTTTCTGTTCACAATTCATACTTAGAGAAAAATCCTTTTTCCTGGGTTCAATTTCTCTTATCTTGAAGAACATGCTTGAGTGTTTATTTTAGGCAATGATTTAATATTAGTAAACTATTTTAGTATTTGTCTGAAAATATCTTGATTTCAGTCTCACTCTTGAATGACAGTTTTGAGTATAGACTTCTTATTTTCCATTAACAATGTGGTGATTTCTACTATTCTATTGTCTTTTCTCCTCAATTTTTGTTGATAAGAAATTTGATAATGTATTATTATTCCTTCATAGGAAATCTTTTTTATCTTGTTGCTTTTAAGATTTTCTTTCTTTCTCTTGTGTTCTCTTTCTATTGTGTTTTACTTTGTTTAGATGTATATGATTTTTATTTTTTCCTTTATAGAGCTCAGAGATTCTTTGCTCAAATATTACTTTTTTCCTCATCTATTCCATCACTCTGGAACTCTATTTAAACATATAGTGAGCCTTTTTATTCTATTCTCCATATCTCTTATTTTCTTTTTCATATTTCCCATCTTCATAGTTAAGTGCTACATTCTAGGTGATTTCCTCAGCTTGGTCTTCTACTTCATTACTTTCTCTTCATTTGTTTAAACTCCATTGAGTTCAAATTCAATGAATTTAAAAAATTTTTTGAATGTTTAATTTTATTATTTTAAAAATCTTTCTATTTATTTTTATAATGTTTTCTTGTTTCATTATGGTTTCTATTCTTTCATCTTTTTAATATTTTAAAACACTCATTTTATAGTCTCCTTAGGATTTTCTTATTATTTCTAGTTCTTGGGGTAGAGATTTCCTGTTTGCTGGGCTCCTGATCTCTCTAACGATCATTTATTTCTTCATGTGATGTGCACTTTTTGTTGTTGTGAACTCATCTTCACTAAGGCATGCTTACTCTATGGAAGTTATATTGCACTCTGGAAAGAATCCTCACAGGAGACTGTCCCAACATAATAGTGTTTAATTTTCCTATAGATTTGCATTTCCTATCTGTTTCTGTTATCTAGGGATTTCTTTTTCTTATGTTTTATCAAACATATATATGTTTTTGTTGCATAAGGCAAGACTGGACCACTCAGATTTAATTCACCAGCTTGCTGAAAGTCCTGTGTAGTGAAAAAGATGAATTTTCTAATTTACAATTGAATGAAGGACAGCTAGCTTAATGTAAAGTAAAAACTATGTTTAAGTGTAAGTCTTAGAAATATCGACTACAAGTCAGCATTTTAGTAATCCTTAGATTACCAAATTATATTTGTTTCCTTAGTCTAGATTATGTTTCTTTTGTGTGTGTATTTATTCTGTGATGAGATTTGTAAACGTAGTGGCACTGGATAAGTCTTGGCAGTATTTTGTAAGAAGTGGGTTTAATTTTCCTTAGATAAATTTCATGTACTAGATGGAAAAGCACTGAAAATGAAATTTCGGATAAAAGCCTACTGTTGCTGCAAATATCCACATTTAATATGTAGGAATAAAGCTAGTGACACATTTCAGAAGGGGACAACACACAGTTGGCAGAAAGAGCAATGGCCTAGAGATTTGGAAAGCTGTATCCCGGGCTTTGCTCTGCTTCTTTCTAGTTGTATGACCTTGGGCAACTCACTGAAGATCTTCGAGTCTGTTTCCCCATCTCTAAAAAAAGGGGGGCTGGAGTTTAAAATTCCATAATTCTAGATAGTGCAGAGATAGATCGTGTCATTTGAAAATGCCTTAAAATCCTACCACTGCCAAATAAAATAAAATAAGAGGCAGAGAAACCCTGACACAAATTGTTCTTTTTAAAATAGAGTGTAATATTTGGAAAATAAAGGGTGCCTGGGTGGCTCAGTTGGTTGGGTGTCTGCCTTTGGCTCAGGTCATGATCTCAGAGGCCTGGGATCAAGCCCCACATTGGTGTGGGAGGGTCCCTGCTCAGCAGGAAGCCTGCTTCTCCCTCCCCGCCTGCCTCCCCCACAACCCCAACAGATAGTGGCTGGCTCTATCTCTATCTCTCTGGCTCTATCTGTCTCTCGAATAAATAAACCATATCTGGCTCTATCTCTCTGTCAAATAAATAAACCAATCTTCAAAAACAAAAAGAAGATTTTCTCTTTGGATGACATAATTAAGAAGACAAGCCATAGACTAGGCCAAAATATTTGCAAAGCACCTACCTGATACAGGACTTGAGTCCAGAATCTATAAGTACTTCTCAAAACTAAATACTGAGAAAATAAGCAACCCTTCCCTCTCTAACGCAAGCTGACAAAAGACTTGAATAGACACTTCAATAGACACGGACTACAAGTAAATACATAAAACCCAGCTTCAAATAAACCCAGCTTGCCACCTTGATCAATGATATTGATCAATATCATTGCCATAGAGATATGCAGATTAAAACCATAACAACATACCACTACTACCTATTAGAATGGGTAAAACAAAACAAACAAAAGACCTGATAATACCAAGTCCTAGGAAAAGTGCTGGGTAACTGGAATTCTCATACATGGCTGGTAAAAGCAATGCTTGGGTCCCTTTGAAAAAACAGTTTTGCAGTTTCTTATAAACCTTCATTTATCTATCATTTAACCCAGCAATTCTACTTCTAAGTATATACCCAAGAGAGATGAAAATGTAGTCACTCAAAAACCTGTATATCAATGTTTGTAGTGACTTTCTGCATGATCACCGAAAACTGGAAACCACATAAATGTCCTTAACTAATGAGTTGATAAACAAATTGTGGAATACTACTCAGACAAAAAGGATTGAACTATTGATATATATATTATAACTTATTCAATTCTAGATGAAACTCAAGGTAATTATGCTGAATGAAAGAAAAAGCCAGACTTAAAAAGAATACATATTCTATGAGTCCATTCATATGAAATTTTGGAAGAAGCAAAACAATAGAGACAGAAAACAAGTCAGTGGTTTCCAGGGCCTAGAGGTGAAGGAGGGCGACCCCAAAGGAGCACAAGGATATTTGTCAAAATGATGGAATGTTTTATATCTGTATGATAGCAGTGGTTACAAACCTTATGAACTTGTCAAAATTCATAAAACTCTCAACTATACACTAAAAAAAAAAAGGATGAGTTTTATCATTTGGAAATTATGCCTCAATAAACCTAACTACTCTCAAAAGATTTATAAACAATGTTGATCACAGATTTTAATCTTAATACTTAAAAGTGTAAGCTCTTTTTAGGGGCACCTCACTGGCTCAGTTGGAGGAGTGTGTGAATTTGATCTCAGGGTCATGAGTTTGAGGCCCACTTTGGGTGAGAGATTACTTAAAATAAATAAACTTAAACAAGTATAATCTCTTTTTTCCTATTTTTTTCAAATGAAAAAGTTATACCATAACTGAGAAATTAATAAGGAAAATAAAATATTAAAGTATAAAATATCTAAGTATCTAAATTAAAAATTAAGATATCTAAAATATATGGCCTTAAAGTAAGTAATACTAGGGGTGCCTGGCTGGCTCAGTTGGAGGAGCATATGACTCTTGATGTTGGGGTTTTGAGTTCAAGCCCCACAATGGTTGTAGAGATTAGTTAAAAAGAGTCTTAAAAGTATCTAAATATATACAGATTTTAATATGATAATATAATGTTAGTAAGTAATGTTAAGATTAGTAATTTTGGGATGCCTGGGTGGCTCAGTTGGTTAAGCGGCTGCCTTCGGCTCAGGTCATGATCCCAGCGTCGTGGGATCGAGTCCCGCATCGGGCTCCTTGCTCGGCAGGGAGCCTGCTTCTCCCTCTGCCTCTAGCCTGCCACTCTGCCTGTGCTTGTGCTCTGTATCTCTCTCTCTCTCTAACAAATAAATAAAAATCTTTAAAAAAAAAAAGATTAGTAATTTTTTTCACTTTTTGTTTTTAGAGTTAAATTGTCAATGAAAAAATTGTTTTTCAGAGAAATACTGTTTCATTTTTCTTTCAAATAATATTGATTCTAAAGTTTCAAATAAACCCAGCTTGCCACCTTCAGGCAAGTGAAAGATTTACAGAGACTATGACTGGTGATAGAACATTAATTTTGTAGATTTCTCAATAACCCATAATTAACTATATCTTGATCACTCCATTATTAATGCCTTTGTGAGATTTCCTCTATATGGGATCTTTCCCTGGCATTCACTGGAATATTCCCAAATTTCGAATCTCAGTTCAAATGCCACTAACTCCAAGAAGCCTTCCCCTGATTATTCTAGCTAGTTTTTCCTCCTCTAAATATTTTATCTCCTTGAATACATGTAATGTCATTGAAGGTAGGGATCATGTCTTACACATATTTTTATGCTTCTGTATGGCTATTAAAAAGGATACCTGGGTGCCTGGGTGGCTCAGTGGGTTAAGCCGCTGCCTTCAGCTCAGGTCATGATCCTGGGGTCCTGGGATCGAGTTGCGCATCGGGCTCTCTGCTGAGTGGAGAGCCTGCTTTCCTCTCTCTCTCTCTTTCTCTCTGCCTGCCTCTCTGCCTACTTGTGATCTCTCTCTGTCAAATAAATAAATAAAAATCTTTAAATAAAAAAAAATTTAAAAAAAGGATACCTATAAGAGTTGTGTATTCTGATATTTGTTGAATGAGTACAAGAATGAATGAATATGAAGTTAGAGTAATCATTGAGCCTTCCTTTGAAAGGGGCATTATTTTACTAATACAATAATGGAATTCTACACTTTTATTCAAGATTATATGCATACGTGTAAAGCATCACTTTTCATTGACAATGATGGGAAGTGTCTCAGTCCTTACTGATTTCTCAATTGAATTATATCACTGATGAATGATTTCATGACTGCGTGGTGAGAGGCTCTGTGATACTAACTCAGATCTTAGTATCTGGACACCAGAAACATGAGATTAAAAAGATAAGGAAGTGTGATGATTTCTCTTATTATTATTATTTTTAAAAATATTTTTCTTATTTATTTATTAGACAAAGAGAGAGAGAGAGCATGAGATGAGAGAGGTCAGCGAGAGAAGCAGACTCCCTGCTGGGCAGGGAGCCCGATGTGGGATTCGAATCCGGGACTCCAGGATCATGACCTGAGCTGAAGGCAGTTGCCCAACAAACTGAGCGACCCAGGCGCCCTCTCTTATTATTTTTTAATAATAAAAATATTATTATTTAGACCTCTCTTTCTTTCTTTTTCTTTTATGTATTCACTTGAGAGAGAGAGAGAAAGAGGAAGCATGAGTGGGAGAGTGGCGAAGGACAGAGAGGGACAAGCAGATACCCTGCTGAGTAGGGAGACTGATGAAGGGCTTGATCTCAGGACCTGGAGATCTGATCTGAGCCACAGCAGGCACTTAACAGAGATGCCCCTCCCCACCCGACCCCACCCACCTTTTTAAAAGATTTTGTTCATTTACAACAGAGAAAGAGAGAGGAGAGAGAGAGTATGCACGCAGGAGCAGGGGGAGGGGCAGAGGGAGAAGCAGACTCCCCGCTGAGCAGGGGGGAAGTGTGATGATTTCTTTTACCTTGGACTGAGAGGTGGATACTTCTCTAAGTTCTATTATATGTCCATTTATTATTTTCCTCCAAATCTCCAAATTTCTAACATCTTACAGGTATATTAATAGAATATATAGCAGTGGCATTGGGTCTACCCGCACATCACTCAGAAAAATTCCCAATTGTTTCTGTCTAGCTCTACCTAGTTTAGGGAGTGAGTTTCTTCATACTTCCTTCCTTCTAGGATGTACAATGTATCAAGACTGTTAAACAACAAACTGGTAACAGGTTTTGGTTGTTTTCTTTCTTTCTTTCCTTTTTTTTTTTTGTGGTGCCCCTCAATTACATTTATTCACGCCACAAAGGAAAAAACATGGGGCTCCTGGGTGGCTCAGTGGGTTAAGGCCTCTGCCTTTGGCCCATGTCATGACTCAGGGTCCTGGGATCGAGCCCCACTTCGGGTTCTCTGCTTGGCGGGGAGCCTGCTTCCTCCTCTCTCTCTGCCTGCCTCTCTACTTACTTGTGATCTCTCTTTCAAATAAATAAATAAATAAATAAAATCTTAAAACAAACAAAGGAAGCAACGTGTCTACAAGTGTAAGTCTTCCCATCTAACAGAGCTTGCTGAGATTTACAGCCAGACTGAGGTTCCATCTGATGTGTACTCCAAGTAAAGCTGGTTAATGACCCGGAGCAGGTGTAGGACTCAAAGCTTTCAAAACTTGACTTCTCTTATCAGCAATCCTGATTTTACAAATGATGAAGCCCGTCAACCCCATTCCTACCCAAATCTCCTTGTAAACCTGGGTATACTAGGGCCTCATTGGGACACAAACATTTTTAACAAGGCTTTGAAGCATCTAAACACAGGACCCCTGGCTAACTCCTACATGGCCAACAACTTGGAAAGGTCACTTTGACTTATTTACTTTAAGGATTGATTATTTATTTATTTATTTGAGAGAGGGCATGCGTGTACACATGTGGGGGGGGAGGGGCAAAGGGAAAGGGCCAAGCAGACTCCGTGATAAGCAGGGAGACTGAAACAGAGCTAGATCTGAGATCTCAGGACCCCAAGATCATGACCTGAGCCAAAGGTAGATGCTTTACTTAACCAACTGAGCCACCCTCACCTTCGTTTATTTTTAAAGGAGGAGGGTTCCACGTTTGAGGATGGTTCATCTTCCTGAATTCCTTCCATAAGAAATTTCAAGCCTTTTTCTCTTGCCCACTTTGAGGTCTCTATTCCTTCTATTATTCCTCCTTTCTCTTTACATTCTTCCTTCTCCCTTCTCTCTTTCTAGATCCAGTCCTCACAGTCTTGAGAGAAAAAAACAATATTTCTTCATGCATAGGAGGCTCTGGTCTTGGCCCTTGTCAGCAGTGTCCTTGGATCTCTGTTTCTGCTTTGGTGAGGGCTGGAAAGGAAGAAAGGCCCTTGGTTTAAAAGCAAGATAGAAATAGGTAAGGTAAATACAGAGAATCAATCAGATTCATATTCTGAGATACAAATGTGCCACAAATGCTGATTTATAATGCTGCCTTAACCGAAAGTTTTTGCTGTCTCTTCCAACCCTGCATCCTTTCTCAAAATGTGAACTTTTCTTCCATCAGTACCTCTGTGTTTCAACTCTCACAAACACACTTTCTGATTGTACCTCAATAATTTCATGACCACGTCTCTTTAAAATTATCATACATACACTGTAACAGTGGCATCTTGTTCTGGCTATTCTTTTCTTTCCCTTCTATTTACCTTAGTTCATTCTAACCAAACATCTCCAAATACATTACACATATTTTCAATTTGCTCTCTAATTCTCTTCTCACTCACTTGCAATCTGGCTTCTTTCTGCCTTTCTTTACCAAGACAAATATTGGTTTGGTCAAATTCACGAATTAAAAAAAAAATGCATGTGCTTTGACACTACTGCTCATTCTCTTTCTGTGATTTCCTGTTATGATTAGCTTTCTACATCACCACTTGTCTGGTGTTTGTAACTTTCTGGGTTTTATTGTATTAATATGTTTGATAATTTTTCTTATGCTCCATCAGTTTAAGTTGTAACATTGGTTCTGTAGTATTTCTTTCCTGAAGATGATTTTAAAATTCTATTCCATTTTTGTAAATCTCTAATATTGAGCCTACTTCCTGTCTTTTGGAGGATCAGAAACAAATTGCTTGGATTCAAGAACATTTTGAAAGGCTACCTGTGAAATAGCAGCAGAGTGCAATTTGTACTTCTCACACTTCTTTAAATATCACTTCTTTCAGGTTTTTCGTGACCCAAAAATAACAGGAAATTGATTCAATGTTGCCGCACCACTAAAATTTCTTCTTAGATTCAACGCACTCCCCCTCCCCTATTTTTACTGTCTATTTGTTATCTTCCTCGCCATTATAATTTGTAAACTCACTGGGCAGAAAATAATTGTGGATCTTTTAATTTGGAGTAGCCTGGAGTACATGGCTATTATGGTAACATGTTTTGAATGTCCTTGGTTTTAAAATCAACAATGTTAAACAACATTTGAGCTTTTCCCTTTTACTTTTCCTCATTCTCGGTTTGAGGTTTTTTTTCCTGGATACTCTCATTAGGTGATTTTTAATCAAGAATGGAGCCATTCTACAATAGGTGACTTGCAAATATTGAAAGAAAATATATTAGGCACCAAGTTATAGATAATTTAGATAATTTCATCTCCCGTTACAGTATAGTGGTTGTTCATGTGGGAAATCCTGGTCCTATTGCTTGTTTTGTTGTCTTGAGTGAATTTGTGAGCCTTGATTCTCTCGTGTGAAAATTAGGTGTAATAATAACCTACCTCTCTGAGTTTTTGTGAGGAATAAATGAAAAAATTCATATTAGATGTTTGCATATTAAGTGCTCAATAAACATTAACTAATTGGTCTGAAATGATTCTATTCATTTTCTTATAAAGTGACCTCAATAGAACTTCCATGTACCAGATAATTTGCTGGGTACTTACCAATACTATGCCTGTACTACAAATATTTTTTGCTTTTTTATTTTTTTGGTTTGTTTTTCTGATTTGTAATATTTCAGATTTCTAACAGAATCCAGAAGGTTGGGAGATTCCTTTAATGGATGAGAGAAATCTGAGATGTACTCCTATTGCCAGGTTTATTCCTGTAGCCCCCAGGTTTTGGAGATAAAGAGCTGTTAGCTTCATTTCATTTGGTATCATTCAAAACCCAACAAACTTGGATTTAAGGAGATGCTAATCAGTCCCACATAAAATCAATTGGTACTTTTTAAAATTTTTAAAAGATTTTATTTATTTATTTGTCAAAGACAGAGATCACAAGTAGGCAGAGAGGTAGGCAGATTGAGAGGGGGAAGCAGGCTCCCGGCTGAGCAGAGAGCCCGATGCAGGACTCCATTCCAGGACCCTGAGATCATGACCAGAGCTGAAGGCAGAGGCCCAATCCATTGAGCCACCCAGGCGCACCGATACCTTTTTTTTTTTTTTTTTAAAGATTTCACTCATTTATTACTTGACAGAAATCACAAGTAGGCAGAGAGATAGGCAGAGAGAGAGGGGGAAGCAGGCTCTCCGCTGAGCAGAGAGCCCAATGAGGGGCTCGATCCCAGGACCTTGAGATGATGACCAGAGCAGAAGGCAGAGGCCCAACCCACTGAGCCACCCAGGTGCCCCCAGTTGGTACATTTTTAATGAGCCCAGAAAAATCTTGGGAGTCCAATGACATCTTTTAAGCGGGGTTGGATAGGGGCATGCTGGACTTTAATTAATGGTGAAGGGACAACTTTGAGTTGTCTCCTTTGGCACTAAGTGTTGGTTAATTCTAATAGCACGGTTGGTTGAAAAGACCAAGAAACAATCTTCTAGCATAGATTTTGTTACAATTGACACTATATACAAGACTGGAAGATTCTACAATAAGATCTGTCCCCTCAAAGTACCTTTTCTGAAAAAGCCGCCCCACCTCTGACTGTTGCATATTTAACTTTTCTGCTGCAGTGGTTTCCAAGAAATCCATATCCATCAGGTGAGCTTGATTCCTCTGAAGATCAATAATTCACTCACCGTCCAGAAAATTCAACAAGTATTGATGGCCCATTCAGAGTCACATTGCAGGGCTGAGTGTACCGTGGTTTTCTAAAGTTCCTGCTCTAGCTGGGGCAAAGGGGAATAAAATAAATTGAAATGCAGGGCCCTATTGAGGAAATGAAGAGCTGTGGGACGTAAGCTTTGGGCACTACATAACTAGAAGTTCAGCTCTGCAACTCAGTAGTTCTGAAATGAACAGGTCATTTCAGAATGAGCAAGGTGAGAATGTTTTGTGGAACGATGCACTCCAGGAAGGTTCCAGCTCCCGGCGAAGGGTCACATCACGTTAGGTGTGTGAGGGCAGAAGGGGGTTAAGGTGACCAGAGCTTAGACGAGGAGTGTGACCTGACTCTTCCACGCACAAGGTAAGTAGGAAGGGATCCTTCCGGACCTTGGGCATGGCGTCAACGTCCTAGGCGCAGCGCATACCTGTGAAGGTAGGAAACCCTCGGGGCTGGGCCCTGGGCTGGTGGCCTTGCCGAGCCCGCGGGTGGTGAAAGCTTTCCGGCGGCCGCGCGCCACGTCACCTAACAGCTCCCCCTCCCCTTGTTCCAAGTCGCACGCGCGGAAGTAAACACCTAGACGTCATCAGGGCGCGTCTTCGCTTTTCCCCTCCCATCTCCCCTGATCGGTGGACGTGCTCACCTCCGCTCCGGGCCAGGTCTATGTCCCGGTTTCCCGCCGTCGCGGGCAGGGCGCCAAGGCGGCAGGAGGAGGGTGAGCGGTCAATAGACCTTCAGGAAGAGCGGCCTCCGGCTGTTTCCATCGCTGATAGAGGTGCGGTCCGCGGGACGCTGCGGAGGCCAGCGGGAGTTTCGGCATGGGGGTTTTGGGGGGATAAAAGTCCGCCTTTGGCGTGCAGAGAAAAGTGAAGAGGAGACCGCAGCGTTTTCCTCGCCTTCCAAGCCGGAGGCGAACTTTGTGTCCAATGAGCACTTTGGTCTAGATGGGGGCGGTCCCAGATCCAAGTTGGGTGAAGACCTTGCTGGGGGACAAAAAGTGAACCCCAACGCCTAGACGCGTTCTTTTCTTAAGGAGGCTCATAAAGCCTTTGTTCTCTACCCATCCTTCCCCCCCCCCACCCCACCCCACCCGCACTCGTCGGGCCGCCAGCCTGCCTTTGGGTACTGTATGAAGGGAGCCAGTTTCCAGGAGCCAGTTTCCATGGTTACCCACCACTTGGCCTTCTGGGATATCAGTCACTCTGAACGGGGACCTAACTTGAACCATGAATCAGAAGCAAACACAGGTGGCTTTTTTATTTTTTTAAATTCAGCTGAGAGATTCCTGCTGTGTTCTAGCTTTTGGTCTATTGTTTAATAAAATTGGATTTTGTGCTTCTCTGCAGGTATGCTTGCATATACATTGCCTTGTGCTAGGCTTACTTCCTCAAGTACTCTGAATCGCATTAGCAAATGCTCATGTTGTTAGATTTTACCAAAAAGTTGTTCTGGGCTTGTGAACCCTCACATACAAATTGGACATAGATGATTTATCTGAGAAGTAATGGACTGATCTCTTCCAGTCCTAAAATTCTATTGTCTTTTTCTGTTCAGTTCTGGGAAATTGAGTCAGAGATAGCTTGACAGTCCTTTTAATTGCAAAATTGTTTCTCTGTTATTACAGAAGAGAAAGGATGCACATCACAGGAAGGAGGAACTACTCCAACTTTTCCTATTCAAAAACAAAGAAAAAAGCTTATTCAAGCTGTGAGAGAAAACTCATTCCTTATTGTTACTGGAAATACAGGAAGTGGTAAAACAACTCAACTCCCAAAATATCTGTATGAAGCAGGTAATTTTATTCTGGGATAATATTGGGAGTATTTAAAAATAGATCCTCTTAAAAGCTAATAGGACTTCTGTATTGCACAGATATCCACCATTTGTTCTACAGTCCCATTTCTTCTCTTGGTACATCCCTTCTACATCTTCCCTGCTTTTTTATGGTCTTATTTCATGTTTAGGAGTTGACTCAGATAACAATTTTTCCATTTTTAATTACCATAATATTAGTTATAGGTAGATATTCTTTGCTATAGAATGAGGTTGACTTGCAGTAGACTGTTAACCATTGGGTTTTGACATAATTTACAGGAATATGGTGATACCTCTTGCTGACATTAATATTTCTTGGTTCTTTTTCCAAGTATTATCAGGTAAATATTTATTCCCTGACTCCATAACCCAAGTCAGCTAACAGATTATCCCTAAAGTGTCTTTTCCTTCTGTATGTATCCCTAAAGTGTCTTTTCCTTCTTATGGTATCTTCTGTATGTATCCCTAAAGTGTCTTTTCCTTCTTATGGTATCATAAGGTTGGTATAGAGCAAAATTATACTGAATGTTATTCATTTAAAAAATAAAAATTTCTTAGCTGATACTCAGTCTCATGTATCAGATCTAATGTGCCATTTATTAAGACATACCACTATTTTATATACTGTTGATAAAGGAAAAAATTACCATCAACTGTAAGACACATCTTACAGAGACTAAAGTGGTAAAAAATGGATCTGTGAAAGGTGGTATATTTAAACTTTGGGGGGAAAAGTAAATCCTTAGGAAGTCTATGAAATTTTATGGATTTCTAGGAATTAAACATTTTGACTTACTCTTTCAAGTAACTCTTTATACTGAAATTGGGAGGAAAACCTAATTAAAACATGCATATTTTGAGTGGAAAATATGTATTCTTGTTTTTTATTACCACTTAAATTTCCATGGTCATGTCGTTAATTTGGAGAGTTTTCTTTTGCAAACACTTGGAACAGTTTGTGTTGATTGGTCTGAAGGAATTTGGCTCCAGTTGGAAGCAATTGTTAATAATTTTGTGTTTTTTTTTCCTCTGGTTTTGGTAGGGTTTTCACAACATGGTATGATTGGTGTGACTCAGCCACGAAAAGTAGCTGCTATATCAGTTGCTCAGAGGGTTGCTGAAGAAATGAAATGCACTTTGGGATCCAAAGTAGGGTACCAAGTTCGTTTTGATGATTGCAGCTCTAAGGTACAAAAGTTTTATTGCTGTTCAAGTCCTGTAAACTTATAGAAAGATTGGAGATAGTTATGAAAGATTTTAACTTCAAATTTGCATTTATATTTTAAAGAAACAAAGCCCCAGATTAGGATTAATTTTTGTTGTTCATTGTTAAATGATTTAGCTTGGAAGTGTTTAATAGTTTTACTACTTTCTCCCTTCTCAATTAGTTTATAAGTGACAGTTATTAAGGATTCTCTTGTGTTTTTTAGCTGTAAGACTCCTGGACCTGTAACTTATATTTGTAATATTTAAAACAATCTTTCATTATGCTAAAATATATATAACGTAAAATTGACCATTTCAACCATTTTTAGGTGTTACATTTCATTGGCATGAAATACAGTTACAATGTTGTGTATCCATCAACACTGTATTTTCAGAATGTTGTATCATCTCAAACAGAAACTATATCTACTAAACATTAACTCCCCCATTCCCTCCTCCCGCCAGCCTGCAGTAACTTCTGTTCTACTTTCTGACTTTACAAATTTGCCTTTTCTGTGCGCCTGGGCGACTCAGTCGTTAAGTGTCTGCCTTTTGCTCAGGTCCTGGGATAGAGCCCCACATTGGGCTCCCTGCTGGGTAGGAAGCCTGCTTCTCCCTCTCCCACTCCCCCTGCTTGTGTTCCCTCTCTCGCTCTGTCTCCCTCTGTCAAATCAATAAATAAAATCTTTTTAAAAAAACCAACCAAACAAATTTGCCTTTCCTAAGTACCTCAAATAAGTTGAATCGTACAATATTTGGTCCTATGTGTTTGGATTGGTTCATTTAGTATAATGTTTTCAAGGTTCATCCATATTACATATTTGTATTCCTGAAGTCAGTTGAAAATAGACAACTCAGCAAAGTCAGTAAGCAAATATTTATTGAGTATCTTCTGTATTCAGGCACCAAAAAGTTTAAAATTGTTTTCTTTTTAATAGTTAATGGTTATAATTTATATTCCTTCAGGATTTTTTAATCCTATACCAAATACAGAACAATCCCTAATTAAATATTGTCCCTAATAGGAATGGCCATCAATTACAACACATAGTTACTCCCCAAAATACTATGTTTGCATTCCTAGTGGTTACTGCTGGGGAGTTTTTCTTTTTTCTTCCTTTGTTTTCTGTGTGTACTGTTACTAACTTTTAGCTTTTGGACCTTATTCTCACCTTGTTTTAATGTGAGGCAATAGACACAATTTTTTTTAAAAAGATTTTATTTATTATTTATTTGTCAGGGGAAGAGAGAGCTCACAAACAGGGGGAACAGCAGGCAGAGGGAGAAGCAGGCTCCCTACTGAGCAAGGAGCCCCATGTGGGCCTTGATCCCATGACCTTGCAGACGTTTAGCTAACTAAGCCACCCAGGCATCCCTGACAGACACAACTTTTAAAATAAGCAAATAGGGAAGAAGAGAGCGATAGGAAATTGTGCACCTATTTCCTCTGCCTTTTCTGCTGAATCCTCTAAAACAGTGACTGAGACAGGGAGATGGATCCCATTTCATTGTTTCTCACAACTTGCTCATGGGAATGCACCGCATTATCTTACACTTTCTCCAGACTACTTTATATTTCATTGTCCTGTTCTATTGCTTTATCCTGGAACATCCACCTTAGTTCCCTATCTCTGTCCCTGTATAGATCACAAGTTTTATAATTTATCATCCTTGTTATTAGACTAATTTATATACTTTTTTATTTAGTCAGATTAGGTGAATCACTTAATGTCTTCACATTTTGGGGGGGAATTTAGTCTGCAAAGCAGGGGTCAATTTCTGTAACTCTCTCTATATATAAGTTGATTCACTCTGCTGTTTGAACATTAGGAAACCGCAATCAAATATATGACTGATGGATGTTTACTGAAACATATTCTGGGAGATCCAAATCTTACCAAGTTCAGTGTCATCATTTTAGATGAAGCCCATGAGAGAACTCTAACTACAGTGAGTATTTTTATATGCTGGTTGTTACTAGTTTACTTATTTGGGGTAGCTTTTACCCTGTAGAGAATTTCCTGGTCTTACTTACATTTTAATCTATTGAAATAAGAATTCTTTAGTTGGGAAAGCAAAATATTTAAAATAAATTGGTTGGGGGCGCCTGGTTGGCTCAGTGGGTTAAGCCGCTGCCTTCGGCTCAGGTCATGATCTCAGGGTCCTGGGATCGAGGCCCGCATCGGGCTCTCTGCTCAGCAGGGAGCCTGCTTCCCTCTCTGTCTCTGCCTGCCTCTCCATCTACTTGTGATTTCTCTCTGTCAAATAAATAAATAAAATCTTTAAAAAAAAAAAATAAAATAAAATAAATTGGTTGGTAGGTATACTTGTCACTTATTAGAAATTTACTTTTTTTTCCAGGACATCTTGTTTGGTTTATTGAAGAAGTTATTTCAGGAGAAGTCTCCTAATAGGAAGGAACATTTGAAGGTTGTGGTGATGTCAGCAACTATGGAATTAGCCAAGCTCTCTGCATTCTTTGGAAATTGTCCAATATTTGATATACCTGGAAGGCTTTATCCAGTCAGAGAAAAATTCTGCAATTTGATTGGCCCACGGGACAGAGAAAATACTGCATATATTCAAGCGGTATTACTTGGCATCCTTTTTATGTCTTTTTATATTTATGGTTCCAGTTGATTGAGTAGCTTAGTAATTCATTTGTTCCCTTATATTTTAATGGCAGCCCTTATACGTCATATAACTTTTGAGAACCAAATTTAATTTTTCTGTGGAATAAGGGGAGTGGGGGTACTGTATTTCCATCAACATGTTATGCTTGTGTTTCTTGCTTTAGATTGTGAAAGTGACCATGGATATCCATTTGAATGAAATGGCTGGAGACATCTTGGTTTTTCTGACTGGTGAGCATTCAATATCAGTTTTAAGAATTTTACTATTTATATAAGAGCAGAATGTGGCACCACAATAGAGTATTACTTTTGTTGGGAAATCTGGGCTTTAACTCATATTGCCTTACTTCTGTATGATTATCTAGAAGTTTCGGATATTCTATCTTACATAAGATATATAAAATAATTCTATACTGCCATAAAAACTGCCAGTCTTGGGGCGCCTGGGTGGCTCAGTGGGTTAAGCCGTTGCCTTCGGCTCAGGTCATGATCTCCGGGTCCTGGGATCGAGCCCCACGTCGGGCTCTCTGCTCTGCGGGGAGCCTGCTTCCTCCTCTCTGCCTGCCTCTCTGCCTACTTGTGATCTCTGTCTGTCAAATAAATAAATAAAATCTTAAAAAAAAAAAAAAAAAAAAAAAAACTGCCAGTCTCATGAGGAAATATATGTAAAACACACTGACTTTTTAGGAAAAAGATATTAAATGGTAGAGTATTAATATTTTTATTAGTCTACCTTATATAGAGCTGTTACCACACTAAACAGTCCTGGATCTGAATGATTCATTTCATTATTTCAAAAAGGCATCCTACAAATTCATTTCTTCTTTGAGTGGTGGGATGGTACTGTGTGATAGCAGTACATGAGGTGTTGAATCCATGTCTCATAGGCCTTTTTTGGAAGTAAAAAATAGATTAATTAAATCCTAAACTAGTGTGATTCTTCAATTAGCAGCATCCTACTAACAGAAATGAGTCATTTCATCGCTCACCTCCTACTCTGCCTTGTACTGATGTCAGAAGTGAGACATAGTCTCTGCCTTTTTCAGGTTACTTAAGTATTTTGAACTACCCCTGAATGCCGTATCTCTTGGACTAGATTCTTCTATATTAATGATTTACTTTACTGGGTCTTCCTCAGATACTGTGTTAACAAGATGATAAGCTTGAAGATTATAAACATTTTTATTTCTGTAGAGGTTTAAATTCCTTGGGAACTGGTGTTTTATTTTTAATTCTGTTGTTGAGATTTGGTTCAACTTAGGAGTTCATCTTCTTTAGATCAAATGAGATTTAAAGTAGCTATTGTGCAAAAATAATTTTAATCTAGAAGGCTTATCTTTTTTCATTCTTAAATTAATTTTGCTGTTGCTGACGTTATTTTCCCTCCCTCATTTCAGGTCAGTTTGAAATTGAAAAAAGTTGTGAGTTACTTTTTCAGATGGCAGAGTCTGTTGATTATGATTATGATGTTCAAGATACAACTCTGGATGGTTTGTTAATATTGCCATGTTATGGATCTATGACAACAGGTAAGTCCTCACTAGAATAGAAAATTTGACTAATTTTAAAAAATTGTTGGATATGTACAGAGTAGTGTATTTAAAGCGTTTAGGTCAATTAATTTTAGAAACAACTAATTTTTTTTAAAGATTTTATTTATTTGTTTGACAGAGAGAGATCACAAGTAGGCAGAGAGGCAGGCAGAGAGAGAGAGAGAGGAGGAAGCAGGCTCCCTGCTGAGCAGAGAGCCCAATGCGGGGCTCGATCCCAGGACCCTGAGATCATGACCTGAGCCAAAGGCAGAGGCCCAACCCACTGAGCCAACCAGGCACCACACAAACAACTAATTTTTATAACCAACACCCAAATTATGAAGTAAAACTTTAAGGGAACCAACATTCCTTGAGAGAAGTGATTTTTTTTTTTCCTCCAAATCTTTTCATATTCACTTTTTCAGGAGCCTTGGACACTCGCCCCCACACACCTTGATATTGTTTAAGAGTAGGCTCTGTCCTCTCAGCAGAACAGAGATAGTGTTGGTAATTTTTTGAAATTAGTACTATAATTTCTTGATAGTAGTACCATAAGTCAAACCTAATTTAGTATTGCCAGAGAATTTCTAGAAATCGTATATATCCAGGTAGATCTGAGACTAAACACAGTGGATTATTTTCTTTTGAAGTAGCACACAGTCTCCTTTTCAAGAATGATGCCGTTCTTTTGTAATTTCAAACAGCAAATGCAAACTTATTCTAATATTTGTTCATAATGTTGAATTAGGTTTAGAATTTGTTTAGTAAAATTACTTTATTATGGAATTTGGTATGTAAAATTAAAGGGGATTTATTTAGAGTTTGATTGTGGTTAGCATTTAATGTAGTGTAAAAAGCATTTGAATGTTTTTATATTTTATTGTTGTTTTTGTTGAGGAGGTGGTTGTTAATCTTGTGTTAACAAAAATTACGGATATGTGTTTTGGCAAATAACCATAGACCTCATGCTATTTTAGAAATCTCTTTTGTGATGATATTAGGCCTTGCCCTCCATATGGATATCTATTTTTAGGTTTTTGTATTTTTAAGGGAATTTTTAGGGTCATTATTAGATATTTAAGGTTCTCATTGTTTTCTGGAGATTTGATCTGTTGGCTCCCTTAAAAGTTACTTTGTTTACTGCTGAGGTAATTCAAAACTCATTACGGTTGTTTTGTTTTTGACCATTAACAATATAAATGTATTTTTCTGTGTAATTTTATTCTTTCCTTTATTATTGTCACAATGAAAATAACCTGCTGAGTCTGCTATTGTGTCGTTTAATGGCCTGAAAAAGTTTTTATACTATTAAAGGTTGCAAATGACCTCCTCTTTCTCAAATCTCATAGTTTTTCTTTTTTTTTCATTAGTTTGTATTTTGATTTTGTGATAATAATGCCTCCTTGAAATTCTGTCATCCGGGGTAATATTTAATTACCTGGTTCTCCTGACACCGTTTCTCTAAGTGTGCTGCCCTCCCACCCTTCCCAGACCTTTTTCCTCTCTCATGTGACTATTTTTTAAGGTTTTATCCTTAGCTTTCTGTTTTCCTAGAATTCTCTGTTTCGGAGAGGTTGACTATCTCTAGTTAATTCTCACTCCTGCATTCTAGAACTCATGGATCTCCTCACAGGGCTTTCTAGTCTGTGCGTCATATCATCCTAGATCATTTAGTCCAAATAAGTGATAGCTCCTACAGGTAGTTTTTTTTTTTGTTTTTGTTTTTGTTTTGTGTGTGTGTGTTTTGTTTGTTGTTTGTTTGCTTTTGTCTTGTCCAAATCATTCATTCTTCTTTTTCATTTTTCAATGTCATTGTTAGAGTTGGGATCCTCAATTTGCTTTCCTGAGTTTAACATAACCTGCTAACCTGTTTTCCCTGATATAATTTACCATCCTATCTGCAGTGGTAAGCATCATCTTTCAAAAGCACGAATCTGATTGTGTCAGTTTCCTGTTGGGTATCTCAACCATTCCCTGTTACCAGCTGAATTAAAATGCTAACTTAATAACTGAATTAAAATGCTAACTTAATAACTTGGCATTCATTATTCTTCCAGTGTGATCTCAGCCTGCTTTCAGCCTTAATTCCCAGTGTATGAGATTTTTTGTGTTGGCGTATATGTGAGAATGGTAAAGATGTAGAGCTGGCTGTCAGTAGAGGCATTACTGAGGAGGGTTTTGCTTGTTTATTTTAGTTTCCCTTTGGTTCCAAGGGTGAGCTATTGGTGATCCATTATGAGCATAATAATATTTATGGGAGCAATTTCTAGCAATGCAAAGAGGCATTCAAATGGAGCTGAGGAAGTACTGAGTAATGGATGAAGTTGGGAGTAGCAGGTTCCTGGGATCCTAGGCTTTTTTTTTTTTTTGTAAGTGTCACTAATACAATACAGCATGTACTTTCTTTATTATTGCTACTTCAGGTGGTGGGGAGAAACACTATTATAATATTATTATGTCTTAGGAACATAAAGCTTGTGCTTGGGAGTGAGGAAAGGAAAGAAGGGTTTCCTGCTTGTAGCCTTTTGTGAAGAGGGCTCAAAAATGACTCAGATCTAGGTTTAGTAAAATAAGTGGAGATTATGAGGGGGATATGTTGTATTTGCTTTTATTTCTGGGCTAGTCATGAGGGCGGCCGACTATTTTAAAGGGACATCTTAAGGTATCTCCCTAATTGACATAAAAAAAATTCTCAACTGTCAGATATGAAGATCCCTTCTAATGCCAAGATTATATGATCCCACTCCCTGGGCTGAACTCCTAACCCGTATCCTTTGAGGTGTTTCTCTCAAGCTGAAAGTGTAGGCAGTTTTTTAAATTCCATTTCCTTCCCCATCTTTTTTGTGACAGCATTTGATATTTCCTTAACTGGAACTCCTCCTTTCCCTTTTATTCTCTCCTCTTACTGGCTGAAATCCTGCTGTTTTGTTTCATAAGTACAACCACCTCAATGAAAACCTTCCCTGATTTCCCACCTCACAACTGGCTTTGATCTCTTCTTTATTTAAACCTCGTGGTGCTTTGCTACACCTCTTGTGGCCCTTAACACATTCTACCTCGTGTCATCTTTGCCTCATCTCCTTTCTGAAATTGTGAACTACTTAAGTATTATGTGTTGAAAAGTCCTGATTAGATGTTTGTTAAACTGAGTTCCAGATTCTTCGCTTTCTGCTAGACATTCTGTTATGTCTTGTAGCAAAACACTGGCTGTGTCTAGACCCTTATACTTGTTTCCCTCAAACTGTTTTGCTCTAGGAAACCTGGGTGGCTCAGTTGGTTAAGCAACTGCCTTTGGCTTAGGTCATGATCCTGAAGGCCCCAGTACTGAGTCCTGCCTCAGGCTCCCTGCTGAGCGGGGAGTCTGCTTCTCCCTCTGACCTCTCCCCTCTGATGCTCTCTCATTCTTTCTCTCTCAAATAAATAAATAAATAAAATCATGAAACAACAACAAAAACCTGTTTTGCTTCTGAATTTCCTCTTTTGTTCAAGATTTTGCAATAATTCAGTTTTACTGAAATATATCTGTTACTTCATAAGCAACAAATATTTGCATGGAATTTGACTATTTTAGCACTAAAAGTAATTATCTGAATTCAGTGCTTCTTAGCCTTTTTAGAGGGTGGAGTCTCAGATTCTTTTTAAAAGATAATGAGGGCACCTGGGTGGCTCAGTGGGGTTAAAGCCTCTGCCTTCAGCTCAGGTCATGATCACAGGGTCCTGGGATCGAGCCCTGCATCGGGCTCTCTGCTTAGCGGGGAGCCTGCTTCCTCCTCTCTCTCTCTCTACCTGCCTCTCTGCCTACCTGTGATCTCTGTCTGTCAAATAAATAAATAAAATCTTAAAAAATAAAAAAATAAAAGATAATGAAAGCCATGGTTTCTTTCTCTAGAAAAATGCACATATACCTATAAATATTTTTCTTAGATAATCAGACTTCTTTATTGAACAGATAGAGGCTAAGTGATGTTCCTGAGGTCACATGGGAAACCTGTGTTTGGTAACTGGTTATTCAGTAGGGGGTGAAAAAATAGTACATGTGTTATAAGAATACATGAAGAAAAAGAAAGGAACTTTACCTTGGATTAGCGTGTATTTTAAAAGAGGAAAACTGCACATTTAGTTGATTGCATTAATCCAAAAGTAGTTTTCTTTCTTTCTTCTTCCTGCAAAACAAAGACATTGCATTTTTGCAAGTACCTAGAATTTGGCTTTGTTGGTGATAATTTCCTTAAACGTTAAGATTAAAGATGAGGGGAGAATAAGGCTAGTGAACTTCACATAAAAACTTTTACTGTACCCTCTCCAAATGCGAAAATTTTTCCTTTGGCTTACAAAACATACATAGTTGTAAAGAATACATAGTTGTGGAGTATGTAGTTGTAAAATATAATCAGAAAAGGAAGAAACATAATTAAACTTAGAACACAGCAACATAGTTAAGTGATAATCACTATTAATATTCTGAGGTATATTCTAAGCTTTTTTAATGTATTTAAATGTATTTTTATTGTTTAGCTTTTTCTAATAAAAAATGACATTTTGTTTTATGTGTTCTTACTGTTTTTCTCTTTAGCCCTTTGTAGAAATTTTTAAAGTGTAGAAAAGTACAAACACAATTCATTTCCCATTGTGCAGAATTAACATACTCTTTTTTTTTTTAAGATTTTATTTATTTATTTGGCTTTAACCCTCTGAGCCACCCAGGCGCCCCCAGAATTAACATACTCTTAGTGTCTCTGCATTTTTGCTCCAGTTTTCCTTTAAGAAAAATCATTCAATTAAGGAAAAGTGATATAGTTACATTATAAAGAATTCAAGCAGTGTCCAAAGTTAAAAAGGTAAAAATAATCACCTCAAGTTCCTCCATTCAAAAATAACCAGATGTGTGTGTGTGTGTGTGTGTGTGTGTACATATAGAAGGATATGGAAGTAAATAGGTTGATTGATAGAAATACTTTTTAAAAGTGTGATTATGCTGTTAGTTGCTTTTTAAAAAAGTACTTAATTTTATGTGAATTTCCTAGAAGGAATTGTTAAATGTCAAGTAACTTTCTTTACCATATGAGAATATGATATAAAAGGTTGCTTTCAAGTCTAAAAAGATGAAAAATTTTAAGAAGTTGAAGTTAATCTCTTCTTCTTTTTAGACCATGTGTGATTGGAGATCTTACCTACTGATTCTCTGATTGAAAGATAAGGACTTAAGTACTTTGACTCTTCTGTATCTTTCCATTCTGATTTTTGTTAGTTATTTTTACATTGTTTAGATGTTTATCATCAATATTTTTACCATGCTTTTTCCATTCTTAAGTTACTTTTGGTTAATTTTCAATTGCCTGGGTTTTGTTAACTTTTTTTTTTTTAAATAGAAGGGCTCTTGAGTGCAGCTTTTTGTTACTACTCTTTTATGTTTGAGAATGTCTTGCTTTTGCCTTTATGCTTGAGCTGTATTGTGGCTGGGTTTTATGTTCTTGGGTCATACTTTGTTTTCCTTAGAACTTGGTAGATGTTGTCCAGTTGGCTTCTGGCATTGAATGTTGCTGTGGAGAAGTTAGAGGCCAGCCTGTTGTTGTTTTTTTTTTTTCCCTTCCTTGTGATTTGCTTTTTCTGTCTGATTGCCTGAAAAAATTATTATTCACTTTCTCTTTCCCTCTCTCTCAGAAATAGTTCTGCTTTGGAATCTCTTGGGGGGACTTTGGGACAAGATATTCTATGAGGAAGTTTCATTGGCCTTAACATATAATATGTCATATACGTGGATCTAGGATTGTTCCTTCATTTTTAGTGTTAAGCGGTCTCTCAATATCCTTATTTCTTGGTAGACTTTGGACATCTTTTTTGCCTCTTTGCCAATCCCCCACCCTCCCCATTAATAACAGCCTGGGACCTTACTGTATTGTAATGAAAGTATTCCATTTCCTCTTTCCTTCCTGGAGAGAGAGAATGTGCTTTAGGATATAATTAACTTTTTTTTCAAACCTTTATAAACAAACATAAAACTGGTACGTGTTGGCTCGGTTAGGAGAGCATGCAGCTCTTGATCTCAGGGTTGTGAGTTTGAGCCTCACATTGGGTTTAGAAATTACTAAAAAAAATAAATAAACTGGTGTATGTACTCGGGGAATATGGTATTAAAGTGTGTGGATGAAATGGAAATGAAATAAACGTGAGTCTTGTCAAAACAGCAGTTTTAAGACTTTCTAATTGATTATAGTGAACAAAATGGTAAATGAAACTGAAATTTTTCTTGAACTGAACATTTAAAATATTAGGTATTTTTAGAAATGGATTGATTGAAAAACAGACTTGATTATAGGTACACATGTTCAGAAAGGACATTTTTAATTTATGTAGATTTTTAGGGTCGTGTGGTAGAAAGGATGTTAGCTTACTATTTATATAATGCATTTTTTATTTATCAATTCATTGAACTCTGTTGAACACTTTCTGTGGTCCAGACACTGTTCTAGGTAGTGGGGATATGTCTTGAATAAAAGAAAATCCTTGTTTCATGGAGCTACATTATAGTAGAACAAGTAGATCATAAATAATGTATAAGCATAATTTGAACTACAAAGTATTATAAAACTCCTTTGAACCATCTGGAAGAAATGAGCTACCTAAGTCTAATATCTAAAAAATAATTCTTAGTCAAAGTTAACTACAAATCCTCTTTTTGCCAGATACTCTACTGTTTGTAATTTAACAATTTTCAGAATGCATTGACACTGTCCTTATCAGCCTTCGCTTACCTTCTTTCACCCATACCATAATCATTTCCTTGCAAGCATTCTTAACTCTCTTGCCTTATTTTGTGCTTAACCTGGCAGGAGAACAAATCTGGCTAAATCTGTCTTACTACTTAATTTACACTCAGTCCCCTCAAGGCCTGGGAAGAGCCAGGAACACAGAAATGTTGTCTTAACTTTCATGGCTAATTCATTATTTTTAGACTTTCCTTCATGTACTTTAACCACTTCCCTGTGGTTCACAAGTTCATTTTTCTTCTTTGCAAGAGACTAGCCTAATCAAATAGAGCATCTCTTGGACCTTATTCCAAATTCCAGGAGATTGCCTCAGCTTGGGGGAGATGTTTATCTTTGGTGCCATAAACTATGGCTGGAGGAACAAGGTATAGTACAAGCATTGCTGCTGGGTTCACTCTTCAGAATCTGTGGTTAGGGGAAACGAATGTCATGTTACTTGCATAGAGAGGTAGATGCCCCAAAAAGTGAAAACCACTTAACTGGTCAATCTTTAAGGTATGTGGAGGCCTTTAATTGTAGTTCATGGATGGGCTACGGTGAGTTCCTGAATACCCTGAAATTGAAGTGTGTGTGTGTGTATACATATGTGCCTTTTAATGGAGAAGAGGGCTACAGTTTTTAAATATTCTCAAAGGGAGCTGTGACCTACATAAAGGATTCTATAGGATTTATTTTAGCAATAATCTCTGATTTAATGGATCTAGAAATGTTAGCAGTAAAAGGTGAGGCAAAGATGAGTTTTGCTATTTTGAATTCAAGATAATTAAAGAGGTGAAGGAAGCACAACTTTTAACGAAAAGAAGTTGGTTTTTCAGAAGTGGAGTTTGACAAATGCATGTTGTAAATTAACATTTTCTCTTTACATGTATTTTAGATCAACAGAGAAGAATATTTTTGCCACCTCCACCTGGAATTAGAAAATGTGTCATATCCACCAATATTTCTGCAACGTCTTTGACAATAGATGGAATTAGGTACAACTTTTAAAGTTTCTTTTAAAGCAAAGGAAGCCACTTAATTTTGAGTTTGTTCCTCTATGTCCTACAGTAATTTCCTTGTTAACCTACTTGTAATCACCTACTATTTTTTTATAATTATCGTTTACCATGATTAGGAAATGGAGTAGGAGGTACACATAGTGTTCCTGATTATAATTTTGAACTACTTTTATTTGGCAATTTGTAGCTTTGTCTTCCCAAATTTAAGATTATGTGTAATGCTTCATGGGTTTCATTATTCATTATTCATTAACTAGATAGCCAGAGCTGTTTTTGTATACTCATTATCAGGATATACCTAGGATAATAAGATACTCCCTTCTCATCTGGCACCTCCACTTGGTGGAGTTGTGTGTCCAAGTGTTGTACATCCAAGTGTTTAGCTGAAGGTACTCTTTCTCACTTTTCACCTTTTTGTGAAATGAACTATTCTGTGAGTCTCTTATTTTTTAAAGTAATCAATGATACCATCAATTTTTGAGTAAATTAAGTGGAGAAACACTGGGAAACTTTAAGTCTAGACTGATGGTTAATGTGAAGTTCTTTTCGTCTTTTGACCACAGCCATTTTGGATATTTATCTTTTATCCAGTATATTTTATGTCCTTAACTAAAAATCTCTCTGTTTGCCACAGGAAGGCTGGATCTGAATCTCAAAGATCCTATGTCATTCTTTTGTGTAAAATGATCACCCAGAGCTAAGAGGAAATTTAATTTCCTTTGGTTTTCTCTTTTGCTATAAAAATGATTATTTCAGTAAGGACTTTCACTTCTTTGCAGTAAGTCTTCCTCTGTAATTTTCTGTTTCCAGCAAAGGCAAAGTCATTAAATAGTATGTTTTGGAATGTTCCCTTAGTGAATGATGGACTTACTACAATTCCTAACTTAGTTTTTTACCTGACTTGTTCTCTGTTTAGTTGACTTAAATGGTGTTGTTAAAGGCTACCTTGAATTAAATTCTAAACCTGTTAGAGTGGTCTAGAGGTGACTTTCAAGTTTATTCTTTTAGAGGAGAAATTCACATAATATAAAATTAACATTTAAAAGTGAACAATTAATATTTAGTACCTTTACAGTGTTGTACAAACACTAACACTACCTCTGCCTACTTCTAAAACATTTTTATTACCCTAAAATAAAACTCTGTATCCTTTTAGCAGTTATTCCCTATGCCCCCCTCCATTCTAACCTTTGGGAACCACCAGCCTATTTTCTGTTTTTATGGAGATTCTATTCTGAGTGTTTCATATAAATGGTTGAACAATGTGTGACCTTTTGTGTCTGGCTTCTCTCACTTATAGTGCTGCCCAGGTTCATCCACATGGCAGCATGTATCACCACTTCATTCATTTTTGTGGCTGAATAATATTCTGTTATATGTATATACCATAATTTGTTTCTCCATGTATCCCTTAATGGTTAATGGACATTTAGGTTATTTCTGCCTTTTGGCTCTTATGAACAGTGCTTCTATAAAAATGTGTCTACAATTACTAGCTGAGTACTTCTTTCAGTTCTTTTGGGTATGCACTGAAGAATGTAATTCTGTGTTTAAAATTTAGAGGAACCTTCAAACCTTTTGCATATTGGCTTAACCATTTTACATTTCCATTAGTAATGCACAGGGGTTCTAATTTCTTGACTTTCAAGTTTTACGTTTAATATAAAAGGCATCATATAGTTGGTAGTTTGGTAGAAAAGGAGAATCCGAATTGGCCAAAAATCAACAAGTCTTATATTCTAGAAACTTAACTGGTTTTCATTCTTCTTAGATATGTGGTAGATGGTGGCTTTGTGAAGCAGTTAAATCACAATCCCAGATTAGGGTTGGACATCCTGGAGGTGGTTCCAATTTCAAAGTAAGTCTCTATGTCAAGCTTTTTTGTTCAAAGAACAGTTTATTAGGTCATTTTTAACTGGTTAGGATGTATGATGTTAACTACTTGGTACCTTTTGGGGACTTCTTTTTTTCTTCTTCTTAAGGAGTGAGGCGTTACAGCGAAGTGGCCGAGCTGGCAGAACTTCCTCAGGAAAATGCTTTCGGATCTATAGTAAAGATTTTTGGAACCAGTGTATGCCTGACCATGTGATCCCTGAGATTAAGAGAACTAGTTTGACATCTGTAGTTCTGACCTTAAAGTGCCTTGCCATACATGATGTTATAAGGTATGTAGACAATTTGAAGAGAGAAAAATTTGTTAGGATGGAGCCAGGTTATTCCTCAGAATTCTTTTGAGGTATTTGACTCCTACATCCCCTTCGTTTAGAGGTTTAGCTAAACCCAAATAAAAGATTTCTTTGCAGTGCTTTCCTGTGATTTGATTCCTTGCTCCTGTTTTAACCTTGGCCTAATGGGGTGCTCCATGCTGATGTTTATTTGGATCATTTAGTGATCACTGCTTATCTGTAATGAAAGGTATATAATAACCCTTATTCCAACCAGAAAGTGGTTTTCTGGTAGCATCTTTTGTGTGACCAGCATTGTAGCAAGTACTGTGAGAGATAGAGTAATACTCTGATTGTATTTTGCTTTCACTAAACTTAAATCCTATTAAGGAAACAAGATTCAGACACATGAAAGAAAGAATGGAACAGCTGTTAAGTTCCTCAAATGTTAAACTATATAAATAGTTGGCATAGGATAGAATATTGTTGTAGGGGCTTGGAATTTCATATTATACATGATAGAGGAAATAATGAAGGAAAATACTGTTCTTGGTCTTAATTTTAGTCTAAATTGTCTGCAGAAGTGTCAGAAACTGTGGGAGAAGGTGAGTGTGTGTTCATAAGAAGGGAAATAATTACTAGGTATGTCCAAATATGTATTGTATACTCTTGGAAAGCCAATTAAAATATTTTTTGGATAGTTTAAAACTAGAGATTTTCCAAATGAGAATATAGATCTTAGAAAGAGAAAAACATATAATATATGAAATTCTCACTCACCAATGAGAAAGAAGAACCATTTAAATAAATCTAAATGGCTGAACAGAAAGCTTTCAGATGAACCCAGATTTTAAAATAATATTCATAATATGATTTTTGTGAATAATACATAATTACAAAGCAACATATAATCAAGAATAAATATATATTAGAAAAATATGAATAATATTAAGAATGGCATATAATTAAGAATATATATATTAGAGAAGTAGGAATAATAATTACATAATATCATCATCTGCACTGAGTTAATTTTTCCATCTTAAGTTTTAAGACTTAGAATGTACTAAAAGTCCTCAAGATGCTAAAGCCAAAAAACAAAAAAATTCTCCTCTCTCTCTTTCTCCTTCTCTCTTTTTAGGATTTTATTTTTAAGTAATCTCTACACCCATTGTGGGGCTCGAACTCAGAACCCCGAAATCAAGAGTCACATGCTCCACCAACTGAACCAGCTGGATGTCCCTCTCCTCTCTCTTTTTGTTTATTTATTTATTTATTTACCCCCCTCCCCCACCCCCGCGCCTTTCTCTTTTTAGTATGTGCGTAGAATAAGGAGAAATAGAGCCAGTATTAACTTTCAGATTTTGGGTTATAGAAGAGAAATTATGCAGAACAGGTTGCCAGAAAATTGTAAGAAATACAAATGTTTTGACTTCGTCATTCAGGAAAAGGTCAGAATCTGAAAACAACTGCCCAGTATGCTTGGAATTGATCTTCAGCAAATTCTAGCAGAGTTTTTTTTTTTTTAGAAAAAAATGGTTTTAGAGAATTTAATGGTGATTTATAGTAATCCATATAAATCAAAATGGTTCACAAAGACTATGTCGTAATAAACCATTTCCTTTTTAGTTTGAAGATAGGACTGTCCACATAACAGGTGCACTGTAAGAATTTATCTCTTGTTTTCTACACATCATAAGATAAGATTATATCTACCTATTACATATCTGTTTTATCTATCTTATTCATCTTTGTGAATAAGGTGACAGGACTGTTGAATATAGTTGCCAAATAGCCAAATCCAGAATATATTGATTAATTGCTTAACATAGCCTACATGGAGGTTTTGCTGATAGTGTGTTGAACTTTGCTCTTTCCTCATGAGCATTTTCAGTGAAAATATTAAAGATATTGAAGTAATGGTTATATATTGCTGAAAAATGTCTTGATGTCTAATAAGTAGATGATCAAAACTGCAAGATTTAGAATGATCTTTTTTTTTTTTTCAAAGATTTTATTTATTTATTTGACAGAGAGAGATCACAAGTAGGCAGAGAGGCAGGCAGAGAGAGAGGAAGGGAAGCAGGTTCCCTGCTGAGCAGAGAGCCGGATGCGGGACTCGATCCCAGGACCCTGAGATTATGACCTGGGCTGAAGGCAGCAGCTTAACACACTGAGCCACCCAGGCGCCCCTAGAATGATCTTAATAGGCAAAAATCAACAAGGCCAAAGTGTGAAAGGTTACATCTTACAGCCTTTGTTTGGATTATATATTAAGGAAATACACATGAAAAAGATCTGAAATTATCAGATCACCACAACTTAGTATGAGCTTGCAATTATTATTCTGTTTAGAAAACAACAAAAAATTCCTACTGGCGGGGATGCTCAACTGGTTGGCCTTTGGCTTGGGTCATGATCCTCAGATCCTGGGATGGAGTCCCACTTGGCTGCAGGGCTGGGGGGCAGGTTGGGGGTGGGGTGGATCCTGCTCAGCAGGGAGACTGCTTCTCCCTCTGCCTGCCACTTACCCTGCTTGTGCTCTCTTTCTCTGACAAATAAATAAGTAAAATTTTTTAAAAAATAGTTTTTTTAAAAATTCCTACTGACATAGACTTTAGTTATGTTAATAAACTGCAATGTCCAAATGACTGGAATTATAGCATTCCTGTTGTGTGTTGGTCACTCTACATTTGGAGTTCAGTTATGGATATCATCATATTTTAGGAGGGTTTTGACAAGCTAGAGTGTTTCTGAAAGATGGTAATTAGGTATGGTGGGTCTCTTAGAAAGCAAATAATACAAGGAGAGCTTGATAGAATTCAGTAATTGGTATAATCAAGGGAGAAAAATAATGGTAGTTTTTACAAATCTGGAAGGGCACTCATGTAAAAGAGGAACCTGACTAATTTGGTATCTCTCTAGGACAGGGGTCAAAAACCATGTTCCAGGCTCACTGCCTGTTTTTGTAAATAAAATTTTATTGGAACAGAGCAATGCATATTCATTCATGTATGGTTGCTTTTACTATAACAGCAGAGTTGAATAATTGTGACACAGACCATACAGCCTACAAAACCTAAAATATTTACTATCTGGCCTTTTATAGAAAGTGTTTGCTGACTCTTGCTCTAGAAGATACCAGGACTTGTTGGTACAAGTTGTAGGAAAACTGTAGAATAGTCTACAAGATTTTTGTTTATTTGTTTTTAAATAGAGCAGTAAATCCTGGAGTGGACTTTTTGTAAGGTATTGGACCTTTTGTTCTTTGTTGGACTTTTTTAAGGTGAGAAATTGGAGTAGATGATTTAACCGTCTCAAGATTTATGGCGGAAAAAGTAATCCAGTGTCAATAGTGTTAAGTAATTATTATTAGTAGTAAGACTATATATATATATATATATATATATATATTCAGGCTTGGTTATATGCCACACTTTGTGAATATTTTTGTCTAATGTTCATTAATAGTATTATGGTTATGTAAGAATGCCTTTATTTTCCAAGATTTTATTTTTCATGTATTTATTTTAGAGAGAATGAGGGTGCATGTGAGCAGGGGGAAGGGCACAGTGGGAGGAAGAGGAAGAGGGAAAGAATCCCAAGTGGACTCCGTGCTGATTGTGGAGCCCAATGTGGGCCCCATCTTAGGACTCTGAGATCATGACCTGAGCCAAAACCAGGAGTGGGACATTCAACTGACTAAGCCACCCAGGCACCCCTAAGCTGTCTTTATTTTCAGAGGATGCATGCTGAAATATTTTGGGGGGTGAGTTGGCATTGTATTTACAACTTGTTTTCAGATAGTTCAGGAGAAAATAAGAATATACATAGAGCAAATATGGTAAAATTAATCAGATGTACTTACGATTTTATTAAAAACCATACTGAATTAATGTTGATCAACTTGTAATATTTGTCCACTGTCAATTTTTCTCCACTGGTTTATAAAATTGTAATAAAAATTGTGGGCTATAGAACAGAGTAGTTTTGACATTGAAGAATGTCAAAATATCTATGAAGAATGGGTCGGGAGTAAGATAGAGAAAAGAATGGTGAGTGTTCCAGCTAAGGGGGATCAAAAAGAAGTACTTTTTGAATTAAACAGAGGAGTGTGATTCAGCACTTAGTTCTCCTCCTGAAACCAACATTGCATGGTATGTTAACTAACTACAATTTAAATAAAAATTTAGAAAGGAAAAAAAGAGTATGATTCAGAAAAAATAATTTTCTACCTTGCTGAATGCTGATCATGATCATAGAGTGCTTAGGGAGGGGCGCCTGGGTGGCTCAGTTGTTAAGCGTCTACCTTCAGCTCAGGTCAAAATCACAGTGTCCTGGGATCAAGCCCCAGATTGGGTTTCTTGCTCAACGTGAAGCCAGCTTTTCCCTCTGCCTTCTGCTCTCCCTCCTTGTGTTCCTTCTCTCACTATCTCTTTCTGTCATAAATAAATAAAATCTTTAAAAAACAAAAAAGAATGCTTGAGGGGAAAAAAAGAGAGGGAGAGGAGGCTTGAAAAAAAGAAGTAAAACCTTTAAAGAAATTGTCAAGTCTGTGTTAAATCTTACAATGGTCAAGGAGTGGAATCTTAACTCATATCTCATTTAAACCCAGGTTTCCCTATTTGGATCCACCTAATGAGAGACTCATTTTGGAAGCTCTTAAACAACTTTACCAATGTGATGCTATTGACAGGTAAAACAACAACAACAACAACAAAAACAAAAACCCAACCACAACAGATGTTAATCTCTGTTTTATTTTAATTTTTAAAAATTTTTATTATTATTTTAAGTAAACTCTGTGTCACACATGGGGCTTGAACTCATGACCCTAAGATCAAGAGTCACATGCTCTACCAACTGAGCCAATCAGGCACCCCAGTCTCTTTTTTATTTTATTTACTTATTATTTATTTATTTGGGAGAGAGAGAATTGTGTGGGGGAGCAGAGGGAAGGAAGGACAGGCAGACTCCACACTGAGTACAGAGCCTGATGCATCACTTGATCCCATGATTCTGAGATCATGACCTGAACCAAAATCAGGAATTGGATGCTTATCTGACTTGAGCCCCTCAGGTGCCCCCCCATCTCTTTTTCAAAGAGCATTCTTAATAGTTTCCTTTATCAGTAGAAAATGATTTGTTTGAATTGAATGGAGTGTTTTATCTGAAATAAGACTTTGTCCTCAGTTTTTCTTTGCCACAATTCTGAATTTTAAAATTACATGATAAAACTGTATTTGTATTTGGTATTATTTAACAAGTAATTTTTGAGTACCATTTCAGTACCAGGCTTTAAGTTGGGCATATGAAATAATAAGAGAGCCAGACCTTGTTCTTATGATTGTGTGTTGGGGAAAGATTTGGTAATTATCATTCTCTTATTTCTTCAAGGACATCCTCTTTGCTTCTGAAGCATTTTGTGTCTTTTACTATAGTACTTTATTCTGCCTCACTGTTTAGTTTTTTGGATGTATTGGCCCTTCAAAACAGGGAATATATCAGCTTTATGTTTTCTTTTATCAATGATCAGTGTGTTATGTTTTTTATATTGAATTTATGGAGTTGATTTAAGGTAATATAAACTATATCTGACTTATTTTAAATGATGAACATTTCATTTGTACTCCCAGGATAGAAAGAACTTAAGAACCTTATCTTTCTATTAAGGAGCGGCCATGTGACCAGGTTGGGTTTGTCTATGGTGGAATTTCCTCTCCCTCCACATCTGACATGTGCAGTAATAAAGGCTGCTTCTCTGGATTGTGAAGATCTACTACTTCCAATAGCAGCAATGTTGTCTGTGGAAAATGTCTTCATTAGACCGGGTAAGAAGTTTATGATGAGTTTTAAAAAAATTATAGACTTTATTTTTTATTTTTATTTATTTATTTTTTAAAAGATTTTATTTATTTATTAGACAGAGATCACAAGTAGGCAGAGAGAGAGGAGGAAGGAGGCTCCCTGTAGAGCAGAGAGCCCGATGCGGGGCTCGATCCCAGGACCCTGGGATCATGAAAGGCAGAGGCTTTAACCCACTGAGCCACCCATGTGCCCCTAGACTTTATTTTTTAGAGCAGTTTTAGGTTTAAAGAAAAGCTGAGGATAAGTACAGACACGCAGAGTTACCTCATACTTAACATCTTTTGTTAGTGTGGTACATTTGTTATTATTGATGAGCCTGTATTGATACATGATGATTAACTAAGGGTCACTGTATTGTATATTTGGGTTTTGAGAAAACCCTGTATCTGTAGTAACATATTTCCACCATTATAGTAATACACTAAAAAATTGCACTCCTCTAAACATCTCCTTGTTGTCCACCTATTCATCCCTATATCCCTTCTGCCAAGATAGCTTGGCAATGCACATTTAAGGTTTCTTGTTGTCTTTTTAAAGCATAATAGTTCTTTTCTTTCTATTGTTTAGGATTTGTTTATATTTTCTCATATTGAAGGACATCTTGGTTGCTTTCAAGTTTCGGCAATTATGAATAAAGCTGCTGTAATCCATGTACAGGTTTTTGTGTGGACATAGGATTTCAACTCACTGCTGAGTTATGATATAACAATAGGTTTATATTTGTAAGAAACTGCTAAACTATCTTCCAAAGTGCCTGCACAGTTTTGTGTTCTCACCTACAATGAGTTTGAGAATTCCTGTTGCTCTACATCCTCACCAGCATTTGGTGTTGCCATTGTTTTAGATTTTGACCATTCTAATAAGTGTTTAGCACTTGTTAGTAACTTGTTTTAACATGCAGATCCCTGATGACATATGATGTTAACCATCTTTTTATATGCTTATTTGTCATCTCTGGATTTTTGTGTGTGTGTGTGTGTGTGTGTGTGTGTGAGGTGTCCATTCAGGTCTTTTTATTATGTTATTTCATTTTATTTAAAGATTTCAGTTTTAAGTATTTTATTTATTTTATTATTTTATTATATATTTTATTTATATATTATATATATTATATATATTTTATTTTATTTAAAGATTTCATTTTTAAGTAATCCCTGTACCCAGTGTGGGGCTCAAGCTTGTAACCCTGAGATTGCGTTGCATGCTTTACCAACCAAGCCAGCCAGGCACCCCCAATTTAGAAAACTAAATTGGGAGGTTTTCTTATTGTTGAGTTTTAGGAGTTCTTTGTATATTTCAGTTAACAGTCCTTTATCAGGTATGTCTTTTGCAAATATTTTTTCCAAGTCTATGGTTTGTCTTATCATTCTTTTGACATTATCTTTCATAGAGCAGAAGTTTTAAATTTTAATGAAGTCCGGTTTTCAGTTACTTCTTTTATGGGTCATGTGTTTGGTGTTATATTTGAAAAGTCATCACCATACCCAACATCCTTTAGGTTCTCTCCTATGTTATCTTCTAGGAGTTGGATGTCCATTTTTTCTAACCTCATTTGTTCAAAAAGCTATCCTTCCATTGAAATACCTTTCCCCCTTGTTAAAGATCATTTAACTATATTTGTGTGGGTCTGTTTCTGAGCCCTGTATTCTGTTCCATTGACCTCTTTTCCTACTCTTCTGTCAATATCACACTGTCTTGAATATTAGAGCTTTACAGTAATTCTTGAAGTTGGATAGGGTTAGTTTTCTGACTTTGCCCTTCCCCTTCAATTAGGGATTATGTCAAATCTGTAGATCAGTCTGGAAAGAATTCATATCTTGACAGTATTGAGCCTTTCTATCCATGTACATGAAATATTTCCCCGTTTATTTAGATTCTCCAGTAATTCACTGGGCATTTTTATTACCATGTATCTAGCCCTATGAGACATGAAACTGAGGATCAAAGAATTTTACATTTTGTTATTCTTTAACTTAGTTGTTTGAAATAGAGAGTTTATAATGTTCCTGGCTAAGAATTAATTTCCTTTCACTGGTAAAGGAAGATAGTATGGTGGACTTTTGCCCTGTTTTAGTACATTAGTAATATATTAACTTTTCTTCCCTAGACTTAAAAGAAATGCAAGTTCAGCACCTGTATCTTAAGAGAATTGTTTTGAGGTTCAGACTTCTGCTTCTTTCCTTTCTTGGTGTGTCTGTATGGGACACAACTTAGTTCTTCTCATAGCAGCTTTACTTTCTTCTAATGGGGGTAGGGGTAGGGTCAGAATGGTTTTTTGTTTGTTTGTTTGTTTGTTTTTTAAGAGCTTCTGGGAGAGCCTGGATGGCTTAGTTAGTTTAACTTTTGACTCTTGGTTTTGGCTCTGGTCATGATCTCAGGGTTGTGAGATCATGCCTCTGTGATGGGTATGGAGCCTGCTTAAGGTTTTCTCTTGCCCTCTCCATTCTGCCCCTCCCCCCTTGAGTGAATGAATATATATAAAAATAAATTAAAAATAAATAAATAAAAGACCTTCTGAGTAGACCGTATTTCTTGCCTATAGCCAAGACTAAAAATAGTGTGTGCTACCATAATGGCCATATCCCTTTATAAGCTGTGAGTGTGTGTCCAGATTGGTTTATTTATTGCCAAGATTGTAATGGAGAATACATTTTTCTGGAAAAGTACTCTGGTTTAATCAGTGAGCTGCCTATCCTAAATAATTGTAGTCTTTTTTTCCCCTTCCCCCTAGATTGTAGTCTTAAGTGTCAGAATTTTGGTTCTAGTAATACCCCGAATTACAATTGCTCTTTTCTAGTAAAGAGTAATATGCAGGGGCGCTTAGGTGGCTCAGTCTGTTAAGTGTCAGTCTTTGGGTCAGGTCCTGATCCCTGATCAGGGTGTTAGGATCCAGCTCCAACTCTGCCTCCTCAGCGGGGAGTCTGCTTCTTCCTCTGACCCTCCCCTCTCCTGCTCTCTCTCTCTCTCAAACAAATAAAATCTTAAAAAAAAAAAAAGATTCTATACAGTAAATAAGGTTGGCTGGGTGGTAGTTAGGGGATGGGTGAAATAGTGAAGGGAATTAAGAAAAACAGACTTCAATTATAAAATAAAGTCGTGGAGATGAAAGCATAGTATAGAGAATGCAGTCAGTAGTGTTGTACTAATGTTTTATAGTAACTGCGCTTACTATGGTGAGTGTTGAGTAATATATAGAATTGTTAAATCACTATGTTGTACAACTGAACCTAATGTAGCATTGTATGTCAGCCATCCTTTAATGATAATCTTTAAGTGAATAAGTCTAGCTGGGTTTCTAAGCTAAAAATACTTTAAAAACTAGTAAAGAGTATTGAGGTGAGAGTCAAGAGATCAGGGTTCTAACCTGACTCCACTGCAACCTAATGATCTATTGACCTAGTTTTTCTGGACTTCATTTTTCATTTGTAAAATCAGGGAGTTAGATTAGATTAAGGTGATCCAATCTTATAGTCTTACAAGGGTAGAAAAAGGAACTGGTTTTCCTCATTGGAACTTTTAAGTAGATGAAGCCACTCTGATGTTAGCTCCTTTTTTTTTTTTTTAATTACCGTTTTATTGGAATACAATTTCAAAGTTACAGAAATGTTGAAAGTACAGTAAAGAATTTCCTTTATACCTTTTACCTAGTTTCATCAGTTTTTAACTTTTTTCTGTATTTGCTTTCCTATTCTTTTTCTCTTTCTCTGTCTCTCTCTATATGTATGCATTTTATTTATTTTTAAGAGTCACTTAGGAATGTTACACTCCCTTACCACAAAATATTGATAACGTATATTTACTAGGAATAAGGGCAGTCTCTTATTTAACCATAGTATATTTATCAAAATTAGGAAGTTTAGTATTGACAAAATACTATTATCTAGTCCAGAGTCCATATTCAAATTGTCCTTTGTCCCTAGAATATACAGAAGTAGCTTTAGAATTCCTAAGATACACCACTGACTGCTTACAGTTTTTATTTATTTATGTTTAATTATTTTTTAAAGATTTCATTTATTTATTTGAGAGAGAGAGACACACACACACACACAGCGACTGAGAGCACCAGTGGAGGTGGGGGGAGGCAGAGGGAGAGGGAGAAAGAGACTCCCCGCTAAGTAGGAAGCCTGACTCTGCGTTCAATCCCAGGACCCTGAGATCATGACCTGAGCCAAAGGGAGATGCACAGCCAACTGAGCCACCCAGGTGCTCCTACAGTTTTTATTTTTGAGGTAAAATGTACATGTAGTGAAATGTATAAATCTTAGGTATATAATTCAATTAATTTTGCAAAGTCCACACATCTGTATAACTCCTACCCCTGTCAAGATATGGAACAGTTTTATCTCTTGGAAGATTTCTTCAGTGCCCCTTCACAGTCAGAATCTCCCCACCTCCCTACAGTCAGTCATTTCTCTATTTCTTTTTTTAGGTTTAGCTTTTCTGAAACTTACTGTGAATAGACTTATATGTACTTTTTTGTGTTTGGCTTTTTTTGGTCAACATAGTGGGTGAGATTTATCCAATTCCACTGTATGAACATACTACAGTTAGGTTTTTTTTCCATTATCCTATTGATAAACATTTGAATTGTTTCTTGTTTGGTGCTATTTATAAATACGGCTGTTAAGTGGCACCTGGGGGGCACCATCCATTAAGCGTTGGACTCTTAGTTTCAGCTTAGGTTGTGATCTCAGGGTCCTGAGATTGAGCCCATGTTGGGCTCCAGGCTTAGCACAGAGTCTGCTTGTCCCCTCTCCTTGCCCCTCTCCTCCTCCCACCCCACCCTCTTATAAATACACACACACACACACACTCTCTCTCTCTCTCTCTCTCTCAAATAAGTAAATTAAAAAAAAAAGAATAGCTGTTTCGAACATTCCTATGTAGGTCTTTTGTAGATGTACATTTTCATTTCTCTTAGGTAACTATCTAGGAAACAAATTGTTGCATTATTGAGTAAGCATGTGTTTAAGAAATTGCCAGCCTGGGGCGCCTGGGTGGCTCAGTGGGTTAAAGCCTCTGCCTTTGGCTCAGGTCACAATCCCAGGGTTCTGGGATCAAGCTCCACATTGGGCTCTCTGCTCAGCAGGAAGCCTGCTTCCTCCTCTCACTCTCTCTGCCTGCCTCTCTGCCTACTTGTGATCTCTGTCAAATAAATAAATAAAATCTTTAAAAGAAAAAAAAAGAAATTGCCAACCTTTAGGATGCCTAGGTGGCTCAGTAGGTTAAGCATCCCATTCCGTCTTGTGCTGGGATCAAACCCTCCTCCCCTACCGCTCCCTGCAGCCCTGTATCAGGCCCCACCCTCAATGGGGAGTTAGCATGGGATTGGGATTCTGTCTCTCCCTCTGCCCCTCCCCCTGCTCACATTCTCTTTTGCTCTCTCTCAAATAAATAAATCTTATTTTTTTAAAAAGGATTTTATTAATTTATTTGACAGAGATCACAAGTAGGCAAAGAGGCAGGTGGGGGGGGCAGGCTCCCTGCTGAGCAGAGAGCCCGATGTCGGGCTAGATCCCAGGACCCTGAGATCATGACCTGAGCTGAAGGCAGAGGCTTTAACCCACTAAGCCACCAAGGCATCCCTCAAATAAATAAATCTTAAAGAAAGCAATTGCCAACCCTTTTCCCCAAATGGCTATACCATTTTAAAATTCCATCAGCAATGTTTGCACCACATGTCTTCCTCAACATTTGGTGTTGCCTGTCATGTTATTTTACACATTCTATTATGTATTGGTGATCCCTCCTTATGGTTTCATTTGCATTTTCCTGCTGACTAATATTTTTGTGCATTCATGTGATTATTGGCCATTTATCTGTCTTCTTTGTGAATTGTCTGTTAAAATCTTTTATTCAGGTTTTAAATTTATTAAAAAATTATGGAATCTCAGAGATTTCAGTTTATTCTGGATACAGGTTATTTGGTAGATAATGAGTTGCATGTAGTTGTTCCCACTCTGGGCTTTTCTGTTTACTTTCTGAACAGTGGCTTTTGATGATGGGGGCTTTTGAATTTTGGTAAGTTTAATATATCAGTTACTATTGTTGTGGTTACTTTCTGAATGCTAAAAGATCTTTGCCTGCCCCAGAATCATGAAAATATACTTCCCTCTCATATTTCTATTGATACTTTCCTACAAGCTTTACTTTATTGAGCTTTTAATATATACAGTGATCCATCTGAATTTAAGCTTTGTATATGGTATGAGGTAGAGATCTAGGTTACTTTTTTTCTCTGTGATCATCCACTTATTCCAGCACATTTATGGAAAAGATATTTTCCTCCACTGAATTGCATTGATACCTTTTTAGAAAATCTAGGGACTATATATGTGTGACTGTTTTTTCTGGACTTTATTTCATTGATCTGTTTATCCTTGTGTCAGTGCCACTTAGTGTTGATTACACAGCTTTATGGTAAATTTTGAAATCAGATATTGTAAGTCTTTCAACATTGTGTTCCTTTTTTGATACTCTTGTGGTTATTCCATTTTCCTTGCATTTTTATATAAATTTCAGAATCAGCATATCAGTTTTTTCAGGAAAAAGCCTGCTAGAATTTTGATAAGGATTGTGTTAAAGCCTTTATTCTTATTGCTGTTGCTTAACATGTCCTTGCTGTAGGGCTGATAATATGCATCTTTAATCACAGTTTACTCAATGAATATTTTATTGCATCATGTAAAATACAGGAAAGCTTACAACAATTTAGTTCCATTCACTCCTCCATCATGTGTGCTACTGTTGTCATATAAATTACATTTACATTTACATATGTTATGAGCTTCAAATATAGTATTCAAATATAGTATTATAATATTTCCTTCTTATGTCTTTGAAAGAAGTTGAGAAGAAATGAAAAATTAAGTCCATTCCAGTACTGGAAGTAGAAGGTCAGGTATTGGTTTAAGCAATTTTTTTCTTTTGAAGAGTTTATTTATTTATTTATTTTAGGGAGGGATAGTGCATGATGTGCCTGCCTACGTGAGCAGAGGGGAGGGGCAGAGGGAAAGGTAGGGAGAGAGAATCTCAAGCAATCTGTGCTCTGAGCATGAAGGCTGAAGCCATTGTGGGGCTCAGTCCCTCCTCCCTGAGATCATGACCCGAGCTGAAACCCAGAGTTGGTTGCTCAACCAGCCAAGCCACCCAGGCACCCCTGGTTTTAAAATTTCTGTTTAGAATCTTCTCTCTGTGGATGGATAGTTGACTCAACTTTTTAGCTTTCTAGGTTGTTCAGGTCTTAGGGTTTTGTTTTGTTTTGTTTTATTTATTTATTTGAGAGAGAGAGAAAGAGAGCATGAGAGGGGAGAGGTCAGAGGTAGAAGCAGACTTCCTGCCAAGCAGAGAGCCGGATGCAGGACTTGATCCTGGGACTCCAGGATCATGGCCTGAGCCAAAGGCAGTTACTCAACCAACTGAGCCACACAGGTGCCCGTGTTTGTTTGTTTTTAAGATTTTATCAGAGACAGTGTGAGCATTGGGGAGGAGGAGAGAGAGAGGGAGAAGCAGACTCCCTGGTGAGCAGGGAGCCTGACACAGGGCTCTACCCAGGGCCCTGGGAGAAGCAGACTCTCTGGTGAGCCAGGCTCAACTGAGCCACCCAGGTGCCCTGGTCTTAGGTTTTAATTATGTGGTGGTGGTGTGTTTTAAGATTTTATTTATTTATTTGTCAGAGAGAGCACAAGCAGGGAGAGAGGAAGGTAGAGAGAGAAGCAGGCTCCCTGCTGAGCAAGGAGTCCTACTCAGACTTGATCCCAGGACTCTGGAATTATGACCTGAGCCAAAGGCAGCCCTTAACTGACTGAGCCACTCAGGCATTCCTGTTCTTTGTTTTTCTTTTAATCAAGTTCTAGAGTTGCTTTTGATATCTTGAAGGCCTTTTTTTGGGTCCTAACTTTAGGAAATATTATTTGAAAGTGACCTATATTCGAAGGCACTCAAGGAAAAGGGAGACTTCCCTTTGTTAGCTTAATACTTGGCTTTAGATATCTGTGGACTCTTTAGAATATTCAGATAATATAGCCAATAAGAATATGTATTTTTTCTATGCTTTGATTTGGTGAGTTCGTTTATTTTTTCTTAAGATTTTATTTGAGAGAGAGGGAGAGTGAGAGGTAGAAGCAAATTCTCGGCTGAGCAGAGAGCCTGACGCAGGGCTCTTTCCCAGGACCCGGAAATCATGAACTGAGCTGAAAGCAGATGCTTAACCTATCCTGAGCCACCCAAGATTAAGTCTTGCCTTTGTGAAGCACTTGATGTGAATCATGTTAATGGATATGAAACATGAATTACCCCCAAAGCAACTAAGGTAGCTCAGAGATTCAGTGTTTCTAGATTCCACAGAATAAAAATGCAACTGTGAAATAGCAATGGACTTTTCTATTTTTATGTCAGAGACAGGATTGAGGTTTTTTTTTCCTTTAGATACTGACCTAGGCTTCTTTTTTTAAAAATAGGTAGTACCTAGGTCCCTGGGTGGCTCCGTTGGTTAAGCATCTGCATTTGGCTCAGGTTATGATCCCAGGGTCCTGGGATTAAGCCCCACATCGGGCTCCCTTCTGGGTGGGGAGGCTATTTCTCCCTCTCCCTCTGCCCCTCTCCCTGCTCATGTGCTTTCTCGCTCGCTCTCAAATAAATAAATAAAATCTTTAAAAAAAAAATAGGTAATACATGAAGTGTTATTGTCAAATATATTACATTTCTATGTTAATAGGCCCAACAACACAATTTTATAGATAGTGTTTCATGCAATTTCTTTTTAAATCACAGAAGGGGACATAATAGAAGAGATAATTATACTTTCTTATTTACCAACATATTTACTTTTACCAGTATTCTTTTTCAGTGTCATTCAGATTGCCCTCTGGTGTCACTTCCTTTCAGCCTGAATAACTTCCTTTATTATTTCCTGTAAGTCAGGTATGCCAGCAATGAATTCTTTTAGGTTTTGTTATCTGGGAATGTCTTTATTTTTCCTTCATTTTGAAAGATCATTTTGTTGGATATAGGATTCTTAGATAACAGTTTCTTTTAACACTAAATAAATATATTATCCCAGTCTTTTAGCATCCGTCATGTCTAATGAGAAGTCATTTGTTAATTTTATTGGCATTCTCTTGTACATAATAAGTCGTTTTCCTTTTGCTGCTTTCAGTATTTTGGCTATTGTGAATCTGTGGGTCTTTCTGCTTTTATCTTTTTGGAGTTCATTAAGCTTCCTCTAATCAAAACTTAGATTAATGTTTTTTCATCAAATTTTGGAATTTTTCTTCAACAATTATTTCCTTAAAATTTTTTCTACCTCTTCCTCTTCTTTCCTTCTGGCAGTCCCATTACACAAGGTTCATGTGCTTACTGGTGTCCCACATTTCTCTGACACTGCTCATTTTTCATCATTCTTTTTTTCCCCCCTCTGTCTTTGGATTGCATAATCTCTTTTGATCTATATTTTGCTGATTCTTTCTTCTTCCAGCCCAAATCTACTACTGAGCCCCACTTAGTGAAGTTTTCGTATTATTTATTGCACATTTCAGTTCCAGCAATCAGCTACTGGTTGGTTGCAGGTCGTACTTAATATCTTCAAGCTAGTGATGTTTTCACCCTTTACTGTTCAGTCTGTGTTGTGTGGTTTGGAGACTGTTTTCATAGTTTAGAGTTTATGAGTTTGTCCTGTATTCAGCCATAGACCAGAGGCTCAGGTGTTCCCTTTCCTTTTGTACCTCCTCAGAAGGTACAACCTTGGAGGTCTACATAGTCTCTTAGAACATCGGGATGACTATGGGTTTAGTTGGTTTCTCTGATCTTTCTGTTAAGTTTTTGGCCGGCTGTACTTTCTTGCTGGCCTGCCTCTGTTGGTAACAGATTAAGTTGTTAGTCTCCACTTATTGCTAGCTGATGGCCCTGTTGTTTTTGACAGTGCCCTAGGGGCATAAATTACTCTGTAGTTTGATCCAGATAAAGTTGGGCACCTTGGCAGGGACAAAGTATTGCTGGTTTCTAGTGCCTCTGTGCTTTCCTGGGAAAAACCTCTGTGCTATGGAGCAGGAGCTGGGAGTTGATTGGGAGTGGGCTCTTCACTGGCTGCCCAACCCAGATCCTCCCATCAGAGCAGAAACTTAAAAGTGGGAGGAGGTGGGAACTGGTGCTTTGGTCACCACCACTGCCCAGTATACATTTTCCTTAGCATAAAGCTTGGTGAGATTGCATCTGTAGATATTCACCAGATGCCAAAAACAAAAACAAAAACCTGATATAGGAAACTGGGAGTAGTGGGAGCTACCACTCAGCTGCTGAACTCACTAGAACAGCTTTTCTGCAATACAGAGCTGTAAGGGAATGGAAAGCTGTAATTCACGATCTTTAGCTGTTCCCCCATTTATTAGCTGTTCGGCCTTGATCTTCCTTACAGAGTAGGAGCTGGAGGTGAGGGAAAGGCTGCCGCTTTCAGGCTGCTGAGCCCTCTGGAATAGTCTGTCCACACACAAAGCTATGGGGTGTTGAGCATAGTTCCTACTCGAACGTGATCCTTCCTTCTGTTCTTATAGAAGTCCATAGATTCAGTCAATCTCCAGAGACTTTGAATGATTGTTTTTGGTAATTTTGACTGGCTTAGAGGATGTCTGTCTGGGAGAGAGGTTTCACCTAACTCCTTACATCACCATTTCTGATATATGTACATAGTTAACAATTCAAACACTGCACAAAGAATTAAGTGAAGTTTTCCTCTCCTAAGTCTTCCTCTCCTGAAGATGTCATTAGGTCCGATTTGTAGAGGCAACAATTGCTACCATATATCTCAGTTCATAACTTAGAGAGAGATTATGGCCTATATATAAATACATAATTAATTTTTAAACTTGGATCATAAAGAACTTCAGCTGCTGCAAAATGCAGCTTCAGCTTTTGAGCATGTGACTTGCTAAGATCTTGTTACACCCAAAATGTGTATTAGCTTTCCAGATGCTTCTGTATGCATTTGTAGTCTTTATAGGTTAAGCAATCCTTTCTGGCTTGGGTTCTGTAGATCTCCTAATTTAGTTTATCATATACTTACTGGTAAAACTGGGTAGTATTCTCACATCTAACATTAAATTAAGATTATAAATATCAAGATGATCATACTGTCAACATTTTTAGTGATCTGCCTTTTGCTGTAGTAAACTGTGTACAGGGTCTGCTAGTACAGATATTATTTTAGAAGTCAGACAATAGGGCACCTGAGTGGCTCAGTCGTTAAGCATCTGCCTTCCGCTCAGGTCATGATCATGGGTTCCTGGGATTGAGCCCTGCATCGGGCTCTCTGCTAAGTGGGGAGCCTGCTCCCCCCCCACCTCTGCCTGCCTCTCTGCCTACTTGTGGTCTCTGTCTGTCAAATAAATAAATACAATCTTTAAAAAAATATTATAGAAGTCAGACAATAGAGTGAGAGCTGTTAAATATTTTTTAGGTGGTAAAAAACATTGCCTTGAAATGGAACAAATTTAAACATTGGGTTGGTTCTGAAGTCTTTAATTATGTTAATTGTGACATTTTTAGAACTAAAGGGCATTTTATATGTATGTGACACTTGTGGCTTTATTCCTCTGTTTCGGCTCTGAGGATTGTTATTATTACTGAAATCCCCTGTGAAATAGTTTTGTTTTCTGTTCGATTGCTATATAGAAAAGTATTGAATTATCTTCCCAAATGGAGAAGTTCAGCTGATACAACTTGTTTTGCTGCTTAACCTTGTCACTTACAGTTCTTGCTTTAGAAGATCAACCTATTTTCAAGACATAAAACTGATAATAGCATTTCATCCGGGGAAAGATAATAAATTAAAGATAGTGACAAGTCTACTGGAAAGCAATTAAAGGTGAATAGTCAGACTGTTGTTTAGAGGATAAAATTGCTGAGATTGTAGGAACTGTGTGATACGGGTTTTGATTTTCCCATACATGTCCTGAATTTACTGTGGGACTTCAGCCTGTTTTAATCTTAATTCATTAGGTTTTTTTGCGGGGGGGAATTCAGAGAAAAGAAACAAAAAAATGTTATCTGTTCTCTTGACTTTGAGAATAATGGAGGAAGAAAGACAGAGAGACGGTAGCAACGTGGAATGGACAGCCAGGGAAGCAATATGCTGTCTGCACTTTTAAAAATGTGAGCAGGTAGCCACTCTAAACAACAGGGATCCAATACTAATGAGCAGAATTGATTTTCAGAAAATATGAGCTGAGCTTAAAATTGTAATCTATGCTAAAAGTTGTTGCCATTATACTGACATTTTAATAAGAGATGGTAAGCCACCTGTGTAAATTATGCTTATAGGTGTCATAGCCAAATCGAATGGCTGGCTAGAGGCAGAGAAAGGAAGAACTGAGCCAAGGTAGGAAGCTTCTTTGAGGCTTTATAGCCCAGGAGTCCAAGGCAGCTGGTGTTCTACATTGCTATAGCAGGAAACACAATTCAGGGATCCCGGAGCTCCTGCCTGATAGGCTTGACTCCTGGTGTTGGGGGCCAGGACAGGGTGATGCTCAAGTCTTGTGTGATTTGACTTTTGGCATAATACCTTTTGGGCAGTGGTGATTCAGTGCTTGAAATTAAATGTCTTGGCTTAAAAATCAGTTTCCCTGTGTGGTTCAGGAGATGAGAATTGTATTCTCACCTTGGCAGGGCTGTTTGTATTACAGGCAGGGCCTGTAATTAATTATATTCTCTCTCCTTTTGTCTCTAGGTAACAACTGCTTCCTTCACTTGTTACCTAGGTAACAAAGGTGGAAGCTACTTAAAGCCTGAGATGAAAGACTTTTTATCTTCATGGGTGTTTTCTTTGATCAGATTGCTTTCCTCCTAATACCAGGAACTGCTGCTTTGCAGATTCACATCGTAGTCTATATATGCTGCTCTCTAGTATCAGGCATCATAGTGCCTATGCTAAATCGAGTTGTGATGGGTGTACTGAAGGAATAGGAATTGTGGTATGATGTGATAGAATGAAGAAGCACTAGGAAATTTTGGGGAAAAAAAAAAGTGGGACTTTGAAAGAAATTTAGCTTGGGTAAAGTACTATTTGGAGAACTTGGTTGATCAGAGAGTCTATCAATCCTGAGTAGGACTGGGTCAAAGTCAATAACAGATAAATCTCAAAAACATCAGATACATGAAGTACATTTATACAAAATTTAGAAACCCTTCTGTGGGGTTAGAAGTCAGGATATGGTTACCCTTGTGGAGGGGAACAGATAGTTATTAGGTATTTTGGTAGGTTGTTTTTGTTAACATTGAGGTGTACAGTTACAACCTGGTAGTCTTCTACTTCAATAAAAAGTTAAAAAAAGGAAAGAAGAACTTATAGTAGTTCAGTTCTGCTTATATGGTAGTCCTGTCTAATTGCCCTTAATTAGGAACTGAATAAATAGGGACTGGTTAAATTGTGTTATGTTTTTTTACCCCTAGGGATACAATATAGCTATTGTGAGAATGAATAATTCTACATGTACTGACATGAAGCCGTTATTAAGTAAAGGAAGTTTCAAAACATATAACCCATTTTTATAAAAAATAAACCATCATATACATACACTGGTGTATACATAGAAAATATCTTGAAGGCATCAGGGAAATACAAATCAAAACCACAATGAGATACCACCTCATACCAGTCAGAATGGCTAAAATTAACAAGTCAGGAAACAACAGATGTCAGCGAGGATGCAGAGAAAGGGGAACCCTCCTACACTGTTGGTGGGAATGCAAGCTGGTGCAGCCACTCTGGGAAACAGTATGGAGGTTCCTCAAAAAGTTGAAAATAGAGCTCCCCTACTACCCAGCAATTGCACTACTGGGTATTTACCCCAAAGATACAAATGTAGTGATCCAAAGGGGCACCTGCACCCCTATGTCTATGTTTATAGCAGCAATGTCCACAATAGCCAAACTATGGAAAGAACCTAGATGTCTATTGACAGATGAATGGATAAAGAGGATATGATACGCATGTCCATACACACACACAGTATGGAATATTACACAGCCTCAGAAAAATGAAATCTTGCCATTTGCAACAGTGTGGATGGAACTAGAGGGTATTGTGCTAAGCCAAATAAGTCAATCAGAGATATGTGGAATTTAAGAATAAGGCAGAGGATCATAGGGAAAGAGAGGGAAACAATGAAAAGATGAAACCAGAAAAGTTTGTTTGAAAACAAACTTTGTTTTGATCATAAGAATAACCCATCTTCACAATAAAAACATTATATAAAAGTTTAACATTCCCCACTTGGTCACATTACCCACAAACCAATCCTCAAGGCTAACCATTGTTAACTATTGAATGTGTGTCTAGGGGCTCAGTGGGTTAAGCCGCTGCCTTCGGTTCAGGTCATGATCTCAGGGTCCTGGGATCAAGCCCCACATCGGGCTCTCTGCTCAGCAGGGAGCCTGCTTCCTCTTCTCTCTCTGCCTGCCTCTCTGCCTACTTGTGATCTCTCTCTGTCAAATAAAGAAATAAAATCTTAAAAAAATTCTAAATACTATTTAAAGGCAAATGTACTGGGAGAATTATTGTTACTATTCTTGTTAAATCTCCAACATGGTTAAAAGAAATAAAGGAGTTGTGGGAGTAATTAGAGCCCCCCATCCCCCCAGAAGATTTAATATAGTTCCACCTTATTCCACTGTAGATGATGAGGCAGATTTCTAATGACCTTGAGTAAACAAAATGAATATAGGCATTTGATGTAAAGTATAACTAAATTGCCTCTCTGATTGTCATTTTAGTTGATCCAGAGTATCAGAAGGAAGCAGAACAAAGACATCGAGAATTGGCAGCTAAAGCTGGAGGATTTAATGACTTTGCAACTTTAGCTGTCATCTTTGAACAGTGCAAATCAAGGTACGTGGAATAGTTCTGTGTACTAGAAAGTTGTCAGTTTGAATTATCGCTCCAGTATATATTTACTTTGTGACTTTAGACAATAAAATTCAGTGGGGGAACTACTGACCTCAAGGTATTTTTGTGAACATTAGTGAGATTTATCTATGCCAGATGGCTGTTACTAAGTGGGCATTTATTATTTAGTATTAGTTCTCTTCTTTCTTCTCTCCCTAAACCTTTCCTGAAGATGACCTTATCAAATTTTAGTTCTGTAGAAGTAGCTTCGATGAAAAAATGACTTGATATATTGAAAGATCCCCCCGGGGCTCCAAGCACCCCGGAATGGACCCCTTCTCAGGAGGAGACCCCCGGACCCAAAAACCGAGCCGAGTCCACTGATCAGATGCAAACAGCACGAGGTTTATTGAGTTGACACAGGTACCTGCGGGCGATCAAGTCTTAGGAAGACTCGCGCGCCAGCCCTTTGTTCAGGGCCTTTTTATGGGGTTTGGGGAAGCGAAAGCATACGTACAGAAGCAGAAACATAGTTACAAGGTTCTTATTGGCTGGTTTGAATGTAAGGCATACTCGGTGTTTGTAGATTGGCTTTGAAGGACCCCGGCACTCGAAGAGAAAGGTGGGGAGGGGGAGTGAGGAGGGGGAGTGGGCCTTATTACTTAGCAGAGAAACATCCTGCCTACGTGACTAGGTCCACATACTTAGGCGACCCCCCTGGCCTACATGACTATGCACATAAGGTATCCTGTTTAAACAGGAGACCAGTATCACCCCCTAAAAGCCAAGCGGTTACAGAAAGGCAAGAGAGCGGTTAAACAATTAACTGGGGGAAGGGTCTAACAGGGGAAGGGCGAAGCCAAACGATTACAGAAAAGCCAAGAAGCAGTTAGTTAATCAATGGCTGGGGGGGGTGTCTATATGCGGAGTCTTTCAATATTTGTTAAAAAGAAGAAATTCATTTGTAAATTATTTTTTAATTCCCTCAGGGGCACCTACCTTAGTTTTTTCAAATTCCTTGAAGTGCTTTCTCTGTAATTGGACAGGTCTCATAAAAGAACTGACTGTTGCTTATTTGTTTCTAGTTTTGTAATAGAGAATGAGAGTATTAGACTGTCTTTTCTTTTTCTAAGGATTTTATTTATTTACTTGAGAGAGAGAGAGAGAGTGAGAGAGAAAGCATGAGAGGGGAGAGGGTCAGAGGGAGAAGCAGACTAACTGCTGAGCAGGGAGCCCGATGTGGGACCCCATCCCAGGACTCCAGGATCATGACCGAAGGCAGTCACCCAACCAACTGAGCCATCCAGGCGCCCTGTCTTTCTTTTTTTAAGTAAACTCTGTGCCCCAACATGGGGCTTAATCCCATAACCCTAAGATCAGTAGTAACATGCTTTACTGAGTGAGGCAGCCAGGCGCCCCTGTTAGACTGTCTTTCACTTATAGAAGTTATTTCAGGAAACCAATATTTTTGTTTTGCAGTGGAGCTCCAGCTTCATGGTGCCAAAAACACTGGATTCACTGGAGATGCTTATTTTCTGCATTTCGTGTTGAAGCTCAACTTCGAGAACTAATCAGGAAGCTTAAACAGGTAATTACTACAATGATACTTTTCTTGAGTAGCATTTTGGCAAGATTCTCTGAGTACGGTCTTCCAAACTATGGAAATTATAAGGTGTTCTGATCTGTGGTTTGTAGGAATAGGCCCCATTCCTAAATGTGTGTGAGTACCAAGCACTGTTACCTCTTTATCCTTTCGGGAGGTTTTTTTCCTGGTCTTTGGTAATTTCCTCACATTCATATGCTAACCAGTGCTCAGCTAAACACTTGTGGAGGCTCTTCTGCAAATCTTTGGAATTCTGTCTCTGTCAAATTCTCTTCTTTCCTGAACTCTTGGCATCGCAGTTCTTTCTCTTTATGTTTTGTAAATTCTTAAAATTTTTTAAAGATTTTTAAAAATTTATTTGACAGAGAGAGATCACAAGCAGGGGCAGCGGCAGAGGGAGAGGGAGAAGCAGACTCCCCACTGAGCAGGGTCCCGAATGTAGGGCTTGATCCCAGGATCCGGAGATCATGACCTGAGCAGAAGACAGACGCATAGCCAACTGAGCCTCCCAGTGCCCCAGCTCTGTCTCTTTAGCTCAGGGAGTGCTCCAGGTTCCACTTGGGTTTTTCCTTCCTTGAGCCTTCATCCAGAATCTCTTTCAAAGTTGACTGTCAGCTGGGGCAGTTGGGCTTACTTCATTTATTTCTGAGAGATCACTGCCCTTTATTGCTTGATAATTCAGTGTTTTGAAAATCATTACTTCATGTATTTTGTACATTTTTGGTTGTTTCAAGGAGAAGAGTTAAGTCTGATCTCTTTCTCTTCTTTAAGATTTTATTATTTATTTATTTATTGGAGAAGAGCGAGAGGGAACACGTGTGCAGTCGAGGGGAGGAGCAAAGGGAGAGGGACAAGCAGCCTCTGAGCCGAGTGTGGAGCCTGTCATGCAGCTTGATTCTACGACCCTTGATATCATGACCTGAGCTGAAATCATGAGTCAGATGCTTAAATGACTGAGCCACCCAGGCGCCCCAAATCTGATCCCTCTTACTTCATATTGGCCAGAAACAGAAATCTCTAGAAATGTGTAGTTTTCAAAATAAAAGATTATTTCACATTATTCTGTGATATTACCACTGTATATTTATTATTTCTATAGCAAAGTGATTTCCCAAGAGAGACCTTTGAAGGCCCAAAACATGAAGTACTACGAAGATGTCTTTGTGCAGGCTATTTCAAAAATGTAGCTCGAAGGTAAGCAATATGAGCTTGAGAAATGGATAAGAAATACTACTGTATTTGATTGACTACAATGTTGAACTATTTAATATTAAAGATTGATGATTTATTTAAGCTCTGTGATGATGATGACAGCGATTGCAGTGACTCCATAATGTCACTTGTGGAGGGGGAGCTGCAGTGGCTCAGAGTGGGATATTGGAGCTCAAGTTCAGTAAGAGGGAGTTTGTAGGACAGCTGTCTAACGGATATCAGCACCTTAGTTGAGTGACAAGAGCTTTCTTGCAGAGGGGTGACTCTGTGTGGAATATGAAAGACAAACATTTTGAGCATGGCATCTCTGAGCAAGAATAGCTTGGTGTGGAGTGTCAACGATTAAGCAGTATGGGGGAGGCACTCATGGGAGGTGTTTGGTGTTGAGTTTAGAGTCTGAGTGCAGTGAGGGAGGGCATCTTCTTAGGGAAAGGGATAACAATGGTGATGACGAGAGATTCATTATATACAAAGGAATTGATCACATAATTAAATAAATTTAGGAATGGTAAAGGGAGTATTAGAAATACTGAAAGGGAAAAAATGAGAGTGAGCCCTGTGGTGTTGGATTGGAATTTCAGGTCTCATTGTGAACTTACGGTTTTCAGTATAGTTAAATGGATGGATAGACAGATTTGGGAATGAAAATAAATGTTACTGTGTATATTTATAATGTGTATTTGTATGTGTGTAAATATTTGTATACAAATATACCCTAGCTCTGAGATGGACTAGGAGCAATAACACCATAATAGCAATGAATATACTTAGTTCCTGGATCTTGATTTGAAACAACCATCTGCTGCATAAAGGACTTAGAGCTGTTTGGAGAAATAGGGGTGGGAAAGTACAAGATGAGCCCAGAACATCATATTTTGCCAGCAAACAAGAAGTGATCGATGAGGTTTTAGGCCATATTGGAAGTACACTGGAGTTAGCTTGAATAGGCCCCAGCTGATCCAATATAGGACATTCTAAGCATCAAAATAAATAATGATAGTAATGGATTATGTAGCCCATTAAATAAAATGTGAAATCATGGGTCTATAGTCATATAAATTAATAAATGAGTAAATTAAAAGTTTAATGACAAATAGAATTAGTTGAGCACCTTTCCACAAAAGTCTTATTAATTACAAAGGGAAAGGGGAAAAGTAACTTTTCTTAGAGAAGCCTGGCAGATGCTACCCAAATGAAGCCATCAAAGTGAACACCATCAGTAATGAAACAAATTGAAATCATGTTCTTCCTGATAGGATATAATGAAAAATACAGCTTCACTTCTGTGATGTTCTTGCCAAAGATGCATAACCTAAATCTAATCATCCTGAAACAAACAAACTCAAATTGAGGGCCACACTCCAAAATTACTATTCAAAAAGCTGTGAAGATCATGAAGGTAGAAGACTGGGGGAGTATGCCAGATGAAGGAGACTAAGAGGACATGAAAAATAAAATTAATACCTGATTGTGAATTGAATTCTTTTGCTGTAAAGGATATTATTAGGACATTTGGATAAAACTTTATTGGGGTCTGAGGATTAGGTGTTAGTCATGTATCAGCGTTAATTCCCTGGTTGTATTATGTATTATGGTCATGTAGTAGAATATTCTTGATTATAGAAAATATACATTCAGATATTTGTGGATGATGGGGCATAAAGTTGGCAACTAACTCAAATGGTTCAAGTAAAAGTTTTTTTACTGTACAGTATATAAACAATTATAATGCAGTCTGATCTGAGTTATAATGGAAATGTTTATAAAGTATTATAGGAAATCATCTGTGGTGATGATTGAACTACTGCTAATATTTTGACAAGTTTTTGGAATAACATTTATATAAGGAAGCATAAAAAAGGATAGGAATTTTTAAAAAAAGATTTTATTTATTTATTTGAGAGAGAGAAGGAGCATGGGGGTGTGGTGTGGGAAGAGGTAAGGGGAGAGAGAGAGAAGCAGGCTCCTTGATGAGCAGGGAGCCCAACATGGGGCTCAATCCCAGGACCCTGGGATCATGACATGAGCTGAAGGCAGATGCTTAACCTACTGAGCCACCCAGGTGCCCCAGAAGAGGATAGGAATTTGAAGTTAAGAACATGAATTAGAGAAATGTTATATGCAATGTTCTAATTATCAGATTTTAGAAAAATGAAAATTAGTCCTTTAAAAAGAGTTGTAGCATACTCTAAAGAACACGGTATTTAAGTCAGAAGACCTATGTTTGGGTCTTGCTTCCACCATACATTAACTCCATGATCTTTAGAAGGCTAGTTGGTTTATTTGAATCTCAGTTTTGACTTCTTAATAAAAGTGACTTGCTCACAGAACTCACAGGTTGTTTTGAGACTTTATTATAAAATCATTTTGGAAACTTTAAAGCACAAATATAATATTACTGTTAATATTTCTATATTAACCAGAAATATTTGTACTTAACTGAAATGACTGTTTAGGTTGTATGTAATGAGAAGTTGTATCATTATTTAAGAGGAGTTGGTAGGAAAGTTATATTGACACTTGAAAAAGTTTAAACTTATGCTTATAACACTCTGTGGTGGAACATACTATAATTGTTTATTGTTAGATTTGGTGCTCTACTTATTTCATTGTTTTCTGTTCTTGTCTTTATCCTTTGGGGTTTTTTGTTGTTACTGTTGTTTAGATCCGTTGGGAGAACATTTTGCACCATGGATGGGCGTGGAAGCCCAGTTCACATTCATCCTTCCTCAGCAGTAAGTGCCTTATTATTATTAATGTGTCCTATTTTTAATAAAGGAAAGAAATTAGTAAAGATGTAGGACTAAGTCATGCATAAATGTCTTCTACTTTTCACTTCAAGGTTACATTTAGCATATATCTTTATTACATAAAGCTGTAAAGGTACTGGTTGGCCCATGCCCTCTGTTTGATTGAAGAATATAGGAATTAATTCAAAAGAGTTTGAGCTGTTAGTATGTGGCTGGTCAGATGTGGAATGAGACAAGTTACTGAGTTATCATCCTTAAATGAATTCTTTTGTATAGCTTCATGAACAAGAAACCAAACTCGAATGGATCATTTTTCATGAGGTATTAGTTACCACGAAAGTCTACGCAAGAATTGTGTGTCCAATCCGTTATGAATGGGTGAGAGACTTGTTACCCAAGTTACATGAATTTAATGCACATGATTTGAGCAGTGTGGCCCGACGTGAAGTGAGAGAAGATGCAAGAAGGAGATGGACAAATAAGGAAAACGTAAAGCATCTAAAGGGTGAGTCAGTCACTTCTTCTAAGTCCAATATAATAAGTCCAAGGATATAAGTCCAAGGAGCATAAACGTCCAAATTCTCATATAATTATAGAAATACTATTACAGAACATAGACTCTGGCTGTCTCTTTAGAAAGCAAAGAGTTGTCATGAGTCTCAGACTTTGTTACTTTGACTTCCTTCTTTCCTTCCAGTTAATCATGTTTTCCTTAACCCCTCTGTCCAACAACATTATTAACAACAGTATCTGTTGAGCTTTCACCATGTGCTAACAACCGGCATTAACCCGTTGAGTTTTCACAATAACCCTATGAGGTAAGTACATATCCCAACTTTATAGATGAGGAAATACTTAGCAGTTACAATAATTTGCTAAAAATCCTGTAGCTGATAATTCGAGAGTCTGGATTTTGAATCCAAGGAAACTGACTTGATGGCCTATACTCTTCTTTTTTTTCCTTAAGATTATTTATTTATTTGAGAGAGAGAATACAAGCAGCGGGAGTGGCAGAGGCAGAGGGAGAAGCAGGCTCCCTGCTCAGCAGGGAGCCCAATGCAGGACTCGATCCCAGGACCCCAGGATCATGACCTGAGCCATAGGCAGATGCTCACCGACTGAACCATCCAGGCACCCCTTGGTGGCTTATACTCTTAATCATAATACCATACTGCTTCTCAGTACTCCTTTGCTATTTTTATTTTGTTTATAAAATTTTGTGAACTGTGGGCGCCTGGGTGGCTCAGTCGTTAAGCATCTGCCTTTGGCTTAGGTCATGATCCCAGGCTCCTGGGATCAAGCCCAGCATTGAGGTCCCTGCTCAGTGGGAAGCCCTCTTCTCACTCTTCCACTCCCCCCGTTTGTCTCTCTCACTATCTCTCTTACTTTGTCAAATAAGTAAATAAAATCTTATAAAAAATTAATTTTTATGAACTATTAGTTCAGAACATCTTTTTTTTCCTAGGGGATTTTCTGTGAAATGTTAGGTCCCAGTTGGGAGGTATAAACAGTTATACTGAACTAGGACAGAAAGCTTAATTTTCAGCTCACAAATACAAAAAGCTTTTCAGTAAAGCTTTCTGGTCCTGATTTTAATTTTAATTAAAATTCTGGGCCTAATTTTAATAAAATCTTATTTATTTATTTATTTATTTATTTTATTTGGGTGGGGCACACGGTGGGAAGAGAGGAAGGGGCATAAGGAGAGAGAGAATCTCAAGCAGACTCCATGCTAATCTAGGGCTTGATCTCTTAACCCTGAGATCATGACCTGAGCCAAAATCAAGAGTCGGGCACTTAACCCATGAGCTTCCCAGGTGCCCCTACGATCTTATACTAAAGGTCAACTTAGGGTAGAAAGACCAATGCCTTTTATAAAATAGATCTGTTGAAATCAGTGGTTGTCAGGAACTTGGAGTGAGAGGAGATGTTGACTACAAAGAGACAGGAGGGACTTTGGGGGGTTGAGGGTTCTGTCTCTTGATTTTGGTCACAAACTGAGTATAATGTACTTGTGAAAATTTGTAGAACTGTACACTAGAAAGGGTACATTTTATTGTTGATAAATTATACATTAATTTTTTAAATGAAAAAAAGAAAATATATAAACTATGTAGCCACATACCAAAACATTAAGATATATAAAAGATAGGAAAATGTAAATATAAATATCTCCTGACACATTTTCATCAGCATTACCATTCCCCCCACAATATATATTGTCATGAAGACCTAACAATATACAATTGGCCAGAAAAAATGAGCGTCATGTCCTCTGCATTTAGTAACATTTATTCATGCCCTCAGCTGGAATTAGGTCTAATTCCAAGGACCCATGTTAATTCTCATTACTAATGCAAAAACTTGAGTCTAAGGCAGTGAGGCTCAGTTGGTTAAAGCATGGAACTCTTGATTTTGGCTCAGGTGATGATCTCAGGGTTGTAAGATCAAGCCCCAAGTTTGTAAGATCAAGGCCCACATTGACTCCACAATGAGCTTGGAGCCTGCTTGGGATTCTCTCTTCTTCTTCTGAAGCTGATTGGGAGCAAATTCTATTATCCTTTTTTAACATCACGAGAAATAGAGTGGTAAGAAATTTTGCCCAAGATCTGGAAGGGTCTTCAGAAATGTAATGTTTTGTTGCAGTATATAACTGTACTACATATTTGAATTAGGATCGATTATTCTAACATTCAGGCCTTCATACTTGCATTTCTTTCTCTCTTCCTTTTCTTCCCCTTCCCTCTCTTTCTTATTTTTTAACCATAGACTACTTCTTTCTTTTGAAAGGACAAACTTTAATTTCCCTTTTTTCCCCCGTGTAACATTGAAAAATCAGGACTTCTCCTTCTCTTAACATTACTTGTATTGAGTTTCACAATTAAAGTCTTACTGGATTAATTTGTAACATTTTCAGATGGAATCTCAAAAGAAGTCCTAAAGAAAATGCAAAGAAGAAATGATGATAAATCCATATCAGATGCACGTGCTCGTTTCCTTGAGCGAAAGCAGCAGAGGTCCCAGGATCACAGTGACACACGGAAGGAAACAGGCTAAGCAGTGAACCCTGCAATTCAGGAAGTAGGAAAAGCAGCCAGGAAATGTGCTTCTACTTTGCCATTTATGTCTGACAGCAGTACCAAGAGGAAGTGGTCAGCAGCTGTTATTAGCATACAAGCTAAAAGCAAATCAAAGTTCATCAGTACCAATAAATGGAATTTTCAAAGAAAAGATTGAGTTGCCATTGTCATAGGCAATGATATATGAAACCAATGAAAGACAATACATGTGATATTTTCCTCACTTCAATTTTGCTGGCCTTAACTGGTATCAAATGCTGTCATTGAGATATTTTCAAAGAACATTGAATTGTATTTAATCAGCGTGTATTCCATTTGCATTTGAAGCATTAAAAATTATTTTCCTTAAATCTCTTTAAGGCCTTCTTGTTGCTCTTAGAATAGTATTATTTCAGGTTATCAGGTATATGACCAATTCCTTCAGAAGGCTGAATATAAGAGGTTTTTACTCAGCAATACTTAGATGTCTAACTGTTTAATTGCTACAGAGCTTTATAGATATTTAGAGAAAAGATTTAATCAATTAGTAAATAAGAAAATTGCCTATGGCAAGTTTCTTTGTTGAATTAATATTAATCCTTAAATTGATTTTTCTGGGATTATACAAATTCCTTTTTATATAAAAATATATTGTTTAAAACAGTAGCTATAGCCATTAACCAAAGGACAGATGATATATATGTTTTTGTTTTTTTTTAGCTGTCCCTACATACTTGTATCAGCACCACTATGTAGGTGTGACAGTGTTTCAAACAGCCCCTCCACCTGGCCTGCTCTCTTGCCTCCAGCTGCTTGGGTAGGACCCTTTAAACATCTGTTCCACTGATATTGAGATAGGAGTTTTTCAAAGCAGCCAACACTATATGATCAGTGTTTCAGATTGGAACCTTGAGGCTATTTAGTATCACACTCAGGCCACACTCAGCACTTGCCCACTCTGTTGTTTACTGCCTTGTATTCTAGTTATTTGTGTATTTGTCTGTCTCCCCCCACTAGATTATACGCTCCTTGTGGGCAGGGACTATGTCTTTCTTATCTTTGTATCTTTCATGGCACCTAGCACAGTGCTTTGCACATAGTAGCCACTCAATGTTTGTTAAATAAAGCTATTAGTGTCATTAAAATTCAAAAGGTAGTATAATGTGTGTTTTTAGATATTGTTTGTAAAAATTTAGAATCTAAAATTTTCATAGGTAACTAATTCTTTTACAGTTATTTCCTTTGGTGTCTAAACAGTTTCCTTTTCAGTATTAGAAACTTGAGCCTTTACTGAAAATCACTTAAGGACCCAAATCTGTGTGTTCTTAAAGTAAGGTGAGTGATGATGGTTCCTCTAACATTCCCAGCATTGTTGCTTTGTCCGTTGTAATCTTCAGTGCTCTCGACACTATTTCAGCACATTCATTTTACCAAGTTCTCTTCTCAAGTCTGTGTATCAGTATATTTCCTTAGATGTGGAAGGGGTGTATGTGGATTCTTAGAATAAATGCTATTTCATTTCAGTAAATATTAACCATACATTCCATATCTATAGTCTATAATCACATTGCATCAGTTGTTCCAGTAATGTCCTTTCATTTATAGCGTTTTCCCCCAGTTCAGGATCCAGTCAAGAATCATGTACTGTATTTAATCTCTTTTAGTCTGGAAAATGTCCTTAGTGTTTCTTGGTGTTTCCTGGTCTTTCACATTTAACATTTTTGACAGGCTAAATAATAATATTTTTTATATTTATTATTATTATTATTATTATTATTAAGATTTTATTTATTTATTTGACAGAGAGAAATCACAAGTAGGCAGAGAGGCAGGCAGAGAGAGAGAGAGGGAAGCAGGCTCCCCGCTGAGCAGAAAGCCCGATGCGGGACTCGATCCCAGGACTCTGAGATCATGACCTGAGCCAAAGGCAGCGGCTTAACCCACTGAGCCACCCTTATTATTATTATTATTTTTAGAGAGGGGGAGGGAGACAGAATCTTAAGCACCGCAGAGCTTGATCTCAAGATCCTGAGATCATGATCTGAGCCAAAATCAAAAGTCAGATACTCGACTGAGCCACCCAGGTGCCCCCAAGCTAAGTTATTTTATAGAATGTCTTCAGTTTGGATTTCTCTAATGTTTCTTCACGGTTGGAACACATGATGGGAGTTCCATGACTGGAAAACTGTGTAAGTAATACCAATGTCTTTCCTAAGGCATCAAATCTGGAGATACATAGTATAGTTACTCTTATTATTAAGAAGTAATTTTGGGGACACCTGGGTGGCTGAGTGGGTTAAAGCCTCTGCTTTTGGCTCAGGTTATGATCTCAGGGTCCTAGGATTGAGCCCCGCATCGGGCTCCCTGCTTAGCAGGGAGCCTGCTTACCCCTCTCTCTCTGCCTTGCTCTGCCTACTTGGGATCTCTCTCTCCATCAAATAAATAAATAAATAAAATTTTTTAAAGTAATTTTGGGGAGAGATATGTTGAGATTATGTTAAATAGCCTATTCCTCATAAATTGCCACCCTCTGGATTTATCATCAAACGATGATTCTTGCCAAATCAGTTTTTTTTTTTTTTAAGATTTGTTTATTCATTTGAGACAGAGAGATACAGAAAGAGCACAACCAGGGGTGGAGGCAGAAACAGACTCCCCACTGAGCACGGAGCTCAGTGGGGCTCAATCCTAGGACCTGGAGATTATGACTTGAGCTGAAGGCAGACACAACCATTTGAGCCACCCAGGTACCCTTTGCCTAATCAGTTTATTCTTATGGTGGCAAAATGGTGATTTTTCTTTCCCTAATTCTTTCCTATATTTATTTGTTGGCATTATAAGAAAGAGTTTTCTTTGAAGAACAATTTCCAGGAAACAGATGTATGCTAGGAGTAGCATAGATCAAGACAGAGCATTAGAAAGCCCAGTTTGAGAAGGGTGGCAAACAATCCAGTTTATTTGGTGCATAGAGTACATGTAGGACAGTAATAGGTTAAAAATGTTGGTTGAGAACATACTATACAAGGCTTTGAAAGCCAAACTATGGAATTTGGACTTATTTTGTACTATAGGAATGTATTAAAGGAGAATGACATTGTTAAAGCTTTATGGTAATTGTGACAATAGTTCCTATGAAAAATAATTGATTTCCACTGAGAGAGGCTGTCCACAGGATGAGGGGAATACTAGATCTAATTAAGAAGGTAGAAGGAGGGTTCCGGAGGACGGGAATACAAATGGCGGCCTCCTGGTCCCCGGGGAGCCCGGGGCCCCACTCCTCAGTGTGCCCTCAGAGAATAGCGCCCAGTAATTCCCGTCTGCCTGACCTCCGGCCACGCTCCGAGCTCACCGAGCCTGCGACCGGTTCAAGGAAGAAGTGGTCAACACCCTCCAGAGCCACAGAGTTTGGTGTGGAAATAGAAGCCCAGAGAGACTAAGTGTAAGAGGTCACATTGTTACACAGGAGCTTGAATGTGAAGAGAACAGAAAATAAATCTCAAGAAATTTAGACATTGTGTGAAACTGTAATGGAGTGAGGTCGGGGAGGCAATCATCTGGAAGAATCCTGGATCGGGTGTTTCAGAGTTCTTACCAATGGCAAAACAAGTCAAAACGAAGGTTGAAAGAGTCTCAAAAGCATCTTGTATCTGCTAGAAGCAAACTGTGAGTCACATTATTTTTTTGATCCTCTGCAAGAGTACAAAATGGGAAATAATTTTAGATTCTAATAAGGTTTCTTTCCTGTTACTTAGAGTTTTGACTTTATAATTAAAATTCTCAACTTTCTCATTTGTCACATAAAAAAAAAAAAAAGAAGGTAGAAGGAGACTCGGAGGAATGGTAGTGGTAATGGACAAATTTTTTCTTTAAAGAATAGGGATTCACCTTCAAATTACTAAATGAAACAAAACAAAAACAAATGAAGACAAATGTTATCATAGAAAATTATGGTCAAGGGACATGTTTTCTCACACGTTTCCTCACAAAAGAGGAAACGTGAATGGTAAGACAAGGGTACTGTATCTTACTAGTAATTAGGAAAATCCACTTTATTTTTTTTTAAGATTTTATTTATCTATTTGACAGAGTGAGAGATCACAAGTAGGCAGAGAGGCAGGCAGAGAGAGCGGGAAGCAGGCTCTCCGCTGAGCAGAGAGCCCGACTCGGAGCTCGATCCCAGGACCCTGAGATCATGACCTGAGTCGAAGGCAGAGGCTTTAACCCACTGAGCCACCCAAGTGCCCCAGGAAATCCAGTTTAAAACTGAGTGCCATTCTTTTTCATCAGATTGGCAATAGCCAATACGCCTGAAAAGTGTTGGCATAGAATGAATTGCTCTTATATTACAGAACATTTTGGCAATAACTAGAAAAGTTGAAGATATGCATAATCTGTGACCCAGCAAGCCCACCTTTAGATTAATACCCTAGGAACTCCTTGGGATTATATAAAATACTCTGTTCCTCATAAGGTTTGACTCACATAGGTTTAGCATAATTTGATGATTGATGTTAAGCACATAAAAAGTTAAATATGGCATTCATTAAAATGTTATACTCCATTTCTTTTTTTTTTTTTTAAAGATTTTATTTATTTATTTGAGAGAGAGAGAGTGTGAGAGAGAGCATGAGCGAGGAGAAGGTCAGAGAGCGAAGCAGACTCCCCATGGAGCTGGGAGCCTGATGTGGGACTCGATCCCGGGACTCCAGGATCACGCCCTGAGCCGAAGGCAGTCGTCCAATCAACTGCGTCACCCGGGCGTCCCATTATACTCCATTTCTAATAGCAAATAAATTGAGAACAGTATGTATGTATCAATGGGGAAATGATTGAATAATTGTGATATTTTCTTATGGTCAAATTCTATATACACCAGTGAAAGTGATTTTTGAGACTCCTGATGCCTACTCAAACTGCTTTGCAGAACAGATGAACCAGTTCGCATTCCCAACAGCAATGTTGTAAAGTGCCTGTCTTAGTATAGCCTGTAGTCCCTCAAAAGTTTTTTTCTAATTATAGACCAAAAAGGTACCTCATCATTATGTTAATTTACATATTTAGATATTCAGGTATTTTTCCTTATGTTCAAACTGTCTACAAGAAATAACTGATTTATATTTGACATGGCCAGATAGTAAATATTTTAGGCTTTCAGGCCATACAGTCAGTCTTGAAATTACTCTGCTGTTGTAGTATAAAAAGCAGTCATAGGTAGTACATAAAAAAATGGGTACAGCTGTGTTCCAATAAAACTTTATTTATGGACAATGAAATTTAAATTTCATGTAATTTTCCTATCAGGAAAACATTCTTTTGACTTCACTTCTTTACCACTTGCGCTTTAATCCAGGAAAGTGACTTTTCATATACCCATTCTAATTCAGATTATTTCATTTGTAAGAAAAGATCTTTATTTCATAAAAATATCTGAGATTTTTCTGGCTTTTATTTTTCTTTATAGTAGATAGGATTGAGCATAATGTTAGGCATCAATAAATTTAAACTATAATCTCTATTCTCCCCAGAATGTTCTTTCTTTTTCTTTTTTTTAAAAGATTTTATTTATTTATTTGACAGAGAGAGATCACAAGTAGGCAGAGAGGCAGGCAGAGAGAGAGAGGGGAAGGGAAGCAGGCTCCCTTCTGAGGAGAGAGCCCAATGCGGGGCTCGATCCCAGGACTCTGGGATCATGACCTGAGCCGAAGGCAGAGGCTTTAACCAACTGAGCCACCCAGGCACCCCTCTCCCCAGAATTTTCAAAGCAATCTATATATATTACTTGTTAGCTGTTCCTTTAACCTTAAAATATGAATAATACAAAATTCTCTTGTGAAACTATTAAAGATTTTCAACTCTTTTTTTTTTTTAAAGATTTATTTATTTTAGAGAGAGTATGAGTGGCCGGAGGGACAGAGAGAGAGAATCTTCAAGCAGACTCCCCACTGAGTGAGGAGCGTAATGCAAGGCTTGATCTCATGACCCTTGAGATCACCACTTGAGCCAAAACCAAGAGTCAGATGCTTAACTGACTGAGCCACCCAGGTGCCTTTTTCTTTCCTTCTTTCTTTCTTTTTTTTTTTAAGTATGTTGGGGCGCCTGGGTGGCTCAGTGGGTTAAGCCGCTGCCTTCGGCTCAGGTCATGATCTCAGGGCCCTGGGATCGAGTCCTGCATCGTGCTCTCTGCTCATTGGGGAGCCTGCTTCTCTCTCTCTCTCTGCCTGCTTCTCTGTCTATTTGTGATCTCTGTCTGTCAAATAAATAAATAAAATCTTAAAAAATATTTAAAAAAAAAGTATGTTGTCCAGATAAAATCTACATGTTTCTTTAACTAATAGTACTTGGTGCTTAGCTAATACATAGGAAATGAGATGGGTTAATCCCAAATACAGCATAGCACCCAGTTTGGTGCCTTTTGTGTATGATAGATATTTATGAATAATTGTTATGCTAGCTCCAGGTATGATTATTGACAACATAAGTGGTCCCAGGCTTTGAATTAAATAGGAAGTACAGTCAATAAATGTTATACTAGCTTAAGAAGTAGGGTAAATAAATTTTAAGCTTAGTTTTTAAGGCAGAGTAGGACTTGGACTAGATTAAAAAGGAGACAATTTGTGTGATTGGGAGAGGGACCATAGTTAAGCATGGAAAGATTACTGTCACCTTGAGAGGGGCTTTTTTGAAATATTTTTCAGTTTCCAGTATGTAATTTGGGCTAACACCAAGTGGGTCAAATGAGTGCCACTCATTCTTACAGAAAAATGTGGAAGTTGGCCTGGACTTGGGTTATCCTTTTAAAACATGTAGTACTTAGAGACTGCTATTGTGTGCCTGTCTGCTACTCTACTTAGTTACCTTTCAAGAGATGGAATTTTTAAACCCTCCTCAGTAATGGGTTATAATCTCATCTCTAAATCTGATTTGATGGTTTAGATAGCCCAAAAATGTAGAGATGGTAAAAGGTTGTCTTTATCAGGTTACTTTTTATTTTCACCCTAAAGAGAACTTTTCATGCCTCTTGGTGCTAACAGGGCTGGCTCCGAAAAGAAAAAGAAATTTAAATCAATAAATGAGGTAGGCTTATATGAGTTCTACATATTTTTCTTTACTGGAATGTTATGGAATGAATAGTTGTGTAGTTGTATACTGTACAGCATTATAAACCCACAGTTATTTGGAATAAAAGCAACCAGGAAAAGGAAATAACCAGGTTTTTGGATCATTTTACATAATCCACTTTTATCAGTCATGACATGTTAAGGTAAGTCATTTCTTAAAAAGTGATTTGTGGGGGTGCCTGAGGGACTCAGTTGTTAAGCACCTGCCTTCAGCTCAGGTCATGACCCCAGGGTCCTGGGATCGAGCCCCACATCAGGTTCCTTGCTCAGCGAGAAGCCTGCTACTCCCTCCTCACCCACTGCCCCTGCTTGTATTCCCTCTCTGGCTATGCCACTCTTTGTTTAAAAAAAAAAAGAATCTTTTTAATTGGAAGATTTTAACATTGAGTATTTAATTTTTCGTTGTATGTACTGAAAGGTATTTGTCGACCAAGTAAATTAGATTATGCTTCCTTAAAACTTTATTATTGAGCTAATCAAAACTTTGTTTACCATATCTCAGTTTTTAACCATTTTATTCTGAGAGTTTACTACTATAAGGAGGCTGCATATGTGCATTATTACTAGTAGAACTATCCCTGGAGTGTGACAGAATTTTAAATTGCTGAGAAAACATGTTTGTGGGTCATGCCTTGCTTTGGAGATGGTAATAATCCTAGGAGATGAATAGAGACAGTTCTACATATTTAGAAAGGAAGAAAAAAAAATAGCCTATAACAATCATTCCAACATCCTGATCCGCATCGTCCCTTTATTGTACAGAACTCAAGCTTCTTGTGACTTTAAATTTTGGATATGAAAGGGATATAGCGACATGGCATCTGACTCCCTATTGATCAGGAGGGTTATAACTCTTCTGGGTTTTTCTGTCCATAATGCTCTCTGTATCACTATATTGGAACCAACTTTTCTGAGATGACTTCTTAAGGTAATGTTATGAGCCACTTCATTTCTCCACTGGAATCCGATTTAAACTTTAGACAACATGGGAGGGGCCTATTTAATATGACTAGATTCCATACTGTATTCCCACAGGGCTGGTCTTAGGGATTCGCTTGGAACATGCTCAGTCCTGACACGGAATAAAGATTCATTACACCTGGGTGGCGCAGTTGGTTGGACGACTGCCTTCGGCTCAGGGCGTGATCCTGGAGTCCCGGGATCGAGTCCCACATCAGGCTCCCAGCTCCATGGGGAGTCTGCTTTGCTCTCTGACCTTCTCCTCGCTCATGCTCTCTCTCACTGTCTCTCTCAAATAAATAATAAAAAATAAAATCTTTAAAAAAAAAAAAAAAGATTCATTACAGATCTTATTTGCTATCCATGATACATTTTAAAACTTGTCTGTATAACTTAGATTTAGGATAAGCCTGAGTAAGTGAATGATAATAATTGTAAATTCAGGTCCATCTCCTACTAAAAAGGCCATGAAAAAATTTATTCTGGCTTTGTGAATGTTTCTTTTCAAGTGAGCTTTACCCACAATCAGTGCCTTGTACAGGGCCAAAATAAAGTGGGCACTGTAAGATGACCTGATACATGAGTCGGTGCATTTGATATGCTGCTCTTTACTGTGGGATTCATAGCTGTGGCCCTAGGGGGCTGAAATGTTTCAAAGCTGCTGTTTATTTTTTTTTTAAAGATTTTCTTTCTTTATTTGACAGAGCACAAGCAGGCAGAGAGGCAGGCAGAGAGGGGGTAAAGCAGGCTCCCTGCTGAGCAGAGACCCCCCCCACCCCCAATGTGGAGCTCCATCCCAGGACCCTGAGATCATGACCTAAGCCGAAGGCAGAGGCTTAACCCACTGAGCCACCCAAGAGCCCCTAAAGCTGCTGTTTAAATGGCAAAACCACTTATCTTATTGGGTAATGCTAAAGTATATCCCTCTTGGTTTCATTAACATCTGAATTTTTAAGTGGTGAGTATGATGGGTTAAGCTTAAAATTCTGCTTTAAAATTGATCTCTTAATGTTTGAGAAATGCCTTCATTTTGTGGGTTTTGCAATGTTGTTAGCTCCTGCTGTTTTTAAAAGGTCAAGTTAAAAGGCAGGGGCCTTAATTTGGGGGCTGCCTGAAGATAAACAACTATAGAGAAATCCAATGAATGTTCTTCTGAGATGTCATTCTCACTGGATGTTTCATATTAAACATTATATTATTATATTTTACATTATATATACATAGTATTTCCTGGCATAAAATATAAAATTACGGGTACAATAAAGGTTTTTTGTATAGGTTTTGAGAAACCGACATTCCTCAAAATAGCATATGAGCAATGCAGTTTTGCTAATGGTGCTTGCTGTGACTCAGAGTGAGGAACTACTATTGAATATTTGGATAAAAATAACTTCAAATTGGAAGAATTTGACTTTTATTAATATGGCTACTTAATAAAATACTTTTATGAAACTAAAAGCCAGGACGATAATACATTAATAGCAATAGATACAGGGGCAACTGTGTGGCTCAGTCAGTTAAGTACCTGCCTTTAGCTAAGGTCATGATCCTGGGGGACCTGGGATAGAGCCCCAAGCTGGCTTCTCTTCTCTTCTCAGCGGGGAGCCTGCTTCTTCCTCTCCCTCTGCTGCTCTCCATGCTTGTGCTCCCTTGTGTGCGCTCTCTCTGCCAAATAAATAAATAAAATCTTAAAAAATTGCAGATGTATTGAAAGGCTTTGTCATAGTTAGGGAAAAAACCCAAAAACCTAGCGTTTGTTTTCTGATTTATACAGTTATCTATCTTCTCTAACCTAAGGTAGCACCTGAAAACAAAGCCATTTGATTACTGCTCAGGTAACTGCGAACAGTGACTCAGCCTTCAGGACCTCTAAACCAAGGATAACCTTTTTTGCCTTTATACTATTAGCAAGAACAGCTTACTACCATGAAAAGCTCTATTACCTCAGCCCAAATTATTGATCTTTAAAATGCACAGGTTTGGGTTTTAATGTTTATCCTCTGGATCATTTTTCCTCTTGAAAAATTCTGGATTTACTGACTTGAAGGATAGTGTTCAAAATGAACTAGTAAATTGTAATCTATTTTTCTTCTAAATGACTTCTGAAAACAATGCATTTATTACATTCTGTGTGTGATGACACAGCAGTCATTAACAGAACCTCAGTGCACTTTTGGTTAGATATCCTACATATTCAAATATCCAAGCTAAAAATCAATTGCTTTGGAATTGTACTTAAAATTATAGGTCTGTAAGAAAATGAACGACAGTTATTAGCAAATTAAAGAAAATATTGGTGGTCCATTCATGATATAGCTCTTGTATTCCAGATTCTGAAATTAGACATGAAACCTGATGAAGCTACTGCTTTTACTATAATAAAACAATAACTCCTTTACATTTTTAATTTAGAATTTGTCCACTTCCAAAAAGGATTGAAAGCAGATACTATTTAACTGGAATTAGAAAAGTTATTCCAAATGTTGCAGAATACAGAACATCTTCAAGCATCTGGCCTAATAAAACAACACACAATTTTGCCTACCATAAATATTCACTCTTATCCTTTGCATAACAACCTTCTGTCTCCTCTCTTACCTTCCAAAGATTCTTCTCTCATCCTAAGTATGTGAGATACATTTTGGGAAAAACATTAAAAGCAATTTAAATGATTAAGCAAACTTCTCTAAGCAAAACTGCTTAACACACAAAATTACTGTATACCTAATAGGGTTTTATGTTTAACGGAAAAGGGCACTGAAACATTCTGTACTTGTTTTTCAAGATCTTTCTGGAAAACTAGGCACATCTCTATATTATAAAGATGAAAGGAACTAAATTCTTAAACCTTTAATGCTTATACCTTAGCAATAAAGTACCGGGAAGGTTACTAATCGATAATATTGTAGTTATCATAATGCTATTGGAAAACAAGGTGCTCCAGGCTTGAAGCGCTTACATTCCCAAATACTGCTACCTAACTGTCAATGTTAAGGTGGTCCCACTGAAATACACCTCTAATAGTTAAATCTCTTTTTCCAAGAATGTTTATTAGCCACACCTTAGAAGAACTTAAGGGTTTCAAACCTCCCCCTTAAACTCATTATCGAAATCTTTAAGACGCCTTTTTTTGATATGGCTAAAAAAAATCCTCCTGCCACAATCCTGGTCCAATTCTATAGCACATGCACGATACTCAAAGTCTCTAACTCTGTACTAAGCTAGACCCGTATCACATACATGTCCTCCAAAATGTCCGCAGAAATAAGAAGCTATCTCAAGGCCAGCTGAGACACCTCATAAATGGCCTTCACTGTCCTTTGAGCCAGTTATTTAGGTAATATGCAAAATAAATTGCTAGTTCTAGTTAGAATCCAAGCGTCAGCTTCTCCAAGCGTCAGAAGGGTGTGCATAAGGGCCGGGAGGATCTTAAACCCCATTTCATTCCCTCTCCCAGAGACGTAAGAAACCACCCACGCTATTAAAGTACGCGGGGGAGGAGTACTGCAGCCGGCTGCCAAGAAAGCGCTCTGCAAGGAGGCCGTTTCCCTGAGTCACGGAGAGGGCGGGAGGCTGGGCCCATCTGCCCACGCCACGTCCTTTTCGTAAGGGACTCAGTTTAAACAGGCAGGACCCAAAGGAAAAGAGAATAACACCGCTATTCCTCAAGGCAGCTCAGCAGCCACCCTATTCCCAGGAGACTCTGCATTTCCCTAGAACTCGCTCTGCATTCCGGCAGCGATCAGCCGACCCTTCCCGACCAGCATCACGTGCACCCGGAAGTACGTGGGTGGGACCAAAGAGCCCACGGAAGTGACGTAGGTCACTGCTAGTCGCATGATGTGGCAAAATGCAAAAAAAAGGAGTGGGGGGAGGAAAAGCTGGGGAGGCTGGGGAAAGTGATGAGTCCAAAAAAATAGTCCCTTCGAGTCCTCTAATTTACCCTCGCGGCGCAGCAGTAAGCGAGGCCCTCGGCGCACTGCGCCCCGAATTCCTGCGCCCCACTGCACCGCGGCGCTCCGTGGAGGGGTACATAAGACGGAGGGGGTGAGGTGACTTGGGCGGAGTTCTGTCGTCGGGATCCCTCCGCAGGGCTCAGCCGTTTCCGGAGTCTGCGCTGCGCCCGGTTCCGCCATTGCGGCTCTCCCGGACCCTGGAGCCTCCGCCCCCGACCCGAGCTCTTTCGTCTGCCTGCCAGTTTTCTGCGTCCCCGGAGAGTATCTTGCTGAGCCCAGCCTCCCCCCTCCCCCTTCTCCTCCTCTCCCTTGGAGAGCCCGGGCAGCTACTGCCCCGCAGCCCCAGTGACAGGAGGAGACCATACACCCCGACAGCGCCATGGCCCAGATTCTGCCAATTCGTTTTCAGGAGCATCTCCAGGTGCGGCCGGGCCCGGGCCGGTGAGGGCTGTGGAGAGGGTGGTAGCAAAGAAGAAGCTGGAGTCTGGGACCAAGTAGAAGGAACAGGATCGGGGGGTGGGGTGGGTATTGGTGTTTGGGGTAGATGGAGGATGGGGGCACTATCTCGGAAAGCTTACGAGTTAATGATGTGGGGCTTGGATAGAAAAGACGAAAGTCGGGGTGCGAAGGGCAGCGAGGCCAGGCCTGGGTTCGAGGGCCTCTTATTTTCGCTTCCTGGGTGGTAAGAACTGCGCATTCTAACTCCCTCCCCTTTCGCCGTTTTATTCAGTTCATTCATTTGGGTAGATTGGACGGGGTGGAGGGTGCAGTTCTCCCGCGTTTCTTCCAGACCAGGGATTTTCATCCCCTAGGCCAATGCAGAGCTGTCACCTCCCATTACTCTTCTCTTCCCTTTTCTTTCCCCCATCGTGTCTGCACCCAGTTGTGGGGCGGGTGGGCTGGGGAGGAGCAACCCTTTTTCTTCCTCCCTCTGCAGCTCTCAACTGGGAAAGGCACCTTCCCTTGGGGTTGGGGGGGCGGGAACGGCGGCGGCTTGCCTCTTGCCTTCCCCTAGGCAGTTAGAACAGAAGGTCACTAAAGGAACAGAAGGAGGATAGAATGGGGGAACATATTTCTCAGGGCGGTGTCAGTCTCAGAGTGCGTGGGGTCAAGGTCCCTAGGGGTACTCGTCGTTTTTTCCTTCCCTTATTTCTTTGGGAATGGTGTGGTTTTTATCCCCTCTTTCTTTTTAGGAGGTAGGGAAGAGTTATCCAGAGGTTATCTTGGGGTCTGCTGGAGTGTAGCAGGTAGTCGTGGGCTTGGTGTAAGTACCTCACTCAGGATTGCATGGAATTGAACCGATCCCTGGAGATAGAGCACACCTGCTCTGAGATATGCAAAGTTATTTGGTCTGTAATTGGCTTCCTTTTAGTAGGTTCTAGAGTTCTTTCCCGTGGTGCATTTTCCTGTAGGCAACATACTGTCTTATCTGGCAGTATGCCCGTGGCGGGCCGAGGCAGATGATCATTGGAGGGCTTGAGTGAATTAAGCCTCTTCCGAGCTTCTGATTTTCTTAGTTCACCAAGCCTGGTTTTACTCTGGCTGCAGTAATTTATTCATCTTAATTTGCTTTCTTTTCAAATACTCCTTTAAAGAGGCCTGCCCCAGCTCAACCTCCTGAAGGCCTAAATTCATAATGATAAAAGATGCTGTGGTTTGATGTGACATTAATGTTAGTGACCTACTGGACGCCATTGAAAGCTGTTTTATTTACAATCTGCAGTTGAATACATTAAAGGTTCTTGTTAATAAAAAGATTGAAATATGAATATTTATGCGTCAGTAACCATGTTTCTTTACAGGTATTACCATCTTTGAGCAAGAAATTTTTTTCTTTAAGTCTTGAAATGTAATGAATAATAAATCTAAAAAATAAGTAAAACTTTCGTGGTCATCTGTGGTTTTCAGATAACTCATCTGAAGTAATGGAACACTTTAAAAAGGTTAAAGTCTTAAGTGATGGAGTGGACACCGAAGTTACGGTTTTTGCTCAATTCAAGTTTTAATTGCTGTGGTTATTTCAGTTAGAGTGAGGTGTAAATGAATGTAGAGGTTTAGAAAAATAGTTTTGAGTGTGAGGGGAAAACAAGTTATCCTCACAATGTTTCTGAAATATAATACTTCTGCAGACAAATGTTTGTAAATTAGAAACAGAAGCAGGTACGGTTACTAGTTACAAGGCAGAGGTATCTCCCATTAGTAAACCTTCTTTCTTGGCTAGTGATGGTTTGGGCAGTAGCTTTTCATTTCTCTTAAAGAGGAGACAAGTATTGTTAAATACTCCCCAAGATTGGAATCCAGCCTTGTCACTAATTGAAGACAGATTTAATTCGGGTCTGATTTCTGAGTTTCTGCAAATTCTCAAGTGAAACAATTACCTTTGGAAATAATTTGAAGATTTGAGTATAAAGCAGCTTTACAAATGTATTTGAAGAATTCAGTCATTTTTTTTTTTTGATAGTGACATGCCAGGGCTAAAGTAAAGCTTACTAGTGTGACTGTATGCTCCAGCTGATAATGATTAATTGTGCAAAGAGCCCTGATCACTAACCTCTTCCAGATATTCCAGAATATCCCCTAACTTCTCACTTTTATCCCCTTTAAAAAAGTTAATAAGGATTATTTTAATTGGCATCTCATGTCTTTATCTGAGTTCTGTCAGTTTGCTATGTAGCAGAAAACTTTCTGAAAGAGAATAAGAATTGGGAACAAGAATTGAGGAACTTGAGTGTAGAGTTAGCTTTTGTGAAAGTTTCTAAAGGTGAACTGTAAATTTGTTTTTAACCTTTCTGGCCAATTGAAATATCTGTCATCAAGGGTTGGAATTACATCAAATAAATGTTAATATTTTAAGTTACGAAGTTTTTTGCCCCCTGTTTTTTTTTTTTTTTTTTTTCTTTTTTCCTTTGGATGTTTAGGCTGATAGTCAACAGATGAGTGCCTATCTGAGCAAGAGATTACTAGAAATGCAGTTTTTAAAAAAATTCCTGGACTACACATAAAATGTTGCTTGTAGTTCTCAATTCTTGGCACATTAAGTTTCTCTTTGCTGATTGGCACATTCTGCTGTATTCCCAGGATCTTGGGTTCTCCCCACCTTTTTCTCTTCCCCCTTTTTTTTTTTTTAAAGAATTTATTTATTTATTTGACAGAGATTACAAGTAGGCAGAGAGGCAGGCAGAGAGAGGAGGAGGAAGCAGGCTCCCTGCTGAGCGGAGAGCCGGATACGGGACTCGATCCCAGGACCCTGGGATCATGACCTGAGCCGAAGGCAGTGGCATAACCCACTGAGCCACCCAGGCGCCCCTTCTCTTCCCTTTGATCCATAAATGCAGGCATGGGATGTGTTGTGAATTGAGTGGTATGGGTTTTTGCTATGGCTATTTTGATTTGCAGAGAGAAAGCAGTGCTAAGTATTACTGTAATGCTATATGGGTACTATACTGCCTGGAGAGGCATACTGCCTAGAATTCTGCTATAGTCTAACCTGGGAATGGCTTCCAAACTTAAGATGTACCATGTTTTTCAGAGTTTTCCTAATTGTTAGTTTACTCAGCTTAAAGGGGTGTGGCTGATTCTAGTGAATATGCTCTGTTTAGGAAATAATTCAAGACCTGGAACTGTGTGTGTGTGTGTGTGTGGTGTGTGTGTGTATAGAACCACTGTCATTTTCATTTTAGTGTGTAGTGCAGTGTGTGATTTTAGAAACCATACCCTGTAATACTTGAATTACATTCAACAATATATTTTTTCTGTCTCTGTTACTGATGTGTTTTTTCCTTTTGAGAGTAACTGTCCAATAAGACTTTCTTCTCGGGTGCCTGAGTGGCTTAGTCACTTAAGTGTCTGACTCTTGATTTTGGCTCAGATCATGATCTCTATGTCGTGAGATAGACATGGCATGGAGCCTGCTTAAGATTCTTCCTTTTTTTTTTTTTTTAAAGAAAAAAAAGAACTTTCTTCTGTGATTAATATTTTTAGTAGCTATGTAGGGATATTGAAATGTGCCTTGTGTGACTGAGGAACTAAATTTTTATTTTTATTTCTTTTTTATTAATTTAAATGTAAATGGCTACATGAGGCTCTTGTCTGTGACATTGGACCATACCATTATAGGCCATACTGATGGACTTTGTAAGAGTGAAGATTTTTTCTGACCACCCACATTTACATTTTATTAACAAAAAACATTTTTTGAAAGTATTAGTTGGAGGGGCACCTGGGTGGCTCAGCGGGTTAAGCCGCTGCCTTCGGCTCGGGTCGTGATCTCAGGGTCCTGGGATCGAGTCCCACATCAGGCTCTCTGCTCAGCGGGGGGCCTGCTTCCCTTCCTCTCTCTCTGCCTGCCTCTCTGCCTACTTGTGATCTCTCTCTGTCAAATAAATAAATAAAATCTTTAAAAAAAAAGTATTAGTTGGAAAAAAAAAAGTGTTAGTTGAATTCTGTCTATTTTGGGTCGTGCTGGTGATGAACAATGGCTGGTGAATGAAGGGACCAGCAGATTTCTTGTGAGAGCCTGTTTTTCCCTATGACTGTGACTTGGTGTTTTCAGGTCTTCACTTAATCTCCCCAGACATCCTTATTACATAGTTAAAGAAAGTGAGACTCCACCCGAGAGAACACTGTTAGAATAGGATTTGATCCTGAGTCTTCAGACAAAATATTTCAAGGAAATAGAATGGCTTTAAGAAGAGAAGTTACACAGTATCCTACTGTGCTTTTTTCTGTTAGACTTTGCTCCAAGAATGTTATAATTTGACTCGGAATGTTATAATTTCAACATGTGAGGAGTATGAAATTTTCAAATGAGATATTTTACATTCCTTTTGGGGTACTGATTTTTCAAAATCTGATGTGTATTTTACTCTTAGAGCACATCCCAATTTAGACCCTATTTTCATTGGAAATATTTGATCTGTGTTTAGCTTTCATAATATTTACCGTTGAAAAAGCAGATCTGCATATCTAGTTATTCCAAACTTCAGTTTTTCATAACTGAATCAATTATCAGTTACTATGTTAATTATTTTAAATTTTAAAATCGGTCACAGTAACCATATTTCAGTTGCTCAATATCACATGTGGCTTATGAAAATGTGGTTCCAGTATTGAAGAACACAAGGTTAAGACTTCTCTCAGTAAAATAAGCCTACTGCCTCACAAAGTTACTGTAAAGGTCTGAGATCATGTATTCGGAAGTACTTGGTGTAGCACTTTAAGAACATTAATTATTAGCTATAATTTTTGTCTAGTACATTTTATTTATGTATTTCAGAACCAGTGATACAGTATTTTATTTGCAGACCTAGATTTTTATGGTTTATAAATATTTGATACCTAAGATTTGAGTACTTATCAGCAACTGTGTTGGACTAGAAACAAAATGGTGAATACAGACTGAAGCTTGCATTGATTAGTTGGCAAAGGCTATCCACACATAATTGCAACCATGGATGTTATTCAGTGTTCAATGTTGTGCAGGACTTAATACAAATATTCATATGATACAAAACTAATCCCGCTCTGAAGCTGTGCCCAAAAGAAATCTTTTTTTTTTTTTTTGTTGAGATTTTATTTATTTGACATAGAGAGACCACAGCAGGAGAAGCAGCAGAGGGAGAGGGAATAACAGGTTCCCTGTTAAGCAAGGAGCCTGATGTTGGGCTCGATCCCAGGACCCTGGGATCATCTGAGTAGAAGGCGGGCACTTAACCGACTGAGCCACCCAGGCTCCTCAAGAAAAAAATCTTTAAGTTACTTTTTTATTCTGTCCCATGAGCACTTGCTGTATGCCATTGGTACAATTTTAATTAGTGTTCCTTGGTCAGATATATTTGAGAAACTTCCTCAAATCTGATAAAATACCCACCTGGAATGCCAGTCAGACCTTTGCTAGTGTTACATATGTTCTTCTATAAGCTGGTAGTGTTAAAGTGAATGTTCTCACTTAGATGGGAAATGAGTTCAAAACTAACATTTCAGTCCTTTATATTAGAATGGGCTTATTTCTCTTAACTTTGTTTACATATGTGCCCATGCTAAAGCAACTTCACAAATCAACTTGTAAATCATAGCAAAGTTTATAGTTCTAGATGTTTCCTCCCGCCCCTTGGCCAAGTGTCTGTGGCTAAAGCTCTTAACTTGAAGGCATGGCAGGAGGCTTGGATCTGAATTCATTATACGAAACCCATCTGTCAGACTTGATTTTGTCTCCCCTTTTTTGTGTTATGAGAGGCATAATTTATTTTCTTCTTAAAGGGAATAACTATTAATCAAATCTCAGTTGTGCTGACATCTGTAATATCAAAATTAATTGACCGTCTAGCTTCTTGAGTACCTACTCTGTGTCAAGAACACTGATAAATATTTTATGTTCATAATCTGTAAGTAGCAAGAAAATGCTGTCAGGTAGGTAGGGTTAGCCTTATTTTACACATGAGGAAACAGAAGTTAACTTTTAGACTAAGTCACATAGCTAGTGAGTGGGTGGTCAGACTTTAATACTTGGTCTTTTTGCAGTGTGGCACATTGCTTCATTTGGTGAATGAGCTATATAATTTGAACTGCAAAATATAGCACGATTTGTTTGCATCTGTGTTGTGGTGTTCTTTGTACACATTCTACCAGTGGTTTGTTTTTAGGTCAATAGTTTTGGTTTTGTTTCTGTTTTTTAAGGTTTTATTTATTTGAGAGCAAGAAGGAGAGGGAAAGGGACAAGTAGATTCCCTATTGAGCAGGGAGCCAGACACAGGGCTTGATCCCAGGACCCTGAATATCATGACCTGATCTGAAGGCAAATGTTTAACCACCTGAGCCACCCAGGTATCCCTTAATTGTTTCTATATTATGAGAAAAGTAGGGGCCAGTGAACCAATATTTGAAATGGTTAGATGATGTTTTTAAAGAGCTTTATTCAACTTCCTACTAGAAAATGTACAGAATGATTGGGATCAGGTTAACTTAAAGATGAGGATTATCTTTATCCCCTTCATAAAGCTGAACTTCTCAAAAGTGTCTATGGAGTTTTTCTTAATGACAAGAGTAAATGTGTTCCAGTCTGAAGCCACTTATGAAAGCAGAAAGTTTCTTCTGATTTTACTGCATTATTCATGTTTTGTGTTTGTACTACTAAAAAACTTGAACAGAACTCTTAAGAAAGCAATGGTGCTTGAGGTGGGGGAGAAGAAAAGTGGGAGTTGGACATGTTTGCTCAGTGTGAATAGCATAACCATAGAGGGGAAAACTGGTTACAAACTTAGACAGGGTTGTGCTTTGGAGGCCGAACTACCAGTAATATTAGTACTTCCTGTTCTGAATCATTGGGTAAATAAGGACTTTTCTTTGGGTTTTGAAGTAAAGCTGATTTTAAAGCTTACTTCTGAAGGGATTGAGTGCATTGCAACCATTTGCCACGTTAGAAAATTTAAATTCTGTGTGCTGTTGCAGAAGATGTCTCAAATGTTTAATCTGAACTCTATCTTTTTATCTTTTTTCAACTTCCTCATTTATTAAGTTAAAATAATACTTTTTGGCAATTTTGAAATTAGACTGTGGTATGTGTTTGTGTTTATATTGTAAGAAGTAGCCAGTGAGACACTCAAATGTTAGTTCTTAGCCCTATGCTAGAGGAGAGTCTCCCTTTATCCAATAGAGTAGAACATACATGCCAAGCTAAAGGAAAAAACTACTGTCTACCCAGTTATTGAAGCCAAGATCTTGGAGATTCAGACCAGATTCTTTCCTTTTATTGTCTACATCCAGCCCATGTCTGGAGGAGGAAAGGGAAGAACTCTAATAGTGATACACACTGCAATCCTAGGGATTGCAGTTTCTGATGATCTTGAGCTGTAACTGTGTATAGGTAATTTTGTTTGTTTTAAACAACACAAATTTATTACCCTAAAGTTTTGGAGGACAGAGGCTGAAATGAATCCCACAGGAGAAAACAGGGTTTTGGCAGGGTTATATTCTTCCTGGAGGCTCTAGAGTAGAATCCATTTGATGACTCCCATCCACTGACTGTGAAAGTCAGAGTAGATGAAAATGGGAGTTGGGTGGAGAGTTGCCTTTATCTGTTTCTGAATTGCTGAGAAAGAGGACTTAAAAACCACCATTTTGGACACAATGAGGCTGGAGACTATCCACATATACTCAGTTTACCAAACAGCTGACTGGATCACTCCAGGCTGAATAATTAGGAGGAAAAAAAAAAACCCATAGGGAGAACATCATTTACAAAATTCATGTCTTTCACCATTCTGCAATACTGTATATTCTTCCTTTTGAACCTTGCAAAGCTAAGGTAATTTTCTTTTTTACCATAAAATATTTTTCAAGAAAGAGTTTCCTTTTTACATATATTCTTTTAAATGGGTTTCTCATTTTTTTTTTTTTTAAAGATTTTTATATTTGGGAACGAGCAGGGAGGGGCAGAGGGAGAGGGACAAGTAGATTCCCTGCCGAGTGGGAAGCTGGACGTGGGACTTTATCCTAGGACCCTGAGATCATATCTGAGCCGAAGGCAGACCATCAACTGACTGAGCCACTCGGGCGCCCCAAGAGTTTCAGTATATTAAAAGCCTTAACAAGTCTCTGCATTTACCTAGCCCTCTCACAATTCTGTTTTGAATACTATAACACTGTTCATTGAAGACTATCATAGGCTTGGAATCATCTGGATTGATAAGAGGTAAATATAACACATCTAACAATTACTGTTTTCTGGTCTCACATTTATGACTGTTGGATGTGGTAAGGAAACATTTTTAAACATCCCTCAAAAACCCAGTCTATTAGGAGTATATTTCTGGAGATCATAATCCAAAAACAAGCAAAAAACCCAGCTCTTCTAATATGCACATGGAAATTTAGGCATGTTCTAAAATTCCCATGATTGTTACATAATGGATTTATTTTAAAAAAAGCACTTCAGTGGAATGGAGATGACTTTCCAGTGCTAATGAAAACACTGATATAAAAAAAAGTGCATATGAAGAATTATAATGGTTTCTGAAATGTGAAGAGTAGAAAAACATTTTCAGGTATAAAAATTATTTTATAATTTTATTTATAAGTAGTCTCCCTGCCCAACGTGGGTCTTGAACTCATGACCCTATGATCAAGAGTCATCTACTCTACTAACTGAGCCTGCCAAGTGCCCCTGTAAATTATTTTATAATTTTAAATGTCCTTGTGAGCTAAGTCAAATGATGACTTAGCATATCTAATTCCTAAGAATTTATATTAACAGGGCCTAAGTTCTTTTAAAATTGAGATAAAGTGGGCGCCTGGGTGGCTCAGTGGGTTAAGCCGCTGCCTTCGGCTCAGGTCATGATCTCAGGGTCCTGGGATCGAGTCCCGCATCGGACTCTCTGCTCAGCAGGGAGCCTGCTTCCCTCTCTCTCTCTCTGCCTGCCTCTCCATCTACTTGTGATTTCTCTCTGTCAAATAAATAAATAAAAATCTTAAAAAAAAATTGAGATAAAGTTACTATAACTTAAAATTAACCATTTTAAAGTGAACAATTGAATGGTATTTAATACATTTAACAATGTTGTGCAACCATCACCTGTATTAGTTCCAAAACATTTTCATTGCCCCAAAAGGAAACTCCAAATTCATTAAGCAGTATCTCATTCCCACCCCCTCCCATCCTCTGCAACCACTAACATGCTCTCTGTCTTTATGGATTTACTGGTCAGTAGAATCATGTGTGACCTTTTTTGTCTGACTTTTACTAAGCGTGATGTTGGAGGTTCATCGTGTTGCAGTATAGATGTGTACTGCTTTCCTTAATGGCTGAATAATACTCCACTGAATAGATATACTACGTTTTATTTGTCCTTTCATTAGTTAATAGACATTTGGGCTCTTTCCACCCATTGGCTATTATGAATGTATGGTATTGCTATGAACATTAAAGTTTTTGTTTGAATACCTGTTTTCAGTTCTTTTGGATATATACCTAGGAGTGGAATTGCCGGGACATATGGTTTAGCACTGTTTTAAATTTTTGATGGATTACCCAACTGTTTTTCATTGCAGCTGTACCATTTTATATCCCCACCAGCAATGTATGAGTTCCAGTTTTTCCATATTCTAATACTGGTCAGAAGCTTTCTTGAGTGTCCAGGGAATAGTCCACTGCTAAAATGAATACTGTATTTGGGCACATAGGGTATTTTTAGTTCTGTTCTCAAGTTTGTAGCTCTGTCCTCCCTTGAATTGTGTGTCCTTCTTCAGATTGTATTTCCATTTTCTTCTCAGACACTATGTATACTCCCACATCTATCTGGGCTAGGCATGCATCCTTGTAACCCCAAGGCACCTTTGTAATTACTATGTTCTTGTTAACACACTGAGTAGAGGAGGCCATAGCACATTTACTGTAGAATTCTCTATTAGTGTAGTGTCTGGCATATACTAGCTGCTCATTGTTTAAATGTATGATTATTGGAAAAAATACTACAGAACTAGGAACAGATCTGAGGAAATGTTTTTTTTTTTTCCTAAAAGACTGCAGTGATAGAATATATACAGAAAGTTGATCCTGGGCACAGCAGAATTGCCCCTGTGGAAATCAGCAGTGTGGAAGATTAACTTGAATTTTTTGAAGATTTTAAATTTAGAGAGAAATCACACAATTAAAACAAGAGGAGGTGTGACAGAATAGGTTACAAATATGAGAACTATAGAAACAAATAATTGGAATGGAAGCTTTTTTCAGACAATGGAAGAAAATGTAACTGATACAAAGGAGAAGAAGATTTGAAAGGTCCAGTGTTTGAGACAGGCCTGGGGAAGTTTTAGTACCATGAGATTTAAAACAAACAAAAAATCTACAAGCATCCAGAGCATATCCTCTCCCTGACCAAAAAGTTAAGGTAGTCTTATATTTTTAACTCTGAATGTTAGAGATAGTGAAGCAGTATCTATAGACTCTAGGGATGGAAAATTTTTTTTCCACTTTCTAGAAGACGTGAGGTGCAAATTATATACCCAAAACCCTCTGAGCCTACAACTTGTTACTTTCCCTATTGGTTGTTAACTTAGTAGTAAGATTGTAGCTTAACACAAAGTAAAGGTGGTCTCACAAAACTTAAATAGTAGGTTATAAAATACTGAATTGATGTTAGCTTGCCAAATAATAGATGCTTAATAGATTTTAGAAAGTAAATTCTGGTCATTTAGTCATTTTAACGTTTCAGACTCCCTGAAATTTTTTTTTTTTAAAGATTTTATTTATTTATTTGACAGAGATCACAGTAGGCAGAGAGGCAGGCAGAGAGAGGGGAAGGGAAGCAGGCCCCTGCCGAGCAGAGAGCCCGATTCGGGACTCGATCCCAGGACCCTGAGATCATGACCTGAGCCGAAGGCAGCGGCTTAACCCACTGAGCCACCCAGGCGCTGAAATTTTTTTTTTTTAAGGTTTTTTTTTTGTTTTGTTTTGTTTTTGACACAGAGAGATCACAAATAGGCAGAGAGGCAGGCAGAGAGAGGGGGAAGCAGGCTCCCTGCTGAGCAGAGAACCGGACGCTGGGCTCAGTCACAGGACTCTGAGACCATGACCTGAGCCGAAGGCAGAGGCTTAACCACTGAGGCACCCAGGTGCTCCTGAATTTGTTAATATTAAATGATTTTGAGAAAGCTTGTAACTCTTTTTGCTGAGTGTTCATTCATTCACTCTGTTGAACTTGTAATTTTTGGCATTTAGGTTCACAAGAAAATATTTCAGTGATTCACATGTGAAAAAATGGTTCTGGTCTTGTAACTTTTAGCACCTACATGTTGATCATGCTTCAGATGAGTGCTCTAACTAGAAAAATAAGCAGTAACTGCATAATGTCTCATTTCCTATCAGGTCTGTGGTTATAGGGTAGAAAAAGACATGAATATGTGTAGTAGTAGCAGCAGTAATGGGGTTGAGCTGAATCACTGGGTTCCCACTTAGAAATACATTTTGGGAAGTTTTGTGAAGTTTCATTGTAACCTTTACAATTTTAATAGTAAGGAAACCAAGCCTTTGGTATCTGCCTAGGGACATTCAAATCATCCTTTGAAGGTTTTTTATGGTAAGTGAGCAGTAAGTTTTATTATAATCTTGAACCCTCAAAGTAAACCTCATTTCTAGTTCTTTGAAAAGAATGTCTGGACAAACTACGACCCCTTGCCTGCACCCCTACCCCAAACACACATAAGTAAACACCTATAATCAGTCATGACTTTGATAGCATTCGCTTGTTTTGTGCCCCTGAATGGCCTTTATGCAGAAAAGGGCGTAACTTGAGAATCTGCAAGATTTGGGACATAAAATTTTCCTTATACTCTCCTGTAGCTTGATCAGAATCAATGTGTGACATTTCATCTAATTATTGGATTGTTTTAAGAATGAGTCAGATTTAAAGTTTTTTAATTTTCCAGTCAGTAGTTGGCTACAAGGAGGAAAAAATGCTCTTTGAGTTTCCTGATAATTTGCCAAAGCTAATAAATAGTCTTACAATCCAGCCATGGTTCCTTCTTGAATGTAGTACTTAATTTTGGAGTGACCAGAGTCCAATTCTCCTAGAGACAGTGATCACCTCAAAAGCTAACGTGGACGGGACGCCTGGGTGGCGCAGTTGGTTGGACGACTGCCTTCGGCTCAGGGCGTGATCCTGGAGTCCCGGGATCGAGTCCCACATCAGGCTCCCAGCTCCATGGGGAGTCTGCTTCGCTCTCTGACCTTCTCCTCGCTCATGCTCTCTCTCACACTCTCTCTCTCTCTCAAATAAATAAATAAAATCTTTAAAAAAAAAAAAAAAAGCTAACGTGGAGTAGAAACAAAGGGTCAGCAAGAGTTAAAGGCTTTTTTACTTGCTTGAAATGTGTGGAGCACACAAAACAATGGCCAGTATCCTGTTGATGGAAGAACTAAAGGAATCCTGCATTCTCAGCATTCTTCTCCATTTCCTGTAGAAGACAGCAACTGCAGCTTTTAGTTGACATTCTGCTGGTTTCATAGCTAGTTTCAAGGGCTCTGCAAAGTGACTGCTGTCAGCAGTTTTTGTCACTGTGATTGATACTAGTGAAGGTAGAGGATGTTCAGGGACTTTTAAAGGAAATTATGCTGAGTGAAGTACTTGGGATGGGAAGTTAACCAAATCTTTAGGTACTTAACTTCAGAATAACTGCATTGAGTGATAGCCAGGTATCAGCAGTTCTCTCTCAGATTGTTAACTTCTTAATTTTGTAGTGGTAACACCTGTTAAGTCTTTATCAAGATAGAAGATTCAAGAAAAGGCAACTGAAATAGGGCTGTATACATAGACCACTTACAAAATTGTCTCATCTGAAGTGTAGTATTTTGTACATACTTCCTTTCCATTCTGACTCTTCAGATGAAACAAGGAGGAAGGATCTGGAAAGTGTAAAGCCAAGCACTAATTGTGAAACACAAGTTCTTAGTAATGCTGTCATAAACACAAGTTTTAAGGTATTTTGATTTTCAGCTGATACAGCTGGTAAATGAGTTCTGTTCTGAGTTTACTAGTCATTCAATAGGAAGCAGTCTCCCTGAGTATGCTTATGAAGAAGGCTGTTTGCAGTGAATGCTCCTATTTAATCAAATGTGACAACAGCTGGTTGAAATTAGTAGGCTTAAAGCAAGACTAATATTCCTTTAATTATATGATGTCTGTAGGCACAAACAATTGTGATTGATTGCTGTGAGAGAGACTGAGCTAACAATCTCTTCAGTCCAAGAATTGGGCATTGAAAAATAACATGGTTTTACTTGGTTGTATTGTCTTCTGCTAGCATTTTTCTTTCTTTTTTAATAAATGTAAACTATTGGGTTATATATATCCATTGTCCATTTGGTCCCTTTAACGGTTATAGGTTGATCACTAATATCTTCTAATAAGCTGCCGACTGACCATTTCCTGATTCCTTATTATATGGAGGTTTTCCTAAGCTGTCTTTAGTAACATGGTTTCAAACAAAGCAAATTGGCCCACCCTAGGTTTAACTATGTAAAGTTAGTAGCATGAAGTCCGAGTCAATCTCTTTTGGAATAGTATATGTCATGATGTCATAGTCCCTGAGCTAGATAACTGTGAAATGATAGAAATCCATGAAACAGAGTGCTTATGTGGCCCCACACTGTTTTAAGTGTTTGATATGTGCTAATTCACTTTAATCTTTCATGTAGCACTTATCCATGCTTTGCTCACCCTTGAGCAAGGATGGACAATTCCTCTTTTCTGTTTGCCAATCATATAGTCAAATCAAGTATAGTTTCAAAACCAAGACAGGAAAAAGCTTTTAAAGTGTTAAAAACTTCAGAATCTTTAACTTAGATTTCTGATTTAATGTTGCTGAAGTTAAATTTATTTTCTTACAGTATCTTTTTGATTTTAATACAGTCTTTTTCACACTTCTAGTTTTAAATTAGGGAATCATCATACAGATGTGTACTCTTTCTCCAAAAGCTTTATGACATTGAGAAATTGAGGCAGTGGAAGTTTACCAAGCATAGAGACAGGCCTCTCTTTTTTCATGTTCTTTGAAGAAATTGCATCTTATTACATCTGCCCATTCTCAGTCTTTTATAACCCTAGGCCTTCACTGTTTGAAAGTCTAGTGATTTCTTGAGAGGAAAGAGGCACCCAAATTGAGGAGTTTTTCTTAGGTTCTCACTTCTGCTAGTATTGAACTTTACAGATTTTCCCCCAGAGAGCCTGTTTCTGGGCTTGATCCTAGGACCCTGGAATCATGACCTGAGCCGAAGGCAGAGGCTTAACCCACTGAGCCATCATGTGCCCCGATAGTACTCTTATTTGTTAGACTCCGAAGAAAACACCTGAAAACAATGCTCTTAATTAGACTGCAGCGATGGAAATGTATATTTTGTGCTTTCCAATACAGTAGTCACATGTGACTGTTGAGTACTTGAACTGTGACTAGTGGGCCTGAGGAACCGAATTTAAATTTGATTTACTTAAAATTGAATAACTGCATGTGACCAGGGGCTACTATCTTGGACAGTATAAGTGCAACAATCTTCTTCGTTCTGATTGCACAGACATCTGGTGTATAACTCCTTTATAGAGCATAACTTTTTTTTTTTAAGATTTTGTTTATTTATTTGACAGATCACAAGTAGGCAGAGAGGCAGGCAGAGAGAGTGGGAGAAGCAGGCTCCCCGCTGAGCAGAGAGCCTGATGCGGGGCTCTATCCCAGGACCCTGGGATCATGACCTCAGCCAAAGGCAGAGGCTTTAACCCACTGAGCCACCCAGGTGCCCCTATAGAGCATAACTCTTAACACTTGAATTGTATCACTCTGGTTTGATTATCATCTTTACCTTTTGAAAGTTGTATTGTTCTTTCTTGCCCTACAGGTAAATTACATAATAAAAATGTATTTCTAACAACTTAATTTTCAGTTTCTGTAACCTTATAAAAGAGTAATTGGTTAAGCAGCTGCCTTCGGCTCGGGTCATGATCCCAGCGTCCTGGGATCGAGTCCCGCATCGGGCTCCTTGCTCGGCAGGGAGCCTGCTTCTCCCTCTGCCTCTGCCTGCCATTCTGTCCGCCTGTGCTCACTCTCTCTCCCTCTCTCTCTGACAAATAAATAAATAAAATCTTAAAAAAAAAAAAAAAAGAGTAAAATTTAATCTTTTTTAAAAACTTTAAGAAAAATTGAAAGCTTTCATAGAAGACTGGGGAGAGCTATAGTCTAGTCATCTAGATTGTTGATATTTTGCAGTATTTGCCTTTTTTGTTTTAAACATTTTAAAGAAATTCAAGCTATCATGACATTTCACTTTTTTTTTTTTTTTAAAGATCTTATTTATTTGACAGCACAAGTGCGGAGTGGCAGAGGGAGAAGAAGATATAGACTCCTCACAGGGCAGGCAACCCACAGGGGCTGCCTGAGATCATGACCAGAGCCAAAGTCAGGTCCTTAACTGACTGAGCCACCCATGCGCTCCACTCTCCCCTTTTATAATGAGTACCTTGGGAAGTAGTATGAGACTACATAAATGTCTGTCTTGTATGACCATACTGTAGTTACCAAAGGGAGGAAATTTCATCCATTAATTTTAGTATCCATTAATGATTCTTCCCTGAATCAGTTACTTTAATACTTGAAAAAAGTGACTTTTCAAAAATTCCATTGGTTTTTCATCATTTTTAAGTTTGCATTAAGAAAGAGCTTTTCATTTTTCATTATATATATTAGTGTTGACTCTGATTTTATAAACCTCTTCTAATCTATAATTGTCCTGCAACGTAATTTACAGTGTACGTATAGCAGAAGAAATGCTATCTTTCTGTGTAAGATGATGCCTCTGTAACTTTAGACACACTGACGAGCAAAGGTGGAAGAGGGTTTTACTTTTTAAGAAAGTTCTTTTATTTGAAGTTTAGTTGGATAAATTGACCTGGAATTGTGTGGTATGACCAATTGGGAAACTCTGGTTTTAGAAAGGTATAGTATAGGTTTGTGTGTGTTTTTGAACAGGGTGCCTTAAACTTGTCTGCATGTTGAGATAAATTCAATGCTTGCTTTACATTTTACCTTCTGTTTTCTTAGCCTTGAGTTCTTTAGGGCAAAGAGAATTTTTGATGATGCTGACCTTATGCCATATGTTTGCATTAGCTTTCCCAGCTTGCTTCCTCAGCAAAGGTGTTAGAGGCATATTTGCCAAGTTTGTTAGCAAGCCTTAACAATGTTCCATGGTGTACCTAAAAATAGGAATTAAAACAGGGTTACTTAGTATGAAAATGTTCGGAGGTTTTGGAGATTCTGGTCTCTACCTAACTTTAGTTAGTCAAATTAAAAAACAGACTTAAAAGTTTTTAAGTGTAATTTCCTATTCTTTAAAAAAAAAGAAAGAAAGAAAAGAAGAAAAGGGACACTTCATAGTGTCTGAGTAAGTTAAGCACCCAGAGACCACTAATCTATTATCAGTAGTCAGAAGATGCTCACACCCAGGGTTTCAAGCAACCTGGAGGACAGCTGAATTAAGTAGATAGTAAAGTACAAATAGAAAAAAAGCTGATTTTGAGCTGGCCTAAGTACTGATGTGTTGTGTGTTCTAATATAATGACCTTTTACTATGTCTCAGACATTGTTCTAAGTGCTCCATATTAAATCCTCATAATTTTGGAATTTAGATGTTTAAGAAGAGGAAACAGATCACAGATAACTGATTCCCCTGTGATCATTTATGTGACAAAACTGGGACTAAACCCAGACATTTTTTCTTATGAAGAATCCACAGAACTAATTTTGGATGGCACTTTTACTTTATAATCAAAGTTATATATTTTTATAATATTGTCTACTTGAATGATAACCTTCTGTGTTCTGTAGATAATGGGGAATCTGAAATACTAAGTCACACAGCAAAAACTAAGAAATGTAGTGTTTCCCCGTGCCCCCCCCCCGGCATGTTAATCCAGATTGGCATGAGAAGGAAAGAGAAACATTTTTGTTTCTGTTTTTCTTAAGATTTTAGTTATTTATTTGAGAGATAGAGAGTGAGAGCACAAGTGGGGGAAAGGGGAGAGGGAGAAGCAGACTCCTCACTGAGCAGGGACCCTGGGGCTCGATCCCACGACACTGAGAACACGACCCAAGCCGAAGGTAGACACTTAACCAGCTGAGCCACCCAGGTGCCCCATTTTTATATCATTTCTAACATGTAACTCCAAGACTCTCCAGAGTTTTGGGTTGGCTGGTTAACAGTAAATTTATTTACTTAAACTTTCTGGTAGCTAAGCCAGGCTTAAGTTTGAGGTCCTACAATAGAGCCACCTACAGACCAGGGCCAAAAATGTAGTGTGGAAATCAAATGAATTGCGACATTTGAGTTGGTTGTCTTTCAAAAGGGAGCAATTGATAATTTGTTTGGTTTTTAGTGTGTGCTATTAGTGGGTGGTTTTGTGTTTTGTTTTTGTTTTTTTTAAGGGAGGATGGAAATCTATACTTTCATATACGTAGGCTGTCTCTAAGATGGAAAAGCATCTCTAATTGCTGGGGATAGAGAGGTATTACTGGAACCATAGGAGTGACTTTTCACAGTATACCCTTATGTACTGTTTGAATACTTTGCCATGTGTATGTAATAATTATTCAAAAAAATAAATAACCCCTTTTCTTGGACCCAAGTTTGTTGATTCCATATTTATGCTTTTTAATTTATAATCAGAAAGTAGAAATTTTTTGAAGTTAAAAAAATTTTTACTAGAAATTTTCAAGCATATAGCGAGACAGAATATCCCCAGCTTCAGTAGTAGCAACATTTTGTCAATTGAGGCTATAAAATATGTAACCAGAATTTGGATATTATTGTTATCCTCTGAAAATAGCTGCAAGTTTGGAGACTCTTACACATCCTCTGGGTTTATTAGTAGTTTGTTTCACAACTTCTGTGGTAGATATTCCAACAGTATGAAAGGGTATACTATGAAAAGTCACCCACTTACATTTCCGGTAATACGTCTCCTGTACCATCAGACCTTTATAATTAACTTAAGAAGTTTTTATGGTTAGTTTGTGTGGTTTTGAAAATAAAACCTTTTAAAAAATTTTTAGAAGTTTTTATCTGTATAGATATTAGTAGACATAATTATCTAGTATAACCGAAATTGCTGTTAATGATGGTGTCTTATCCTATTACTATGTGTTTTGGGATGTTTCCCTTTTGTGAATATGTTGTAGGAAAATATGGGAAGAATTGATGAGTGTTCTGAGCACTTTCACTGAAAAGTATCACTAGTAAGGAAAAAATCTCACTGACCTTATTTGAAGAAATGGAATAAAATACAGCTTTGTATTTGATAGAGATAAAGGAATACATCACTTGAAGTTCTGCCACTTATCCTAACAACTGGGAGAAACTTTTCAGGAGGGAGCCATTTCCTGTATAGTAGTATAAATGGACATTACTTAAGTATGCTTTTTTAAAAATATTTAAATATATGAAATTGGTGAGAGCTTGACACTTGCCTCTTGTTTAATTTTGTTTTTTTAAATATAGCATGTATGTCTGTTTCACATGAAGTATTTTGAATAGTAGTACATTCATGGTAGGGAAGATCAAAAATACATATGCATAGCTTTCTTGGTAGAATTTGTAAATGAAGAATGAGAAAAGGACATGAGATTATGTAGATTGCAAGGAGTGAAAACCCCACCCATTTGTAACCAAATCTTGCAAAAAAGCGTAGCTCAGGAGTAGCCTCTCCTGAGGCTGAAGGTCAGTGCTAACTGTTGACACCAGCTTTTTTGACTGCATTTATTTGGAGACCTAGTTGGGAATAAGAAACAAAAGTTTCTTGGTTTTTCTTTTTTTCTTCCTCTACCGTCTTTCCTAATAATTTTCTTTTCTTATAGTTGTCTTGCACCTGCCCCTGAGGAATAATTTGGGATTCAGTTAGTTACTAATTGACTAACACTATTAATTTTTCTCTTTCTCAGCATTGTAGAACTTAAGCTGTGACAGTTGAACCTCAAAATTGTCTTATGTGACTGTTTGGTGTAGTGACTTAGAAATATAGAATTCTTACTTTACAGAATAATTACGATGATGATGTATTGCTTTTACACATAGAGTTCTAGGTGATCTGGGAATCATTGGAATTTTTTCTCCACAATTATTAGAAGGGTAACTGGATTAAATTCACAAGAGTTTGAGGACCATCCACTCAGAAAAATATACCTCTGAAACTAGATGGAGTACTTGGCCTCAGGAAGCCCATCCACAGTCCCTTTATATGTGATTGGAGACCTCTTTTATTTATCTTCCTTCATTAGTTCTGGACCTAAAGGTTACTATAAAGTTAAAGTCAGGAAGAAATGAAAATTAATAATTTATAAAGTTTATTGTAACCAAATTTATTATAAATTACTTATCTCACAGCTTGTATACTTGCATTGTGTTGCAGTGTATACTTGAGTTTGTAAAGCTATAATCTGTTTTATTACCATGTTTGTATTAATAGTTAAACAATTACTTGACTCCTTGCCCTGATATTCAGTAACCAAGTTACTGTAACTACACATTATAACTAGTTGTGCTTGCAGTCATGGAGGTATAAGAGGAAAGTGGAAGTAAAGTGCGGTGTCTTAATCTTATGTTATATTTTATTCAGATCCTGGCCTGGTTATAATTAAGACCTACTAGCAGAATTTGACAGAAGAATTTAGATAAAATACAACTAACTTGGCTCACCCAGTCCATGAGAAAGTAATGACAGTGGTGGTCTCTGAGGAGAAGTAAGGAAATTGGTATCTGGGTGACTTGGGCAGAAGGAAGATGTGTTCCTGCCCTGCCCCCATGCTTTTTCATTTTTGTTTGTATTTTGTTCTGTGTGAACTTGTTATCCATTGGAGAAAATTTAAAAAAAAAAAATTAGTCAGGCCAAGGCTAATAAAAACCTGCTGGTAACTTTTTAGTGGGACTTAATCTGTCATACTACATTTAGTCAACCAGAATATTAATAACTTATTAATGAAGGAGGGTAGAGCCCTTCTTCTAGCAAGTGCCTTTTGGTCTTACACACTTAGTAGGTTTTCAGGGACCTTCTGTCTTTAGATCCTCTATATTTACTTAGCAAATATGATAACATCTTTTGAGTATACAAAGCAAATAAGATTCCATTATTTTCCTTGTTAAAACCCTTTAGTACCTTCCTTTGCCTGTGCAAGACATTCAGGATTCTTACTGGGATACATTTAGCTCATCAGTTTGGCCCTTGCTTGTCTTTAAAACCTTATTAATTCTTTGTTCTGCAAACCTTTCATAGTCTCTATCCAGTGTTAACAGAAGTACTTCTGTTTCCCTTAGCAGATTTACCCTTTCACGTCTCTGGGCCCTAGTATTTAGAAGGAAGCTTCTGTTGCACATTCTGTCGACCTCCCTTGAGAACATTCCCTTAGTGGTGGGCCTTCCGTGACAGGTCCCTCTTACATATCTTTGTTTTGGTATTTTTTGCAAAGAATTGCTAATTGTGTACTTGTCTGTGTGCTTTTGTTAGTCTGAGTTCCTTTAGATAAGAACTCTGAAATTTTAAGTCTTTTTATGGTGAACTGAATTTTCATTCCTAAAGTCCAGTGCATGTGAAATATTAAAGTGGGTAAGGGAGGATAGATTCTTAAACCAAGAAACATTGGTGATCTCAGATCCCCTCCTTTACCCTTTTATGTACTTGTTCTGCCTCTTAATTTTAACCCTGGAGTTACACATCTCTAGTTAAAACTATAAGGTTATAACAAAATAATTGAATGCCGTATTTGTTGAAAGAATAGAAGGTCCATCATTTGGCTGTCAGTTGCCTCATTTGTAATGGAGTTGTCACTGTTTACCTTAAGGCATTAATGGTTAAATGAGGATTTGTGATGATGACAATGTATGAATATCAAGTCTTTCTGATTCATTTTGTAACATGATTTATTATTTTTTTTTTCCCCAGCTCCAGAACCTGGGTATAAATCCAGCAAACATTGGCTTCAGTACCCTAACTATGGAGTCAGACAAATTCATCTGCATTCGAGAGAAAGTAGGAGAGCAGGCCCAGGTGGTAATCATTGATATGAATGACCCAAGCAATCCAATTCGAAGGCCAATTTCTGCAGACAGCGCCATAATGAATCCAGCTAGCAAAGTAATTGCACTGAAAGGTATAAAAGATTGTGGGGATATTTTTTTTCCCTATGTATAATTTATTCAGATACAGTAATTAGGATTTACTTTTTTAGTGTGTTGATTAAATTTAGTTAAATCTGCAAAGTTAAAGATATTACTAAATTTGATTTTAACTGCTTTCACGGAGTGGCATATGTTTCTGTGAAATGTCTTACTTTCTCCTCAGCATAGACTGGTAAAATTTTAAGTTTTAGGTTGAAAGAATTTAAATTTTATACCTCCAGTGTGACAAGGCTGTGCTAAAAATACAACTCCATATACAGAAGACAAGACATTAGTGATTCATATTCTGGAATAAAATATACTTTAATATTAGTACTTAAACATTGCAGAATTTTGTTAGGAAGATAAACTTAATCATTTATGCTGTTCTTTTTTATTCTTCAAGTGTGCATTTCATTTAGAATGTCAAGTTCAAAAAATGTCTTGAATTGGGTGAGTGGCTGGCTCAATGGGTAGAACATAATGACTTTTTTTTTTTTTAAAGATTTTATTTATTTATTTGACAGAGATCACAAGTAGGCAGAGAAGCAGGCAGAGAGAGAGGAGGAAGCAGGCTCCCCGCTGAGCAGAGAGCATGATGTGGGGCTTGATCCCAGGACTCTGGGATCATGACAGAGGCTTTAAACCCACTGAGCCTCCCAGGAGCCTGACTCTTGATCTAGGGTCATGATTTCAAGATCCACCTTGTTGGGTGTGGAGCCTAATTTAAAAAAAAAAAAATTTAAAAAAAAGTCTTCAATTTACACTGATTGATAGAAGTGTGTGTATATGGATATTAAATCTTTGGTATCAAGGGTGTTAGAGTTTATTCAGACTAACTTTTTGGTCTCACAGTAGGGAACCATACAATCTATCCATCTGAGCAGTTTAAAGAAATTCATACTGTCTGGAAGCCTGTATTATTTTTTTTCCTTTGAACTATAGAGTGAGAATGTAATTGACACTTTAAAACAGAAGTTTCTGAGAGGACTAGGTGACAAGCTTGCTGACTCTGAAAAAGGCATTTAATTGTCTTTATTTTGCTTTGTTTTTCTTCTTGGTAGTAGGAATAGTTCAGGTTCCTAGTAATTTCTTGATAAATTTGTGGGTGAGTTGTTAATGGTGCTAGGTTTTTAAACAGGTTTTTCTTCACATAATTTAAATTTAGTAGTGTATTTAGTAGTGAATTTGTAAATACAAATTCACATAATTTGTATTTAGTAGTGAAACTGATTGGAGATTAAATGCAGGGTTGGAGGCAAGCATAGTCAAATAAATACATCATCATCACATATCCAAGATAGGAGTTGTTGATCTGATCTTAAGGAAAGGTGATCCAACTTTCACCTAGGACCACATGTTTTATGGCTGCAAGCTTCTTGTTTTTGTTAAATGATACATATGTTATACTTTAAGGTATTAAGCTCCCTTTAGCCTCCTTAAAGAATTTAGATTCAGCTGCTTAGCAGCTCTCACTCTTCTCTATTAAAAGGCCATCGTTTTAATTTTCTCACATTTCTTTTCTATTTTTAATGTTATTGTTATCTTATCACATTTCTTAATGCTTTCTTATGTGTGCAGATGGTGAGTTATCTTAAATTAGATTGTATTAGTTATTGTCCTGTTATATAAGAAGAATAAATTGAAAGGATTTTCAGAGCACTGTAATAATAGCATTATAGATTTGTGCCTATATGTCTATATTATGGAATTAAGCTGTTATCTTGCCCTCCTGCCCAATCACCCTACACATGTACTCCAACCCCTTTTGTGCAAAAATAAATAAGAAAGTCTGTTAACTAGAGGCTGGGTAAGGCAGCAAAGGAAAGTAAGTCATTCCCAAATACTGCTTCCCTCTGAAGCCATTTTTAAACCCTTCACTTCTTTTTATAAACAGGACTATAACTTTTAACAATTGTTCAAGTCTGGTTGTGGTTTACATATTGTGTGGGATGGGAATAGCATTCTTTGTCTTATGGAAGAAGTTTTACATGTGGTAAGAAGGATCATGGTACAAAACTCTTGTGTTTTGTGTCCCATTCTGCCAACCCCAACCTCCCCCCCCAACCCAACTGTCATTTAGTTTTTGTTTTTCAAGAGCCAGATTCCTTTTGGCTCATGAATGGAGTTTTACTTAGTCTCTAAGGACTAATCTGGATTAGCTAACCTAGAGAATGCTGTGGGCTTTGACCTCTGTTAATTTAGACCAAATCACTTTTCATTCTGATGGATTTCAAATTATAAGTACAAGCCTTTGCATCTGACTCCGTGAACTCTTAACACTCAAGGCAAATTTCATCCTTCTTTTACTGTTTGCTGTCTTAATTGGATGAAGCTTGAACTTTGTTTGTATTTCCAGCATATTAACAGCATCTGAAACTGTCCTTTGTCTCCTTTGTCTTCCTTTTTTTTTTCCTGCACCTCTACCTTTCCCTGATGAGATGTAGCATGTACTTCTCTTACGTGCTTAGTACAAGGCAGAGTTGTAGATCCTTCTCCAAATAGGCAGTTTCCACTAGACCTGGTTGGATGGGGATGATTGCCTTTTAAAAAGTAGACATTTCCCCCTGTGTTTGTATTAGATTTGCTTTGTTCTGTGTACCTACAACTAACTTAGTTTATGCATAAACATTCTTAATTATCAGCATGAAGGCTACAACCTTGTTTTCCATCACTGTTAAGTCTTCAGACTCATTTTCATTTGGGATTTAGAATTCCGTAGAAGTCATACTATTTATTTAAAATGTCCTTAGTATAGGTAATGCAGTTTTTGCTTCAGCTATGGATATAGATTGTTGGCTTAGTCTCTGCTATCTCTTCAAAGGTTGCTGCTCTATCAGTGTGACTTCTATAGTTGGTTATTAGTCTCCTGATAGAACCATTTTGTTTTGAAGTTACAGCTTGTTAGAGATAGTCTAGCTAGATAATAATTTATCCTGAAGTTTGCTTACCTAATGACTCATAATTCATAATTTTGTTTTTAGCTGGGAAAACTCTTCAGATATTTAACATTGAAATGAAAAGTAAAATGAAGGCCCATACCATGACTGATGATGTCACCTTTTGGAAATGGATCTCTTTGAATACGGTTGCTCTTGTTACGGATAATGCAGTTTATCATTGGAGTATGGAAGGAGAGTCTCAGCCAGTGAAAATGTTTGATCGCCATTCTAGCCTTGCAGGGTGTCAGATTATCAATTATCGCACAGATGCAAAGCAAAAGTGGTTACTTCTGACTGGCATATCTGCACAGGTAACATTTTTCTAGATGTTTAATAAAAGGTAAAGAGAATTAATATGAGCAGACGGAAGTTTATTTTAAAATTATGTCTTCTATGTTTAGTCCTGGTGAATCAGACTTATTTTGAAAGCATTTTTTTTTCTTTTTTAAGAAATAAAGGTTGCTAGCTTAATGACTCTAGACTGATGTAGGTTTTCAGAATACTCTTACCAAGTGATTTTTTTTTTTCAAGATAGTGTAAAGAGATGCTTGTTTTTGAGGCACATTTTAAATATTCATGTTAAGCTTTATTAAGAAAATGTTGGAACCAAATTTTAAATTAAGAGGTGTCAAATCTACATGGAGAGACTAAATTTACAAAGAATTATAAATCCTGCCAAAAGTGATATAAAGCATTTTAATTATTTTACTGGTTGATGAATCTGAGAGTTATAGATTCACTGGGTCCCCAAACTTTGTTCTTTTTGATCCTTTGTAGCAAAATCGTGTGGTGGGAGCTATGCAGTTGTATTCTGTAGATAGGAAAGTGTCTCAGCCCATTGAAGGACATGCGGCTAGCTTTGCGCAGTTTAAAATGGAAGGAAATGCAGAAGAATCAACGTTATTTTGTTTTGCAGTACGGGGTCAAGCTGGAGGGAAGGTGAGTTTTGGCTTCGCAAATTATTATTTAGTGAGAACTTATCTTTGTCTTTCTACTAATTTAATTAGTCCTCTAATTTCAAAAGTCTTCTCTCTCCATTGTTAATTTGTTTTTAATATAAAGATTTGTGGTGACTTTAAATTCTGCTTCTAGTAATACTTATCTAAATAATGTTTTCTTGTGATAGTTGTCTAAAATGAATAATGTTCTTTAACAACTTTTTTATATCAGTTGTTTATAGTGACACTTTATTTTGCTTATCTTTACCAAAGGCCTTAGTTTGATGTTTCTCAATACTGTGTATAAGAATTAGGGTTGCTACATTGTGTGTTTGTTTGCCTTATATCTAGAGAGTGTGACTTAGTAAGTGGAGCCCATCATCTATATTTTGAATACCCTAGGTGACTAGATAGATTTGGACCACAATTCGAGTAATATCTTAAGTCAGCTTCTCAACCCTGGCTATACATTGGAATCACCTGGACAAATTGAAGTACTTTATATCTTGAGGTTCTTAGCTATAATAGAAACAAGGCCTGGTTGACTAGATTATAAAAGGTTTAGTAAAAAGATAACAGTTTATAATTTGCTAGGAAGGTTAAGGACCAAGCTTTGGAAAAAAATGAGGAGGAATAAGAGAGAATGGGCAGCAGCCATGTTCCTAGCCAAAAGCCCTGACACAGAAGTCTGAGGATTCACCTGCTACAGTGCCTGCACTTGGATGCCGCAGTTGGTACTGCTGGCCCTGGCAACTCAGTTTAGCTGTCGTTGTAACTGTCAGAGTAGAATCTCTTAAGTCTTCCGTAAGTAGTTAAAAAAAATTAAGATAGAGGTGTCTTGAAATCCATATCTTCTTAGCAGTGAGGGAATAGATGAATGGGAAGTTAAAATTCTGCATAGAATTTCAGAATAAGAATCCCTGAACTGAGGAATGATCCAGTCAGCCTCTTAATATGGTGAAGATAGCCGTACCACCCTGAACACATGCCCATTTTCCTCTGATCTTGGAAGCTGAGCAAGATTGGGCCTGGTTAGTACTGGGATGGGAGAAAACATTGGTATTTTGGTCTGAATTGATTGAATTTCACGAAGAGATACCAAGTTTTAGAAGTCAGATATTATCCTTAAGACATAAAGCTGAGATATATTTTGAAAAGTCCTACTGGGAAAAAACTTCAATGTCATTTTTCTAGTATCTGAAAATCTGTATAGGTTCTTTTTTTTTTAAAGCACTACTTTATTTTTATTATTTTATTGTATTTTTAGTCTTTAAAAATTTTTTTGATTTTTTAAATTTATTTTCAGCGTAACAGTATTCATTGTTTTTGCACCACACCCAGTGCTCCATGCAATTGGTGCCCTCTCCAATACCCACCACCTGGTTCCCCCAGCCTTCCACCCCCGCCCCTTCAAAACCCTCAGATTGTTTTTCATAGTCCATAGTCTCTTATGGTTCACCTCCCCTTCCAATTTCCCTCAACTCCCTTCTCCTCTCTAACTCCCCTTGTCCTCCATGCTATTTGTTATGCTTCACAAATAAGTGAAACCATATGATAATTGACTCTCTCTGCTTGGCTTATTTCACTCAGCATAATCTCCTCCAGTCCCGTCCATGTTGCTACAAAAGTTGGGTATTCATCCTTTCTGATGGAGGCATAGTACTCCATAGGGTATATGGACCACATCTTCCTTATCCATTCGTCTGTTGAAGGGCATCTTGATTCTTTCCACAGGATGGCGACCGTGGCCATTGCTGCTATAAACATTGGGGTACAGATGGCCCTTCTTTTCACTACATCTGTATCTTTGGGGTAAATACCCAGGAGTGCAATTGCAGGGTCATAGGGAAGAACCTGTACAGGTTCTTGAGTACTTTATCTTTTGTACTCTGCCATGGCTTTTGGAAGATAGCCGTGTTCTCTGCTATAGTTTGCCATAGCTTTTGAAAGAAAACCATTCTTTTCAGTATGGATACTTAATCTAATGAAGGATGAGACCCTACAATTTTCATATGGTATGTATCTTGAAAACTGTACTGTTTTTTATTTGAGTCTGTTCCTGACATGACTAAGCTAAATATATAATGCTCTTTTATTGAGATTTTTATTTTTATTTATTTATTTTTTTAACTTTTCTTGCCTGCCTGATATGTAGCATCAGATATTTTGAACCAAAATTTTCTCATCCATGAGGTATTTAGAGAACCAACTTAGGTATATACTTTCCATCTGTGTTAGAGAGATGTATAGGTAGAGAAAAATTTAACAACTAAGTTAGAATTCTATTTGGAAAGAGTAAATTATAATTGAAAACGATGAGAAAGTACCTTCCTGGGTCATATATTACTATTCTGTGCCCTTAATTTATGGTAGATTGAGCTAGCTATTCAGTTAGCTTTTTGAAAGTTTTTATCTTAAAAGAATACATAGGAAGCTACAAAGGCAGTACAGAGAGAGCCCTCTGTTTTTTACCTAGTTTTTGGTTACATCTTGCATAGCTACAGTACATTTGAAAAAAACAGAAATTGACATTGGTACAATTGTATCATTCTGTGTCATTTAACAGGAGTAGATTCGTGATATATACTATTTTGTCACCACGGATTCCTCTGCTTCCCCAGTGTCTCAAACTCCTGACTACTAATTTACTCTCCCTTTGTGTAATACTATCACTTCAAGAATGCTCCATGAGTAGAACTGTATAACATGTGCCACTTTGAGATTGGCATTTTTTTTTTCACTTGGCGTAATGTCCACAAGAATTTTTAAAATTATTGTTACTAAGGAGTATTCCATGGTGTAATTGTACCATAGTTTAATATTCACCTATTTTAGAACATTTTGGTTGTTTTCAGTGTGGGGCTATAAATAAAGTTGCTGTGATGATCAACTGCTGAATGAGAGATCTGTATCAATTTTATTTTCTTTTGAACAGTTACATATCATTGAAGTTGGCACACCACCTACAGGAAACCAGCCCTTTCCAAAGAAGGCAGTGGATGTTTTCTTCCCTCCAGAAGCACAAAATGACTTTCCTGTTGCAATGCAGGTATTTTAAGCAAAACAAATGGACTTTTAAAATCTCTCCTCCAAATTAATCCCCAAACAAAATTAATCCCCAAACTGCTACTCACAGTCAGTGTAATTTAGTAGTGCTTAGAAAAATACCCTTTATTCAATAGTAAAGTTTATTAGTGCTCCTTTGTAAAGAAGTGTTCTTAATTTTCATGTAATGAATAAACTGTGTTTCCTAAGTTCAAAATTATATTTCTCTTTTATACATTTTACTTCCACTCTTTGTTAATTGTAAGAGCTTGGGGGTAGTAAATGGCAATAGAAATGAGGAAACCATACATATTTCTTATATAAGCCTCTTGTCAAAGTTCTAGAATTTAGCGTCTCTAAAATGGAAATGAATTAATTTTTCTCTCTGTAGATTCCTGATTTTACTGAATTGTTGATTTTCTTTATACAGATTAGTGAAAAGCATGATGTAGTGTTCTTGATTACTAAGTATGGTTATATCCACCTCTATGATCTTGAGACTGGTACCTGTATCTACATGAATAGAATCAGTGGAGAAACAATCTTTGTTACTGCACCGCATGAAGCTACAGCCGGAATAATTGGAGTCAACAGAAAGGGACAAGTAAGGAAATCTTGAAACAAATTAAGCAGTGAAATAAAACTACCATGAACTTTGCTTTTTCTTCCCAAAAAGCAAGTGGTTTGGATGTCAGAAATAATATACACATAAAAATACAGAAGCACATGGTAAAAAGTCTCTCTTTGATCCTGATTCAGAGAGAAACTATTTGACACATAGCCACTTAGGATTGTGTTTATCCGGCTTTATTGTCAAAAGAAATATTTCTTGGGTGCCTGGGTGGCCTTAGTCTTTTAGTTGTCCAGCTCATGATTTCAGCTCAGGTCCATCTCATGGATTGCGTGATCTGGGGATCAAGTAGGGCTCTGTACTCAGCAGGGATTCTGCTTGAAGAGTCTTTTCCTCTGCCCCTTCCCCCAATCAAATAAATAAGTCATTAAGAAAAAAAAAAAAAAGACTCTCCATGCAAAAAAAACTATTAGGGTCACATTTGGCAGGTGGTTTTGCTTTTTTTTAATAGGGGTTTTTTCCTTCTGTGATTGCTAAGACAGTTAATCAACTCCTGGGGAAAGAATTCTTTCTACATCTCTTTTCCTGTTATTAAATATTTAATGTTGGAAAGTGCTGTGTTACAATAGCTATTGCGGGGTACCTGGAAACTTATCCAATTAGATAGGGGAAGTAATACTTATTCTGAAATTATCAGAAGTAATTCATTTTCTGTTTTCTTAGTATTTTAGCGTGATCAAAAATATTCCACTAGGAGGTATCTTATTTTCTAAAAAATGGTTTAAAATTTCAAGCAGTACTGTTACTGGTCTTGCCTTTTTCTTGCTTTTCAAATTAGTAGTTTTTCCAGATAGTAAGCAAAGGAAGCAGGTAGGTTCCCCTCCACCTTTGTTCTGTTAATTTCTGGAAAGTGGTATGTATATAAAGAGGCAGATCCTATAGAGAAAGGGAGTCTTTCCCTATCTGTCCATTCCCTGTCTGATCTCCACACCTGATTAGGTGCTTAGGCTTTATACTGCCAGAATTTAGGTAGCTCTCCTCTTCTACATCTATCACAATGAATTACAATTGCTTGTTTAACTGCTTCAGTCACTACTCTTCATTAGAAAGGGGCTTTTTAAAAAAATTGTATTTCTGTACCAGTCAATGTCTTGGCACTAAAACAACTTTAAAAATTCAGTAGCTTTCATATATTCAGTTGAATGGGTCTCTCTTAGAAAAATCAGGAATGAGTTGTCCTTTTGGTGAACTAGGTTAGTGATAATTTAATTATGAAGTTGTTAAATTAAAGACCTCCTTATTTCTGTTACCATGCTGATATTTTTAAGGTAATAAAGTATCTGGGAAAATTTCACCATATATATTTGCCATTTGTAACTCTGATTCTGAGAACTTACTGATGATTCTCCTTCCCAACAAATTTTCTGGGCCAGTTGCTTTGAGTAGGGAGATGGGTGTTTATAGGGACCTTAGGTGTCAAGTCATTTCCTCTGGTCTTTGGTCAAAGTCAGTTGCTGCTGGGCATATGCCCTAAAGGAATGAGTTTGTGGTTTCTATTGGTTTAAAAATCAAAAGCTTAAAAAAAAAAAAAAAAAGGGATGCCTGGGTGGCGCAGTTGGTTGGACGACTGCCTTCAGCTCAGGGCGTGATCCTGGAGTCCCGGGATTGAGTCCCGCATCAGGCTCCCAGCTCCATGGGGAGTCTGCTTCGCTCTCTGACCTTCTCCTCGCTCGTGCTCTCTCTCACTGTCTCTCTCTCTCAAATAAATAAATAAAATTTAAAAAAAAAAAAAAGAAAAAAAAAACTGTCACAAGAACATTTTTGCCAGTATGTAGCTTAAATTCTGAACTTGACTTTAGAGGTAGAGGAACCTTCTCTGTCCCCTGTAGATATTAAGTACTGGTTGCTAGAAATCTGCCAGAACAGTCTAAAATAGGATAAAGATGAATCTGTGGATTTGGTGTTTGGGAAAGACGAAGGCATAGCAATTATTAGGAAGCTTCAGACTGTAACTGGAACTGGATTTGTTCATCTTCCTTATTTTTCCTGGGAGCTAAGCATTAAATTAAGGGTGAGGGTCTGGAATGCAAATGACTAGAAAGAACAAGTAATTACCCCTTCCTTTAATGTCTTAATTTGTAGTAGAATGACATGAGGCAGATAGAGGATAGCCGAAGTCCTGGAGCTGGGGAGGGGTCCCTCTGACCTGTAGAAGTGAAAGCATTTGGAAGTGAAAATTTCTTCATTTTTCTCAAAAGGAAAAATAGAACAGACAGGGTACACTGTTACCTGTCTCTTTTGATTATTGAATTCTCAGATTGTGTTTTGATTCTTGTTAGTACTGGCACAGAAATTTCCCATTTACATTTACTTAACAAATATCAAGCGTTTATTTCAGGCAAAACAGTCTGTTGCTAATAATACAACTAAGGAAAGGTAGGTGCCTGTCCTTATGTGGCATAGTGACTGAGAAACAGATGAGAAATTACAGTATGAGAAGTGCTGTTGGGATAATATGTTTGTTAGCTGAGGTGTATAACCAGATCTGGTGTAGGGGAGAGGAATGGATATGTAAGTAGTGAAGTGAAGGCTCTCTTTCTCATGTCAGTTGAGAATTTAGGCAAGTAGGGCAGAATTCTGTGACAGTGATTTTTTCTTTTTAAGGAGAATTAAGGGTAAGTAACTATTCTCCAAGTGCTCTTTACTGATGCTACATTTATAAAGCATCTACTGCATGTGTTGCAGTATATTAGGTGCTTGAAGATTCAGTGATTCCCTCCCCTCATTGAGTATATAATCTGGTCTCTAGAAGTGTAAATGGAATTAAAATTACTGAAAATCCTTGTTAAAAAAAAAATCCTAGAGTTAAAAGGAATATACCTTAAGCTTCTTCCAGGTGAGCCCTAGATTTCATTGAGATTGCAGAGCTTTTTCATAATCCTGTTGATTGTCCAGACTCTCTCCCAAGAATCAATAAACCACATGGAGAGCTGCCTTTTGGAGCTCAACTGAATGGGAGCCTAAATTTTGACATGAACCATGTTACGAATGAATGGATGATTGCAAAGCAATTAGTTTAGACAGTGTGAAGATAGTATAAAGTAGGTGGTTATTTATATTATAAATATTATATTTATATTATAAATATGGCCATGTTTTAAGAATCCCCAAATGACTTACCAACCCTTAGTCTTCTTTCTCCTGGGTGGTTTTTTGTTTTTTTTTTTTTTATTTTAAATTTTTTATTTTTTATAAACATATAATATATTTTTATCCTCAGGGGTGTTTTTTTGTTTTAAGAGAGGGAGCATACATGCATGCATGTGCATGAGCAGGGGGAAGGGGCTGAGGAGGAGAGAGAGAGAGAGAGAGAGTCTCAAAGCAGGTTACACGCTTCAGCATGGAGTCCAACACAGGGCTCTGTCTCATGACCTTGAGATGATGACCTGAGCGGGAAATCAAGATTGAGACTGTTAACTGACTGAGCCACCCAGGTGCCCTTAAGTTTTTAAAAATTTATTTATGGCAACAAGAATGCAATTGTCACAATTTCATTATCTTTTATGACTCAGTAGTAAACAGCTCTAAACAAATTTTTGTATCATTGATATCCAAATGAATACATTGCAGCTATTCATCAATCTTTAAATTGCAGGTTCTGTCAGTATGTGTGGAAGAAGAAAACATAATTCCTTATATCACCAATGTCCTACAAAATCCTGATTTGGCTCTGAGAATGGCTGTACGTAACAACTTAGCTGGTGCTGAAGAACTCTTTGCCCGGAAATTTAATGCTCTTTTTGCCCAGGGAAATTACTCAGAGGCAGCAAAGGTAGCTGCCAATGCACCAAAGGTAAATAGTTATGGAAATGAAATTGCCATGATGGGATTCATGTTAATATGTTCTGTTTCTAATAATGTTAGAAGTGGAACCAGCTCTCTCACAGAGAAACTAACCCTTTTTAGGTTGCATTTTCCTGTAGTATAAGTTACTTGTCAATGCCTCTAGACTTGGTTAGCTCTTTAAAACTCAGTGTCAGATTATGTAGATCTAGCTAGCTGTGATTTACATAGATGTAATAATGTTCAATTAGTTATAACACTGTTTACCCTCATCAGTGATAGCTACTGATTTTTATTTCTAAACTTCAAAATTAAATAGATCCTATTTAGTTTATGGTAAGAAGATTGTCTGAAATTGTAGCTGAATTTATTCTCATCACCTTACTGTTATGTTGGACTGAATTAACACTCTGTACCCCAATCAGTATTATAAAGTTTGCACTTAATGTGAACCTGCAACAGCAGCCAGCCATAACTGCTTTACGATTAAGCTGTTCTCTTACACGTTGGTATTGTAATTGGATTGATATATTTCTGATTCTGAGTAATCTTACAACCTTGAACCAGATGTGTGACAGATACTGACTGAATCTTTGCTATTTAGTGTATGAAACATTTGAAATTTGTTATTGGTAGATGAGGTCATGCTTTTAAGATTGACGCAAGAGATCCTTGGAGTTATTAGTGTAATGTTGGGTCACCTTTAAAAGAAGTCTTGCACATTTCTCTTTCTTAAAGGGAATCCTTCGTACCCCAGACACTATCCGTCGGTTCCAGAGTGTCCCAGCCCAGCCTGGTCAAACTTCTCCTCTACTTCAATATTTTGGAATTCTTTTGGACCAGGGTCAGCTAAACAAATACGAATCCTTAGAACTGTGTAGGCCTGTACTTCAGCAAGGACGGAAACAGCTTTTGGAGAAATGGTTAAAAGAAGATAAGGTACATAAACTTATGTTAACATACTTTTGCTTTGATAATATTTAAATACCATGGTAGCAAGTTAGAAACATCTAGGCTGCACCAAAATGCCCATTATTTACTGCTTATAGGAACAGAACAAGGACAGACATTGTATGAGATGCATTAACTTACTACCTTTTTGAAAATGTATTTAACTTTTATGTCGCATTGAGATAGGGTATCTTTGTTTGTTTGTTTTTTGTTTTGTTTTGTTTTTTTAAAGATTTTATTTATTTATTTGACAGAGAGAGAGAGAGATCACAAGTGGCAGAGAGGCAGGCAGAGGGGCAGGCCGGGGCGGGGGGGCTGTGGAGCAGGCTCCCTGCTGAGCAGAGAGCCTGATGCACGGGGCTCAATCCCAGGACCCTGGGATTCTGACCTGAGCTGAAGGCAGAGGCTTTAACCCACTGAGCCACCCAGGCGCCCCTTTGTTCGGTTTTTTAAATGGAATCCAGGATTCTTGCTTGGTGCTTAAGAGTACTAACCTGGAAGCAAATTGCTATCCTTTTTTTTTTTTTTTAAATTGCTATCCTTTTGCTTTTGGAAAATTTTGGTATGAGATGCTTACTTCAGTATACATACACATATATGCATATGGTCAACATATGTAAGACTCTTTTGGACATAGGTTATATATTCTTTTATCTCACATCTCATACTTGATATACACAGTAGTTTCAACCTTACAAATACATCTTTTAGAAATTCCCAAGTATTATCAAAATTGTTGTATTTGCTACTAGTAACAAGTGTTTGGATGTGCAAGGGAAACATGAAATGTTTAAGGATCGTTGATAAGTTACAAAACTTCAGGGCTATCTAATTAGCAGTGGTAGGGATTCCCAATTACATGGAAAAATATTTAACTAGTTTCTTGAAATTTTTTAAAATTTGACTCTTTAAAATTTGTTCTTAACCAGCTTTCTTTTCTGTAGAGTTTCCCTGTATTTTTTGTATTTGCCCAGCAATTTCTTTTTACACAAAGCAGCTAATAGCACTGTGTTTCTTAAGCACATTATGGAAAATGTTGCTTATTTGTAAGGCAGCTAACAAGTTTAAACAGTTGCTTGGTGGCATTATTCCTTTCATTCCACCATAAAAAGCCTTTTTCAACAAAGTGGTAGTATTGAATTACCCTGTCTTATATCAGGAACTGAGGTGGTACTGTTTAAAATACTCTGGTAGTGAATAACTTTTAATATCATTATACCTTTCAGTTTTAGTGTGTATTGATAATATTTTTACATTACTAATTCTGAGTCCTTGTTTCTTGACCCAGCTTCTAGCGGTCTAATGGGATACTGGAGAATAGTGCTTCAGAGTTGGGATGCTTGGACAGGAGTCACTGCTGAAGAATAGTTACTAGCCATACTAGCGAGTATTTGAGGTCCGTTTCAATTGTTTAAGTTAAGAGAGAATGGGAACAGCCAAGGTAACTGAGTTGACCTATATAGCTATGTGCAAGCTTTTTAGGTATCATTACCTTTTTTGTGAAAATGGTTGTATGGGATTTATTTATGGTAAAAGGATACTGGTCAACTCTGTACTAGTTAGCATGTTCAGTTAAGAGGTATAGACTCCAGTAGAACTTTTTACCTCTCAGTGATAAATGCTATTCTCTGGCATAACCATTAAAAGTAGAAAATCAACTCTAGTATATAAATCAAAACTCTTAGAGAAACTGTTTTCCGGATTGGGCAGCTGACTGATGCAGTCTGAATAGTACAGAGGAGGATATTTGCTTGTATACCACCTAAAAATTCTAAAGTTTTTATCTCAGTCCTTGTAAAATTAGTATGTTCTGCTTTGCGACCTTAGATCTAAAAGTCAAAATTATAATGGAGCAAAAAAAAAAAAAATAAAAAAAAAAATAAAGGCTAAAGCCAAGGACTTCAAAAAAAAAAAAATTATAATGGAGCTTAGATCCCATAGACATACAGATTATACCTTAATTTTAAGAAGGGTCCTTAGGGTAAGCCTCATCTGACTCCTTAAACATTAAATTTTTATTTGATAACATTACATTAAAAATTGGATTCTTTTTGGAAATATTGGGGCCATGTTGATGTGATGATCTGAATATTCATAAAAGATAGAAGTACAGGATTCTGCTTTTTAGGTACCTACTTCCTAACAAAGTAGTTGGTTATATCTGTAAGTATGAAGTCTTGGTGGGCCTTTTATCCTTAAGTAGGATGTGTGGAGAATTCTACTGAGACAGTGCTGTGAATACAAGATGAAGAGTCTTTACTAACCACAACCCTTACATATTTATAATATATTCTGGGACAATTGTAAGTGCCTGTCATTAGTTATTTATAGTGAAAGTAATATTAACTGCTCATTTATAAAATAGCTCATGGATTACTAAACAGTCTCTTTTTCCCTTGGACAGCTGGAATGTTCAGAAGAACTGGGTGACCTTGTGAAATCTGTGGACCCTACATTGGCACTTAGTGTGTATCTGCGGGCTAATGTCCCAAATAAAGTCATTCAGTGCTTTGCAGAAACAGGTCAAGTCCAGAAGATTGTTTTATATGCGAAAAAAGTGAGTTCAGTGAAACAGATTCTCAATATAAATTCATTAAAACATTGAGAAATTAACTTACAGTAATGGTCAATGAATTTAATAGTGAATTTCTTTAAACTTTGAATTACTTGAAAAAGCATAAAAACCCTGTTTTAGCTCTCACATATAGAATTACACTTAACTTAGAAGTTATATGCTGGGGTGCCTGACTGACTCATTTGATAGACATGAGATTCTTAACCTTGGGGTCAAGTTTGAGCCCCACATTTGGTAGAGAGATTTCTTTTTAAAAATGAAGATAATTTTGCTTGGCTTCTCAGAATTTAAGATGTCATGGGCCTCTTTAACCTCTTAGAACAAACTTTGAAATGGTCATTCATTGAAAATGAGTAAGTTAGTTATAAAAATTTATAGTTTTCCATTCAAATATGTTATCACCAGGGGGTCTTTTCACCTAATACAAACCAAGGTCAAAGTGAGTGTGTTAACTTAATTAAAACTGAATTTGTACTTGCAGTAGTTCTATATTAGTAAAATTCTGTTGTAGAAAAAGCCTTCAAATGAAGGCTAAACAGAAATGAAACTGTACAGCAGAAACTTTGCAAATCAATGTCTATTTTTAGGTTGGATATACTCCAGACTGGATATTTTTGCTGAGGAATGTCATGCGTATCAGTCCAGATCAGGGACAGCAGTTTGCCCAAATGTTAGTTCAGGATGAAGAACCTCTTGCTGATATCACACAGGTAAAGGCATTAAAATGTATTCTGCAGAAGTTGATTTAAAAAGTGAGTTCGGGGGAGGGATGTGGGTTTAAGCAGCTTTGAAGAATGGGTTAACCTTTCAGTCTATAGAAATTAGAGCTGTGTCTGTTAACATAAACCTCAAATATCTTATTTAAAAAATAAACAAAAAAAAAAAAACAAAAGCAAGTAGCAGAAGAATGGACAGGAAGATACCACCCATAAACAGTTTTAAAGCATGTAAAACAAATTCCATCTTGTTTAGAATGCACATATATTAAAAATATGAAAAAATATATGGGAATAATAATAAAGGCTGGTTTCTGCCATTGGGTGAAGGAAGAGATGGCATATAGGAAGTGGGACTCAGAGACTTTTCCTATTTTGTGTATTTTAAATAGTTCATCAAAATTTTAGAACTATTGTTTTGATTGATTGTATTCTGCTCTTATATGTAGTATCTTGACAGTTTTTTAAATCAGAATTAAAAATAGCTAGATGACAAAAATTTATTCTTAAAATTATGAAGTACGTTGTACAAATTATATTTAAATCTGGGTTTCGTTCTGGCAGTTTTTGTATATGTAAAGTGATATTTAATTTCATTTACAAATTTTCAACAGGATCATAAAGCAAGTTTTAAACATCTTAAAAAACAGTTCTCATTAAATTTCTTTCCCCCAGATTGTGGATGTCTTTATGGAATACAATTTAATTCAGCAGTGTACAGCATTCTTGCTTGATGCCCTGAAGAATAACCGCCCATCTGAAGGTCCTTTACAGACACGGTTGCTTGAGATGAACCTTATGCATGCGCCTCAAGTACGTTTTTCCTGCGTTTAGGCATGTTTCCACTGTTCTAGTTAGTAGATATTGAGAGCTTCTTAGATTAAGCTGTTTGAAGCTACTGTGATGCCTTTACTTTCTCCTTTATTCACTATTGAATCTTAGTGTGTAATCTGGATATAGAATTACTGCTGTAAATGGGATATAAAATAAATTTGTCCTATTTGTGGTTTTATAGGTTGCAGATGCTATTCTAGGGAATCAGATGTTCACGCATTATGACCGGGCTCATATTGCTCAGCTGTGTGAAAAGGCTGGTCTGCTGCAGCGTGCATTAGAACACTTCACTGATTTATATGACATAAAGCGTGCGGTTGTTCACACTCATCTTCTTAACCCTGAGGTACTGTCGTTTTTATCTAACAGATGGCCATATGATTTATTGGTATATAGAAAATGTGGTTGTAGTACTGAAGTTAAGTTTATTAAGTCAAGTTATGTTCATAATATCGGACATTAAGTTCAATATTATTTCATTTATGTATTTGTTTACCTGTTTATTTTGTCCTCTAGTGGTTAGTGAATTACTTTGGGTCCTTATCAGTGGAAGACTCCCTAGAATGCCTCAGGGCCATGCTGTCTGCCAATATTCGTCAAAATCTGCAGATTTGTGTTCAGGTGGCTTCGAAATATCATGAGCAACTGTCAACTCAATCTCTGATTGAACTTTTTGAATCTTTCAAGAGTTTTGAAGGTAATTAAAAGTTTCTAAGTTGTTTTTAATTAAGAGAGCCAAGAGGGGTATTATTATGATATTATACTATTGGAAATTCTGTCTTTCTACAAGCAAAATTTTATGGGACAATTTGAGTTTTATTTATTAAATGTCAGCCCTTTTATGTTGGATTCTAGAGATGTGCAGCGAATGAGACTGTCAGCTTGGATATTTTATAGATTAATTAAAGGCAGAATTTTAAGACATAAACCTAAATAGTAGCTTTGTCGTAATTGTATAAAATGAAAATATTAATGGTCAGGTATAATATTTCACACTTCTGTTGTCTGACTCTTAAAATGGCAAATGTTTCTAGCCAGGGACATTTTGTGACTTATCATTATACACTGGGTTTTCTCAACCTTTGCACTATAGATAATTTGGGGAGTCTTTTGTTTGTTTTGTTTTGGTTTTTTGCATCATAGATAATTTGGGCTGGATAATTTGTTTTGGGGGTGAGTTGTCATATGCATGCAGGATATTTAGTGACATCCCTGGCTTCTACTTCTAGATGCCAGTAGCAGCTAAAACAGCTGTGATCACCAAAAGTCTCCCCAGACATTGCCAAATGTCTGTCTCCTGGGAAGAAAAGTACCCCATGTGAGAATCACTGCTATACTGAGTAGCAATGTAATCCCTGTTGGATGACGCTTAGGTTTATTAGCTAAGCTTCTGGGCCCCAGTCATCTTTTTTTCCTTCTATTTGTCCTGTTGCTCTAGACAGAATAAGATTTCTACTAGTTTACTTAATTTCTCAGTTTCTGTATACTATACACTAAATTTATTCTATTCATTCAAGTACAGTAGCCACTAGTGACATGTAGCTATATAAATTTGGAGTAATTAAAATTGAATACAATTAAAATTTTAGTATATGTGCTGCCGAAGCGAGCACTACAATTAAAATTTTAGTTCTTCAGTTATAGCAGCCGCATTTCAAGTACTTAATAGCTGTGTATGTTGGTGCCTACCATATTGGACAGTGCAGATACAGAACATTTTTATCACAGAAAGTTCTGTTGGACAGCACTGCTTTAAATTCTTTTCAAACCACTTTTGTATTTTTCCTATTAACTGAATATAGGAAAAACCTGTTCTAAAGGACTTCTTTAAAAATTTCTCATACGAAACTGGTATGATTTCATTTAAAATTTCTCCTGTGGAACATGGTATGATTAGCTTTGGTATTAGGTAGCTGCCTCCTAACTACTTCTCAGCTACTAGAAAACTTAGAATTGTCTGTTCTGTAGGGATTTAAGTGAATGTTCATTTATTGAACTGATTACTAGATTAATTAGTATTCTTATTGAGCTTTTTGAGCAACCAGTTTTTACTTGGGGCTATACAATATAAGTTATTTTTAAATTGAGGTATAATTGACATGATGTTTCTTTAATTGCTTGAGTATTTTTCAGTTCTATCATTCTCAGAGGTACATCTATGCTTAATTTCAGTTATTTGTCTCTTTAAGGTCTCTTTTATTTTCTGGGATCCATTGTTAACTTTAGTCAGGACCCAGATGTGCACTTTAAGTATATTCAGGCAGCTTGCAAGACTGGGCAGATCAAAGAAGTAGAAAGAATCTGCAGAGAAAGCAACTGCTATGATCCTGAGCGAGTCAAGAATTTTCTCAAGGTAAGTGGTTTTGAGTAATGCATTTTCTGGCTGGATTGAAGATCAGTAGTTTTACATAGGTTTCATCATAGTTTTAAATATTTGTTTTCACTGGTGCACCCAGGTGGCTCAGTTGGTTAAATGTCTGCCTTCAGCTCAGGTTATGATTTCTGTGTCCTTCAGTGGAGCCCCATATCAGGCTCCCTGCTCAGTGGGCAGTCTGCTCCTCCTCCTCCCTATGCCTCTCTCCCCTACTCATGGGTGTACGTGCTATCTCTCTCTCTCTCTCTCTCTCTCTCTCTGTCTGTGTCTGTTTCTGTGTCTCAGATGAATAAATTTTTAAAAATACTGTTTCCCTTAACGGGAAATTCTTAACATTCTCAAATTACATGCTAAATTACTTCTTCCATATTTAATACTCTGTGGTTTCCTTCGAAATAAGGGAAGTGGTAAGTAATACTTAAGAATGAACATTTCTTGGGGTGCCTGGATGGCTCAGTGGGTTAAGCCTCTGCCTTCACTTTGGGTCCTGATCTCAGGGTCCTGGGATTAAGCTGTTATCTGGCTTTCTGCTCAGTGGGGAGCCTGCTTCCCCCCTCTCTCTCTGCCTGCCTCTTTGCCTACTTATGATCTCTGAGTGTCAAATAAACAAATAAAATCTTAACCAAAAAAAAAAAAAAAGAAGAATGGACATCTCTTTAAAAGAAGAAAAAATAGCACTGTGTCAAAAGAATTTCTTTCACTTGAATTTTGGAAGAAAAATTTTGAAAAGTAGTTGGAGATTCTCAGTGTTTAGATTTTCAGGTATACTCCTCTTAAAGATTAAGGTCAGTTTGCCCTCATGTCCTTCAGGAGCCTGTATTTACACGAAGGGTTTGTTATCTTGTTATCTAAAGGACCTAGGTTTCTCTCTCATCGAAGTAGCTTTTCTCTAGAAACTCAATATTAATTGTGTGTAATTAATTAAACTGAAGGTAAGATCTAACAAAAGAAAACCCTCAGCTTTTCGACACTAGTTATAGAAAAGTAAGAACTGCCTGTGTTGCAGTGAAGAATAATGGTTTAAAGATTTTTAGCTCATCAGAACATATGGGCAGTTAAATTTGTTTAATGTTTACTTTAGTTTTACTGTCATATCTACCAGTTATACAGTAAGGAAAATAAAGCTTTAAAATTGGCAGTTGCCGATAAAAATAAACTATAGAAAACTTTGATTACCCCTTAAAAATATATTTTGCACTTAAATTTTATACACACATACATGGGTGTGTGTGTATATATATGAAACAATTCCAGAGACTATATAAAGTTAAGTATTTTTTGTCTTTTGGAAGAATTTTACATTGAAACTGAAACCAAAACAATTATTTTGTAATTCAGTATACTGAATTTTAAAATACTGTACTAAATAACATAGATTATCTAAATCTATAGTTCTGTTAGCTGCTGCCCCTTCTGAAAAATTATTGCTGGGCTCTAGATTAAACAGCTAACCTCTTAGTTACTAAGTATAGAAGTTGCCTTATATTTTAGATTAAAAGATAAATTTTCCCCAGTATGTATAGCTTTCTATGATGTCTTGGCCATCATGAGTATTCTGAGTAACCTGGATAGTATGCTGTGTTCAAACCCAAGTCTTTCTGGTGCCAAAAAGCCCTCCAGATCAGGTGTGATGCTTTATGCTTGAGTAGAGTTCCCAAGAAAACAATTCAGTTCCTCTTTTGAGTATCAGTACTGTTTCCTTTTTTTTTAAAAATATTACCTGATTCTCAACTGATTCCTTTTTTGTTATTAAGCTCTCAACTGTTACGCTTCAGTTGTCATTGCTTTAGAACTGGGTTTGTATTTTTCTATTATTTATATGTAAAATGGTACTAAATTAACTATTTTCACTTAATTATGATATTGAGCTTCAGAAATCCTCTGGATTTTAGCATGGTATAACCTTATGTTGCATAGCCCCTGAGATCTAATGAGAGGAGGACTCCCCTTCCACACATCACACGGTGAATCAGGTGTAAGTTTGATAGAGTAGGGAAATGGATGTTTTTTCTGGGCTTTTAAACCAGTCAGCCCTGGTTCAAATTCTGTTTGTGTCATTAGCTATTGTTTGTTCATTTGGTATTTGTCTAGCTGTTACCTAAAGCAAATTGACTAGTATGCCTTAGCCTCAGTTTCTCCACCCAGAAGCTGTGTTCATCTAGTCAAGTACCTTGTATGCCATGGTGTTCGAGTGATAACTGTTGTTAATAAACTGTGTTGGTGGACCTTGGAAATAAGGTAGTCAGCCAACATGTGATAATTTTCTGTCAGGCAACTTTCCCCTTTGGTTTTATGTTATTCCTGACTTTATGAAGGAATTTTATTTCTAGCTGAAGTTAAAGGTAAACCTTGTGTCTTATCTTCAGCCTGAAATGGGAGCTCAGTACTTAGATATTACTATTGTATTCTACCTTGTACCCCAGTAGTAAGAATGAACATACTAGGCCTTTCACTCACTTTCCTTATTGACCTGTATAATGCTACATCTCATCATCGCGGTCATTAAATTTCATTTTGGAGACACTAGCCGTATGGTAATTGACCGGTGTGATATGTAAACTCTGAGAAGAAAAATACTCTGAAGTGAGCATTTAGATGCCATTTATGTGTTAGCCACCTGGAATACAGAGATTGGTAGATTATGACGACTTCTTTGGAAGGCAGCTATGCTCACCACTACACCACCAACACTGATTGATGATGACTTCTTCTTTAAAGTAGCCTGTGACAGGATGAAATGTTGTCATAGCATCATTTGGCTCATGCATTCACCCTGTGGAACTATAGCTCTCTGTAGAAAGCATGGAACTGTTCTTCAGACCCATGATCTGCTTTCTGCTACCTTTGATCTTATTTCTTTTATCATTTTTCTTTTCTGGTTGTACTTAAACCACAGTGGCCTGCTTGCTATTCCTGGAACTCCCTGAACTCTCTCCTGCCCCAAGACATTGCTTGTGCCCTTTTCTATTTTTTTCTCAAATCTTCATGACAAGAATTCCTTGCCTTTATTCAGATTTCTGATGAAATGTTATGAGCAAGGATGTCTCAGATTACCATGTTTAGAATAAAACCTACCTTCCATCTTCACCTCATCCATGTCCTGCTTTATTTTTCTTTAAGACACTTAACATTACGAGACCTTGCCTTTTTCCACCAGAACATGGTTCCCTGAGAGAATGCTTTACTTTATTCCCTGCTATATCTTAGTGCATAAGAACAGTGTCCAGTATATAGATACTCAATAAATGTGATTTAAGTGAATAACTTAATGTTTAAGAAAACTTCTGAACGTGTTTATATAATTTCAGTTTTGTTCTTTAAAATGTTTAACCATAATAGCTAGTGGGTTAACCTTTTTAGGAAATAATTTTAAACTATTAATAGCATTTTTCCCATATGTGAAATTGCATGCAAATTTAGGCAGTCAAGAAAATACACTAGTTTTTAATCTACTTTTCTAATCTTAAATTTTCTTCAGAAATACGGTATAGTTGTCTTAACCAGCAGAATTCTTAAAGACCCATGCATGAGACTAAAATGCCTAGGTAATCTTACATTACTGTTAAGTGTATTTTCTAAGTGGTAAAATAAAATATATAATATTTTATGTGGATGTTAAAGAGGAAAAAGAATAGTGTGTTGATCCACTGACTTTCTGATGTTTATTTAGTAGGAAAAAGTTGGCCAACTGAAATCTTATGGATAGGTAGATCAACATTTTTTCTAGAAATTATTGTAGCTGTTAGTATAGAGTTTCCATGGTGCTAAATAATACATGCTTTAGACTTTCCTTAATGGCAAAAATCTGCAGCTGGACTTCCACTTCAGATTTACAGCCATTTTGATTTTTTATTTGGATTTTTCTCCCTTCTCCCATAGTTAGTTTGGTGTTCTCTGAACATTTCATAGGCTATTCTTCAAATTATTTATAATTGGATGAGTGATATGCCCTAAACTTATGAACCATTTTATTTTAACATTGCAAATAATGTTCTCAGTGGCTGTCATTGGGGAAAGTCCTGTTCTGCTTAGTTGTACTTCCTTATTAGACTGACATAGAGGAATCATTTACTGAGGAATGTTTCATTGTGTATAAATGAATTCCTGATGGAAACTATTGTTTTTTGTGCTGTACCTTATGTCTGTGGAATTTAACAGGACATGTATCAGGTAAATGCCCAGTACAGGTCTTACCAACCTGTCTGTAACATCTGTGTCAATCTATAAGTAGGATTATAGCTTGGTATTTGTAATGATAAAAGCAATTGGTAATTTAAAGATGTCTTTTCCTTATGTGCTTGCTTTTTTCTCTGTCTCTCTCTCTCTCTCTCTTTTTTTTTTTTCATAACCATCATGCTGCTCCTTTAGACTTTATTGTAATAGTGTTAGAGGCGGGCCATGTAGGTTGGAATTTGGGAGGGGTAAAAAATCATTAGTTTGAAACAACTATGAACCATTTATGTCGTCATTTTTATAATGTGACTGTAGTTCTTAAGTCAACTCCAAACTCACTTGCAATGTTACTATTAATGAAAGTCCTACTGTGATTATTTTATATCCTGAATGCCACTGGTGGCTCACAAATCTGTTACTTTTTTGATAAAGGGTGTATGTGGAAGGACTTGGAATTTTGCTATGAATCTGAGTCTAGCTTACTAAAAATTCAGTGGACTTTCGAAAACTTTAGTGGAACACCAGCTACTGGGGCATTTCTTTCTTTGAGAGAAGAACCAAGTTTATGTGAGCCTCTCCTGCCAGTGTAGAATAGATTCTCATATTTTACATAGATTTGATAGTAAGTCTTCTTTTTGTTCTTTTTTCAGGAAGCAAAGCTAACAGATCAGTTACCACTTATCATTGTATGTGATCGATTTGACTTTGTCCATGATTTGGTGCTCTATTTATATAGAAATAATCTTCAAAAGTATATAGAGATATATGTACAGAAGGTAAGTAATAGTTAAAATATACCTTACCTTAAATTCTACTTCTCACACTCTGGAAATCTTCATATCCTTTTGAAATTCTGTACAAAATGGGAGTAGCCTGCTACAGTGCCTGGCAACTTTTTTCTTTTCTCGTTCAGAATCGTTATTTGGATTAGAATTTTACCTTCATGTTAAGCGTAAAACAGAACAGACTGGTGTAGTTGAAGAAGTTGGGTGACCTACACACTAGTTACTTGATAACCCAACCCCTGAGGTAGAGGCCATAGACTCTAGAGCAGTTTTAAAACCATCTTAAACATAGATATTTGAAACCTTACCTTCTAACTTGAGAAATGGAAAAGCAGTTTTGCTGTAATGGAGGTCTTTTAATTAGTCTTTCATACACATCCTATAGCTTCTTTGGATTTAGAGCAATGCTGAGGTAATTAACCAACCCCTTTCCTCCTTTTTCTGTCTACTTATAAATTTAGACTCTTGGTTTATTACTGAACTTTCAAATTGAGCTTAAAAGAGGGAAATAAGAGTTCCGTTTTTTTAAAAAAAACTCCCTTTTTGTTTTGCTTGTTAGTGACATAATGGCATTTTTTTTCAACCATAGGTGAATCCAAGTCGACTTCCTGTGGTTATAGGAGGATTGCTTGATGTTGATTGTTCTGAAGATGTCATTAAAAATTTAATTCTTGTTGTAAGAGGTCAATTCTCTACTGATGAGCTTGTTGCTGAGGTTGAAAAAAGAAACAGGTGTAGTACCATTTTAACCTACATAAATGTGATAAATTAGTAGTCTCTCTTAGCAGGCTAATGGATAAAAAACACAGACTCTCATTTGCCTAAAAGCTGTTTGATAAAACTGGATCATAATTCCCTGGAGACACCTAATTTGGAAGTGACAAGCTAGCTATATTGCTGAGAAAAAAATCTGTTTTCTGAAACATTACAGTTTTGTCATAGATATTATTTACATGTTTATAATTACAGCTATGGTTTGGCTATGTTTCTAATACATACTATGTAAAAGGTTTCTTTTTAGTTAGGTATAACACCACTGTTTTAGTAACTAATTCTTTAATTAATTTATGTCAGGTATAATGAGAGAAAAGAATTCCCTGTGTAACTCTGGGTTAAACTGATTTTTAGTTTGAACCTTAATGTGATGATACGAATTCTGAATTTCCAGTAGAGGAGAATATAGTATAAGTGCTTCTAGTATTTATTATACCATGAAGTCTTTTTTTTTTAGCTGGGAAATTTTGATGAACTGGTTTAGAAAGTGTTATTGTAGTAAATGAGGTTGGTGGATTGGTTTAACTGTGGGAAGTTACTCTATGAAAAGATAACAAGAAAACCTATGTGGCTTAATTTTAACCCGAGTTGGTATAGGTATCCTTGAAATGGTATTCTAGAATTTGTATTTGAATATTTCAAACAGGAAAATTCTGTATTCAAAGACAATGGAAATGCAGAATATAATACTGATTTTAAAAACTTGAGCCTGGTCTGAACGGATTATAGGTCGTAATAATTTAACATTTAGAAAGAGGTTTTAGTTGCATCTTAAATCTAATACCTGAAAACCATCTTGTTTGTATATTCTAAGCACATAGCCAGATAAACTTAGACAATTTTGTCTTTAAGTTACAAATTACATTGTGATAAACTAGATTCACATTTGAGTCACTAGTTTATATGCCTTAGCTAATACTTATTTTTTCAGTTGCCATGGCATATCTGCTTGTGTTGCACTTGCTTATAGGACCATGATTTCTTTGCCTTAATACAAATTTGTGTCATTACCCTAATGGGAGTGAGTTCATAATAACTATACGAGTTTGGTAGCCAAAATATGGCCTGTTATTTTTCCTGTGGGTGCTTTTATTTTTATTATTATTTTTTTAAAGTTTGTTTATTTAAGTAATCCTCTCACCCAGCGTGGGGCTTGAACTCATGACCCTGAGATCAAGAGTTGGAGGTTCCACCAACTGAGCCAGCCAGGCGCCTCCTCTAGGTGCTTTTAATACTTACACCATTGTCAAAAGAGTATTGGGTCATCAGAACCACTGAAACATAAGCTATAGCTAGTGAAACCATGCTCCTTGGTGGAGTGGTCATATGACTGCTAGAATTATTAAACCCAGAGCTTCTAAAACCACCAGATTTTATTCACATTGTGTATTTAGGGTCCTGCCCCCTTTGGCTGTAGATAATGTCTGTTAATTGTGTTAAAATTGTAAGGAACTGGGGCACCTGAGTGGCTCAGTCGTTAGGCGTCTGCCTTCAGCTCAGGTCCTGATCCCAGGGTCTTGGGTTTGAGCCCAGCATTGGGCTCCCTGCTCGGCAGGAAGCCTACTTCTCCCTCTCCCACTCCCCCTGCTTGTGTTCCTGCTCTCACTATCTCTCAAATAAATAAAATCTTTAAAAAACTTATAAGGTGGGGGGGCGGCGCCTGGGTGGCTCAGTGGGTTAAAGCCTCTGCCTTCGGCTCAGGTCATGATCCCAGGGTCCTGGGATTCAGCCCCACACTGGGCTCGCTACTTAGCGGGGAGCCTGCTTCCTCTTCTCTCTCTGCCTACTTGTGATCTCCATCTGTCAAATAAATAAATAAAATCTTTAAAAAGAAAAATGATAAGGAACCTTAGATAATCTGGCCTGTTTTTTAGTATGACATTCCCATCTTACTTCCAAACAAAATTTATCTGAAGTCTAGGTATTTTGGCCAGTATTTTAAAAAAAAAGGGTATTTTTTCTATATCTTCTAGATAGTGAGCAGATAGGTCTGGGAGACTCTGAAGAGAATCTTCTATACTTTTTGTATAATCTTGGGCAAATCATTTAGCGGTCTCTGAATCTTAATTTCCCAATTTGTAACAAAATTGTCGAGAATTCAAAATTATATATGGGAGAGCATGTTATATACCGTAAGGTATTTCTGTAGTTAGCATTGTCAAGAGTTGTGTGTTTTTTAATAATATATCATGTGTGGTTTTGTGTGTATATGTGGTTGTTTTGTTTTGTTTTGAAATACTAGATTGAAACTGCTTCTGCCTTGGCTAGAGGCCAGAATTCATGAGGGCTGTGAGGAGCCTGCTACTCACAATGCATTAGCCAAAATCTACATAGACAGTAATAACAACCCAGAGAGATTTCTTCGTGAAAATCCTTATTATGACAGTCGCGTTGTTGGAAAGTACTGTGAGAAGAGAGATCCACATCTGGCCTGTGTTGCTTATGAACGTGGCCAGTGTGATCTGGAACTTATTAATGTGAGTACTGCTAGCTAAATGTTTACAGAGAGAAGGCTGCATTTTTAAATACCTGTTGTATAATGTTAGATTAGTGAATTTTGAGTTTCGTGGTGGCTTTAGGTGATATAGAGCATTCCTCGTAGTTGTAACTTTTTAAAAAAACTTGATTTGCCAATAATTCCTTGTAGTTGTAGCTTTTTAAAAAAACTTTATTTGCCAATAATTGTGAATTAAAAGGGGCCAAAATAGTAAATTAAGTTTGTATTCACCTACTAACATTTTAACCCCAGTAGTTATATCACCTGTGTTCTCATGCACTGTCTCATACATAAACACACATACACACCATACATATATGTATATATATATGTACATATGAGAATATGGTACATACTTCCTTAGTGTGTATTTTCTGAGACTAAGGGTATTCTGTTTTCATGACCACACTGTAGATACGAACTTTAGTCATCTTGATACTGACAGAATAATTTTAAAATCTGTCTTATTCTAGTTTTGTCATTGCCCCAATAATGTCTTTGTAGCATATACTGAATTTTAATAAAAACTTTGTTGTGACCTGTTCAGGTTTATATGTAAAAGCGATGGATTAAAAAAAGAAACATTAGCAGGGTATAAATCATAAGAAATAACCTTTAAAACTAAAGTTAGTCTATAGAAATTCTTTACTTTTTATTTTGAAACTAACCTTTAGTATCTTATTTAGGTTTGCAATGAGAATTCCCTCTTTAAAAGTCTTTCCCGCTATTTGGTACGCCGAAAGGATCCAGAATTATGGGGTAGTGTGCTGCTGGAAAGCAATCCTTACAGGAGACCCCTAATTGACCAGGTAAAATTGACAAATGTGTTTAAGGCTTATCTTTTTAACTATGAATAAAACCTTTCCAGGGCGCCTGGGTGGCTTAGTGGGTTAAAGCCTCTGCCTTCGGCTTGGGTCGTGATCCCAGGGTCCTGGGATCGAGCCCCACATCAGTCTCTCTGCTCCGTGGGGAGCCTGCTTCCTCCTCTCTCTCTGCCTGCCTCTCTGCCTACTTGTGATCTCTGTCTGTCAAATAAATAAAATAATTATTAAAAAAACAAAAACAAAAAAACTTTCCTGTCATCATACCCATATGTACTCAAATAGAACATATTTAACTATGAGAGAAGGCAGTAAAAAGTAGAAAATAAAATTATACTAACATATATATTGCACATACATCATAAAAATGTTTTTTAGAACCCTAAAAATTGAAGGCTCTTAATGTTTTTAAATTCTTTTGATAGAAGTACAAATATAGAAGAGAATAAATTGAAGGTTATTTATTTTTTGTTCCTGTCCTAGGAAGCATGTCTAAGGAAAATTCCCATTTTGGATACAAAGCTTCCTGGGAGCCATACAGTTAGCCAAAAATAGAGGAATTACTGAGTCAGTATTGCCACATCTATGTAGTTGAATTTGTAGTTAGCCATTAAATGATAATGAGGAGTGGTTACTACAGATAGTATTTTAATCAGGGAAAAAGAAGTTATGTAATTAGGGTGGTTTTTCTGGAGACTGGAAGTACACATGATGTGGGTATACGTGGATTTGTGTAGAAAGACCTTTGTGTGATGAGTTTAAAGGTATTTTTCCTCCTTCATTCTTATTTCAAGTTTTCTGCTGAGATGCCACCTTATTCTTACCAGATAATGTCTTCAGTAACCACCTTGATTTTCAGTACTTTAACTCCCTAAATAAACAAATATATGTATGTATATAGATGCACATATATACACATACACACACATACCTATGTATGTGTATATTTATATCTCTCTCTCTGTATACTTTGTAGGTTGTACAGACAGCCTTGTCTGAGACTCAGGACCCTGAAGAAGTGTCAGTAACTGTCAAGGCTTTTATGACTGCAGACCTTCCTAATGAACTCATTGAACTGCTGGAGAAAATTGTCCTTGATAACTCTGTATTCAGTGAACACAGGTATGCTCTAAGAAGGGTCCATTGGCTGTTAATATTCAGTCTTAAATTGTGGCCTGTCACTTTTGAGAAGAAGAAAAAGACAAAACTTAGAGAATGTTGTTTGAATTCTGACTCTTCTAATAGCCTCCTCTTCTTACCCTGCCTCTGAGACAAAAAACTCTTCATAGCCACAATGTTTATTCTTTATGACTAATAAGATTTTGAAATAATGCAATTTTTTTTTCTTGAAAGGAATCTGCAAAACCTCCTCATCCTCACTGCAATCAAGGCTGACCGTACACGTGTTATGGAGTATATTAACCGCCTGGATAATTATGATGCCCCAGATATTGCCAATATTGCCATCTGCAATGAGTTGTTTGAAGAAGCATTTGCCATTTTCCGGAAATTTGATGTCAATACTTCAGCAGTTCAGGTAGATCTTCAGATTGCCTAAGTTGATTCAATGTATGCATTATACTGTTAGGCTCAGCATAATTGATTGCTTTGGCATAGAAAAGCAATAAAATCCTAACTGTTTATTATATGTGCTGCCGAAGCAAGCACAATCCTAACAGTTTAAATGTAATTGCTATGTGGCAAGATTCATTCTACTACAATTCAGATTCAAAAATTGTTTGCTTAGGTCTTGATTGAACATATTGGAAATTTGGATCGGGCATATGAGTTTGCTGAACGCTGCAATGAACCTGCAGTCTGGAGTCAGCTTGCAAAAGCCCAGTTGCAGAAAGGAATGGTGAAAGAAGCCATTGATTCATATATCAAAGCAGATGATCCTTCATCCTACATGGAAGTTGTTCAAGCTGCCAATACTAGTGGTATGACTTCTTACTTTTATGTGTTTGTGATCTCAGAATATGTACCTGAGCTATGATTAAGCTAGGCATTAAGATATTGGTCTATTCTGAATTTATATAGGAATGAGATACTGCATGGTTACTTGTGAAGAAATTTAGCACTCCATCTTAGTCCACATATAGAAGGGCTGCATTTTGTGAACTTACAAAGGTCCACAGGGAATAATTTCTGTTTTCAAATCTCAGAATTCTTTTTAAGATTTTATTTATTTGAAAGAGATAGCGAGAGGGAGCACAAGCGGAGGTGGAGGGGAGCAGGGGGAGGGAGAAGCAGGCTTCCCGCTGAGCAGGGATTCCAATGCAGAAATCCCTGGGATCATGACTTGTGCTAAAGGCAGATGCTTAACTGACTGAGCCACCTAGGCACCCCTGAAATCTCATAAAAAATTTTTTTTTCATTTTTTATTTTTTTATTAACATATAATGTATTATTAGCCCCAGGGGTACAGGTCTGTGAATCGCCAGATTTACACACTTCACAGCACTCACCATAGCACATACCTTCCCCAATGTCCATAACCCCACCTCCCTCTCCCTACCCCCCTCCCCCTGGCAACCCTCAGTTTGTTTTGTGACATTAAGAGTCTCTTATGGTTTGTCTCCCTCCCGATCCCATCTTGTTTAATTTATTCTTTTCCTACCCGCCAAATCCCTCATGTTGCCTCTCAACTTCCTCAAATTAGGGAGATCATATGATAATTGTTTCTCTGACTGACTTATTCGCTAAGCATAATTCCCTCTAGTTTCATCCACATTGTCTCAAATGGCAAGGTTTCATTTCTTTTGATGGCTGCATAGTATTCCATTGTGTGTGTGTGTGTGTGTGTGTGTATACACACACACCACATCTTCTTTATCCATTCATCTGTTGATGGACATCTAGGTTCTTTCCATAGTTTGGCTATTGTGGACATTGCTGCTATAAACATTCAGGTGCACGTGCCCCTTCGGATCACTACATCTGTATCTTTAGGGTAAATACCCAGTAGTGCGATTGCTGGGTTGTAGGGCAGCTCTGTTTTCAACTTTTTGAGGAACCTCCATGCTGTGTTCCAGAGTGGCTGCACCAGCTTGCATTCCCACCAACAATGTAGGAGGGTTCCTCTTTCTCTGCATCCTCGCCAGCATCTGTCATTTCCTGACTTGTGAATTTTAGCTGTTCTGACTGGTGTGAGGTGGTATCTCATTGTGGTTTTGGAATTTTGGTTTACTCATAAAATTCTGATTGATTTCTAATCTGACAACTTTAAGGAAAAGGGGAATTCAGCTATTCATTTGGTCAGTGATAATACAGAAATGTAATAAAAGTTTTGCCATTTTAGATACTTTCCATCATTTACATTTATTATTCTCTATTATTTCCGTAGAAAGGAAATTAATAATTCTTGTTTATTTGAGTGAAAAGGTAAATGTTAAGATGTTAGTGTGTGGACTTACTTTCTTCTTTATACCTAGGCAACTGGGAAGAACTAGTGAAGTACTTGCAGATGGCCCGTAAGAAGGCTCGTGAGTCCTATGTGGAGACAGAATTGATATTTGCCCTGGCTAAAACAAATCGCCTTGCAGAGTTAGAAGAATTCATCAATGGGCCAAATAATGCTCATATCCAACAAGTGGGTTTCCTGTTCAAATTTTTTTCAGTGTAAAAGATAAGCTGTTAAGGAACTTTAAATAGTATCTAACGTATCACAACTGATGATTTCCAAGAAAAAATGTTTCTCAGTATTAAATTGAGTTATGACTTTGGAAAGAGGATCGAGTTTACACTTAATGAAAATGAATTGTATTTGTTTCAGGTTGGTGACCGTTGTTATGATGAAAAGATGTATGATGCTGCTAAACTATTGTATAATAATGTTTCCAATTTTGGACGCTTGGCATCTACCCTGGTTCATCTGGGTGAATATCAGGCAGCTGTTGATGGAGCTAGGAAAGCTAACAGTACTCGAACATGGAAAGAGGTAATCTTAACACCAGTTCGAAGAATTAAGATTCTTGGAAATCTCTTTAAACGATTAATTGAATTAACCAGCCATGTTTATATTTGTGTTTACATAATTGAAATTTTTGTTATAGGTCTGCTTCGCCTGTGTAGATGGCAAGGAGTTTCGTCTTGCTCAGATGTGTGGGCTTCATATAGTAGTACATGCAGATGAATTGGAGGAACTTATCAACTACTATCAGGTAATGAACAGGGGTCTTTTATTAATTGAGAGCTATTGCTGCAGATGGTCTTATCTTTAATTGTGTATTTCCCTTATTCAGGATCGAGGCTACTTTGAAGAACTGATAACCATGTTGGAAGCAGCGCTGGGACTTGAGCGAGCTCATATGGGAATGTTTACCGAATTAGCTATTCTATATTCTAAATTTAAGCCACAGAAAATGAGGGAGCACCTGGAGCTGTTCTGGTCCAGAGTGAATATTCCTAAGGTAACCAGCTTTTAACATTGTGAGGTGGCTCTATAGCTGTAATTAAAACTTTAAAACATCTTTCCTTTTTTAGGCTTTAGCTAGAATTACAGACTCCTATCTAAAGCATTTAAGTCTTTTCTTACATAGGTGCTTAGAGCTGCAGAACAAGCTCATCTTTGGGCAGAATTGGTGTTTTTGTATGACAAGTACGAAGAATATGATAATGCCATAATTACTATGATGAATCATCCAACTGATGCATGGAAAGAAGGGCAGTTCAAAGATATCATTACCAAGGTGTGTATCTTCTTCAGAAGATAGAATTTTTGAAAGGAGAAAGCTCATTAGGAAATGACTCTTAATTTACATGTGGGTTTTTCCCATTTTAGGTTGCTAATGTAGAACTATACTACAGAGCAATACAGTTCTACTTAGAATTCAAGCCTCTGTTGTTAAATGATTTGCTGATGGTGCTGTCTCCACGATTGGATCATACTCGTGCTGTCAATTATTTCAGCAAGGTAATTTTTAAAAACTTCAGAATTTCAGGGCGGTGCCTTAGTTGGTTGAACAGCTGCCTTCCGCTTGGATCATGATCCCAGAGTCCTGGGATCGAACCCTATGTTGGGCTTCCTGCTCAGTGGGGACCCAGCTTCAAGAACCTCTATCACTTCCCCTGCTTATACGCACACTCAGGTGTGTTCTCTCTCTCTCAATCTGTGTCAAATAAATAAAATTGGGGGACAAAAAAAAAAACAACAACAACCTTTAAGAATCTCAGCAAGGAACTAAGACATGTTTGGATAACTTTTGTTGAACGTTAAGAATATGCTCTGTTTGTAACAAAACTCTTTATTTTAAAAAGGTTAAACAGCTACCGCTGGTGAAACCATATTTGCGTTCAGTTCAAAACCACAATAATAAATCTGTGAACGAATCACTGAACAACCTCTTCATTACAGAAGAAGATTATCAGGTAAAACCTTTTATTTCTTGCATATATTTTCAGAGATTGAGGTTATGATTGAGTGGTTAAATTGATGTGTTTGGGTTAAAAAAAAAAAAGCCCAGTATCCCTTAGAATTGTAAACAGTAGGTACTTAGATGCCTGGGATCTAAATTTAGTGATGTTTTCAGGATTGATAAATCTGAGTTCTAATTGCCAAGTTTGCAGAATTTTGCTTAGATCATGTCTTAGTTGATGCTTGAGAAAAATACTGTAGTGACTTTGTTCTTAATCATCTAGATTTTAGGTGAGGTTCAAAAAGTCTTTGAACTAAAACTTAACTAAAACTTACTTGGTATTAAGTGTATTTATTCTCTGCTCTTCTTGCTCAATAGTATATTAGTGTCTGTCTTTTAATAAACTTTCGCTAGGGAAGAATTTTGCAAACATATAGTTAGAATTAAGGTAGGGGTGCCTGGGTGGCTCAGTGGGTTAAGCCTCTGCCTTCAGCCCAAGGTATGATCTCAGGGTCCTGGGATCAAGCCCCGCATTGGGCTCTCTGCTCACCTCTCTGCCCAGGAGCCTGCTTCCCCCTCTCTCTGCCTGCTGCTCTGCCTGCTTGTGATCTCTGTCTGTCAAATAAATAAATAAAATCTTAAAAAAAAAAAAATAAGGTTAAGTTTGTTCCCTTTTTTTTTTTCTCTTACTATTAGTGTGATGGGTTCAGATCTCATGCTAATCTGTATTCCTAAGTACCATGTTTAATTGTATCAGGAGTTTCTCTAAAGCAAAGAATCTTATCCTCCAAATTACAAATCCTCCCATTTTCATTAACTGTTCAAGTTAGTTCTTGATACTGAAAACCTTGGAGAAAATTGCACCTTTAGAAATTCTACATTTTTTATAGTACCTTTTATAAATTTTATAGTGCCTTTGAGGACATTGTTACACAGTCAGATCAAAGAATCTCCATACTTGTTCAGCTTGCAACTTTCAGGCCTGATGCTTGAATCTAGGCTGTTGTATTATAAGAAGGCTCATTGATCAAGTTGTATTTTAGACACATATCATACAGTGTTGGTCAAGTCAGACACAGTAATGACTTCTTGATAAAAAATGATGGAACAAGTTTTAAACTAAAACTGATTTGGCATTGGATTTTTTTGTTTTTTAAAGGCTCTGCGAACATCAATAGATGCTTATGACAACTTTGACAATATCTCACTTGCTCAACGTTTGGAAAAACATGAACTCATTGAGTTCAGAAGAATTGCTGCTTATCTCTTCAAAGGCAACAATCGCTGGAAACAGAGTGTAGAGCTTTGCAAGAAAGATAGCCTGTACAAGGTGGATAAAGTTGGTGGGGGCAGCCCTATTAAATCAAGAACTGGATGATCTGTTTTAACTCTAAGAATGTTATATTTGAAGTGATTATGGTCTATACAAGTATCAGTGTATGAGAATTGCCTTTAATCCCCCATTTGAGGGGGATGGTAATTAAGTCATTTTCTTGATTCTGAGGGTCATCTTCTGTTTGTGTCAAATCTCTTTAAAAAACAAAGTCACCTTGTCATATTTTCTTTCAAGAAATCAATTTTGAATGTTTTCCTCCCTCATTGTATTACTCGATTTGCCAGTTTATTATATTTGAGTTTAATGTTTGACCTTCATCCTTTCCTTTGAATAGGATGCAATGCAGTATGCCTCTGAATCTAAAGATACTGAGTTGGCTGAAGAACTCCTACAGTGGTTTTTGCAGGAAGAAAAAAGAGAGTGCTTTGGAGCTTGTCTTTTTACCTGTTATGATCTTTTAAGGCCAGATGTTGTCCTGGAAACTGCATGGAGGCACAATATCATGGATTTTGCCATGCCCTATTTCATCCAGGTCATGAAGGAATACTTGACAAAGGTAATGGTGCCTCTGAGTATACTCAGAACTATTTATTTTAAGGATTTGTAAAATTCCACATGCAGATTTATTTTTTTCAAATGTTTTTTTCTCTAGTAGAAGTGTTAAGTCATTTGGTTGTCATAAAATATTTTTATTCTTCAGTAATTTATAATGTCTGACAAAAGACATTGAGTGGAAAAGGGAACTCAAACATAACTTGTCAGAATGTTTACCCTCCACATATTTCTGAGGGTGAATAGTGTTACTTCTATATTGTATGTTTGGGTTTTTTTAAACATCTACTAAAAAGACTTTTTTTCCCCCAAAAATAACCTCTTCCTCAAATCAGTTCTTATAACTCAGATATCCATAACTTAGTAGTGTAGATTCCCTTTTATTTGGTTGCTTCTTGACTTTAATATATCTGCCTGTTTTCTTCTGGGGAAGCAAAATCTATATTCTTAACATCCCATTGATCTTCTGGTAGTACATTTTGGTAGCTTAACCCCTAATTTTAAAATATAGCAGGTTAATAATTAACAACATATTACCTAAAAATGCATTAAACAAGCCATGGGTATAATCATCTTACAAAATTCACTTAATGTACCTTTTCGATGTCATATTTTTTTTTACTTACTTGATCCTCAACAGTTACTAGCTTTTTTACTGTAGAACATTTTTAAATGGTCCCAAGGGATCCATTTGTTAAAACTTATTAAAATCAGTCTCCCATCTGATCTCTTCAGCATGTCTGAGTAAAGGGGGAAAAATAAGTACTGCTAATGACCCCTAGTATGAATATTTCCTTAGGGTGCCATCTAAGTAGATACCATTGTGTTGAGTCATAATTTTATAAGAATTAGCATTTTTGGTATAAAAACTGCTTGAAGTCCAGTATAAGAGAACGTTTGCCTTATATTAGCCATAGATGAGAATAGCTTCTTTTCATATGCATAATGCCAACTTAAGAGAACTGGCTCTAAGCTGCTGTTAACCGAAATGCTGTTAAGTTTTACTAGCGATTAAGCTGCTTTCTATCACACTGACTCTAGCATAAATTCTTCTGCAATAAGCTCTGAAGTTTAAAAAAAAATCCTAAATTTTGCTTCCAGTATGCCCTTTATTTTCACTTTTCTCATGCCTTTTTTAGTGGTTAGTTGTTTCTCCCCTAAACCTTTGTTGCTGATTCTACCTTTTTATGCTCAATATGGAATTTGATTTTTTTTCTAAGCTGCACCTTCTGAATTCCTTTGCAGGTTGATGCAATAAAGGAAAAGGTGAAAGTTGATTCTTTTCCATCTTTAAGTCTGGAGGACTAAGTCTAAGGAATTTGCATGATTTTTTTTCCTTCCTTTTCTACACTGCTGCTGCTGCTTTTTCCCCCAAATAAATTTTCACTAAAGCCTCTGCAAGTCCCTTGAAACATAACTATAATAGAGCTGTAGGACATTAGTAGATGTTTGCTACTAATCGGCTAATAGGCTTTAGGAAGGGCAGGAGGCTAATCAGTAGTTGGTTCACAGTCTCTCTTAAATATATTATTAAAAACCGAGCCTGGTGAGTTTCCATATTAATTCCAAAGTTTCAGGAAATTTCTCTTCCCTGTCAGGGTATCTGGACCATAATAGGATTTTCTTAATACTCTAAATAAATTTAAGCAGCCTCTGGTTTTATTTTGTGAGCTTTGCCTGACAGTTGTTGAATTTATATATGTATATATATGCCCTAAAAGGCTTTTTGGGGTTTTTTTTTTTGGTATTGAAGGACTGTGATCCAGTTTCTGATCTCTTGATTCTTACTAATTTTTTGCTGAAAGTAGATACAAGAGATACTAGCTGCTTCCGAAGAGACTTTCCTCATGTTTCTCCAGGTGTCCAGTTCTTATGGTGCTAGTCCATTTTCAAGAAGAATCAAAACTTTTTTAATCATGAGAGTAGCTTGCTATAATTGTTGCTAAGCAACATGGATTATTTCTGTATATAATGAAGCAATATTAACTTCTTCCTGTAATAAGGCACACCTCTGAAGCTACCTAAAATTTGCTGTTACTCATCCGTTGGCTTGTCCAAGGTCAAATTTAGGCACCTTTTTGGTTGCTGCTTCCTTCATTGGCTTGTCTCCATCCCAGTGTAAATGAAACAAACTTATGACTGGTATCAAATTGTTGTACTAAAAGGGTGGGAAGGTAAAGGAGAGTTGAAACAAATTTGAAAGACTTTGGGTGGGGGACAATGCCTTGGCATTATGTTGAACCAAACTGGAATCACCATTGGAACTTACGGCAAACCTGAGTAAAATGCATTGTGTGTGAGGCCCTTCAGCAGCTAGTAAAGCAAGGCAGTTAGAAAGCGTGTGTGTGAAAAACAGGTAATTGAACTGCAGTGTTATGCATTGTTTTAAATCAAGCATGTACAGCAGTCATTGCAATTACATCATACTACTTTTGAAACTCTTAAAGCATTGCTGTGGGCTGTGTGTGTTTCCTTGAGAGCCTGTATAGCAACAGTCATCTTCAGATCTCACTTCTTGCTTCAGTACTTTTGCCTTTTTTTCATGCACACATACACCAAAATAACTGACTGCATGTTAACTTTTCCTCTGCAGCATATTGCAGTCTTTGTGGAAAAGCCTTTTACATTACAGTGAATTTTTAATAGTACAGATGGAACTGAACTCAGTGACATGCTTACCTGTGTTTTTCTTTTTAAATCCAAGGATCAGAAACTTTTGTTACAGCTCTTAACAAAAGCTTATGTTCATTAAAGCCTTCTCTGCTTTTCTTTTTTGAGCAATCTAAATTGGGTCAGTGGAAACAAAAATTAGATGTTGCTGTGCCAGAGGCTGTCCCATTATATAGAAAAATAAAATTTTTGCTTAATTTGATGCTATTCCTTCAGAGTTACTATTTTTTGGTCCCCCCCCCCCATGCCCAACCTGTCTGTGACAGTGCCTGGGCATTGTGGTATTGCTAGCTTTTCTTCTAAGTCTTTAATGTGTACTACTTTAATAGGACGTCTTTCTTGAAAATTTGATTTAGGTTCACCTCTGACATTAATGTTTAAACATGTGTTCCCTTCAGATTCTTTTCCTTGAAAGTCTGGAAATGTATTATGCAGTGGTGACTTTTTTTGGTTGGTGTTTCATTTTTCTTCTAATAACTTGGAAGTTATTTACACTCATCCATGTATTTTTTTGTATAACCTCTTTAGCATACTGTTTAGTTAGCAAAACCCTATCTGACCCTGATGGCACAGACTGTGCTTTATAGTATACAGCTGAAATAATTTTTAAGCTTGAATGCCAAATACTGGGTATTTCTCATGGTACTTCTATTCCATAGTTGTTTTTAATTCAATATAGGGGTAATTTGTAACATTGAACACATAGGCCATGAAATAGGAAAACGGCATACAAAAGCATAATCAGTCCATTTTCCAAGTGTAGAAAAACCACATTTTATCTGAAGGTATCTAGGGTGTGTACCCCAACTTTTCTCAGATTATTCTCTGATAAACTAGAATGGATTTGATTTACATTTATAATATTTAATATGGGACAAAATATGTATAAAATACTGTCCTGACCTTAATAACCTATGTAAAGACTCACACATGCAATTTTAAATCATTTAAAATAGAAATTACAGGCTACTTTAACCTTTTTAGGACCCGGTCTTTATAATTTTTCACTAAAGTCTGCATGTCTTTTTTTGTGATTTTCACTGTTTACCTTTTTGAAGAATACGCCATGACCATTCATTAAAAGTTTTTCCTGCACTCTGCCCCCCATCTCACCCAACATACTTAGGACTTGGAAAACCACGAGTAATAGATAACATCAAAATTTGAAGTTTTAGTTTTACCTCAGGTATAATGATAGACTTTTAAATATAGTTTAAAAGACAAATATAATTTAAAATGTAGGTGGAAGTTGTATAGTAGACATCCCATAAGCCTACTGTCCTAATAACATTTCTCCCCAATTTTTTACAGAATAACAGAACCAAATCCTGTTAGTCCTAGAATAAATTTTGCAGAATATCTTATTCAGCTATCATTATACAGACAGGAAATTTGAGGATCGGTGTAATGGTCTGCCAGGGTCACTCAATTAGTTTGTGGAAGGACCTATGTACTCCAGCTCCTTTCTTTCACTTTTTTTAAAAAACTTTTTTAAACATTCGGACTCCTACAGTATTAGTTCTTTCTGATACCATCCACTTTTATTTAGAGTAGTTAGCATGTAATAGCCATTTACTACTTTAATTAAAAGCAAAAAAATTCTTCTTCCAAGACACTGGGGCAAAAATTAGGCATTCCTACTACTATTTCTACTTCTTAGAAAATAGAGCATTAGAACATGCAGCCTGTCTTTATCAAACAATGGAATATGGGGCCACTTCATGTCTTAAACTTCAGTCTGCACCTGTAACAATATCAGCAGAAACTTTGCACACTTGGCAAAAGATAGCTTATTCCAAATGAGCATTTGTCCAGTCATTAACTCATTTACTTCTTTGAATATCTTTTCCTTTGGGGAGGGAAGTTTTGCCTGGTCATGAGTTCATTATTACCTTTGACATGGTTTAAACTTCATTTGAAAAAGTGGTTCCTTCTCGTTTATCCCTCCCTCAGGCTGGCTGCATCCTAGCATGCCCAGTTTTAGCCTGGCGTGAGCTTTTATGGCATTTATAAATCCCTCCTTTCTGAGGGTTTATAATGACAGTGCTAAAAATCACCTTGACTGAACTGTGAACATTGCCAATGAATTTGAGGGGGCCTGAGAATGTTCTTTAGTCTGTTTTATTTTGACAAAATTTAACATACTAAGGCTTTTCCACTTTCTGCCATAAACCTAGGTTTGTAATACTTTTGAGGTGCTAAGTAACATTACCTGTTTTTCTCCAGGTGGATAAATTAGATGCTTCAGAGTCACTGAGAAAAGAAGAAGAACAAGCTACAGAGACGCAACCTATTGTTTATGGTAATCTCGCTCTCTTTGTTTAACCCCACAGAAAAGTATTAGGCAGACACTTTCATTCTCTAGGGATCCTACCTCAAAACAGAAATATAGTAAGTTTTTAGTGCAAAAGGCTCACTGAGTTTAGGAATAATTTTGCCATCTTTTTCTGAAAACAGTCTTAAAGCAGACTTTGAAATTGTTGATTAAGGTCATCTTAAATGCAAAGACAATATTAAAAACCAGTCACTTAAGATCATAACTTTAATTTTCCTATTGCCTGCTCACTGATTGATTTGTAAATTACTAAGAAATATTAATGAGTTCAGTTTTCAGAAATGCAGAAAGAAGAGAACATGCCAAGGGTGTCTTTATTGTGCTTTTCATAAAGAGTACATCTTTAAGTTCTAACCAGGGCAGAGAACTGGGTTATTTCCATTTGAGAACTTTCCAGGGAGAGAGGATCTTGAGACTCTCTGTCAATATTGAAGGCAGTTTAATTTCTTCTATGTGCAAGTCTGAGCTACTTCCCTTTTCCCTTTTATTCTTGGTGAGCATACTCATTTGAACAATGAATTAATTAGGCAGCTATAAATTACAGCACTATAACCAGGTGTTCTTTGGAGGAAAGCATAAAATTGTGACCACCATTGCTAAAGGAAATGATAAACTACAAATCTATTATGACAGTTATCTCCTTTTTATTATATATTAAAAGGATTCTGGGAATTTAGAGGACTGTGTGGTTTTGATAAAGTTGGAGAAGATAAATCTAAAAGATTAAAAATGGGGGCGCCTGGGTGGCTCAGTGGGTTAAAGCCTCTGCCTTCGGCTCAGGTCATGATCCCAGGGTCCTGGGATCAAGCCCCACATCGGGCTCTCTGCTCCGCGGGGAGCCTGCTCCCTCCTCTCTCTCTGCCTGCCTCTCTGCCTACTTGTGATCTGTCTGTCAAATAAATAAATAAAATCTTAAAAAAAAAAAAGATTAAAGATGATTAGATTAAAGCAGGTTAAAAGATTAGAGCAAGATGTTTGACATATTTGAGATAGGACACACAGTATCCCATAATACTTTGGGGGTACCTACTGTATTTGGCTTATCTTCAGAGCATTTAAATGGAGAGTCGGTCTAGGCAGTTGAAAATTTCAGCATTAAGGTTAAAAGTGATTTTTACAAACTGTTGATTTCCTAAAAGAATTTACTCACAAACAGGGCGCCTGGGTGGCTCAGTGGGTTAAGCCACTGCCTTTGGCTCAGGTCATGATCTCAGGGTCCTGGGATCGAGTCCCACATCGGGCTCTCTGCTCAGCAGGGAGCCTGCTTCCTCCTCTCTCTCTCTCTGCCTGCCTCTCTGCCTACTTGTGATCTCTCTCTCTCTCTCTCTCTCTCTCTCTGTCAAATAAATAAATAAATAAATAATCTTTTAAAAAAAATAGAATTTACTCACAACAATTTTTGTTGTTCATATAAAAGAGACATGAGGTCACTTGTCTGAGAGAGAAACCTTGCACTAGGTTTACATTCATTTGGGGGATTAAGTCAAGTTTTCTACAGGTTGTTTTCTTTATGTGGTCAACCACTACTTAAAATACTTAAGAGTGTTGGGGCGCCTGGCTGGCTTAGTCAGTAGAGACTGCTACTCTTGAGCTCAGAGTTGTGAGTTTGAGCCCCACTGTTGGGGGGATAGTTTACTTAATTTTTTTTTTTTTTAAATGAAGTACATAAGAGCATTAACATAGTATTTGAAACAGGGTGTATACTCTTTAAGTATTCATACCTAATGTATATTTCAATGTCTTATTTTTGTTCTAATTAGTACTAGATTCTTTGCTAGATACACATTAGATTATCATTTCATTACTACTTAGATATGTTTAAAGCAGTTTTCTTGTTTTGTTTTTAAGATTATTTATTTATTTTAGAGAGAGGGAGAGATCTCGCTTGCATGCCAGCAGGGGCAGGGGTAGAGGGAGAAGGAGAGAGAATCTTAAGCAGGACTCCCTGATTAGTGCATTGCCCAGCTTCGGGGCTCCCACAACTTTATAATCATGACCTGAGAGTCAAGAATCAGACGCTAACCTACTGAGCATCTAAATCAGGAATTTAAATCAGAAATTTATTTTATTTTTTTAAAGATTTTATGTATTTATTTGACAGAGAGAGAGATCACAAACAGGCAGAGAGGCAGGCAGAGAGAGGGGGAAGCAGGCTCCCTCCTGAGCAGAGAGCCCGATGTGGGGCTCGATCCCAGGACCTGAGATCATGACCTGAACTAAAGGCAGAGGCTTTAATCCACTGAACCACCCAGGCACCCCTAAATCAGAAATTTAAATCTAACTTTAAAAGTTCATCTGTGGGAAAAACATGTCCATTAAAAAAATTAAGCTTTTCTAGGCTTCTATATTATCACCCTAACAGTTGTTGAGCCTTTGGCTCAGAGTGTTGGGATCAAGCCCTGCATTGGGCTCTCTGCTCAGTGGGAGGCCTGCTTCTCCCTCTCTCTCCCACTCCCCTTGCTTGTGTTTCTTCTCTCACTCTCTCTCTGTCAAATAAAAAAACATGTTACATAATGTATGAGCACCATGGAGTGATGAGCTTATTGGCAGCTGTCTTGCTCAGTCATGTCAGGCATGTCTGTGTATATTGCTTTACATGAAATGAAATAGCTTATTTCATTTCATGTAAAGCAGTATATAGTTATAGTTCTGTCCTCTGCCCTAAATTGTTGGCTTTTTAGGCAGAACCCTTCTTATTAAGGTGATTGTCATGCCAAAATTGTGATAGTCTAAAGAGCCACCACAAAACTCATTCTAAGTTGTGATTATGTTGTTAAGAGTGTGTGAGATTAGAGTGTGATAGTCTTACAGTGCTAACGATTTCTCCCACCCCTTGCATCCCCACCCTCTGACCCTTCATGTTTTTCTTCTCTAGGTCAGCCCCAGTTGATGCTGACAGCAGGACCCAGTGTTGCAGTCCCTCCCCAGGCACCTTTTGGCTATGGTTATACTGCACCACCCTATGGGCAGCCACAGCCTGGCTTTGGGTACAGCATGTGAGACAGAAAGCTGATCCTGTAGTCGCATATTTTCTTACTGAAACATCGTCTCTACTGCTTCTCAGTTTGTAACGGGGAAAACAGGCACATGTTCTTGTAACCTTTATTTCATGAAGGACTACTTTGTTTCTAACTATAAACTCGGATCACCTGTGTTAAAAGCTTATTTCACATTCCGCATCATTTTAGAATTTATTTTCAAAGGGGAATAGTTTCAATATTTTATTCACTCGGTCTTTTTTTTTTTCCTTCCCCCTCATACTTTGAAGAACTGCTTAATACTCAATCTGTTGTGAAGAATCTGATTTGCACTCTGTAGTGTTTAAAGAGAAAAAAACTCTAATATTGATTCTCTTAAATTTAGTGTATGTAAACAGCTTTCGATATGTATTGTCTAAATGCATTTAAATCTCTTTACTTAAAAGCTACAGCAAAAATATTGGTATGTGACCATGTAAGACTGTCAATGCCAACAAAGACAACACTAATCAGCATATCCTACATTGGATTGCAGTGCTCTCCAAATTATTTGAAAAATGCATTACAGACAACCTGCCTGACTTTTAAATGAGCATAAAAGGCCCTTTAACCTATGCAGGATTCCTCATTATGCATATAGAAAATGCTAGTGTGTTTTTGCTCACTTCATATGTAACAGGTGCCCTTATGTTGTGCTGTATCCTGTGCTTTTTCTGTGGGACCATTCCATTCAGGAACAAAGCGCACCATGATTCCAATCTGTGTGTATTTACTAACCCTTCCCTGAGGTTTGTGTATGTTGGATATTGTGGTGTTTTAGATCACTGAGTGTACAGAAGAGAGAATTCAAACAAAATATTGCTGTTCTTCAGTTTTGTTTGTGGAATTTGAAATTACTCAAATTTAAAATAAATTACTGGACTGTGGAAATAACACGTAGAATGGCAGTTTTAATTAAATACCTCTCAAACTTTAACCAAAAGAATTGTGGTTGTCATAGTTTCATACTGAAAACTGAGGCTCGGTACAGTGAGGCAGGAGCACAGAAGCAAAGTGAGGATTGGGACCTGTGGAAACACAGCGTTGTATCATGTGCATTCCTGTAGTTAATAAGGTACATGTGGTAGTCTGACGAAACAGCACTGTAGTGGGCTACATTTTGGCTGTCTCCCATCATTTTCACCAAGTGGTACCTTAGGTTTTTATCTAAGCATTTCACATAAATATACAGATATGGATGTTTTATTAACTTGAAATAAAAATATGTAAGCATGTAATTAACATACTGCCCCGTAGGGCCCCCAAATTATGGGTACTTTGTTTAACCAGTGTTTGAATTCAGCGCTTTTTGTTTATGGCTGAGAATGTTATTTTATTTATTTCATTGTTAATCCTCGATAGAGTTAGCCCGCACCTAGCCTTGTGTTGTCCTATAATTCTCTAGGTAAGGCAAATGACCATCAGCTGCATGGAAGGCTTTTTTTTTGAAACTTGGAAACCCTGCCCTTTCCCACTTATAATCATCCCTTATTTTCCTATCAAAAATTAAAGTATTAGCTGGAAAATCCCTTTCCTTTTCTGGTTTGTCAAACTGAAAACATCCGGCTATACTTAGTTTCTGTAGGATCTCTGCACCTACCCCCCTTTTATTGTTATCAAAATCATGAGGGAGAATAGCAATGGTCCCTGGAAGTTTGTTCTTTTCAGAGTCAAGATTTGTTTTTCTGAATCTTTCCTGTACTTTGAATCAGGTGGGGGTTTTGTTTTTCCAGTGGAATAATTCATCTCTTTTCCTTAAGTTAAATATTTAGTAAAGGTTTTCTTATAACCTTAAGAATTAAAAAAAAACAACAACCCAACAACCGTGTTCTAAAATGTGATACTACGTCCAATGAAACAGAGTTGCTACATCAACCATCCCTAATGGGCTAATTACGGGCTGTTATAGAAACTGCAGCAGTGCATGACAAAGGTTCAAATCCCGAGCAAGCCGAACGTCTGAACATGTTCCCTCTTGTGTATGTTAACATGATGAGTACTTCCCAGAATTATTTTCAGGAGTATGTTTAAATCACACTGCCTACCTACCTCTCGACTTGGCAGTCAAGTATTATACAGTAAGTGGTAGAACAAATTGGTAATAAACTTTATTTTAAGGTGTCTTCCCTAACATTACTCTGAATAGGTGGATGGTCTGGGAACAGAACTAAAAACAGAGTATTAAGAGTTCTTAACAATTCTCAAATTTAACTGAAACAGAAGGGAAGAAGGGAAAGAGAGATTTAATGGGAAACCTCTCTGGAGGTAAACATGTTTTCAATGATCTTTCGCCCTACTATCCAAATACAGCCATTGTACCAAAAATATCTTACTTGGTAATTATTTCAACATAGACATTAGACATCATAAACATATTCAACAACAGGAACAAACTGACATGATCTCCAGGTAGGGCTGCTTGAACTTTGTAAATTGATTTAGTCATGTAGACATTGTCACACTAGTGGTTCTCAAACTTAAGATCCTTTTATACTCTTAAATTATGAAGATCCCAAAGAGCTTTAGTTTAAGTGGAATTGTGAGTATTGATATTTACTGTATTAGTAATTAAAACATTTTAAAATTTAATTCATTTAAATATAACTTAAACTCATTGCCTGTTAACCAACCATATTTCTCAAAACAAGTAAAAGTGGCATGGCACTGTTTTTTACAAGTCTCTTCAAAGTTCATCTTCACAGAGGACTGCTGGATTCTCATATTTGTTTCTATAATCAGTATATTCTTTTCTTTTTTAAAGTATGTGAAAAAAGTCTAGCCTCATGCAGATATGTAATTAGGAAAGGAAGGGAGTATTTTAGTAGCCCTTTGAGATACTTGTGGTTAGTTGAAATGTGGGAATCTGACTTAACACTTAACTTTTTGTGATGTTATACTAAAATCCATTAATCTCTTTATTTTGAGTGGATCTTTTTACCCATGCATGATTTGTACCTTCATGCATTGGTTATATGGAAAATACGGATTCACTAAGTTGTGCAGGTCTTCTGCATACTGACAAATAGCTTTAAAAAAATATTGTGGGGAACACTGATCTCATCAGAAAAATCTTAAGTTTTGGGAAACCTGGGAGGAGAGGCAGATAGAAGTTTTCTAGAATACTGTCAGTTTTCCTTAAAATGATTGGGTCATTTAATTTATGAGGAAATCCCTGCCAAACATCAAGGCCTGGATGAGTAACTAGTTTGTCAGTTCTTGCAAGTAAAAATCTTCTATGACAAAGGCTGCTAGTTCAGCTCACAACTCAGTCAACCCATTTTTTTCCAAGACAACATTCATACTTAAGTGTGTACCAGAAATACTTAATATTACAGAGAATATTAAGACAAATACACAAAGTTTAGGGTCAAATTGAATACTTTTTTGGACTGCTTTATCAAGGACATTAAGTGAACCTTTTTTTAAAAAAAAAAAAAGATTTTATTTATTTATTTGTCAGAGAGCGAGCTAGCACAGGCAGGCAGAGTCAGAGGGAGAAGCAGGCTCCCCGCGGAGCAAGGAGCCCGATGTGGGACTCCATCCCAGGACGCTGGGATCATGACCAGAGGTGAAGGCAGCTGCCCAACCAACTGAGCCACCCAGGCGTCCCAGAACCTTTTTTTTTTTTTTAACAGTGGGTGTAGAGCAGTGAAGTACTATTTGTATTGGTAGGATGTGCCTGCCTAGATTTGTGAAAGGTCCCAACAGTTTTACCCACCTTTGCAAATGTCAGCACAGCATAGTATTAAGAAAATAGTTTTGACCCCAGGAAGTATCTTAAGGACCCTATGGGCTCTGTAGAGTATACCCTGAGAACTATAAGATTAAGTACCCTGTAAAACAAATACTAAGTATAGGTGAACTAGGAAATAAGCATAACATATTTCCAGATTTACTAGAATTTACTAGAATCATCCTAGTAGATATGTCATGACTTCTTAAAATTACTTGAGTCAGCCACAGCAGGCCATCCTGTTGGGAATGCATGGTCTTTGAACTTGGGAGTCACAGTCTCTGAGGCAAGCCTCAGAACCTGAGCAGAATCATGCATTTATGATGGAGTTCTCGTCATCTCAGTTACATGCTATTGCATCACTTTTGAATCTAGTATAAACATTCTATTTAGAAGCAGTTGCTACTGTGGCATCACTTACAGATGCGATTTCTCCTGTGCTGTCATATGGCAGCATAAACTCTATAAAATTGACTAAATATTAGAACTAAAACTGGCTGCAGTAATCTTTGGTGTTCTGCCCCGACTCCACTGACATTAGACCTTGAAGTTGTGTTACCGTGCTGATGTTGAAGTTAAGTGCTAACTAATGCAAACTGTCGAAATTAACCTTGAAGAGCTCTAGTTACTTAATGTGCACTTGTTACCAAAACGCTCTCTGGCATCATCAGTTCTTAGGGATATACTCAATTTTAAAAATACTGTCAGGATTCCCCTAAAAGGTGGCTTTCATTCAAGAAGCTATGTAGCTTTTGGGAACTGGGACCTCCTTCATATTCTGGGCAGCTGGTTTAACAGCCATTACTGGAATTCTATCATGACAGGTATATAAAGATCAAAAGGGAGATAAAGGTGCCCTTAAATAATTAATCTGGTTCTTTAAATTTTAGGTAAAGAGACAGTAGGCTGTTGGATGACATACTATATTAACTCCACAATTACTGTAAATTCTTATGTGGGCCCAGTACTACCTTCAAAGTCCATACAAGTCACTTCGCACGTTTTTCAATGCCTTTGCTATTAGAAAAGTTGGGGGAAATAAAAGGAATTTTTATAGGCCATGGTGTAGAAGCACTGCTGAGAACCTCTGGCCAGTGTGGGCTGGGGAAATGAACATGAAGTACTGTACAAGTGGATTATATCAATGACTGTAAAACCTCAATTTTGAGACAAATCCAGAAGAGTAGATTGTAAACTCATTGTGTGGGGCTATACCATGATCTGTTAATGGCTTCTAGTCTTCCAAAAAGTGACGGAGGAAAACAAACTGTAGTTTGCATCAGTGGGTACACACTTGAACCCTGATCCTTCAAGGGGGTACAGCAACACTGTCTTAGGGAAGAAAAGCTATTAACACAGAGCTGATTATGCAAGGAGATGCTCTCCCCAGTACTCCTGCCCTTGTAATCCTATCTTGTGACAAGTTTTGTCTCAAAAATACTTCCTGTTTTTCAAGTGGTATCACTTGAACTATCAGGATCATTTAACCAACTTTTTTTTTTTTTTTAAAGCCCAACATAACTGTAACTGAACCAAGTACATAATAGAAGAACATGGAAATGGATTTTCATCTCAAAAATACTTAAGCTGTGTCGGGGGAGAAATTCAGCTTTTATTATTAGAATTTAATGGTTTCAAAGCACATCATGGTGGGACCATCATACAAAATTCCACTTAGTAAAGTTTTAGGTGGCCAGTGACTTTGTCAATTAGATCTGCTGGTCCTGGCCCAATTCCCAGCACAGTTCTAGAGCCTGGTGCAATTTGAGTACGTCCAGCATCTTGGATTAAACTTACAGTCAGTCCTAGCATTTTCGCATGGGTCAATAATTCAACCAGAGTTTCTTCATCAGGGGCTTTGACCACTACTTTGGGCTGGCCACAGTATTCCCATTGTTTGAGCAATTCAGGGTTTCTCCTTTGAATTTGCTTGTAGGCAGAAACAGCAGCATGAGAGCACTGGGCAGCTACTTTCCCCTTTCCCATCTTTAAGTCATTTCGAACCACAAGAATCATTTTGTACTCCCCACTCTCTCCTAAGACGGATGCTTCACTTCCGGTCTCTGTGTCTGTCTTGCTCAGCGAGCTTTTGGGGATCATCCCAAAGCGTACACGGAGGCCCCAGCCCAGGCACATGCCACAAGCAACTCCGGCAGCCAAGCTAAGTGCACCAGGATGAGCCAAATATTCCATTACCAAGGATTTGGAGAGCATCTTAAAGGAAAGGGAAAAAAGTTATCACTATCTAGCAGTGAAAAGATACAGGCTTATTAGACAAAATACCTTGACAATATAAGCAGTAACATTTTAAAACTACATGAGGTATCCAGAAAAAAAGCAAAATATATTTTGGATCTTAATGTACTGTTTTTCTCCCCTGCATATTCTAAAAGATTCAAGAATACGGGTAAAGCAGTTTAGGTCATTTTCATTCTCAACATAAGGAGTATCTATCTTTTTCTTGGATATAATAAAGCTCTGTTCCTCAGTCTTCCCTAAGTCTTGTAGAGAGGAAGGAAATATGCCATTTACCAAGCTGTCCAAAGAACCCAAAGAAAACGAGAATAACTCATCCCTTCTCTGGCATACAGTGCTCATTTAACTGTGTCTTCATAATCCAGTGGTTCTCAATGGGGATGGTACCAACCCCTCGGAGAAGTTTCTGGCTGTCACAACAATGGGCCTGGAGTGAGGTGCACTGCTGACATTTACTAGACTTCAGCATGGAGTGCTAAAAGTCTTACGAAGTAAAGATTCGTCCCACTGGAAATTATAGGTGAAAAATAACACCTGAGACAAGAACCCAACTTCATTATACATATGGACACAAAGTACGTTATGCAAGGTTCTAATAGTCACTGAATTTACCAAAAGTGTAGCTATCATATAAAACAAAAGAAGATCATCCTTTGTCCTTTATATTTTAGAAATTTCTGTTCCCCCAGCAAAGCTGTTGATGATATTTGAGTCACCAATAAAACACCTGTTATCAGTCTACATTTGAGGCTGTTGGACTCATAATGCTTCCATGTACAGGTACAAACAACCATCAATGTCTTCTACTGAAAGAGAAGCACTTGTATATTGAAATGTGTAGGCCATCATATTTGTGGTGCTTACAAGTAATAACCTCGATAATGCCTGCATAATCTACATAGCATATAGATGGCTGTCAAATTTCCTTTTCTTTTATGTTAAAATTAGGACATTATACGAGTGTGTTTTAAATTGTATGGCAGGCAGACTGTGTAGTATTCAATTTTTTTTTTAATATTTTATTTATTTATTTGACAGAGATCACAAGTAGGCAGAGAGGCAGGCAGAGAGAGAGAGGAGGAAGCAGGCTCCCCGCTGAGCAGAGAGCCCGACGCGGGACTCGATCCCAGGACCCTGAGATCATGACCCGAGCCGAAGGCAGCGGCCCAACCCACTGAGCCATTCAATATTTTATTGGAATACATTATTTCAAATATTTTAAATGAGAATGGGGTGCCTGGCTGGCTCAGTCAGTGGAGCATGTGCCTTTTGACTTCAGGGTTTTGAGTTCAAGCTCCACACCAGGTGTAGCAATTACTTAAAAATAAAATCTTAGGGGTGCCTGGGTGGCTCAGTCGTTAGGCATCTGCCTTCGGCTCAGGTCCTGTTTCCAGGGTCCTTGCATCAAGCCCCACAACAGGCTCCCTGCTCAGAGGGGAGTCTGCTTCTCCCTCTCACACTCCCTGTGCTTGTATTCCCTTTCTCGCTGTGTCTCTCTGTCAAGCAAATAAAATCCTTACCAAAAAAAAAAATCTTAAAATTTCAAAAAATAAATGAGGATAGCATAGGAGATATTAAATATTTTGAGATATAATCCACATACTACAAAATTTCCCTTTTTCTTTTTAAAAGATTTTATTTTTTTATTTGACAGATCACAAGTAGGCAGAGAGGCAGGCAGAGGGAGAGGGGGGAAAGCAGTCTCCCTGCTGAGCAGAGAGCCTGATGCGGGGCTCGATCCCAGGGCCCCAGGATCATGACCTAGGCCAAAGGCAGAGGCTTTAACCTACTGAGCCACCAAGATACCCCCCAAATTTCCCTTTTTAAAGTGTACAATTTAATAAAATTTTTTTAAATGTATCTACAAGGCTGTGCAACCATCACCACTATCTAATCCCAGAACATTCTCAGTGCCTCAAAAAGAAACCCCTGTACCCATTAGCAGTTGCTTACCATTTTCTCCAACTCTGTGCCCCTGGCAATCACTAATCTACAGACTGCCTATTCTGAACATTCATATAAACCATAAAATATGTAGCCTTTTGTTTCAAGCTTCCGTCACTTAGTATGTTTTCAAGATTCATTCATGTTGAGGCATGTATGTTCATTCCCACGTTTTTAATGCTGCTCTATTTTGCCTTTCCCAATAGTCTAGATGAGGTGAAAGTCACTTAGACAAGAGAAGTCAATGAAAAAGGAAAAAAGTAGCCAAGGCACATCTGTATGATTTGGTGACTCACTGGAGGTCTGGTGAGAAAAGAAAGGGGAGAAGTTTAGAATGACCTGGATTTGAACAAGTGGAGAACAGAGGTATTATTTACTGATGAAGAGAATTGTTTTGAGGTAGCAGGTTTGAAAGCAGAAGATACTGAAATCAGTTTAGGATTTATTATACCTGGTTTGACCAAAAGATATCCTGGTTAGAGATGTCTGGCAACAATAAAAAAGGATATACCATCTTAAAGCTCTGATGATAAGCCTAGGCCAAAAACAGAGATTTAAGAAAACTTAACATATAACTGAAGTTACTGAAGTGGTGAAGTGGTGAGGCCACTGGGACAAGTATCAGAGTGATGGAAGGGCTAAAACAGAATCCTAAGAAATGAACACTGAGGGATCAGAGAGTGACATGGAGTAGCCAGAGGTAGGAGGGTCACACACATTAAGTTGTCAGTACCCAGTTTATTCCTTTCACTGGTGTGACATCTGATCACAGAGCTGTACTGACAGTACTTTATGGCTCTAGATGCCTTTGCAGTCAGAAAAAAGAACATTAATTTCTTACTAAAACCTACATTATCTCATAATGCATCTATCATTTAGTTACTGCACGAGGTTACACATCAACAAGACTTCTCTCTGATAATCTAACCAGACTCCAAAATGAACAAATATTCAATTATGTAAAAATTATATGTATAACCTCCATGTCAACAATTAGAAGGATTTTCTCTACCAATTTCTAGGTTGCAAAGTAACCAAATATCATATATATCAGATTCAGGTACTATCTAAAGAAGGTAACTGCATACATAAGACCTGTTATGTGTTGCAAAACTTACTAAACCCTTTACTTCTATTATGGTCGTTGTGAAAATAAGAAAAAAGACACGAGCCTCATTAGTAAAGACAAGAAAAATAAGGATCCAACAGAGAAGCTGCTTATCTTCAGTAACATAACTAGTAAAAGTGGTATAAAGAAACTCATCTGGAGATGATGACAGAAAACTTCTCATCTTCTTAACTTTATCTAAAAAGAGATATATACCAATGGGAGTCAGCAAAAACCAAAAGCAGAAAAAGTTCCAGAAATTACCAACTTTATGCTTCTCTACCATATCTCATGAGGTCTCTAATTCTAACATGTTAGTCCTAACATCTTTATTCTGTAGGATGTTCTAATCTCCTATCGGCCTGATCACATTATCACCTAACTCCCCCAAAAAGTGTTTGTCTATCCCCCTACATCCACTACAAACATATCAATAAACCCAGTGCTTGTGACCACAGTAGACAACCATTCTTAGTCTCATGGATAATCCAGGGCAATGATGGCACTGCCAAACAAACATGTCCTACAAAACCCTCCTCCTGGTGCGTTCTCATTCCTCCACCAGACTAAGCCCCTTTCACCATATTATAACTTTCACCCTATTATCATTCTATATTTCTGATAGCTTTTTCCCAGTTTCCTTTAGCTCTATGTCACTCGCCCCGATGTACACATTACCCCTGCTTATACATTTGGACCTCCTTTCAGTCTACACCTATGCTGTCCAATATAGTAGCCATCAGTCAAACATAGTTATTTAGACTTAATTAAAACTAAATAAAAATTCAATTCTTCAGTTGCACTGAACCACATTTCAAGTGCTCAACAGCTCGACAATTTAAAAATGGCTAGCGGCCACTCTTTTAAGATCTAGAACATTAGCATGAAAGTTCTTTTGGACAGTGATGGTCTATATACTCTCTTTCCATTCAATCAATTGACATTTATGGAGGGCCTATTGTGTACCAGGTACTGTTCTGGACGCTAAAGATAGAGCACTAAACAAAATAAAGTCCCACTCTTAATAGAGCTGACATCAAGCAGGAGGAGAGAGACAAGATCGTGAGATATTTATTCTTAAACTGTCATATGCTGAGGACTCCTGAAGTCTCTCTTTGGCTCCAAACGTGAGTTTCCAGCTTCTGCTAGTTGTACTATGAAGCAGTCTCTGTGTCCTAAACTGAACTCAGTATCTTCCTTTCCCTCTCAAACTTCTTTCTTCTGTATTCTTGACTTCTGAGTAACCCTGGACTTTTTCTCCTCTGTCCTACCACATCCAGTTACCAAACCTTGTTGAATTTATCTCTGGTAAGCCTATCTCCTTACCTTTACTACCAGTGCCTTAATGATCTCTTGGCCCAAAACCCCAAAAATTAACTTCTCCAACTTATCTTTCCACATTTGCTTCATGCATGTTTTAGTTCAGCCTAATCCACCTGGCATTAAAATCATACTTCTAAAGCACAAACTTGATCCTGTAATTTCCTAGCTCAAAAAAACCACCGGATAAACGCCTAAAGAATAAGACAAATCCCTTAGCACGAATTCAAAGCACCACACAATTTTGGTTACAATCTACTTTATCCTTCTAATCTACTCTCCTGTTACAACCAAATTGCTAGGTCCCTTTAAAAATCAATCTCTCCCCCCAAATTATTTTCTATTATTCTCCACCTAAATACACAAACACAACCTCTTCAGCCACGAAGGCGTGATTCAAGTGACACCTGTTTCTGAACTCTTTATCATTCCTCAATCAATTATTTACTCCTTAGAACGGCTGTAGCAATTACACGTAACTACTGTACATCATAGTCTCGGTGTCCAGTCCTGGGGGGTGGGGTGGGGAGCGAAGGGTTAACCCAGTTAAAGGATTAAATATTTCGCTGAACACTTTGTGTTCTACAGAGACACATTTTTCGGTCGTATTCGTGGAAACCTTTTCTTTTCTCGTAGGACTCAACAACTTCATACACTGTGGGTATTCAAGAAGTATTCAACAGAATGTGAGGCCCACGCGATATTTTCTCACATTCGGAGAGAGCGCACCGATGCTGCCTGAATGGAGGCTTTGCCTGGGAACCAGAAATTCTGGGTCCTTCTCCTTCCTAGGATCTTAGTCCCTTCTCCCAAAGGGCGGCTGGCAGAACAGGAACAGAGGCTCCAACGTCTACTTGGGCGGAACAGTCTATGGAGAAGATGAAAGGTTGGGGGAGGAGGTGTGGAATGAGGTGGGAAGAAACATTCCACGTGGAGAGAGAATGGAGAACATCCCTCTCCTCAGCTCTGTGAAAGGCCGACTTACCTAGGGAACCTCCCCAACGCCTCACTCGCGCCTTCGCGTTTTTCCTTTCCGGTAGTGAACACGCTTCTACCCCGCGAGTTACCTCTTCCGGGACTCCTGGATAAGTTCCGGATCAAGAACCTCGAATCGAACAGTCATTCTTCCTCTCGCCCCGCCCACAGGTCCTCAATCCTAAACCCGAACCGAAATCCCGCGAAGATCCGCGGAGGTTGCGAAAAGGAACTTTTGTCTTTTGGAGGCGGTCCCCGGAGGGGGTGGAGGGGGTGGAGAACGGGCCGGAAGTGACGCCTATGAGTTCCGGTTGGCCGGACCCCAGCGGCGGGTGTGAGAGGCGGTCTCGAGCCGCTTGCAGGATCCTGAGATCCGGAGAAGCCGGGGTCAGAGCGGGTAGGTAAGCCAGCGCGTGGAATTGGGGACGGAAGCCTGAGACTGTCCTCAGAGCTTGGCTTCTTCCGCAGCTCTGTCACTTAGACCACGCTGATCTGGGGCAACGTAATTTCGACTTCAGGCAGTGTTACAGGGTGCTGCTGGCTCTGTGTCTCAATCTGGCGGTAGCCAGGTTATCTGGGACACCTCTTCATGGTTGGCTACCAGTACTGTGAACCCATACACGGGTTTCCTACCATTCGCTCTCATTGTCGCGGACTTGGAAGCAGTTCTAAGCTCTGTACGGTACTCATCTTTTCCTCCCTGGGTGTCTAGGACCTCAGAGTAAATGAGATCCTCCCTGCTGATGACCAAGCTGTTTCTCAGGAACTGTCAGTGTGACCTCCCCAACCACTGACATGGTAACACATGATACTAAACGTATTCGCTGCTAAACAAAATTCAGGCATGTAAGTGCCATCTTAAGAGCCTGTGGCCAAGGGAATGGGGCCTTCGCTCCCGTGATCTTTTGCAAAGACCCCTCGCGGATCTCCTACTTTATGAAGAGTAGGGTTCTCTTCGGCTTCCAAGTCCCTAACTGCCCCCGCCCCCACACCTTGTTCTATTACAGTGGAGGTATTTGCAATAAAACCTGGAGGTCAGCTTAATCTCTAAACTTTCAGGAAGACATATGTGGCCCTGTGTCACACTAAGATTACTTAATGACCTCCAGTAGGTTTAAACTATTATCTTTTGTTTTTTTTTTTCCTGCAAATCCATGCAAAAATCTCATATAGGTTCTAGAACTGTTTATCTATCATGGCAAGACGCCTGCTTTTCCTGACTTTAATGTTTTTCAATTCTCCTTTGAGGCTGATGTCAGAAAAACTGTAGACAAGACTACACTGATCTTCTGGAGAAGCTTGTACAAGTTTTTCTGGTGTTGTAATGATAGAGAATTTAATGTTCCTACAGCTACTGCCTATTAATTGTATTATGAGCTGTGATTTTAGTCGTGTATTTTTAGCATAAATGATAGTAAAAAATTACTTATTAGACAACATTTTATGCATTCTATAATGTGTTTTTATTGACCTTTGGAAGAGGGATGGTGGTACCTAGACAAATGTGGCCTATTTGTATGGGTGTGAAATGACTCTATAGTAGAAATTTTTTATATTTTATTTCTTTGCCTGTATTACCTTAAAACATTAAAGCTCCCCCCCCATTGAGGAATATATCCTACTTGATTAACACAGTTTAATTTCTGTGACTCGCATTCTAGAATAATGATTGATAGGTTACCTAACTTTCTAAGCTGGTCTGGATTGTGTTGGTAAAATACTGGCTACTTATTTCAAAGGATTGTCACAATGATTAAGTGAGGTGGGAAATGGGAAATCACTGTAGAAATGAAAATACGGTGAAAACTAGAAAACTGGAAATATATCAGTGCGGAATTCTGTTGCTTGTATCTTTTCACAGTTTTAAGTTTTATATTAAGTGTGTTATTTATCTGAAAATATCACACACTTTCCTGAGATGATCTTTGTCCTACTTTTGAACCCAATAAAAGCTACCTAGGAATAGCTTGATACTATAACCCATTGAATTAGTCACCATAGTTAATAAGTAGGTGACTGGAAAATGAATACAGTTTTGCATTTGGGGGTTTAAATCTGATATTTGTTGGTCATTGTGTATTGTCACTTAAGAATTTCCAAGTATAGGGGCGCCTAGGTGGCTTAGTAGGTTGAAGCCTCTGCCTTCAGCTCAGGTCATGATCCTGGGGTCCTGGGTTGGAGCCCCGCGTCGGGCTCTCTGCTCAGCAGGGAGCCTGCTTCCCTTCCTCTCTCTCTGCCTGCTACTCTGTCTACTTGTAATCTCTATCAAATAAATAAAAATCTTAAAAAAAAAGAATTTCCAAGTAAAGAGGAAGGTGCTTATATATAGTTAACTAATGGTTAAAAGTAGCCTTATTTACATTATTAAGTTAAAAAAAACTATCATTTTACCGATACCCATTGAAAGCAATATTTGGAATTAGAATCAACCTCTGTGAACATATAGTTGTATTCTTCCCCAGCAGCAATCAGTAATTGGCTTGCCTGAGGTCATATGATTTAGGTAGTACCAGAACCTGAACTGGAATTGCGGTCTCAAGTGTTCTTTCTGTTCTGCTAAGGTTGTCTCCAGGCATCTCTTTATGGTTTGGAAATATTTCCTGGTTTGCATGAAAATTATTTCTTTCATGTGTTAAAGGTATTTATAGGTATACATGTTTCCCCTTTTTAGCTTATTTAGTCTTGTAAATTCTAGGAAAACAAAAACACTGTGCTTGGCAGTATTTGCAGTGGAATGGAATAAGGAAAGAAAAAAAAGAAAATTCTGTTCTTCAGAACAGTTATTCTGAATTCATGCTTCATTACTATCAGATATCAAGGTGTCTTATTTCTGACAAGTGGAAAAGAGAGTATCTTTGTCACACGTCTCTACTGAACAAATGTTGGTGATAATAAGTAGGAAACTGTATTAATTTCTTTGTTCCTACTAAAAAAATTTCCCCCAGTTCTTTGTAATTTTAATATTCTGTTATATTAGTTATCTGTTAATCTGTAGAGTCATTTCTGTATTTTATTTTGGGTAGATAGCCACTGTAGGAATCTTTTAACTCTTTGTCTTGATAAGAACCATTTTGCTCCTACTGATTTCACAAAACCTGTTTAGTCTGTCCCCTCTTTTGAAGATCAGAGAGCTAGATAATTATTATCACTGCTCTTTTGCCCAGTGCTTTGTTGGTGTCTCTTTCTCTCTCTTTGGTATAGAAATAAACGCTAGAGTACAGAATCTTTACTAACCTCAAAAACAAATTGGATGAGTTAAGTGATTGTTGCTGTATTAGTTAATAATCTGCCTTCACAGACTTGCAAATACTTTGAGGGGTAAACTTTTAAAGACTTGATTGCTTCAAGAAACTCTGGTATAGGGGCGCCTGGGTAGCTCAGTGGGTTAAAGCCTCTGCCTTTGGCTCAGGTCATGATCCCAGGGTCCTGGAATCGAGCCCCACATCAGGCTCTCTACTCAGCTGGGAACCTTCCTCCCTTCCTCTCTCTGCCTGCCTCTCTGCCTACTTGTGGTCTCTGTCTGTCAAACAAATAAATAAAATCTTAAAAAAAAAAAAAAAAGAAAAGAAAACAAACTCTGGTAAAGCAGCTTTATATAGGGTTTGCCAAACTGATATTATGTATTATGTAAACGCTCTGTAAAGCTCATTTAAAAATATTTTGCTCCTTGAAGGTTTTGGAAATTTGAACAGGTGATACTTTTCTGTGTCAGATAAAAGATTAAACCATTTAAAGATTAAAGCATTTTTGAATTAAGCAAGGGCTACCCACCGAGTAATCAATCCTATCCCAGCTTAATGATAATTGCCGAAGAGTTTGAGGTATTCAGAAATACATAGTCTTTTCAGTAGTTCATTGTGATGTTTTCTCTTGTTCTTGAAGTTCTTTAATCATAAGCTTTGTCTTTATGGATTTTTTTTGGAAGGACTAGATAGATAGTGTTAAGAGCCAGGACTAATAAGCTAGATTGCCTTGTTTCAAATTCCAACTCTTACTGCTGTGCAACCCTTGGGCTAGTTACTTGACCTCTTGCCATCTCAATTTCCTCCTAGACAATGAAGTCAGTACCTTTACTGTTAGGGTTAAATGAATAGATTTAAGTGAAGCATTTGGAATGGCATGTAGTTAACCATGATTGTTACCATTGTTACTATCATGCAGTCTGCTGAGCAGTTGCTGAGAGAACTCTTTCCCAGTCCTTTTTGAAAGCATATCTTTTCATTGCTGCTAACTTGCTCACTGTTTGCTCAGTATTTTTGTTTTGTTTTGTTTCAAGTTTTTATTTAAATTTTAGTTAGTTAACATATAGGGTAATATTGGTTTCAGAAGTAGAATTTAGTGATTCATCACTTATATTTAGTGTTCACCAAAGTGCCCTCCTTAATGCCTTTCACCCATTTAGCCCATCCCCTGCCCACCTCCCTCCATCAACCCTCAGTTTGCTCTCTATAGTTGAGTCTCTTATATTTTGTTACCCTCTCCTTTTTTCCCCTTCCCTTTGTTCATATGTTTTATTTCCTAACTTCAACATGTGAGTGAAATCATACAGTATTTGTCTTTCTCTGACTTATTTCACTTAGCATAATACACTCTAGCTCCATCCATGTCTTTGCAAAGGGCAAGATCTCGTTCTTTTTGATGGCGGAGTAATATTCCGTGTGTGTGTGCACGCGCGCGTGTGCATGCACCACATCTTTATCCATCAGTTGATGGACATTTGGGTTCTTTCCATAATTTGGTTATTGTTGATAATGCTGCTATAAACATCAGGATGCATGTTGTTTAGTCAGTTTTAGTGAAGGTTCAGTAAATAAATATATATACATTTCATTGTGTGTATATTTTATAACATATGAGATTATTTTAAAAAATGATATATTCCCGTGGGCTATTCTGTCAACCTTTTTGTATTATTGTTAATAATTCACATTATTTGTGTAAGCCATAATGGAATTTGAGATTGAAATTTGAGAATTTGATGTTTAATGATATTTTCTAGCACTTACTTTCTTTGCATGGGAAGATTATTCTGCAGTGACATCTATTGCCATATCTGTTCATTCATCCAGTCAGTGAGCAAAAATCTTATATCTTGGTCTTTTACCAGGTTTTGGGGGGGAAACAGTGGGAAGAAAAGACAAACATATTTTAGTTGAGAGCCTAATAGAGAAACAAGTATTTCAGTCGGGAACCTAACAGAGTAAAAAGTAAATACAAAAATGAAAGAATAAACACAGTGTAATAAATATTATGAAATAAAAAAGGGTCTGAGAGAGTTAATGCGAATATGTGCCTTTTTGAGACTCAAGTACAGTATATTTGGAATATAGCAACCTGAAATGAGGTAGGAGACATATTCATGGTCCACGTTATATAGAATTTTGCAGGCCATGGAAATGAATTTGGATTTGATTTTGACTGTAATAGGAAGTCATTCTACAGTTTCAAGTAGGGGAATAATAGGATTTATAAGAAGTCCACTCTTGTTTATATGTGAAGGATGAATTGAAGGGGACAAGAATAAAAGTAGAAAGAGAAATTAGGAGTCCATGGCAGTAATCTATGTGAGAGATGAAGATGGCCTGGACCCGAATGGTGACAAAAAAGTGGAGAGCTGTAGGTGGATACTAAATATATTTGAAATAGGACTGGGTCCTGGATTAGATGTGATGAGTAGGGAAATGAGAATAGTCAGGAATGACTATGCTTCTGGATTTAGTAACTGGGTGGATGGTTATGCCAAGTACTGGGAGAGGGATGATTTGGGGAGACCAGGTTTGTTACAAAAGGGGGGATGGGAATAAGGAAGAAAGGACATGTTAAAATTGAGATGCTTAGGAATCATCCAGATGTGTTGTAGGTTTACAGATCTAGAGATCAGGACCAGAGATATAAATTCAGGCTAGTATTTTAAACTACAGGACCAGAAAAATCACTTGGAGAGACAGGGAAGAGGAGAGGGCCCAGGTTAAGTAAAAGAGAACTGGCAAAAGGGGTCCAAGGAGTGTTTGAAGAAAGAATGATCAGAGGGACACCTGGGTGTCTCAGTCCATTAAGTGTCTGCCTTCGGCTCAGGTCCCTGAGATCAAGTGCCATGCTGGCCCTTTACCTGCTGCTCCTCCTGCTTGTGCTCTCTCTCTCTCTCTGACAAATAAATAAAAAATCTTTTTTTAATTATTTTTCTTTATTTTTATTTTTTTTAAAAGATTTTATTTGAGAGAGAGAGAAAGAGACTGATAGAGAGAACAGGAGTGGGAGGAGAGGGAGAAGCAGGCTCCCTGATTAGCAGGGAGCCTGATGCGGGGCCTGATCGCAGGCCCTTGGGATCATGACCTGAGCTGAAGGTAGACGCTTAACAGACTGAGCCACCCAGGCGCCCGCAAAAATCTTTTTTTTTTTTTTTTAGAAGAATGATCAGATACACAAAACTGATAAAGGTGGTATATCTAGCAGGGAGTGTACTAGATGAGGGACTGAGGGAAACAAGATTTTTCATTTTTTTCATCTATATATACACACATATACATATATATGTATAACATATATAAAGCATGTGAAAGTTTTTACTTATTCAGAATTCTTTCAAGAAAGGGTCAGCTCTGGGATGCCTGGGTGGCTTAGTCAGTTAAGCGTCTGCCTTTGGCTCAGATCATGATCCCAGGGTCATGGGATTGAGTCCCACATTGGGCTCAGTCCCTTGCTCAGCAAGGAGCGTGCTTCTCCTCATTCCTGCAGCTCCCCTTGCTTATATACTCTCTCTCTCTGACAGATCACTTGTAGGCAGAGAGAGAGATGGGGAAGCAGGCTCCTTGCTGAGCAGAGAGTCCAGTGCGGGCTCTATCCCAGGACCCTGGGATCTTGACCTGAGCGGAAGACAGAGACTTTAACCCACTGAGCCATCCAGGCACCCCAAATAAATAAAATCTTTTAGGAAAGAAAAGGAAAGAAAAGAAAGGGCCAGGTCTGTCAAATCTTGCTCTGCGGTTAAATAGACCAAAATCCAGTGAAGTTAAAATTGATGATCTGACTAACCACTTCCTTATTGTTGAGTCTGGTTCCTTCCAGAAACTCTCAATTCTCCACATTGCAAAAAGTATTTAGTCAAAGAGAATATGCAAGGTTCTTCTGCCCCTTAATAGTTTTTAAGATCTGTTTATAGGAGATTTTTAGTACTGCTTCAGTGGGACAAAAGAATTTTCCTTAATTTTTTTTTATTAAATAATCATAGGGATATCACTACATTTTGGAACTAAATTGTTACATAGTAAAGTATACTGGATAAAAATATCTTATTATGACTTTGATTTATATTTTTTGATTGTCAGTGAGATCAAGTCGGTATCTTCATCATTGGCCATATATATGTCTCTGCTATGCCATACCTCTTTATGTCTTTTGCCTATTTTGCTTTTGTAGGGTTATCTTTTTCTTTTTTTTTCCTTTTTCTTTTTTTAAGATTTATTTATTTACTTATTTATTTGACAGATAGATCACAAGTAGACAGAGAGGAAGGCAGAGAGAGAGGGGGAAGCAAGCTCCCTGCTGAACAGAGAGCCCGATGCGGGGCTTGATCCCAGGACTCTGGGATCTTGACCTGAGCCGAAGGCAGAGGCTTAACCCACTGAGCCACCCAGGTGCCCTGGGTTATCTTTTTCTTAATATTTTGAATTCTTTATGTAAGCGACCTACTTAGTCTTTTTCAGTTATGTATTTCTCTGGTTTATCTTTCAACTTAAGATACCTTGTAATGAATTTGAGCTTTAATTTCAGTGTTCTATTTATTAGTCTTTTCCTTTATGGGTAGCTCCATTTTTTTTTTTCACCTGTATATGGGATTTATTTTTTTTTCCAATTTATTTATTTTCAGAAAAACAGTATTCATTATTTTTTCACCACACCCAGTGCTCCATGCAAGCTGTGCCCTCTATAATACCCACCACCTGGTACCCCAACCTCCCACCCCCCCGCCACTTCAAACCCCTCAGATTGTTTTTCAGAGTCCATAGTCTCTCATGGTTCATCTCCCCTTCCAATTTACCCAAAAGCACATACCCTCCCCAATGTCCATAACCCTACCCCCCTTCTCCCAACCCCCCTCCCCCCAGCAACCCACAGTTTGTTTCGTAAGATTAAGAGTCGCTTATGGTTTGTCTCCTTCCCTATCCCATCTTGTTTCATGGATTCTTCTCCTACCCACTTAAGCCCCCATGTTGCATCACCACTTCCTCATATCAGGGAGATCATATGATAGTTGTCTTTCTCCGCTTGACTTACTTCGCTAAGCATGATACGCTCTAGTTCCATCCATGTTGTCGCAAATGGCAAGATTTCGTTTCTTTTGATGGCTGCATAGTATTCCATTGTGTATATATACCACATCTTCTTGATCCATTCATCTGTTGATGGACATCTAGGTTCTTTCCATAGTTTGGCTATTGTGGACATTGCTGCTATAAACATTCGGGTGCACGTGCCCCTTTGGATCACTACGTTTGTATCTTTAGGGTAAATTCCCAGTAGTGCAATTGCTGGGTCATAGGGCAGTTCTATTTTCAACATTTTGAGGAACCTCCATGCTGTTTTCCAGAGTGGTTGCACCAGCTTGCATTCCCACCAACAGTGTAGGAGGGTTCCCCTTTCTCCGCATCCTCGCCAGCATCTGTCATTTCCTGACTTGTTGATTTTAGCCATTCTGACTGGTGTGAGGTGATATCTCATTGTGGTTTTGATTTTTATTTCCCTGATGCCGAGTGATATGGAGCACTTTTTCATATGTCTGTTGGCCATCTGGATGTCTTCTTTGCAGAAACGTCTGTTCATGTCCTCTGCCCATTTCCTGATTGGATTATTTGTTCTTTGGGGGGTAGCTCCATTTTGTGTGTCTTAAGAAACTATTCCCTATCCCAAGGCAAAAAGGTATTTATATTTTCTTCTAGAAGTTTTACTTTTTTACTTTTAGATTGTTAATTCATTTGGAATGGAATTTTGTGCATGGCTCAAAGTAGTAATCCACTTTTTCTCTCCTTATATGGATAACCAATTTGAATAACCTCTCCTTTCCCTACTGCTCTATCTTGCCATAAAGAGTTCCAAAAATACAAGAATCTTTTGAAATGCCCATCTATTATGTTTCTTGGTTGCTTTCTCTATTTCCATACCTATACAAAACAACCTTCATTCTTTATTACTAGTGTGTATGTGTGTATGTGTGTGTGTGTGTGGAGAGAGAGAGAGATACTCTGGACACAAGAACTTTGTCACATACATCTGTCTTCCAAGTATTTTCTCTCATTCTGTGGCTTACCTTTTTGGGTTTCTTAACAATGTTTCAAAGCACAAAAGTTTTTAAACTTGGTAAAGTCCAGTTTATCAGTTTTCTCTTTTATGGTTCATGCTTTTTAAATCCTAAGAAACATTTTTATCTACTCCAAGATTGCCAAGATTTTCTCCTGTTTTTTTTTTTTTTTTTTTTTTTTTCTTAGAAGCTTTTTTTTTTTTTTTTTTTTAGTATTCGTTCTTAGGTTTAGGTCTATGATCCATTTCACATTTCAAATCAGTAGTTGCACTTGAGAAATAAGGGTCGATGTTCACTTTTTCATAAGAATATTCAGTTATTCTAGTACTATTTGTTGAAAAGACTTTCACCATTGAATTGACTTTCTTTTCACCATTGAATTTGTACCTTTGTTGAAAATTAATTGACCCAGTATATGTGGGTCTAGTTATGTACTCTCTGTTCTGTTCACTGATCTATGTCTGTCCTTTTGCCAGAACCATACTAATCAGTACTCTAGCTTTATAATAAATTTCGAAGTCAGTTGTGCAAGTCTTACAACTTTGTTCTTTAACCAAATTGTTTAATGTATTCTAAGTTCTTTGCATGTCCATATAAATTTGAATCCACTTATCACTTTTGATTTTTAAAAAAGCTTTCTTATGAGTTTCTGGGTGGCTCATTTGGTTAAGCATCTGATCTCAGGTCATGATCTCAGGGTCCTGGGATCCACTGAATATCATCAGCTCTGCAATCAGTGGGGAGTCTGCATCACCCTCTTCTTCTCCCTCTGCCCCTCCCCCTTCTCCTGTACTTGCTTTCTCACTCTCGCTCCCAAATAAATACTTTTAAAAAAAAAGTTTGCTTGAGATTGCATTAAACCTATATATCAGTTTGAGAGAAATTGTCATAATGACAATATCAAGTCTTTCAAATAATAAATTTGGTATATTTCCCCATGTGTTTAGACCCACTGTAATTTCTTTTCTTATTTTTTTAGAATAGGTCTTTTACATATGTTGTTAAACTTACCTCAAGTATTTTATGTTTCAAATGCTGTTATAAATGAAATTTCTTAAATTTAATTTTCTAATTGTTTATTCTAGATATTTAATAGAAAGAGTGTTGGTTTGACCTTTAATCTGTGACCTTGCTAAATTCATTTATTAGTTCTAGTAGTTCTGAGCATTTTTCAGTTTTATTTTGACCCATGAGTTTATATTTAAAACTGTGTGCATTACTTCTAAGTATGTACAAATGTTATATTTTTGTTACTAAAGTTTGACATAATTTTTTTAAGCTTTTATTTGAGAAAGAGTGTGTGTGGGTGTAAGAGCATGTTGTGGGGGACAGGTTCAGAGGGAGAAGCAGACTCCTGCTGAGCAGGGAGCTGGATGACACGGGGCTCAATCCCAGGACCCTGGGATCATGATCTGAAGCTGCCCAGGCCCTCCTTGTTTGACATAATTTCTGAGTTTTCAGAGAATGTAGTCTATGATGCCCATTCTTTGGAATATGTTAAGACTGGTTTCTTAGCTTAATCATAAGTAGCATATGAAAAAATTTGTGTTTTTTAAATGTGAGAGGCTGAATTTTATATGTATCTATTCCTACATTATTTTTAAGGAAATTTTATTCTTTTTTTTTTTCCCCCAAAGATTTTATTTTATTTTATTTTATTTTATTTTATTGAGAGAGAGAGCGGGCTTGCACATGAATTAGGGGGAGGGGCAGAGGGAGAAGCAGACTCCCTTCTGAGTAGGGAGCCGATCAGGAACTCTATCCCAGGATTCTGGCAATCATGACCTGAGCCAAAGGCAGATGCTTAACCAGCTGAGCCACCCAGCTGCCCCTGACATTTTATTTCTTAATTGTATCGTTAAAATCTTTTATCATTGCTTAACATTGTTTTTGTTTGCTTGAAATATCAGTAACTAATAGTTGTTTTGAAATCTCCCAGGATAAGGTTGGATTTATCCATTGCTCTGGGTATTTTTAACAATTTTTATGTTCTAAATTTTGATGCTATATTTATTGTATTGGTGCTTTCCAATTTAGAATTGTTCTGTCTTCCTACTGAGTTAAATCTTTTATCATTATGTTCACTGTCCCTAATTATGACTTCTATCTTTTGTCTTATTTTTCAGCCTTTTTTTTTTTTTAAGATTTTATTTATTTATTTATTTGACAGAGAGAGAGAGACATGGTGAGAGAGGGAACACAAGCAGGGGGAATGGGAGAGGGAGGAGGCGGCTCTTTGCAGAGCAGGGAGCCAATGTAGGGCTCGATTTCAGGACCTTGGGATCATGACCTGAGCCGAAGGGAGCCGCTTACCAACTGGGCCACCCAGGCACCCCATTTTCAGCCTTTCTATGTCCTTATAAAAAATCATGGATTTTTAAAAAAAATAAAATTTGCAACCTTTTCAAAGTGACAAACTGTTCTTGTTTAATTACTGGCATATTTGGACTACTTGGACTTTTTCTATCAAGTACTATTTTGAAGCTCCCCAACGTTAGGACACGTTAGCTCTCATCTTTCTCTTCCAGAGTTATATGTCATTATCCAAATTGCAATTCTTTTTAAAATTATCGTTACAGGGGCGCCTGGGTGGCTCAGTGGGTTAAAGCCTCTGCCTTCGGCTCAGATCATGATCCCAGGGTCCTGAGATCGAGCCCTGATTCGGTCTTCCTTCTCAGCGGGGAGCCTGCTTCCCCCTCTCTCTCTGCCTGCTTCTGTGCCTACTCTATCAAATAAGTAAATAATATCTTTAAAAAAATAAAATTATTGTGAAAGACACTTATTATTTTAGACAATACTTGGTTAAATACCCTTACTTATTGGTTACTATCAATGTCTTTATTTTATTGGACACACAGTTATAGACTATTTTATCTGAAAACTGCTATTTTCCATTGTTTTTTGGCTTTCATGTTGCTGTTGAGAATTCTGCTTTCATTCTAACTGTTCTTCCATTTTTACTTATTTATTTTTATTTTTAAAAAGATTTTATTTATTTATTTGAGAGAAGAAGAGCGATAGGGAGCACATGCACGCGGATTGGCAGAGGGAGAAGCAGACTCCCTGGTGAGCAGGAAGCCTGAGGTGCGGCTCAATCCCAGGACCCAAAGACATTATGACCTGAGCTGAAGGCAGACACTTAACCATCTGAGCCACCCCAGCACCCCAATGTTCTTCCAGCATTCTGTCCTTTCTTTCCAACTTCTTTCAAGATTAAGACCTCTTTACTTCAGTGTTCTGCAATTTGATTGCAGTTTTTCTGGGTGGGATTTATTTTTATTTGTTCTACTTGGGATATATTTTACTTCCTAGATTGATGCACTCATTTTTGGAAATTTTAGATCTTTATCCCTTTTTTTTTCTTTTTAAGATTTTATTTATTTGACAGAGAGAGATCACAAGTAGGCAGAGAGGCAGGTGGGGTGGGAAGCAGGCTCCCTGAATGCATAGCTCTATCCCAGGACTCTGGGATCATGACCTGAACCAAAGACAGAGGCTTTAACCCACTGAGCCATCCAGGTGTTCCAGGTCTTTTTCTTTTTGAATTTACATTTATCCCATTCCTTATATTCTTCTGGGATTGCAATTAAAGAAATAATAGACCTTCTCATTCCGTCCTCTGTGTCTCTTATTTGCTTATATTTTCCATCTTATTTCTGCTGCGTTCTTAATAAATTCCCTGGAAAGCTCATCCAGTTCACTTCATCTGTGTTTGATCTGCATTTAATCCATCTGTTGGCTTTTATTTTCAACAGTTACTATTTCTAAAAGTTCCATTTGCTTTTCTTTCTTTCATAAGGTGTGTTAGTTTTTATCATGTGTTCATCTTTATAATTGCATCTTTTGTTCTGTAAGCATTATATACATAGCTATTCTATAATATACTTAATCTGTACTTGAATCTCTGATATCTGTTGTTCTTGTCCTGAAGAGGTAGGGGATTGGTGGGGTCAGTTGGAGGCGTCTATACTGATAATGGCTTGTTTCCTGGAACTTTTGTGAGTTTATTGATTGATCTTATTGTGTTGGAGTTCGGCAGACCTAATTAACAAAGAGGGTTTACTTCTACTTCTGTTGAGAGTTAGAAAGGCACCTCTGATTTGGGACTACCATCAGTGGCCTTTGTGGTGTAGCAGAGGAAATATTATCTACCTTTTTTGGGTCTCCTGCTAGACGTAGGAATTAAACTGATACAAGACATATTAATAGGAGAAAAGCATACAAACTTTACTTATCTTTTTACATGTAAATGGGAGCCTTCACAAGAGAATGAAGACCCCCAGAAGTGATCAAAGCAGGACGCTTTTATACCTTTTAGACCAAGAACAATAAATTTGTGAAGAATTGACAAAGAAGTTTGATCTAGAGGTAGTAAATTGTGAAGAAATATCTAGGAAGATAAGGGTTAATGTTACAAAGTTTGTACAGATTTGTCAGCCCCAAGTTCCATCTCTGTGGAAAAAATGTCTTTCCTCCTGGTACAGGGAGGGTACCTTTTACACGGAAGTTCTGTTTCTTACTTTCAGGAAGAAAAAGGAGAGTCAAAGTGTCTGTTTTAAGAAACGGAGTGCCATTTCTTTAAAGTGCATTTAATTCAAAGTAATCAGTATGCCAAAGTGGCAGATTTTGAGGTGACATTCTGTTTTTCGTCGTGGGTTTTTGCCCAAAGAGTAAGTCACTAATACAGCTTCCCACCTCGAAGTTCAGTCTTCCTAAAGGGATGTTGCTCTCAGAATCTTTTCTCAGGGTAGCTTGAGACTTCTGAATTGCCTGTTGCCCCTATCTGTCTCTTTCCTACTTCTCAGGTTTTCTTCCTTTCCCAACATGCCTTGCAATCACCTAACTCAGACCATTCAGTCTCTCTGGGTCTGTTGTGTAGTTTACTTATTTTTTTGAAGGGATGGAAGAGGACTTTGGAGACTGCCTCTTTCCTTTGTGAAACTGGGATTTCTCAAAGAATATATCCAATCCAGGTCCATTTTACTATCAAACTTCCTAGTACATGTACCTGACATCACATACTAAATGTTACTGAAAAGTTTCATTTACATTTTTCCATGTGCAGTATTTTAGTTTATTTTATAAAAACTCTATCTTGAAGCCATGTGGATGCTAAGAATTCATTGTTACACATAATTACATCATATTTTATCTACTCAGTAGGTTCTAATTTTCTTAAGGTAAAGTGAAGGTTCCTAAATGATTATTATCAGGAAGCTATTTAATATTTAAGAGAAAATGAAACCCAAAATACCCTTTAAAGTGGGCAAACAATGACAATTCAAAGTAGAAGGTGCTGTAGATCATTCTGGTCTCTTTAATGTTGAATGACCAAAAAATACCAACAGTTACTTCCATTTATCAGTCTTAATGGGTGTAGTGGGAACATTACTACCATTTCAGTGGATGGATAACATACTGCAAGTTCTAGTATTTTTTCCAAACTGTGGATAATTTAAAAAATCTGTTGTATTGATCATAAAGCTTAGAACTATATGGATAAAATCCTTCATTTTGATTTAAATAATCTGAAATGTGTGCCTTTGTCATTTACAAATATTCTGTGATTTAGCTTATTCTCTTACTAATGACTTGTATGGGCTAGTTTATATTCCCCAGGTTTTTAGAGGCAGTAAAATCAGGGAGTCTGTTAAGTAATCTGAACTTAAAATTTTGTCAGACATACATGAATAGTAAAAACCCACAAAGAAATGACTGAAAGAACCAAGGGTAAAGTCATCTGATTTTAATGACAGTCCGTTATTTGTCTGTTTGTGAGAATTGACAGAGATGAATGTTCTCCTGATTCTACTAATGCGAAATGTTTGTAAATACTAGAACATGTTAAACTTTTGGAACTATTTTATTACCATTTTGTTTTTTCTGTGACTCCGGAATTCCTTGGTGAGAATTGATAGGATCTCACTGGACTGTTTCGTGTAGTAGAAGAAGCATTAAATTTGGATGTAGAAACGTGAGGTTGGACTCTCATTTTGCCATTTATATGCTGCTGAATTGCAATTTAGGGCCCATCCAGCCCTTGAATTTCTCATTTGTAGAAGGCAAGAATTAAAATAACTGTTCCCTACAAAGCATTGTTAGTATCAGTTTAGCTAATCTGTATGTAAACTATAAATCACTATACAGAGTAGTTATTGTTACATAAACCCAAACCCTAACCTTGGGCTGAATAGAGTTCTTAGAGTATTAGAATAGAAAGAAAATTATGGCAGTAATTTATTATATGTGCCTGATAATTGGATGGGGAAAGAGAGATGCAGAAATGTGGAGTAACATTCCCAAGGTCTCACAGTTAGCTGAATCTCCCAACTTTGGAACCTTAGTCCCCCATCTTTTTGGTGAAAACGATTTGCTAAGATTGTGTTGGTTATGAAAACCTGAGTGACCGTTTAGTAGATTGAGAGAAAATGAGAAATGGGATTTTTCAAACTAATTTTACAAGTTACATATTTTCTGAATTAAAAGAATATCATGCTTTTACCCAAAGGAACATAGAATTACATTTTTATATATTGTACATGAGAGATAAACATTCCCCTCAAACCTATGAAACTCTCAAAGAAGGGGGTCCCTAAAATGTCCTCCAGGTTGTATCTTTTTAAAATAAGGATTTTTACTTAAAATTTTTTGTAATTAAAAATTAGATCTGGAGCAATGGCCTTTTCAACAGTTAGGAGACTGTTCAATCTATTTTACACTTCACTAAATTAAGTTGAGGGACATTTTAAGCCAGAAATATATACATTCATAACCTGTTAACTGATTATTGGGAGATATATATATGTATATGTAAAGATTTCAAATGCCTTTAAATTGTATCCTAACTTGGGGTTTTAATTTGTTTAATTCCCATAGACTTTAGAAAGTTCAAAAAGAGGGGTGCCTGATGGCTCCGTTGGTTAAGTGGCCAGCTCCTGATTTCGGCTCAGGTCACAATCGCAGGGTCCTGGGATTAAGCCCTGCATTGAGCCTCATGTGGGGCTCTGTGTTCAGTGGAGAAGCTGCTTGAGGATTCTTTCCCTCTCTTTCTGTACCTCCACCTTCCCCTCCCTCAAAAATAAATAAATAATTTTTTAAAAAAATAAGTTCAAAAAGATTCAAGGACTTCTTTTTTCATGTATTCTTATTCAAATAATGAATTTTTCAGAGAACATACTTTTATGCTGCTCAACCATGTGATAATCTCTGGCTTCTAGAGTCAGATGATCTAATAGTCACTGATATTGTGCATGATGTTTGAATTACCTTTGGCTTTTTACCTCTGCACAAACTATATGAAAGCCTCACTGGTCAAAATATATTTATTACTGTTTGTTTAGATTATTAAGTTTCCAGTAATAAATTTCAGTTTCTTAATAGTTCTAGAGAAATAATACAGCTATTTTGAAGTACTCTTTGAATGAATATACTAAATAGTCTAATTATACACACTTCTAAAAGCAAGAAAGGTTACTGAAATAGTCAAGTTAGCTGTCTTTGCATGCTTTGTATGAAGAACAGTGTGCATTATTGAGAAACTTGACAATATTTTTGTGAGAAAGTAGAGTCATTTGAATAAATGATTTTTTTTTTCAAGGAAATGTGTTCATTTTATTTTGGAATACAGTGGCCAAGAAAATTAGAATTGGTGGCTTCATCACTCTTTTCCTTTTCTTGTTAAATTCTCCACTGACATTACTCTGGGATTTGCTATTTTCATGTCATCCATAAATGTATTCTGTGTTGCTTTAGGGAATCAAAGTAATTTAGTTTCACATTGTTTTTGCATTACAAGTGTAACTAATGTTTAAAATGAATGGAGTATTATAGTCTTAGCAGTGTATGTACAACTTACAAAGAACCTTTGTGAGCTGATTTTGGCAGTATTTTCTCAGCACTTCTGCCAGAAACAAAAGCCCCACATATCTTAATATCAACCTTTCATTTTAAATGCTTCAGCTATATTTAAACTCTGCTAGTTGCAACTTTTATAAAGCATTCCTTGTATCTAGATATATTTTCACAATGAGAATTAATATTTGATATTTGAGTAGTGCTTCTTTCCTTTTTTGTCTTCTAATCCTATCCATACACCTATAGTTTATTTGAACAGTTTCATTCCTAAAAATAAAACTTAACTTAGTTGCATGCTATTAAAATTGATATTACAATTTTCACTGCAAAATAAGCTCCATCGAAAGTCAGAAATATGTACTAGATTCCTGTTTGAGGAGATTTCAGTCCTATAAACAGACTAGGAATACTTTGGATTTATCCCAATGCATAGGAATCTGACAGCCATCACAAATTTCAAAAAAAATTTTTTAAAGACTTCGTTTATTTACTTTCAGAGAGGAGAGAGAGTATGAATTTAAAATAGCTGAAGAGTTGGGTGATTTTTCTCCAGTTACATTCACCTGTTCACACAGACCATAAGGATGCAGGTTGTTCCAGGGCCAGTGCAGTTTTGCTAAGTGTAAATATTTAGATTGAGGAAGATGGAGACAAAAGAATTGAGGATGTTTTCAAGGGAGTTTTAAAAGACAAGAAATAGTGTAAAATATTTTTTAAAATGGTTGAAGTCCAAAAAAAGTTTTCATGCTTTTGTAAGCTTAACTACTTATTTATTTAAAGATTGTATCTAAGTAAAATCTTGACAGAGCGAGAGAGGGAAGAAAAGCAGGGGTCTTGGGAAAGGGAGAAGCAGGCTCCTTGCAGAGCAGTGGGCCCAATGCGGGGCTTGATCCCAGGACCCTGGGGTCATGACTCGAGCTGAAGGCAGACATTTAATGACTGAGCCACCCAGGCACCCCTATAAGCTTAACTATTTAGAACACGGGTGATTCTTTGCATGTTTAGCTTTATATTTATAGTTCTTTTGGGAATGGCACAAGTTTTTCAAAAGTTTTTAAAACTGTGAACTTATTTTGTAATAAGTAGACTGATTAAAAGAAAATAACTTCGTTCCCTTGGCTATTTATTACAAAAGTAAATTCCAGACTGTTTTGTTTTCCAGAGAGTTTTTTGAGTAGGAAATGTCAGTAAGCTGCTTTCTTTTTTAAGATGTTGTGTAAGAATACATTATTTGCTCAAATGAAAATTCCTGTTGCAATATCTTTAAAAACATCTTCAAACAGTTGCATAATACCATTGTCGTAAATAAGGACTCAAACGGACTCATTATTTTGGATAAACGTTTTGATTTTTTTTTTAAGTTTTTATTTATTTGATAGAGACAGAGAGAGTACAAGCTGAGAGAGAGGGATAGGCAGAGGGAAAAGGAGAAGTGGGTTTCCTTCTGAGCAAGGAGCCTGATGCTTCTGAGCAAGGAGCCTGATTCGGGACTCCGTCCTAGGACCATGGGATCATGACCTGTGGCAAAGGCAGAAAACCAGCTGAGCCACCCAGGCACCCAAAAGTTTTTAACTCTTAAAGGCAATGCTATGGGAAAGAGTAAACCTGGGGAAATAAGGTCAGTTAATTCTGTTTTGCAGAGGGACAAGTTTTAGGATTTTTTTTTCATAGCACACATACCCCTTTGTGACTTGTTTATCTTTTTGCCACAAATTAATTACATTTTATTTATTGGAATGTAAGTGAATGGCTGTTCATCTCTGAAAAAAAATTGGGTACAGAATTTGTCTTAATATGAATGTACAAGTTTTAAGTTTTTACAGAACTTAAGTATGGCTTCTAGTTAAATAATAGAAGATAGAAAATCCTACACTCCTTTATTTTTTGGTCCACGTCAGTATCCTCAGTTAATTTTATTCAGAAAGCGTGATTTGTGGAATACATTTACATTTTGTGAACCAATTGTAATGCTCTGGTTTTAGAGTATTTTCACAAAATAACTTCATTTTATCTTTTTTGTAATTGCTTGGACTATATCTTTTGAAAACATTTTTGCATAAGTATGACTTAAGTTTGCAGAATCAAAATTTCCAGCTTTAATGAACTCTTCTGAATATACTGAACTCTGAGCTCCCATATTTGCTCCTGTACTTTATTCCTCATCATTACAACTAGTACATATCTTGAATTCATATGAAAAGTGAGACAGTGTATTAGTATTTTATATACATTACCTTGTTTGATTCTCATAACAACCCTTTGATATGTGTCATGTTATCTCTATTTTACAGGTTAAAGAAATTCTTGTTTAGAGAGATTGAGAAATTTGTCCAAGCTCATGGAGTAGATTCATACAGAGTTTGAGTTTGAATCCATCTGTTAGACTCCAAAATCTGTTTTCTTTCCACTAAGTTAGATGCTGTGTATCTATTTCATTTTAAGTGAAATCCTGTGCTCATCTGGCTTCCCTAGCAGAAGGAACCCTTTGGAGGAAAAAGACCTTGTGTTATTCATATTTATGTCCTCAGAGCCTGGTGCAGATTCCAGAATTTTTTAAATAAGCACTGAATGAAAGACACTGCCATCACTGAAATGGTAGCAATGAGGCATGTACCAATGAAGTAGTTTCTCTAGTATAGGCACTTACTGCTTCATATACCTCCTACCCTTTTGATGTGGTTATATACATGCGTGCCAAAAACACACACACGCTCTTTCATCCTTACCAATCCTGCGACATTGAGAATTTGTTTTCATTTTGTAGATCAGAAAATCAAGATATAGGGGTGCCTGCCTGGCTCAGTTGGTAGAGCATGTGACTCTTGAGCTTGGGGTTGTGACTTTGAGCCCCATGTTGGGTGTAGAGATTACTTAAAAATAAAATCTAAACAATAATAACAACAACAAGCAAACAAAAGAAAAGATCTAGGGAAAAAATGTGGTTTGCTTAAGATCACACCACTAGTTAGTGACAAATTTGGGATGCGAATCAAGATTTTCAAACTTTCAACCTTATAACCATCTACTCCAGGCTATCCATCTGTGCTAGTGGAAACCTATACTTTATTTCCTGATGTGTTTATTTGCTTATTGAGAAATAATGGCAGGAAAACAGAGGTGTCCACAAATGGATTGTGTCTAAAGAAGACACCTTCTGTTGAAGTGATGAATGTATACTCTATGCTCAGTCTTTATATATATAGTCTTTCACTTATTTTCCTTTACAAAGCATATATTTTGCAAGTGGTAATTATAGTTAGAATTTTAGTCAAAGAATAAAATAGTTCCAACTAACAAACTGTAGGAAGATTAAACCCATGACCATATCATACTGTAATCCTGGTCTAGCAGGATTCCTGGCACATTCAGAGTATATTAAAGACTGCTTTGCGGGCTTGCTCAAAATACTGTGCTGTTGCTGCCCTTTTTTTTTTTTTTTTAAAGATTTTATTTATTTATTTATTTGATAGGCAGAGATCACAAGGAGGCAGAGAGGCAGGCAGAGAGGGAAGCAGGCTCCCTGCTGAGCAGAGAACCCGACGCGGGACTCGATCCCAGGACCCCGAGATCATGACCTGAGCCAAAGGCAGAGGCTTAACCCACTGAGCCACCCAGGCACCCCTGTAATACAGGGATTTAAAGTAAAAATTTATACTTCTACATGTAATCTGAAGCATGATATAAAGAGTGCATTTAACATATCTTAAACACTTAAAATTTTTATTCTTTTAGGCCAGTTTTTTTTTTTTTCAGTAGAATTTTTTCGTAATTTGTCTTCAATGTGTATCAACATTTTTGACATGTTTGGTAATGTAATCCATTTTTTTCTAATAATGCTTTAAAAAACTATGAAAGATGGGTAAAATTTGAGTAGTGTGTATAATATTAAATTATGAATCAGAAAGACTTCAGGGGGCGCCTGGGTGGCTCAGTGGGTTAAAGCCTCTTCCTTTGGCTCAGGTCATGATCTCAGGGTCCTGGGATCGAGTCCTGCATCGGGCTCTCTGCTCAGCAGGGGACCTGCTTCCTCCTCGCTCTCTCTGCCTGCATCTCTGCCTACTTGTGATCTCTGTCTGTCAAATAAATAAAATCTTTAAAAAAAAAAAAAAGAAAGAAAGAAAGACTTCAGGAGCATCTGGGTGGCTCAGTCAATTAAGCATATAACTCTTGATTTTGGCTCAGGTCATGATCTCAGGGTTGTGAAATCAAGCTTCATATTGGGCTCTGTGCTGGGCATGGAGCCTGCTTAAGGTTCTCTTGGGGCACCTGCTGGCTCAGTCGGTTAAGCATCTGACTTAGGCTCAGGTCATGCTCTCTGGGTCCTGGGATTAAGCTCTGTGTCAGGCTCTGCATTCAGCTGGGAGCCTGTTCTCACTCTCCCTCTCCCTCTGCCCCTCCCCTCCTTGTGCGCCTGTGGGTGCTCTCTCTCTGTCTCTCTGTCTTAAATAAATAAAATCTTAAAAAGAAAAAAGATTCTTGGGACACCTGGGTGGCTCAGTGGGTCAAGCATCTGCCTTCGGCCCACTCCCAATCCCAGGGTCCTGGGATTGAGTCCCACATTGGGCTTCTTGCTCAGCAGGGAACCTGCTTCTCCCTCTGCTTGCTGCTTCCCTGCTTGTGCGCGCGCTCTCTCTGACAAATAAATTTAAAAACTTAAAAAAAAAAATTCTCTCTTTCCCTCTGCCCCGCCCCCCCAAACTTCAGATAGTATAGCTTATCAATATTTGAAGGTGCTAGTATTTTATCTCCTTCTGCAGTGGACAAATTGCCTCTAAATTTTAATCTGGAAGATCACTAGAATGACTGAAAAAGACGTACAACTACATGGCTTTTATATTTTTACTATTTGTATTAGAGTTTCTATACAAATTATTCAAATCTTGGTTATAAAAGAAAATCAAAATATAAATATATATTTTATATCAAAATATAAACACATTATTCAGATAACATACAGAATATTACTATCATGTTGTTTCTCAGTTTTATTCAGTCATAAATTCAAAGTAGAAGTATATAACATATCATTGGATTTTATTTGCTTTATTAGCTCCTCAAGAGTTATTGATCTATGAAATGGCAGAGAATGGAAAAAATTGTGACCAGAGACGTGTAGCAATGAACAAGGAACAATATAATGGAAGCTTCACAGGTAAATTATGGTGGTTTGGAGGGAGAAGATCTGCAGGTTTAAATTATATCCTTTCCATTGAAGTAAAATTGAAATATATCTAATACTTACTGTCTTTTGTTAATATAATAAGAAAATAAGATTCTTGTATGTCTTATATAAGATTACAGAAGTCCCCCCTGCCCCTTGTCTGCATTTTCTTTTTCCACGGTTTCAGTTACCTGTGGCCAACTGCAGTCCAGAAACAGAATGATCTATTATTAGAAGGTCAGTAATAACCCAATGCCAGGTTACAATGCCTACATCATTCACTTCACTTCGTCTCATCACATAGACATTTTATCCTATCACATAATCTCAAGGACAGTACAGTTAGACACTTTGAGAGAGAGCGTTAACATTCATATAACTTATAGTATATTTTTATAATTGTTTTATTATTACCACTGTAAATCTTGCTACCTAATTTATAAATTAAACTATCACAGCTATATAGATACAGGAGAAAATATATATAGGGTTCAGTACTGTCTGTGGCTTCAGGCATCCACTGGGGATCTTGCAACATGTCTCCTACAGATAAGGGGAGACTACTATAATTATCTTTTGTTTACTCCTCATAGTAAATGAAATTATGGGCCAGTGCCTATATGGTGAATTTTGATAGTGTTAGCAGAAGCAGCCTAGTCAGAGTCACATTAGGAGTGTTCTAGGTACAAGATTATTATTTGTTAATCTTACGGCATGTTAAGTATTTATTTGGTATTGTTTGGTGCTCAGTTTTATCATACCATTTTGTAACTTTAGAAGCAAATTATAAAGTTACTTATTACACTAATCCTAAATACACAAATATCAAAAAAGTCAGAATGTGATTATTGTGGGTTTATTTTAAATTTTTCATTTGTGACAAATTTATATTTTCACCAAATTTGGAGTTTGTGGTAAATTTCAGTGTATTTGACTCTTATTCATACATTTACCAAAAGAAAAAAAAAAAAGCCCTGAAAATTATCGCTTTTATTTACATAGATGGTTCAAGTAGGAACTTTCCATAATGTGTTTAAAGGGCAATGAAAGATTTTTCACTTCTCCTAATTGTAATGGTTTTCTTTTTGACTTCTGAATTGTTTGGCATCTGAAACATATTGCAGATAATACTTTGGCATGGTGCTAATATATCATAAAAATTCTCTTATATTGGAAGAAGTACAGGCTCACTGAAATAGTAGTTTCTCTTTATCTTGATCACTACATTGCTTTGCAGAAGACAATTTGCAGCACTTATCTGACTTTCGGTTACTCTGATCATTGATAAATTTTATATCATTTCACCAAGAGTTTCAGGATTCAGAGATAGGCATGCATATATCATATAGTCTCTTTCATATTAGGAGCTTTTGCATGTTATTTTTTTCTGTCCTTTCTTTCAAAAAGCATGTACTTTTATATATTCTTCCCCTGCTGCCCACCCCTTGGAATTTCAAATTAATGTTAGTATGACACATTTACTCTCCTGTACTGTGGGCTTTTTTTTTTTTTTTTTGGCTTAATATTTCCTAGAGATTGTGCTATAATTGCACATGAAGAACTTCTTCATTATGGCTGCTTAATATCCCATTGTATGAGTATACCATACTTTATTCACTTCTCTGACTTCTGCTGTTAACATTTAAGTTGTTCGTAATCTTTTGCTTAGACAAGTAACATTGCATTTAATAAGCTTGTCCAAGAGACATTTCACCTCAAACCTAATCATTCTTAGAAACGCAATTACTGGGTTATAGGGTATATGCGTTTGTAATTTTGATAATGACCTTAATTGTACACTTACACACTTATTGTTAGACTCTTCTGAAAGCTTTACATACATTAGCTCATTTAATCTTTGCAGTGACCCTAAAAAAGTAAGTACTGTTTTCATCTTCATTTTAGAAAGGGGAAAACTGAGACATAGAAAGGTTAACTAACTTGTGCAGGGTCACATGACTTGTAGCCAGGGTTTGGAACCAAGTAGTTTGCTTTCCTATTTTGAACTCTAAACCACTTTGTTCTGTAATATGATACTAATTGCCCTTCATAGAAGATGGGCTAACTTAGTATCCCAATAGCATAGAAGAAAGGAAACTTGTGTCTTGAGAATGAAATGATTGCAAAAATAGTTCCCAGAGTAGAGTAGAAGCACTTAGTCTGTCTAGGACTTGTCGTGTGAACACATTGCTTGTTTTTTGAGGTTAATATGCAGTCTTTCAAATGTGGTATGGAAAGTAGATAAATTTTGAAAGTGATTGGAAAAAGTGAACATTCTGTTTAGATTTCTGCGCTGTTTTTCAGACCCCTCTTCAATGAATGAAAAGAAGAGGAGGGATCGGGAAGAAAGGCAGAATATTGTCCTATGGAGACAGCCACTCATTACCTTGCAGTATTTTTCTCTGGAAATCCTAGTAATCTTGAAGGAATGGACCTCAAAGTAAAGAGTCTTTTATTACTTTTTATGTAAACCTTATTTACTAATTTTAGAAATCTTTAACATTCTCCTACTCTCTACCAACTGCTCTTAGGAATTAAATTTAGAATGTTTTAGGAACATACTTATTTTCCTTTCTATAGTTTGAAGAAAAATAGATTAGGGGAACATGTTTTATTTGCTCACTGGATTATTACAGTTGACCCCTGTCTTATGTTGAATCTTTTATGCAAAGGAGAACATAGGAAATGAGAGAGAAGTTGGGCCTGTGTGCAATAGATACACTGATTATTTAGTAGGCCAGGGTTCAGGATACGTGGCACTTTTACTGATAATTTGAGCCAATGAAGAAGGACTCTGCCAAGGAAATGTGTTGTATCTTTAAGATTAGTACTTATGAGCCCTGTTTCAGATATCATAAAGACCAACTTGAACTTTTGCATGCCTTATCATTTTGGGCTTGCCTTTCTAAGTTATTATCTTTAATAATGTCCTACGTTTTTATTGTACTTAGAGTTTATAAAACATTTTGTAACATTTTTCAGTTCATTTGATCCTTAAAGCAACTCTGAAACTAGTAAAACAAATACCTGATTACAGTTGGCCCTTGAACAACATGGGCATTGGGGGTGCCAACCCCCACATAGTTGAAAATACAAGTTTTGACTCCTCAAAAACATAACTACTAATAGCTACTTTTGACCAGAAGCTTTGTGTATGTATTATATACTGTATTCTTATAATAAGCTACAAAGAAGAAAATGTTATTAAGAAAATCATAAAGAAGAGAAAATATATTTATAGTACTATACTATAAAAAAAAAAATCCACATATATTCCTGTGCAATTCTGACCCGTGTTGTGGTCAACTGTATTATAATTTTAAAAACAAGAAATAGAATCAGATTGGTTAAGTGTCTCTCTCAAAGTGCAATACTTAGGGACTTTGACCCAGGTCCTCTAACTTGAAGGCCAGTGCTTTTCTCATTACATTATGATGCCTCTAGCGGTGAGAGGTTGGGATGTAAACAAGATCAGACTTTTTTGGGTGAAGGAAAGGCTACAGTAGGGTTTATGATTAAGAAATTGGTTGTTTTGTACCCATTTATCTTCTCTTGACCTCCTTTTGTATCCCAAGAGACCATCGTGTTTAAGGACAGAAGAGTTCAGCCCCCAAAAAATTGATTCTATAGCTATGCTAAATAACCTAAGTGCTTCAACAAGAACTTGTTTTGGGAGTGATAAGTCCTGTGAGATATTTCATTTGTTTTTGTTTTTAAATTGTTTTTAAGATTATGGCATCGTCAAAGCATTGTGGTGTCTTTTTTACTGCTGCTTGCTGTACTTATAGCTACGTATTATGTTGAAGGAGCACATCAACAGGTAAGAGGTTCAGCAGCTTTTCTGTTCTTGTACCTCTTGTACCTCCCAAACAGTTTCAAAATGGAACTGTTGTGGGTTTGATAAAATTTCTACCCTCCACATTTTTAGACTTGGTTTTGTTTTTTAAATTTATCTCATAACTGATATCTTACTTCTTTCTTTTAAGACCAAATATTAAAAATATTCTTGTGGCAGTTGATGGCTGCTGAGCCTTTATATTTGGCATAGATCATTTTTACTTTCAAGAATTCAAATGTAACTTTCCTGATGATGTTTAGTCAGAATAACATGAATCCTTTAGTCAGCACCAAAGTCTTCATATTTTCTATCACACCCTCCTGTGATCTGTCCAGATATAGTCATCCTCGATTGAAGGTTAGGTTTTATATGTATAAAAAGGGAGACATTCATTTGTCTGTAGTCCGTAAGTACAATATAACTGAAAGAAAATAGGACATTGTGTTAATAACTTTTGTTAAAATAGTAAAACAATGTATTCTAATAGGAAATGGTTCTAAAAGTGGTATTACTTTATTTTTTAAAGCAGTTAACCTCTAATCATAGAGAAGTTTTTATAGTTTTAAATGTATTTCTTTCAAATATTTTGAAGAAATCTGTGTGCGTCATTTAGAGTTTGTAAGGAACTGGTTAGTTTAATGTATTTGCCAGTATGAGAATCTAGACTGTAGTGTCGAATTCCTCCAACAAGTCCATAGCTCAGTGGACTTCATTCAGCTTGCTCTTGTTTAAAAAACATCTTGGTCTTAAATATACAAAAATAATTTTATTCCATTTTTTACTTGGATAAACAAGAATATGTTCCATTCACAAATATATAAATAACTGCCCACTCTCACTGCTGTTTATTACAATGCTTTCTTAAACAAAGTCTTTGTAACTTTCACTTATCTTTAAAACTTTTAATTCTCATAGTTATCTTATTAGTAATTTGCATTTTTCCTGTAAATGGCATTTGCAATAGTAGGATTTTAAAGGCCTAAACCAAAAGCTTTATTACAATTAGATGAATTTTTTATGTAAGAAGAATTAGGTCTCTTGAAGGGGTTTTTACCCTTAATGCTTTCTTCCTACTAGAAACTTACTTTAGTTGGTTTGTTTTATTTTGATTGTAGGTAATAACACATTTTTGTTTAACAAAACTGTTGTGGTTTGTTTTTTTTTCACTCTATCCTTTTTGTTTTTCAGTATGTGCAACGTATAGAGAAACAATTTCTTTTGTATGCCTACTGGATAGGCTTAGGAATTTTGTCTTCTGTTGGGCTTGGAACAGGGCTGCACACCTTCCTCCTTTATCTGGTAAGAATTATAAGGAAGATTGAAATTGAAGATTTAATTGGTGCTTTTACTTCAGAAGTTAAAATTCTAAGATTTTTATTTACTTACCTTTGCATCTTAAAAGCATTCTCATCCTCAGATCAGTAAGTTTGATTTAGAATTCTGTTTTGTTTTTCCTTTTTGATTGAGGATTTAAAAAGAGAAGAGGGAAAAACCCTTGAGCAGATGAGATTGTTTACTTAAATTAATTCAGCCAGGAAATGTTTTTTATCTTTCTGGATTTTGGAATAATGGTTCTTTTGCTTATGCAATTGTTGTTTTAATAGTTGAAGTTCTTTAAATATATGAAATTATCCATGTAAGCCATGTATATGGCTTACAAGCCATGTAAGACTTAGAATTAATTTGAACAGTTTACTTTCTCTGTTAATCAGCAAATGAGAAATGATGTCTTCCCTCATGTCCTCAAATATCATGTATACACACCTGGATAGTCATTTTGGCATTCTCACTGAATGTGATTAATGAAGTATTATGTGTGTAGAATTAAAAGCTTTCTTAAATCCTTTTAAATCAAAATATAAAATGTACCCCTCCTAAAAAATACTATTTTAAGTAATTAGAGAGATAGAAGATAGGTTTTCGGGATGCCTGGGTGGCTCAGTGGGTTGGGGTCTCTGCCTTTGGCTTGGGTCGTGATCCCAGGGTCCTGGGATCAAGCCTCACATTGGGCTCTCTGCTCAGCGAGGAGCCTGTTTCCCCCTCTCTCTGTCTTTACCTGCCTCTCTGCCTACTTGTAGTCTCTGTCTGTCAAATAAATAAATAAATAATCTTTAAAAAAAAAAGATAGGTTTTCCACATGCATGGAAATTATAGCAGGGATAAGGACCAGGGATGACTAGCAAGACATCTAGGGCACTGAATTTATTGGCGCTTGCTTCCAGGGTCATGTAAGTATGGACTTGATGAGTGAGTGTTTCATTAAATTTTGTGCCCTGGATGCCTCTCTTATTTCACTGTATTCCTGTTCCTGAGGAATTGAAAGCAACTTCATACTTGAAATAGCTTGATCTTCATTGGGGAAAGACAGGTGAAAATTGTCACAGTGGTACTGATTGCCAAAATAAAGTTCAGCACAGCAAACACTTCCAATCTTTATGCATCAATGAATTCATTTCTGAAGCAGGGAAATAAGTGTTAAGGAGTGATTGTTCAGAAGCCTGCTAAATTAATGGCCTGAAGAATAATTTGAGGATTAATGTGTAATTCATAACTTCTTCAAGTCTAAAAGACTTTAAAATCTCAAATTTTAGAATTCTATTCATGATTCGTTGCTGATTTTATTCCACATAGGGACATAAATCTCAGAACTAATCCACAATAGTGTGTCTTTAATAATTACAGTTTTAGAAGTATAATGCTCTATAAGAGGTTGAGGGAGAAGGGAAAAGAATTACCGTTATAGGTTACCTTCTGTTCTTTTCTAGACCTTTTCTCTGAGATTCCTTGGAAAAACAAGATTAAGGAATTGATTTGTAGCATTTGATTAATTTAGAACTATCTAAAAAGCAACCCAGGTAGCAGATTCTGCCAAATATTAAGAGGGATTCTAATGAAACTTAGAAATTCCACAATAAGTTAAAGAAATTTGAAACAAGAAAGTTTTATGTTTCCTGTTTCTTTTCGTATCCGTGAGAAACCTTTATAAAATGACATTTATAAAATGTGTTCATTGATCCATGTATCCAGTAAAGAATTTAGAAAGATACAAATAATCATTTATTATAAAATTCATTTGAGTGAAAAGTCAAGTCTTTGCTTTCTTAAATTAAGTAGTCCTGCTGGAAGATCAGAGGGCAGATTTAATGGGGTTTGGTTAAGCTTTTCACACGTGTAGAAGGAATTCTTCAAGAGTTATTTGAAGGAAGGTATTATACTCTCATTAAAATCAGTACTGTATATGTTGCACTAGTTTAGCAACTATGAAGAATTAGTTAAGGAACATCTGAAATTGTATTACATTGTACTTAAGAGCCATATAAAAGTTTTGTGGCAAGGCACCTGGATAGTGCAGCCAGTTAAGTGCCCAACTCTTGCTTTCAACTCAGGTCATGATCTCAGGGTCATGAGATTGAGCCCCATCTCTGGCTCCACTCTGGTCATGGAGCCTGCTAAAATTTCTCTGTCCCTCTCCCTCTGCCCCCTCCCCCTTGCACTCTCTCTCTTTTAAACAGATAAAAATGGTTTTGTGCCATTATCACTGCTAATAATAAACTGGGGTCCATAGTGGATCAGGTCACGTTTTAGCATTAAGTAAAATTTTTATTGTATTATTTTATTTTATTTTTATTATTTTAATTTTTATATATTTATAAAATTATTAATATAACATTAACTAATAATATTATATATAATATCTATAAAATTCATGATACTTATATTATTTTATTATATTATAAAATATATTTTTTTATTTTTTATTTTATTTTTTTTAGATTTTTTTATTTATTTACTTGACAGAGAGAGATGAGAGGCAGGCACAGAGAGAGGAGGAAGCAGGCTTCCTGCTGAGCAGAGAGCCCGATGAGGGACTCGATCCCAGGACTCTGAGATCATGACCTGAGCCCAAGGCAGCGGCTTAACCCACTGAGCCACCCAGGCGCCCCTAATTTTTTTATTTTTTAAAAACTTTTAAAGATTTTATTTATTTATTTGAGAGAGACAGAGATAGTGACAGAGAGCACAAGCAGGGAGGAGAGGGAGAAGCAGGCTCCCCACTGAACAAAGATTCTCCAGGCAGGGCTCTATTCCAGGACCCTGGGATCGTGACTGGAGCTGAAGGCAAACAATTAACCAACTGAGCCACCCAGGCACCCTTAGAATTATTTAAATGTGCTAAAATTAAATACAAGTAAAATAACCAGATCCCATACATGATACTGGCTGTAGTGTGGGAGATAGATTGCAAGTGGGAGAGAAAGAAGATGGGCAATTATGATAATCCTTCTGAGAGATGAGGCTTTTGTGGAGGTAGCAGGATGTAGAGGAGGGGAGATTACAAAAAAGAACTTGCAGAGAGAAAAGGCAAGCAGAATGACACCAAAAGTTGGCATAAATTTTTAATATTTCAGAAGAGTGGTTAGTAGCATTGAGATGGAATAGGACAAATCTTAGAGAAATGGGATTAGTACAAAGATGTTGTGATTTGGTTACGTGGGAAGGAGCCAGAGATAACTGTTGGTTTTTTTACTTGAGTAGATGTTGATATTATTAACTGAATAGTTTTGTGTTCACTTGTGTGTTCAGTATGTATTATAAGTATCTAAAAAGAGAAATTATAAGTATCTAAAATGAGTAATTATATTGCAATGTAGATGAGATCTTCACCTGATCCACTGGGTTGCTGGTGCCAGTGATTGGACAGAAAAGAAGGGGAATTTGCAAAGGACTGAGAATTCACCTACCTACTTACCTTCCTCCCTTCCTTCCTCCCTTTGTTCATTGTTCCTTTCTTCCTTCCTTCCCCACCTTTTTAGAGCAAGAGAATGAGAGCATGCCCACAAGCAAGGCAGAAGGAGAGGGAGAGAGAGAGAGAGAGAGAATCTTTTTTTTTTTTTTTTTTAAGATTTTATTTATTTATTTGAGAGAGAGAGACAGTGAGAAAGAGCATGAGCGAGGAGAAGGTCAGAGAGCGAAGCAGACTCCCCATGGAGCTGGGAGCCCGATGTGGGACTCGATCCCGGGACTCCAGGATCACGCCCTGAGCCGAAGGCAGTCGTCCAACCAACTGAGCCACCCAGGCGTCCCGAGAGAGAGAGAGAATCTTAAGGAGGCTCCATACCCAGGGCTCAATCTCAGGACCCTGACTGGAATCATGACCTGAGCCAAAACCAAGAGTCAGTTGCTTAACCAACAGAGCAACACATGAACCCAACCTCCCTCCCCTCCCTCAACCTGCCTGCCTTCCTTTCTCCCCGTCCACCCACCTTTCCCTCCTTCCTGCCTTCCCTTCCTTCCTTTCCTTACTTCTGGCTGGCTGGCTGGCTTGCTTTGCTTGCATTCTTTATTTTTGGAACAGTTTTAGGCCTGCAGAAAGGATAAAGTTTCCATGTATCGTTCTACACCCACACACAGCTTCCCCTATGTTTTTTGTTTTTTTTTTTTTAATTAAAGATTTTATTTATTTATTTGACAGACAGAGATCACAAATTGGCAGAGATGCAGGCAGGAAGGTTGGGGGAAGCAGGCTCCCTGCTGAGCAGAGAGTCTGACTTGGGGCTTGACCTTGGGATCATGATCTGAGCCGAAGGCAGAGGTTTTAACCCACTGAGCCATCCAGGCACCCCTATTTTGTTTTTTTAAATGAGGTATGATTGACATGAATATATATTAGTTTTAGATATACAACCTGATGATGATTTCACTATTAATAATATTTTACTTTGGTATAATACATTTGTTACAGTTGAGCCAGTATTGATATATTATTAACTAAAGCCAATTGCTTACATTGGAATTCATTTTTTGTTTTACAGTTCTATGGGTTTGACAAATACATAATGTGATCTATCCTCCATTATAGTATTATATGGAGTAGTTTCACTGCCCTAAAAATTGCCTGTGTTCCACCTATTTATTCCTACCTTCCACCTCTCTTCTGCCCACAAACCCTTAGTAACGACTGATCCTTTAATTGTCTTTGTAAGTTTTGGCTTTTTCAAAATGTCATATAGTTGGATTTATACATCTGTCTTTTTCTGCCTGGCTTCTTTCACTTACCAGTATGAATTTATAATTCCTCCCTGCTCAGCGGGAAGCCTGCTTCTTCCTCTCTCCCTCCCCACTGCACTCTCTCTCTCTCTCTCAAATAAATAAAAAAATCTTTAAAAAGAAGAAAGAAGGAAAGAAAGAAATTCCTCTATGTCCTTTTTTATGGCTTGCTACCTCATTTCTTTTTTAATGCTGAATAATATTCCATTTTCTGGATGCACCCCAGAGTTTGTTTATTCATTCACTTATTGAAGGATATCACAGTTATTTCCATATTATAGCAATTATGAATCATATTATGCACTAAGTTTTTGTGTGTATATGAGTTTTCAACTCATTTGGGTAATTACCTAGGGGCATAATTCATGGGTTGTGTATGTTAATTATTGGTATGTAAGTAAGCAGTTGACTTGTATATTAACTTTGTATACTGTAACTTTGTTATAACAATGTTTCAGAACTTTTTTGTTTATTCTTTAGGATTTTCTACATTGATAATCATCTCATCTGCAAATAAGTAGTTTTATTTCTTTCATCTTAATCTGTATACCTTTTCATTTTCTTTTCTTACTTTATTACTTAGGTCTTCCAGTGTGGTAGTGAATAGAAATGGTGGGGGAACATAAAGCCTTGTTCCCAATCTTAGTAGGAAAGCCTCTACTTTCTCACCATTAAGTATCATGTTAGCTGTAGGGTTTTTGCAGATGTACATTATTGAGTTGATAAAGCTCACTTCTCTTCCTAGTTTGCTCAAAGTTTTGTCAGGCATCAGTGTTTTAATACTTTTTTAGGGGCGCCTGGGTGGCTCAGAGGGTTAAACGTCTGCCTTCGGCTCAGGTTATGATTCCAGAGTCCTGGGATTGAGCCCCACATCAGGCTCCCTGCTCTTTGGGAAGCTTGCTTCTCAGTCTCCCTCTGCCACTCCCCTGCTTATGCACGTTCTTGTGCTCACATGCTCTCTCTCTCTCTTTAATAAACAAAGAAAAATGAATAAATAAATGAACACTTTTTAGACAGTAGTGATCAGAAATGGATTAAAGAGCAATATAGCAAACAAATTCAGTATGTAAAGTCTTTGTTAAAAAGAAGTAAACTCAGTATGTGACATTTCCATTTGATCAGATTATTTTAGTTTTTAGACCTTTTCATTTCTTTCTTTCCAGGATTCCTGAAGTGTAATAGGGCATATGAAGAAAAATGAGCAACTACAAAAAAAATAATTTTCAGGGAAGTTGAGCAAAAGGAAAATATAAGATATCACTGTTCTTTATTTATCAATTGCCTGGTTGGCTCGGGTCGTGATCTCAGTGTCCTGGGATCGGGCCCCCGCATCGGGCCCTCTGCTCGGCAGGGAGCCTGCTTCCCCCTCTGTCTCTGCCTGCCTCTCTGCCTACTTGTGATCTCTCTCTCTCTGTCAAATAAAAGAAATAAAATCTTTAAAAAAAAAAAAATGTTTATCAATTGCCTGGTTGGGATGGAAGTCAGGTTGCAAGAAGTTAACACCACTGTTACTACACTGTTAATACAGTAGCAAACATTATCATTGTACATGTCCTAGTAATACTAACTAAAGTCGATTCTATTCTTTTTTGATCCTTATTTAATATTTATTTATTTATTTATTTAAGATTTTATTTTATTTATTTGGCAGAGAGATATCACAAGTAGGCAGAGAGAGAGGAGGAAGCAGGCTCCCTGCTGAGTAGAGAGCCAGATGTGGGACTCGATCCCAGGACCCTGAGATCATGACCTGAGCCAAAGGCAGTGGCTTAACCCACTAAGCCACCCAGGCGCCACTTAATATTTATTTTTATGGTATAAATACCTTTGGGGAGATTTTGCATTCCCGGCATCATATTTAACTCCAGCCACAGATTTGCTTTGACCAATGAAATTTGGGCATAAGTGATAGCTGTTGGTTTGTGGCAGAAACTGCAAGGTTTGTCATACTCTTTCACCTATCCATTGTTGAAGATGGAGCCTGAGACTCTGTAATGAACAGATTCCCTTTACCATTCTGTGATGGGTATGTATAGGAAGGGAGAAATAAACTTTTTTATCTTAAGCTCCTGAGATTTTTGGGTTGTTTGTTGTTATAGCTTATCCTGAATGATAGACTAATAATTACTAAATGTTTACTATGCTCCAGGCTGTGTGCTTAGCACTTTATATGAATTATTTTATGTAGTCCTGCCAAGAGGAAGGTAGTCAATAACCAATAGGGTATCAGATGTAGAGGAAAAAATTATTCAATAAGTATAGACTATCCGCTTGTAAATAGATCAAAATAGCAAGGAAACCAGAAGCAAAAGCGGAATCAAGTAAAGGTCTAAAAATTTTACCTGTGTTATTTAAGAAGCTATTCTATAAGACCAGTGCTCTAACCCCTGAGCTATGGAGCCTTCTCCTTAAGAAGCTATTCTAAATTTTTTATTTTTAAAACTTAACACTTTCTTGGTGCTAGATGATCAAGAGTTCATCCTTCTACACTCCTCTTGCCTTTTATCTGTGAAACGTGATTGTGTTTTGAAAGTCCTAATTATGGGGCACCTGGGTGGCTCAGTGGGTTAAGGCCTCTGCCTTTGGCTCAGGTCATGATCCCAGTGTCCTGGGATCGAGCCCCGCATTGGGCTCTCTGCTCAATGGGGAGCCTGCTTCCCTTCCTCTCTCTCTCTGCCTGCTTCTCTGACTACTTGTGGTCTCTGTCAAATAAATAAATAAAATATTAAAAAAAAAAAAGAAAGTCCTAATTACACCTTCTTTCATTTATGAGCCTTTATTCTCACATAGGGATGTGATACTAACATTCTCGTGTTTTCTGTTTTTGTGCTAATGAAACTGTCACATTTTCTATATACATATATAACTCCTCAGTCAAGGAAGCAAGTGGTCAATTGTTAGTAGTCTGGTCAGAAATTTAACTGTCCTTTTGATAATAATTTGTAGTAAAATAGGTGAAAAAGAAATGAACGTAGCAAGTAGAAAAGATTTAATTCATTCTTCATCATAGTACTCTTTACTAGAAATCATGGCTTAAAAACAGAATAGGGAAATCTTTCCTATATTTTAAATAGGCAAAATTTCCCAATTAGGTTCTTCTCAGTATGGAAGTTACCTCTTTTAAATGTTTCATTTAGCTAATTATAACTCATTTTACAACTAAATGGTGATCTCAAACTGTTACTATATTTCCTATAATATTAGTTACCTGTATATCTGCCTTTAAAATGGAAAGATTGTCAGGGCGCCTGGGTGGCTCAGTGGGTTAAAGCCTCTGCCTTCGGGTACTGGGATCAAGCCCCGCATTAGGCCATCTGCTCAGCAGGGAGCCTGCTTTCTCTTCTCTCTTTCTGCCTGCCTCTCTGCCTACTTGTGATCTCTGTCAAATAAATAAAATCAATCTTAAAAAATAATAATAATAAAATAAATAAATAAATAAAATGGAAAGATTGTCTTGGGGCATCTAGTTGGCTCAGTTGGTAGAGCATATGACTATTAATCTCAGGGTTGTGAGTTTGAGCCCCACACTGGGTGTGGGGCCTACCTAAAATTAAAAAATAAATAAATAAAGTGGAAAAGTTGTCTTGGTTTTTAAGTTTGTTAATTAATAATTTCATTTATATTTTAGGTATAATTGAAGTTATAAGTTAATTCAGATGTCCTGAAGGTTATTATTTCTTTAGACATCAGAAGTAAATGTAGTTGTGTGATCCACATTAAATTTTATGAAAATCAAGAGAGAAAAATGACTAGTTTGGACTACCATCAAATTTTGTAAGTTTGGGGCACCTGGGTGGCTCAATGGGTTAAAGCCTCTGCCTTCAGCTCAGGTTGTGATCCCAGGGTCCTGGGATCAAGCCCCGCATTAGGCTCTCTGCTCAGCAGGGACCCTGCTTCCCTTCCTCTCTCTCTGCCTGCCTCTCTGTCAAATTATTTGATCTCTGTCAAATAAATAAATAAAATCTTAAAAAAAATTTTTTTTTTTAAGTTTGATTTGAAAACAGTGGAAATCTAGTAGTTTTCAGAGAACATATATCTAGCCACAAAGGAAAAGTTAGATACTGTTTATGCAGGATTTCTGATTACTAACCAGAGAGTAAAGAAAAGGAAAGTGAATGATTTATTTTTCTCACGGGTCAAGGGGAGTTAATTGGGCCTTTAGGGGTTAGTTGGTTTGTTCCAATCATTGTAATAGTGGACAGATGGACTTCGGGAGGTCTGTTAATGCCCTGGAACTATACATGTTGTTAAGTGTTTTTGCAAATATTCATCTTTCTGGCAAAAAGGACCTATGCTATTAGATTCACCAAAGACTGTAACCCATAACGGGTTAAGAACCACTTTTGTAGAACTTTTTTCCTAAATATGTCTGTATTTGGCTGCCACTAGGTGGCATTGCAAATACAATCAATGTAGTATACTGTATTTGTAAGTTCTATTCTAGATAAATATGAAACCCTCGAAAAGTTCTACTTAAAGACATAGTCTATTATTTATCTGTATTTACAACTATATAATACCAGTTAATGCTTGTGAATGGAAAATAAGTTTTCCTTATAGTTTTCCATATTCATTAATTAGTTTAACAGTTATTAGCCTTTACTTCCATTGTAACATAAATATTTACAGGTAGGGCATACTTCCTTGGCATGCCCAGTGTCAGATATAATGCTGTAATTCCATTCTTTTTTTTTTTTTAATTCAGGAATATGCAAGTGATTGAAGGTGATTTTGTTATGGTACTAAAATCTTTCATTCCTATAATGGAAGTTGATAAAGGATATTCAGAATCAAACAGCTGGGTTTGAATGCCTGATCAGATATTACTAACTGTGATATTTGGCAAGTTTCTTAACTTTAAAACCATAGTTAATTCAACTGAAAATGTGAATGATAATAATAGTACCTATTGCAAAAGCTTGTTTTGAGAACTAAATGAAATAACATATGTATACTTTTCAGTTCAATGCTAGTATATATAAGGTTCTCAAGAAATGATAACTACTACTATCATTATTCTTACTCTGATTTTATTTTAAAAGCAGTCATTTCATTTTATGTACTTTAGCTATTTTTTTAAAGATTTTATTTATTTATTTGACAGAGATCACAAGTAGGCAGAAAGGCAGGCAGAGAGGGGGTGGGGGAAGCAGGCTCCCTGCTGAGCAGAGAGCCAAATGCAAGAGCTGAATCCCAGGACCCTGGGATCATGACCTGAGCTGAAGGCAGAGGCTTCAACCCACTGAGCCATCCAGGCACCCCACTTCAGCTGTTATTCTTAAGAAATTATTAGCAACATTTCCCACAATTGATTTATGATGTAATAGTGTGTCAGTATAGTTGAAAACCACAGATTATTGTTCCATGTCCAGTGATGAGAGGTTAGGCAATTTAGATCAATTTTCTCATGAAAGAATTTTTGCAAGGTTAACAAAATTTAAAAACATCTGTTTAAAGGTATCATCAAGATTAAGAAACAGACAAACAATGAATTACAAGGCCAAACTTAATGTTAAAAAGGAAGCCTTGAGAGGTGATACTGGACAATGAAATGCCTTGATAAACCGGAAGGGTTTGCATTGGAACCCTAAGGGGCCATACTTTAAAGGAAAGGATGGATTTGATAAAAATTACCCTTTATAGGGACTAAAGTTCAGGCTTAAGTCTGAAGGAAAATAAAATCATCCTAGTCTTAACCTTAACTTTATTTTTTTCATATGTAAGTTCAGCACTCAGTCAAAAGTAATGAGATATCTGAGGAGACCAGATAAGTTGATCAAGACAAAGAAATAATAGGAATAGATCCACACGGGTGGATCCATTAAACAGATCCATTTATTTAAAGCACTGTGTTCAAGGTAATTAAAAAAAAAAAACAAGTTTGAATATTTTGGCAGAGAATTGGAGACTGAAAGCTGAATGGAAATTCTAGAATTGAAAAAAATATAGTAACTGAAATTAAGAACTCTATTATTGGACTTTCAGTGGACATAGCTAAAACAGGGCTAGTAAACTGTAAAATAGGCCAGAGAAGGATGTCCAGAATAAAAGAATAAAAAGAAATGGAGAGAAAAAAAGCATAGTATCTGCAAAGAAACTCCAATAAAACTGATTTCTTGCTGTCATTGATTTTGTTGAGAAGTCAGCAGCTGACAGTAGAATGTTGTCTTTTTTTTTTTTTTGAAGATGCAGTTTTTTAAAAAAGATTTTTAATTTATTCATTAGAGAGCAAGTGAGTGAGAATATGAGCAGGGAGGGAGGGCCAGAAGGGGAGGGAGGAGCAGGCTCCCTACTGAGCAGGGAAGCCCTTGCAGACCTCATCCTAGGACACCAGGATCATAACCTGAGCCAAATGCAGCCACTTAACTGACTGAGCCCATCAGGCACCCCATAAATTTATTTTTTATTTGAGAGAGAGAGAGCACAAGGGCAGGAGAGACAGAGGGAGAGAGAATCCCAAGTAGACTCTGCACTGAGCACAACTCAGGGCTCAGTCTCATGACTTGGAAATCACAACCTGAGCCAAAACCGAAGGTCAGAGGTCCAACCAGCTGCATTACCCAGGCATCCCTGAAATAGTATCTTTAAAGGGTAAAAGAAAGTAGCTAACAACAGAGTAGTCTATACTCGAAGTAGCCTGTGACCTGTAAAATTAAGATACTAGCAAACATTCTCTGAAGGAAATACTAAAAGGTGTTCTTTGAATCAAAGGAAAGTGATTCTGTATTGAAGCCCAGAGAATTCAGGAAGGAATAAGAAGTAAGAAAAGGGTAAATATATGTAGAAATTTAAATTAATATGAGCAGTAATGATAATGTCTTGAAAGATTAAAATATATAAAGAATTAAAATACAGCATCTACATATCAGACACTTAATAATGGAAATTACTGAAGATTTTTCTAAGGTATTTGCATTGCCCTATTAAAGGCAAAATATTAATTTCTATAACACTGTAATAAGCAAGGACTTACAATGTATAGGCTAAGCACTACAAAAATATGTACTATCAAGGTAATAGGGACAGGTAACAATTGAGTAGTTTTAAGATTTATTTTTATTTGTATATTTTTTTGAGAGAGAGAGTTCGAGTGGGCAGTGGGAAGGAGTAGAGGGAGAGGGAGAGAATCTTAAGCAGGCTCTACACCCAGCATGGAGCCCAGCGTAGGGCTTGATCTCACAACCTTGAGCTCATGACCTATGCTGAAATCAAGAGTCCAGGGTGTAACTGACTAAGCCACCCAGGCACCCTCAAAATTCAGTAATCTAAAAAAAAAAAAAAAAACCAAGCCAAGGGCACCTGGGTGGCTTAGTCAGCTAAGCATCTGACTCTTGATCTCAGTTCGTATCTTGATCTCAGGATCGTCAGTTCAAGCCAGACATTGGACTCTTATGCCTGCGGCCTACTTAAAAAAAAAAAAGAAGGAATGAAAAACCAAGCCAAAAGAAGGCAAGGAAGGACAAAAATGAACATAAAACAGGCAGGATGAGGTGTAAGCATCCACTAGTAGATTTAAATCCAAATATATCAATAATTATGTAAATATAACTCAAATAAATATTCCTTCCTGTTGTACAAATAAATGTAAAAAAATATTTAACAGAGGCGCCTGAGTGACTCATTTGGTTAAGTGTCTGCCTTTACCTCAGGTCATGATCCCAAGGTCCTGGGATCGAGTTTCATATCAGGCTCTCGCTAAGGAGCCTGCTACTCCCCCCTGCTCTACGGTGAGCCTGCTTCTCCCTCTCATCTGCCTGCTGCTCCCCCTGCTTGTGCTCCTTCTCTGTCTCTTAAATAAATAAATAAAATATTTTTTTAAAATTTAACTGTTTGCTATATACAAACTACATAAAATATGAATACACAGAAAGATTAATAGTAAGAGGATGGAAAAAAAAGAGCCCATTGAAATGTCAACCAAGAAGAACCTTATGTAGCTATATTGAAATAAAAGTAGAGTGTGAGGCAAGAAGTGGTAATAGAATACATTCACTCATTTTCTTTCTTTCTTTCTTTTTATTTTATTTTAAGTAAGCTTCACGCCCAGTACAGAGCACAGTGCGGGGCTCAAACTCACAACCCTGAGATCAAGACCTGAACTGATATTAAGAATCAGATGCTTGGGGCACCTGGATGACTCAGTTAAATGTTTGAGACTTGATCTCAGGGTCGTGAGATGAAGCCTTGCAGCAGGCTGAAATCTGCTGCTTGATTTTCAAGCATGGAGCCTGCTTGAGATGCTCTCTCTCTGCCTCTGCCCTCTCCCGCTCCCCACCCTCAGTCAGTCACTCTCTCTTAAAAAAAAAAAAAAAAAAAAAAAGTTGGATGCTTAATGGACTGAACCACTCAGGCACATCTAGAATACATCCTCTTTTTTTAAATTTTTTTGTAAGATTTTACTTATTTGTTAGAGCATGAGCAGGGGCAGGGGGAAGGCAGAGGGAGAAGCAGATTCCCTGCTGAGCAGGGATCCTGATGCAGGGCTCTATCCCAGGACCCTGGGATCATGACCTAAGCAGACGCCTAACCAACTGAGTCACCCAGGTGCCCCAGAATGCATCCATTCTTAATAATAAAAGATTGAATTCACCAAGAAGATATAACAGTTATAAATTTGTATTTGCTTAATAATGTATACTCAACATATTAAAAAAAAACTTGGGGCACCTCTCTGGCTCAGTCTGTAGAGCATGTAACTTTTTTTTTTTTTTTAAAGATTTCACGCATTTATTTGATGTAGAGAGAGACAGCGAGAGAGGGAACACAAGCAGGGGGAGTGGGGGGGGAGAAGCAGGCTTCCCGCTAAACAGGGAGCCAGATGTGAGGCTCAATCCCAGGACCCTGAGATTATGACCTGAGCTGAAGGCAGTTAACGACTGAACCACCCAGGCACCCCAGAGCATGCAAGTCTTCATCTCTGGGTCATGAGTTCAAGACCCCATTGGGCATAGAGCTTACTTTAAAAAATAAAAATAAAAAGCAAAAATTGACAGAACTAGAGAGAAGTGATAACTTCCACAAATCTGGAAAAATTAATAGGGTAATGTAGTATAATTGTTGGATGCAACGTCAGGGTCAACATATATAACAGTTGTATTTCTGTGTACTACAGGAAGTATTTAGAGAATGAAATTTTTTAGAAGGACCATTTATAATAGCATTTTTTTAAAAAGCAAAAATCTAAGAATAAATTTAATAAAAGATGTGGTTGTCCTCTACATAAATTGTAATATATTATTGGAAGCAGAAACATATGGGTAAAAGAAGGAGTGTATCATGTTCACAGAATAAAAGATACAATATTGCAAGGCCATGATTTCTCCCAGTTTTAATCTACAAAATCAGTGTAGTATCTGTCAGAACTTTGTAGAAATTGACAAACCAATTGAAAAAAAGTTTTCATTGCAGTAGTTTTATAATCAGTCTTGACAGCCAATAGGACATATCCCTTAATTGTGTGTTTATGTTTCTTGAGCTGCATAAAGGATCCTTGTACTATAATAATTCATTAGGATATATGCATAATGCACTTTTCTATATATGCTATACTTAAATACTTTGTTTTAGTATCATATACTCTTTTGTTTTAGAATTTTATAGTCTGGGGGCACGTGGGTGTCTCAGTTGGTTAAGCATCTGACTCTCATTTTCAACTCAGGTCCTGATCTTATGGGTTCTGAGATCAAGCCCCGGGTCCTAAGATTGAGCCCCACATTTGGCTCTGGCTCAGCAGGAGTCTGTGTGGATATTCTCTCCCTCTGCTCCTTATCCCCACTCATGTGTTCACTCTCTCTCTCTCTCTTAAATAAATAAATATTTTTTAAAAAAAGAATTTTATAGTCCGTTTGCCTACGTACATATGAGTAATATCTGCTGTAGTTATTGTATTTTATTTTAAATTTTATTTATTTAAGTAATCCCTACACCGCACATGGGACCTGGAGAACCAGAGTTGCATGCTTCTCCCAATTGAGCCAGCCTGGCACCCTTGCTATAGTTCTTTTAAATTGACATCTGATTACTTCCTAAAATCAGAAATACTCATTTCGGTAACATTCATTTTTCTGAGACTTTCAAACTAAGACTGCAAGGAAATGGGTTGTCTTATATATTCTCAAAAAAAAAAAAAAAGAATTCTTTCATAAAATCATCACTAGTAATTCAGTTTACTTCAGAAAGCTTGAATAGTTACTTAGTGCAAAACACTCTGAAATACTATGAAATACTATGTGAATTACAAAAGGAACTGGATATATAGAGCAGAAGATATCTGTTACATAAATAATTATGCTGCAGGATATTGTGGTAAGTACTCTAAGAGTGATATTCATAAATTGTTTGGGACCCCTAAAATAAGGAGGAATTCTCTTGGAGAAAGAGTCGGAGAAGTTCATGAAGATGGGTTTGTTGAGGGAAAGGCAGTGAATGCAAAGACTTGAATGTAGGATATTTTGGAAATGGAGAGAAGAGTCATACGAGAAAATAGGTTGGTGCCAAATTGTGAAAAGCTTTGAACATCAGACTAGGGAGTTTATGTGTTGTAAAGATTTTTTCAGACAAGTTTTAACATGTGTTTTAGAAACATAACTCTGGGGATGCCTGGGTGGCTCTGTGGGTTAAGCCGCTGCCTTTGGCTCAGGTCATGATCCTGGGGTCCTGGGATTGAGTCCTGCATCAGGCTCCTTGCTCGGCGGGGAGCCTGCCTCTCTCTCAGCCTCTGCCTGCCTCTCCGCCTGCTTGTGTGCTCTCTTTCTGACAAATAAATAAATAAATAAATAAATAAAATCTTTTAAAAAAAAAAAAAAGAAAGAAAGAAAGCATACCTCTGGCAGCAGTGTGGAGGGTAGATTTGGTGGGGAAGCAACTGAAAATGAGTCCAGTTAGAAGACAGCTGTCCAGGTGAGAGGTAGTAATTACCTAATATAAAGCAGTGACAGTAGGAAGGGTTTCAAATTTGAGGGATTGAATTGTGTATGGAAGTGCAAGTAGCTGAAATAAGAAAACCTAATACTCTATAGAATACAGATACTAAAGTATGAGCTTCACTTCTAAACTATAAGCTCTTGGGGCACCTGGATGGCTAAGTCGATTAAGTATCTGACTCTTAATTTCAGCTCAGGTCATGATCTCAGGATTGTGAGATCAAGCCTCACACTGGGCGTGGAGCCTGCTTAAGATTCTCTCTTTCTCTACCTCTGCCCCTTCCCCTCTAAAAAAACCCCCAAATATATGCAATATAAGCTCTTTAAGGACGGGAATTTTTTCTACCCTGCTTACTGCTGTATTCTGGTATCTAGAATAGTATCTGGTGCATACTAGGTGTTCAATAAATATATGTTGACTAAGTTAATAATAATAAAATAAAAGCTTTGAAAAATCCTGGGGGGTGTGCAGAATAAGGCAGAATCATTGGACTTCCTTTATTGGCTGTCCCAAATGTCTGACTGTTACGACTATTGATGAAAAATGACCTAATCTGTATATGGCTTTTTCTTACTTTGCATAACAATTTTGTATTGAACATCACTACAGCCTCTTTATTTCCCCACCAAATAAAACTACATTTACTCTCTGGTTTATAAACAACACTGTACTATGTTCTTTGCATTAAATTTACTTAAATTTCGATAAACACCAGCACAATGAATGACTTAAAATGTGCTTTTGTTTTTCATTTAGTGTATGTGAGCATGCTTATGATCTCTGGTATGTCTGTATAGTAAGCCATGTTATTTTTTCATATAAGAAAAGTATCCTTACTAAATAACAAATTAGAAATTAAGTAGCATTTGTAGGGGCACCTGGGTGGCTCAGTCAGGCTTTAGGCTCAGGTTATGATCCCAGACAGGGTCCTGGGATCAGGCCCCAGATTGGGCTCCTGCTCAGTGGGGAGGCTGCTTCTCCCTCTCCCTCTGCCTGCTACTTACCCTGCTTGTGCAGTCTTTCTCAGATAAGTAAACAAAACCTTTTAAAAAAAGGGGGGGGGAGCACCAATTTTATTTCTAATGCAGGCATTTTTTTGTTCCTTTGTATGATGAATTTTCCCTGACAAGTAGTGCAGGCTACTTACTTCATTCATTTACTTTATTCATGTTTTTTAAAAAGTAGATCAGATGTAAAAAAAAAAAAAAAAAAAAAAAAGGCCTTCTGTAGCTGGCATATTTTTCTCAGATTGCGCCTTCTAAGCACTCTTCTCTTGGATACTCATTTTCAGAAATCCATTAACAAATCTATTTTAGTTTCAACAAGCATGTAGCGGTTTTCGTTTCAGAAGATTTAGAATATGAGTGATCCAGGAATGCTTATTTACTAGTGGAAATTATGCCCAGAGTAAAAACAAGTTAATGAAGGTAATGTTGCTGCTGTTAACCTCTTTGATGCATCTCTATTTGGATGAATCAAAATTTCCACCTTAATAATGGTCTGACCTAGGGCTAGACAGCTCACTGTTCAGCATTTTTTTTCTGCAAATAGCCAGATAATAAATATCTTCGGCCATATAGTCTCTTTTGCAACTCCTCAGATCTGTTATTGCAGTGAGAAAGCATCCATGGATAGTGTGGAAAAGAATGAGACTGTTTTCTAATCAGCCTTTATTCACAAAAACAGGTGGCCTGACTGCATTTGTTCTGCAGGCTATGGTTTATTAACCCTTGCTCTAACTCACAGGGTTAGTGACCTAGCCACCTTCTAAGGATTTTTTTACAGGACATATGCATTTACTCATCCCTTTGCCAAAAAAAAAAGAGAATCACCACTTCTCTCTTCCAGGTCATAATATTAGACTTAACATCATGTTTTTAGAAGAGAATATAGTTGTGCAAATCTTTGAATGGTCTAGAAAACCATCAAGGAAAAATAAACTAACTTTGCGTGAAGAGGAAAGTGGGGAAATTTCTTTCAAATGATGTGCCCGATGACAGCAAGATTTAATTCATACTTCATGTTGTAATCATTGATGAGTGCAATTATTAAATACTCGTTTTTCAACATTGCAGTCATTTTGAAAAGTAAGTAATTTATGGGTGAAGTTTAGATTGTTATAAACAGTTGGGAAAACTGATGGGTTATTTCAGTAGCCACTGTAGAATTACTTCCCATTACTAGAAAAATATGATTCATAATCCTGTAACCAACCAGGGTAACATAAACAGGAACTTTGGTACTTGATAATGAGAAATATATCCTAGACATGCTCCTTATATGCACGTACATTATTATTCACCATGTTACAAGACAAGCAGGTGATTAAAGAAACATTTGTAAACTCTAAGTGCCATTTACGATATATAAAGTCTATTATGTTTAACAATAGCAAAGAAAATGAGTCCTTTGGCAAAAATTAACGTTTCAGATAATGTGATATGTGAACAGTTTTGACACTAGGTGGAGCAGTTTCCTGGACAAAGCCTTAATAAACCTATGCCTTTCAAGTAAACCCAGCTCCTAGAAAATGAAGTCTAATGGAAACAATACCTATCAAGAATAATGGTAAAAGGCACCCCAATATTGAGCTATAAAGAGAAGGCTGACTATATTTTACAGATAACTTTGCCCTTTGGTATGTCGTGTGTGTGTGTGTGTGTGTGTGTGTGTTTATTTTTATTTTATTTATTTGAGAGAACACCAGCAGGGGGAGGTGCAGAGGGACAAGCAGACTCCCTGCTGAGCATTGGAGCACAACACGGGCTCTATCCTAGGACCCTGAGACCATGACCTGAGCTGAAGTCAGACACTTAACCAACGGAGTCACCCAGGCACCCCCTTTGTTGTATATATTTTAACCATCGAATTCCCTCACCTTTGGGGATCAGAATGGGAGAGATACTCACATATTGAAAATGTTAGAGTTGCCCTGTCTAGATGTAGTTGGGATGTAGAAAAGCTTTGGAACAGTTCATTTTAATGTGGACAAATCAGGTTTTAATAGAAGCTATAACATCAAGGCATTACAATTTGAATAGTATTAATGAATTATTTGTTTAATGTAACCATTGTAATAGAAAAAATATTTTTCTTTTTGTTATAAAATAGATATAAAGTTAATTATGAGATATTTGCCTTAGTATAAGATTTAGAGGCCTATTTCTGCTTTAAAGTTTAGGATTATTTCATCACTGAAGTATGTGCTAAAAATTATACATTTAAAAAAATCTGACCTCTTGATTGCTATTGTATATTTATAGAAACCTTTTGTATATAGCGCCCTGTTTCCTTTGAGGAACAAGTAAGTACTCTATAGTACGTATATAGTACTTCGTAGTGTGCTATTAAAAAGCTGTTTTTTTCCTTGAATGTAGACATTTTTTACACTTTATGACTGTTGGCTGTTTAATGCCTAAAGTAAATGTTACTTGGAAAACTACATTGGTATGGATTGAAATGAAATCATGAAGTAGGTTCAGTAAAAGAAATATTATAGTAATTGTTTAATGCCATGAGGTAGAATAATTCTTCTAAAAAATTGTTAGCCAACCTCTTTACTTTTCTTCCTGCTTCACTTCTGATTATTGCTTCTTGCTCACCTGTCTTTCCCTCTGTAAGAAGAAAAAAAAAAAAACAGGGGAGACATTGGCAAAAGTAGGATTCTAGTATAACTTGATACTGCTCTGTATAGGTATAATGACTCTGTCTGTAAGTATGCAGTGATTCAGGGCTCTTGCGGGAAAACCAAACAGGCCCTTCTTAGAAAAGGTCTGTTTGTGCTTTTTTTGATGAAGGCATGATCAGCTCTTTTCCCTGCCTTTCCCCAAGGAATGATTCATCTATTAACTCTTTTATCACCACATCAAAAGAAGAAACCAGGGTCTCCAGGAGACAGGGCCAGGTTTCCCAAAATAAAACGGGTATGCATAGACTGGATAACTTCCTGCCCTTAAATCACTGTTTATTAATGTGTGCTTAAAAGAAAGGTGAGGAGATTTAGTTTAACTGAAATCTGCCGTGTTGGGTAGATACTTTAAACAATTTATGGTAACCTTTTTAAAGTTCTCTGTAAATATGTGGTCCACTTCTCCTGAACACTTAAGTCAACTTTCTGATCAAAAATTGCTTAGGTTGGGGCACCTGGGTGGCTCAGGGGGTTAAAGCCTCTGCCTTCAGCTCAGGTCATGATCTTAGGGTCCTGGGATCGAGGCCCGCATTGGGCTCTCTGCTCAACAGGGAGCCTGCTTCCTCCTCTCCCTCTACCTGCCTCCCTGCCTACTTATGATCTCTCTGCCAAGTAAATAAATAAAATCTTTTTTAAAAATTGCTTAGGTTTAGAAAAGAAAAGTAGAACATGTCTAGAGGCATGGGCCTGGCTCAGTGGGCAGAGTATGAAACTCTTGATCTTAGAGTGGTGAGTTTGAGCCCCACATTGGGTGTAGAGATTATGTAAAAATAAAATCTTTAAAAAAAAAAAAAAAAGGAAACATATCTTATGGATTATTTCAGTATAATAAAAATGACTTTAACAGCATGTCCTTACAACTTGGGGTCTTGAACTATAGAATTTACTATACATTTTTTTGTTTTGGTTAGCAGTTTTATACTTACCATAACACTTTTTTGCTTTAGAATGTCATATAGGGGGTCGCCTGGGTGGCTCAGTGGGTTAAGCCTCTGCCTTCAGCTCAGGTCATGATCTCAGGGTCCTGGGATCGAGTCCTGCATCGGGCTCTCTGCTCAGCAGGGAGCTTGCTTCCTCCTCTTTCTCTCTGCCTGCCTCTCTGCCTACTTGTGATCTCTCTCTGTCAAATAAATGAATAAAATCTTTAAAAAAAAAAAAAAAGAATGTCATATAGGGACACGTGGGTGGTTCGGTCAGTTGGGCATCTGACTCTTGGTTTCAGCTCGGTCATGATCTTTTGGGGGTGGGATCAAGCCCCATGCTCAGCCAGGAGTCTGCTTGAAAATTCTCTCCCTCTACCTCTTCCCCAAGTTGTGCACATGCAGGCACTCTGTCTAAAATAAATAAAAAAACTTTTTTAAAAAAAGAATCTCCTGTATTCTTACTGTTACCTAAGGTGTGCAGGCATTATTACTATTATTATTTCTACTACGACTACTAATAGGCTTTTCATCAAATGAGGAATGTGAGATAGAAGTCTGATTATATTCGGTAAGTTACTAGCATTTTCAGAAAACAAACCCACATTAATGCTCAAATTACTGCTTGGGTATGTATACCCAAGTGATGCTACATTTTATAGAGAGGGACCAGAGGCTTAATTTGTAAACTTGGGACCTTCCTCACAAAAATAATATAAACACTAGTTAAACTTTTTTGTGCCCATTTAGAATTAATAGTTATATGCTGTAGCCTTTTAGAATGATTTGCTGTACACCATAACCTTAAGTAAGTGGTTTTCTGACTATGATAAGAAAAGCAATGATTAAAAGAATTTGAGAAGTAGAATTCCTGTTTACAAAGGCATTTTTGAAGTCCCCTAAACGTCGGACTTAAAGAAAACAAAGGTTTTGCAAGTTGTACAGACAACCATTTGTCATCTCCTTTCATTTATTTATCACCCAGATATTCCTAATGAATCACATTCCAGACTAACCACTGACTCCTTTTGTTCCTTAGTGAAGGAGTGTGGCAAACAAATGTTTTCCCAGTGAATCAGCACAGGATTCTTGATTTTATTACCTTTGCCCTAAAGTTTCCAGACAAAACTAATTGGAAGTTTTGCCTTTGGGATCTCACTTGACTTCTGTGTATGGATGATGGATTAGGCTATGAATTGACATTACAGATGTTGTACAAACAACTCTAGTCTTTAGGAATGTTTTATCAGTTCTAAGGGAGCTGCCTAAGGTGAAGAATGTCTGTCTCCTTATCTTCCCTACAGAAACTCTTGCATACGCATACTGCACTCTTCTTTTTTAAACATTTTACTTATTTTTTTAAAGATTTTTATTTATTTATTTATTTATTTTAAAAGATTTTTATTTATTTATTTGACAGACAGAGATCATCAGTAGGCAGAGAGAGAGAGGAAGAAGCAGGCTCCCCGCTGAGCAGAGAGCCAATGCGGGGCTCGATCCCAGGACCCTGGGATCATGACCTGAGCTGAAGGGGGATGCTTTAACCCACTGAGTCACCCAGGCGCCCCACATACTTCACTTTAAATGTGATATCATATTCTTCATCTTGGTCGATAAAGAGTTATGCCTGAATAGGCTAACAATTAACTAATATGACATTTTAGGTGTTCCCTTTTTTTAAAAAAATGGCTCTGCAAGAAACAGAGCCCTCCCCCCGCCCCCTGGGCACCTGGGCTGCTCAGTGGATTAAAATCTCTGCCTTCAGCTCAGGTCATGATCCCAGGATCCTCTCTCTCTCTCTCTGCCTATTCCTGATCTCTCTGTCAAATAAATAAAGTCTTTAAAAAAAAAAAAAAGGGGGGGCCCCTGGGTGGCTCAGTGGGTTAAGCCGCTGCCTTCGGCTCAGGTCATGATCTCAGGTCCTGGGATCAAGCCCCGCATCGCATCGGGCTCTCTGCTCAGCAGGGAGCCTGCTTCCCCCTCTCTCTCTGCTTGCCTCTCCATCTACTTGTGATTTCTGTCTGTCAAATAAATAAATAAAATTTCTTTTAAAAAAAAAAACAGAGGGGCACCTGGGTGGCTCAGTGGGTTAAAGCCTCTGCCTTCAGCTCAGGTCATGATCTCAGGGTCCTGGGATCGAGCCCCGCATCGGGCTCTCTGCTCGGTGGGGAGCCTGCTTCCTCCTCTTCTCTCTCTCTCTCTCTCTCTGCCTGCCTCTCTGCCTACTTGTGATCTCTATCAAATGAATAAATAAAATCGTTAAAAAAAAAAAAAACAGAAAAAAGAAACAAAGGCCCCCAAGTAAATCCAACAGTTAAGTTCAAAAACAGAAAACATTTTTTTTTTTTAATGAAGCAGCAGTGCACATACAAGTTTGTCATTTTACTAATATATTTTTTTCAGGGGTTAGCATGAATATCTCACACCCTTCCTGCAAAAACCCTAATTTGTGTTTGCCGTACCAAGACTTCATTCTCGGGGCTTTAATAATTTGTCTCAGAACTTTCAGTTTATTACTATCACTGAAGTTAGAGTACAGATTGACCTCATAGAAGTATCTCTGTTAAATCTTTTTCAATCACTAAAACTTCCTTTTATACACTACTCATAAAAGAGTTTACATTGTAGAAGTATAACTTAAATCTTAAGAATATTTTAAAAGTTAAAACACTTTTTCCACAAATACCTATATCTGCTCTTATAAGAAATTTTACCCCCAAATTAACTATGATTTTGCTCTCACCCAGACATACTATTCCCTGGCCAACCAAACATCTTTTATCCTGAACAAGGCAGAGTATTCCATGGTCAAAACTTTGGAAAATATAATGTCATACATCTCATGAGACTAGATACATGAGGTTTTGAACTGAAGCAAACAAAACCAGATGTCTGATATGTCACAAATAGCTGAACTATCTTACTGAGGTGACTTCACTTAGAATGACTATACTGAATTATTTAAAAATAAAACTAAACTAAAACTTGCCTCTTTGATGAGAGTATAACTTTTCATTGCAATCTTAAAATTTAACCTCCTTATCATTGACAGGAACTTCTATTGACATTAATTAGGAACTCTTGGGGGTTATGAGTACAGTTAGTGAATGTTACTTTTGACTTGATCTCTAGGGAATTTATAGACCCTTATCGGACAGAGAATAACAACCTGGGCTAGATGTAGCTTTTTAGCTTCCTTTGATTACCACTTTATAGGTTAAAGGCTGCTGACCTTAACTGGAGATAATAACCATCAAGAACCTTCACTTGCCACTCTTCCTTAGGTAGTGCTCCTTGTATCTGTACCTTTCTGCATGGCACTTTCTTTTAAATGCCCTGAGATTCATTTTGTATCACATCATACGGTCTATCTTGATGAGTGTTTCATGTGTTCCTGAAAAGAATATGGGTTTAGCTATTGTTGGGTGGAGTGTTCCATATTGTTCAAGTGTTCTTTAGCCATACTAGCTGTCAATTTAATTGTTCTATCAACTACTAAAAGAAGGATATTGAAATTTCCAGCTGTAATTGGAGATGTTTATTTGTCCTTTCAGTTCCGTCAGTTTTTGCTCTATGTATTTTACACTCTGTTATTAAGTGCCTGCACACTTAGGATTGTTCTGACTTCCTAAGAATTAGTGTTTTTACCATTATGAAATGTCATTATTGATCCTCTAGTAATATGCCCTGTACTCAAGCCTACTTTATCTGATATTAATATGGCCACTACATATTATTTATTATTTTAAATGAGTTATCTTTTTTTCATCCCTTTACTTTTACTTTTGGGTCTTGATGTTTAAAATGGGCTTCTTATAGATGGCATGTACTGAGGTCTTGTTTTTAATCCAGTCTGACACTCTCTGCCCTTCATTTGTATGTTTGGTACATTTATAATTAATGTAGTTGTCAATATGACTGGGTTTAAATGTATCCTCAAACTCTTTGTCCTACCTATTTCTTATTCTTCTTTTTCTATCTTTTTTTTTTGGACTGAGCATTTTTTTTTCTTTTTTTTTTTTAGTATATATAACTGCTTTGCAATAATATATTCTCTCTTCTTCTTCCCATACTATATGGTGGTGTTATCATATATTTTACTTTTACATATGCTGTGGTTTTTACTTTAGACAGCTAGATTTTTTTTTAAAGATTATTTATTTATTTATTTGACAGAGATCACAAGTAGGCAGAGAGAGAGAGGAGGAAGCAGGCTCCCCACTGAGTAGAGAGCCTGATGTGGGGCTTGATCCCAGGACCCTGGGACCATGACCCAAGCCGAAGGCAGCGGCTTAACCCACTGAGTCACCCAGGCGCCCCTCTAGTTGTTTCTTAATAGATGCTGAACATGTATTATATTGCTGATTATATGGATTTTGTTGTTTCCTCTACAGAGCATCAATTTTTTTGTTTTGGTGAACAGTTAAGTTACCTATGGATTGGCTTGACCTGTTTAAGTGTGTTTATTTTTTTTTAAAGACTTTATTTATTTATTTAACAGACAGAGATCATAGGTAGGCAGTGAGGCAGGCAGAGGTAGGGGGTGAGGGGGGAAGCAGGCTCCCTGCTGAGCAAAGGGGCTCGATCCCAGGACCCTGGGATCATGACCTGAGCCGAAGACAGGGGCTTTGATCCACTCAGCCACCCAGGCGCCCCTGTTTAAGGGTTTTTAAAAAACATGTTATGGCTATCTGGAGTAACTGTTACTCTAGGCTCTTTCCCCAAGGTCTTCCCTGAATGCTGTCCCTCCACTTTAGCTGGTTAAAGTACAAGTATTTTCTAGTTCTGTGTGAACTCTAGGAATTGTTTAGCTTACAACTCCCTGTTAGTTGTTTTCCCATTGCTTGTATTTTGCTTAGCCTAATGGAATCTCATGGTTACCTGCAAAGCAGCTTTGTATGTTAAAATCTCAAGGGGACCTTGTGCGTGTTTCTAGAGTTCTTTCTCTGCATTGCTCCCTCTTCATTAGTATCTGTCCCACAAAGTTAAGCTATTCAGCCTCCCTAAACTCAGGTTTGCTTCTGAACTCAGCAAGACCACCATGCTTTGTTTATTTATTATTTTTAGTAATCTCTATACCCATTGTGGGGCTCAGACTCACAATCCCGAGAGCAAGAGTTCATGCTCTTCAGACTGAGCCAGCCAGGTGCCCCAAGACCACCTTGCTTTGCTTGGGTTCTTTCTCTTTGGATTTTGCTATAGACATGAAATGTGTCTGCAAATGAAAAGGCAGAGTCATCATAGGGTTTCCTCATTTGTATCCCTTCTTTTATCAGTCAGAAATCATGTACTGCCTGTGATACAATGCCTGAAAAGAATTGCTCCATATGCTTTGTGCAGTTTTCTAGATTACTAGAGATGTAAAAGTCTGTACCACTTACTTCATGATCTGATTCAGAAACCCTCTAACCAAAGGCCAGGACCTCTAACCCATATATATCAATATCTGCATACTCACAGGACAGTGTAACCTCCTGCTTAGTACATTGTGAGGCTTTTTTATATATTTCATGGTGGTTCTATCCAGATAGCCTTCTGTCCAGATAGCCTTTTCTGCTTATACAGTAGCTGTTTGTCTTTATCCCTTGTTTTTTTCATTTAGTATAGTTAAAATGTGATTCTTTAATATTTGATACATTGCAGTGGGACTTGTTTTGAAAATAAACTTAAGAGGTAGATTGAATATGTGTAACCTTTAAAACCTATTTTAATTAACCATTTTTTAGTTTTGGCGTTTGTATTTTTTTCTGTAAACATATTTATTTCAGTCAACTCAGTTACATTTAGGAACCATCAGCCTGTAAAATTGAAAAGAACTTGTGAGGTTTCTTATAGTTAGCATAGTTTAAACTAAATGGTCAAGGTACAGGCTAAACAGGCTCTTGAGAATGAACAAAGGATAAGAAGCTGAGTTATTTGTGTCTGTTTTGCTGGGAACCACCACATCTGCTCTAAGGCTGAGTAATCATGACTTATTAATGTGGTTATGGAAAGTATATATCGGTTTAGTTGTGTGAGTGAACTGTCCTTTCTTTAGGGAAAAAATTCTCATCAGGTTGCTGAAATTTTCCCTTTTTAGAATTATTTAAAATTGAAACTATGAATACATCTTTTATCTTGGATAATGTGTTTGATCTGTTGAAATACATATTTTGTCTGTATTTCTAGAATAGGAATGTAGTTTTTTCTTTACTTTGTATTGCAGAAATCTTAGTTTAGCATCCAGGACCGTTTAATTTTGTTCACTGAGTGTTTATTTCTAGAGTTGAGGTGCAAACTGTTCCTACATCTTACAGGGGACAATTATGTAGGGCTATTGTGAACAAACCCTTAAATTTCTTCTGTTTTATTCACTGGTATCACATTTTTCTTTCGTGTTTTCAAATATTACAGGTGGACACTACAGTGTTTTTTTTTTAATTGCATCTGATACTTAGCTATATGTGCAGTAAGAAATTTTTCACCTAGTTCAATTATTCTGAATTCCACAAACTTAAAACTTGTTGTGTTTTTTTTTTTTTTTTAAGAACCACAAAGTAGGGGCACCTGGGTGGCTCAGTGAATTAAGCCGCTGCCTTCAGCTCAGGTCATGATCCCAGGGTTCTGGGATCGAGCCCCACATCGGGCTCTCTGCTTTGCGGGGATCCTGCTCCCTCCTCTCTCTCTGCCTGCCTCTCACCAACTTGTGATCTCTGTCAAATAAATTAAAAAAAAAAATTACAAAGTAATAATTTCCCCCAAATGTGAAATCTCTTATGCATATAGTATTCAAAGAAGTTGTGAATTTCATGGTTAATCATAATTTTTAAGGAAAATGTGACTAAGAAAAAATGACTGCTCAAAAGCAGTTGCGTAATTATTTTTTTAATGTAAATATTGCTATTTATGGATTTCTGTGAATTAAAATTCAAGGAAAAAGGGAATAGACTAAAAATTCACATGGAATTTGTTGGTCCAGAAAAAAAAGCAATAATTTTTTTTTAATTTTTTTTTTTTAAAGATTTTATTTATTTATTTGTGAGAGAGAGAGGGAGAGAGAGCGAGCACAGGCAGACAGAGAGGCAGGCAGAGGCAGAGGGAGAAGCAGGCTCCCTGCCGAGCAAGGAGCCCGATGTGGGACTCGATCCCAGGACGCTGGGATCATGACCTGAGCTGAAGGCAGCTGCTTAACCAACTGAGCCACCCAGGCGTCCCAGCAATAATTTTTTTAAAAGATTTTATTTATTTATTTATTTGTGAGTGTGAGAGAGCCTCATGAGCAGCAGTAGAAGGAAAAGCAGACTCCCACTGAACAGAGACCCCCAATGTGGGACTCAATCCCAGGAGCCCGGGATTATGACCTGAGCTTAAGGCAGACACTTAACCTACTGAGCCACCGAGGCACCCAAAAAACTAATAATTGATTAACTCAGTGCTAAGTGTAGAACTTCGTTTTTTGGATTTTATGTGAACACACAGTGCCGATTGCATATAGGGAGAAACATAGCTCAGATTTATGAATATATTTTTCCTATTAACATGCAACAGAGGGATGCCTGGGTGGCTCAGTGGGTTGGACGACTGCTTTCGGCTCGGGTCATGATCCCGGAGTCCCGGTATCGAGTTCTGCATCGGGCTCCCAGCTCCGTGGGGAGTCCACTTCTCTCTCTGACCTTCTCCTTACTCATGCTCTCTCTCACTGCCTCTCTCTCAAATAAATAAATAAAATCTTTAAAAAAAATGCAATAGAAAGTTTTGTTTTAAATCCCATTTTATGGTTTTGTTTTTAAAGATTTTATTTATTTATTTGACAGAAGGAGAGAGACAGCAAGAGAGGGAATACGAGTCGGGGCGGGGGTGGGAAAGGGAGAAGCAAGCCTCCCATGGAGCAGGGAGCCCAATGTGGGGCTTGATCCCAGGACCCTGGGATCATGACCTGAGCCGAAAGCAGATGCTTAATGAATGAGCCACCCAGGCACCTCAAGATTTTATTTATATATTTGAGAGGGACAGTGATAGCGACAGAGATAGTGCACAGGCGGGGAGAGGGGCAGAGGAGGGGGACAAGCAGACTCCCCGCTGAGCAGGGAGCCCAACTTGGGGCTCAATCCCAGGACCCTGGGATCATGACCTGAGCCAAAAGCAAATGCTTAACGGACTGAGCCACCCAGGTGCCTCTGAACCACAATTTCTTTTACCTTATGATTTAAAAAGCCTCTTTTATATACAGAGACCTCTTACTGTATGTGCATGTATATAGAGAGAGCAAAAGAAAATAAAATTTTGTGTACTTTTTATATATATAAGTTCAGATTATATTATTTATAACATTATATAACTTAAAATTTTAATATTTTATTATTCTACAAAATTTTATTCTACAAATATAGTATTTTTCTTCATAATAACTAATGGCTAGTACATTTTGAGGGCTTAGTCTAAGCTAAGTACTTTATATGAGTTATTGACTTAAACCTTACAATATCCCCAGAATGTAGATTCTGAAGATATTTGATGATTTCCATTTTATAGATTAGGAAAGCAAGACTCAGAAAGTAAGTGGCAGAGGCCAGAACCTGAACCAGAACATCTGGCTCCAGAAGTTATGGTATGGCCACTATGTCTGCAGAGTGTGTTTTACCCTGTGTGTTAAAGCAACCTGTTCAGGATGTCCAGGGTTTAGCTCTGACACCTCATGAGAAACTTTGGAAATTATTCTTAGATTTTATTGACATATTTGATTAATTTTGGAGTTTTTTAATTTTGGAGCTGGATAGAACTGTGAGTCTAATTCTTTTGCCTTGCTGAAGAGTAGACTGAGGTCTGGAGAGGTTAAGTGACTTTGTCCAAGATGGTTTAATTTCTGACCCTTAATTTACTGTTCTCCCAATGGTTCCTAAACCTAGCCTATTAGAACCTAGCCTATTTGAAATTCTGAAGTAGCTTGTTTAAAACATACAAGTTCCCATCCCCACCTACTGAATAAATCTATGCTTAGGGGACCCAGGAATTTATATATATATATATTTTAAGATTTTATTTATTTGAGAGAGAGAGAATATGAACGGAAGAAGGGCGGAGAGAGAAACTGACTGCTTGCTAAGTGGAGAGCCTGATGTGGAGCTCAGTCCCAGCACCCAGGATCATGACCTGAGCCGAAGGCAGACACTTAACCAACTGAGCCACCCAGGAGCCCTGGAAATTTATATTTTTAGTAAACCCCCTACTTGGTTCTTATGCAGACCCCTCACCTTGGCATACATGTGCACTTGAGAATGATTGTGTTTAAGCCCTTATCACACATCTAATATTAATCCATTTTAACTGGTACGATTATTATTAATTTTTGTAATGATTTAAAGTAAAGGTACACAGCAACACAAAATCTTCCATGGAAAAACTTGCTTTAAAAGAAAAACTCAGGGCACCTGGGTGGCTCAGTGGGTTAAGCCACTGCCTTCGGCTCAGGTCATGATCCCAGGGTCCTGGGATCGAGTCCCGCATCAGGCTCTCTGCTGAGCGGAGAGCCTGCTTTCCTCTCTCTCTCTCTCTCTCTCTCTCTGCCTGCCTCTCTGCCTACTTGTGATCTCTGTCTGTCAAATAAATAAATAAATCTTTAAAATAAAAATAAAAATAAAAATAAAAAATAAAAGAAAAACTCAGGGCACCTGGCTCAGTCAGTAAGTGTCTGTCTTCAGCTCAGGTCAGGTCTCAGTGTCTTGGGATTGAGTCTGGCATTGGGCTCTCTGTTCAGAAGGGAGTCCGCTTCTCCCGCTACCTCTCCCCACTGCTCATGATCTCTCTCTCTCACACACACTCTCTTTCAGATAAATAAATAAAATCTTAAAAAAAAAAAAAAGAAAAGAAAGGAAAAATTCACTGATACAACACTTTCATTTTGTTTTAGGCTGTGTTATCTTTGGGGAAGATAAGTGAGGTAGTTACTTCACCAACTATTTTTAAGTAAGAACAAAAGGCAGTATTCTCAAATTATGCCTAAAAGAAGAGGGCACAGGAAGTTTTTATCGCAGGCTATAACATTCTTGCAAATGAGAATATAGATAAAATCAAAATAAAGCCAGAAATCATGTTTTCTAGGGCTGGTGTTGGGGGAGGAAATTGATTACAAAAGGACACCAAGGAATTTTTTTTTTTAAGATTTTTTTATTTATTTGACAGAGAGAGAGAGATGACAAGTAGGCAGAGAGGCAGGCAGAGGGAGAGTGGGAAACAGGCTCCCCGCTGAGCAGACAGCCCGATGCAATCCAATGCTGCAGAGCTCGATCCTAAGACCCTGAGACTGTGACTGGAGCCAACAGAGGCTTAACCCACTGAGCCACCCGGGTGCCCCAACACCAGGGAATTTCTTGTAGCTATGGGAATGTTCTATATCTTGATTGGTTGTGGTTATGCAGTTGAATATATTTGTCAAAATTCTTTGAACTATAGACATAAAAACAGTGACTCTTACTCTATATAAATTATACCTCAGTAAATCTGAAGTTTTAAAAAAAAGCAAGCCAGGAAGAGGTTCTGAGCAGTATTATATTTTCAGATTACCAACTGCAACTTGAAATATTTAGTTAGATCGATTCTTGTTCTTTAAAAGTTAAGATTTTGGGGATGCCTGGGTGGCTCAGTAGGTTAATTGTCTGCCTTTGGCTCAGGTCATGATCCCAGGGTCCTAGGATCAAGTCCCACATCAGGCTTCTTGCTCAGTGGGGAACCTGCTTCTCCCTCTGCCTCCTGTTCCCCCTGTTCATGCTCTCTTTTTTTTCTCTCTCTCTGACAAATAAATCTTTTTAAAAAATAAATATAAAAGCTAACATTTTGGGGGGTGCCTATGTGTCTCAGTTGGTTAAACATCTGACTCTTGGTTTCAGCTCAGGTCATGATCTCACAGTCGTGAGATTGATCCCCATGTTGCTTAAGATTCTCTCTCTCCCTCTCCCTTTGCCCCCCTGCCATAAAAATAAATAAACAAAAGCTAAGATTTTTCTCTTTACATGTAGTAATTAAGGTACTGTTAAAATGACATGTGTGTTGATAATTCCTTTGCCTTAATATTTCTCATCAGCGGTTTCTCATATTTGTTTTATAGGGTCCACATATAGCTTCAGTTACATTAGCTGCTTATGAATGCAATTCAGTTAATTTCCCTGAACCACCCTATCCTGATCAGATTATTTGTCCAGAAGAAGAGGGCACTGAAGGAACCATTTCTTTGTGGAGCATCATCTCAAAAGTTAGGATTGAGGCCTGCATGTGGGTAAGATGTTCATTTTCATCTTTGTCTAAAATTAACCTCACTATCTTGATAACTTTGTTATAGTTCATTGAAATTGAGTGCAAATATGTATCTACTTAGCAAGTCAGTAGATAATTAATTCATGTAGCCACCGGTTATCCATTTCTGAGAAAAACCCATTAGAGTTTCCCCTATTCATGAGTGACATTCAGAAGGAAGGCATGAAGCCATAGGTACCACAAAGCAATGGATGCCAAGTAGACAACAGGAGGGAAAAGGAGTACAGATAATCCAACTGTACTATTTCACAAAATTCTACCGGTGTTTATAAATTTGATAAACACATAGCAAGTGGTTATGTATCCCACACACTAGTAAACATTATGTCTCTCTCTTATATTCAGATACTCTGTGTTTATTCTTAGAGGGCTTATTTCATTTTCTGAGTTGTTAATGATACTGAAGTAAGGTCAGATATTTCTTAATAAACCTAACTTTACTGTAGTAAAGTATCAGACTATATGGCTGTTGTCTGTGGTGAGCTTATTTTCAGTTGTACCAATTTTTTTTTTGTTTGTTTGTTTGCTTAAGTACATTTTGGGAAGCTTTTGGACTATATGTTCAATGGCAGATTATTTTAATCTATACAAAGCGTTCTTTTTTTTCATTATGCCAAATTCACTCAAGTGTGTATTTTTTTTTAAGATTTTATTTATTTATTTGGCAGAAAGAGAGATCACAAGTAGGCAGAGAGGCAGAGAGAGAGGAAGGGAAGGCAGAGAGAGAGAGAGGAAGAGAGGAAGAGCAGAGAGCCCAATGCGGGACTGGATCCCAGGACCCTGGGATCATGACCTGAGCCAAAGGCAGAGATTTTAACCCACTGAGCCACCCAGGCACCCCTCAAGTGTGTATTATTGAGGAATAGTTCCTTTACTAGAGACTTCCTGTTATCATTTGAATATTTTTTTATTGTTTGGACTCATTAAGTTATGTTCCCTTTAACTCTTTTCCCCTGACAGTGTCTTATAAAATAAAACATATGGAACAGATCATTTAAAAATCTTAACTAAAATGAACATGAATACCATACCCACAGAAGAGGCAGAGTTTTCAAATACATTATGTTTAAATGTTAGTGAGTATTTTGGGTGTGGGTTTTTTTTTTCAAACGATTGTCTTTGGTTTTAGTCTAAGTTATTTGTCTGTTATAGTATATATACTATAACCTAGTATGTTATATTTTAAGAGAATTACAAAGGAAATGCCATATACTGAATTTGTTGAATATGAAAGACAGGAAAAATTGTCATACTTCCTGTTACTCTTTTATAAATACTGGAAACAAATTCATTGTACTAGTTGTATATGTTTTATAAATTTGACCGCATTAGTCTTTGATGAAAAATATTTTAAAATAACAGAAGATACTTGGAACATGCTAGAAAGAGACCATGTGTATAGATTTTGGTTTTCAGTTTTGCTTTTGTTCTTTGATAAATGATTTACAAGGCTGGATTAACACTAATGTCAACAAAGAAAAACTTCCATTGCAGCTGGCAGGGGTAATTGCCTCCTCTAACTCCTATAGTTCATATTGTCTGAATGCTCATTTGGCTTGGCTCCGTGCATCTCTTAAATTAGTTAATTTGGCTGGTATAGTGGCTTACTTTCCCAAATTTTATGCTCCTAAAAAATATAGAGTGTACCTTAAATTTATTATCCTCATAGCAATCAGCATTAGATATTGCATATTGCTATTCATGTTTCCTCCTTTGAAATTATTTGTCATGTATAAAGTATAGCACATATCAAGTTAGGTTTAAATCGGTTCCTTTTTTTCTCAACATTTATATGGATAGTCCTTCCAACAAAAGGTGCTAGGAAAACAGTATTCACATGCAAAAGAAAGAATTTGGACCCTTCCTTATGCCATATGTAAAAATTGACTCAAATTACATCAAAGACCTAAACTTATGAACTGAAACTATAAAACTCTTAGAGGAAAATGTAGAAACAAATCTGCATGATGTCAGATTTGGCAGTGGTTTCTTAAATATGACACCAAAAGTATAGGCAACACGAAGAAAACTTGATGAATTGAACTTCACTAAAATTAAAATCTTTTCTACATCAAAGAACACTAATAATAGAGTGAAAAGATAACCCACAGAAAGGGAGGAGATGTTCATAAATCATTATCTGATAAAGGTTTAATATCCAGAGTGTTTGAAGAACTTCCACAGCTCAACAACAAAAGACAAACAACTCAGTTAAAAAATGGGCAAAGAACTTGAATAGACTTTTCGCCAAAGAAGATATACAAATGGCCAGTGAGTGCACAGATTCTCAACATCATTTAGTCATTGGGGAAGTGCAGATCCAAACCACAAGGAAATATCCCTTTACACACACTAGGATGGCTGTTATTTTTTTAAAAAGAAAACAAGTGTTAGGATGTGGAAAAATTGGAATTCTTAAAGATTCTTGATGAGAATGTAAAGTGATTCAGCTGCTGGGGAAAAGAGTTTTGTGGATTTTCAAAAACTTAAACAGAATTACCATATGACCCTCCTCTAATTCCATTCCTACGTAATTACCCACAAAGAATTGAAAACTGGGACTCAGGTGTAAATACAGATACTTGTACTTCACTGTTCAGCAGCATTATTCACATTTTCAGAAAGGTGGGAACAGCCCAGTGTCCCTCAGCAGATAAATGGGTAAACAAAATGTAGGTGACCATCCACTGCCATGGCCAGGCCAGGGGCTGCTTTCTACTATTTAGGCGTCTTATCCAGAGCCAGGGCCTCAGGCTTGGTCCCCTGTGGGGTGCACAGTACTATTTCCGAATGCCTACAGGAAGTAGGTCTTTGACAAGACCAACAAACACCAGTTCTTACACAGCCTGGCCCTATTACGGGTGCCCTCATTGCAGAAAGTCCCTCTGGACCCCGGTTACTGCTAGCCTCTAGAACCACCTTATTCTGCACATGCTTTTACTACCAGACTCTGGAGACCCCAGCATCCAGACTTTAGTCCCTGTAAGAGGGAGCCTGCTAATCTTGGGCTGACTAGCCTTGGCTCTTTGAGCATCCTTCATTTGATTTCTGGGTCCTTCTTTAAGAGTTGGAGCAGGAAGAGGATTAAAAGAGAAAGGCAAAAAGAAAAAAAAAATACCAAAACCCCACTTTTTTTGGTAGTATATACAATAGTGGATTATTATTCATCCATAAAAAGGAATGAAGCTCTAGTTCATGCCACAATATAGATGAACCTTGAAAACTTTATATTGAATGAAATAAGTCATTCCATAGAAAGACAGATATTGTATGATTCCACTTACGTGAATTGTCAGAAGATTCAAATTCATAAAGACAAGAAGTAGATTCGAAGTTATCAGAGTTGGAGGAATGAGAAGTTAATGCTTAATAGGTACAGAGTTTCCATTTGGGTGATGAAAAATATTGGCAATAGATAGTGATGAGAGCTGCACAATATTGTGAATGCAAGAATGCCACTTAGTTTTATATTTTAAAATGATTAAATGAGATACAGTCATAAAAAGTTCATGCTACTGAGGTTGAGAAACCTAATTTTAGAATGTGTTGGCCTTGATTCTTAGAGTTTTACCCTTTCCCAAATGTCCCATTTATGTTCATATGTTTTTTTCAAGAGAATGTCTTGCTTGATTAAAAACATATCTTATTTGAAATTTTTATCTAATTTGTACTTAGCAAAGTAAAATGTCTTCACAGACATCACTATCATTATTAATGTACTGAATCAGTAAAATCATTAAAATACAAATGCTTTCAAATATAACATAAAGACCAGGGTTACCTTCAGTTTCAACTTGTTCATATGGATCTTAGGAGCACGCTAAAATGAATTGTTTGATACTGTTGATCATTAGTTACTCTTTTTCATTTGCACCTTTTGATCTTCCACAATTTGGCTGTATCACCAATGCAAGGCTTCACAACTTTTTTACTCATGAATTCCAGTAACAGTTGTTATGTGTCCAAGCACTGGAGATTCAGAATGAGCAGAACTGAACAGTCTCTACCCTCATTCTAGTGAGGGAAATAATTATCATGAAAAAAAAATGTATAAGTAAATATTGTGGAAAAAATTGCATATAAAAATGTGAAGGAGGAATCTTTATAACACAAAAGTTTTCCCTAATTTGTGATTCAGGGAAGATTTCCATGAAGAAGTAACATTTCATTTCAGACCTAGGAATGATAAGGAGTAAAGCAGGACAGCAGTGCAGGGAAGAGAAGAGCATGTGTGTTGACTTTCAAATAAAGAGCATCACATTTTAAGGTCATTTATTTGTTAAGTTCATGGTTAGAGAGTGTTTATTGTGGTAGTACAAGCATAATGTAAGTTTTACCATTTTAACTATTTTTTAAAGATTTATTTATTTTAGAGAGAGCGAGGGGATAATCTCTATTTTACTTTCTGCCTCTTTGAATATGTCTAATCTGGATACCCCATATAAATGGAATCATATAACTTGTTTTTCTATGTCTGGCTTATTTCACTTCGCATAATGCAAGTTTTGTCCATGTTGTAGCATATGTCAGAAGTTCATTCCTTCCTGAAATTTTTAAAACTGACCCAAGGGAAACTGGAAGCAAATTTTCTCTTCTATTTGCAAATCAGTCTTGATAATTCTCCTAGAACTGTACATTTTTTTTAAAACATTGCTGTAAGAGCCCTGAATTTCCCAATGGTTTCAAACTTACCCTCCTAACTTCTGCTTTTAACCTCTGATTTATGTTTGTAATTGGAATATGTAATAGAAAAATGATTTTGTTTTAAAAAAGTATTAATACACAGATAATACAAAATTATTGTAATTTCTGAGAGTCAGCGTGTGTAAAATTTTCTGCTCTCCAGAGTTTTACCATTAAACTTATGATTCCCAACATGGAAAAGCAAAATGCTGCTGATTTGCTTGTGAATCCACTTGAAAAAACTTTTTAAGAGTGTGAAAATTCAGGACTTTTTGGTGCCTGGGTGGCTCAGTGGGTTAAGCCGCTGCCTTCAGCTCAGGTCATGATCTCAGGGTCCTGGGATCGAGTCCCGCATCGGGCTCTCTGCTCAGCGGGGAGCCTGCTTCCTCCTCTCTCTCTCTGCCTGTGTCTCTGCCTACTTGTGATCGCTCTCTGTCAAATAAATAAATAAAATCTTTTAAAAAAAAAATTTTCAGGACTTTTCTCCTCCCCCAAATCTTTGAGTAAAGTTGACACTCCATGGGTGCCTGGTTGACTCAATGAGTTAAGTATCTGCCTTACGGTCAGTCTTAATCAAGTCCTGCATTGGGCTCCCTGGAGAAGTGGAGCCTGCTTCTCCCCTTCTCTGCTCCCCTGCTCCTGCTCTCTTGATCACTTGCTGTGTATCTCAATTAAATAAATAAAACCTTTTTAAAAATTGACACTCCAGGAAGATACTCCCCTCTTGGTTTTGCATATTTTGTGCATGTTAAACTCTTTTCCAGTTCAAGAAGCAGGGACTTCAGGGTAATCAATTGATATGGAGCACATAGTTTTTAGAAGAGCTTTCTGAATTATTGCTTGACTAAAAATCACTTGTCTCTTTGTTTTGCAGTAAGGGAAGCCAGTTATTTCTTCCCTTTAATTAAACCTAGGCTGACAGTTTTTAGTGTTCCACAGTTCTGTTTTGGATTTTTGTTTTGATTTTGCAAGAATTCTAAAATTGTTTTGTAAGAATCATGGGATTATGGAACTTTAGTATCTAATTTGAGATAAATGTCTAAATAAACTTCATGTCTAGAATATAATGTGTTTGGGGGAACCTGTCTGGATGACTTTATTTCTTTAATTTATTGGCATAAAAAACAGATTATTGACTCGTGATCACCGTTCTTGTTTCTTGATATTGTGGAAAAACATGAGCAGAATTAAACTATTAAAATAAATATGGTCAACCAAGTATAAGTCAGTATGTAGCTCTTGATTTCATTTCTATCCATTATTACTTCCTTTTTAGCTTTAAGGAAACTTGTCATGAGTTTGAATCATATGATTGCTTTCAGAACTATTGGCCATTTGAGTTAACAGGTTTTAAGAGAAGTTCATGTTTTGAGTAAAATGTTGTAATTAACTTTTCTTCCTGTTTTTTGTAGTGGGAAAATATTTAAGTGTAGAGAATTATATAATTAGTTTAATATATTATCACTTAACCTCACCTAATACTAATTCCTTGCTAATATGATTTATCTATATCCTTTGTCATTTGTCCGTCAATTATCTTGAAGCATATCCTATATAACAGATCACATTTCATCTGTAAATACATCAATATTAGGACTTAAGCAAACTTTATTACATCTAAGAAAATTTAGGAATAGTTTCTTCAAATCATTTACCCCACTAATGTTCAGATATTTCTGATTGTGTTTATTTCCTTGTTTTTCGTTTCAGATTTATTTGTTGTTGAAACTGGGTTGTTTGTCAAATACAGTTTCCCACAGTCTAGATTTTACTGATTGTATCCCAGTTGGAATAGTTCTGTTCCCTGTGTTTCTTGTGAGTGATAGATTGAGAGGCTTGAAAAAATCTTTTTTTTGACAAGAACACAGTTCATAGTCTTATGTAGTTCTATCATAAGGTATAATAATGTCTGATTATCTTTCTTTTTATGATACTAGCACCATTATTATACAAGTCCATTATTTTATTAAGAGTTATAAACTAGGGATATTCCAATCATATAATTTTTTTCCTTTAGTTATTGACTAGAATATTTTTATAAAGAGAAAACTCCTTTTCACCAATTTGGTTACCCTGAGATATTCTTCAGATAAATAAGGCAGGATAAATAATGGATTCTTTCCCTTTTTTATTGTTTTTTAAATAGTTCTCTGATAGCCTCCAAAGTTGACTAATGTTAACTTTTTTGTTTAACAAAATATGATTTGTGTTCTGTTCATATATCCTTCAATGTATTGTCTCTCCTCTCTCTCATTTCTCTCTGTGTTCTTTAGGTATAGCCTGATTCTTTTGACACTTAAGTATATTCATTTTCAGAACTCTTGTTTCACATGTGGATAATGCAGTTTCATTTGGAGATTGTTATTCCACACATCAGAATATAACACTGTGAACACAAAATGTTTGAATTGATAATGTTTCTTAGGGATTCTTTTCAAGACATTTGCTGACAAAGTCATATACAGAGTGAATAGAAAGACCTAAAATTGCTTCTGAGAATTACCATAGCTTTTCATTCACTATGACTCAAGATGAGAAGGATGGTTCAAAGCTGAGAATTTTCCTCGAGACCGTGTACCTTTTACAATATTATCTTGCATTTGAGCCTTTTCAATCCAAACCAAGTTCCTCATTCTTTTACCTTTGTTTTCATCCTTATGTCCTAAGCTGATTGAAAAAAAACAATGTCTTCAAAAACAAGAGTCCACAAAGTGACTGAAACATGAGTCACTCAATGTCCTGAGGAAATTAACATTTTTCCCGTGGTAAAAATTTATCCATCCTAATGTTGAGTTTTCAAGGGGCTTCCTGACCACGATTTGTTTTAGCTCTGCACAAAATAAAATTATATTGAGATTAAAGCAACACTCTAAATAACAGAAGGTTTCCTAGAAAAAATTTTTTTAAATATTTTATCTAACAGTTCTACTGGTGAATACTCTTTACCAAATCATTTCAAAAGGGGGGGAAAACTGGCAAAATAATTGTAAGTAGAGATGCTAGAGAACTAACATTAATTTCTTATCTGCAATGCACCAGGTATTGTCTAAGAGTTTAATGTATATTATCTTGCCTGGCATTGCATATGTCAGTATTAGGGCCAGGATTCACAGTTATGTTCCCTTGATTATGTAGTTATATGCTTTCCTCCCTAACATGTGCATCTTAACATGCTTTTGGTAATGGAGAAAAATGTAGATTTGATCTGTTTAGTGACACTGTGTTGGGAACAGAATCTCATGTGAATATTTGGTTTTGCACACAGGGCATCGGTACAGCAATTGGAGAGCTGCCTCCATATTTCATGGCCAGGGCAGCTCGCCTTTCAGGTGCCGAACCAGATGATGAAGAATATCAGGAATTCGAAGAAATGCTGGAACACGCAGAGACTGCACAAGTAAGAACAGTAGAAAAAAAACCGGAATACTTTAATTATCCTTAAAGAAGTTATGGTTAAGGTAAAATTATTAATAGATACTTTGAAGAAGAAAACTGCCAGCGTAAAAATAAAAAAGACATGGTGTGGGATAGAATATTCAGAAAAGCTGAAATATAAAAGAGATTATAATCTTAATTTTAGAATAGAGAGATACAGAAAGTCCACAAGACAACTCAGACTAAGCCGAAACACCTGACCAGAAACCAGGACAAGTTGTTGTTGCCAATGAAGTTAAGGAGTCGAAACATTTCTTTTTCCATTATGTTTTCTTAAGTATTACCAGGCAGACAACTAACTAAATAAGGGGGACAAGTAGGTGGGTCAGCATATGAGTCCAAAATAGTCAAACTTCTGACTAACAGAATGTTTTTGAGAATAACATCAAAATAGTTTACCATGTTTAAAGGAAATTATTTGAGAACTCCTAACTAAGAACAATTACAAGGGTGCCTGGTCAGCTCAGTTGGTAGAACACACAGCTCTTGATCTCAAGGTCATGAGTTCGAGCCCCACGTTCAGAGTAGATATTACTTTTTTTAGAAATGGTTTTTGGGGAGCACCTGGTGGCTCAGTGGGTTAAGCCTCTGCCTTCAGCTCAGGTCATGATCTCAGGGTCCTGGGATTGAGCCCTTTCTCGGGCTCTCGGCTCAGTGGGGAGCCTGCTTTCCCCTCTATCTCTGCTTGCTGCTCTGCCTACTTGTGATCTCTCTCTCTGTCCAATAAATAAATAAAATCTTTAAAAAAAAAAACAAAAAATGGTTTTTGGGCACCTGGCTGGCTCAGTCAGTAGAATGTGTGATTCTTTTTTTTTTTTTTTTTTTAAAGATTTTTATTTATTTATTTGACAGAGAGAAATCACAAGTAGATGGAGAGGCAGGCAGAGAGAGAGAGGGAAGCAGGCGCCCTGCTGAGCAGAGAGCCCGATGCGGGACTCGATCCCAGGACCCCGAGATCATGACCTGAGCCGAAGGCAGCGGCTTAACCCACTGAGCCACCCAGGCGCCCCAGAATGTGTGATTCTTGATCTCGGCATCATTAGTTTGAGCCCCACATTGGGCGTAGAGATTACTTTAAAATATATTTATGTATTATACATATATATAATACATATACACACACACACATATATATTTTCTTTACTCATTTTTTTTTTTTAAAGATTTCATTTATTTATTTGACTGAGATCACAAGTAGACAGAGAGGCAGGCAGAGAGAGAGGAAGGGAAGCAGCCCACTGAGCAGAGAGCCCGATTTGGGGCTTGATCCCAGGACCCTGGGATCATGACCTGAGCTGAAGGCAGAGGCTTTAACCCACTGAGCCACCCAGGTGCTCCATATTACGTTTTTAAAAAAAAGGATAATTATGATAAACTTACCTTTAACAGTGGTGGGGGGTGGTTAAGGCTGAGGCCTTTAAACCTGAGTATAAACTATATATCAACCTATATCTTAAACATTTTTTTTTAAAGATTTTATTTATTTGACAGAGAACACAAGTAGGCAGGAGGCAGGCAGAGAGAGAGGAAGGGAAGCAGGCTCCCTGCTGAGCAGAGAGCCTGATTCGGAGCTTGATCCCAGGACCCTGGGATCATGACCTGAGCTGAAGGCAGAGGCTTTAACCGACTGAGCCACCCAGGTGCCCTCAACCTATATCTTAATGTTATAAAACCAGTGTTTTATTCTTTGCAGGAAAATTCCTAAGAATAGTATTATCTGATTGAATCTCCATCTTAGGAATGACAGTAGAAATCAACATAGACAAAAATAAGAAAGATACAAAAGAGAGATCCCTTCCCAGTTGTGTTCATGAACCTATGAAATGAAATTGTTTGAAAAATTGTCTTACTGTTTTGTATTTATAAGTGCGTGTGCCCACATAAGCACACACACATTTTTATGAGGAACGAGTTCATAGTTTTCTTTTCAGTGGAATCTGAGACTCAAAAAACCATTACCCTGAAGGGAAAGAAAACATATGTATGTATTTTTTTTAAAAGATTTCATTTATTTATTTGAGAGAGAGGGAGAGAGAGAGAGCACAGCAGGGGGAGCAGCAGAGGAAGAAGGAGAAGCAGGCTCCCCGCTAAGCAGGAAGCCTGACATGGGGCTCAGTCCCAGGACCCTGAGATCATGACCTGAGCCCAAGGCAGATGCTTAACCATATAAGCCACTAAGGTGCCCCAGAAAACACATTTTAATGACAGATTGGCTTTTTATTTTTGTAATTTTTTAAAAGATTTTATTTATTTATTTGATAGACAGAGAGGGAACACAAGCAGGGGGAGTGGGAGAGGGAGAAGCAGGTTTCCTGCTGAGCAAGGAGCATGACCGTGGTGCTCAGTCCTAGGACCCTGGGATCATGATCTGAGCTGAAGGCAGATGCTTAATAACTGAGTCACCTAGGTTCCCCAACAGATGGACTTTTTTAAAAGGTATTATTAGGTGGAAATCCACTAAGAACAGTTATGGTTTTTAATTGAAAACAAAATTTTCAAATATGAATATAGAATAGCCAAATAACCAAATATAAAACAAATGAACCAAAGAGCTATGAGCATTTGCTCTGTGTGGAAAGAGACAAGTTGGCCTTGGTATTTGCTTTGCCTTATCTATCAAGCAGATACTATGTCTCTTCTCCTCATGTCGTAATATTTATATTAATGCTAATAACTGTTACTAATATAAACAACTTTTTAATTATTTTTAATGTTTTTTAAAACCCAGTATCTAATTTGAGCCTTGTGTTAATAACTAAAATAGTATGGAAAGATACTGTTCTTCTAATCTTAAAGAAAACTTCAGATCTAGAAGTTGGTACCTCCCGAATTTTACACTTAGAAGTAGAGCTAGAACCAGAACTCAGAATGCCCATGTCATTAGTATATTCCAACTACTGAAACTGTGTCCATCTGTAGACTAAATGGCCATCTTCAACAGCTGATAGAGCTGAAATGGTGGCAGTAGTTAGTGTATGTCATATAACATTTCAAAAACTCATTTTTTTCATATATAAAATAAAAAAGCTAAAGTAGAATAAGTCTAGGATGCTTATAGTTTTAAATTTTTATGCTGTGGATTAGATGCCAAACGGGTCTAAGTATTGTTCTCTGTTAAGTCAACTAATACACCGTCACTGTTTTCCTTTTTCTTTTCTTTTCTTTTTTTTTTTTAACTTTTTGTTTTGGAATTAACATTTTTTCATTTGCATAATTTTTTCAGTCTCTTCTCTCCCTTCTACCAACTCTGTAAGACACCTTTCTATATCACTTTCCACTTGGTAACACCTATAAAATATTATCAATTCTATTTTCTTTCTTGAGAGTCCTCACTCAGGAGCTACCCTCTCCCCACACAGTGCAATCAGGACTGCATTCTCTTGGATTCCCTCTGCACAGTTGCTTCTTTTTCCATTTGGATCTCTTCTTCTGTTTTTGTTTGTTCTTATTTTTTTCGTAATCTTTACCCCCAACATGGGACTCAAACTCAGTGACTCTAAGATCAAGAGTTGCATACTCTACGGACTGAGCCAACCAGGCACCCCTTGTTTTTTTCTTTCTTGCCTTATTCCTTCATTTTGGTTGAATACATTCTACCATAGTTTCCTGATGGAAATTCTGAAAATTCTGTGTCCTTCATTCACACTTAATCAAGTAACTAAATGTAGTATTCTAAGTTGAAAATCATTTTTTTAACTTAGAATTTGGAAGTCATTGCTCAGTCATCTTCAGACCTCTGGTGTTGATATTGATGGAGCTAATGCCATCCTGACTTTTCTTCATAGGTATTCTTTTTTGGTTGTTTTATTTTCTTCTCTTGATATGTTACTCATTATCTGAGGTATGGGTCTTTAAATTTTGGGGGGAAGGTCTTTAAAATTTTATTCTACTAAACACTCAGAAGCTTGTCAATCTAGAGTCCATTAGTTTGGAGAAATGTTCTTGTATTTTTTCTGTGTCAATTTACCCTCTTTAGTCTCTGTTTTTGCTTTCTGGAATTCTCATTATTTTGGTGTGGGGCCTCCAACACTTACCCTTTTGATTTTTTTTTAAATCATTTTGCTCCTAATATTTATCACATTCTACTTTGTATGCAATTTCCTCAATTTTTTCTTCTAACTCTAATATTTAAATGTATTTCCACTCTCCTGTTTATTTTCAGAAAGTGATTTGTATTTTATTTTCAAGAAATGGTTTATCTTTTTTTTTTTTTAAGATTTACTTATTTTAGAGATGGAGAGAGTGTGTGCATAAGTGTGAGCACAGAGGGAAGGGGCAGAAGGAGAAGGAAAGAGAGAATCTCAAGTAGACTCCCTGTTGAACATGAAGTCTGACACAGGCTCAGTCTCACAACACTGAGATCATGACCTGAGCCAAAATCAGGAGTCAGACACTAACCAGCTGAGCCACCCAGGCATCCCAGTTTCTTACGTGTTTGAAGATACTTCATTTCTTCAGGTTTTTTGTTACTCCAGGCATGTTTTTTTCCTTTGTTCTCCTTCATATTAGAAGCTCTCCTCTAAGCTTAGTGATCTTTATTTTTCTGTTTATATGTAAGAATAAAGCACATAAAGGCTGAATGTAAGATGTGTGTGTGGAGGCAAGTTGTAGGAGTGGCAGGTCATCTTATTTATAGGAACCTCCATATATATCAGTTTCTGTGGCTCTTTCATTTTGGATAGTTCATTTTCTCTAGATGGATCCTCCAATTTCTTGCTTGGGGAATATTAACTTTGTTGCTGAATATTAACTTTGTTGCTTTGTAAAGCTAGGCTATAAAGTGGGGTTAGAGATGGTCATTCACCATATAGACTTACCATTTAACTCACTTAGTGTTCAGACTATGGATACCTGCATAAACATGTCCTAAGTCCAGAATCTTTGCTTCACTTTGTCTAGAGACTATACTTAATGTCTTTTACAGGGCTAAGGGAAGTTGTCTGTGCCAAGTAGGAGTGGGGCCTAGGGGTCTACTTCTTATACAGTCTCCTCAGGGAACCTGGATGGCTCCATCAGTTAAGTGTCTGACTCTTGATTTTGGCTCAGGTCATGATCTCAGAGTCGTGAGATTGAGCCACGTGTCAGGCTCCACACTCAGTGAGGAGTCTGCTTCTGTATCTTCTCCTTCTGCCCCTCCCCCAACTCGTGCTCTTTCTCTAAAATAAATAGATCTTTAAAAATAAACTATAGTCGGGGCACCTGGGTGGCTCAGTGGGTTAAGCCGCTGCCTTCAGCTCAGGTCATGATCTCAGGGTCCTGGGATCGAGTCCCGCATTGGGCTCTCTGCTCAGCAAGGAGGCTGCTTCCCTCTCTCTCTCTCTCTGCCTGCCTATCTGCCTACTTGTGATCTCTCTCTCTCGCTGTCAAATAAATAAATAAATAAATAATCTTTAAAAAAAATAAAAAATAAACTACAGTCTCCTTGGTTTTGCCCTACCCCAGCCTCTTCTGCAGTTCAGCTGAAAGTTCTTTTTGGAGCTCTATAATGCGGATCGCTTTTCTCCTCTTCCATATCTTTCACTGTAGGTTCTCAGGTATAACCTTTGTTTCCATCTTCCCTTATCTTCATTAATGCTCACTCCATCGAAGTCAGAGTTCATGTTTCTATTTTTTATTTTGGGGGTTATTATGAAGATAGGAGGTGTTCCAGCTTATTGATGAGTAAGAAACTACTCAATATTTACTGGTTTAAAACAAACAAAAAAAAATTTATAGTGCTCACATATATGAAATTTACTGAAAATGGCTTGACTATAAATTGGAGAATTTCTTTCAAGATGGCTTACTTACTTGACTGACAAATTGATTTTGACTGTTGGCTTGGAGTTCAGTTGGACTGTTAGTTTGGGACCTCAGGTTACCCTTTATGGAGATTCTTTGGCTTCCTCATATCACAGCACCTGAGTTCCAAAAACATGCATTCTGAACTAATATAGGGGGAAGATGCAAGGTTTCTTATGATGTAACCTCAGAAATCCTAGTCACTTTGCCATATTTCCTTGGCCAAGTAAGTCACTAAAGCTAGCCCAAATTCAGAGAGGCAAATTAGATCCTACCTCTCATTGAGAGGAATAAGCAAGAATTTGCAGCCATCTCTAATCTACCACAGGAACGAAGGTCTTCTTTGGTTATCTTGAAGTGGGACTCTTCCTGTGATATCATTTTTAACAGAATAGAACACTGACAAACCAGAATTTCTTTATAGGAGGGGAATGGGATGGTAAATGATCTTGAATTTTTATAATGTAAGAGATTGTTGTAAAGAATTTAGACATACGTCCTTGAAAGGGGAAGTAATGAACTTCTCAAATATCCAAAAATTGTCTCTCCCATGTTAAGAGAATATAATCATGCTGAGAAACTAGAGGTAAACTTTGTCTTAGAATTAGTGGGTAGAGGTTTCTGAGGCCCACAGTGGCTCAATATTAAGACAAAACAAAACCAGAAACCCAACTGCCTATTAATTTTAATTGGTAACAAATGGAATTGCTATTTCAAAAAGAATGAATACCTTATCTCTCTCTCTGCTGTCTTCCATAGATCCATGCATAGCACTTCCTGCATTGTGTATAATACTAACTGGATGACTCATTTCATTCTTTGCAAGTTTTATTCTAGGATTATAAATAATACATTCTCTAAACTTGTTACCATTTTAAAGCTCTATCTCTAAAAACCCAGATCTTCTAGAATTTGATGAAGTAAATTATGCTTCATCTCGTATGTATAATTTGAATTCTTGAAGACTTTTGAATCTTGAAAATACTTAACCATTCTCTACCATTAGGGCAGTAATCTTTTTTGTTCATCTGTTATGGCCCTGATTATTTTAGTTACTTTTTGACTATATCTTCTCTAATTCTGCTTTCTTTGTTTTGAGTCGTGGAAACCAGCCTGCACACAATATTTCTGATGGTTATGAGGTTTGGCTGCTTTCATCCTATAAAGCCAATAATTACAATCACTGTTTTAGGATAAACTATGTATTTCTTATTCCCTAATTTTATATCTGCTTCTATTGAGAAATCAAGTAAGCAAAATGTGGGCATTCTGTTTCATGTCCTTTAATCAGAAATTACTTTTTTTTTTTTTTAAGATTTTATTTATTTACTTGACAGAGAGAGAGAGATCACAAGTAGGCAGAGCAGCAGGCAGAGGGGTGAGGGGAAGCAGGCTCCCCACCGAGCAGAGAGCCCGATCCAGGGCTCAATCCCAGGACCTGGAGATTACCACCCGACCCGAAGGCAGAGGCTCAGCCCACTGAGCCATCCAGGCGCCCCAGAAATTACATATTCTTTATGAACATTTGATTTAAAATTTTTACCCAGAATTGCAGTTATATGTACATCAACCAATTATGCAGTCAGACTAGAAAAAGTGAAATAATTCATCCCTGACAACTACTGATTTTCTTTCTGAGATCAATAAAACTATGTATAAGGCCCTTAAATGAAGTGCCACAGTACAGCTCTGAAGTAGGGATAGTTTTCCTGATTTGGACAGGAAGTACATTCAAGAACCCACAGCCAGTGAATCTCAGAGCCATTACCCAACCCAGTTTTTCTACATCAAGATTAGTACTCTGCTTACTGTACTAGAGCATAGCAACATTTTCCTTTAGGTTAATGCAATAAAAAGTGAAGAACCAATTTAAATTTTTTTTCTTTCTCCTTTATTTGATTTGATTCTTCTTTCTTTATGGCCTTTCATTGTTTTGAGTTTTTACCAGTTTTCACCGGTTTTGTGTCTTACTATAGATTTTAGCTTATGTGGGTATATTTATCCCTGTATACTTTTCCCCAGATTTAGACAAGGGGTTGTGTGAGGTTTATAACTTTTCTTTATTTATTTGTGGTTATGGGAGTGGGGGTAGAATAGTTGGGAGGGGACTGTTGCCAGTTTTCCACATTATAAATTATCTGAGATAGTGCTAATATTTAAATTCATAATTTAAAGAAGAGTTTCTAACTGTGGCTTAGCAAAAAGAAGTTTTTTGTTTGTTTGTTCTTGCTAACACTGTGGACTATTACTCTGTCCAATAAGTTCTATTATACCTCAGCTGTTTGATACACTTTTGTGACACATTCTTGTTTTTGTTTTTAAGGTTTTCATTAGGCAAATAAATTTATAACAATTTACAAGGTTTTTTTGGTCATTTTACTTGTAAATAGTGATCTTAAAAATATTTTTTATCTTTTCAGTAACAAAGTTGTTTTAGGCTCTTTGTTTCTGTTATTTTTCCAAATTTGCATATTTTAAAATTACATAAGTTCTTAAAGTAATGGGGTTAAAACATTGCAGAAGTAGTAAAAGTAAAAAGTGAAAGCCCTGGGGCACCTGGGTGGCTCAGTGAATTAAGTAAGACTGCCTTCAGCTCAGGTCATGATCTCAGGGTCCTGGGATCGAGCCCCGCATCAGGCTCTCTGCTCAGCGGGGAGCCTGCTTCCTCCTCTCTCTTGTCTGCCCCTCTGCCTACTTGTGATCTCTTTCTGTCAAATAAATAAATAAAATCTTTAAAAAAAGAGAGAGAGAAAGCCTGCATACCTACTTCCCAGAGTGGAATAATAATCAACACATTCTCAACTGTTTTCTTTGGATATATAACTTTTAAAAAATAAAAACTAGAATCATACTATAAATATTAGTCTGAAGTTCCTTTTTCACATGTATGTCATAAACATTTGATGCTGATTTTTAAAATTGTGTTATTATGAAGTGACACAGGTCATTGTGGAAAATTTAAAAATAATTCCTCTGTCCTTCAGTTGTTTTTCTAAAGAGTGAATTGTATTTACTGCTTTGTGACTTGTTTTGAATATAAAAACATCTTATAAACGTTTTTCAGTGTCATCAAATACTTTCTACATTTTCGATTTTTATAACAACTTTCTTTCTGGTTACAAAGTATGTTCATTGTATAACATGTTGAAAATGCAGATAAACAAAAAAAGAGAGAACAAACTTCATCTAACTAGTTTATTTACCTGTTTTTCATGTTTGGTATATTTCTGACTTTCTTATTAACGTTTTTAAGGAGATTTCTTTTGTCATATGCTTCTGCTGTTTTTCCATATTGTTTATTGTGTGTGTTTTTATTATGTTTTACTTGGATAAAAAGTTTACTTTTTCAAAAATTCTAGTATCTTAGACTTTGCCTTTTGAAGTAATGCCTAAAATTATCTTACTGAATGATTATGATTATGTGGTGAATATTCAGCCATATTTCCTTTTCGTATATTTATGATTTGATTCTTTCATCTTTAAATATTATTAAAATACTTTTATCTGTCATATAATATAGAACTCTAACTTTCTCACCTTTAAGTAAGAGCTATTTCTGTGTCATTCCAACATTTTCCCATGATGTCAGTATGTTAGTTTTGTCTTACACTTTATTGCTACAAATTAGATATTATATTTTTGTAAATAGTTATTGATATATAAAAAGTTACTATGTTTTTATTTATTTGGTAAACTGTAACTCTGCTGACATCTTTTAGTTATATCTTAGTGATTGTAATTTAAAAGTTTCTATAGTGTTCAGTTTCACAGGGATCCAGAAGTTTATCTGACTTTGGTCCTGGAATTTCCTCACAGATACATACATTTTGTAAAACTCCCAATTTGATAGGAGCACTAAAATATAAAAAAGTTGGATCAGCTATAGCTAAAACAGGAAATTAAGTAAAATGAGTAATATGAGTGGGTATTTAAATGTTAAGATTGCCTGAGACTGAGGTAGAAAATGTGTTTTTTATTCATCTAGGTAAAGCCCTTTGATAGAATAAGTTTATCAGCAGGAAGAATGAAAAAAATACTTGGCTCTCATTGCTTTATCATGTATTCTCCAACTAGGTTAAAGGGTGTATATGCTTTTCCTAGGAAATTGTTACTAGGTAGCAATTTTACAGCTAAGTATTTGCTTAAATTCTAGTTTTGAGTAATGGTTGGATTATGTACCATAAATATTTTGAGAAGAAGAGATTATTAATACATTTATTTGAATTCAGATTCTTAATGGTACCTCATTTATTTTTATGAGTACAGTATGAGATTAGCCGGTATTTTTCCACTAAATTGACTTCCTTTTGTTCTTGGCTTTCTGTCATGTTTTCACTAGATGTCTGTGGGAGGTAGACATGAACAATTGTAGCTTCCTATGACCTTGAACTGTTCTAGCATAATTTAGAAAATATAAGTCTAGATAGCTGTTTATGTGCTTGGTGGAGTATTTCATGCAAGGTTTGTTTTATGATTTTATTTAGAGAGAGAGAGAGTACATGTGCAAGCAAAGGGAGAGGTGGAGGGAGAGGGAGAAATCACAAGCAGACTCTGCGCTGAGTGGGGAGGGAGCCCAACGCAGGGCTCGGTCTCATGACCTGAGCCAAAATCAAGTGTCAGACACTTAACTGACTGAGCTACCCAGGCACCCCTCATGCAAGGTTTAATTATTCTCTTTATGATATTCTTTTTCTTCTTTGTTCCTGATTTCTGTTTATGATGTCACTGTCCTCATAATCACAGTCAAAACTGAGTCATCTGACTCCCTCCTTGTTTCCCATATCCAGTCGTTCTTCAAGACCTTTTGACTCTACCTCCTTAATATCTTCATATCTGCCCTCTCTGGTTCAGGTCTTTACCACCTCTTCCCTGAACATTTCCAGTGACTTCCCAGTAGGTCTCCTCTTTACTAGTTTTGTCCCCCAGTCTATTCCTGAACAAAATTACAAAAATAACTTTCAAAAAAATACCTCTGTCATGAAACTTTGCTGCTCAAAAATCTTCCTAATCCCCAGAAATTGTTTCCTGCTGTAACTTTCTTGTGTTATTTTCTACCTTCATTTAAAACTGTTTATGGACTTTCTGGGATACCTGTTTAACTCAGTGGGGAAAGCATGTGACTCTTGATCTCGGGGTGGTGAGCTCAAGCCCCATGTTGGGGGATAGAGTTTCCTTTTAAAAAACAGAATAAAAAAAGTACCTTTTTAAAAATAAAACGATTTCTGGACTTTCCTCATATCTCCCAGGAGTTTGTAAATTCCTTGAGAGGAGACCATAAAAATTATTTGCAACAACACCTACCTGGTCTTGCACATACTATTCATGTGGTAGATACTTTGAATAAACTAAGAAATATCAAGAGTGAAAATGTACATTACATGAAAAACGTTCATTTAATAGTCTCACTCCACTGCAAAGTAAAATGTAAACTGCAGTGAACACAGATCATTTTACATAAGAAAGACTGAATTGTTCTGCATCTTTGAGTTTAATAGTCATCTGAGAACAAGATTTGAAGATAATATAAGAAACATCAGTAATTAAATGTCTAATAATTTTTAAATTCACAGTAAGTAAAAGAAAATTCATAAAATTCTGTATTTTAGAAATAAATGAAGTTTCTTGTGGCATCTTGTTTTTTCTGTAGGCTGCATAGCCAAAGAAAAGAGGAAAATCGGAAATATTAGTACTAAAGAAGTTTGAAAAATAAAGTAACCTATTCACTTGATGTATCATAAAAGATTAGAGTGGCCAGTATTATTGAAGCAGTGGGAAATGGGAGCATGGGGGTGGTTGTGGTATTTTTGTGTTTAAAGCTTACACAATAGAGCAGGAATTTTGTACATATTTACTTGGAAGAATATGGTTTGAATAAGTTTGCTTTCCTAAACACCATCTGTCCAACTGACCTAGCTACTTAGATTCTTTTGCACAAAATATTAGGTTGCTGACTGTGTGAAATTTACTGTTTCTTGTTACTCCTATAGGAAATTGAGAATTAAGGCAGAAATAAGAAATTTAATTTTCTTAAAACTTCATCTGTTAAGAGAATGCAGTTCTTTTTTCCCTAAGATTTTATTTATTTATTTGGCAGAGAGAGAGAGAGAGAGAGGGAACACAAGCAGCGGGAGTGGGAGAGGGAGAAGCAGGCTTCCTGCTGAGCCCAATGTGGGGCTCCTGTCCCAGGACCCCTGGATTATGACCTGAGCCGAAGGCAAATACTTAACAACTGAACCATCCAGGCGCCCCAAGAGAATGCAGTTTTTTCCTCCATTGTTATAGTGATCAGCTCTAGTTTTTCTGTTGAGTGTAAGTCACGGGTCTGTACACCATCTTAGGTTAAGTATTTCCTTAGAGGCATTTTTATAATTTCTGGATTTAATCCTGTTTTAAGGGAGCATGTTTTTAGCTTCTGTTTAGGACTATAATATCTAAATTGATGAATATTTGCCACTTAATCTGATTTATTGAGGCTAAACCACCAAATTATGTTTAAATGCTAGTATCTTTTATCTTACTATTAAATGTATTTAAGGCCCAAGAAACCTTTTTTTTAGATAAATAAGATCCTTTCCTGTTCAGAAATAATGTTAAAAAAATTACATTTTTTTTTTTTAGCGAAAGCACAGAACACAAAAAAGCTTGTCAGTCCTAATGGTAATTCTAATTCTTATGGCTGCTATGTTTCTCTCTATGCAGTAGACTAGATTACCCAGTGAACATCCCCCAAAGTGCAAGATGATAATTAAAGGTTCTTTTGACATTCTTTTGGTAATGATAGAATGTGTGTTTGAACATTTGAGTTTAGAAACTTTGGGAAAGCATTTAATAATGATTATTTATACACTCAGCAGAGTGCTTTAACATTCCTTTGATGCTGTACTCTGTTAAGCACATTTTCCTATGAAGTGTTTGCAGTTGCCGGTACCATATCACTGCCTGCTGGTTTTCCCTCCTGTGAACTAGCTGTTCCTTTACATACAGAGATTTATGAAAGAGTTCATGGTGTGGATGACCTGAAACCTAACAGGACTATTTTTGTATACTTTAGTGCCAGTTGAACTCACTGGGTGTCAGTTGTTGCTGGGACCTGTTTTTGACTCTGTCCAACCTTTACTGGCTGTGGTTTGTCTGGTCATCACATGACTTCTCTGAAAATTCCCCCTCCCCTTCATTTCCAGTAAACTGTTTGAGTAGGAGTGAGTCAGAGTGAAACCAGCTTCCCTGTAACCACAGGGCTTGTTAAAGAATTTGTCAACGTGGACTCTAGAGGGTTTGCATTAAGCTTTGCAGTAACTGCTATGGTTTGTGTTGCGTCAGGACTTCCACAGAAAAGCTTCCTGTCCTCAAGATCTTTTCCCTGTTTGCAAGTGGTTGAACTGATCAGCTTTACCATAATGAACAGTCGAGACACATGTGAAGCCCATTTCTTTATCGTTTCAAGGCATGTCAGAGCTACCCGGGTTTACTGTAGTTTCTCTTTTCAGAAGCAACCGCACCCAGAAGCGTTTCGTTTTTGAAAAGACAGGCCTGCTAGATCTTCTTTCAGGCTGGCTCATGATTTTACCACAAAGTACCATCAAGATTAAGCAATTTTAAGTGGCCTCTTTTGAAGGATTCTGTTGCAGGATATTGCGAATGCTAGCACATTTAGCTTTGGTACACAAAGGTCACTTGTGTTGGACTCAATGAGAAAAGGTAGCACTTGAAATAGTTCTATAGTTGTAGTTTCTGAGCACACACACTTAGCATGTTTTACTGTGGAATTCTTAATGCCTCATTTTATTTGTTTTCTCAGGAAACTTTTACTTTATTTTGAACTCTTTTTCTCACCACCCCACTCCCAGACTTTTATTCCTTATTTGTTTTCTGAGGGCTTCTCTATTTCTTTAGCCCATTTTAATAGTAGTATTAACTAACTAACTAACTGAACAGGAGTTGCAGCTTGACGCAAGCTGCTGAGTGAATGGCCACTGGGAAACTTATCTACTCATTGTACATTCCTGAATCCATTTCTTTTTACATGTGTATTTTTGTATTTAATGTCGTCATCTCAGTCAGACTTTTCTTTTATAAATAAACTTAATGAATACATTTAAATCTGACCTCCTAAAAATCATTTTTATTCTGCTTACTTTTTTGGTATCAAAATAAATTTAGAGAAGACAAGTGGTAGAAAATTTTGAGCTTGTTTGTCTTCCCAGGAAAGAATATAGAATAGTGGAAGTTTAAAATTGTTGTATTCTAACAATTCTCACTTACTCTCAATGATCAAATTAAAATAGAAAAAAATTTTTCTTTTGATGAAGGAGCACTTATAATTGAATCTAGATTTTAAAATGAAAATAAGAGGTTAATGTAGCCTAGTCATTAGCGAAGCACAGTAAGTAATAAATGGTTAAGATTTTTCTTGTCAGTTTGCTTTGTATATTGGAGTGGAATATAGTTTTGTTTTATGTCTGCTTTGTTCTTTTCATTTGCACACCTGTTTACAGATATAGGGGAAAAATTAGCAGTGGCTAGGCATTAGGTTACCTTTGTTAAGCTAATTTAAAGATTTTTTTTCAGGTTGTGTTTCAAACGCCTTTTGTAAAATGCCTTCAGAAAGGCCCCTTTCATTGAAACACGATCAACAGACTATATATGCTGTGGTTTTGCTCATGAGTTCGCAAATCAATATAGGAATACAAACCCACCTTCTGTTATACCTGCTGAGTGCACTCAGGGGGTTTGGCCCTGGATCAGAGTTTAATGCAAAACACGAACAGTAGGATAACTATTATGCTCATTTCCTATTACAAAAGTTGTTTTTTGTTTTTTCCTTAAGATTTTATTTTTTTGAGAGAGAGAGAGAGTGTGTGCCCAAGCAAGCATATAGGCACAAGCACATGGGAGGTGCAGAGGGAGAGGGAGAAGCAGACTACCCACCACGCAGGGACCCTGCCACAGGACTCAATTCCAGGACCCAGGGATCATGACCTGACCTGAAAGCAGACGCTTAACTGACTTAGCCACCCATGCGCCCCACAAAAGATGTTTTTTTTTTTTTTTTTTTTTCTACTTAGCCAAGGTGTTTGGTTTGTCATTTTCCTGTCTTGGAAATGTAAAAACCTGACTGCCGTGCTTTTAAACTCAAGCACTAGGATACCAGAACGAGGGCATAATAATTAAGTTAGTCCTCCCCTCAAAAGTACACATGTATTCTAGACTTCTCTATCTCCTTCCCTCATATAGATCTGCATGAATTAATTGATCAAAACCTATAAAAAAAACCTACTTCTTGAGGTAAGGACTTTAGTAAGTTCTCAGCCTTTTATTAAAGCAGTGCTGCCATTTGTTGGTTTTAAATTTGCCTCTCTCACATCATAAAGGGTGCCACCCTCATTCTAGCATTAGAAGATTTTTTTTAACACTTCCCCTTTCCTCTTTTCATAACTCTATAGATTTCATGTTGGTTCCCTTTTCAGCCTTTCTAGAGAAAGTAATCATTTACTTTTATATCTAAGAGCCCCTAAAGTCTTTGATCCCTTTTTTTTTTCATGGCTCCTTATCTAATTGTTTTATATCTTTCCTAACATGAAGTTATCAGATCTGCACATGATTTTCTTTTTTTTTTTTTTTAAATATTTTATTTATTTAGGGACGCCTGGGTGGCTCAGTTGGTTGAGCGGCTGCCTTCGGCTCAGGTCATGATCCCAGCGTCCTGGGATCGAGTCCCACATCGGGCTCCTTGCTCGGCAGGGAGCCTGCTTCTCCCTCTGACTCTACCTGCCACTCTGTCTGCCTGTGCTCACTCACTCTCTCCCTCTCTCTGACAAATAAATAAATAAAAATATTAAAAAAAAAAAAAAAGATTTTATTTATTTATTTGACAGAGAGAGATCACAAGTAGGCAGAGAGGCAGGCAGAGAGAAGAGGAAGCAGGCTTCCTGCTGAGCAGACAGCCGATGCGGGACTCGATCCCGGGAACTCGAGATCATGACCTGAGCCGAAGGCAGCGGCTCAACCCACTGAGCCACCCAGGTGCCCCCTGCACATGATTTTCTAAGGGCATTACTATACTCATGATTTTTCAGATTTCTGCAACTATTGTCCTTTTGCCAATGCATTTTGCTGATGTTTTTAATAAACTGTTTACTTCAATAAACCATTTATTTGAGAGACTACTCCCAGTTCCCTTTTCTTTGTTCATAATATAAAACTCTTATAACCCATCATTTTATATTTAAATAATCTTTCCCTAAATGTGTTTTCATACTTTGGTCTACACTGTTAATTTCTTCTTGCTCAAGTTCACATGATCTCTCAATTTATTGTCACGAATTTGGTATTTCTTACTTTAAAATTTTAATTTCATCTGTAAATTTGAATTTAAACTCCTTGCTTCTTTTGCAGGGTTTTTAAGTTTGTTAAGCAAAATTGGTTCTATTTAGGAAAGAATCCCACTATTTACACGTCTTACAATAAGAGAAGATCCCATTTATCTTTATTCTTTATTTTCAGTCTCTTAAGTTTACTATCCCTGATAATTTTGTAAATTCCATTCTGGCTTTGTTTTCATAGCTTTGGATGTTTAAGTGAAGTTCATCTCAATTACTTTTGCTTTTTTCCACCCACAACCTAATATTGTTGTCTTACATATGTAGCAGGCTGTCGTGTGCTTTTTGTTTTCTCAGTTCAAGTTTGAACTTGGAAATAAACATTATTAATTACTTGTAACCAAAATAGAATCAGTTATAAAGTGCTGAAAATGAAGAGTGATTTTCCACCCCAGCATCAAACTAAGACTTGGTAAATACCCTTTCTGGTGAGACATGAGATAATCACATGAGGAGATACTAACTTCAGACTGGAAAAAGAGAGAAGAAAAGAAAAATGCATGACTTGTATAATGTGTCATTTCTAGTAAATCTTGCATACTCAGACTTTTTCACTGAGTGTCTAGAGCACTGTTCTTCTTGGACTGCAGAGTCTGTTTTTATTTCTAATAGAGACTAGGCAGGCACTGGTAAGAATGAATGCTTGCCTGCCCGCCCTTCCTAAGAAATACCATATGGTTGCTCTTTTTTTTTTAAGTTTATTTATTTTTTTCTCTTAAATCTATGTTTATTATTTTTTTCTCTTTAATTTTATTTATTTGACAGGGACAGCAAGAGAGAGAATACAAGCAGGGGGAGTGGGAGAGGGAGAAGCTGGTGCCTCTCGCTGAGCAGGGAGCCCAATGCGGGGCTCCACTTGAGGACTTGGCGCTGAAGGCAGACCTTAACGACTGAACCACCCAGGCACCGCCCCCCTCCTTTTTTAAAAATTTATTTTTTAGTGAGAAAGACCAGACGCCTCTGAGCCAAGGGAAGGGGCAGAGGAAGAGAATCTCAAGTAGTTTCCCTAGCATAGAACCCTAAATGGGGCTCAGTCTCACAACCCTGAGATCATGACCTGAGCTAAAATCAAGAGTCACTCGCTCAACTGACTACGCCACCCAGGTGTCCCTCATGTTTTTATTTAAATTCCAGTTAGTTAACACACAGTGTAATATTAGTTTCAGGTATACAATGTAGTGATTCAGCACTTAAATACAACACCTGGTGCTCATCACCACAGGTGGACTCCTTCATCCCCCTTCATTTATGTAATCCATCTCCCCACACCTCTCCCCTCTGGTAACAATCAGTTTTTTCTCAGTAGTAAGAATCTGTTTCTTGGTTTGCCTCTTTTTGTTTTTCCCTTTGCTCATTTGTTTCTTCAATTCCACATATGAATGAAATCATACTTGTCTTTCTCTGACTTATTTCACTTAGCATAATACTCTAGTTCCATTCATATCCTTGCAAATAGCAAGATTTCTTTACTTTCTTACTTTCTTTTTTTTTAAAGAATATTTATCTGGGGCGCCTGGGTGGCTCAGTCAGTTGAACGTCTGCCTTCAGCTCTGGTCATGATCCCAGGCTCCTGGGATGAGTCTCGCATTAGGCTCCCTGCTCAGGGTGGAACCTGCTTCTCTCTCTCTCCCTCTGCCTGCGGCTCCCTCTCCTTGTGCAAGCGCTCTCCCCCCTCTCTCTTTCTCTCTCCCCCACCTTGACAAATAACTTTTAAAAATTATTATTATTATTTTTTAAGATTTTTATTTATTTATTTGATAGACAGAGAGAGATCACAAGTAGGCAGAGAGGCAGGCAGAGAGAGAGGGGGAAGCAGGCTCCCTGCTAAGCAGAGAGCCCGATGCGGGGCTCGATCCCAGGACTCTGAGATCATGACCTGAGCTGAAGGCAGAGGCTTAAACCACTGAGCCACCCAGGCGCCCCTAAAAATTATTTTTAAAGAATTCATTTATTTATTTGTCAGAGAGAATAATTCCTTTTTTTAAAAAAATGTATTTTATTTTTTAAAAGATTTTATTTATTGGGACGCCTGGGTGGCTCAGTTGGTTAAGCAGCTGCCTTCGGCTCAGGTCATGATCCCAGCGTCCTGGGATCAAGTCCCACATCGGGCTCCTTGCTCCACAGGGAGTCTGCTTCTCCCTCTGACTCTGTCTGCCACTCTGCCTGTGCTCGCTCTGGCTCTCTCTCTCTCTGACAAATAAATAAATAAAATCTTTTAAAAAAAAAAAAAGATTTTATTTATTTATCAGATAGAGATCAAAAGTAGGAGAGGCAGGCAGAGAGACAGAGGGGGAAGCAGGCTCCCTCCTGAGCAGAGAGCCCAATTCAGGGCTCGATCCCAGGACACTGGGATCATGACGTGAGCCGAAGGCAGAGGCTTTAACCCACCGAGCCACCCAGGCGCCCCAGAATTTTTATTTTTTTTAATAACTGAAAAATTACCTCTTATTTTCTGGAGACAATAGGTTGATTAAGAACTAGCATTCAGAGGGCACCTGAATGGCGCAGTCATTAAGTGTCTGACTTCAACTCAGGTCATGGGCCCGGGGACTTAGCCTAGCATCAGACTCCCTGCTCAGCGGGGAGCCTGCTTCTCCCTCTCCTACTCCTCCTGCTTGTGTTCCCTCTCTCGCTATGTCTCTCCCTATCAAATAAGTAAATAAAATCTTAAAAGAAAAAAAAAAAAGCCACATAACTAGCATTCAGGAGGAGTAATCTTTTTTTTTTTTAAAGATTTTATTTTTAAGTAATCTCTACACCTAACATGGGCTTTAACTCAAAAACATGAGATCCAGAGTTGTGTGTTCTACCAGCTCAGCCAACCAGGTACCCCTAGGAGTAGTAATCTTACCCATTGCTACACTCTTGGATTTGTTAAACTAATTGGTGGCATTACAAGACAGATTTGATAAATTTTAATTCTTACTGCATTTCCTTCCTTCCCTTCTTCCTGCTTTACAGCCTCTTCCTTCCTTGATATTAACATGTTGCTTTTCTCTTTTTGTAATTCAAAACAAAACAAAAACCTCTTATCCCGGTAATTGTAAGGTTGCCCTAGAACTGAGCTCATCATAATGTTGACTAAGAATTCTGACAAGATACTTTATTTCTTTTTTTTTTTTTTTTTTTTTTTAAAGATTATTTATTTATTTATTTGAGAGAGAGAGACAGTGAGAGAGAGCATGAGCGAGGAGAAGGTCAGAGAGCGAAGCAGACTTCCCATGGAGCTGGGAGCCCGATGTGGGACTCGATCCCGGGACTCCGGGATCACGCCCTGAGCCGAAGGCAGTCGTCCAACCAACTGAGCCACCCAGGCGTCCCAAGATACTTTATTTCTTTGGTTCTCAGGTTTTTTTAATCTTTTGACAGTTACTGAGTAATTTAACTTCGGTCTATAATTTTTCCCATAAGCAGTTTTATCTCTTATTTATCATGGTAATAGATACTATTATCACCATTTTATAAACAAGCTGAAGAAACTGTGGTTCAGGAAACTTTAAAGACAGTATAATCAGTACTGTATCATTTCGAAGTCACATGAAGTCTGTAGAATTAATGTTTGTATTGTTTCTCTAAATACTTTTTTTCATCTTTTCTTTTTTTCTTGTTCTCTTTTGCATTGTATGTTTCCTGAGTCATTCATCATCTCTTTTTGCTTTTTCAACCAAGTACTATCCCCTTCCTGTATACACACATTAAATTTTTACAGTATGCAATCTAATAAAAGTGCCCTAGATAATAGAAATATATGACTATGGGGGCACCCGGGTGGCTCAGTGGGTTGAAGCCTCTGCCTTCAGCTCAGTTCATGAGTCATGATCCCAGGGTCCTGGGATCGAGCCCTGCATCAGGCTCTCTGCTCAGCAGGGAACCTGCTTCATCCTCTCTCTCTGCCTGCCTCTCACTTATAATCTCTGTCTATCAAATAAATAAATAAAAGCTTTATTTTAAAAAAAGAAATATATGAACAGGAACAGAAACTGAATTTTCTTTTTAAAGATTTCTAGGGTACCTAGTATTTTTTAGTACTTATTTACTTAGCTACTTGCCAAAATAAGTGTTTCTTATTGCTTCAAAGAAGATACAGATCTTTTTTGCTTGTGTTCAGTTTTCATTGATTTTGATGGATGTGAGATATATTTTATATATAATTTCTTCTTTTTTTTAAAGGGGAAAAGATGGTTTTTATTTTATGTTCTTCTAATTTATTTTTAATGTGCCAGAGAAAAGGAAACCATAGTCCCAGTTTTAGATAGTAACAAAAGCAAGCAATAATAATTCTAGCTAGATAATCCAATATTGTTCTTATAATCATTATCTTTAATTTTATAAAAAATTAGTGTACTGGATGGAATATAAAGACAGGACAGCTGTTTGCTCATTATACATTGGAGTATACAAATTTCTTATATATATCATTTGCAGTCTTGATTTTGGCCACATCTGTGAAACAGTTGTACCATTAGTCCTTTGTTTTATTTTTTCATTTTAACTACTGAGTTGTTGTTGTTTTTTTTAAGATTTTATTTATTTGACAGAGAGAAAGCACAAGTAGGCAGAGAGGCAGGCAGAGAGAGAGGGAGGAGGAAGCAGGCTCCCTGTGGAGCAGAGAGCTTGACACGGGGCTCGATCCTAGGGCCCTGGGATCATGACCTGAGCAGAAGGCAGAGGCTTTAACCCACTGAGCCACCCAGGCGCCCCGAGTTTTTTTTTTTTTTTTTTAAATTGAAATATAATTGACATATAAAATTGTATTCATTTTGGGTATGCAACCTAATGATTTACTATACATACATGTTACAAAATGATTATCACAATAATAGTTAATATCTATCACCATACATAGTTACAGTTTTTTTTCTCATGATGAGAACTTTCAAGATCTACTCTCTTAGCAACTTAGCAATTTCCAAATATACAATACAGTATTGTTAACATGTCATCATGCAGTATACACCCCTGAATTCATTTATTTTATAACTGAAAGCAGGCTTTATTTCACCACCATCATCCACTGCTCCTCCCCATTGCCTCTAGCACTACCAATCTTTTCTCCATATCTATTACTCCATATCTATTACTAAACTTACTCCATATCTATTACTATTACTTTCTCCCATATCTATTACTTAAAAATAATCTATTACTTTTCTCCATATCTATTACTTCTCCATATCTATTACTTTATTCCACAATAAATCAGATTATACAGTATTTGTCTTTCTCTGTCTTATTTCATTTAACACAATACCCGTAAGGTCCATCTATGTTGCATATGGGAGGATTCCCTTCTTTTTTAATGGGGGATGATATTTCTCTATGAGTGTGTGTGTGTGTGTGTGTGTGTATTTCCCACATTTTGTTTATTCATCCGTCAGTGGACACTTAGGTTGTTTCCATGTCTTGGCTATTATAAATAAAGCTACAGTAAACTTGGGGGGTACAGATATTTTTTCAAGATACTGGTTGTTTCCTTTAGATTAATACCCAGAAGTAGAATTGCTGGATCATATGATTGTTCTACTTTTAATTTTTGAGGACTCTCCATACTGACTGTACCAATTTACATTTCCCTAAACAGTGCATATGGGTTTCTCTTCACCGCATCCTCACCAACACTTAGTATCTTTTGTCTTCTTGATGATAGGCTTTCTGGGCACCTGGTTGGCTTAGTTGATGGAACGCAACCCTTGATCTCAGGGACAGGAGTTTGAGCCCCACATTGGGCATAAAGCTTACCTTAAAAAAAAAAAAAAAAAGATGATAGGCCTTCTAACATTTATGAGTGGATAACTTCACTGGGGTTTTGATTTGAGTTTTTCTGATAATTAGTGATGTGAATGCCTTTTTATGTACCTGTTGACCATCAATGGTTTGTCTTGAGAAAATGTATCTATTCAGATACCTTGTCCATTTTTCAGTCAGATTCTTTTCTGTTGAGTTGTAGGAGTCCTTATATATTTTGGATATTAACCCCTTACCACATATAGAATTCATAAATATTTTTTCCCATTGGGTAGGCTTTTTGTTTTTGTTGATGGTTTCCTTTGCTGTACAGAAACTGTTTAGTTTGATAGAATTCCATTTGTTTATTTGCTTTTGTTGCGTTTGCTGTGGTGTTCTGTCCAAAAAAAAATCATTTCCAGGACCAGTGTCAAGGAGCCCATCTCCTTGTGTTTTCTCTAGCTGTTTAATGGTTTGATGGTTTTGGATCCTTTATTCAAATCCTTTAATCCATTTTGAGTTGATTTTTTGGAATGGTGTAAGATAGGGGTCCATTTTCATTCCTTTGCAGTGGCCATCCAGTTTTCCCAACACTATTTATTGAAAAGGCTGTCCTTTCTCCATTGTGTGTTTTTGGCTCCATTGTTTCAGATTAATTGGCCATATGGGTGTGAGTTTCTTTCTGGGCTCCCTGTTCTTTTCTAGTGATCTATGTGTTTGTTTTTAAGTTAATTCCATACAGTTTTGATTACTATAGCTTTGTAATGTTCTTTGGAATCAGGAAGCATAATGCCTCCAGCGCAGCATTGTTGACCTTTGTCAAGATTGGTTTGGCTACTCTGGGTCTTTTGCCGTTCCATACAGATTTTGGAGTTGTTTTATTTTATTTCTGTGAAAACTGCCTTTGGAATTTTGAAAGGGATTGCATTGAATCTGTAGATTACTTTGAGTAGTATGGACATTTTAACAATATTCTTCCAATCTATGAACATAGACTATCTTCCCATTTATCTGTGTCTTCAATTTTTTTCATTTGTGTGCTATAATGCAAATATAAATGGGATCGTTTTCTTAATTTCTCTTTCTGATACTCCATTATTAGTGTATACAAATGCAACTGATTTTGGGGTCACCTGGCTGGCTCAGTTGGAAGAACATGCAACTCTTGGGGTTGTGGGTTTGAGCCCTATCTTGGGTGTAGAGTTTACTAAAAATAAACTTTAAAAAATGCTACTGAATATTGATTTTGTATCCTGCAACTTAATTTCTTTTCTTACTAATTTATTTATTCTAATAGTTTTTGGGTGGAGGCTTTAGGATTTTCTACATATAATATGTCATCTGCAGACAAACATAGTTTTATTGTTTCCCTTCTGAATGCATGCCTTTTGTCTCTTTTTCTTGACTAATTGCTCTGGCTAGGACTCCCAGTACTGTGTTGAATAAAAGTGGTGAAATTGGGCCTCCTTGTCTTGTTCCAGAGGAAAAGCTTTCAGTTTTTCGCCATTGAGTATGAAATTAGCTGTGGGCTTGTCATATGTGGCCTTTATTCTGTTGAAGTACATCCCTTCTCTACCCACTTTGTTGAGAGTTTGTATCATGAATGGATGTTGGATTTTGTCAAATGCTTTTCCTGCATCTGTTGAGATGATCGTATGATTTTATCCTTCATTTTGTTCATATGGTGTATTTCAGTGGTTGAAATTGTATGTTGAATCATCCTCTCATCCCTGGAATAAGTCCCAATTGGTGGATGATCCTTATAGTATATTAAATTCACTTTGCTAAAATTTTTTGAGAACTTTTGCATCTGTGTTCTTCAGAGATATTGATCTGTAATTTCCTTTGCTTGTAGTGTCCTTGTCTGATTTTGGTATTGGGATAATGCTGGCCTTGTGTAGTGAGTTTGGAAGTGTTCTCTCCTCTTCTAGTTTTTTGGAAGAGCTTGAGAAAGATTGGCATTAGTTCATCTTTAAATGTTTAGTAGAATTCACCAGTGAACCCATATGGTCCTGGACTTTTGCTTATTGGGAGGTCTTTGTTAATGAATCTCCTTACTAGTAATTGGTCTGTTCAGATTTTTTATTTCTTCATGATTCACTCTTGGAAGGTTGTAGATTTTTAAGAATTTATCCATTTCTTTTAGGTGTCAAATTTTTCAGTTTATTACTTATTTTTTCTTGGTGAATCTGGCTATGGCCAATCTGTTACATTTGTTTGTTGATTCATTTGTTTATTTTTTAAAAACCAGCTTCGTTTTATTGATCTTTTCTGTTATCGTTTTAGTCTCTATTTTGTTTATTTCTTTTATGATCTTTGTTATTTCCTTCCTTCTACAAACTTTGGGCTTAATTTGTCCTTTGTGTTCTAGATCCTTGAGGTATAAAGATCGGCTGTTTACTTAAGATCTTTTTTGTTTCTTAATGTAGTCATTTAACATTGTGAATTTCCCTCTTAGAACAGTTTTTGTTGCATCCCTTAAGTTGTGCTATGTTGTGTTTCCAGTTTCATGTGTTTCAGTAGATTTTTATTTCACTTTTAAGTTCTTCTTGGACCCATTGGTTGTTCAGTAACATGTTGTTAAGTCTTCACATATGGTGAATTTTCTAATTTTCTTCTTTTAATTGATTTCTATTTCCATACTATTGTGGTCAGAAAAGATGCTTCATACAATTTCAGTATTTTTAGTTATTAATACTTGTCTTCTCTCTCAAAAAAAGAAGAAGGTTAAGTGTCTGACTCTTGATTTTGGCTCAGGTCATGATCTCAATATCATGAGATGAGCCCTGCACCAGGCTTCATGCTGGGCATGGAGCCTGCTTAAGATTCTCTCTCACCCAGGCGCCTGGCTGGCTCAGTCAGTTGGGCATCCAACTTTTGATTTTGGCTTCAGTGGTGATCTCAGGGTTGTAGGATTAGGCCCCATGTGGGTTTCTGTGCTCAGTGTGGAATCTGCTTGTCCCTCTCCCTACCCCTCTGTCCTTCCCCCTGCTCGCATGAGCATGAGTGCTCAAGCGCTCTTCACTCATACTTTCTCTAAAATAAATAAAATCTTAAAAAAAAAAAAAAAATTCTTTTTTTCCCTTTCCCTCTGGCCCTTCCCATCCACAACACTCTCTCACTCTGTCTCTCCAAAAAAAAAAAAAAAAAACTTGTTTTCTAATATATGATCTGTCCTGGATAATGTTCCGTGTGTTCTTGAGAAGAATATGTATTCTGCTGCTTTTGGATAGTGTTTTGTAAATATTTAAGTCTAACTGGTTTTACAAAGTATCATTTAATTCTAGTGTTTCCTTATTGATTTTCTTTCTAGATGATCTATCCATTGATAAAAGTAGGGTTTTGAAGTCTCCGACTATTACTGTATTGCTGTCTGTTTATCATCCGATCTGTTAATGATTGCTTTATATATTTAAGTGCTTCTATGTTGGTGCATAAATATTTGCAAATGTTATATTTTCTTGTTGGATTGACACCTTAATCATTATATAATGGCCTTCTTTGTCTCTTATTACAGCCTTTGTCTTAAAGTCTATTTTGTGTGATATAAGTATAGCTACTTATGCTTTCTTTTGGTTTTCATTTGTATGGAATATCCTTTTCTATCCTTTCACCTTCAATCTTTTGTGTCTTTAAAGCTGAAGTGAGTGTCTTGTAGACAGCATATAATGGCTTACTTTTTTTTAATCCTTCCAACCACTCTTTGCCTCTTAATTGGAGAATTTAATCTTTTTATATTTAAAGTAGTCATTGATAAGTATGGATTTGCCATTTTTAAAAAATTGTTTTCTGGATATTTTGTAATTCCTTTGTTCCTTTCTTCTTTTGCTCTCTTTAGTGATTTCATGAACTTCGGTAATGATATGCTTATATTCTTTTCTCATTTTTTTGTATATCTACTATAGGTTTTTGCTTTGTGGTTATCATGAGGCTTACATAAAACACCTTATAACAGTCTGTCTTAAGTTGATAACACCTTAGGTTCAAACACATTTTAAAGCTCCAGATTTGGGGTACCTGGCTTGTTCAATTGGTAGAGCATATGACTCTTGATCTTGGGGTCGTGAGTTTGAACCCCATGGTGGGTACACACAAACTAACTTATAAAAATGGTTAATCTAAAGGACCATTAGTTTTTAAAAAATAAGCTGTACATTTTTACACTACTGTTACATTTTGTTTTTGATATCACAACTTACATCTTTTTGTCTTTGTACTCGTTAGCACATTATTATACTTACAGTTATTTTTGCTCACTTAAACTTTATACTAGCTTATAAGTGATTAACCTACTTTCACAGCATTAGATTATTCTGAATTTAACTATGTATCTACCTTTATGTTTATGATTTATATTTTTACATGTTTACCTGTTATTGATTAGTGCCCTTTTGTTTTAGCTTACAGAAGTTCTTTTAAAATTTCATGTAAGTGTGAGGTCTAGTGGTGCTAAACTCCTTCAGACATTGCTAGTCTGAAAAACTCTTTCTCTTTGCTTCAGTCTGGATGACTTTGCTAGGTAAAGTATTATTGACTGGCAGGGTTTGCTGCTATTGTTGTTTTTCGTTTAGTACTTTGTATTGTGCCAGCTCTTCTGGCCTACAAAATTTCTGTTGAAAATTTTGCTTACTAGTATTAAAGGGGTCCCACTGTATATAACAAGTTGTTTTTCTCTTGCTGCCTTTACAGTTCTTTCCTTGCCTTTAACTTTAGGCAATTTAAATATAAAATGTCTTGGTTTGAGTCTCTTTGGATTCATCTGATTTGGAACTCTGAATGTCTCTTTCCTTTCCTAGGGAATTTTTCAGCTTTTTTTTTTTTTTTTCCGAATGACTTTTCTTCTCCTTACTCTCTCTCTTCTCTTTTTGGAACTATACTCTGAATATTTGTCCATTTAATATTGCTCCATAATTCCCTTAAGCTATCTTCATTCATTTTCATTCTTTTTTTTTCCCCTGCTCTGAGTGGAGAATTGTACTAACCTGTCTTCAAGTTTGTTGATCCCTTCTCCTGGATCATCTAGTCTACTGTTGAACTCCTGTATTGAATTTTTGATGCAGTTATTGTGTTCTTCAGCTCTATGCCTTGTGTATGGTACTTATATTTTCTATCTTTGTTAAAATTCTTGCTTTGTTCTCCTGATCTAAGTGAGCATATTTATGATCATTATTTTGAACTCTCTGTTAAGTCCTTATTTATCTTCATTTCATTAAGGCCTTTTTCTGAGGTTTTATCTTGGTTTTTTTGTTGGAACATATTCCTCTTTTTCTTTATTTTCTGTGACCATCTGTGTTGGTTTCTATGCTGTAGGTAAAACATCCACCTTTTTCAGTCTTGAACAGGTGGCCTCCTGTATGAAATCAACTATTTTTTTCAACCCTGTCCTGGCTCTTAGTTGTCTGTCAGTCCCTTGTGATTGTGTCCATACAGCTTTATTTGTTCTTAGGGTCTCCCAGTAATTGAGGGTATGCCAGTACCTGTCAGTGTTCATAAGGGGAATAGCTTAGTTTGTACCTAGATGCATGCTGATTGGAAAATGGACCCTCAGGCAGCAACTTTTAATGTATGCCAATGGACCTCTTTCAAGGGAAGATGGAGATGGGCATTTTTTTCTGCTCCCTCTGCACTAAGCCCTAGTCTGCTAAGAACTGTTTCTGTCTGATACCATCCTGTTAAACCCATGAACACAAGACTCACTGGCTACCAGACCTAGATAATCAAGGGATGTGTCCCCTGCAAGGCAACCATAAAAGCTGGGGCACCGGAGGTTTGCACGAGTTATTTTCTCAGTGACACCAATGATGAGGGGGTGGGCAGGAGAGTTGTGGTGTTTGCTATCTTCTGCAGTCTCTGGAAAGGATTGCAGTGGGCCCCCATGTGTGTTACATTAGAAGCCTGCTGGGGCACCTGGTTGGCTCAGTTGGTAGAGCATGTGACTCTTAATCTCAGAGTCTTGAGTTTGAGCCTTAGGTTGGGTATAGATTTTTTTTTTTAAGATCTTATTTATTTATTTGACAGAGATCACAAGAAGCAGGCTCTGCTAAGCAGAGAACCTGATGTAGGGCTCCATCCCAGGACCCTGAGATCATGACCTGAGCCAAAGGCAGAAGCTTAACCCACTGAGCCACCCAGGTGCCCCAAGATTTTATTTTTGAATAATCTCTATACCAAACATGGGGCTGGAACTTACAACCTAAGTTATAGCGATTTCTTTAAAACCAAAAGGAGAAAAAAAAAAAAGAAACCCGCCCTTCAGGTTAAGGCTTTTTAGGTAAACAAATAGACCTCTTTCATGGAAAGACTGGACATTTCTTTTTTTTTCTTTCTTTTTTTTTAAAAAATATTTTATTCATTTATTTGACAGAGATCACAAGTAGACAGAGAGGCAGGCAAAGAGAGAGAGGGAAGCAGGCTCCCTGCTGAGCAGAGAGCCCGATGCCTGACTCGATCCCAGGACCCTGAGATCATGACCTGAGCCGAAGGCAGTGGCTTAACCCACTGAGCCACCCAGGCGCCTCAAGACTGGGCATTTCTATGTTGCATCTGCACTGTTCCTGTTCCTTTGGTGGATATGCACTTAATGACTGTTTCTCTGTCGCAGTCTCCTTCTCTGCGAATGTAAGCCCCACTAGCCACCAGAGCCAGGCAATCAAGGGGGATCCCTTGCGCAGCACTGCAAGATCTAGTGCACGGGACATGTCCATAAGCTCCTTTTTGGGAGATTCCAGAAACCTAAAAATGGGTAAAGGAACAGTGTGAAGATGGCACCTGTCAGTCTCTGCAGCTCTGGAGAGTTTGCATTCAGCTTCTAGATACATTTTTTTTTAATGATTTTATTTTTATTTGAGAGAGAGAGAAAAAGAGAAAGCACGAGCAGGGAGAGGGTCAGAGGGAGAGGGGGATGCAGACTCCGTGCTGATCATAGAACCCATCACAGGACTGGGTCCCAGTACCTCAAGATCACGACCTGAGACAAAATCACAACCTGAGCCAAAGTTAGGTGTTTACATCAGCTAAGCCACCCAGGTACCGCTAGATGCATTTTAAATTAGAAGCCCATCCCCCCAACCAAAACTTTTAAGATAAGCAAATAGTCTTGCTTCATGGAAAGACTGGGTGTTCTAGTCTGCTGCCTGTATACTGGGTCCCAAGGGGTTAGCCAAGATGAGTCCATGTGCTTAAGGACATGGGCTTAAGAACTGTCTTTTAGCTTGGCTTTGTGAGTCTTTTGGACATATGTCGTGTTGGCTTCAAACCTAGATGTTTTGGGTGTGCCTCTCTCAGATGGAAGTCTTAAAAGATAGGATGCTGAGTATGGGTTTGTGGGGGGGCCAGACCATTTGTTCCTCAGGAAAAGGATGAGAATTGTGCTTTTCCTCCCAGTTGCAGGTTGTCTCACTGGAGGTAGGGTTTATGGTGAGCTGTTTCCAAGTCTCTCTCACCCTTTTGATGTGGTTTTTTTTTTTTTTTTTTTTTTTTTTTCTTCTTGTTCACCTGATGTGTAGGAATAGCTCAGCTAGTTTCTGGATTTCTTTCAGAGGGAATTGTTCTTTAGATAGCTGTACATTCTGTGCGTTTTTGGGAAGAGGTGTGTTCAGGAGCCTCCTATGTCACCATCTTGAGTCAGAACTCTATCATCTCAAAATGTCTAAATCTTAGGGCACCTGGGTGGCTCAGTTGGTTAAGTGTCTGGCTTCAGCTCAGGTAGTGATCTCAGGGTCCTGGAACCGAGCCCAGCATCAGGCTTCCTGATCAGCCAAAAGTCTGTTTCTCCCTCTCCCTCAGACCCTCCTCCCTGCTTGTATGTTGTCTCTCACTCTCTCTCAGTCCCAAATAAAGAAAATAAAATACTTAATAAATAAATAAAATATTTAGTAAATAAAATGTTTTAAACACAACTTCTAAATCTTTTAAGTTTTTTCAAAATAAGTTTTCTTTGTTTTTATAAAATGTGTTTATGTGATGTATTCTATTTGCACCATTATAGACTTTTACCCTAATATCCAATTTAAATAGAAATTCGGGGGCTCCTGGGTGGCCCAGTCAGTTAAGCAACCGACTCTTGGGTTCTGCTCAGGTCAAAACCTCAACGGTTGTGGAATTGAGCCCCACATTGGGTTCCATACTCAGTGTGGAGTCTGCTTCAGATTCTTTCTTCCTCCCCCTTTTGCTCCTCCCCCCTTGCGTGCTCTCTGTCTTAAATTAATAAGTAACATCTTAAAAAAAAAAAAGAAAGAAATTCCAGTGATCATCTCTGATGTAACAATGCAAAAGCTATAATTTGATATTAAAACATTTCATTTTCGGGGCACCTGGGTGGCTCAGTGGTTTGGGCCTCTACCTTCAGCTCAGGTCCTGATCTCAGGGTCTTGGGATCGAGCCCCGCATCGGGCTCTTTGCTCAACGGGGAACCTGCTTCTCCCTCTCTCTCTGCCTGCTGTTCTGCCTGCTTGTGATCTCTGTCAAAAAAATAAAATCTTTTAAAAAAAAATTCATTTTCAGTAGTTGTTGCACAACTCTGCTCTGATAACCCTTTTTGGTAAGTGTATGTGCATTTTGTAATCTGGCATTTTATAGATACTAAATTTAAAATTTATTAACTACTTACTACTGTTGGAATCACTTTATTTCATCAAGTTAACATCCCTACTTTTGCTTTTAATTCTAGAGTTTATTTCCTTACAATCTCTACCACATAGGCGTCTTTGAGTCCCATTATAATTCAAAAACAGAATAGGTGATACACGGGGCACCTGGGTGGCTCAGTGGGTTAAAGCCTCTGCCTTCGGCTCGGGTCGTGATCCCAGGGTCCTGGGATCGAGCCCCACGTCGGGCTCTCTGCTCAGCGGGGAGCCTGCTTCCCTTCCTCTCTCTGTCTGCCTCTCTGTCTACTTGTGATCTCTGTCTGTCAAATAAATAAATAAAATCTTTAAAAAAAAAAGAATAGGTGATACACGACTCTTGAAAATATGCCTCTTTTAAAGGAGACTTTAAAATAAAAATAGGGGCTCCTGTGTGGCTCACTTGTTTAAGCAGCTGCCTTCGGATTCAGGTCTTGATCCTAGAGTCCCAGGATCAGGTCTCACATTGGGCTCCCCACTCAGCAGGGAGTCTGCTTCTCTCTTTGACCCTCTCCCTTCTCATATTCTCTTTCTCACACTCTCTCTCTCGCAAATAAATAAAATATTTAAGAAAATAATAATATAAATAAAAATAAAGGAGACTTACTAAAATATGCAGTGTTAAAGCACAGCGGTTACATTATTGATGTTGTTTAGGAAGTTAACAGATAAAATGCTTTGTTCAGGGGCACTGAGTGGCTCAGTTGGTTAAGAGACTGCCTTTGGCTGAGGTCATGATCCCAGGGTTATGGGATCCAGTCTCACATCGGACTCCATGCTCAGGGGGGAGCCTGCTTCTACCTCTCTCTTTGCTGCTTGTACTTTCCCTCTTGCTCTCTCTCTGTCAAATAAATAAATTAAATCTTTAAAAAAATATGTTCATTTGAATTCAATGAATTAATCTACATTTGTATGTGGAAAATAACCCATAAAGAACCCTGATAAAGGTAGAAAATTGCAATTGGGACATGTTTTAGTCTGAAAAAAGATTATGAGTTATATCTCACTGCAGTTTCTATGAAAATGAGAATTATACCTTTTAATTGTATTTATTATGTTTAATATGACTTCATTCTAGAATATTCATTTAGTTACATGGTTATTACGATCTTAATAACAAGTTACTGTTTCAGAATGATTGTCCACAATGCTGAAACAGCTTATATTAAGTCATCATTACTATTTAGCTCCATTTCTGGTTGATAGAGTTTTACTTCCTTGACACAACATAAAATTTGACTAGGGCCAAGGAACTAAAAAGTCATTTTTAGATGGTGAAAGAACTTCACACACACACACACAAAGTATATTTTAAATTCCCTTTATATACAAGGGATTATTATTGAAGCTGTTGCTTTATCGTTTTTAATATTATCTGTGGAGTCACTTAAGTATCATCCCAAGCTCAGCAGAAGTTTTAACGTATTATGGATTAAGAAGGCAGATAATTTACAAAATTATAATCTATAAAATTATTTACCACTTATCACATTGATAGTAATAGGTCATCTCAAACTAACATAAGCTATTAACTAACATAAGCTATTAACCTAATACATAATTATCTCTAGTAATACTGCATTTGTTTCACAAATTTAGGTATTTTTTGTTGCTTTTAAGGAGATCTTGAAATTTCCTGTGATCACATATGGAAATTAAAATAAGTGTACTGTAGATAAATGTTATTTCATGTACTTAAATCCATCTGATATCTTTAGATTCAAGGATTAGTATTTTACAAGCTACTTAATAATTAACCATAGAGTTTCTCTTCTCCCTTAATCATAGATACTTTTTTTAGGAAAAAGAAAGGTGAAGTAAAAGTCCAGGAATATTCGTACTTGAAGGCTTTATCTGTTATTTATTAATCCTTAAAGTCTCAGTGATAAGAAGGATTTATTGTAACCTTGTCTCATTTGTCTTGTAGTTATTGGGTAAATGCTCCTATTGTCTCTCATTCTTAATTTCAGAAACATGATTTTGTTAAATATATAATCACAATGGGGAAAGGGAATGATAATTTTACTTGTATTTTATTTTTTAAAAAGTTGATTTACAAATCGTAAATTTGTGTTGCTTATTTAGGTAGAACTGGAGAATAAAACTTGGAGGTATTTAAATTGTGAAATAGGTAAATGTTGTGAAATGTGAATCCAGAGAAATGAAACTATTAAAAGGAATTTGTTTTTAGTTGTACAGATTTTTTTTTTACTGAAGAATGACAATTGAGGAAGTAATCAAACTGAACTTGCTACATTGTTCCCACAAATGCACCAAAACAATTAAAATGAGATATTAATTTCCTTTGATATTTAACTCGAATATTGAATACCTAACATATTAATTTGTTAAACTTCTTCTTTAAAATGTTGTTGTGCACTATTGGTGTACTTTTTTTGGCTTTTTTATTTTATATCCTGGCCTAAAAAGAAGAGCAAATTATGTTTGAAATGATTCTTTTAAACTTTAGTTAAAAGACACTGTTTTTGGTTGGTTTTGAGGGGGTGTGTGTGTGTTTGGGCATGTAAATTGGGCTTATTGTCAAATAATGTACCTACCATACAATTCTATTTTAAAAGCAAGCGGAAGTAAATAAACATATACATAGGCAATGTTACTTTAAAATCAACATAAGAACTGTCAATATGCAAATAATTTTAAAGTACTGAAGTTATTTTAAAAAAGAACTTTTAGGGCTCCTGGGTGGCTCAGTGGGTTAAGCCTCTGCCTTCAACTCAGGTCATGAACCCAGGGTCCTAGGATCGAGTCCCACATAGGGTTCTCTGCTAAGCAGGGAGCCTGCTTCCCCTCTCTCTCTGCCTGCCTCTCTGCCTACTTATGATCTCTGTCTGTCAAATAAATAAAATCTTTTAAAAAAAAAAAAAAAGAACTTTTAAAACTACAGAGCAACAAAGTATAATTACATTTAACATGTAGAACATTTTAGACAATAAAAGAATGATGTTTTCAATAAAGCCTTAAGAGCCATATCAGTAAGTTTTGAATATATGGCTTTAAGTAAAATAAGTTTAAAATAAAAACAAAATATAGTTGTGTTTATGAAATCTAAACATGAGTTACTATCATAAAATATTTTAGATTTGATGCAGATACTAGTACAGTGCTTCCCTGAAGTTTTTTTTCATTACACGGCAAGGAGAAACATCAGGAAAATATTCTCTCAAGCTGCATATTCTGCTATTGCTGGTTTCTTATAATTAAAACAAGTGTGCAGACTTCATATTAGTTGAATGTAAATAAATGTTTATGGATTGTTTAATATATAAATGTAGTTTTAATTCTGAGAATATTGTGTAAGTCTTGGAAAATAAATTACAGGAACTGAAAGTAGCATGGTCACTGTGTGTTAAACACATAATGAGATTTATGAAATCCATGTTCAGTAGACAACTTTCAGACTTTACAAAGTAAAACTTCCCATTAAAAACCTACTTAACTTGTTTTCCTTATAAAACACGCAGCTAAAAATTAATTTTAAAAATGTTAAAGAGAGGGGCGCCTGGGTGGCTCAGTGGGTTAAAGCCTCTGCCTTCAGCTCAGGTCATGATCCCAGAGTCCTGGGATTGAGCCCCATATCGGGCTCTCTGCTCAGCAGAGAGCCTGCTTCCCCCTCTCTCTCTGCCTGCCTCTCTGCCTACTTGTGATCTCTGTTTCTCAAATAAATAAATAAAATCTTAAAAAAAAATGTTAAAGAGAGGTTTCTCCTTCATTTACTTAGATAAAGTAACTCTTTTTCCTCTCAAGTGAAAATTCTTTCTGTACCCTCAAGGATAATTGATGATGAGCACCCAGGCATCTGAAAGGGCAAGGAGTCTATTTTCCTTTGTTCTTACCTAATTTCTGTTGAATAAGGAGATTCTGCCCTAGAGGGTTAAAAGGACTCCTTACTTTCAGGATGTTTTTAAAAACATGATTCCATGAACTTCTGTAGGTTTAAATATTTTCATTTTTGTGTATATTAGATCATCTGTATAATGTTTAATCTTTCTTCCTTTTTCTTTCTTTTTTTTTTTTTTTTAAGGAAAAAAAAAATTTTTTTAAAGTAATCTCTGCACCCAACATGGGGCTCGAATTTACAACCCTAGGATCAAGAGTTGCATGCCCTACCGACTGAACCAGCCAGGCACCCCTAATCATTTTTTCTTTATATAAACCAGTTGGTATGGTCGTACCTCTTTGCCAATTTAAATGCGTTTGTATGGGGGTGCCTGGATGGGGCTCGGTTAGTAGAGTATATGACTTGATGTCAGGGTCATGAGTTCAATCCCACAATGGGCATAGCACTTATTTTTTTTTTTTAAAGATTTTATTTATTCATTTGACGGAGAGAAAGAGAGCACAAGCAGGGGGAGCAGCAGGCAGATGGAAAGGGAGAGAGAGAAGCATGCTCCCCACTGAGCAGAGAGCCTAGTGCAGGACTGGATCCCAGAACCTTGGGATCATGACCTGAGCCAAAGGCAGATGTTTAATGATTAAGCCACCTAGGTGCCCCTAGAACTTACTTTTTTTAAAAAAAAGTGTGTGTGTGTGTGTGTGTGTGTGTGTGTGTGTATCATTATAATAGGGGGAAAATCAGTTTAAAATGATGGCACTATCATAGTAACTTGGTTTAAATAAATATAAAATTCTAAAGCCTTTAGGAACGCCTGGGTGGCTCAGGCCTTTAAGCATCTGCCTTCACCTCAGGTCATGATCCCAGGGTCCTGCATCCAGCTCCTTGCTCAGAGGGAGCCTGCTTCTTGTTCTGCCTGCTACCCCCGCCACCCCGCTGCTTGTACTCTCTCTATGTCTCTCTGACAAATAAATAAAGCCTTTTAAAAAAAAAAGAAAGAAAAAGATGCTAAAACTATTAAATTAAGATAAAACAGGACACCAAACTTTAAATAAAACACTTCACTGATCTTTTCTACACAATTTTATGTAAAAAAAATAGTTTTTTTGCTGTAATTTTACATAATGAGAACTATATAAATGGTATGATAGAAAAGTGTTCCCAGGGGTGGCTGGGTGGCTCAGTTGGTTAAGTGACTGCCTTAGGCTTGTAAGGGCCTAAAACTGACCCTGCCCCCACCTCAGGGAACTTACTTAAAAGCAAGTCTGGGAAACCAGTCCCAGGTAACAAAGCCCAAATACAAGGGCGGGTCAGGCCAGGTGGAGACATCCAATCCATGGGGCGTACATACTGTCTCCCTAGCTACCAAGCAGTGTGGGTCCTGCCTTTTGGGCGCCAATTCTGACCAAGATGATAGGCTAGTTCAAGTATCTGCTAGGGTAAATTGTAATTCAATTGGCCACCCGTGTGTGACCTAGCATGACTGTGCAGCTTTCTCTGTTGGTCACCTGTGTGTGGCCAGGTCCAACCACATGGCCTTTGTTCTATAAAAGTTAGTCTGTAAGGCAGGGAGGGGTCGCCTCTTTGTAAGAGATGTCCCAGGCCAGTAAGGTTGATTCTCGATGCTTGGTGCGAAATAAAGCTTTACTTGACTTTCACTTTGTATCAATCTCACTCCTTTTTTTTTTTTTTTAAGATTTTATTTATTTATTTATTTATTTGACAGACGGAGATCACAAGCAGGCAGAGAGGCAGGCAGAGAGAGCGAGGAGGAAGCAGGCTCCCCGCTGAGCAGAGACCCCGATGCAGGGCTCGATCCCAGGACTCTGGGATCATGACCTGAGCCAAAGGCAGCGGCTTAACCCACTGAGCCACCCAGTCGCCCCCAGTCTCACTCCTTTGATCACAGACCTATTATTGGGGGACAGGCTCAGGTCATGATCCTGGATCAAATCCAGGATCAAATCTTGCATCAGCCTCCCTGATCAGCCGGGAGTCTGCTTCTCCCTCTGACCCTCCCTGCTCTCATGCTCTCTCTCATTCTCTCTTTCTCGAATAAATAAATAAAATCTTTAAAAAAAAAAAAAAAACGAAAAGTATTCCCACATTTGTCCAACTTGGCACATAAAAAGTGTGTTATCTTTAAAATAAAATTTATATAGACTTTTTTCTTTGTCTTACTTTTTTTTTTAAGATTTCACTTATGTATTGATGGAGAGAGAGAGTACAAGCAGGGGGGAGCAGCAGGGAGAGGGAGGAAGAGGGTGAAGCAGGTTCCCATTGAGAAGAGAGCCTGACATGGGGCTCAGTTCTAAGACCCCAGAATCATGACCTGAGCCAAAGGCACACGCTTAACTGACTGAGCCGCTGAGGTGCCCATTTCACTTTTTCTTAGCAGTTGAGTGCCATCTTACCACTCATAAAAATGGATTTGCTATGAAGATACCAAGGGTTATAAAGGAAGATATTTTTCTGAATTAATATTTTTAAATCTTGGCTATATTGTTAAATTTCATAACTTATACTCTAATAGTATTGTTTGATATATATATGTATATATTTTTTTAAAGATTTTATTTATTTATTTGGCAGAGAGAGATCACAAGTAGGCAGAGAGGCAAGCAGAGAGAGAGAGAGAGGAGGAAGCAGGCTCCCTGTGGAGCAGAGAGCCCAATGCAGGACTTGATCCTAGGACCCTGAGATCCTGACCCGAGCTGAAGGCAGAGGCTTAACCCACTGAGCCACCCAGGCACCCTTGTTTGATATTTTTAAAACTCAAAATATATCTTCATTATGGCTTACCAATTTTTATTGAGTGCTTCTAGTGAATTACAGTTTAATGACTTGGGGAATTGATTGTATAAATTACTAAAAATGAATGGAAATATAATTTGTTTTAAAACAAGTTATATAGGAAAATTGGTGTCATTATATATTAAACAGTTTTTGAATCAATAAGATTAGAAGAAACAACAAGTGTTGGCAATGATGCAGAGAAAGGGGAACCCTCTTGCACTATTTGTGAGCAGGCAAACTGGTGCAGCCACTTGAGAAAACAGTATGGAGATTCCTCAGAAAGTTAAAAATAGATCTGCCCTGGGCGCCTGGGTGGCTCAGTGGGTTAAGCCGCTGCCTTCGGCTCGGGTCATGATCTCAGGGTCCTGGGATCGAGTCCCACATCGGGCTCTCTGCTCAGCAGGGAGCCTGCTTCCTCCTCTGTCTCTCTCTGCCTGCCTCTCTGCCTACTTGTAATCTCTCTCTGTCAAATAAATAAATAAAATCTTTAAAAATAAAAATAAAAATAGATCTGCCCTGCACCCCTGCAATTGCACTACTAGGTATTTACCCAAAGGATACAAAAATACAGATTTGAAGGGGTATATGCACCGCAATGTTTATAGCAGCATTATCAACAATAGCCATACCATGGAGAGATCCCAAATGGCCATCAACTGATAAATGGATCAAGATGTAGTGTACACACACACACACACACACACACACACAGAGAATATTACTCAGCCATCAAAAAAAAAAGAAAAGAAAAGAAATCTTGTCATTTGCAATAACCTGGGTGGAGCTAGAGTGTATTATGCCAAGTGAAATAAGTCAGTCAGAGAAAGACAAATAGCATGTGATCTCATTCATATGTTGAACTGAAAAAAGAAAACAGATGAACATATGGGAAGGGGGAAAAGAAAAAAGGAGAGAGGGAGGCCACCTGGGTGGCTCAGTTGGTTAAGCACCTGCCTTCGGCTCAGGTCATGATCCCAGTGTCCTGGGATTGAGCCCTGCATCTGGCTCCCTGCTCAGCCTGAAGCCTGCTTCTCCCTCTCCCACTTGCCCTGCCTGTGTTCGCTCTCTTGCTATGTCCCTCTCTGTCTAACAAATAAATAAAATCCTAAAAAAAAAAAAAAAAGGTGAGAGAGAGGGAAAGAAACCATAGGAGACTTAACAATAGAGGAAAAACTAAGGGTTCATGGAGGGGAGGTGGGTGGGGGGTGGGCTAGATGGGTGATGGGTATTAAGGAGGAGGGCACTTGTTGTGATGAGCCCTGGATGTTGTATGTAAGTGATGAATCACTGAATTCTACTCCAGAAACCAATATGGGCGCCTGGGTAGCTCAGTGGGGTAAACCTCTGCCTTTAGCTCAGGTCATGATCTCAGGGTCTTGGGATCGAGTCCTGCATTGGGCTCCCTGCTCAGCAGGAAGCCTGCTTCTCTTTCTCTCTCACTCCCCCTGCTTGTGTTCCCTTTCTTGCTGTATTTTTCTCTGTTAGATGAATAAATAAAATCTTTTTTAAAAAATCTGAATAAAAATAGAAATTTCTCTCTGCTGCAGTAGTTCAGTTTGTTTAAAAATATTAAATATTGGGGGCACCTGGCTGTCTCAGTTGGTAGAGCATGTGACTCTTGATCTCAAAGTTGTGAGTTCAAGCCCACATTCAGTGTAGAGCTTACGTTAAAATTTTATATATATATATATAAATATATATAAATCATATATATATAAATATATTTATAAATCATATATATATATATATATATATATATATGATCTGATATAGTTGACTTACTGAAAAAGGAAGACATCACAAGAAGAAAAATTCTCTCTTTGGAAATAAATTGTTAAATTCCAAAACGCAGGGGTGCCTGGGTGGCTCAGTGGGTTAAGCCGCTGCCTTCGGCTCAGGTCATGATCTCAGGGTCCTGGGATTGAGCCCCGCATCGGGCTCTCTGCTCAGCGGGGAGCCTGCTTCCCCTCTCTCTCTCTGCCTGCCTCTCCATCTACTTGTGATTTCTCTCTGTAAAATAAATAAATAAAATCTTTAAAAAAAAAATTACAAAACGCATTATAAAATTTAGTTAATGATTGACTTTGAAAGCTGATATATTTGAACTTGAAAGTGTTTATTTTAACAGTTATCTTAACTGTTAATATCTTTTAAAATATACCTTATTGGTTTAATTCCTTCAATTTTCTCACCATCCTCACCACTTTTCTCACCAACCAAGTAAGTTGGAGGGAGTTTGTGTTTTGTTTTGTTGTGTTTGTTTTTAGTAAGCTTAATGCCCAACATGGGGCTTAAACTCACCTCCTTGAAGTCCAGAATCCCATGCTCTACCAACTGAGCCAGCCAGGCATCCCCAGAGTGGCACTTTTAAGGGGGGAGGTTTATTTGTAGCATCAACATGCAGGAAAAAGGAAATCATGAAAATATGCTAGCCAGCCAAATGCCTGTTTCAGCATGGAAGATAGCATAGTAAGATAAAAAGAGCACTGATTTCAGAGTCTAAAGGATCTGCTCTGTTATAATGCAGGATTATTGAAAGGCTTGAGTAAAATGTTTCTGAAAATATTTCATGACACTAGCACAAGCTGTGAAATGAAAGATGTCATTTTGCTTTGGGGGTAATAATGCTTATTCAGTTATTGCCACAGAACTATTTTTTTCATTTTCTGACTAGTGATCAGCAGAGGTGTCTTTATTGACTGTTTATTGACTTGAAAAATTCTGTGATTTTCTACCCTGTTGTTAATCAGGGAGTAAGTCTGGCAAGTAGTAGAAGGAAAGAAAAAGAGACAAATGTGGTAGGTCAGTATTTCCAAAAGAATGAATTGGTTTGGGGCGTCCATGTGGCTTGGTCTGTTGAGTGTCTGACTCTTGAGCTCTGCTCAAGTCTTGATCTCAGGGTTGTGAATTCAAGCCCCACACTAGGCTCCATCCTGGGTGTGAAGCCTACTTTAAAAAAAAAAAAAAAAAAGAATGTGTTGGTTCATAGTTCGTTTATAACATTTTGTTCATCCCTAAATAATGCAGAGATAATACAAAAAATAAAGTAACAATGTTTTGGCTTATTCTTGAATTGTGGTGAAAGTTTATCTTTAGGGTATAATTATTTTATCAAGATTTTATTTGTGGGGTGCCTGGTTAGCTCAGTTTTTAAGCGTCTGCCTTCAGCTCAGGTCATGATCCCAGAGTCTGGGATCAAGCCCCTGCATTGGGCTCCCTACTCTGCAGGAAGTCTGCTTCTCTCACTCCCACTCCCTGTGCTTGTGTCCCCTCTCCCCTCTCTTGCCGTCTCTCTCTCTCTCTCTCTCTGTCAAATAAATAAATAAAATCTTTAAAAAAAAAAAAAAGAAAGAAAGAAAAAAAAGATTACATTTATGTATTTTTTAGTGCAACCTTTTGTGATTTTTTTAAATATATTTTTTAAAGATTTTATTTATTTATTTGACAGACAGAGATCACAAGTAGGCAGAGAAGCAGGCAGAGAGAGAGGAGGAAGCAGGCTCCCCGCTGAGCAGAGAGCCCGATGCGGGGCTCGATCCCAGGACCCTGAGATCATGACCTGAGCTGAAGGCAGAGGCTTTAACCCACTGAGCCACCCAGGCGCCCCTGTGATTTTTTTTTTAATCCGTCAAAAACAATGAGTAAGTGAATCAGGTTGTGAGATACTTAATATTATAAACTCTATAAAGATCCATCTTTCATTCTTTCTTATACTTTCATTAATGCTTTGATTATCCTCCTTTTATACAGGACTTTGCTTCCCGGGCTAAACTGGCAGTTCAAAACCTAGTACAGAAAGTTGGATTTTTTGGAATTTTGGCCTGTGCTTCAGTAAGTGAATTGTATTAAAAGTGAGAAATTCTAATAAATGGTGGATTTATATTTTGACCCAATTTGTTTTTAAAGATAGCACACTTAGAAAAATAAAGATAACACACTTGAGTAAACAAAAATGTTATCACTTTTAATGAGTATGTAATTTTATTAATCATTCATCTTACTCATCAAATGAGCTATTTCTGTTGGATAGCTTCGTACCTTGTTTACTGACTTTTTAAACATTTCATCTTGCCATTGATGACTTTAGACCGAAATAGCTTGTTTCAGTAAGAATAAAAAAGATTTTAAAAAAGAAAGATAAAATTCATCCTTTCCATGAAGAACTTATAAAATGACGTGCATTTAACCAAATAAAATGACTTCATTCCTTCCAGAGTTATAGAGAGGTAGGCTTTTTCCAGAGTTTCAAGCATTAATTATAAGGAAGAATTCATATGAAACCTGTCTCAAGGGATATTTACAATTATCAAAGGAATCAAAACCTCTCGGGCAAAGTTAAGTGCATCTTTGGCTACAGTGAACTAAGAAGCCACATATGTCAAAAATGTAGTTAATGTCTCAAATTGCAGATTTGTAAAACTGACATTTATTGATGAGTTGGTTTTTATTTTGGTCCTTTTCTAACATAATAGAAACAGTTATATTTGAAATGGAACATTTTGAACAGAGTTTTCTTTGGTAGCCTGTGCGCAATTTTTGGCACTTCAGTGGTGGATTTCTCCAGTATAAGTAGGTGCATCTAGTTGATATGATGAAAACTGCATCTGTAAGTATAATTCACAAAATTATTGTCTACTGACACACAACTCCTTTATCCATTATGTACTAGAATATGAATAAATCTTTGAGTACTCCTGTCTTAGCAAAGCAAATGACCAGAAAAGAAGACAATTGGTGCCAAAATTTCTAATGGATGTGAACATTTTAGATACACTGTAAAATATACATGTGCCTTTGACCCTGGCAATTTAGAAATTTTTGTATTCTAAGTTTTCTTTTTAATGTTTAATATTTTATCATAATACTGACCTCAACTATTTGAGCAATTTATAAGTTAAGTTTATTGTAGTGTGATATAGTAGAAAGAGAATTGGTTTTGGCATTCCTATACCAGTTTTGCCTCTTATTAACTACATAACCTAGTCAGGTTACTCTCTTTGAACCCTGATTTTCTAATTTTTAAGATGGGGCAATAAGACACTCATTGTAAAGGCTGATGTGAGGATTTAAGAAAATGTATGTGAACTAACACAGTGCTTAGAACATAAAATGTTCCTTCATTTTTTATTGTTATTCATTAGCTTTGATTCAGTCACTGAGTGTTAGGAATAAAGAGATGAAAGATATTCCCTTTTCTCAAGGATGCTGAAGTCCAGTGAGGAAGACCGTTGAAATACAAGGATAAGTAGAAAGTGCCGTGGAAGTCAACAGAATGGGATTAAGCTGAGAGGCCTAATGGATAATAATGTCCTTACTTTAGAGGTTAAGTGAACAAGCATGACAGCCGTATTGCCTGAGTTGAAATCCTGCTCTGCTGTTAAAATCCTGCCATCCTGAATAAATTGTCAAACCTGTCTGTCTCACTTTTCTGTAAAGTGAGTGTAATGGCACCATATAACATTATTTTGAGATTAAATAAGTTGACAATGTAGAAATTTTAGAAAACTACTGAACAAGTCAAAGCATTCAAGAAAAATTAGCTTTCATTATTTGTGGGGAAAACACACAGTACCTTCAGTTTATTAAAATAAAATAGTATGTATTCTTTGGTACTCGTCTATCCATGTGTCCTCACTTCTGAAAATCCACTTTCTATACTAATCAGCCTTCTTTATATTTGACTAGGAATAGTCCCAATTGATAGATCAGTTTGGCCTTCTAGGAACTTTTTTCTAGAAAATTTTTGATACTTATCTTAAAGTGTTGAAAGCATATATAGTTCATTTAAGTTTATTAATTATTTTGTTAACATTCAAACTAAGATAAATAAAACTTCTAGTTGAGGGAAAGTTTCAAAGCAACTTAGTTCATTTAATCCCAGTCTTCCTTTCTGTGTATTTAGCCAGGAGTTGAAAAACAGGAATTAATAACATGCACATGAAACAATAAATTCACTGATTATATATGCTCTTCTGAGGGTATATAGCATACGCTGAGGTGTCCAACATGTTTAGCAAATTCTAATTTTTAATCTCTGCTTTACATCTTGTATACTTTAGATTAATTTCTATTTCAACATGAGGTAGAGCCTGATAATATAGCAAAATAATTAAAATTATAATCCATGGAGTTATGAAGGTCACATGAGAAAATACAAGAAATGATTAGTGTAAAGTTGTACAAATGGTATTGTTATTAACATGATTATAAGACAGATGAAATTGCATAAAACATTTGAATTTGGATGAGAAAAACAAAACTGAGTTATTGAATCCAAGTGTTATGAACAAAAGAATATTTGAATTCTAATTTAGTCATGGACTTATTTTTAAAAGAACATATGTGACAAATATCTTTTAAACAACTAGGCTTTTCTTTGAAATTTCAAAAATGAAATTATATAAATTAATTGGCTTCTGAATGGTTCTGCCGACTGCCACAAGGACAGAGTGCTTCTATGGGAGAAAAATAGATGAAGTGCTCAAAAGCAGCTTGTGGTTTCTTTGCATTTTTGCATGAAATTGTATTTCAGCATTCTTGAAATGTGGGAATGTTTGGAAAAGGTATTTGTTTTGAATCGTTTCTTTGTCTGGGACTGAGTATTCAAAACATCTGAATCTATGTGCTCATATTTCCACACTTGATTTTCTTTTTAAAATATATTACACAGTCCCACAGCCTTGGGCTGTCACACAAATGATGAGGCTTGTATGTGCAATATACAAATTATGAATTTTTTATGTTGAGGAATAAAAGCCCATTTCCACATAAATGTATTTGTGACTTTTGTAAGAATGTTAGCTGTAAAGATGTGAGTACTTTCTAGATAATATTCTATTTCAAGCTGAAGATTTTAGAGCCCTAGTAACTACTGAAATAAGCTTTTTCTTCATTTATACCTCACCTTAGACAGAGCTACCAAATGGCAGTGTGCTGAAAGGTATTAAATTCCTGCAGGTCCATTGGTTTTATCCAAATTCTAATGTGATTAAAAGAAAAAAATATATGGGGTGTTAGCTATAAATAATAAAAGCAAAAGGACAGCTGGGTTTGCTTTGAACAGCAGCCTGAAATGAATATGAGACCCAACTTACAGAAACGTTAGAATACTTGCCTAACCTTCTGAACAGCCTAGTGATGAGGGAACCTATACCTGTCTTTGCAGTGAAAGCAAGGCTTAAAGCATGATTCCCCATACCTGTAAATCGTAAGATTAATCTGTTCCTTGGATTATATATTTTAACTTTTTTTCTTAGATTCCAAATCCTCTATTTGATCTGGCTGGAATAACATGTGGACACTTTCTTGTACCTTTTTGGACTTTCTTTGGTGCAACTCTGATTGGAAAAGCAATAATTAAGATGCATATCCAGGTAATTATACCCTTTGATTCACTGCCTAATGATGAGCCCATTAAAAGGCATTAAAACTTAATTTCTTTGCTCATTCCAGTATGAATTGTTAATATTTTGGTTTTGCTTCTTTTGGTTGGTAACTTACTGTGTTATTTAACCATGTCATTTGGAAGTTAGTGAATTTGGTACAAATTTTTCCTGTGCCTGTTGGAAAATTGTGACCCTTTAAGACTTTTCTTCTTGTTTTCTTTCTTTCCTTCTTTTTCCTCCCTCTTTTCCTGTCTTTCTTTATTTCACTTTTTGCCTTGTGAAACTGTTCCTCCAAGACTGTTACCAACCAAAAATAGCGTTCCTGTATAGGAAAATGCATGTCATTTTCACATACATAGTCTAAAAATTTCACATTTTTACTGACCATGAGCTGAGAGAAAATGGCCTTTCACTAATTCTACTTTTCTTTCATACCCCCCCAATAATACTTCCTCTCAAGGCATCAATGTCCTTTACAGAAAACCAGCCAGATGTTAGTGTGGGAGAGAATGGGGAAGAAAGGGGTCTCTGAAGAGGTGAAGAGCTGTGGGTTGTGGTTAGAGAAGTGAGAATCTGCTATTGTTCAAAGCCAGTCTTAACAAAAGCCCTAGGATAGAGGTATGTATATATATGAATAGAGGAGAGAGAATGAAGGGAAATGAATAGGTGATTCTAGGACTGTGATATGAATTGTTTCCTTTTAAAAGGGCAGATCTCACTAGAAGAAAACAAAATTAACCTGAATAGAATTTCTTAACCAGTGAGGTTTGCAGCACAGAGGCATATACCAAATGAAAGACAAGAGCAGTGAGTAATATCTGCCCTGGACTGATATCTTCAAAATTAAAAGCCCTTTTGTCCCAGGTTTCTTCTTAACACCTTTCTACCTTTAGTTCTTAGGGAAGAATGAGACAGGAAAACTTGAGCTGCTTTTACATGCCCAGTTTCTAATGTTATATTTTGGCATTTGGGATGAGTTTAGTGAGCCTATCCTCTGCTCCCCTGCCATGGTAATCACTCAGTATTCCAAGGGCATTACTCCTTCAAGGAATATATTTTCTCTCACTTATATTAAGTATATTGTTCAATGAAATTAGTTTTTTAATGTTAGAATGCTATTTACTTTGGTAAACATTATAATACCATATTAGAATTTTTAAAATAATAAAATACTATGGGAGTAGTAGATTATTTTGCAGTATAACAGAAGATAATTTTTTTCTTTGATCTTTTCAGTTCTTTCTGGGGAAGAAGGCAGCTAACATTTTGTTTTTTAAAAATAAAAAATTTTCCCTTGGGGAAAAAAGAATTTTCCCTTGAAAGTATTAATACCTAAGAAATTATAACAGATTATTTTAATTCTGTTTATAATAGTAACTTCTCTGAGAATCCATAAGCTTTATGTACCCAGCTTTGTGTAGTAACTTTCTGTATGAATTTAGTAAAATTTATTATGCTAGGAGTATAATATAGGGATAGGTCATGCAACTTATCAGATTTTTCATTACAGAATATTAAAAATAGTATATTTTTAAACATTCTCAGTTTTTTTCAAGTTATAATATTTTTTAAAGATACAGGGTTGTTTTTTTTTTTTTTAAATATTTTATTTATTTATTTATTTGACAGACAGAGACCACAGGTAGGCAGAGAGGCAAGCAGAGAGAGAGGAGGAAGCAGAGAGCTGAGCAGAGAGCCTGAGGCGCGGGTCTCAATCCCAGGACCCTGAGATCATGACCTGAGCTGAAAGCAGAGGCTTTAACCCACTGAGCCACTCAGGCGCCCCTCAAGTTATGATAATGTTTAAGTTTTTTTATATGGTACTTCACATTTTAAAGCACTTAATGTTTGTGTGTTGATTTTATTATAATCCTCGGACAGAAAAATGACTACTCTGTTTTATAATTGTCACACTTAGAAGGTTAATAAGTAAAGTAAGGAACAGCTGGAATTTGAACCCATGTCTTCTGGCTTCAAGTTCAGTGTTCTTTCCATTTTTTTGCATTGCCTTCTAAACTATAAATTATTTATGTGATTAAGGAAACTGAACTGTTTAAAGCCTGCTATTTATCAGGACCTGTGCCAGGCAGTGTGCATTGGTCATCTCAGAACAATCCCGTGAGATAGTTATTATACATATTTCATACATATGGGAATTGAGTGTTAGAGAAGATAAAATACATGGCTAAAGCCCTGGAATTGAAACCAAACTCTATACATTCAAAGCCATACCCTGTATCTGTGTGGAACAAGAAAAAGAAAGCCAAAATCTTTCTGTTTCTGAAAGCAGAGAATCTGCATTCCTTCACTAAACTGAGACCATGGGATATGTTTTCTGTGTTCCATTTTACCATGGAGACATAGTTTTTAAAGGCATGTCACTTGATGTACATCCAGATGTAGCTCAGAGTGACAAACATTTCTCATTCTTTGGGTAGGCAATCGTAGTGCATAATATAAATGTTTTAACTATTTCTGAAGTAATCAGAAGGAAACCACACACAGATTTTTCTCTCATCTAATAGTAAACCCATCTTCTGGTTCTTTTCCCTTTTTTTTTCAGCCTAAAGTAAACAGCCAAAAATACTGTTTTTATTCATATCTTGCTATTTGTTAAACTTCCCCTAAAAATTTCAAATTAGCCCACCTAATAATGTTAGATTGGGAGTTCCAAACTCAGTACATTTATACTCAATACTTTACATAATCCTATAACTTACATATCATGTATATTGTTTATTGCCTCTTTATCTTTCCACCACAGACACATACACAGAAATATAAGCTCCATGAAGGTGGAGAATTTAGTCTTTGACTCACTGAGTATTCTAGTGCCTAGAATATCATCTGGCATGTAGTAGACATTCAGTAAATTTAAGTGATCTGTACATTCAACATGGGTCTCAAACTCCCAGCCCTGAGATCAAGAGTCACATGCTCTACCAGCTGAGCCAACCAAGGTGCCCCACTCAGTAAATTTGGGTGTTGTTGTTGTTTTTTAAGATTTTATTTTTTTTTAAACAGAATCTTTTTTTTTTTTTAATTTTATATATTTATTTGACAAAGATCACAAGTAGGCAGAGAGGCAGGCAGAGAGAGAGAGGAGGAAGCAGGCTCCCTGCTGAGCAAAGAGCCCGATGCGGGGCTTCATCCCAGGACCCTGGGATCATGACCTGAGCCGAAGGCAGAGGCTTTAACCCACTGAGCCACCCAGGCGCCCCAAGATTTTATTTTTTTGAAAGAGAGAGAGAGCAAGTGTGAGCTGGGGAAGGGGAAGAGGGAGAAGGGAAGAGAGAATCTCAAGCAGACTTCATGCTGAGTGCAGGGCCCCACACAGTGCTTGATCGCACAATCATGAGATCATGAACCAAACCAAAACCGAGAGTTAGATGCTCAACTGACTGAGCCACCCAGGCACCCTGCCTCATCCAGTAAATTTTTAATAAATGAATTTAAGATTTTTTGTTCCATCGAAGGACTTTCTTTTATAGATAGTTTCTTCTTTGTTCATTCTGGCACTGTTAGTTCCCTGCACCCATATCTTTTTTTCCCCCCCTACTCAACCCTTTCCTCTGCTAAAGGTTAAGTGGGCTGTTTGGTGATCGGTGTTTTTGTTTATTTGGTAGAATCCCCACTCAGACCTCTAGCCTGAATGAGATGAGACATAAGTTCTTAAATATCTGGCACATTATGTCTTGCCCAGCACAGTGAATTTTCAAGCTGTTACATATAAAAAGAAAGTCTTGTTTTGTTTTCAGGCAATGGAATTATGCAATTATCTGGGCATTGGCTTATTTTCAATGTTAGGAAATGATGGTAGGGAAAACTCATGGTGATGAAATCACTGAGAGGCAAACTCTTAGTTCTAATTCTTAGTGAAAGATATATAGCTCCAATAACTGGCTTTTATGGAAACTAGAAGGACCCCCATATAGTAATGCTTTTTCTCCCTAAATGATCTGTAATAATTGTCTTGTTAGTTTCATAATCTTTATACACCGTTTATATAACACTGTTGTGAAATCATCATCCATCTTGTAACTCTTTTTGACATGTGCTTGCTTTTTTCATGAGATAGGTAGTATCTTTTTAAAATCAATAGATACATAAACAGGGACACCTGGGTGGCTTAATTGACTCTTGGCCCAGGTCATATTCTCAGGGTCGTGGAGTTGAGCCCCAGTTCAGGCTCCACACTCAGCACAGAATCTGCTTGTCCTGCTTCTACTGCTCCCCCAGCAGTATTTATTTATTTTAAATAAATAAAACTCAAAACGAAACAAAACAAAAAAACATAAACAAACACCAAAAAAGACTGAACTTTTCTTTTTAGTCTTACTTCCTTACATAGATCCAGCTATCCGGCTGCCAACGTCTCTGTTAACGCTAGGACATTTCTTAAGAAAATGTCATTGCCTTATTAGTCTATTATCTGAAATAATATGTTTTAGTCTAATTTAGCTACTTTCCTGAGATTCATGATGGGTAGATAAAAAGAAGTCTATCATTTATTTCTCTTCCCTCCCTTTTGGTTGCATAGGCTCAAGTTATTATTATTTTTTTTTTTTTAAAGATTTTATTTATTTATTTGACAGAGAGAAATCACAAGTAGACGGAGAGGCAGGCAGAGAGAGAGAGAGGAAGCAGGCTTCCTGCTGAGCAGAGAGCCTGATGCGGGACTCGATCCCAGGACCCTGAGATCATGACCTGAGCCGAAGGCAGCGGCTTAACCCACTGAGCCACCCAGGCGCCCTCAAGTTATTATTTGACAAGCAATAACAAAAATGTCAGCAGGCATCATCAGAAATTTGGAGAGAATCTAGAATTACTCATATTTGATAAGAGAGTTATTATCAGTCCTTTAGAGCTAAACTTTAATATCACCTTGAATCTCTAATTAATCGTACTTATTTGACATTTCTTTTCTCTGAACTCGTAGAATACATTTTTACTACTAATGTCATGTATAGTTCTTTTTTTTTAAGGTTTTATTTATTTATCTGACAGAGATCACAAATAGTTAGAGAGGCAGGCAGAGAGAGAGGAGGAAGCAGGCTCCTTGCTGAGCAGAGAGCCCGATGCAGGGCTCAATCCCAGGACCCTGGGATCATGACCTGAGCCGAAGGCAGAGGCTTTAACCCACTGAACCACCCAGGCACCCCGCTTTTTTTTTTTTTTTAAAGAAACTTATTGGGGCGCCTGGGTGGCTCAGTGGGTTAAGCCTCTGTGTTCAACTCAGGTCATGATCCCAAGGTCCTGGCATTGAGCCCCACATTGGGCTCCCTGCTCAGTGAGCAACCTTCTTCTCCTTCTCCCTCTGCCTGCTGCTCCCCTTGCTTGTGTGCGCTCTCTCTCTCTCTCTCTCTGTCAAATATATAAATAAAATATTTTTTAAAAAAAGAAAAGAAAAAGGTTTATAAGGGCACAGGGTGGCTGGGTGGCTCAGTCAGTTAAGCAGCTGCTTTTGTCTTGGCTCATGATCTTGAGCCTTGTGTCAGGCTCCCTGCTCAGTGGGGAGTCTGCTTGTCCTTCTCCCTCTACCCCTCACCCAAACTCATGGTCTCTCTCACTCTGCTCTCTCTCAAATAAAATAAAATCTTTTAAAAACTAATTAATTAATTCTTAATTATCCTTAATTAAACAAATAAATGATTATTAATTAATTAATTAATTCAGGGCTGAGTGCCTGAGTGGCTCAGTCATTTGAGCATCTGCTTTGGCTCTGGTCATGGTCTCAGGATCTTGGGATTGGGTCCTGCATAGGGCTGTCTCCTCAGGGCAGGAAGTCTGTTTCTCCCTCTCCCTCTGCTCACTCCTATTCTTTCTCTCTCTCTCTCTCTCTCTCAAATAAGTAAAATCTTAAAACAAAAATTCTTCAGGACATTGAAGAAGTGTCCTTTACATTTCATGTCCCCTGAAAATCTGTAAGAATGCCTTATATTATTTTGAACATTTTCAACTAACTGAGTTGAAGATATTTGCTACCTTTTAGCACTAAAGACATCTTTATTTAAAAGGTAAGTTATCAGGGCGCGTGGGTGGCTCAGTGGGTTAAAGGCTCTGCCTTCAGCTCAGGTCATGATCCCAGGGTTCTGGGATCGAGCCCTGCATCAGGCTCTCTGCTCAGCAGGGGAGCCTGCTTCCTCCTCTCTCTCTGCCTGCCTCTCTGCCTACTTGTGATCTCTGTCTGTCAAATAAATTAATTTTTTTTTAAAAAAAAAGGAAGAAAAAAAAAAAGGTAAGGTATCAACATCTTTAATTAATGGAGACTACCTCAGTGACACCACACTGAAAATGATCCAGGTCTGATAAAGATTCTCAGTAACCTGTTGATGTTTTTGCTTGTACAATAAGTCTAAAAGTCCAAGATCACCCAGAATCTAAGAATGGAACTTTAATATTAACTTCAACAAACTTTCTATAAAGGATGTATAGGCTTTTCAGGATCCTCTAGATTAGATTTAGTCCAGACTCATGTCCTTAGGCTGATCAGCTTTAATTTCAGTAGTGGGGGCTATATGGGAACCCATGACTTTAGTTTGTGTGCTCCATTCTTTTTTTTTTTTTTTTTAAATATTTTATTTATTTATTTGTCTCAGAGAGAGAGAGAGAAAGAGAGTATGCCAGCACAGGCAGACAGAGTGGTAGGCAGAGGCAGAGGCAGAGGGAGAAGCAGGCTCCCCGCCGAGCAAGGAGCCCGATGCGGGACTCGATCCCAGGACGCTAGGATCATGACCTGAGCGGAAGGCAGCCGCTTAACCAACTGAGCCACCCAGGTGTCCCTGTGTGCTCCATTCTAAGATACACATACATGTGGAATGTTCACTCAGCCTTGGGTTTCATGACTCCCATTTTTCCCTCAGACATGGTCACGTATCCTGTAAGACTAGAGCTGTGCTTAAGGAAAAACATCTTTAAAATACAAAGTAGGTAGCATTTGTTAGGCAAGTGGTGTTTTTAGTATTTTTTTTTAAAGAATTTTTAAAAATTGTAATTGGGGCAGCAGCTCACCTTTTTAATAAACTCTTACCAGAATTATGAATTTATATTGAGGTTTTTTTTTCTTTTCTGATAACAGAAATACTTATTTTAACTGGTATTTTCTCTACAGAAAATCTTCGTTATAATAACATTCAGCAAACACATAGTGGAGCAGATGGTGGCTTTCATTGGGTGAGTAATTCTTTGTGGATTAATATTAATGTCATCACTGTTCAAATAGAAAAAAAAGTATAAAAGATTTTATTGGGACAGAATTTTTCTAATACCTTTTTATTTTTTGAGAAGGAAAAATCTTTTGCCCTGTTATTAGTTAGATTGAAGACTTTCTTACCCTACAGCTGGGAAAGGTCAAGTTCAGATAATCCTTACTTAATTTTAGATTTTTAATTAAATTTTAATTTTAAAGTCATATAATTCTTGATTTAAAAAAAGCTTTGGCGGGGGGTGCCTGGGTGGCTCAGTGGGTTAAAGCCTCTGCCTTCCGCTCAGGTCATGATCTCAGGGTCCTAGGATTGGGCTCTCTGCTTGGCGGTGAGCCTGCTTCCTCCTCTCTCCCTTTCTGCCTGCCTTTCTGCCTGCTTGTGATCTCTCCTTGTCAAAAAAATAAATAAAATCTTAAAAACAAGAAAAAAAGGTTTTTTTAAGATTTTATTTATTTGTCAGAGAGAGGGAGAGAGAGTGAGCACAGGCAGACAGAATGGCAGGCAGAGGCAGAGGGAGAAGCAGGCTCCCTGCCGAGCAAGGAGCCCGATGTGGGACTCGATCCCAGGATGCTGGGATCATGACCTGAGCCGAAGGCAGCTGCTTAACCAACTGAGCCACCCAGGCATCCCAAAACAAGAAAAAATTTTAAAAAATTTTAAAAGCTTTGGAGTTTGAGACTGTTGATCCACCAAAGAAATAAATTCTCTTTATATAAAAGACATCTGTGTATTATTACAGTTTAATGGTGCTTTAGTACAATGTTGTGATTTTTAGCTAAAATTCGTTGTCAGAAGCACAGTTGCGTTTAATTTAAATACAAATCTTACATAAAATATTAATATTTCATTAAAGAAGTAATCATAAGATGGTGTATAATATTACAAAATATGTCAGTTGTGAACCTGTTACTTCACTAGAGAAAAATCAGGCCATTTTAAAAGGCTAGACTTTCCATAGCTTTTATTTTTGTGTTTATAGAAGTAAGATTAGTTTTAACTTCTGCTTCAAATGATAATGTCACAAATTTGTGGAGTGGACTTTGATAAAATAGTAAAGAAAGACTCTGTTGGGTTGTTGTTGTTTTTTTTTTAAAGATTTTATTTATTTATTTGACAGAGATCACAAGTAGGTAGAAAGGCAGGCAGAGGTTAGCGGGGAAGCAGACTTCCCGCTGAGCAGAGAGCCCGATGCTGGACTTGATTCCAGGACCCTGAGACCACAACCCAAACCAAAGGCAGAGCACCAACCCACTGAGCCACCCAGTAGCTCCTCTTTTTTAGGTTAATCAAGTTAATTATCGACTAGAATGGGAATACTATCAGATAATGAAACTTTTTAATGCATTTTTGTTTTTTATTCAGTGTTTATAGGTGAGAGCCTTTCTTTTCATTTAATAATTTAACTGCCCAAAGGTGCCTGACTGCCTCAGTCTGTAGAGCATGTGACTCTTGATGTTGGGGTTGTGAGTTCGAGCCGCACATTAGGTATAGGGATTACTTAAAACTAAAAAAATTTAAAATTAAAAAAAGCTTCATTGCCTGATGGTAGAAGGTACCCCTAGTGTACCTTCTTAAAAGCCATTTATAAAACAAAATGCTTAGAAGAATTTTTGCTGTTTTAAAAAAATTGCCATTTGGAGGTGAGTTCATGAGTATTAGTCTTATTATTATTATTTTTTAAGATTAGTGTATTTATTTGAGAGAGAGAGCATGAGTGAGAGAGCACAACCAGGGGGAGCAGCAGAGGGAGAGGGAGAGCAGACTTTCCACCAAGCAGGGAGCCTGATGTGGGGCTCTATTTCAGAACCCTGAGATTGAGTCACATGCTCTACAGGCTGAGCCTCCCAGGTTCCCCTAATTTTATTATTCTTTAAACCATACATTATATATTTATACTCTTTTATATATGTTTTATAATAAAATAGTATTTGATATTTTCTATTATGGTTTTAATGTAATAATTGATGAAAAACGTGTTCTTGAGAATAAACTCAGTGGGGCCAATTATTGGTTTTATTGCCTCCTAAGCTTCTGATTATAAATGTGGATTATAGCTTGTCCATTAGAATTTAATTATTCCAGTTTTTTGTTCTCTGGATTCTTACAAATAAATTGGTTTACAAGTCAACATACATCACATTCAGAAAGAAATATTCTTGTTCCTTATTTTCTAAACACAAAGAAGATATTTCATCTGTTTTTAGAGTTATTATTCCATCTCTAGAATTCCGAAGGACCTAGAGCTGACTCCTGTACAAACCCCCAAGTTACAGCGGTGACTGTGGATGTAACACTGTACATTCTCTTCTCCTGTTGCTATGCTGAACATTTATAAGAGAAAGTTTTTCAGGGTTCCTGGTGACTCAGTCAGTTGGGCATCTCACTCTTGGTTTCAGTTCAGGTCATGATCTCCTGGGTCATGCGGTGGAGCTTCTCAGTAGACTCCATGCCAGCGGGAAGTCTGCTTGAAGATTCTCTCCATCTGCGCCTTTCCCCTCAATTGCGTGCATGCTTGCATGCGGGCATTCTCTCTCACTCTCTCTCTCTTTGTAAAATAAAGTAATTAATCTTAGAAAAGGTGAGGGGGAAGTTTTTCAGCAATTTATACATATTCACCACTACTACCTTCGTGTCACCATCCTTTGGAATTTCTAAAAAGTTAAATTAGGCAACTACCTATCATTTCTACCCACATCAAGTTATGTTCCTTTCCCATCTGTTCTCCATACTACAGTTAGTAACCTTTAAAAGTATTAATGGAGCATGTCATCACCACTGTCCTTACCCCCGAGCTCCTCATCTTCTTGAAACCCTTAAATTGTTTTTTCCTTCTTAGATAAAGCTAAAACTCCTGAACATGGTCTAGAGAGCCTTGCATGATGTATCCCCTATAATTTCCCTTTCTTGAGTCTCCCATCAGTGGTCTTTACTTGCTTGTGGTTTTTCCTTTGCCTAGTTCAGGGTTTTGTTTCTTTTCTTTCTTTCTTTCTTTCTTTCTTTCTTTCTTTCTTTCTTTCTTTCTTTCCTTTTCTTTCTTTCTTTCTTTCTTTCTTTCTTTCTTTCTTTCTTTCTTTCTTTTAAGATTTTATTTATTTGAGAGAGAGCATGAGCAGGGGGAGGGGTAGAGGGAGAAGAAGAAGCAGACTCCCTGCTGAGCAGGGAGCCCTATGCCACCTCAATCCCAGGACCCTGAAATTATGACCTGAGCCAAAGGCAGATGCTTAACCAACTGAGCCACTCAAGCACTCCAGTTCAGGGTTTCTTTACCTTTGTACTTTTGACATTTTTAGGTCAACTAATTCTTTGTTATGGGGACTGTCCTGTGCATTGTAAGATATTTAACTGCAACCTGTCCTCTTACTCACTAGATACTAGTAGTATCTCCCAGCCATGATAATCAGAAATGTCTGCAGACATTACCAAATGTCCTAATGCACATATACCTTCACTACCACCACCAACCTCACTCAGAACCATTGACCTAAATAATGTCATTCATTCATTCATTCTAAGTAGGTTCCATGCCCAGCACAGAGCCCAATGCAGGGCTTGAACTCATGACCCTGAAATCAAGGGTCATGAGTTCAAGCCCTGATCTGAGATTAAGAGTTGGACACTTAACCAGCTGAGCCACCCAGGCGACCCTAGATAACATTTTTTAGATTTCAACTATTACGTTAACAAAATGCCTTCCCAGGATGCCTGGATGGCTCAGTGGGTTAGAGCCTCTGCCTTCTGCTCAGGTCATGATCTCAGGGTCTTGGGATCAAGTCCCGCATTGGGTTCTTTGCTCGGCGGGGAGCCTGCTTCCTCCCCTCTCTCTGCCTGCCTCTCTGCCTGCTTGTGATTTCTGTCTGTCAAATAAATAAATAAAATCTTTAAAAAAAACAAAACAAAACAAACAAACAAACAAAAAAAAAAACAAAATGCCTTCCCTAACTAAATTAGATATCCTCTTTTTCCTAGAAAATAGGGACGTTTGTTCATAACAGCATGTATTGCATGCACTGACAGTTGTGTTTTACATTTATATTTGAGGGTATATGATTATTATCTTTCTGCTAACTACTTTCCCTAATCTGTTAGCTTCTTTCTGGCCAAGGCCATGCCTAGTTTTGTTCACTATTGTCTCTGTAGCACCTGGCTTCTTGATTGACATCTAACAGGTGCTTGGTAATTATCTAGTGAATATAATGAACACATGATATCCAAATAAAGCTCTGGCTAATAAAAATAAGCATATCATTTCACAGCCCAGAATCTTCTATTTCCCCAGCCTTTGGAGTTTCTGAAAAGTTATATTACTTATCTACAGTAGATAGAAATAAAAGAGTTTTTATAATCTTAGGCCAACATTTTAAGATTAGAATTTCTTAACAGTTTTCAAAAACAGTAATTTCTTCCCTTTGTTATCTCATCTAGCACACTGTTTCAAAAAAATCCAGTGATTAATTCTTTATTTTTTTTTTTTAAGATTTTATTTTTAAGTAATCTCTATACCCAACATGGGACTTAAACTCATAACCCCAAGATCAAGAGTTGTATGCTTCCCCAACTAAACTGGCCAGAGGCCCCAGTGATTTTTTTCTTCTTTTTTTTAAGATTTTATTTTTTGAGAGAGAGAGAGCATGCATGAGAGTAGGGGCAGAGGGAGAAGCAGACTCCCCACTGAGCAGGGAGCCAGATGTGGGGCTCAGTCCCAGGACCCTGGGATCATGACCTGAGCCAAAGGCACTCAACCAACTGAGCCTACCCAGGGGCTTCTGATTCTTCCTTCTTAAAGATGGTTTTGCATAAAGTCATTCTGAGATAGTCAAGACCTGCTAGAATCTAGTTTTTATTGAATTAAATGGGTGGTGTCTTATTTTTTAAATAGTTTTTAGGAGATTGATACTGGAATGTCCTGATATCCTCATCTTTTCCCCAGTGCTATCTACAGGGATTACCTCATCAATTTCTTTTGATGAGACAGTGTATTAAACGGTATAAATAATCAGATTTAGCACATGATAATAATTCTTTATTAGCAGACACCAGTGGGTATATTTTTCATATTTGTCAGGAATAACATTATCTTTTAATCATATTCTCCAGTTGAGCTTGACATGATTTGTTTTCCTGTATTTTGAAGTAGGAAATGCTTTTAAATACAAGTGTTCAGGGGCGCCTGGGTGGCTCAGTGGGTTAAGCCTCTGCTTTTGGCTCAGGTCATGATCCCAGGGTCCTGGGATTAAGCCCCACATCGGGCTCTCTGCTCCACAGGGAGCCTGCTTCCCCCCACCCATGCCTGCCTCTCTGCCTACTTGTGATCTCTGTCAAATAAATAGATAAAATCTTAAAAACAAATAAATAAATATAAGTGTTCAAATGATAATTAATAAATAGACTCACTAAGCCTAGACTGAAAATTAAGTTAAACAAGGAGAATGAATTTTTAGTAGACATAAATTTATTTTTACATATCATAATAGTTTAGCAATCTATTTCAGAAAAGAGAAGAATAGTTAAATTGATTCCCTAGACCCATTGTTGAGTTGAACTGAAAATAGTGCCTGTAGTTTGCTATAATAACATTATCCTTTGATTGTTGTCTCATTACACTATTAAACTATAAATGGTTTAGCAGTTGATCAAACTAAACTAGTAAAGTTTGGAATACAGCCTTTTGAAGGATATTAAGAACTATACACCCACAATTAAGGGAGTGGTGAATTACCATTGTAGTGGAAAAAATCAAAAGACAAGACCAAAAAGTCAGCAACAATTGAAATTTAAAAATGATGAGATACTAAAAAAGGAAGAATGAAAAATGAACCCCAATAGTAAAGGAGAGCTAGGGAGTAGAATATAAAAAGAGAGTACAGCCTTTGAACAAAAGAAATTGAGATTTGAGTATGAACTCTGCCCCAGACCAGTTATTTAACTTCTCTCTGCATCCACTTCTGTTTGCTCTTTTTTCTTTTCTTTCTTTTTTTTTTTTTTTTGAAAGATTTTATTTATTTGACATAGAGAGAGACAGTGAGAGAGGGAACACAAGCGGGCGAGTTGGAGAGGGAGAAGCAGCTTTCCCTTGAGCAGGGAGCTGGATGCTGGGCTTAATCCGAGGACCCTGGGATCATGATCATGACCTGAGCCAAAGGCAGACACTTAACTGACTGAGCCACCCAGGCATCCCTATTTGCTCTTTTTTCAAACAATACGTTTCTTTTCTTTCTTTCTTTTTCTTTTTTTTTTTTAAGATAGATTTATTTATTTAATGAGAGAGAGCAAGCAGAGGGGAGGGAGGGAAGCACCAGAGGGAAAGGGAGAGAGACTATCCCCAGCAGACTCCTGTTTTGATAACTTAGTATTGATAAGATAATTTTATCTAGGACCAGATTCGGGCAGATTTTCATCACAGGTATGCCAGGCCAACTGCCCACTACCATCACACCGTCCCTGGTAGTGAGTTAGTGTTGACCATTACATCTCTGGTGCTGTGTTTTAGTATTAATTTTACCGAGGTATGACTGCTATACTGATGACTGAAGGAAATACTCCTTTCCAAAGGACTTCTAGTCTTTTTTTTTTTTTTTTTAAGATTTTATTTATTTATTTGACAGAGAGAGATCACAAGTAGGCAGAGAGGCAGGCAGAGAGAGAGGAGGAAGCAGGCTCCCCACTGAGCAGAGAGCCCGATGCAGGACTCGATCCCAGGACCCTGAGATCATGACCTGAGCCGAAGGCAGCGGCTTAACCCACTGAGCCACCCAGGCGCCCCTAGAACTTATAGTCTTAATGTAAGTAGGGAGTGGCCCTGCTAAATATGATACCCTAAGTATACCCTTGGCCTTTGGTATTTTTAGTACAGAATGTCATTCTATGACAGTCCTAATGTTCCAAAGAGAATATAAGCCCTACCTTCAAAATTTACTGTAATTTTACAAGTAAATAGTTACCTTCCCTCAACTAGAAATAGTAATTAGATTTATTTCTTGGATAGTTCTGGAAAGTTCACTAGTGTCATTAGGTTTAGGGAAAGGTATCTCTCTTTTCCTAAATCAAAGTGTTTGTCTAGTTAAAAATGGAAATCTGGGGGCGCCTGGGTTGCTCAGTAGGTTAAAGCCTCTGCCTTCAGCTCAGGTCGTGATCCCAGGGTCCTGGGATCGAGCCTGGCATGGGGCTCTCTGCTCTGCGGGGAGCCTGCTAACTCCTCTCTCTCTCTCTGCCTGTCTCTCTGCCTGCCTCTCTGCCTACTTGTGATCTCTGTCTGTCAGATAAATAAATAAAATCTTTACTACAAAAAAAAAAAAATGGAAATCTGAACAGATAAAATGAGTCAGTTTTATATTCCGAAAGATGTTAGAATACAGATTATAGCCTTGAGAGAAAGCCTTTTGGTTTATAGTATATTTGGCAGGGAACAGAGAAAAGATTCTGAAAAAAAGATTAGGCGTGTAATAGAGTTTTTCACTATTTGGTGTCTTAGGTTGAAATAAGTCAAGGGGACAGAACCAAAGAAAGAGAGAACTTCAGAGCCTCAAAGGCATTATATTTGTTTTAGTCTTTTTTTTTTTTTATAAGATTTTAAATTAATTTTTATTTAATTTTAGACTTTCTCCAATGAGAGAGACCTGGACATATTTCTTAAAGAGCATGACCAAGTCTAACATTAAAATCATGATTAAAAGGACATGTTCCAGTATTCTCACCAAATAGAGGATAAGAATTCCCAGAAAATAACATTAAGCTTATGACTCGTAACAAACCATATGCAGAACATTGGCTCATTGTCAGGTTGCCAGGGTCTTATTGGAAGACAAAGTCCCTAGTTTTACCACACAGGAAAGTAACTCAATCATTGAACTTAGGGTGGGGGTTGGCTGGAGCAGGGACTTTTTACCAGATACAGAATGTTCCATGCTCTTTGCTGTCTCCTATTTGTGAGTTAACTTGATGTTTGACCTCAGAGTCGGACTTGCCTGTGGCAAGAGAGATCATTTTAACCAGTGAGTAATTAAGTTCTTGAATCTTAACAATGTTTCTTGTTCCTTTCTTTGTAACAAGTGGTCGGAATAAGCTATGTTAGTCTGGACTTTTTCTTCTACAGAAAGAAAATCTATTTCTTTCTTTCTTTCTTTCTTTCTTCCTTTCTTCCTTTCTTTCCTTTCTTTCCTTTCTTTTTATTTATTTATTTGACAGGCAGAGATCACCAGTAGGCAGAGAGATAGGCAGGGGGCGGGGAAGCTTCCCCACCTAGCAGAAAGCCAGATGCAGATCCCAGGACCCTGGGATCACAACCCGAGCCCAAGGCAGAGACTTTAACCCACTGAGCCATCCAGGTGCCCCAAATCTACTCTTTCATTTTTAAAATATAAAATAGTTAACACAGTTGATTCTCTTTAACTTTGTTCACTATAAAATAATCAGAAAAGGTAATGGAGGTGTCAGAATACACAATACTTGTATTAACTGAAAAAGGATATATTAAGTTTTAACACTGCAACTGTGGAGACTCAAGTTGTATACAGACTTTAACACAATCTTCTGCAATTTAGGTGGAAAATTCCTTCCTTTTCATGTCCTTTAACTGTAATTTGTTATCTTCTCTTTTGACACTTACCTATTCTATATTTTACTGGGAGGCAACATAGCTAAGGATAAAGCAGGAACTCTGGAGTTAGACTGTATGAGAAATTGTCATTGTATTAGGAAGTTACTATTGACCATAATTAGAACATTTCTGTAGAATGATGAAAACTAAAACTGAATTATATTGTATTACATAGAATTGTTGGTTAAAGGAAAAGGCAGGTCAGGGTCATGCCTGACACATTGTACGTGTTCTATAAATATTTGTCGATTCATGAATTCATTCATTATTAGGAGAGACCTCTGAGTATTTTTAGGCTGAGGGAAAGACTAGTAAAGAACTAGAGATGGAAAAAATAAATGAAAAAAGGGAAGGATGTGGGTTGGAAATTAGCATTTAGTAAGAACCTATGGTGCCAGATGCTTTACATATATTTTTATTGAATATGTATAACAAAACCTATAAGGTACTATCGCTATATAGATGAGGAAACTGAAACACACAGAAGTTAAATTCATATAAATGCAAGAGTTGGAGATAGGATCCAAGAAATAAGATCAAAAGCCTAAGTGGATTGATTATTTCCTTAACCACTTCTTCCTTCAAAACTAGAGTAAAGATTCCAAGATCTTTTGAAGTAGAAAAGAGGAATTGAGTCAGTGCTATAGAAAGCAGTGAGATCATCTACTTGAAGTTGTAGATTTCGACAAGAGCGCTGGTGTCAAATGGCTACTGTGTGAATTTGATAAGGAGTCAGCAGAAATTCTCTCTGTCCACTCCATGTTCACAAGTGTATTCACTTTGTGCAGCTATAACTAGTTACTGCAGGTGTTACTTTGAGGGAGGAACCTACTGGCCTTTGTACTGTAGGTTTAAATGCATTTTTTTTCTCATCACCTGTCTAGATTAAGTTCATTAGGACAGAGATCCTGACTTTTTTCTTAGTTATCTACTGCATCTAGTGATTTTCTGCCTAATATTGGAATAGTTACATTGTTCTGAGAGGAGATTGAATTCCAGTCAGTAATGTCATTTTTTTTAGTCCACTGACCATCATGCCACTTGAATAACTAAAGGTCAGTAAGTTTTTATACCATTTTACCTTCAATTTATAATTCTACAAACTCTTATTATTGACTTTGGTACTGTGGTTCCCTATTGCTGATTTCATCCTTAGAACTCAGTGGTCTTCATGCCAGCCACAGATTTGTCACTGTACAGAGCTGCTGCCAGTTTGCATTTTCTAGAACTGAAATCAGTTGATTTTTTTACAGGGTTTTGTTTTGGCAGCCAATCACTTTTACTTGGTGCTCTTAGACCACTCCTTCAGCTCTGGCCTCATTCATTGACATAAATGCCTTTTTGGCTTCTACTGCTCAAGTCTACATTCTGATTTGAGGTTTTGTTTTCAAAAACGTCCCTTAATGATCACATAATTCAAATAGTAGCTACTAATTGTCATAAGGAGGTTTTACCTCCATTCTGCTTCTGATAGAAAACAGTTCTAAATGTTCAAAAGCAAGGATAATTGCAAATTCTTTTTTTGAAAGACGCCTGTGATGGAAATATGCTGTGAGCCAGTAGCACAATACACCTGATGTTTCTGGATAAAGCAGTGGTCTTCTTCTGCCCAGCCGCTAAAAAACCGATGGTGTCATGTGTTTATAATACCACTGAGCACACAATGGACTAACTAGAGTACAAAAGAGGTTTTAATAATTTGAAAGAGACACAGATGTGAACGAAATTCAAGATGTTTTAATTCCAAATCCTGAGGTTGAATCATAACGAATTTTAGACTGTTAACAATTTAGATTGTCAGCCCAAAATTTTATATCTGAAAAAGCCCTAGATTTTTTAGTGTAGTACATAACTTTCATTTTGACTTTATTTTATGTTGGGGTGCTCTTCCAAGATCCTTAGCTATAAAGGAATTTGGTTTGGGTGGGCTACCACATTTCAGATCCAAAAGCAAGTAGAATACATCAGTTAACAATTTTCTCTTATAATATTAGCTTCAAAGATTCAGATTCTCCATTCAATTACATGGGAAAATTAATAACCCTTTCATTACAGTCATACAGAATTATGGGATCCCATTTTTACTAGGTTAAATATAAGTTGATTTGCAGTTAGCACCAGTTCATTTACTTGTCATATTCCTGGGTTAATTAGGTATCAATTTGTTTCTCTCTTTTTTTCTCTCTCTAATCTCTGAGGACAGGAAGGCTATAAATATTAATGAGTCAGCATAATGGACTTTGGCTTCTTCAGAAAGATTACATGTTAAACTACATTCCCTCTTCCTCCCTTCTCCAGAGCAGTCTACCTTATGAGGAAAGACAGTTTCATTTGGAGGGCCATCTATCATTGTTGAATCAGGCCTGGAGTCTGAGATCCATTCTGAGTCACTATGAATAGAGTTCTAGTATTGGTTGGGCCCCGGGGAAACTGGTGGTTAAATACTGTGAGAATCTTTATCAGACAGGAAATGACAACTCATTAAAATACTAACCGTTAAGCCTGTTTAGATCACTGCGTGGGGTGGGGGGACAATTTAACTCTGTACTATTTGAAATGTGCACATTTCTGGAAACAGAAAAAATTATTTATAAGACTGTTATCAAGAAAGGGAATTGCTGAGGCGCCTGGCTGGCTTAGTCAGTAGAGCATGCAACTCATGATTGTGGAGTCATAAGTTCAAGCCCCATGTAGGGAGTAGAGTTTACTTTAAAAACAAAAAAAGAGGGGCGCCTGGGTGGCTCAGTGGATTAGAGCTTCTGCCTTCGGCTCAGATCATGATCTGAGCCCCGCTAGATTCAGGCTCTCTGCTCAGCGGGGAGCCTGCTTCCCCCTCTCTTTCTGCCTGACTCTCTGCCTACTTGTGAGCTCTCTCTCTCTATCAAATAAATAAATAAAATCTTTAAAAAAAAAAAAAGAAAGAAAGAAAGAAAGAAAAGTTTAAAACAACAAAAAATTAAGAAAGGGAATTGCTGGGGTGCCTGGGTGGTTCAGTGGGTTAAGCCGCTGCCTTCAGCTCAGGTCATGATCTCAGGGTCCTGGGATCAAGTCCCGCATCAGGCTCTCTGCTCAGCGGGGAGCCTGCTTCCCTTCCTCTCTCTCTGCCTGCCTCTCTGCTTACTTGTGATCTCTCTCTGTCAAATGAATAAACAAAATCTTAAAAAAAAAAAAAGAAAGAAAGGGAATTGCTACAGACCTGTACCCCTGGGGCTAATAATATAATAAATGTTTAAAAAAATTTTTAAATTAAAGAAAAAAAAGAGGGGCGCCTGGGTGGCTCAGTGGTTTAAGCCGCTGCCTTCGGCTCAGGTCATGATCTCAGGGTCCTGGGATCGAGTCCCGCATCGGGCTCTCTGCTCAGCGGGGAGCCTGCTTCCTCCTCTCTCTCTGCCTGCCTCTCTGCCTACTTGTAATCTCTCTCTGTCAAATAAATAAATAAAATCTTTAAAAAAAAAGGGGGGGGGCGCCTGGGTGGCTCAGTGGGTTAAGCCGCTGCCTTCGGCTCAGGTCATGATCTCAGGGTCCTGGGATCGAGTCCCGCATCGGGCTCTCTACTCTGCAGGGAGCCTGCTTCCTCCTCTCTCTCTCTCTGCCTGCCTCTCTGCCTACTTGTAATCTCTCTCTGTCAAATAAATAAATAAAATCTTTAAAAAAAAAGAAAAAAAAGAAAGGGAATTGCTAGTCCGGTCTTCTTACTGAACTTCCACCATGTTTTTATTGCATCTTTTGTATGGAAGACAGTATCAGCATATAAAGGGGGAGTGGGGTGGGAGGGGCTTTTTTTTTTTTTTAATCCCTGAATATATATATCCTACTAGTACCTTCACTGTAAAATTCAGTCTCTTCAGCAGAAGAATCTGTTGGCTTGAGTCTACAAGAGACCATTTTCCATTTAATAATAGGCTCTCTACTCTAATCCTCCTGGGCCAAATCTCAGTTGGTAGAATTCTTTGGAGTTAGAGGATGAATCTGATTTATTGATTTACATGCAGTGATCCTCACTCAGTCAAGAAAATTCTGATGACTCTGATACTCATTTGAAATATAATTGTGTTCCAACTGAGGGCTCAGGGTTTCAGTCTCTTGAGGTTTAGCTATCTGGATTTCTTTTTTTTTTTTTTTTTTTTTAAGATTTTATTTATTTATTTGACAGAGAGAGATCACAAGTAGGCAGAGAGGCAGGCAGAGAGAGAGAGAGGAGGAAGCAGGCTCCCTGCTGAGCAGAGAGCCCGATGCGGGACTCGATCCCAGGACCCTGAGATCATGACCTGAGCCGAAGGCAGCGGCTTAACCCACTGAGCCACCCAGGCGCCCAGCTATCTGGATTCTAAAAGTCCCTCTTTGTTATGACCATTAGAAGTCTGAGGAAAGGGGCGCCTGGGTGGCTCAGTGGGTTAAGCCGCTGCCTTCGGCTCAGGTCATGATCTCAGGGTCCTGGGATCGAGTCCCGCATCGGGCTCTCTGCTCAGCAGGGAGCCTGCTTCCCTCTCTCTCTCTGTGCCTGCCTCTCTGTCTACTTGTGATCTCTCTCTGTCAAATAAATAAATAAAATCTTTAAAAAAAAAAAAAAAGAAGTCTGAGGAAAAAAGAGACATCCAGTCTGCTTTATTATCTGTCTATATATCTATTTATTTATTTGACAGAAGGAGAGAAAACACAAGCAGGGAGAGTGGGAGAGGGAGAAGCAGGCTTCCCGCTGAGAAGGGTGCCCCATGTGCAGTCTCTATCCCAGGACTCCAGGATCATGACCTGAGCCCAAGGCAGATACCCAACAACTGAGCCACCCAGATGCCTCCCCTCCCACTGTCTACATCTTTGTAGAAATAGCTTTTTTTCTCTCTAGTATCTTACCTAACAGTCCTGTATTGAATTGGTCTGCTAACTATACCTTTTGGGAGTAAGGTATAATATTTATACCCCTTGAAGTTTAGCCTCATGGTCTACACCAGTGGTCTCTACCATCGGAATGGGACTAAAACAATAGAACTTATTTTTTTTTAGAACTTCTATTTATATTTATTTTCATCTTTGTTGTTTTCTTTTTTGTGTATTTTAGGTATATAACATTATGGTAGCACATATATACACAGTTTATATGACTATACACATATGGAGGATGTAGTTTACTACCATCAGTCTGACTGGCACTCCCTTGGGCCACATGTCAGAAAATTACACTCATGGAGTACAGAAATAGGCTAGGGGAACAGTGGGAGTGCCACAATGCAAAAGGGGTTCACAGTGAACCTTTTGCAATATATTGTGTTTTTTCTGTGCCCCATTAATCAGATTTATAATTCCTAGTTTTAACTAAACTAATCCTAACTAATAAAACACACAAGTGGCTTTAAAAGTTTCCTGTAAAGAAACAGTAGAAGGGGAAGAGTGGTAATAGTGCAGTCACAAGAGGCAGTAAAAAAGTTGCAGCATTGACATTTTACCTGTTCCTAGTATATGTCTACAGAAGTCAGCCAACAAATTTAGAAATTATTACTTTTAATCAAGGACAAGTGTGTAATATGTCTTGAAATATTCACTAATGATAGCACAAAAGCCATCATACTTAGTAAGACATTTAAGAATTTTTAAAAATTTTTTTAATTTTAGCTTTATTTTATCCTTTTGTATTTGTGCATTTTACTATTTGCATAAGTAATATATACATATATCAGAAATATTTACATGGGTTGCCTGGGTGACTCTGTTTTTTGTTGTTGCTTTTTTTTTAAAGATTTTATTTATTTTATTTGACAGAGATCACAAGTAGGCAGAGAGGCAGGTAGAGAGAGAGAGGAGGAAGCAGACTCCCTACTGAGCAGAGAGCCTGATGCAGGGCTCGATGCGGGGCTCGATCCCAGGACCCTGGGATCATGACCTGAGCTGAAGGCAGAGGCTTTAACCCACTGAGCCACCCAGGCGCCCCTGGGTGACTCTGTTTATGAAGGGTCTGCCTTCAGCTCAGGTAATGATCCTAGGGCCCTGAGCTGTCTGCTCAGCGGAGAGCCTTCTTCTCCCTCTGCCACCTGCCCCCCACCCACTCATACTTATGCTCTCTGTCTCTCTCTGAAATAAATACATAAAATCTTTTTAAAAACAAAAAAGTACCGGGCATCATTAATTTACTTCAGTAATCTCTGTCATGCTTCTGAATTATAACAACACTTAGAATTGATTAAACCCTATATTTTTCTTTCTTTAATATCCCCCTTGACCTGAATTTTATTCTAAAAATATTTTTGTTCCACTTATAAGCTTTCAGAGGTCTAACTAATCACCCCTTGAGAGTGTTATTTAGGATATTATAATTAATCATCAGAGGGATGTTAAATAAAAAATCAGCTTCAAAGTATACGCAACCAGTGAAACAAAGGTGATCAAACAAACAAACAAAAGAAAACTTGTGCCTGTAATTTTTTCTAAGAAAAATAAAGCCTCATTGCTTTGTAGCCTTATAGGGAACTGATGTCAGACATTATGTTTTCAGGAAATCCAGTGTAACTTACATGATCACATTAATGCTAAGATCCTCCAAAAAGTGGTTAAGAAAGGAGCAGAACCTATATTAAATATAACATTTGCTTTATTCATACCCACTTAGTTCCCTTAGGCATTTTAACTATTTAACCTTTATATAAGGCAGCCCTGTGTAGGTAGGGTTAAGCAACAAGACACATCAGTTGTTTTTAAGTTCGTTATTTCTGTTATTTAACACTGTGCCCAAGTTTTATGGTGGTACATAGTAACAACGACAACCAAAAAAAAACACCTGGCTGGAAAAATCCAAACAGTCATGAATAGGAAAATTTCAGGTATTCTAATAACAAGTCTTAGTTTGATTACTACCTGTGATGGAGAGGAGATTGAAAGTAAATCAAAATGTGTGTTTTTTAGTATTTGTTGATCCAATTTGTTTGAAAGTTACACAATTTGAAAAGTGTCCCTTGAAAACAAGAATAATAATGACCGATAAATTTTTGGAATGGGTGTGAGCCCAGGAATAACCAACAAAATGAAAATATAAAGCATTGTGAAAAATAATCACCACCCACTCTCTATGCAATCTCTGCCAGTTGTGATGCTTCCTCTGGAAGATTTTCTGGCTTTTGTGGGTACAAAAAATAATGGAGACCTTTATTTATAATGAGTCAATATGGGGAGACTTTAAATTATAGATTTCTTATCAGATAAATGGATTTCAGAAGCAAAGTCACATAAGATTTTAAAACTGTAGAAAAATAACGGGTTTAGGGGGCTCCTGAGTGGCTCAGTGGTTTGAGCCTCTGCCATCTCTGCCTTCGGCTCAGGTCATGATCTCAGGGTCCTGGGATGAGCCTGGCCTGGCCTCTGTGCTCAGCGGGGGGCCTGCTTCTCCCTCCCCCTCTGCCTGCCTGTCTGCCAACTTGTGACCTCTCTCTCTGTGTTAAATAAATAAATTTTTAAAAATCTTTAAAAAAGAAAAAAAAAGATTGCTTTAAAAAAATAATGAGTTTTGTTTGCATATTGGTCAGGGCTCTTGACAGAATTTTACAAAGAAGTTTGTCTTGTTTCTTAACACCTACTAAGATATGTAAGCCTGACAAAATACTGTTCCCATGAAACCACTTAAAAGCTCCGGGTGGGTTTGGACTTATGTGGGTTTTGTTTTTGTGTTTTTTGTTCTTTGCTCTCCCCTTCCTCATTTGTTTGCATTTTCTGAGAGGTTTTTTTCCCCCTTTCTTAAAAATCAATAACAAAAATTTTTAAATTGCCATTAGAATAATTTGTTGGAAATGTGTTTTTTTAATAAGTTCTGTTGTCTGAAACACTTTTGTGTATGCCAAGAAAATAAACATCAGTTACTATCCACAGCTTTTTCTACCCACCATGTTGAAAGTCTACAACAAGGAAAAGCAGATGAGATCAATTTTGTTTTTATTTTTTCTGGTTTGGGGTTTCTTTAAGGCTTTCTTGATTAGAGAAAGTGGCTGTTGACAAAGCTAATTTAAACATATTTAAGGCCAACAGTTGACTGAAAAGTAGTTTTGTGTGTGTTTGTTCTTCTCCAACTTTATTTTACTCTGTATCACAAAACTTTAATACTTTTAGCTTAATCAGCATCTAATGGCAGATGGAGGACCCACTCAGCTACAGGTTGAGATGAGTCCTTGGCCAGGTGCACAGGGTACTCTGAATTTAATGGCTTTCTGGGAATGGCACTGTAGCCATTTACTAAGCCAACTGTAAAAAACCACTGGAGAGGAATGCAAGTTATTCTTCCTATCACCCATATTTATACCTTAAATTAATCTTAAATGTCGGAATGGCTCTTCTGTTGGCTGCTTGAAAATAACTTGAGGGATGAGGTCATAGTCTGGTTATTATTGTTTGCCTTAAATGCATGTAAAGAATGACAGATGTAATTGCAACTTTTATGTAGTCCATTACTAAAATAGCTTCAGTATTAATTAAGGAATCTCTAATGTAAGTGTGCTTTGTATAAGCTGAGACAACTGTGGCCTAAACCATTGTTTATAGAGAAAAAGCAATGAAAACAAAACTAAAATTTTGATGAATATATAAAGATTAAGAGGATCTGATAAATAGTTGTATAATACCTAATACCTATATGTTCATTTTTTCAAATTTATTCAGATCATGTGGCATTTATCATGAGAGTTTTGGCTAATATACTGCAATAAAAGCTTTTAACTTCTCTATTTTAACTGTTTTCCTGGTCTCTTATGAGAAACTACATAGAGACCTCTCCCACCTACCAGAAACATGTAAGAAGCCTGTAACACTCTAGCACCTTGAAAAATTAATCTCAACATTAGCCCAAGATAATTGAAAATTGCACATCACTAAATGACATATTCTTTGTCAGCTAGTGTGCAGCTCTTAATGGACTTAACAGTGGCAGTCATTTAACTTTAAAGATTATTTTGAAGGGAGTCTAGAATGATTGTTGCCAGTCCCTTCCTCATTCCCCTCAACCACAGCAACAAAAAAGAAGAACCTTTCTAACATGTGGGTCTTAGTTCTTCATTTTCTCTTTCAATTATGGCCCAAGAATGGAGCCCAAGAATGATTTGAGGGAAACTGTTAGCCATATTTCTGCTCAACTCCGGTTAAAGTTAGAAGTCTGTAGAGAGAACAAGGCACATATGTTGGAGTCCAACTCTTGAAGCACATAAAAAAGAGAATGTTCAAGTCATTTCTTATACAATCAGCTGTTCAGATTAGCATACAGTCATTTCAGCCTTTATGAATAAAAGGGTTTTCTTAACCTTAAAAAAAAAGAAGACAACGACAATGGCTTGACTATGGCTATCATTGAGAATTTAAAACAATGACAATAGGGTATTGTTATTAAGAGTGCATATGAATCGATATCTGAAACAAAGTTCTTATAAATCTGCATCTTCAAAGCCCATGTTTTTACACGTGTATTTTTTTTTTAAAGATTTTATTTATTTATTTGACAGAGAGAAATCACAAGTAGATGGAGAGGCAGGCAGAGAGAGAGAGAGAGAGGGAAGCAGGCTCCCTGCTGAGCAGAGAGCCGGATACAGGACTCGATCCCAGGACCCTGAGATCATGACCTGAGCCGAAGGCAGCGGCTTAACCCACTGAGCCACCCAGGCGCCCCTTTACACGTGTATTTTACCAGAATTGTTTTTTTATATTCACGTGGTTTGTTTCAAGTGTAAATGGATGAGCTATTTGCATTCCCTTATGCATTATGTGAGGAAAAGGAAATTTATCCAAGGAAAATTTCTCTTTTAAAGAGGAAGTTTGGGGATGCCTGGCTGGCTCAGTCAGAGAAGTGTGTGACTCTTGATCTTGGGATGGTGAGTTGGAGCCTCGTGTTGGGTATAGAGATAACTTAAATAAGTAAAGCTAAAAAAAAAATAAATAAAGAGAAAGTTTGTCCTGTTCTTGCCCCATTGCAGTCAGAATCATTACTGATAAATAGCAACATAGTTCAGACACAGCTCTTCTGGTTTACCCCAGAATGGGTTGTTAATGTAAAACCACTTAGAAGTCAGTGAGAGAGACTCAGGCTGTAGGTTAAGAGACTTTCCCTCTTCCATCTTCCATGGCTGTCATATGGGTCTTATGGTCTGATCAGTGCAGTCTTTGCCTCTGCTGTACATGTCTAGTCAGCCTCTTTCCCATACCCTGCAGTAGTTAGTAAAGGAGCTTTTTGTACAGCTTCACCCCACACTGATCTCCTTTCTTTCTCCAGTTCCTTTGAAATACACTTTCTGTACCAAAAGAATTTAGTATAGATTTGTAAATTCTTTTGTTCACAAATCCATTTGTATATATGTGTGTGTGTGTGCCTGTGTGTTTTGAATCTCTCAAGATTTTAAGTTCCTTGTGTGCATGAACTGTTTCTTGCAGTTGCCCTGTTTTGTTTTGTTTTCCCTTAGTGCCAACTACAATGTCAGACACAAAATAAGGATTCCATTAAGTATTAGGTGGTTGATAGTTAAGAAGATCGAGGAAAAGTATCAGCCAGGAGTTTATGTAGGTGTTAGGTTCTGGTAAATACAGTATTCAAAAAAATTATCTTCCTCTGCCCCTTTGCTTTTTATTAAGAAAGCAGTAACTGGATTGTTCTAGAAAAGAGGAGGTGAAGTTAGTACTTATAAGGGAGACCATTAGGTGCTCTTGCATGTATGTATTGACAAACCTTTTGATGGCTGCAGGAGATTGGGCTCATCTACCTTTTAGCCCTATTATGGCAGATGAGAAAATAAAAGGGACAGAAAATAGAGATGTTTGATTTTCTGAGTTGCCTCAAGTTACCATTTTAAAAAAACGCCTGCAAGCATTTCTAAAACGGGATCCTGGTCGCTGGTTACCAAACCGGTTTAACAGCACTGCCTCCACGTACTCTGGGTGAGAGGGAGCTCCGAGTACAGAAACTTATCTAAGATCACTATCCCAGTCGTTTCAGAACAAGTTGTTTAGTAATGTACTGTAGTTTCTGTGCAAACCATCTACCATAAGCCACGAAGTGATTCAAGGTTCATAGTTCCTTCTTTGTTCCTTTGTTAATCACTGACTTCTGACTGGTGGGAGGTGCCTCCCAAATTTGCTAATGCATTCTTTTTGGATAAGGATGACGCACAGATTGTCCTAATAAGGACTTAGATTGAGAAAGGACCGCCCCCCTCTGAGAAGATGGGACAAGTCAGAGAGAGGGCGGGCAGTTTCTTTTTCAACTGGGGATGACACAAGCATAAGTCATTTCCTTATTAATCGGTTCAAACCAGTTCTTACAGGAACTGGTGGTGATAAATGTGGGACTTCTCAGAAGTCATTCATTTTATTCTTTGTGCCACACCAGTGTGCAGCATTCGCTTAGCTGGCCTCACTCTGAGGATGAACTCTTCTGCTAGAAGGGGCTCAGCTCCTACTTTCTCCCAGACATGTTGGTGGAAGAGATTTTTCTCTAAGGGGTTGTTAAAGGATGAATTTTACCCACTAAAAAAAGTTTAGAGGCTCTGCCAGCTCTGCTGATTGTTGTATTTTTTTCCTCTTTCTATCCAATCCCTGCTTTTTGAATCCAGGTGGTAAGTGGATTTTTCTTAATATTCTTCCTGCTTTTCTCCCCAAATATATCTTTTTCCTTGGGTTATTGTGCCCTGCTTCCAGTGCTGTCCCCGGCGTAGGTCCATCTCTGCAGAAGCCATTCCAGGAGTACCTGGAGGCCCAGCGGCAGAAGCTTCACCACAAAAGTGAAATGGGCACACCACAGGTGAGACTTGACTCCGTTTTCTTCTCTTCCCCACCCCCGTGGTTTCAGGCTGAAATTCCATTCACAGCCCTCACTGGCATTTTTAGGCAAATAGAGCTAGGTTTGTTTGTCAGTCTTCTTAACTAAGGTTGCGGCTCTATTTACTCTCTACTGGGGAATTGTCTTTGTCTAAATCAGAAATGTAACTTCTATTTTGTATCTATCTTCTCCCAAAAAACAAAGGTAGAGTTAACAGAAAATAATGGATCTGTTATATTGAAGGAGTTGTCGACTGATTGTAATGCTTTATTAACAAATAATAATTCCCAAGTGGATTAAAAATTTTAAATTTGTAGCATTTTGTAGCATAAGAAGGTATTAGACTAACCGAAGTCACTTGAATATCTCCCTTCATTTTTGCCCTATTTTCAAAGATGGGAAAATAATCTTTTTTTTTTTTAATCAACTAAGGCTCTTCACAGAGCTGAACTTAAAAACTTTAACTTATTAAACTATGCCTGCCTTTTCTGTAAACAGTTCTGTGGCAAAGGGAAATGACTAGAAGAGGATGAGTAAGCAGTAACCTGAAATGGGAAACTTGAAGGAAACATACTTGTTGGATTTTTTTTTCTTTTTTTTTTTTTTTAATGTGAGTTTGACGCCTTGCGTGGAGCCCAGTGCGGGGCTAAGACCTGAGCTGAAATCAAGAGGCAGACACTTAACCAACTGAGACACCCAGGCATCCCAACTGTTGGATTATTTATTTATTATTATTATTATTATTATTATTATTTGATGGCCTTAGACTCTGTGTGGCCCTTTGCTGCCCTCAGTTGACCAAATATGACTTCAGGAAGAGCTAACATTTTAAACAGCTGCTACCAATGCTGGAACAAGAATGTAACCATCTTGACATTACTCTCTACCAATATCTACATGGCAACTTCAGATAGTAGAATTTAATCAATTTTATCCTTATATAGTAAAAGATAAGAGGCGACCTCACACCTGGCCCATTCTAAACTATGTGAATCAACATCTAATAATTGGCTGTAAAAAGGCCTGAATGTAGACTTCAGGATACCCAGAGATGTGAGACTTCTTATTTTAATTTTTTAGACTTTATAGGTTATAAGCATCAAGTTCTCTTCATTTTTCTTAAATATTATAGATGATTCTCTTTTTACTACCAAACTAATGAAATATTTCTTTTGGATTGTTTTGCATTTATTCTTGCAGGGAGAAAACTGGTTATCCTGGCTGTTTGAGAAGTTGGTGGTTGTAATGGTGTGCTACTTCATCCTGTCCATCATTAACTCCATGGCACAAAGTTATGCCAAACGAATGCAGCAGCGGTTGAACTCAGAAGAGAAAACTAAATAAGCAGGAAAAGGTTTTATTGGCAGAAGTTAGAATGGATGGGTTCTGCCTTAAATTGGGAGGACTCCAAACCAGGAAGGAAAATTCCCTTTTCCAACCTCTATCAATTTTAATTTTTTTTCCCCTGAAAGCAGTTTAGTCCATATTTTGCACTGACATACTTTTCCTTTATGTGTTAAGGTAAGGTATCCACCCTCAATTCAATCCAGCTTGTATTTTATTAGGGTGGAATGTGATGTTCAGCAGCAAACTTAACAGAAACTGTCCTTTTCTTTGTTACCTTCAAAAGGCCCACGTGGCACAGTTAAAGAATCCCGGGCACCAAAAAAAAAGTTCCTAAGTATGTTGAATAGTCAAGCCATTTAGGCTTGTCAGAAAATGACTCCTTTGTTTTTCTAAGTCATTAAAATGTATATAAATTATACTAGATTGGATGACAGTCTTGCATGTCTATCATGGTAAAATTTAATATGCTATCCTGCCCACCCCTTCCTCTTCTACCTTTAAAAAAAAAAGGCCATTTTATGATGCGTTGCACACCCTCTTGGGAAACTGATCTTTAAATTTTGAGACAGTATAAGAAAATTCTGGTTGGTGTCTCACGAATGAGCTGACACCATTTTTTATTCTGTATATTTAGAATGAAGTCATGAACAAACTTTATAAAGACATCTTTGATCATTCCAAAATTGTGTCCGTTTTCTTGAGCGTTTTGATTTTTTTGCTTCATTTTAGCTACTACCACCTACTGGTCAGCCTTGCCGAATCCGCCCACAACCATAATTTCTTAAGCCTTCATGTATTCGCACATAAGAGCCATAACCAAGGTACTTTTTTGTCTGGCTGGAAAGGCTGGAATTGGGCAGCTCGCTACCCATTGCTGAAAGGGCAGCTTAGGGATTTGCATAGCGAGGGGTTTGTGAAAACAGGAATGAAAGTATACAAATTACAGGGCAGTGAAGAGAGAATAACTTTTGTTTGTTTAAGAAAAAACCCACTTTCTTATATCTGTGTTAATTTTAGCTCAGAATGTACTCTGGTTTTGACAAATTTACTTTTTTATGTAACCTAATTTTCTTGCCTTTTTTCAATAAGTGTTGCGTTCTTTTGGGATGTGTCTGGTTGAACTTGGTCACTTTGTTTTGCTTGGGAAGAAAATAAACAGTTTCTCTTTTTTCTTTAGGAAGATTGTTTCTGGCATTATGTTAAGAGTAGATTTGGGCTTAAATTGCAACAGGCCAGAAATGCCTGATTGTTTTATAAAATCCTGCCTGAATGTCTGCTTATTTTTGCCTACCGTCGTGACATCTTCATGGCTGTACCACCTTGTCGGGTAGCTTATCAGACTGATGTTGACTGTTGAATGTCATGGCAACAGCAGTCGATGGGCTGTCTGACATTTTGGTATCTTTCATCTGACCATCCATATCAAATATTCCCATTTAAACATTACCTAGCCTCATGGTTTATGATCAGAAACTGTGGTCCTTATGTCTAGTGGCACTTTGAATCTTTTATGCCATGATATTGCAGCATTGTGAAGATTTTATGGAAAATTGGGATGGTCTCCATGACCACAGCTAAATATAGGACAGACAACCTGTCTTGTGGGTTTTGAAAAGGTTAACAATCTTTTTTTCTGCCCAGGGACCTTCTGGCAAGGCGATTGATCCTTTATTTGGAAAGCAGTACCCCGATACTCTATTTTAGAGAGATTCATGTTAACCAACAAAATTTTTTACACTCATTAGGGTTATCATGAATTGCTAATTTACCTTCCAGTTGGGTTTCATGTCTTTCACCTACATTTTATTTGGTGTTTGAAGAAAGGAAAGAGGATATCAAATACGAATTGTACTATTTGTACTAAATTTTTAGGATTTATTGGTAAATTTATTTCAGAGTAAGGTATTAGAAAAAGAAAAATGTTTCTTAGAGTGACAATCTAAGTAATTAATACATTTGATGTAGGATGATGTTTGGTCCACTTTCAAATGAATTTACTTGGAAAACAAAAGAGCAGCTGTCCTCCTTCCCTCCGCTGAGTGTCCAGGTGTGGCATGCTCAGATGGTCCTGCTGGATTCCACTGGGACAGAATGGCACCCTCCGTTCCAGTGGTTGGTTGGTTCCTTTCTTGTATCCACCAAAGTGGACACAACAACTACATGATCCCAAAAACAAACCTAGTTGATTCCAGGTGATGGAAGACCAGAAAATGTGTAAGTGGATGGTTTGCTGTTACTGCAAATAAAAAAAAAAAAAGGGGCCTGGGAATTCTAATTCAGTCTACTTTGTTTAAGTGTCATTTTGTGCCTTGAATGTCTATGGTACTATATGATATCTCGACTCCATGACCAGAAGCAGTGCAGTGAGGTATAACGCAACCCAGCCGCAGTGTGTGCACTGACACACTGGGGAAACTCCCTTCAGAGAGTTCATGCCACGTGGGGAACTTGTAGTATTTGCTCTACTATCTATGAGCTAGAGTGTGGGGTTCCAAAGAAAGGGAGATTTTTATTTTCATCTGGAGGATGGCCACCCTCATTCTCTAAAAATCAGAGAAAGATAAGGCCAGAGTACAGTTTCTGAAGTACACTAATAGATGAGCAGTAGCAAGGGCTCCCATAGAAACCAGCTCAGCCTGTTTCCAGGGTGCTCTGTGTGGGCTGTAGCTTTAGTAGGACAGCATGAGGCTTGTCTTCCTTTCACAGCTCCACACTGATTCCTCTGAGTACAATTAATGCATTAGGCTAATTAGAATAACTGGTTGCCCCCTCGTACCCTGGGGTGAACAGTGTTTTGACTGACCCGTGTATAAAGAGCTTATAGGAGTTCCCAGCCTTTTAGTGTCAAAAAGCCTTCCATAATTTTGAAACCCACTTCCCTCCATATGCAGCAGCCTATGTTAATGGTTTATAATTATACCTTTCATGTAGGTGACTTTGAAACTTTTTTTTTTCTTTTAAAGATTTTATTTGACAGAGCAAAAGGGAACACAAGCAGGGGCAGTGTGAGAGGGAGAAGCAGGCTTCCTGCTGAGCAGGGATTCTGATGTGATGAGGGACTGGATCCCAGGACCCTGGGATCATGACCTAAGTTGAAGGTGGACACTTAATGACTGAGCCACCCAGGTGCCCCAGTATACACTTTTAAATACTCAGCCTGTATGCCCTTGTTTGGATGTAGAAACACTGTTTAAAGAAGTTAAAACAGGGGCGCCTGGGTGGCTTATTGGGTTAAAGCCTCTGCTTTTGGCTCAGACCCTGGTCTCAGGGTCCTGGGATCGAGCCCCGCATCAGGCTCTCTGCTCAGCAGGATGCCTGCTGCTTCCTCTCTCTCTTGCCTGCCTCTCTGCCTACTTGGGATCTCTGTCTGTCAAATAAATAAATAAAATCTTAAAAAAAAAAAAAGTTAAACCCAAGATACAAATTAATAAAGAGAAAAGCATATGTTAAGGAACCAACTTGATAAAACCAAAACCGTGTCAAATCTAAAACCCCCAGCTAGGCAATTTAAGGTACAAAGCAAAGATACACAAAATTTACTATAAGGGTGACTCAGTGGCTCAGTTGTTAAACATCTGCCTTCGGCTCAGGTCATGATCCCAGGGTCCTGGGATCAAGCCCCACGTCACAGGCGCCCTGCTCAGCGGGAAGCCTGCTTCTCCCTCTCCGGCTTCACCTGCTTGTTTTCCCTCTCACTGTCCCTCCTTGTCAAGTAAATAAAATATTTTTAAAAATTACTACAAAATAGGGACGCTTGAGTGGCGCAGTTGGTTGGATGACTGCCTCCGGCTCAGGGCGTGATCCTGGAGTCCCGGGATCGAGTCCCACATCAGGCTCCCAGCTCCATGGGGAGTCTGCTTCGCTCTCTGACCTTCTCCTCGCTCATTCTCTCTCTCACTGTCTCTCTCTCTCAAATAAATAAAATAAAATCTTTAAAAAAAAAAAAATTACTACAAAATAATTGAAAATGCTTTTCTAACATTACCACCTTAAAATATTAACATTTCCTAATTTATTTTTATTATAAATACAGTTAATACTAAAAAAAGTTAGAAGGTAGAGGAAGAAAGGAATATGCTTTTATTTATTTTTTTAAAGATTGTATTTATTTATTTGACAGATCACAAGTAGGCAGAGACACAGAGAGGGTGGGTTGGGAAGCAAGCCCCCTGCCGAGCAGAGAGCCCCTTGTGGGGCTTGATCTCCGGATCCTGAGATCATGACCTAAGCCAAAGGCAGAGGCTTAACCCACTGAGCCACCCAGGCGCCCCTATCTTCTTTTAAAACCTGGTTAGGGGACGCCTGGGTGGCTCAGTTGGTTAAGCAGCTGCCTTCGGCTCAGGTCATGATCCCAGCATCCTGGGATCGAGTCCCACATCGGGCTCCTTGCTCGGCAGGGAGCCTGCTTCTCCCTCTGCCTCTGCCTCTGCCTGCCATTCTGTCTGCCTGTGCTCGCTCTCTCCCCCTCTCTCTCTCTGATAAATAAATAAAATCTTAAAAAAAAAAAAAAACTGGTTAGAAATGCTCCATCTAGAATAACCTGTGAGGTTTGCTGGTTGTAAATAGTTATAGCAGTTACAAAAAAAAAAAAAGTTGGCATACAAGACCTTTCCTCAGTAGACCTAAAAGTCTCATTTCTGTTAGGAAAAAAAAAATTGGTTTGTTTTATTCAGAAATAATTCGTGATTGAAGTGCTCTCAAAAAGTTAACCTATGCGGGATTTTTTTTTTTTAAAGTAGGCTTCACGCCCAACATGGGGCTCGAACTCACAACCCTGAGATCAAGAGTCGCATACTTCACTGACTGAGCCAGCCAGGTGCCTGTAAGCAGGCGTTTATAGCCGTTTTTGAAAGCCGAGTTATACTCCATTTGTAACTGATGTTGATCAAAGCTTCTCTGGTGTTCATAAAACATGGTAAATGAAATGCTAAGCAAAACTGTTGCATCTGAAATGTTTGTTCCTTTTTCTTGAAGACAACAAGAAAAGAAAGCACATAATGTACTTTAAAATTCTAAAAGCAGTTGAGTCATTTGTGTCTGGTAGTCAGGGAGTTAGGTTCCTGCCCTTCCTAGCAAGGCCAGGAGTTCACCTGAGGTAATGCATTTGCCTTGAGGGTGAGGCCTTGAATTGCAGCAAATAACCTACATGTATTTGCATATTTAACCAGTACTCATAAAAGAGATTATAATAAAACCTGTTCTGGACAGCTGCTTACTCACTGCCTTTAGAATTGTGTGGTGCAGGGATAGGCAGGTGCCAACTGTTTGCTCATTCTCTTTGACCCACTAGCCTTGCACAGTTTGCTGTGTGGGTGTTGATACTACTAAATTAAAAGAAAAATTTTATTTTAGATGGCCTCCGCTCTCCACCCAAACACCCTGGATTCATTTGAGATCTGGGATTCTAATTCTGTAGTTGGGAGACAGGCCCAAACTGTGGCCCAGCGTGAGTCAGTTGTAAGTGGCTGGCTGACTCTATGGGAACAGAAACAAAATGCAGCTTAGACGGTTCATCAGCCAAATCCACAAATGTGTGGCTTTTTGAAACATTGGACATCTGTTCCTTTTAATTTAAAATAAACTTTTTTAAAAAGCACAAAGTTGCTTGGCTCCTTGTTTCTTTGTGTCAGCAGCAGTTGCTGCTCTAACTTAGGAAGCTTAGAATCAGAAAATTTGGAATCTTTAGGGCACAGTTCAGAGAGGGAGGAACAGAGCTGCTTTGGGAAGGGAGGAGATGACTACAGGATAGAGTCTGGAAATCCCCTTTAGGGGTAATCAGCCCAGGTGTTCAACCCGTTTGTTAACTATTTCCAAATGACTCAAAGGACAAAGGGAGCGCTTGGACACACTCCAGCAGTTTTTCTACAATGTAGTCTTTATTTGCATTGGAAACCACATTCCTGAATTCTTGAGGGGAAGGCTCTGGCTTATTCTGGGCATCTTTGACTAAGAGCGACCCCAGCCATTTATCTAAGCTAACAGGCACTGCCTTCTTTTGAGAGTTTCCACAGGGTGAGTATGTGCAACTTGAATTGATGGCCTTCCCCACCTAAAGCCTTCTGGAGAGGTCTTGTTCTGGGATGGAGGCCTTTATAGGCCACATTTCCACCACCACCCCCCCACCTCATCATTCTAAACGTGCTGTTTAGCTTTGTTGCTATGTATCCCCTTTAGGGGCTTAGAGCATGAGCAGCTTTTTCCTTCAGGCGCTTTTGACTGACCCAACCCAACAGCATTGCTTGATGTCCCAGCCTGTTTCCAATGGGGAAAAAAAACACATTTCCGTGGAGTAAAGCAGTTTGAGATTTGAAGAGAGATGCTTCTGCCTTTCCCTGAAGGTAGGAAATAACTGTTCAGATGACTGTTGTCTCTCTTTGGCTACCATGTGTTGGAAACGAGGAGCTCTGGTTCACTCCTCTTAACTGTAATACAGTAGCCAGGTGCACCAATCACCCCAAGAACCATGTTGTCCTCAGCCTCTTCTCATTAGTTAAAAAATAAATAAATAATAAAGCTAAAAATGAGAGGGTGCCTTTCTCTGCCTTGTATTTTTTTAATGCACCTTCCAGCAGAGAGGTCCTATCACTTGAGTGACCAGCTTAAGCCTCTTAAAGCAGCCAGACTTTCTCTGCCTAACCTCACAGTGGCTACATTCTTGAGGCTCCTCAGACACTTCTGCTCCATTCCGACCATTGTATCAGCCCCTTTCCATTCCCATGTCCCTTCTAAGGTATACTTGTACACAACCACGTAACAACGGCAGTCAAGATTAGCTCCCAGGAACCTCCTCTGATGTGCCCTTTACCAGGAAGTACAGTGAATTACTGTAACTGATAATGGTTGTTTGCTCGCTTTGTACCAGGTGCTGTTTTCAGTGCTGTTTTGTGTTGTTGAATACTGAAGTCCTTACAACTCCATGAGAAAATTAGGGGAGAGAAGTTTAGTAGCTGGCTGTGGGAAGCAAGGTTGCAGAAAAAGGATTCAAACCCTAGGCATTCTGGCTCTTTAACATTCAGTTCTCCAGAAAAGTCCAGTACAAACGTCCAAGCTTGTTTGTTGGCTACATACTTATATCCTCTTGTGATCACAAATAGGTGATGGAGAAAGAGACACTGAAAATCAAGCCCACAGCCTTAAAAGTCTTGCTATTTAAATAGATGAGAGGTCTTTGTGCTTCTGTGTATGACAAGGGTGGACAAGCCAGCTCCATTCTTAACCATCCTGTGTGGGCAGGTTCCCAGAATTATGTATGCTGTAATTATGATTACAAAGCAATTTCTATTTGTATAGACTTTTTTTTCTCTTTCAAAGCACTTTCACATGTTAAATTTTATTTGATCTTCACAGCAACCTTATGAAATAGAGCCAAAAGTGGCATTGGCCACATTGGGAGAGAAGGAGATATTTTTGAATTTGCTTTTTAAATTTCTATAGGTTTAAGGTACTGTGGGGGAAGAGACAATGCTAGTGACAATAATCTTCTCCCTCTAGGACTAGAAAGTCTTCTTGGGGGTATTAGGCATCTGTGCAGATTACTACAATACAAGGTGAAGTCTGGCTAAGAAAAGCACTGAGGAGAGGAGGAGAATGGCTGAGTGAGAAGGATCAGGAAAGGTTTCATGAAGATGAGGCATTTGAATTGCCAGGTAGGGTGGACAGAGGGAAAGCAGTCCAACCACAGAAAGCCTTGTGGGACAGCAGGAAGAGAGGAGAGATCTGTCAGGTGGGGAGAAGAGACAAGACTCAAGGAGCCACCTAAGGTCAGTCTACATACCTCTGTTATTCTTTGCTTTATCGCCATTTTGTATCCTCTAAAGCACCTGCTTAACTCACAAACAGTTTCTCTTGCCTTTTTTTGTTGTTGTTGCCTGCTCAAGAACATAAGCCCTGTGAGAGCAGACACTGTTACGCTCTCTGTTGGTTGCCCTGGACCTGGCACTCAGTAAGCTCACAGTGTCTGCTGAGTGACCCTCGCAGTCGTCCAGTGAAGGAACGGTGGAGATGCAAAGGTGGACGGGAGAGGCTACCTGAGTCAGGGTCCCAGGGGACCAGGCAAGGCCAGAGTAAAGGAGGTAGAGCAGAGGTCAGGAAGGAACCTGAGAAGATAGGCTGATCCAGGCCAGGAATACAGGAGGAGGAGCAAGTTTGAGAGCGTTAGAAATGGTGGTCTGTTCTGAACACACACAGGGAAGGTACTGCTCAGGAGGATGGAGGGTCCCACCACGGGTCTTATTTCAGGGTTTCTAACTCCTGGACTTGTGAATGTACAATCCGACCACACAGTGACTTCTGTCAGAGAATAAACTGGACTTTTTCAGAGAATTCTCTATAGTAATATGTCATTTGTACTTTCTCCTAAGTGGTCATCTAAGCCTTGACTAGTTATGTAGCTCTCTTCTTGAAAAGACGGCACTGTAACCAGACCTTGGGGCCACAGGAAGCCACTTTAAAATTCCTTATCCCAGTTGTATCCTGCTTGCTTAATGAATGGCTCCTCCCTATGAGAACTGGGAGGACGGTAATTCCTGGATGGATTGTCTTTATAAGGAGAAAAGTTTGGCAATGTGATTTCCTGTATATTTCTACTGGAGTCCAAGATTCCAGCAGTGCTAGCCTAGACAGCAGTGGCAGCCACCTAGAACCCAGATGTCATAAGTATTCCCAAGTAAGTAGGAGGGCATCCTCCCAACCGCCTTTGCCAAGCCAAAAGGCAGAATTATGGCTTTATTACACCTTCTAGCATGTGGTCAAGGCAGCTTTCCATTTGGCTGCTTTGGTGCTGGGGTTGTTTACATGTTTCAATAAATGAGTTATGGTTACTGAAGTTGGCTGGCTCGGAGTTCAAAATCAATGACATATGACCACAATTATACCACTCACCAGGAGCAGCAGACAGAGTTCAGCAGGAGAGATTTAGTTGTGTGTGAGCCTTTGATGGAGAAGAGAGGTACAAAACTAGTACTCTCTAAGGTGGGTGTGCAGTTTTTGAAGCCTGGGAGAACTGGGATTGTCACTGTTACTGGCTGTCTGATGGAATCAGACATAATGAGATGCCTATCTAGTAAAAGCATCTATGTGGGAGTGCTCTTACACGATTTCAGAAGAGAAACGGAAGCTGAAAATAGTGCTTTTAGAAAAACAGATCAAAGAAATTTTCAGATGCTCTACATTTCCTTCTGCAAACATGAATCCCTTGGAGCATAAAAGACATCCCTGGTCTCCGCAAGGAGGAAATAAAAACTTCTTTCATACAGGGACGTCTGTCTGGCTCAGTTGGTAGAGCATCTTACTCTTGATGTTGGGGTTGTGATTTCGAGCCCCATTGAGTGTAGAGATTACTTTTAAAGACAAACAATGTCTCAGGCTGCCTGGGTGGCTCAAGTCAGTTATATGTCAGCCTTCGGCTCAGGTCATGATCCCGGGTCCTGGATCAAGCCCTGAGTCAGGCTCCCTGCTCTGCAAGGAGCCTGCTTCTGCCTCTGTCTGCCTCTGCCTCTCGCCTTACTTGTGTTTGTGCTCGTTCGATCTCTCAAATGAATAAAATCTTAAAAATAAAGACAAAAAAAAAGTCTCAAGAAACTACGTTAAGAGGTGCCTAGCTGGCTCAGGAGGTAGAGCATGTGACTCTTGATCTTGGGGTTGTAGGTTTGAGCCCACTTGGATATAGAGATTACTTAAAAATTAAGTCTTTAAAAGTTCTTTCAGATACAAAAGATTTCCTACTTTTTTTTTTGTCTTTTTAGGCTGCTCCCAGACTGTGTTTGGGTGAGAAGTATTTACTCGTCTTCCTTGCAACAGGCAGTGTGTTCATTAGAAGGAAATGGTGAGATAGTAGGACCCCAAAGTTAGTCTTTAATTTCCCTTCTTCCTGTGTTTGTTCTCTGAATGTACATGGAGGATCCTGAATCTCTACACCTATTTATGCGGTAGTTTACAGAACAATAATGCTGCCTTCTCCTTCAACCCCTTGTTACTGCCTTCTGATTCATTTCACTTATTTCTTCATTCATCAAACTGTTCAGGTGTTAACACCTTTTTAAAAATAACAAGTTAGTTTATCTTTACATTGGGTTTTTCAAGCTTGGTTTAAAATAAAAATATGCCAGGTTAACTGGCTGGCTCAGTTGGAAGAGCACATTACCCTTGATCTTGGGGTCATGAGTTTGAGCCCCGCATTGGGCAAAGAGTTTGCTTTTAAAAAGGCAAGCAAAAGAACTGCATAGCATAAAAAGGAAATCTGTGAAAGATACTCCCCCAGAGAAAATTACTATGAAGTTTAGTGTGTATCCTTTCAGGACTGCTCAAAAATGCTCTGAGCTTCCCATTCTCCTCTGTCTTGGAGGTCTGGCAGTGGGGGCAAAGCAGGGGCAGCCAGAATCACTGGTTCACGTCTCTTATTTGTATCTTCAGGTCAGTGTTAGACTGCTCCGTCCCTGTCCTTACTGAACAAAATTAAACAAATCCGTGTGTTTTTCCTAACATTTAACAGCCATTTCTGTTTGTCTTGGCTTACTGCCGCATGTGTAAAGGGAACAGTGGGAGTGCTTAACTTCAGAAGGCTTGGAATTCCAGGACTAGGGCTTTAGATTTTAGGCAAGGACTTAGCAACAAAGACATTTCTTCATTCTCAGTATATTGAGTTTGTATTGCCCTAGATGGCTCTTAATTGTATATGATGGGTCAGAGACCAAAAAAACCGTTTTGAAGATTTTATTTGAGAGCGAGAGAATATGGGGAGGAGGATGGAGGAGGATGGTGCGTGGCATAGGCAGAGGGACAAGCAGTCTCCCCACTGAGCAGGGAGCCCCATGTGGGGCTCAATTCCAGGCCCTTGGGATCACGACCTGAGCTGAAGGCAGATGCTTAACTGACTAAGCCATCCAGGCACCCCAAGACCAACTATTTTTAATTATGTTTGTATTTCCAGGTCCTCAGTTTTATCTGCTACGAGATCTGTTGATAATAAGTGAGCTTTAATGGGCTTTACTTTGTGCCTCTAGTTTTGCAGTTTTTTGTCTCTTCCATCATTTTTTAGACATGTGTATTAATCTATAAACTCTACCATGAGCCAGGCATAAGCTTTGCAGCAAAGAATATATCAAATGGTAAACTCCTTAAGGACAGAAGCCAGGTTTAACTCATTTTCAAAATCTGCCTCTCCTAGTGCTGTCTTTCCTTGCGGGTGGTTAATGAATGTTTGTTGAGTTAAGCTCACATCCTGCCTTTTTCATACCGTTCACATGAGCAAAGTCCTTTTTTTTTTTTTTTCCCCGAAAAGGAAACTCCCATCTTTTGCCTTATGTCATGTTTCTTACTATCATGTTCCCATGACCCTTCACCTAATAAGGACAAGTTTGTTCAGCTCCCTTTTCTATAGTTCCCAGGCCTTTGCTCCTGAAATGTCTAGAATATCCCTGTTCAACAGAAATATAATTCAAGCCATATATCTAATTTAAAAACTTTAGTACGTATATTTTAGAATGTAAAAAGAAGCAAGTACACCAATTTGAAGAGTTTAACTCAATATGTCCAAATATCATTTGAACAATCAAAAATATTTATATTGTACATTCTTTTATTCAAAAAGAATAAAAAATTGTCTTCAAAATCCAATGTGTATTTCATACTCACAGTGCTAGCTGCATGTGGCTAATGGCTACCTTACTGGACAGCACAGGTACAGAATCTTTGCATTTCTGTGTACTCCCCATGTAGATAATTAGACAAACTATGAAAGTATTCATCATACTGGTTCCGTCTTGAGCAAAGGAGATAAATTCAGGTAAAAGGATTATTTGCTAAGTGACACTTTATTTGGCTTACTGTTTCTTTTTAAGCTATTTTTGTAAGCTATTAGATTTTTCACTTTAGGTAAGGTCTAAATTCAGAAATCATCAAGTCTTTTTCGGAAAATGCTTGTAAGCTATTCTTTCTTTGTAAGCAGTTCTTGAGGGTGGTGGGGGGCATCACCAACCTTCCTTTTCATCTCTTCCTGTGTCACTGCCTCCCTGGGATCTTGGTGATCAGGATTTTCTATCTTTTCCCTCTTCTGCATAAATGCCCGATCTTCTACAACACTGACTCCACACTGTGTTGCCCAGAAAATGGAGATATTTACATTGTTTATCTTAAATTCTTTTTTTTTTTTTAATTTATTTGACAGACAGTTCACAAGTAGGCAGAGGCAGGCAGAGAGAGAGGAAGGAAAGCAGGCTCCCTGCTGAGCAGAGAGCCCGATTTGGGGCACCATCCCAGGACCCTGGGATCATGACCTGAGCTGAAGGCAGAGGCTTTAAACCACTGAGCCACCCAGGCGCCCCTATCTTAAATTCTTGTGCAAGTATTCTGGCTAGTGGAAATGGGATACCCTTTATTAGTAAGGCTGACACTGTATCGTCTGAGACACTCAGAGATTAGGAGTAGGAAGTTATTTATTTAAAAAAAAATTTTTATTTATTTATTTGACAGAGAGAGATCACAAGTAGGCAGAGAGGCAGGCAGAGAGAGAGAGAGAGGAGGAAGCAGGCTCCCTGCTGAGCAGAGAGCCCGATGCGGCACTCGATCCCAGGACCCTGAGATCATGACCTGAGCCGAAGGCAGCGGCTTAACCCACTGAGCCACCCAGGCGCCCGGAAGTTATTTATTTATTTATTTATTCTTTTGGTTTTTTAAAAAAGATTTTATTTATTTATTTATTTGTTTATTTTAAAGATTTTATTTATTTATTTGACAGAGAGAGATCACAAGTAGGCAGAGAGGCAGGCAGAGAGAGAGATGAGGAAGCAGGCTCCCTGCTGAGCAGAGAGCCCGATGCGAGACTCGATCCCAGGACCCTGAGATCATGACCTGAGCCGAAGGCAGTGGCTTAACCCACTGACCCACCCAGGCGCCCCTAAAAAAGATTTTATTTATTTATTTGATAGAGATCACAAGTAGGCAGAGAGAGAGAGGAAGGGAAGCAGGCTCCCCGCTGAGCAGAGAGCCCCATGCAGGGCTTGATCCCAGGATCCTGGGATAATGACCAGAGTCGAAGGCAGAGGCTTTAACCCACTGAACCACCCAGGTGCCCCTATTTATTTATTTTAAAGATTTTGTTTATTTGACAGAGAGCGAACGAGATAGCGAGAGAGGGAACACAAGCAGGGGGAGTCGGAGAGGGAGAAGCAGACTCCACTGACCAGGGAGCCCGATGTGGGGCTTGATCCCAGGACCCTGGGATCATGACCTGAGTTTAAGGCAGATGCTTAACAGCTGAGCCACCCAGGCACCCCAGGAAGTTATTTAGTTAAATATGTAGAGCCAGATTTTTTAGCTCATATCCCTAAAATCCATAGGAAACAGTGTGATGGATAAAGATGAGCAGACATCTCTTAAATTACTGGTTATTTGCCAAAAATGACAAGTTAGTGAGTAAAGCCATATTTGGTAGGTAGGTTGAAGAACAAGAAAGGGTTGACTGCCAAACCTTGGGCTCATGGGAGAGACTACTGTGATAGGAACATATGGAGCATGTTTTAAAACAAAATTTTGGACAGGAATTCAAGTGTGATAAACATGGTGGTCAGAAGAATCATTGGTATGTACCATGCAGAGTAGTCCCCAGAGCCAGGGAGGAGGCCTTTCAGACCAATTTAAAGCCCAGACTAGAGCTCCCAGTTCGTTGTTCCCTGTACTACATCTTTCCTGTAAAAAAGTGGAACATGGACATGGGAAAAATAGTAAGCAATAATTAGGAAGCTAGGACTGGAGCATCAGGACATTCAAAGAAACTTAGCTACATTGTAAGCTTCTTCATTTTGACTATGTGTTACTAACCTCTACATCCTTACCATCTAATTCAATGCCTGGCACTGACTAGATACTGGTTGAATGAATGAATGACCTGAGAACAGTGAACTGTGGATACGCTGCCGAAAGTCTAAGTGACAGGTTAAGTAAAGGAGAAAGATGTTTATGATTGACTGGATCGTGTTGGCAGGAGCAAAGCTAGAAGCAAGAGGGAATGAATGGGGAGAAACAGGTTCTACAGCTTAAAGAACTCTTGACAAAAGCACAAATGAAGGAGTGAAAAAGCCTTGAAAATAAGAAGCAGTTTGAATTTACACTTCCTTCCTGCCTACAGGGGGTGTGTGCAGGCTCTGTGGGAGAAATGTGAGTGACAAGGTAATACTCCAGTTACCCAGTAATCTAAGATATTACAAGTTCAAAGCCTCTGGATCTGTATGCCCAGGAAGTTATGATCCTAATGTTGTCCTGGCTGATCTACTGACAGGTAATTTTCTCTACGCAAAATACATTTCCAGTGACATCCTCTGTCTTGAAGTTTTGGCATCACCTTCTTTGTGTTGAAGTTAAATCACAAGTCTATTAGCAAAAATTTTATGTTACTCCAAATAGACCAAAAAGAATTTTTTTCCATGTAAATGTTTAAGACAAGTCTGCAAATATTTGAGTATTCACACACATCAAATAATGCAGTGATGGATCATAAAAGAAAAGCTCTTCTCATATAAGTGAATAGACCAAGAGCTGTGTCTACCTGCGGCTTTTTTCGAATATTCACCTGCCATTGATTCCATGAGTTGCCAAACTAGAAATAAACTCGTGCCCGTTGGTACCTCATGAATTACTTCCTTAAATATAGAGTGATTAATCTATATTAATATCTATCTATATTAATAACTTTCTTTAAGCTTCACTTGTAGCAAGTTCCTCAGAATCAGCTTATGATTGGTGAGCTCCAGATCTTCATTAATGCTGGTTCGGTTTGGGAAATGGTTTCAGGCTTTGGATGTTTTCAGTGTAAAAACCATTACTTTTAACTTTATTTATTTATTTTTAAAGAGATTTTTATTTATTTATTTATTTGACAGATCACAAGTAGGCAGAGAGGCAGGCAGAGAGAGAGAGGAGGAAGCTGGCTCCCCGCTGAGCAGAGGGCCCGATGAGGGACTCGATCCCAGGACCCTGAGATCATGACCTGAGCCGAAGGCAGAGGCTTTAACCCACTTAGCCACCCAAGCGCCCCTTAACTTTATTTTGTAAAAATCATTATCTGATTATTTTTCAAGTATACTTGGGTTAACAAAATGCAGCAGAGGGGTGTGCCTTTTAGTGGCTGAACAGACCACTTCTTACATTCCTTAGAAATAAGATATGGCTCAGTATTTTAAATCATAGCAACAGTTGATAAGAAAAACAGCAAAAAAGTAATCATTTCCATATGGAAAGAAAAGGAAGAAACCAGTGAAGATGTGAACTGTCATTTTTCCATATAAAAATAAATCACCACTGGTAGATTTGGCAGAAGGGGCAGATGTTCCTATTTGTTTCCTATTTGACATTTTGTTAATACACTGCATGTGACGTATTTTATTGAAATACACAATTACTCTCAATTTCAGTTGCCAATTTCCAAGTGTGTTTTGTTCTTCTCAGTGAAACCCACATCTGTATGTGTCAATTTCATCAAGGACAGTATTTTCTTGGTGGTAATTTTCTCAACTTCGTGAAATTTTAATGAAAGCTCTTTTTTTTTAATATTTTATTTATTTGACAGACAGAGAAATCACAAGTAGGCAGAGAGGCAGGCAGAGAGAGGGGGAAGCAGGCTCCCCACTGATCAGAGAACCCAATGTGGGGCTTGATCCCAGGACCCTGAGATCATGACCCAAGCAGAAAGCAGAGGCTTAACCCTCTGAGCCACCCAGGTGCCCTAGGTGCCCCTTAATGAAAGCTCTTACCCCTTTTTTCTGACAGGCATAACATCTTCCATCCTAGCTAAATACTATAAGTAATCTGAAAGCACTAATTGAATATAGTCAGTTTCTGCTCTTGCATTTCAAGATCTAAAAGAAAAAGTGACCTGATTTTCTGATGCCTAGAAAATTTAAGAAAAGCAAAAATTTACTTATTTTTGTACTTAGGCACGATTTACGTTTATTAACAAAATCTGATGTTTATTTTTAAATAGCTGCTTCAAGTGGAAAATCTTAACTGTTACAGAAGAAAATAGTGAAAAAGTTCATGGTCTAGCATTTGACAGTAGCTCCCTCTTGTGGTTCAAAGCATCCACTTCAATTAAATGGAGAACTGCAGGAGCTCCTGGGTGGCTCAGTCATTAGGCATCAGCCTTCAGCTCTTGTCCTGATCCCAGGGTCTTAGGATCAAACCCCGCATTGGGCTCCCTGCTTGATGGGAAGCCTGCTTCTCCCTCTGTTCCCCCTGCTTATGCTGTCTCTCTCTTTCTCTATGGCAAATAAATAAATAAATAAAATCTTTAAAAAAATAAAAATAAAATTTTTTAAAAATGCAGAACTGCAATTTCTTAGCTTCAAATTGTGTGGTGAAATGAAAGTTTAGCTGGTATTTAGTGAATCCTTTTTTTTTTTTTTTTAAGATTTTATTTATTTATTTGATAGAGACACGGCAAGAAAGGGAACACAAGCAGAGGGAGTGGGAGAGGGAGAAGCAGGCTCCCCATGAGCAGGGAGCCCGAGGCAGGGCTGGATCCTAGGATCCTGGGATCATGACCTGAGCAGAAGGCAGATGCCCAGGGACTGAGCCACCCAGGTGGCACTAGTGAATACTTTTTGGCATTAAGAAAGGAAGACTTAGAGGGACAGCTGGGTTAGCTAAGTTGGTTAAGCATCTGCCTTTGGCTCAGGTGATAATCCCAGAGTCCTGGGATTGATCCCCACCTCAGGCTCTCTGCTCAGCAGGATATCCACTTCTCCCTCTCCCTCTGCCCCACCCCCTGCTTGTGTGCTTGCTCTTTCTTGCTCTCTCAAATAAATAAAAGCTTAAAAAAAAAAAAAAAAGAAGTGAAGACTTAGAAACATGGGGACAAAACAGAATATTCCCTTTTTTGGATACTTCCAGAGTTCCAACATCTCAGCAAAGTGTTTCCAAATTCCTTTATACAAGTACCAGTTTCTTTCTTACTAATGAAAATACCACGTAGACATTTTCATTGAAAACATGACATTCTCCATTTAAAAGGTCTTCCTCCTTTTCTGTGGTCATAGCATGCCAAAGGAAACAGCATTCAACTTTGTTACTTTAACAGGTAGAGATTTGAAAACCTTACAGAGAAAGTATTATTGAAAATATTTTAGTCCATGGGGCGCCTGGGTGGCTCAGTGGGTTGAAGCCTCTGCCTTCGTCGGCTTGGGTCGTGATCCCAGGGTCCTGGGATGGAGTCCTGCATCGGGCTCTCTGCTCAGCGGGGAGCCTGCTTCCTCCTCTCTCTCTCTCTCTCTGCCTGCCTCTCTGCCTACTTGTCATCTGTCTGTCAAATAAATAAATAAAAATCTTTTAAAAAATAAATAAATAAAGTTAAAAGTAATGGTTTTTACACTTGTGATCTCTCTCTGTCAAATAAATAAAATCTTTAAAAAAAAAAAAAAGAAAAGAAAATATTTTAGCCCAAAAATGACTTAACATATTTTTCCTTTGTTCGACATCAGAGGTTGCAGTAACTGGCAACAACCTGTTCCAACAATGTGAAACTATCCAAAAAGTCTTCTTCTTCAAGTCCAAATTTTGTGTACTGATGAATGTAGGCTCTGGTGAAAGAAACAGAAAATGTAAAATTAAAAAAAAAAAATCAGTCAAATGAATAACTCTTAAAATCAAACAATAAGTAGAACTTTCCTAGTTCATGAATACTTGAAGATGGCAGAACCTCTTAAATGTCTTAGATTAGCTTCAATGTTTATTCCAAAGATTAGCAAACTAAAAGTTTATGTCAAGCTCCCTGTCTCTTTAGTGTCTAAGAGTGTGACAATAAGAAGCAATAGGAGAGGGACGCCTGGGTGGCTCAGTTGGTTGGACGACTGCCTCCGGCTCAGGGCGTGATCCTGGAGTCCCGGGATCGAGTCCCACATCAGGCTCCCAGCTCCATGGGGAGTCTGCTTTGCTCTCTGACCTTCTCCTCGCTCATGCTCTCTCTCACTGTCTCTCTCTCTCAAATAAATAAATAAAATCTTTAAAAAAAAAAAAAAAAAAAAAAGAAGCAATAGGAGAAAGAAGCATGTTCAGGTTTGGTTATCGAGCCCAGTACATACTCATCACCCTACAGAGATGACTGGGTTCAGTATCAACTCTAAAAAGTGCCTGAGAATTTTCACCTAAACCTTGAAATTTCAGAAATACATTAATCCAGTTCTAGGAATGAAGTGAAGTCTCCCAAGTATTTTTCAGACATTTAATTTGTAGTTATGCCAGGTGGTTCTATGAATACCCTGTACCCCCCAAATGAGAAATCATGTTAAAAAGAATGTCGAGCAAAGGCAGACCTGGATTAAACTGAGGTAATAAGGGCTGTGGCCATTTAATGGGAGTGGGAAGAGAACAATACCAGGAAAGGACAGAGTTCACAGTCCTGGGTGTGGGGGCTTATGGAATGGCCACATGCAGGATGGGGGGCCCTTGGGAATCCTGGCTAATCATAGTAGAGGCCTTGCCCATTAATATGGAAATTTTGCTTTGACACGAGGTAATTGTGGCGAGGTCAGGAAATCTGATAACACATTTCTTAGTACCAAGCAGACATTTCTTAGCAGACAGAGTTGAACTTGTAAGATTTCTTGTTGAAGAAGATCAGGGATCTCTTCCATTCTTCCAAGGGTCTTATTTTGGAAAACTATGTTATTGTCCAGCCTCATAATGAAATTTCTACTTTCATTTCATTTAGAAATGAAGAAATGACTCCTCTAGTCAATAACAGCACTGTAGTAGGTGATTTTACATGGGTATCACATTTAATCCTCACTGCATCTCCTCAGTGTAGACCCACTATGCAGATAAGAAAATGACACCTGAACTAACATGACCCAGTTTCACACCTACAGAGTGGTGATTGTGCTTACTCCAGGCTGTAGGTTGAATGTTTATGTTCCCCCAAAATTCATACATTGAAATCCTAACCCCCAAGGTGATGGTATTAGGCGGTGAGGCCTTTGGTGGGTGATTGGATCACAAGGGTAGAGCCCTCATGAATGGGATTAGTGCCTTTTAAAAGGGGCCCATTAAAGTTTCTTTGCCCTTGGGACGCCTGGGTGGCTCAGTGGGTTAAGCCGCTGCCTTCGGCTCAGGTCATGATCTCAAGGTCCTGGGATCGAGTCCCGCATCGGGCTCTCTGCTCAGCAGGGAGCCTGCTTCCTCCTCCTTCTCTCTCTGCCTGCCTCTCTGCCTACTTGTAATCTCTCTCTGTCAAATAAATAAATAAAATCTTAAAAAAAAAAAAGTTTCTTTGCCCCTTTGGCTATTTGAAGACACAAGGAAAAGAAACCACCTATGAACCCGGAAGTAGGTCTTCATCAGACATCAAATCTGCCAGCACCTTCACCTTGGACTTCCTAATCTCTAGACCTCCTGAGAAATTCTATTGTTTATAAGATACCCAGTCTGGGCTATTTTTGTTACAGCAAACCAAACAGACTAAAACATTCCAAATCCTGCTTTGTGTTTTAAGGTATTATCTGCCTAAGGTAGAAAGGTTTGTAGATTTATTTTTTACTTACTTTGAAGCAAACATATTCCAGGCTTTGCCCACAATTGTATCAAGTGGTTTTAGTAAGAACTGGCTATTGCTGACCAATGCTGCAGACTTCTCATATTTTCTAAAGGCTCGCTGGGTTTTCCACACATTGAAAGCATTAATAGGTTTTAACCAAGAAGTATAGAGAGCTGGATCTTTAAATCCGCCTAGAGTAAAACAACACAAGCCATTGTTTACATCATAAATCATTAATTTTAGAAACAAATTAATAAACTTTATTTTTTAATTCATTTCATCATTAGTCTCCTGTTGTTTTGCCTTCTAATACTAGCTTTAGCCTGGGTGGCTCAGCTGGTTAAGCATCTGCCTTCATGTCAGGTCATGATCCCAGAGTCCTGGGATGAGTCCTGCATCTGTCTCCCTGCTCAGTGGGCAGTCTGCGTCTCCCTCTGCCCCTCTCCCTGCTCGTGTACACTCTTTATCTTTCACAAAAATAAATAAATAAAAATATATTTAAAACTAGCTTTATGTTGCTTTTGGATAAATGATCCATATTCATTGTAAAAAAAAAATAATTCATATCATTCAGGAAAGTAAATGTGAGATAGGAATCCATCAAAAATCCTAGAGGAGAATACAGGTAACACTCTCTTTGACCTTGGCCATAGCAACTTCTTACTAGATATGTCTCTGGAGGCAAGGGACACAAAAGTAAGAATTAACTGTTGGGACTTTATCAAGACAAAAAGTCTGCACAATGAAGGAAATAGTCAACCAAACTAAAAGGCAACCTTCAGAATGGGAGAAGATATTTGTGAATAACATATCTGATAAAGGGTTAATATCCAAAATCTATAAGGAACCAATCAAACTCAACACCCAAAAATAAATAATCCAGTTAAGAAATGGGCAGAAGACAGAAATAGACATTTTTCCAAAGAAGACACCCAGATGGTCAACAGACAAGTGAAAAGATGCCCAACATCACTCATCATCAGGGAAATACGAATCAAAACTACAATGAGATACTGCTTCACACCAGTCAGAATGGCTAAAATTAACAACATGGGAAACAACAGGTGTTGGTAAGGATGTGGAGAAAGGGGAACCCTCTTAACACTGTTGGTGGGAATGCAAACTGGGGCAGCCACTCAGGAAAACAGCATGGAGGTTCCTCAAAAGGTTAAAAATAGAACTACCCTCTGACCCAATAATTGCACTACTAGGTATTTACCCAAAGAATACAAAAATACTGATTCAAAGGGACACATATACCCCAATGTTTACAGCAGCATTATCAACAATAGCCAAATTATGGAAAGAGCCCAAATGTCCACTGACTGTGAATGGATAAAGAAACTGTGGTATACAGAGGTGCCGGGGTGGTTCCGTCAGTTTAGTGTCTGACTCTTGATATCCACTTGGGTCATGATCTTGAGGTCGTGGGATTGAGCCCTGCATCGGGTTCCCTGCTCAGTGGGGAGTGTACTTAAAGATTTCTTTCCCTTTCCCTGTACCCCTCTCCCAGCTTGCGTTCTCACTCTCTCAGTCTCTGAAATAAAGTCTTTAAAAAAAAAGGAAGTTGTGGCATACATATACAATGGAATATTACTTTGCCATAAAACAAAATGAAATCTTGCCATTTCCAACAACGTGGATGGAGCTAGAGTGTATTATGCTACATGAAATAAGTCAATGAGAGAAAGACAAATACCACACTCATGTGTGGAAACAAAATGGACAAACATGGCAGGAGGGAGAGAGAGGCAAACCATAAAACAGACCCTTTACAGAGAACAAACTCTTTACAGAGAACAAACTGACAGTTGCTGGAGGGGAGGTAGGCGGGGAATGGGTTAAATGGATGATGGGTATTAAGGAGGGCACCTGTGATGAGCACTGGGTGTTGTGTGTCACTGATGAATCACTAAATCCTACACCTGAAACTAGTATTACTGTATATGTTAACTAACTGGAATTTATATAAAAACTTAAACAAAAAAAAAAGAAAATTTAAAAGTCAACTGAACATCTGAAATGTCACCACCCAAATAAGACCATGAACATTTTGCTGACCTTGAGTCTGTAATTTTGCAAAAATGCTGTTCTGTAATCTATTTTCATTCACCAATATTTTGTGAACCTCCTTTCCATGTCAACAAATATCACTCATAAAGTTTTATTATATGAATATACCATAATTTATTTAACACATTTCCTACTGTTGAGCATTGAGGTTGTTTCTGCATTTTTGTGTGATAGATATTGTAGTAAATACCTTTGTCAGAACACCTTTCTGTATGTCATGTGCTGTGGATACATTTTTGGAAGTTTTTACTTTATATATCCTCTTATTCTCTCAATTTAAAATCTGAAATGAAGACTATGAAGAAAATATTCTGAGGTAGGAGAAAGTATACCATTTGACAGACTTGAAACGATTCCTTCTAATTACCACTTTCTTATCTAAGGTGTATTATAGGAACTAGATTACTTGTTTTTTTTTTAATATTACAGCTAGAAGCAGGCAACCTGATACTGCTAAAATCATCAAATAAGGAGTACCTGTGTGGCTCAGTTAGCTGGGTGTCCAGTAACATAAAACCATCAAATAAAGATAAGACGAACCTGGAGATTTTCCATAAAAACACAAAGCTAAAAGAGTACTTCTCTGAACTTCCTGAAAGTTTTATATCAAAATGCTTGTCACAGAGACCACTGGTTATGCTACATGACCTGTTCTCTCCTTCTTCTTTAGAAAGAGAACCCCCAAATTTTAACTGTATTCATGGTCGCCCTTGTAGCTAGGTGTAGCACAAGTCAGCCCCAATCAAAGCTGTATAAACACCAGTGTGTGCAACTCTAGGAGGAGGCTGGTGGCATGCTCATTCCTATGTGGTTTGATGCCTGAAGCTCAAACAGATGTCTGGGACTACAAAAGGAAGTCATAAGGTGAGGACAAAAAGAACAGCAAGGCTCAAAAGAAAGAATTAAACCTGGGGCGCCTGGGTGGCTCGGTGGGTTAAGCCGCTGCCTTCGGCTCAGGTCATGATCTCAGGGTCCTGGGATCGAGTCCCGCATCGGGCTCTCTGCTGGGCAGGGAGCCTGCTTCCCTCTCTCTCTCTGCCTGCCTCTCCATCTACTTGTGATTTCTCTCTGTCAAATAAATAAATAAAATCTTTAAAAAAAAAAAAAAAAAAAAGAATTAAACCTGTATCTTGTTGGGTTCGAGTCCCACCAGAGTCGCCAAAAAAAAAAAAAAAAAAACCTGTATCTTGTTTCAATCGCTTCTATTTTTGGTGTCCAATCATATAGTAACTGATAGAAACACATAATTATGATTTTCCTTTCTTTAAAAATAAATTCAGGGGCGCCTGGGTGGCTCAGTGGGTTAAGTCTCTACCTTCGGCTCAGGTCATGGTCTCAGGGTCCTGGGATCAAGCCCCACATCAGGCTCTCTGCTCAGCGGGGAGTCTTCTTCCCTCCTCTCTCTGCCTGCCTCTCTGCCTACTTGTGATCTTTCCCTCTCTGTCAAATAAATAAATAAAATCTTAAAAAAAAATAAAATAAAATAGAAATAAATTCAGGGACTTCCCTTTTTAAATATATTTTATTTATTTATTTGAAAGAGAGAGCGAGTAAGAGGGAGCATAAGCAGGGTGAAGGGCAGAGGTAGAAGGAGATTCCCTCTGAGAGGGAGCCCAACATGGGACTCAATCCCCAGACTCCAGGATCACCACCTGAGCCAAAGGCAGATGCTCAACCAACTGAGCCACCCAGGCACCTGGGACTTCCTTTTTTTAAAAAAATGTGTTACTGGGGCGCCTGGGTGGCTCAGTGGGTTAAGCCGCTGCCTTCGGCTCAGGTCATGATCTCGGGGTCCTGGGATCGAGTCCCGCATCGGGCTCTCTGCTCGGCAGGGAGCCTGCTTCCCTCTCTCTCTCTCTCTCTGCCTGCCTCTCCATCTACTTGTGATTTCTCTCTGTCAAATAAATAAATAAAATCTTTTAAAAAAAAAATGTGTTACCATGTACATGTGCAGAATGTACATATTGATTTCACCTTAACTTCTTACCCAGATCTGCACTGTGTACATCTTTCCCACGAAGGATGACCAAGTTGGCAATGGAAGTGTTAAACTGAAGCTCCCTGTTGAGAGATGCTTTACCCAGAGTAGGAAGTCTTGATAAAGGAGGCTGTACGTGCCAATCAATACCTACCAAAAGAAAAAAAGTACAAGATTTTATAAATAGTTCAGAATAAGAAGAGAAAAGCATATTACAGTATGTATATTTTACATAAATTTTAATAGTTGCTTTTTTTCTACTAAATGTTTAAAAATTCGTATCTGGTTGACCCAAAATGATTCAAACTATTCAATCCCGAGAAAGGCAGGAAGTATTTCTTTATAGAGTACTAAAGGATGGGGGTAGGTACATACAATGGATTTCTCTTCACCAGTAAAAAGAAACTATTAATACACATAACAAATAGCAGGGATACATCTCAAAAGCATTATGGTAAGTGAAACAAGCTTGACTCAAAAAATTATGCACTGTATGATTCCATTTACAGAACATTCTGGAAAAGGCACAACCATAATGAAATTCAGATCCATAGTTGCTAGGGGCTGGAGTCAGGGGCAGTAAGTGCCTCCAAAGTATGAACGAACCTTCTGAGATGATGTAAACACTATCTCAATTGTGGTGGAGGTTATATTTTATAGAGATTTGTCCAAATTCATAGAACCATACACTTAAAAAGGTGAACCTTACTCTATATAGAATACATACAAAAATGTTAAGGGATGTAGAAACATAAAACAAAAATAGGATTGAAAACTGACACCAGTCATGTAGAAATATTAAGAAAATACTCTTAGGGGTGCCTGGATGGCTCAGTGGGTTAAGGGGCTGCCTTCGGCTCAGGTCATGATCTCAGGGTCCTGGGATCAAGTCCCGCATCGGGCTCTCTGCTCAGCAGGGAGCCTGCTTCCCTCTCTCTCTCTCTCTGCCTGCCTCTCCGTCTACTTGTGATTTCTCTCTGTCAAATAAATAAATAAAATCTTTTTTTAAATAAATAAATAAATAAATAAATAAAAAGAAAATACTCTTAATGTATACAATGGAATATTACTCAGCCGTCAGAAAGGATGAGTATACTTAGCATTTACACTGACGTGCATGGAACTGGAGGGTATTATGCTGAGTGAAAAAAAAGAAGAGAAAGACAATTATCATATGGTTTCACTCATATGTGGAATATAAGGAATAGTACAGAGGACCATAAGGGAAGGGAGGGAAAACTGAATGGGAAGAAATCAGAGAGGGAGACAAACCAAGAGAGACTCTTAACTGTGGGAAACAAACTGAGGGTTGCTGGAGGGGAGGTGGGTAAGAAGATGGGGTGACTGGGTGAAGGGCTTTAAGGAGGGCACATGATGTGATAAGCACTGGGTGTTATAAGCAACTGATGAACTGTTGAACACTACATCTGAACATGATGTACTATTTGTTGGCTAACTGAATTTAAATTAAAAAAAAGAAAATACTATTAAAGTATACATAGGATAGGGATAAATTTCAGCACTCAGCCACAAACTGATTTTCAATGAAAATAAAAACACAAGAAACTAAAAACTTTGGCATGCTGAACTCAATAATAACACAAATGAGCCAATTTAAAAATCAGAAAGAGGGACGCCTGGGTGGCTCAGTGGGTTAGCTTAACCCGCTGCTTTCAGCTCAGGTCATGATCCCAGGATCCTGGGATCGAGTCCCGCATTGGGCTCCTTGCTTAGCAGGGAGCCTGCTTCTCTCTCTGCCTCTGCCTGCCACTCTGCCTGCTTGTGTGCTAGCTCGCGCACTCTCTCTCTCTCTCTTTCTCTCTCTGAGAGAAATAATTAATAATAATAATTAAATAATAATAATTAAATTATTTAAATAAATAAATAAACTCTTTAAAAAATAAATAAATAAAAATCAGAAAGATGTTTGAATAGAAATTTCATGGAAGAAGATAAACAAACCTAACAAGCACTTTAACAGATCTCAACATCACAGTCATTAGGAAAATTCAAAATGAAACCACAAGGAGACACTACTTCACACCTATTAGAATGGCTATAATCAAAACGACTAACAATGTCAGGTGTTGGCAAGGATGTGGAAAACTGAAACCCTCTTCAACTGTTTGTGGGAATGTAAAATGGTGCAGCCATTTTGGAGAGTACAGCAATTTTACAAAACATTAAACACATACTTATCCTTTGACCGAGCAATGCCACTTACAAGTATATAACCAAGAGACTGAAAACATATGTCCACACAAAGACTTTATACAAATGCACACACCAGCATTATTCATGACAGACACAAAGTGAAAACAAGCTAAACGTTCATCAACTGTTGGACATCTAAAGAAAATGTGGTATATTCAGTAATGGAATACCGTTCAGCAATACTGAAGTTGATACAAAATTGAACTACTGATATATACTACAACGTCGATGAACCTCAAAGACATGAAGTGAAAAAGGTCAGACACAGGGGCACCTGGATGGTTCAGTGGGTTAAAGCCTCTGTCTTCGGCTCAGGTCGTGATCTTAGGGTCCTGGGTTCGAGCCCCACATCAAGCTCTCTGCTCAGCAGGGAGCCTGCTTTCCCCCTCACCTCTCTGCCTGCCTCTCTGCCTACCTGTGATCTCTCTCTCTGTCACACAAATAAACAAAATCGTTAAAAAAAAAAAGAAAAGAAAAAAGAAAAAGGTCAGACACAAAAGACTGTATATTGTCTAATTCCATTTATATGGTTTATCCAAAATTGGCAAATCTATAGAGATAGAAAGCATAGCAGTGGTTGTTTGGGAGTAGGAATAAAAATGGGAATTGATTGCAGATGAACACAAGGATCTTTTTGAAGTGATCGACATGTTCTACAACTGTCTTGTGATAGGGGCACAAGGATAGCTCAGTCGGTTAAGCATCTGCTTTCAGCTCAGGTCGTGATCCTGGGGTCCTGGGATCGAGCCCCACCTCAGCCTCCCTGCTCAGTGGGAGTCTGCTTCCCCTACTCCCTCTCTCTCTCTGCTCCCCTGGCTTGTGCTCTCTGTATCTTTCTTTCTCAAATAAATAAAATCTTAAAATCTTAAAAAAATTAAAGCAAAAAAACTGGCTTGTGATAATGGTTACATAACTCTGCAAATTTACTAAAAAAATCACCAAATTATACTCTTATCATAGGTGAGACATATGGTATATAAATCACATCTCAGTAAAGGTATTTAAAAATTTATGACCTACTCTAAAAGCTGTATTTGTGTGTGTGTGTGTGTGTTTTAAGATTTCATCTATTTGGGCGCCTGGGTGGCTCAGTGGGTTAAGCCGCTGCCTTCGGCTCGGGTCATGATCTCAGGGTCCTGGCATCGAGTCCCGCATCGGGCTCTCTGCTCAGCGGGGAGCCTGCTTCCTCCTCTCTCTCTCTCTGCCTGCCTCTCTGCCTACTTGTGATCTCTCTCTGTCAAATAAATAAATAAAATATTTTAAAAAAAAGATTTCATCTATTTATTTGGCAGAGAGAGAGCACCAGCAAGGAGAGCAGCAGGCAGAGGGAGAAGCAGGCTCCCACTGAGCAGGGAGCCTGATGCAGGGCTCGATCCCAAGACCCTGAGATCATGACCTGAGCTGAAGGCAGACGCCTAACTGAGTCCCCCACACGTCCCTACATACATGAAGATTTTTAAAGCTATTTGTCTCAACCTGGTAAGTGACATAAATATATTTATTCATATATATTCATATATATGAAAATATTTATATGTTCAAAGCTGTATCTATAACTGTTAAAAAATGTTGACACTCAAGGTTCTGCATGGGAAAATGACTAAGCAAACTGGTTTATTGACCTAAGAGAGCTCAGAGCAGCATGTCTCATGCTATACCCTGAGGAACACTGTGTTCCTTGAGATGTTAACAGGTATTACTAGAAAAACAGGTACTGAGGCCAAAAAATTTGGTAAGAATTCCTTTAAGATATGAAGATGTGACCTTTCTATTTATCTCCAAACCTCCGGCACTGTGATCTAAAATCCATAAGGTATCACTAAGTACGTAATGTTGAGGAAATCCATCCACTTTCATAGTCTTGAAACCCAACTCATTGTTATTTGTGATAAAATATATGCTGCTCAAATATTCACTAATAGTAGTGATTTCCAGTTAAACCCAGGTGCCCCAAGACAGGGGTATTTTTAAAAGGCATAAACAAGAGAACAGGGAATGGAAGGGAAGATAATGGGAACAACATTTTGGAAGATGATAAGCAAATGAGCCAGCTGTGGCTGACTTAGCAACCAGGGACATTTCTGCCCCCAGAGAAGGTCCTGGCAGGAGGCCAGGCCCTTCTAAAAGGGGGAAACAAGAGGATTAGTTAAAAATCTTCATGCAAGGGGCACCTGGGTGGCTCAGTGGGTTAAAGCCTCTGCCTTCCGCTCAGGTCATGGTCCCAGGGTCCTGGGATCAAGCCCCGCGGCGGGCTCTCTGCTAGGCGGGGAGCCTGCTTCCTCCTCTCTCTCTCTCTGCCTGCCTCTCTGCATACTCATGATCTCTCTGTCAAATAAATAAATAAAATCTTTAAGAATAAATAAATAAATAAATAAAATCTTTAAAAAAAAGTCTTCATGCAAAGTGGAGAGGCCAGGACACTTCCTCACTCCTGGCAGCAGAGGGCGTGCCCCCCTCCCTTCATCCTAGAAGCCATCTGCTCAAGAAAGGCTAAAATAGTGAGGCTCCAGACCGGAGGCGACGGGGCGGTAACAGCGGCGAGTGGGTCCTTGTGGCCTAGAAAAATCCTGCAAAAATGTCTCTGTATCCATCTCTTGAAGACCTGAAAGTAGACAAAGTTATTCAGGCTCAAACTGCCTTTTCTGCAAACCCTGGCAACCCAGCAATTTTGTCTGAAGCTTCTGCTCCCATCTCTCAAGATGGAAATCTCTATCCTAAATTGTATCCGGAGCTCTCCCAGTACATGGGCCTGAGTTTAAATGAAGAAGAAATCCGTGCAAATATGGCCGTGGTCTCTGGAGCACCAGTTCAGGGGCAGTTGGTGGCAAGACCTTCTAGTATGAACTATATGGTGGCTCCTGTAACTGGTAATGATGTTGGAATTCATAGAGCAGAAATTAAGCAAGGGATTCGTGAAGTCATTTTGTGTAAGGATCAAGATGGAAAAATTGGGCTCAGGCTTAAATCAATAGATAATGGCATATTTGTTCAGCTGGTCCAGGCAAATTCTCCAGCCTCATTGGTTGGTCTGAGATTTGGGGACCAAGTACTCCAGATCAATGGGGAAAACTGTGCAGGCTGGAGCTCTGATAAAGCACACAAGGTACTCAAACAGGCTTTTGGAGAGAAGATTACTATGACTGTTCGTGACAGGCCCTTTGAAAGGACAGTTACCATGCATAAGGATAGTACTGGACATGTTGGCTTTATCTTTAAAAATGGAAAGATAACATCCATAGTGAAAGATAGTTCTGCAGCCAGAAATGGTCTTCTCACAGAACATAACATCTGTGAAGTCAATGGGCAGAATGTCATTGGGCTGAAGGATTCTCAAATTGCAGACATACTGTCAACATCTGAGACTGTAGTTGCTATTACAATCATGCCTGCTTTTATCTTTGAACATATTATTAAACGGATGGCACCAAGCATTATGAAAAGCCTGATGGATCATACCATTCCTGAAGTTTAAAAGTCTTGGCACAACGGAAACTTCACTGAACTCCAGTTTACTTCTTGGGCAACTTAACTTTATATTATGCACATGAAGCTTTCTAGGAGCCAGAGAGCATATGCTGCATGAAGACCTTTCTATCTTACATTATGGCTGGGAATCTTACTGTTCTGATTGGATATCTTGTTCACACTTCAAGATCATTGTAGCCTTATCCTGGTTTTACTGATGTGAAACTTTGGACAGATTTTTAACTGATTTTCATAGAGTAGTTTCTCTACTGGAAACCCGAAGCTTTTACAAGCCATTATGATTAGAATGACTGATACAGGCTTAGCTCTGTGTTAGAACCAGTCACCTTTATCTTACATATCAAGTAGTGCTGTTCATATTACTTTAGTTCTATGGTATAATTGCATTTTTAATGTGTAACCATAGTAAATGTAGAATGACTGCTTTTGATGTTTTTTAGTTCTGTGTGTGTGTGTGCGTGTAAAATACTAATTAAGTACAACTGGTTTCATTCCATGTAAGCATTATACAGTGTATGTAGGTTGCTAGAGATTGTGTTGATCATCATTTAATTAGAACTACCTTTACTTAATATGCTTCAACTGTCGCCTTAACTGTGTTAAGCGTCTAGAATAAAAGCCAAAATATAACTATTGCTGCCTTTCTAAAACCCAAAATGCAGTTCTGTGTTAAACTGAAATGTACACTAGCCCAGAACAATGTAATGGTACATACTGAGCTATAGCATAGCTGCTTAGTTGCATTTGAGATTTTCTAGTCAGTTGTGTAATGGAAATTTCTTTCTTCTAAAACTTAACCGGTATTACTTTCTGAGAAATGATTCACTATATATTAAATGTAAAAATTCTTATACCAAATAGGATAAAGTTTTGACTCCCTTTATTCATTTGTAGATTAAGTGGAATAATACTTAATTTTGTCTTTAACATTCTGTAACCTCACTACTTTGGGGTGGTCTTAGGATGTTTCCCAGGTAATCTGTTCCATTTCCTGACCCCTCCCTACAAAATGGAAGTGACACTTTATCCTGATTTTTTTTCTTTATGGTTTATGCCTATTTCATCTTAATTAAATATGTATAAATAAAGTGGACTTTTAGTCTGTTGCATCAAAAAAAAAAAAAAAAAAATAGTGAGGCTCCAGCCTCCACCGAACTACATGCTGGGCCCTGCCTTCCAGGCTTGGAAGATACAGCCGTGTACACAAAACAGAAATCTCTGCTCTTCTAAAGCTTACATCCTACAGAGATCAATGAAAGATCCACACTAAGGAATTCCAGAATGCTGGAGACAAAGAGGCAAGAGAGAATAAAACAGGATTAGAGAGATTAAAACAGGATTAGGAATCAGAGTGATGTGGGACCTCACTGCAACCACTGAAGCTGGAAGATAACAGAACAATGCCTTCAAAATTCTGAGCAAACATGACTCCCGACCCTCAGATCTTATACCTGAGCAAATCATCAATCAAATGTAAAGGCGGAATAATGACATTTATAGCTTTAATTTTTTTTTTTTTTTACCTTCCCTGTACTTTTTCTTAGGAAGCTCCTGGAGAGCGTGTCCTATCACTATGAGAGAATAAACAAAACAAAACAAAAGGCAGATGTGGAATCTAGGAAATCAGACAGAATATAGAATGAGGCAGAGATGTTGGTGCTGGCTGCTCATCAAGCCTGGAGAGTAGCCAGGGCAGCAACAAGAGGAGGAGATCTCCAAAAGGGACATTTCCAAAGAGATAAAGAAAGTAAGAGACTACCTGATGTGTTTGAACATGTTGAGAAGGGATTCATTTTTATGGGAAAAATTTAGGGATAGATGTGTGACAGGCACACAGAATACTGAGCAAATAAGTATAATTTTTGTAAAGTAATCTCTACACCCAATGTGAGGTTCGAACCTGAGTCGCAGGCTCTACTGACTGAGTCAGACAGGTAAGTGCCCCCAAATAAGTATAATTATTAACCAGAGGAAGAAAAAATTAACTGAAGAAAAAAATTACATGAAATAAATTTATTCTATGTATACAGTACATGGCTCAACTATAAAAAATATTTACCTATCAAAGGTAGTACAAACATTGAAAACAAATCTAATTCAGAAGTACGTTATAAGCATAAAGGGAAAAGGGAGGGAGGGAGGGGGAGGGGAAGAGAGGGAGAGAGAAAGGGTGTGTGTGTGTGTGTGTGTGTGTGTGTACAGAGGAAGTATAAGTAGATTCAATTCTCAATTTCACATTAGGAAAACAACTGACAATATCTAAACCTGGAAAATAAAATAAGTAACAGTATAGGCAAGATACTTAGAAATATGGAGGGGAATTCCAGGAAAAAACAGCTAAAAACATTGACAGTTTCATCAAGGCAGTGGGGATGTGTAGGACAAGGATCTGCTCTTTTCCTCATTATAAATTCATATTGGACAACTGGTTTTTTTAAAAAACTGAAATATAGTTTACATACAATGCAATGTAGATATAAGTATACACTTAGATGAGTTTTGACCATTTGATTTTTTTAAAAACTATGTTCATTTATCACTTCGATAAAAATAAAACAGGGGCAGCTGGCATGGGATTCCTGGTATCAGGTTAGGGAAATTGAGTCCCATGTTAGGTGTAGAGATTACTAAAAATAAATAAATAACCTTAAAAAAAATATATCATGCTCCTCGGAAATTTTTTTCATATTTGGTAAATGAAACTATGAAGTGATTAAGAAACCCTCCTGGGATGTCCTGGTGAGTTTCTGTAGGAGCCTCCCTGACCAGAAGAAGGCACCATTATTTCAACTGGCCAAGGAAGTTTATATTGAGAATTCCAGTTCAGGCACTTTCTCCAGCTTGTGGCCTGCATATTTTTAAAATATACTTTACCTTCTTCCATTTTTGAATTAGAAATGAGCATCTGTCTCAGATATTTGAGGAGGCCGGCCCAAGTAAAGGTGCTGTATGCCAGTGAGTTCTCAGACATTTGAGGAATGTTACGTATACCCAGCATCTTGAATTCAGGATGGGGAACCAAATTCTCCATTAAGTCTCCTGTAAAGAAAAAAAATCTGAACTAAACTTTTTTTTTTTTTTTTTTAAAGATTTATTTATTTGACAGAGAGAAATCACAAGTAGGCAGAGAGGCAGGCAGAGAGAGAGAGAGGAGGAAGCAGGCTCCCTGCCGAGCAGAGAGCCCGATGCGGGACTCGATCCCAGGACCCTGAGATCATGACCCGAGCCAAAGGCAGCGGCTCAACCCACTGAGCCACCCAGGCGCCCTGAACTAAACTTTTATTTTATTTATTTATTTTTTTAAAGATTTTATTTATTTATTTGATAGAGAGAAATCACAAGTAGATGGAGAGGCAGGCAGAGAGAGAGAGAGAGGGAAGCAGGCTCCCTGCTGAGCAGAGAGTCCGATGTGGGACTCGATCCCAGGACCCTGAGATCATGACCTGAGCCGAAGGCAGCGGCTTAACCCACTGAGCCACCCAGGCGCCCCTGAACTAAACTTTTAAATTCCATAATGTTTTCATTGGCCCATACACAACTGTGGCTTGATGGTTTGGAGGGCCAAACATGTTTTCTCCTCCAAGACCAGATTGCTTAAGTTTAAAAACATAAATAAAATTTCAGAGACAATGTCTATTTTAGATGACATATTTTGGCACATATTTTAGCATGAGTGAGAAAAGACACTTTGCCCAAAAGGAAACAAGAATTTAGAAGCTAAGAAACTGGAAACATGAATGAAAAATGTAGCTACACCTCAGGAAAATAAAGTAAGCATGAGAGCTACAATGCTTTTATCATCATTCTATAGTCACTATAATTTCCTTTGGAAATTTCCTTTGGAAATTTTCCTAGATCTCTTATTTATTTTGTCTACTTAAATGATAATCAGAACCTTTTAAATCAAACTCTACTAGGAAAAAAAGAGAAGATTAGGGATTCCTGAAGACAGGAATATGCCTGTCTTTAGAAACTTATATTTGTAATGACACAGGATTATGGAGAAAGGCTAATTTGTTTTGCATTCAGAGCTGTTTTATATGTTTGTAGAAAAAACTAGAGGAAAGAGAAAAATATATTACTACAAAAACATGAAATATAAATTTTATAGCAGTACAAACTCATATTCTACATCCTCAGGGAAAGAACAGATTTTGACGCCAGCATCTACAAAATGCTGCACAAATTGGTCTTATGCCTAATGGAGTTTTCTCTAAACCTAAGAGTCCTTGCAAAATACCTAGAGCTGAATTCTACTGCATAGCACAAATAAAGAAGTGGCAGCCAACAGACGTAGCCTGAGCACTAACACATAAATTATTAATTATCACAATCCCCTTTTCCCCCCAGCCTCTTTGTTCACCCACTCTCATTTTAACCAATCTGGGACCTTGCTGAGACCCTATTATGAACTGAATGTTTGTTCCCCCCCTCAAATTCCTACTGAAATCTTAACCCCTGAGGTGATGGTATGGTAAGGATGGAGCCCTTATAAATAGGATTAGTGCCCTTATAGAAGGGGTCCTCCTGAGCTCTCTAGCCCTTCCTGCCATGTGAGGACACAATGAGAAGATGGCCATCTGAGAACTAGGAATCAGGCCCTTATCAGACCCCACTATTGGTGTCTCGATCTTGGACTTCCCAGCCTCCAGAACCACAAGAAATAAATTTATGTTGTTTATAAGTCACCTAGTATACAGCACTTTTGATATAGCAACCTAAATGGGCTAAGACAAACTAATCCGTGGACTGCCTGACTTCTCAGTCTATTAGTCTCCCCCCTTCTTCGCTCCTCTCCTTAATCACCTACTTGCTCTTGTCTCTTCTTCAGATCTTTCTAGTGAAAATCCAATCTTGGATCAGCCTCACTCCTCACATTCTCTGTGCCTGTCAGAGCACAGCTAAAGCAAGTCACCCTGGGGTGCCTGGGTGGCTCAGTTGTTAAGTGTCTGCCTTCAGTTCAGGTCATGATCCCAGGGTCTTGGGATTGAGCCCTGTATCGGGCTCCCTGCTCAGTGGGAAGCCTGCTTCTCCTTCTCCCACTCCCTCTACTTGTGTTCCCTCTCCCGCTGTGTCTCTTTCTGTCAAATAAATAAATAAAATCTTAAAAAAAAAAAAAAAAAGCAAATCAGCCCATCTCACTGATGGGACCCCTCAGAATTTAGATGCCGAACACTGCTGCCCACTAATGCTGATGCTCTGTTGTAAAGGTGCCATCCCCTCAAACACCTGAGTGGAGCCACGTGGATATCCAAGGTCATCTCACGCAGAGACTCTGGAGCACAGCAGACATACCTGAGAAGGGGCATGGAGGCCAAAGCAGCTGGAAGAGAGTGAGTAGCAGGATATAAGATCGACAAAGCAGTGGAAAGCCAGACAGAGAAAAGCCTTACATGTGATTCCAGTGACTCTGGCTTTAACTCTGGGTGAGATGGGAAACCTCCTGAAGGTTTGGAGTAGGAGAGAAACAGGATCTAATGGGATTTAACCTTTTAGACAAGTAAAGCCAGAGTTCAGTCTGGCTGCTATACTTAAGGAAAGGCTGTGCATTGGCAAAGGTTGAAGAGGGAAGACCAGCCTCCAGCCAACTCCTCACAGGACATTTCCATTACGATATGGCAAAGGCACCTCACACTCAACATGTCTAGGACCCACCTCTTTCCTTGCCCTGTGGCCCATAAACCACATCCTTTTTCAGTGTCCCCAGCTCTAGTGAACAGCACTATAATTTACACTGTTATGCAAACCGGGGCCCCACAAATTTTGCTCTGTACCTCCCTGTCATTTTCTAGATCCAAACCTAGTCATGTACCACTTTACCCCATCCCCAATTGTTCTCAAATCCGTCCTTATTAGCTCCGTTTGTTTAGGCCCTTTTGGCAAGGGCCTGTTATATGAGAGGCTCTGTTCTGAGGACGGGGGACATGGTGGTGAGCAAGGTAGACAGGGCCTTGCCTTCACAAAGCCTCTATTCTAGTGGTTAGAAACAAAGAATAAAAACGGTAATAGATGAACAAAAACAATGTCAGAGAGTAACAAATGCTGAGAAGGGAACAAATGGAGTGATAGTACAGACACTCACTCCTCAAATACGATTATCTTTCCATGATGATCGTATTTGAGGAGTGAGTATCTGTAATATCACTCCATTTGTTATGGAGTGATCTTTATATAGTGATATATAGATATAGATATAGATATCTATATATCTATCATCATGCTGTAACTGAGTTAACTGAGTTATATATAGATAGATATCTATATCTATATATGGATAGATAGATATCTATATAGGTTTCCCTCAGCACGATGAGGGTCAGATAAGGTCTCAGTTACTTGGTGGTAATAACTCTGTTGAGGGTAGACATTTTTTTTTTAAAGATTTGATTTATTTATTTAAGAGAGAGACAGAGAGACAGAAAGAATACACAAGCAGGGGGAGAGGCAGAGAGAGGGAGAAGCAGGCTCCCCGCTAAGCAGGGAGCCCAATGCGGGGCTCACTCCCAGGACCTGGAGATCATGACCTGAACTGAAGGCAGATGCCTAACCATCTGAGCCACCCAGGTGCCTCCATGGAAGGCCACTTTAAGGGGTAACTGTGACCTGAGACTGGGAAGATGAAAGGGAAATGGCCAGGAGGATATTCCTGGTAGAGGGAGCAGGAGGTTGATGAGGACAGCAAGAACAGACCCCCTGAAAATGAGCTGGGCTCTGATGTGCAGTGAGGCCCCTGAGGCTGTGCTCGTGAACAGGGAGAACAGCAGAAGGGAACCTGGAAGACAGAAGATGGATTACATACAACTGAGGCACTGGTAGACTCTGCTATAAGAAAGCAGGACCCAGGGGCGCCTGGGTGGCTCAGTGGATTAAGCCGCTGCCTTCGGCTCAGGTCATGATCCCAGGGTTCTGGGATCGAGCCCCGCATTGGGCTCTCTGCTCTGTGGGAAGCCTGCTTCCTCCTCTCTCTCTGCCTGCCTCTCGCCAACTTCTGATCTCTGTCTGTCAAATAAATAAATAAAAATAAAATCTTTAAAAAAAAAAAAAAAAAGAAAGAAAGCAGGACCTAAGACTTTAGAATTTTTTTTTTTTTTTGTAGGCTCCATGGAGCCCTGACCTAAGACTTTAAAATTGAGCAACTGAGGGAGTGAGAAAGAAACAAGCTTATGGGAGAAAGCTGTTTCAAATACATTATGTTTGGGATGTCTATACAGGAAGGCTGCAGGATATAGAAATCTGGAGCTAACAGAATTGGTAGGAGTTGGAAATAAACCAGCAGGTTGGAGGATACAAATGGCATTTAGAGCTATGGAAGTGGGCCAGTTATCAGGGAGAGAATCCAAGACCAGCATTTAGAGCTTGGGAAAAGGAAGATGAAACAAAAGAGGGAATAAAGAAAGGAAAGGAATAAAAGGAGCAATCATTGAGTTAGAAGAAAAATCAGGAGAGGGCTGTCACAAAAGACAAAGAGAAGATGTGGAAGACTAAAGGTCAGCCATGCCAAATTCTACTGACAGGTTGATGGAAACAAGGACAGCAAAGTGTCCACTGAATTTGGCAATGTGGACATGCCTGTGACTTGTAAAAAGCAATTTCAGAAAAGCAGTGAGGGAGAAACTAGAGCAGAGTGGGCTGAAGAGCAAAGAGATGAGGAGAAGAGGACAACAAGGGCAGACACAAGTCATAATGCCCTTGTATTGTTCTAAAGAATAACAGAGAAATAGGTTCAATAACTAGAGGTGAGGTCAAAGGAGGGTATTTTCAGTGTGAGAGATGCCAGAGAGTTGTTATAATGGCAGTTATCTAGGAAAGATGCATGAAGAACAAGAGATGAGTGAGGAATTAAGCTCCTGAAAAAAGAGAGGGAATGGGACCCAAAAGCCAAGTGAGAGACTGGCCTTTGATAGGAGCAGGACACTTCTACTGTGACACCAGGTGAAGTGCAAAGGTGAGTCCAGAGAGCACAGTAAGGTTTGCAGACATAGTGGGGGAGCTGAGAGAGCTCCTGTGTGACTAAATACCTTTATTTCCAAAAAAATAAATAAATAAATACCTTTATTTCCTCAGTGAGGTCCAGTGAGGAATGACTAGACTAGCCTGCAGACTCAACCACCAATTAGTTATCCACAGGCGAATTTTTCTTTTTCTTTTCTTTTTTTTTTTTTAAAGATTTTATTTATTTATTTGACAGAGAGAGATCACAAGTAGACAGAGAGGCAGGCAGAGAGAGAGAGAGGGAGCAGGCTCCCTGCTGAGCAGAGAGTCCAATGCGGGACTCGATCCCAGGACCCTGAGATCACGACCTGAGCCGAAGGCAGCGGCTTAACCCACTGAGCCACCCAGGCGTCCCCACAGGCAAATTTTTCAATAATAAAAGTGACTATGTCACCAACCTGTTTAAAATTGTTCGGCAGCTTCCCCGTCTCTTTGGGTGATGAGAAAGGCCTCCAAATGGCTTATGAGGACCTGCAAGGCCTGCCCCTGCTTACCATGTTAGCTTCAGACTTCAGTCAGCCCCTACACCATTCCCTGCACTCCAGTGCCACTGGATTTGTTTGATGTGCCAGGCTTCCTCCTGCTGCAAGGCCTTTTCATGTGCTGTTCCCTCTGCACACGCCACTCCCTCCTCCCTCCCTAAGTCACTTCCGAGTCCTTATCCAGCTCTTGGCTCAGGTGTTGTTTTCTCAGGGCAGCCTTCTCTGCCCCTGCAGTCTAAGTTTGATTCCTTCATGACACATTCTCTTGTACTATGTTCCTTTAGAGCACTTAACTCAGTTTTTAATTATATGTTCTTGATGTAATTTATTTGTTTAATGTCTCTCCTTCCCATTTCACAGGGAACACAATGTCTGCATTGGCTCCCGCTGGATCCCTGACATTTAGCAAAGTGACTGACACATAGCAGGAAGTCAATAAATATTGGTTGAGTGAACAGATGTGCAATATGGTTAAGTACCTTGACATGCACAGATATTAACAAGATACAGGTCTCCAAGGAAGCTGCAAATGAGTGGGATTACATAATACACACATGACAGAGTTCCCTCTTTAAGGAAACGCATGGTGTTAGTTACAATGGCATCATCTGGGAAAGGGTGAGGACACCTACTTTTTTTTTTTTTTTTTAGATTTTATTTATTTATTTGTCAGAGAGAGAGGGAGAGAGAGCGAGCACAGGCAGACAGAATGGCAGGCAGAGGCAGAGGGAGAAGCAGGCTCCCTGCCGAGCAAGAAGCCTGATGCGGGACTCGATCCCAGGACGCCGGGACCATGACCCGAGCCAAAGGCAGCCGCCCAACCAACTGAGCCACCCAGGCGTCCCGAGGACACCTACTTTTGATTGCTTTTGCAATCTTTGCATTCTACCTTTGCATTCTTTGAATATGTGTGTGTGTGTTACTTTTATTTTTTAATTTTTATTTAAAAATTATTTTTATTTAATAATTTTTATTTATTTAATAAATTTATTTATTTAATAATTTATTTAATAATTAATTTTTAGTTATTTTAAAAAAGATTTTATCCATTCATCTGAGAGAGAGAGCATGAGCGAGAGAGCACAAACAGGGACATCATGAGCAGGGAGAGCGGCAGAGGGAGAAAGAGAAGCAAACTCCCTGCTGAGCAGAAAGCCCAATGCAGGGCTTGATCCCAGGACCCTGGATCATGACCCCAGCTGAAGGCAGATGCTCAGCTGACTGAGCTACCCAAGCACCCCTGTTACTTTTAAAGGTAAGCAAACACACTTAAATAATAATAAAGGTAAGAAACATTAAGTGACATAAAGGAGAGAATCCCTTAAATTTCAAAGGAAAGAGGGTTACCTTAGGTAAAGGCCTCAGCAGGAAAGCTTTATAGAAAAATTATCACTTGAACAGGTGACTGAAGGATGAGTTAAGGTGAAGAAGGGAAGGAGGAAGCCATTACTGAGAAGGAACACTGAGCAAAGGGATCAGGGCTGGAAATTACCAGGCTGAAGAAAGACAATGGACACAGGATGAAAAGTAGGTGGGGGCAGAGGAGGCAGGAAGTAATGAAGCTACGAAGTTAGGGTTTAGGGCATAATGTGGAGTCCAGGCTAAGGAATTCTGACAAATGTGGCCACAGGTTGAACAGGAGAGTATAAGAATTAGATCTGTGCATGGGGGTGGCTCTTTTGCAGTCAGTGTGCAAGATGGACTGCAGGGGGAAGATGCAGGGTTAGGACCATCTTAAGACAGGAACATCAATTTGATATAAGCTCTGTTTTTTGTGTGAGAGAGAGAGAGAAAGAGAGAGAGAGAAGGAGTAGAAAGAGACTAGTTTACTTTGCATTCAAGGAGAGTATGCACTATTAGATAAGAGATATCGATACCCTGAGCCAATGTCAGACAGGAAAGGAGGGGAAGAATGCAGGCAGAGGGCAGAGATGGCACCAACCAGTCTGAACATCCTGATGAGGTATGAGGACAGTGAGAGAAATCCAGATGATAGAAATTGAGGAAGAGGGACCTGGGGAGAGATGGCAGGAAAAAAAAGATGGATCCATTCAGAACAATCTAAATTTAAAGAAGCAGAAGGTAATTAAGAAAAGTGGGGTAGGTGACTATTTGGGAAGGAGCTTAGGACTGAGGAGAGTACAGATTATGGAGTTATTTGCATCTAGATGATATGAATTTATAAGGCATCACTTGACCAGCTAAAAAAAGAATGATGAATTTCTTTTTTTTTTTTTTTTAAAGATTTTACTTATTTATTTGACAGATAGAGATCACAAGTAGGCAGAGAGGCAGGCAGAGAGAGAGAGAGAGGGAAGCAGGCTTCCTGCTGAGCAGACAGCCCCATGTGGGACTCGATCCCAGGACCCTGAGATCATGACCTGAGCCAAAGGCAGCGGCTTAACCCACTGAGCCACCCAGGCGCCCCAAGAATGATGAATTTCTTTATGGGGTGATGAGAATGATGGTTGTACAACTTTGTGAATATGCTAAAAATAGAACTGTACACTTTAAGTGAGTGAATTATATGGTATGTGAATTATATGTCAAAGTTTCTATAAAAAAAGAAGAGAAAGGATCCTGAAGAATGGAGTCAGTGATATCACCACTCTTCAGAAATTTAGTAACTTCTCAAAACCTCATAAGACAGTTGGAAAACGGGGCGCCTGGGTGGCTCAGTGGGTTAAAGCCTCTGCCTTTGGCTCAGGTCATGATCCCAGGGTCCTGGGTTTGAGCCCTGCATCGGGCTCTCTGGGCGGGGAGCCTGCTTCCTCCTCTCTCTCTCTCTGCCTGCCTCTCTGCCTACTTGTGATCTCTATCTGTCAAATGAATAAATAAAATCCTTTAAAAAAAGTGTAAAAAAAAAAAAAAGACAGTTGGAGAGTGAAGTAGCTCTTTAGGAAGGTTTTTGAGATGAGGGAAACCTGAGTGTATCCTCAGACAGAGAGGAGGAGCTAGTGGGGAATAACTGTGAGGCTTTCAGAACATAAGACTTTCCTACAAATTACATACAAGAGGACAAATACCTAATGGATTTCTTCTGTAGTGACATGAGCCTTCCACAGAATACGTAGGCTGGAACACGCTTCCCAACTGATGTGCAAGGACTTGGTTTATATCACTAAAGGAGATCTGCTTGATGTTCATCAGTTTTGCACAGATCTTATGAAGAGCATCATTTTCATGAACAAGGAGGGCATCTGAAGATCGGTACAAGTGAGAAAGAGTCAAAATGGAGTTGTAGTTCTGGACAATAACCTGGAGAGAAAAAGGTCAGAAAAAAAGAAAAGAAGAGAAAAGAGCTGTTAAGAAGGTAGACTAGAAGGGCATCCTGCCTGGGTTCACATCCCAGCTCTGTCACTTTCTAACTATATGATCTTGGACAAGTTATGTGATGTCTCCATGCCTCAGTTTTCTCACTTGTACAGCAGGGATCATAATTACACCAGCTCCTAGAATTGTAAGGATTAATGACAGAATGCAATTAAAGCACTAGAGCAGTGTCTTGCTGTTTGTAAGGGCTCAAAAAACAGTGACTATTACTATTACTATCACACTTTCTTCCTTCATTTCCTATAGTGACTGACTCACCTCTATTTTATCATTTCTCTTACAAGGTTGACCAACAGGAAATTGACCTATATATAAAATTCCTCTCAATGGAAAGAAAGGAGGTGTGCCTGGGTGGCTCAGTGGGTTAAGCCGCTGCCTTCGGCTCAGGTCATGATCTCAGGGTCCTGGGATCGAGTCCCGCATCGGGCTCTCTGCTCAGCAGGGAGCCTGCTTCCCTCTCTCTCTGCCTGCCTCTCCATCTACTTGTGATTTCTCTCTGTCAAATAAATAAATAAAATCTTTAAAAAAAAAAAACAAAAAACCTCTGCCTTGGGCTCAGGTCACTATCTCAGAGTCCTGGGATCCAGCCCCGCCTCAGACTCTCTGCTCAGCAGGAAGCCTGCTTCTTCTTCTCTCTGCCTGCTTGTGATCTCTGTCTGTCAAATAAATAAATAAAATCTTAAAAAAAAAAATAAAAAATAAAGAAAGAAAGGAAAAGTCTTCAAAGGTTGGCAATGGCATGATGAACCCCAACATGAGGTCAAGGTCCCTCCTTTACATACTGTAGCCTCAGGGACAAACCCAGGAATGGGTTTCTGAGAGAAGATGCACAATTATCTCCTTTGGATTTTTTTTTTTTTTTATTTTATTTATTTCAGAGAGGGAGAATGAGTGAGAGGGAGCATGACAGGGGGAAGGTCAGAGGGAGAAACAGACTCCCTGCTCAGCAGGGAGCCTGATGTGGGGCTCCATCCCAGGACTTCAGGATCATGACCTGAGCTGAAAGTGGTCGCTTAACCAACTAAGCCACCCAGGTGCCCCTCCTTTGGAGTTTTTAAAAACAAGAACACCTCACTCGTTTGGAAAAGTTTAAGCAAAGTTAAATGAATTGCTCACAAAAGTACTATATAATATAATGAATGACTCCTGATGTGGTAACTTGGTATTTCTAAAGAAAGGGTGAGAGCAATATTTTACCTATATTTATCTCACTGCAAAGAATATAAAATATAAAATTTTCTTTTTCTTTTTTTAGTAAGTTTCATTTAAGTACTCTCTATACCCCATGTGGGGCTCAAACTCAAAACCCTAAGATCAAGAGTCACATGCTTTTCCAACTAAGTCAGACAGATGCCCCCAAAATATAAAATTTTTCAAAATTTTCATACCTCACCAGTTCTATAAGGCCATATAATGTGATTCATTTTCAAAGAATTTGAGTACTGATCTTGTAAATTCTGTGTAACAAAGGCTCCTAGCCCTGATCCTGTGCCCCCAGCCATACTCATTATGATGAAAAAACCACTCAAAGAGTCACATTTCTCCACTTCCTTCTGGATTAGGTTCATTATAGATTCTTCATGCCTGGGTCCATGAACAGAGTAACTATGCAACACAAAGAAACAAATAAAAACACCTTTCAATTTACTCAGAAAGAGGCAATGCAGAGAGGAATATATACAATACAGAAGGTTTTTTAAACACATGGATGTGAACTAGCTCTTATGAAAGGTATAGGTGCCCTGATTGATAAAATTTAAATGTTAAATATATTGAACAGGAGAATAGCCCTGCGGGGACAGGGAATTTACTGGGTACAGAAAATTCTCTTTTATAGGCCATTCCTGTAGCTGAAGACTTCAGTTACCAGGTACTTCTGCAAGTTTATGGTACAAAATAATATTCACTATTTATAGTAATTCTCCTAAAGCAGTAGTTCTCAAACTTCGCTGAACATTAGAATCACAGAGGGAAGCTTTAAAAAAAATTCCAACATCCGGACTTCATCGTAAATCAATTAAATCAGGGCGCCTGGGTGGCTCAGTGGGTTAAGCCTCTGCCTTCAGCTCAGGTCATGATCTCAGAGTTCTGGGATCGAGTCCCGCATTAAGCTCTCTGCTTGGTGGGGAGCCTGCTCCCTCCTCTCTCTCTCTCTCTGCCTGCCTCTCTGCCTACTTATGATCTCTCTCTGTCAAAAAGATAAATAAAATTTTTTTAAAAAAATCAATTAAATCAGAATTTCTGAAAGTAAGACCCACACATCGGAATTTTCCAAAGAACCCCAAGACATACTACTGCCTTGTTGTGTTCCCCATTAGCTGGAATACCTGCTAAAGATATTGTTTTGATAATACGTTAGTTGGTGGGATAACAGTGAAGAGGTTGAAAACCCTGTAGGAAGAGAGCTTTGGTTTTATCATTACCTGGACCAGAAGCAGAGACACCCATGAGATAGAATGAAGAGTTTCTTCTGGGTGAAGTCACACTCTAAATTTTAAAATAGCAACTTCAGGATTATGTACTTGGTATATCAACTGTGCAGCAGTAACTATGCTGACAGGGTAGCTGTATCTAAACCAAAAATCATGAGGAATTACTCTTACCCATATGCCCAGTTGTTTCCAGAACCTTGTTTTTGACAGAAGCACGAATGCTGACCATATTTCCATCGGCCAGACTGGGCAGCCTTTGATAGTGTCTGACTGGTAACTTTAGGTTCCATATCGACAAGTATGGCCCGGGCAATTGGAACTAGAGAGAGGAAAAAGACCAAAAGAAAAATATTTCATCTGTCTTATTCAGGTTATTTCAGAGTACAAATTTCTAGGTCCAAAAAAAAAAAAAAAATTCCAAAGATTAAGGATAGAAAGATCTGTCATACTGCTTAGAAATTAAGGTGTGCAGGAGCACCTGGGTAGCTCAGTGGGTTAAGCCTCTGCCTTCGGCTCAGGTCATGATCTCAGGGTCCTGGGATCCTTCCTCTCTCTCTGCCTGCCTCTCTGTTTACTTGTGATCTCTCTCTGTCAGATGAATAAATAAAATCTTAAAAAAAAAAAAAAAACTAAATTAGAGGCTCAGTCATTTAGCATCTGCCTTCAGCTCAGGTCATGATCCCAGGGTCCTGGGATGGAGCCCCACATCAAGCTCCCTGCTTGGTGGGAAGCCTATTTCTCTCTCGCCCCTTCCCCCTGCTGGTGTTTCCTCTCTCGCCGTCTCTCTCTGTCAAATAAATGAATAAAATATTTTAAAATTTAATTAATTAATTAATTAACTAAAGGGATGCTTGGGTAACTCAGTTGTTAAGCGTCTGCCTTTGGCATCAGGTCATGATCCTAGGGTCCTGGGATCGAGTTCTGCATCAGGCTTTTTGATCATTGTGGAACCTGCTTCTCTCTCTGCCTCGTGCTCTCCCTCTTGTGCTCTTGCTTTCTCTCTCTCTCTCTCTTTCTCTGACAAATAAATAAATAAAATCTTAAAAGAATTAATTAAAATTAAGATTAAAAGTCATAGGACAATTCCTCACTTGCTTGAACATTTGTAGTTTCACAGTATTTTAAAGATAAATTCTTAAGCTTTTTAGCACTGCATACCAGGACTTCCAGGATTTGAGCCCTGCCTGCTTTGCATCCCCATTCATCAGTCTCTGTACTCCCTCCTTCTCTGTCTTCTGTTTCAACAATCCTGACCCACTTTCTGTGCCCATGCTATTTTATACATCTGAATGTGCTACTCTGCTAATGTGGATTCATTGTGGGTCATATCACATCACACTGAGATTAAGTTTTATCTCTTCCACCAGTCCTTCTAGGGCTAGACTGATGTTGTTTTCATCTCCGTGTTCCCAGCACCGTACATGGGACATTGTAAGCTCTTAACAGATGTTTGTAGACCTGACCCAGTGATCATTTTAGCCTTCACTGATCCGTTCTACTTAGTAGAATGCTAGACATTATGAACCATCTGCAAAAACCTGCTACTGCCCACCATAACAAAGGGCTATGAGCAAAGTCATTCTCTGCTGAGCAGAGAGCCTGATGCGGGACTCGATCCCAGGACCCTGAGATCATGATCTGAGCCGAAGGCAGCGGCTTAACCCACTGAGCCACCCAGGCGCCCCTCTAATTTAGTTTTTAAGTAACCTCTACACACAGTGTGGGGCTTGAACTCACAACCCTGTTATCAAAAGTCACAAGCTCTACCAACTGAACCAGCCAGGTGCCCCATCAGATGACTTGTTAAATACAGCAGTATGGAAGAGAGATACGACAGACACAAGAGTTAAGGCAGGGAAATAGAAGGAATGTCTTGAAATAATCCAGGTGAGAGAGGACAAGATCCAGAACTAAGCCAATGGCAGTGAAGATAGATAGGGGAGAAGAGATATGTAGGAGGTAAAGTAAGCAGATCATTATGTTTGATGGTATGTGGGCAGAAAGAACCCAAGTTCTAAATGAAAAAATAATGAATGCCCTAAGGTATGGAGATGCTGAGTTTGAGGTACACATGAGGATGCAGGTGGAGATGTCCACTAATCAGTCTGCAGCTTGGAAGAGAGGCTGCAGATCTGAGAATCACCAGTGTCAAGAAGTGGCAAATTACAAGAGTAACTGAAATTAGCCAGAGAGAACTATACCAGAGAGGATTACACCAGTGAGGAGAGATATAGCCTGAGATGCAACCAGTGGAGAAGAAAAGTTCAGAGATTAAGGAGGAGTTTGAAGGAGGGAGTTTTTGTTGTTTCTTTTTTAAATATTTAATTTATTTATTTGACACAGAGAGAGAGATCACAAGTAGGCAGAGAGGGAAGGAGAAGCAGTCTCCCTGCTGAGAGAGAGCCTGAATTCAGAGCTCGATCCCAAGACCCTGAGATCATGACCTGAACTGAAGGCAGAGGCTTAACCCAGGCACCCCTCAAGGAGGAAGTTTTATAGTTAATGTTATAAAATCCAGGAATGAATTGAGAAAGAAACAATCACAACAATCTAGTAATTAGGAGATTACTAGGAACTTTTTTTTTTTTTTAAAGATTTTATTTTATTTATTTGACAGAGAGAGATCACAAGCAGGCAGAGAGGCAGGCAGAGAGAGAGGAGGAAGCAGGCTCCCTGCTGAGCAGAGAGCCCGATGCGGGCCTCGATCCCAGGACCCTGAGATCATGACCTGAGCCGAAGGCAGCGGCTTAACCCACTGAGCCACCCAGGCGCCCACTTTTTTTTTTTTTTTTTTTAAGAGAGGTGGGGAGAGGCAGAGGGAGAGGGAGAGAGAGAATATTAAGTTTGCTCCACACCCAGTATAGAGCCCGATGCAGGGCCTGATCTCAGAATCCTGAGATCATGACCTGAGCTGAAATCAAGAGTTGGACACTTAACCGACTGAGCTACCAGGTTCCCCACTAGGAACTTTTTAAAAAAAATTAGCATATAATGTACTATTGGTTTCAGAGGCATAGGTCTGTGATTCATCAGTCTTATATAATACCCAGTGTTCATTACACCACATGCCCTCCTTAATGTTCATCACCCAGTTACCCCATCCCCCTAGTTCTCTAGGAACTTTTCTTTGAGGACTTCAGTGGTGGTGTAGGGCTAAAGCAGGACTGTAGTTGGGTAAAGAGGGTTCTCCTTTGAGAATCTTAGATGAGAAGGTAAAGGGATAAGAAGGAAAAGAAAAGCTTGGGGTGCCTGGTGGGCTCAGTTAGTAAAGCATGTAACTCTTGATCTTGGGGTTGTGAGTTTGAGCCCCACGTTGGGGGTAGAGTTTATTTAAAAAAAAAAAAATTGCAAAGCTTATTCCAAATCCTTGCACCATGTACCACCTCAGTGCATAGACCCAAAATGCAATAAAAGTTTTTTCTTAAAGATTTTATTTATTTGACAGAGAGAGAGAGTGCACAAGCAGGGGGAGTGGCAGGCAAAGAGGAGGGAGAAGCAAGTTCCCTGTTAACCTGGGAGCCCGAAGTAGGGCTCAATCCCAGGACTCTGGGATCATGATCTGAGTCAAAGGCAGACACTTAACCCACTGAGCCACCCAGGTGCCCCAGGGAATAAGTCTTTAAAAAACAAAACAGAACAAATCAAAACAAAACAAGAGAAAAAAGAAGTAAGTCATATGTTGTTTGGTAGGTTGGTGAGATCTGGGCATGCTCATGTGCTGAGGGTAAGTTGCCACTAGAGAGGCAAAGGTTGTTAACACAGAAACAAAGGGCTATGAGCAAAGTCATTCCCTAGAAAAATGGGAAGAGTTGGGGTTCAGACACCATGCGGAGGACGTGGCCTTGAAGAGATGTCAGAGTAAGGGAGAGGAATAAGATGCATCACACATACCTCCATTTTCCTCTTCACTGAAGAATCTTTCTTTGCAAGATGCTTGATATGCCTCATTCTCTCTTTTAGAGCAGAGTCCCTGGGGACAGTGTGAGTCAGTATATAGAGCATCAAATACTTCAAAACCAATCTGATTACCACACTGACCAAGTTGCACTGTTACTACTGACATGCTGAGAGGCAAACTAGGCCTATTCCCTCAAAAAAGTGAGCAACCTGTAATAGAAAAATATAGGCTTTGAGAACCACTACAGTACTAATAAACAAGGAACAAATAAAATATCATATGTACATTGATAAAAATGTAACTTTTTTTTTTAAAGATTTTATTTATTTATTTGACAGAGAGAGATCACAAGTAGGCAGAGAGGCAGGCAGAGAGAGAGAGGAGGAAACAGGCTCCCCGCTGAGCAGAGAGCCCAATGCGGGACTCGATCCCAGGATCCTGAGATCATGACCTGAGCCGAAGGCAGCGGCTCAACCCACTGAGCCACCCAGGCGCCCCGATAAAAATGTAACTTAAAAATGCCATACATATGGTGTTATAGATGAAATAGTTAGGTTGTCTAAGGAACTAATCATTCAAGGAAGTTGTTTTCTTTCTCTACATGGTTTTGGGATTTGGAATTTACTGCACCCAAATGCATTCAAAGACAGCTCAATAGTTACTGAAATCTGATTTGTAGTCACTGTGTCCCCAAGCATGCATTTAAAACAAAACAAAACAAAACAAAACGAATGCTAGTTGAAGGAATTCCTAGTTCAACTTCAACTACAATGACACACAGAACACAGATGTTAGCTCAACAACTGTACATTTAATTAACATTAATTTTCTCTCTTCTAACTAATGACTTTCTCTCTCTCCAAATAAATCATCTTCTGGTCTGGTAACTACAGTAACACAAGAAATATGTGCGTTTAGCTCAGGTAGAGAGCAAGGAAGACAAAGCTTGGAAAGGGAGGACTAGATGAAATAGGAGACCGAACCTTCACTATTTTTAACAATGAAAAGAGAATTTTTGGTAAAGACCTCACACCAGGTCTTTGCAGCACCGGAAAGAACAGCGGCTAGTGGCTTTTTCGAGCCAGACTGTACTCAAAATTTTCCAATAACCTTGCAAACTAAGTATTCTCATTTAATAGATAAGAAAACTGAGACTCTGAAAGGTTATGTGACTTTCACAAGGCCACTGAAATAGAACAGCAAAACCAAGTTTCTCCCTTTCTCCACTAGCCCCAGGAGCTCCCCATAAACCCCACTCACTGATAGACCCAGAACCAGCCGTTTCCGTCCTGTTCAAACTTCAGAGGGCCAACCCCCTCATCATGCGCATGTTCACTTTCAATTAAAAAAAAAAAAAAACTACTGAGGACGAATGCGCATGTTCACAAACTAAGAGTTTTGTTGGTTTTTTTTTCCTATTCAGAAAGGTTAATTACGCATGTTCAATTTCAATTTATCAACTTCAGACTAGGTACGCATGCTCATTGTCCATCAAAAGCTTTAGCCGACAATGCGCATGATCTAGCTACCTCAAGCGGCTTCGGTCGGGGTTCTGCGCATGTTTCTGCCAGTACCTGGCTCCAGGCGATAGCTCTACGCATGTTCATTGCCCTCAGTTCGGCTTCACACAACCTTGTACGCATGCTCTACCGCTGAACTTGAGGAGCCAGTCTAGGGCCTAGGCGCAGACGCACTGAGCCCAAGCAGCCGGTGATGGCGGCAGCAGCGGCGGTGGCTGCGGCGGGTCCGGGCCCATGAGGCGACGACGGAGGCGGGACGGCTTTTACCCAGCGCCGGACTTCCGAGACAGGGAAGCTGAGGACATGGCAGGAGTATTTGACATAGACCTGGACCAGCCAGAGGACGCGGGCTCTGAGGATGAGCTGGAGGAGGGGGTGAGGCCCGGGGTCCCGGGGGGCCCGAGGTGACAGGGCCAGGGCGGCGGCGCGGGCCCTGGAAGCCCGGCGCGTCGGCGAGCTCGGAGACCCGGGGAAGGGGGGGCGCAAGTAGTCTCCAGGAGGAGCTTAGGCGCCGCGCGGTCCGAGGCAGGGGAGCGGGTGGGGCAGACCTGGCCCTAGGTGTGAGGCCGCTTTGGGGTTCGCAGGTGCAGGTCGCGCCTGTAGCCGCAGGTCGCGCCTGTAGCCCTAGATCAGCGCAGCCTGGAGCAGTCTTATTTGTGGAGGGAACGAGAAAGGGCGCGTGGTCGATTCCTCTAGCTTTGAACTTGAGTGTGGCGGGGCGCGAGTGGTGTAAGCGCGTGTTGGGGGGAGGGGGACTGCGCTTTCTGGGTGTCCCTTAAGTGCAGGTGAAGTGCGGAAGGGTTTCCCTTCGAGTGTAAGTTTTCAAGTATTAAATCTTCAGACCTCCCACAACCACCTCTCTTCTCGGCCTGTCGCTTCTCTCCTAGGAAGCGCTCAGCTGTTAGAAGTGACAGCTGAAAACTTCTGTCGGGAGTAGCGCTGCCGCTGCTGTTACAGCCACCAGGAGTTTTATTTCGGGAGCAAGGGGGCTCTGCTGCATCTTCCAGGGTTTGTTTGTTTGCTTTTTTTTTTTTAAACACCCTCTTCCGTGTGACTTTTTTTTTTCTTAAAGCATTTACAATGGCACACGGCATTTGTAACTTTCCCCCTAGTTGAAGATGTCTACATTTTTTCAAAATACTTTGTGTAATTTGGGGGTGGAAAAAAACCAGTGTTGACAGCTGTGATTTGGCTTGCCAAAAATAAATTGCTTGTACTGAGACTTGTGAATGGTGGTGTGAGGGCTTTCCTTGCTGTAATTTAGGGTACTAAATTTAGAATTGTTTTTTTCCTAATGCGTAGCTTGGTTTTACCTTTGCTGTCTTAATAGTTTGTTATTCTTTATGGAATATCATTCTTTTTTCAAGATAAAGTTATTGCAAAATCACATACTGCACTTGAAGTTCAAAAATACTGTTGTCATACTAAGTCACTGATTCTGGGCAAATGATCACTCGTGGTAACCTCATGATAATTTAGATTTTAAATCCCACTGTCTAGGTGAGCACATGAGTTAAGGACTGGTGTCAGATATTTGCTCCATGTAAGAGACTTCCCTTTTCCTCACCTGATTTTCCTCTCCTGGAAAGTAATTTGTGCCCTGCTTGATGCCAAAAGATTGAGATGCTATTAAAAAAAAAAGAGCTTTGAACATTGTAAGAAACTAAGTGGGCTGAAATAATACTGTCTTTTCATAATGAAATGAGTCTAAATAAAAATCACAGTTTGTAAGGTGGGTATTGAGTTGTATACTTTTTAGTATGTCTGCCTGCAGAATTCCAGGTACACGACATACAATTTGAAACAGATATGGAATTACTTTGACTATGTATTGCATGCTCTCATTAATTATATTGGCTCCATATGGCAGCGGCTTTGGACCGGGACAAGGGAGAAAACTGGTAATTCAGGAGAAGTTAAAGCAGTTGAAAGTAAAACACTGTATTTAGATTTCTGTTACAAAATGGGATCTCCTTGAGATGTGTTTTGGCCTGCTCCTGTACATTCATTTTGTTGGGTACAAGCAAACAGGTTTTGAGAGTGTGTGGAAGAGGAGGCCAGAGAGATTGGTAGAAATATGAAAGAGAAAGAAATATGACCACTACCCTGGGGAGGGGAACTTTGGAGAAAAAGCAAAGGTAAAGAGGATTTTGAGGAAGAGCCTTCAGTAGAATATATCTTACTTAGCAATGCTTTTGGAGTTGAAAATATTTCTTTTGAATGTGTTATTCCAAGAGATTCCTCAAGGTAGACAAGTGAAAAGAGTTGAGAATGGGATTGGGTTGGCCACTTGAGGAAATGCAGTGACATCCAGGTTTCTCTAAAACAAAATACAAAAATTCTGAAAAACAAGAGAAGTTTAGAATCTTGGAAAATCTGGGTAGTCGTGAATATGCAACACTTAGTACACAAGCTTTTAAAACATTGGTCTCAGAGAAGCCCCACTTCATCATTGTATAGCAAGGAAACTGAGGCATAAACCAGAGAGGTGATTGCTCAAGACTACATAAATAACTAGTAGTTAACTAGTAGTGTCTTCTGATTCCATTCAGCCTGCAGGCTTCATTGCACAGCTTCTTCATTGCATTTACTTGTCTTGTTCATTCTGTACCTCTTTGTGGTGGGTTAAAAGTTAATTCAAATCCCTCTAGGCATTGTCCCTGACTGTGTGACTTTTTTTTTTTTTTTTTTAAGATTTTACATATTTGGGAGAGAGAGAGACAGCACAAGCAGGCAGAGCACCAGACAGAGGGAGAGGGAGAAGCAGGCTCGCCAAGCAGGGAGCCTGCTATGGGGCTCTGTCCCAGGACTCTGGAATCATGACCTGAGCTAAAGGCAGGTGCTTAACTGACTGAGCCACCCAGGTGCCCCTAACTGTATGATTTAGAATAAATTGCTTAATGGGGCGCCTGGGTGGCTCAGTGGGTTAAGCCGCTGCCTTCGGCTCAGGTCATGATCTCAGGGTCCTGGGATCGAGGCCCGCATCGGGCTCTCTGCTCAGCAGGGAGCCTGCTTCCTCCTCTCTCTCTGTCTGCCTCTCTGCCTACTTGTGATCTCTGTCTGTCAAATAAATAAATAAAATCTTAAAAAAAAAAAAAAGAATAAATTGCTTAATCTGACACTATTTTCTTCTCTGTAAGATGAGGATTATGTGAGTTAAAGTATATAAAATATTGTCCTCTTAAAACATTCTGGCATATTAAGCAGTTAGCTTGTTCATGGAAATACAGCTTGTCAGTCTTACTCATTGTCAAAAAACCAAACGTTCAAGTTTACCCTCGTTTTTGCCTAGAGACTTGATAAATGCAGTTATACCAGAGGTGCTGCATTTTTGAAACTAGGGTTTTTTAAATTAGTTAGAGCTATATGCCTTTTTAGATATGTTACACTAACTAAATTTATATTAGCCAATATATATGTTTATACAGCATAGTTAATTCTTCAGTGAGTAAAGGGTGTCTTCATGAGGACAGTAAATGAAAGCATTTATGGATAAAGCTGAATGTCTCTTAACTAAGAAAAGATTGAATACCTCAGAAGACTATATTAAAAAGCAATGGGTAAGAGTGTTTTTTGGGAGGGGGCTGGCTGGGTGGGTTTGGATCTTTTTTGTTTGTTTTTCACTGGTGGTGGTATAATTTGGGGAGAGTGAGTTGAAACTAAGGGAAAGTTTTCCTCTAGAGATTTTCATTAGATTATGAATATGTTGTAAACTTCTGTTTTCTATAGAGGCACAAAAACAGTACTAATCCTTAATTTTTACTCTACTAATTCAAAATTTGAAGTAGTCACAGAGGCTTACTGCATGAGTTTCAGATTGGGATATCAGATTTTTATTGAGCAAAAAGTTTAAAATTTTTTAGTGCTTTGAAAAATATAGTGCTAAAGCAAATATTCACTGTTACGAAAAATTATAGAAAAACATCAGTAGTTCTCCTGCATTATAATAGGCATTATAAAGCAGTTTCTTTTTTTTTTCTTTTTTTTTTTTTTTAAAGATTTTATTTATTTATTTGACAGACAGAGATCACAAGTAGGCAGAGAGGCAGGCAGAGAGAGAGAGAGAGAGGAGGGAGCAGGCTTCCCGCTGAGGAGAGAGCCCGATGCGGGGCTCGATCCCAGGACCCTGGGATCATGACCTGAGCCGAAGGCAGAGGCTTTAACCCTCTGAGCCACCCAGGCGCCCCTATAAAGCAGTTTTAAGTAGCTCAAGATTTTGAGCAAGGTTTACTCCTTTTCTCCCAATTCATTGATTTTCTGAATCTTATTTTATAATGAAATGTCTGTAACAAGCAGGCAAGTGGATAAATCATATAATGGATATCTGGATTAAGGATATTTCACCCATTATGTAACAACTTATTTACATTTTTATGAAATATTCTCTCTTTGATTGGAATTTTAGGCATATTAAGTTGAATTTATATACAATTTTAACTTAAAACTTGGGAAATAGTTTGGTGGGTGGTTTGAAACATACCTTGAATAGTTCCTTAAGTGAGCAGGATTCATGTTGTCAATCATAGTAGCACATGAAGAAAAGCATTAAGTCATAAAAAGTCATAAAGCTTAAAGCGGAGGGAAAAAAAATCTAACTGAAAAGTTTCCTATGAAAGAGTTGTCTATGTATTATATAATGTTAGCCTGATGCTTCAGGTGTGAGACTTTTCTAAAGGTCGCGTGGGCCACAGAAAAGCATTGTGCCTCAAATGTTTCTGCTCCAGAAGGTAACGGTAGGAAGTTATAAACACAGATGGAGGTGGTAATACAGGCCTGGCTGGCTTTGGAAATGAAATATAGCCGCAGGCCATATCTTTCTAGGTGGCTTCAAAGTCATGGTTTAATGTTAACTACCCTGTGGTCTTTAATTTAAAATTAAGTAAAACTAACATTAAAGTAAAAACAATTATGTATTACTACTTTTATCACATTTAAGAGAAGTTAGTCTTTTGTCTTTAAAGCGAAGCCCTTCACATTATATGTGAAGCCCTGGAGACCAAAAAAGCCTTTAACCATAACTACTCCTACCACCCCCCCCAAAAAGAAACTGTATCAAGTTGAAACTGCAAGAATTTTTTTCCCCTTGCTATTGCCCCATCCCTTTAGCTCAGTCTAACATTGAAACTTACATGCCTTCAACCTGACTTGTTCACACCATGAGTAAATTTTGGCTTAAAACTTATAGTTTTGGGGGGACATTTAAGCATCCTTTGTTTAAGAATACTATCAGTTTTCTTTGTGTAGCTTGAATGTATACTGGTACCTTTTTTTTTTTTTAAGGTTTTATTTATTTATTTGACAAACAGAGATCACAAGTAGGCAGAGAGGCAGGCAGAAGAGAGAGAGAGAGGAGGAAGCAGCCTCCCTGCTAAGCAGAGAGCCTGATGTGGGGCTTGATCCCAGGACCCTGAGACCATGACCTGAGCTGAAAGCAGAGGCTTTAACCCACTGAGCCACCCAGGCGCCCCTGTACTGGTACCTTTGAAGGAAGTTATGTTCAACTAAACATTTTATAAATTATTCTAAAATGTTCAATAAAAACTTAAAAACTTACCGTTTTTTTAAAATACTTAAATTCCAGTTAGCCTACAGTGTAATATTAGTTTTAGGTATACAATTTAGTGATTCAGCACTTAAAAAAAACCATTATTGAGAGCCCAATTAAGGGATATCCTTTTGTATAAATTGAAAGACTCATAACCAGACTGTATTCAAGAATACTTACTTTAAAGCTATATTTTATAATATTCATAACTGAATTTCTACTGCCCAGGGTTGGTTTTTTTTGGCAATTCTGTGACTTTTAGTGTATTTATAGAGTTGTACAACCACCACTGCAATTTAGTTTTAAAACATTTTTATCGCCTTAAAAGAAACTGGGCCCATTTAGAGTCACTACTGCCACCTCTATCCCTAGGTAACCAGGGGTCTACTTTCCATCTCTGTAAATTTGCTTTTTCTGGACATTCCATATAAATTGAATCATTCAGTATGTGGACTTTGTGTCTGGCTCCTTTCACATAACATGACGTTTTTGAAGATCAGCTATGTCATAGTATGTACATAGAACCAAGTTGTATTCCATTGTATGTGTCAACCACATTTTATTTATGAGTTCACCAGTTGATACTCATTGCAATTGTTCAGTTTTTGACTGTTGTGAATAATGCTGCTAAGAACATTTGTACCCAACTCTTTATGGAACATATATTTTTATTTTTATTGGGTAGATACCTATGAGGAGATTTGCAGGGTTATATGTTAAGTCTATGTTTAATTTTTCAAGAAACTGCCAAACTATTAAAGAAGTTGTACCGTTTTATATTCCTGACAGTAGTTTACCAGTGTTCTAATTTCTCTCCTTCTTGCCCAACTTACTTTTCTGTCTTTTTAATTATAGCCATCCTGTGGATATGAAGGGTTATCTCAGTGTGATTTTGATTTGCATTTGCATTTCTGTAATGGCTGATGATGTTGAACATCTTTTCAGGTGCTTATTGACCATTTGTGTATCTTGTTTGGAGAAATACCTGTTCAGATTCTAACATACTTTTTAAAAATTGGGTTATTTTTAAATTTTTGAGTTGTAGAAATTCTTTATATATTCTTACTCTGTGGGTTTTCTTTTCACTTTCTTAACTTTGGAAGTGCAAAAGTTTTACATTTTGAATAAGTCCAGTTTATTGGTTTTTTTTTTTTTCTTGAATCATTTGTGCTTTTGGTGATGTGTCTTTTTTAAAGATTTTTTTTTATTTATTTGAGAGAGAGAAAGAGCGCGCGCGCGCGCTCTCGCACAAGTGGGGGCAGGGACAGAGAGACAAGCGGACTCCCTGCTGAGCAGGAAGCCTGACATGGAGCTCTATCCCAGGACCCTGGGATCAGGACTAAGCAAAGGAAGATGCTTAATTGACTGAGCCACTCAGGTGCACCTTGGTGATGTGTCTTAAGAAATTATTGCTTATCCCAAGATCATGAAGAATTACTCTAGGTTTCTTGTTGGAGTTTTGTAGTTTTAGCTCTTATATTTAGGCCTGTGATCAATTTTTTTTAAAGGTTTACTTACTTATTTGAGAGAGAGTATGTACATGCAACGTGAAGGGACAGAGGGAGAGGGAGAGAGAATCCCAAGCAGACTCCATGCTAAGTGTGGAGCCTGATGTAGGGCTCAATCCCATGACCCTGAGATAACTACCAGAGCAGAAACCAAGAGTCTGACATCCAGCCAGCTGTGCTAGCCAGACACCCCAGGCTTGTGATGAATTTTAAGTTAATTTTTTAGTGTGGTGGAATATGGTGTGAAGTAGGGAGCTGAAGTAATTTTTTTGCATGTGGATATCCAAATGTTCCAGGACCATTTATTGAAAGACTGTCTCTTTCCCATTGAATTTTCTTGGCTCGTTGTCAAAAATTAGTTAACCATAATGTAAGGGTTTATTTCTGGACTCATTTCTATTTCATTCATCTCTATGTCTGTCCTTATCCCAGTATCTCATTGCCTTCGTTGGTGTTGCTTTGTTGTAAATACATTTTAAAATAAGGAAATGTCAGTTCTCCAACTTTGTTCTCCTTTTTTCAAGATTGTTCTAGCTATTTTGGGTCCCTTGCATTTCTGTATGAGTTTTATAGTGAGATTGTCAATTTCTGTAAGAAAGAAACCTGGGCTTTTGATAGGATTGTGTTGAACCTATATACCAGTTTTGCTAGTATAGCCATTTTAAACAGTATTAAGTCGTCAGATCCATGAAATGGAATGTCTTTTATTTAGATCTATACTGTGGTCAGAATAAATGTTTGGCGGGCGTGACTCTTGACAATTTGAGGGTGATTCTTATTTATTTTGCTTTGATCAGCCACATCATACAGTATAGTGTCTTGGACTGGTTGTGGTTACTATAGGCTTAGTTAGGTTGTAGTTACATGTTATGTTAGTCTTGTGTATCAGAATCATATCAGAATAGCACTTTATGTAAATAATTTGATTTAGTAATTCATATTTAAAATCTGGTGTCTTTAGTTTCACAATACACAAAATTTATCTTTTGAATAAATGTAATTTTTAAAGGAGCTATCATCCAGTTTTTTTTGTAGATCATTATTGAGTAGCATCAGTAGTGTAATTGTCATAGAAAGCTAAAAATGAAATCCCTGTGGTATTGTGTACCTTATTTTGTTCATCATGACATTTGCCTGTTATTAAAGTATAGAGAGTTTTTAAGCTGGTTTATTTCATTCATTTCTCTTTTAGTAGTAGGGTGAAGCATTACATATTTTGCTTTTATGTTTATGAGGTTATTTATTTTTACAACTTTAACGTATTTTTCAGGGTCAGTTAAATGAAAGCATGGACCATGGGGGAGTTGGACCATATGAACTGTAAGTTTATATGAAAAGATTTCATTGTGCTGTCTTTCTTTACAAGTAGGTTTTATAAGTTCTAGTTTGTAGCCATCATGTGATTCCAGTAATCTGTTCTTAATTATCTAGTCATATATGTAAACTTGGTTTATTGAGTTTAGCTCTAATATAGTAATATATCCAGGTTTTGAGATCATATATAGATTTTAAGAGAAAGATATTCATTCTGATTAACACTAGACTGAATATGAGTCTGAATGGGTTAGAAATTTTTACTAGGTTAATAGAGTCAACTTTTCTTTGTTAAAAATAAAATTTTTAGAAATGCCTTCAAAGTCAAATGTTTTTTGTTTTACTTGTAATATGTCATTCATACAGAGATCTCAAGCCATCTTAGGCAAACTCTGTTAAGTGAAAATGGTGATTAATCTGCTCTATACCCTAAACTTAAGTAAAAACCATGGGTTGGGGGTAGACCAAGATCTCTCATATAAAAAGCATTGAAGGAACAAATTGCCACTTAAATGCCACTTTTGGAGTCTTTAAAGCAAGCTAATAGTAGATATGGAAAGGTTCAGGGATACATTCTATTAGCAAGAATTTTTGTAGCATAAAGACTTGAACTAATCAGGTACTTTTACAAAGTTCCCAGATCTTCTGAAGTTGCTAAATGAAGTTGGATAATACTTAGTCTCATAGACATTTTGAATGAACTAAATATGAATAGTCAGAAGACTTTTTTCCTTTGTCAACTTGCTCAATAAACTTGTTCTAATTTATCTTAGTTTGGGGGTGCTCAGTGTTTCAAAAAATAAGTAGCATATTCTGTAAACAAGCAGATAAGCAATTATCAAGTCATCCTAATCTTGACTTACCTTGTCATTGAATCATTAGTTTATTGAGAGTCCGGATGGTAAATTTGTTATGTACCTTTTCCTTTTTACTTATTTGTATTAAATTATAGTAAACTGAAGGTAATTTAACTTTTTGAAAATTTACTTTTGGTTTTAATTTTCTTCTCAGTGGCATGGAACATTGTGAGAAATTTGAAATTTCGGAAACTAGTGTGAACAGAGGGCCAGAAAAAATCAGACCAGAATGTTTTGAGCTACTTCGGGTACTTGGTAAAGGGGGCTATGGAAAGGTAGGAAGTATTTTTGAAATAAGAGCTGTTGTCTATCTTGGGTAGGTTAATTTTTGGTGGGGGATAGGTTAATTTTTTTTTTTTTAATTTTTATTAACATATAATGTATTACTTGCCCCAGGGGTACAGGTCTGTGAATCATCAGGCTTACACATTTCACAGCACTCACCATAGCACATACCCTCCCCAATGTCCATAACCCAGCCACCCTGCCCCTACTCCCCCACCCCCAGCAACCCTCAGTTTGTTTTGTGAGATAAAGAATCTCTTATGGTTTGTCTCCCTTCCTGTTCCCATCTTGTTTGATTTTTTTGTTCCCTACCCCGCATAACCCCCCGCCCTGTATATACTCATTCAGCAGTCCTCTTCAGTCTTTGCTAGCTATCAGCAAAGGATATGATCGCTTAACCTGATACTGTTTGGAGGATGTACAGAAGTTCTCTTCCTCCCAACATAAACATAAAAGACTGACACATAATAGGCACTCAGTCAATATTTGTTGAATAAATAAATAGACAACATTGCCAGTCAAAGTCTGTTATTAGAGGAATCCTTCCTTCTTTTGGTTAAAGGGTATCCTCTATAGGTATCCTCTTAAAAAACAAACCATTCCTTACTTTTAATGCGCATGGCATATTGCTAAATGTTACTGAGATCTAAATCTGAATTGGTTTCCTTTGACTTGCAGTATTTGGAGGTTTAGAGTTAGGGAAGCTGAAGAATCTAAGAAGGGAGAAGAAAAAGGAAGAGAACTGCTTAGCTTCATATTTTGCCCACGTCTTTCTAACTTGTGACCTTATCTTTATGTGTGCTGCCCAGGAAAATTTATACCTAGCTATTCTTTATCAAAAGGTAGAATTTGGATAACATTTTAGTAGTTAAGTTTAAGAACTATTTATGCTACTGTGTAGTGTTAATTTTTTCATTGCATGACATTTGTAGTTTCTTCTTAGGCTTAAGGACACATTCTGATTTGTTCTAATCATCTTGAATGTGGAACACATGCACTTTGAGTCTCACATTGTTTTAGCTATTGCATGATAAAGTTTTATATAGTTAGCCATTTTAAGGAATAGGTAAACAGTAATTCCTGTCAACTATTATTAAAGTTTTATGTGAAGCAAGAACAGTGGCACTCCTAGAAGAAATTTACAAATAATTTATAATTTTTACTTTTGGTATTCTGCCTCTGGGAACCCTGATTATAGCTTTTTCCAAGCAAACTTGGATTTTGTGTATATAGTTATATAGATTGTTCATTATTAGATGATCACTGACCGACTTGGCCACCAGATGTCAGCAGACCAAATAGAACAGTCCCATGTTTCGCAGATTTCATTACTAAAGCTTTAATATAGTCTGCTCTTTCAGCTTATCATTTTTGCACAGTCTTTGTGTTACTAGTTTTTATAAGAATATAAACTGTTGTATCTGTTTCCTATAAATAGAAATTAAGGGAGTGTGACTAACCCAGTTCAGCTTTTAGTAACAAACACTTTTTTATTTTTTATCCAGGTTTTTCAAGTACGAAAAGTAACAGGAGCAAATACTGGGAAGATATTTGCCATGAAGGTGCTTAAAAAGGTGATTCTTTTCCTCCTTTTTGGTCCTTTTTCTTCTTCTTCTTCTTCTTTTTTTTTTTAAGTAGCTCCATGCCCAGCATAGGGGTGAATTCCATGACCCTGAGATCAAGAATTGCATGCTCCACTGAGCCAGCCAGGCATCCCTCCCCAACTTTATTATTAACTGCTATAAAATCCACATTTTGGCCTAAAATTCTCAGTCAAGAAAATCTATCTCTAACACAATACTACAAGTCCTCTTTAGAATGTGAGGTATGTTTCATTATTGGTATTCGTGTTTTCTGCTTAGTGAACATGGAGAGGAGAGCTCTTTTAATTTTCCTTTGAGGGGGCGCCTGGGTGGCTCAGTGGGTTGAGCCGCTGCCTTCGGCTCGGGTCATGATCTCAGGGTCCTGGGATCGAGTCCCACATCGGGCTCTCTGCTCAGCAGGGAGCCTGCTTCCTCCTCTCTCTCTCTGCCTGCCTCTCTGCCTACTTGTAATCTCTCTCTGTCAAATAAATAAATAAAATCTTTAAAAAAAAAAATTTTCCTTTGAGGTAACTCTTTTAGCTCTTTGTTCTGGTCTCCATTTCTAAGTAATAGGCATGTTCTGCTGTCACTTAATATAGCAGTTTTAGAAATATGTATTGATTTCCACTATTCTCTTTTACTTCTTCCTCCCTTTTCCCCATATTCTGATTTTGCTTCATTTTCTTTGAGTCTACTGTTGTCTTCTCATGCCTTCCAACAACTCTGTTTAGGTCAATGTTCTATGGTCCCACTTACTAGGTTGTCTATCAGTTCCATTTATTTTCCTGTATATATACCATCACAACCTTCTGTCCCCCATTCCTGCCTGTATTGGTAGCTCTGGAGGCATAGCTGCCATTATTGGACTTGGGTCACAATCCTTGGAATCCCCTTGGCTCCATCAGTGTTGGAGTCTTTGTGTCCTGGATCCCATATCTTCCTTTATCGTTGTTAATTCCCTTGTTCCCTCTTGTGGTGACCATCTACCAGTAGCTTCCTGAGCCAAAGGCAGACACTTAACTGTCTGAGCCCCCCAGGCACTCCCAATTCCCATTTCTTTAGAGATCTATTTTTCTTATTTATTTATTTGTATATTTAACATCTTTTTTTTTTTTAAGATTTTATTTATTTATTTGACAGAGAGAGATCACAAGCAGGCAGAGAGGCAGGCAGAGAGAGAGGAGGAAGCAGGCTCCCTGCTGAGCAGAGAGCCCGATGCAGGCCTCGATCCCAGGACCCTGAGATCATGACCTGAGCCGAAGGCAGCGGCTTAACCCACTGAGCCACCCAGGCGCCCTGTATATTTAACATCTTTAAAAAAGAAAAGATTTTATTTATTTATTTGTCAGGGCTGGGGAAGAGAGCACAAGCAGGGGGAGGGGCAGGCAGAGGGAAAAGCAGGTTCCCCGCTGAGGAAGGAGCCAGATGTGGGACTCAGTTTCAGGACCCTGGGATCATGACCTGAGCCAAAGGCAGGCACATAATGCACTGAGCCACACAGGTGTCCCTAGAGATCTATTTTTCTTTTAAAATATCTAAAATTTTCTTTAGTTTCTGTTCTAAATTTTCTACAGTGGTGTATTTATCTTCCTTTGATTCTTATTATTTTCTTTATTTTTACTCCTTGAATCTTGAGAGTTCCAGTCCTTCAATCTGTGGGAGGTTTTCTTATATGATCTCTGATAATTTCCCCCTCTACTATTTTCTCTTCTTGGATTTATAGTTAGTTGGATATTGGACCTCCTGGACTGATCATCTATTTTTCTTATCTTTTCCATTTGTCTGCTTCTTTGTCTTTTTGTTTACTTTCTGAGATTTTTCTAGAAATTTGTTTTCTAATCCTTTTACTGATTTTTTTAAGCTATAATATTTGTGGTTCCCCAGAGCTTTGCCATTTTTTTTCTTTTATTTATTTATTTTTTAAAAAAGATTTTCTATTTATTTGAGATGGAGCACAAGTGGGGCAGAGTATCAGAGGGAGAGGGAGAAGCAGACTCTTAGCCGAGCAGGGAGCCTGACATGGGGCTTAGTCCCAGGACCCTGAGGTCATAACCCAAGCTGAAGGTAGACACTTAACTGACTTTTTCTTTTTATACAACTGTTTTATGAGTACATTATCTTATCTTATTCCTCTGAGGGTATTAATGATAATTCTTTGAAATGTCCTTTTTTTCTAGGCATTAGATCTCTTTTCTAAGTTCCTGTTTGCTTTAAGTTTGATTTAGTCTCTTTCTTCCATGTCAAAGGTCTTCTTTAGATGCCTGGTGTCCTTTACTGATTGTTCGTATTTAAGAGTGAAACTCTGAAAAGCTGATCACAAGTTCCATCTGTGTAGGAAGGCATGTGGTTAGCTGGCAATTGACTGAGAACCTCCAGATATCATTTTCTGTAGTCAGTTGGTGCTGACAAAGATCCTCTATTCTTTTGCATAGAAAAAGCATCCTGGAGCTGGATGGGAGAGAAGAGATGAAGATCTTAACCTTCCAATACGCAGACCTTCACTGAAGTCAAGTTTTTACTTTAGCACTTCACTCTGTATCTGATATTTCACTCTTTTTTTTTTTTTTTTTTTTTTCTTGGAGAGTACACCTTTCCAAGTGTTAGTCATCTACCTGTTTTTAGTCCTCTACCTTCTGCCTTCTGCAGTCCCTAATGACTTTTTTTTCCCTTTCTTGCTTTTTATTTTTGTCTCCAATTTTTGAACCTACTAGGGTTCTATAGATGGAATCAACTTCTTTTGAGTTCTCTGTGCAGGCATTTAGGTTTGATCATATTCTACTCCACTGAGTCATGTACCATTGCTTTAAACCACTCTGTTTTCTTTACCTCCTGATGTGTGGAGTTAAATGCATTTCCTAGTTTTATTGAAAATGGGTTATGTGTGTTTGGTTTCTTGTTCTTTTTGTTTGAGATTAATTTCTGAGAAGATCACATGGTCTTGAAACAAGTCTTAGTAGAAAACTGTTTTAAAAGACAATCAAAACGACTTTTAACAAAAATTACAGGGTTTGTAATACTTCAGGCTTTATCTTCCTAATTTTTACTTAAGCAATATACATGACTTATTAATTTAAAAGCTGAGGAACAAATATGACCACAACTTTATTGGTGATTGTCTTTTTTTTTTTTTTTAAATTTGTTTGTTTATTCAAGTAATCTCTACACCCAAGGTAGGGCTTGAACTCATGACCGAAGATTAAGAGTCACATGCTGTTCTGACGGAGCCAGCTGAAATCACCCCTGGTGATTGTCTTAAAAAAAGCAGTTTAGGGGACGCCTGGGTGGCTCAGTTGGTTGAGCAGCTGCCTTCGGCTCAGGTCATGATCCCAGCGTCCTGGGATCGAGTCCCACATCGGGCTCCTTGCTCGGCGGGGAGCCTGCTTCTCCCTCTGCCTCTGCCTGCCATTCTGTCTGCCTGTGCTCGCTCTCTCCCCCCCCTCTGATAAATAAATAAAAATAAATAAAATCTTTAAAAAAAAAAAAAAGCAGTTTAGATATTCTGAACTTCACTAAGTCAGTATTATCAATAAGTCAGTATTAATCTGCTGTCTGGCTTTCCCATTGGAATCATTTGAGATTAATGATGGAGATAATATAATAATGCTTGTCCTAGAAATGTTGAAAGAAGTACTGGTCAAGATTCTTAGGTTAATTTATTCCTTTTGATATATTTTATAATCAAGGCTGACTGACCATAATTAGTCACAATTCTGTCTTAAGTCAAATATGTTTCTGGCATGGGCACCTTAAATGAAAAGAAGAGGGTGTTGTTTTTCTACTGATGGTGGATAGGCACAGTGTACTGGGAAATCCATAGACTTATATCTAAGACCTAACTTGCTTGCCTCTCCATGTGCTTAGTTACCACTCCTTCCCAGTCTCAGGGTTTTTCTTTCCCCAAGCGTGGCTAGGGGTCAGATGCTGTTTCATGTTTTCCTTGCTGTCCCCGAAAACAAGCTCATAGTATAAATAATGAAAGTGAAGAGGTGCTAGAGTTAAGTCCAGAATTTTAATTCCTAACTAGATAAGATGACAGATTGCTGCCTTCGAGCTTCTTTATTCTGATTTTATTATTATTAACCCTCTTGAACTCAGTATGTGGTAAGAACATATCTTTTTCCAGCCTTGAAGTTGAAATCAGAGTAGAACCACATGTCTCTTTATCTTTTTTTTTTTTTTTAAAGATTTTATTTATTTATTTGTCATAGAGAAGCGAGAGCAAGCATAGGCAGACAGAGTGGCAGGCAGAGGCAGAAGGAGAAGCAGGCTCCCTGCCAAGCAAGGAGCCCGATGTGGGACTCGATCCCAGGACTCTGGGATCATGACCTGAGCCGAAGGCAGCCGCCTAACCAACTGAGCCACCCAGGCGTCCCATGTCTCTTTATCTTAAATGGTGTTTACATCTGGACAGTTTGTCTGAATTTTTCAGTTATTCTGGGATTTTTTTTTTTTTTAAAGATTTTATTTATTTATTTGACAGAGAGAGATCACAGTAGGCAGAGAGAGAGGAAGGGAAGCAGGCCCTCTGCTGAGCAGAGAGCCCGATGCGGGACTCTATCCCAGGACCCTGAGATCATGACCTGAGCCGAAGGCAGTGGCTTAACCCACTGAGCCACTCAGGCGCCCTGGGATTTTTTTTTTTTTTTTTTTTTTTACAAGAATGGTACTACTTGGGTATTTTCTCAGGGTGAAATGTTGAGGAAAAGACTCTCTTTCCTACCAGTTGCAACAAAGATGTACCCTGGAAGCAAAGTACTGTTGCCCATGGCATTAGTTTAGCCCACACTGTAAATTTTAGACTGTTTGGCTAAAGGCTTGTGGTTAACAGATTGATCATACTTGTTTCATTCCTTCTTTTATTGAATCAGTTGAGAACTGGTAATGTGCCAGGCATTATGCTAGATACTAAGATTTAGCATTTGAGGCAAATGTGGTCTCTCCCTCTCTCTCTGCTTACCATATAATTCAAGGGAAGAATTGTTAAGCTTATTCTTACAATTTTTTTTTTTTCTATCTTGTGGTCAAAATCCTTTCTACTTTGAGGTTGAAACCTCCCTCAGTATTTATCATTCTTTTTTCTCACTCCTAAGCCTTGTCATCCTGTATATCTTTGCTGTCCTTATATTATCAGGTAGCCTAGCCTTCTAATTCCCTGATCTCAACTCTGTCAGCTTTCACCTCCATTCCATTTTACCATTCCCCATGGCTGTATTCTCCACCTCTGAAGTGTTGGACTATAATAGAACAATAACTTTCTCACTTCTTTATTCTCACAATTCTTGGTCTTTGGCTCTCAACCTTTTAGTTCTTTGACCGTTTGGGGGTTTTTTTGCTAAAGTTCTTAACCCCCTTCTTATTTCACTTTATTCTGAATCTGGTGTAATCAGCATTATCTGCCGTTTTAGTTGTTGCTAGCCCCATTGACCTTATTTTTAGGAAAGTCCTACTCCTAATAGTTCAGTTGTTCATACTCTTTTATTCTTTTATCTCAGCTACTGAGCATTGCTGGCAGAAATCACATAAGCTTACAGATTGCTGCTAGGACAAATTAGTAGTACCCAGATCATTTGGACCCTAAGTATTCATCAGCTGTTTCTCTCTCTCTCTTTTTTTTAAAGATTTTTTATTTATTTGACAGAGAGAGATAAAGAGGGCACAAGCAGGGAGAGTGTTAGGCAGAGGGAGACAGAGAGGCAGGCTCCCTGCTCAATGTAGGGCTTGATCCCAGGACCCTGGAATCATGACCTGAGCTGAAGGCAGACACTTAACAGACTGAGCCACCCAGGTGCCCCACCAACTTTTTTTCTCCATGTTCCCAGACAACTTCTTTCATTTTCTATTACTGTTATCAGTCCCTCTTAACTCTTTAGTACACTGCCTCTTCCTATTTGAGGCTGTCACATGTGATTTCCTTCCACTTCCTGTTCTAATCCCTACCCCTCATACCATATTAATCTGCATTTTTTTTTTTTTTTGAAGATCTCACTGGCTTTTTTTTTTTTTTTTAATCTGCATTTTTACTTGTCTTTACTTCCTTCTCTCCAGTGTTTAGTAGGAGATGTATTCCTCATCCTTTCCAAGGTTAAACCCTCTGCTTATGTTTTGGATCCCATCCCTTTCTGCCTGTTAGGGGTCTTTGTCACTTCTTTCTGTTTTTCCATCCTCTGTTCTGACTTCTTTTTTTGTTTACGTATATTCGTGCTTTTGCCATATTTAGTAAAACAGATCCTTCTTTCACACAAAGTCTTTCGATAGCTTCTACCCTCTTTGCCACCTTAGCTGAATTTCTTGAGAAGTCATGTTTTATTATTTTTTTCATTCACTGTATTTTGACTTAATGACTCTACTATTTCAATGAAACTCTTGTCACCACCAATCTCCTAATGGCTGAATTCAGTGGTCTTTACTTAATTCATCCTTAATTTACCTCTCTGTTACATTGAAGCTAAGAAAACTGTTTTGTTTACTTATGTGATTGTATTTACTAATTTTTTCAAATTAAAGATTTACTTATTTATTTATTTGACAAACAGATCACAAGTAGGCACAGAGACAGGCAGAGAGAGAGGTGGAAGCAGGCTCTCCGCTGAGCAGAGAGTGCGATGTGGAGCTCGATTCCAGGACCCTGAGATTATAACCTGAGCCAAATGCAGAAGCTTTAACCCACTGAGCCACCCAGGCGCCCCTATTCAGTTGCATTTATGTATTTCTGTTGTGTTCACAGTTTTATTTCCCTCCCCCATCCTTGTTGATTTCATTTTATTTTTGGAATATATAAAACATTAGCATGGTTCAGAATTCAAAAACCCCCATTTTATAATCACAATAATATTTGATTTAGGGAAGAGAAAAAGAAAAACTTTAGGTAAGCTAAAAGCGTTGAGGCTTTACTCAGAAGGTGTTCGCAGAAGTCTAGTCCTGTTACTTTTTTTTACCTTTCCACTGTCATTAGCTTTTGGTTTATCTTAGTTATCTTACTGAAGATATAAGGAGATACATGTACATGTTCTTATCTCCCCTTTCTGACACAAAAGGTGGTATACTATATAATACTGTTATGCCATGGATGCTCTTTTGTACTGGTTTTGGTTTTGTTTTGGTTTCACAGAGAAATTCCCCGTTCTTTTTAAAGCTTTTTTTACACATTAGGTAGATAGTCTATAGGTTTTTATCCAGTATTCTATACATGGCCATTTAAGTTGTTTTTAATATTGCAATTTTATGAATAATATTGCAACTACCGATCTTGTGTGTATGTTTTTCATGTTACTGGAGATGTACCAGAACTTAGTCCTAGAATTTAGACTGTACATATCCAAAATAATGAATCATTTTCCTAAAACTCTTTTGACTTTAATTTCCTGTTATTGAATGATAACCATTGTCCTATTAATTATGCAGAAACCGTGGTATCATCATTTCTTCTCAACCTAGTCAGCAAGTGCTGATGATACCTTTTCTTTTTTCCCACCTTCCTTTTTCTCCTTTCTTTCTTTCTTTCTTTCTTTCTTTCTTTCTTTCTTTCTTTCTTTTTTTTAGAGAGGTGGGGTTGGGAGGGGTAGAGGGAGAGAACTTAAGTAGGCTCCATGACCAACATGGAGCCCAATGTGGGGCTCAGTCTCACCACCCTGAGATCATGACCAGAGCCGCCAAAATCAAGAATTGGACGTTTAACTGACTGAACCACAAGTGCCCCCCACCTTCATTTTTTTAGATACAGGTCTTACTTAATTTAGTTTACTGTATTAGCCTCCCAGCTAGTCTCATTTCTTCCCTAAAACTCCGAACTACTACTAAAACTGTCTTGAAGCCAGATTACTCATTTTCAGAACCTTAACATTTTTCCTCTGCCTCTGAGATAAGATTCAGGTGCTTTTTTGTTTTTTTTTTTTGAAGATTTTGTTTATTTATTTGACAGAGATCACAAATAGGCAGAGAGGCAGGCAGAGGAAGGGAAGCAGGCCCCCTGCTGAGCAGAGAGCCTGATGTGGGACTCGACCCCAGGGCCCCGAGATCATGACCTGAGCCGAAGGCAGCGGCTTAACCCACTGAGCCACCCAGGCGCCTGATTCAAGCGCTTTTGCCTGGGTACCTAGGCCTTCCATTTCCTGGTCTCCACCTACAACACCAGCCTAATGTCTAGTCACTTCTAACCGTATTGAACTACTTATAGATTACCTAGACATGTCCTTTCAAGCCTGTTTTGCACTGGAAATGCTTTTTTTATCCTCTGTGTTTCATTTTAATAATTTTTTATGATACAGTTTAGGTATTGCCACCTCCCAGAACACTTGCATATTAGCTGTAGTTCCTCTGTTCTCCCATAGCACCTTGTGTTTACCTGCATTGACTTCTCTCTCTTCCCTGAGACTTTGGACTCCTAATAGCTGGAGACTTCTGTTCATTCTTCTTTTTATTACAGAGCCTGGAGCATAGTAGACATAGAATAATTAGTGAACATATGAATAAACTTCATCTGTTTACATTTTTTAAAAAGGTATCTTTAGGTTATTTACATGTTCAGTGCAAAAAATCCAAACAGTGCAGATATATATAAGAAGTGAATATCTTCCATTACTCCTATCTCAGTCTCTGGTGGGAACTATAATTAAATTAATTATATTAAATATTAAACTATTGGCAAGAAGAACACAAAATAGAATTTCCAGTTACTATAGAATAAAAATGTCTACTGTTTTGTTCTTATAGATCATCTCTTTTCCTTTAGGCAATGATAGTAAGAAATGCTAAAGATACAGCTCATACAAAAGCAGAACGGAATATTCTGGAGGAAGTAAAGCATCCCTTCATTGTGGATTTAATTTATGCCTTTCAGACCGGTGGAAAACTCTACCTCATCCTTGAGTATCTCAGCGGTCAGTACACTCAGTTTGGTATAATTATTTGCATTTGCTCCAGAAACTGGGTTAAACATTATTTTCCAATGGAAAAAATGCTTTTTCCCCAATGTGATTCAATAGTTCTTAAAAATGACGAATACATTGACATAAGAAATTTAGATGTGACCATGTGTTTCTTTTTGCAGACAAATATGAAGAGCTTTAAAGGTTAGGTTTTTTCCCCCATCTGTGAAATTTTATCTTAATCCTAATCCCTTTGTAATCATACTTAAAATAACAAACACCTAAATGATACAGAGCCATCACATTGACTGTGCGGGGGTAAGATACTATAATTCCAATGAACTATCAAAGCATTTCTAAACTCAAATGGAAAACTTACTGAGAGTATTTAAGATACTGAGTATTTTCAAAATTGCATCTCTAAACAGAGTTTTTTGGTTGAATGTAGCTTTTTTGTTAGACTGTGCAGTTTACATAGGAAGATATCCACAATTTCCAGGGATTACTACCTCCTCAAACCTTGTTGCTTATCATTTCTAAATCACAGGTATCTATTTCCAGCCAAGATATCTGAGTTTTCTGAAAAAGAAGTTCCACAATGGCCTGTAACATGGAACAGAAAGATGCAGAATTTAGCAACTTTTTTTGTGACTGTGTTGCCGTTTTTTGAGTAACTTTATTTTGACAATTTTGGATTTATACAGAAAAGGTGCATAAACAGTACAAAGACTTCCCACATATTCTTCACCTAGATTTCCCAAGTGTTTTCATTTTACAGTTGTTTTGTTTCATCCTTCTTTTCTCTCCCTATGTATATGTATATGTATACATATATATGTGTGTGTGTGTGTATATATATATATATAAACACACTTTTTTTTTCTGGATTGCTTGAGTGTTTCAGACATGATTTCCCATTACCCCTAAATGCTCCAGTTTATATTTTCTAAAATTAATGACAGTATCTTAACTCTACTAAAATTATCAGAATTGGAAATTAACATTGATACAGTAATATCTCTCAGCTCCCTTTAACCTAAACAGTTCCTCAGTCTTTATCTTTTGTGACCTTAACATTTTTGAAGAATATAGACCAGTTATTTTGTAGAATGCACCAATTTGGGCTTATCTGATGTTTCCTCAAGATTAGATTCAGGTTATGCATTTGGGGAGGACCATCTAAGTGACATTGTGTCTTCTCATGATGTTATATCTTTGTCCCATTGCTGTTGATGTTCACTTTGATCATATTTATAAGGTGGTGTTGGCCAGTTTTTTTCCCTGGAGAAGTTTACCCTTTGTAATGAATAAGTATCTTGAGATACTTTGGGATTATTGAAATCTCTTATCTCTCATCAAGCTTTCATATACAGTTTTAGCATTCATTGATTCTTGCTTGAAATAATTAACTGTAATGTTTGCCAAGTGATTTTTCTTATTCCATCATGCCTCATTCATTTATTTGGCATTCTGCTGTAACAAAGAGATTTTCCTTCTCTCCCATTTTAAAACCTGATTTATTGATCTCTTCATTGATTTACATCATTGCGGGCTCATGTATTCTAAGATTATTCAATGGAATAGAAGTTGTTATTATCTTGATATTCAAAACAATGCCATGCTTTTAATAAAGCTGCTGCTAGATTCATCTAGATTAAGAGATCTGAAAATATGGAATACGGGCATTCACGAATTGTAATTTGTAAGGGTGGCTTAATTATATACTAACATTTTTCTGCTTAGGATAAAATGTGAGAGAAGTTTTAACCAAGATTACTTTTTTAACCTCAGGTCTGGAATCTTTTAACTATTTTGAAGTTTAAAGATGTAAAACCTAGAATTCCAAAACATAGTTTTCACATAAGAATAAGAACACTGCAAAAATAGAATCCTGAAGAATTAGTTTTAAACCTATAGTTTTTAGGATCTGTTTTTTAGTTTTAAGGAACTGCTATCTTTTAACTGTAGTTAAAAGAGAAAGCACAATCTTCTCATTAGAAATGGGTTGGAAATGAAGATTGTTTTATTTCTAAGGCCTTTTCCTTTTCTTCACAGGAGGAGAATTATTTATGCAGTTAGAAAGAGAGGGAATATTTATGGAAGACACAGCCTGGTAAGTGAAATTTTTACAGTTGCATGGATTCAGGTAATGATTCATATAATTAAAAGCAAAGCCCTTTTCCCACTGTGGGCAGCCAAATGATTCAGTAAATTGTTCTGGAGCCAGTCAGTCACTCAGGACTTCAAGGGGGAGAAGTATCTTTGGGATGGGGCAGCTTTTGGAGGTCACATCATTCCTTTGCCCCCAGGCCTTGGGTGGAACGCTCTTCACGCCAGTTCCTAACAGAACCATTCTCACTGGGGCTTTCTTTCCTTGAATTGGTAAGCTGCCTGCCTTGGCTGTGGGTGAGTGTGGTTTTCCGGTGAAACTTTATGTCTGGAACAATGGAAAGTATCAGAAATCATCTCCTCTTTTTTTTTAGACTTTCCAGTTCCCAAGGTGCAGTCTTAGGGAGGTGATAAGCCGGCACACATCATCTGTGGATTGATTCTATGGCCAGGATGGGATCTACCCTTATATTTCTTAAGATGGCATCTGCTTCAGATTAAAAATATACACATCCTTTTGTGAGATGACAGTATTGGGTAACAATAAATCAGTTTATCCTACACATTAATTGAATAGAAAACACTTAAATGTTTTTTTCTACCTTAATTACCAAACTGCATTCCATTGTTTAATTTCAGGCCTTTTCTAACACAGAAGCTGCATTTAAGAGCCTTAGGGATGAAGTACCCTTTTTTGGAGGAGGCTCTCTGAGCCCTGTTGGAGGCTGTATTTGTGGTCCTGCTGGCTGTGAAACTGCCTCAGTCCTCTAGGACACACCCTCTCCATCCTGGAGTAATCTGCAGGATTGCAACATTGTTATGCAGCCAGTATTGCAGTGCCTTGTGCTTTTCGAATCCAGACAGGGTTGACTCAGCCCTTTATTCTTTTGAGGTAGATAAATTTGAGTGTCACACAGTTTATAGTTGTGGGCTGGCTGGCAGGAGGGAGGGCAGATACTGTGGGCATGAACTGTATATAAATAATGCAGCTGTATTAAGGGATGAGTGGGCTTCTAAGGGTCAGATTATTTGTAAGGTATCTTTGGAAACTAAGACTTGATCTCTGAGAATAACAAAGTTCCTGTGTCCTCTGGGATTTTAAAATTGGGGGTGGGTGGGAGAAATTTGCTTTGATCTGAATGACTATTGTCCTAATTCCTGTTAGGAACAGAACAAAAGCCAGTGACAGTTTGGCATATTCTGGACTTTTTTGAAATTAGTAGTATGTTCTAAAGAAAATATTTTATAGTTTCACTAAATAAGTGAAACATAAATGTCACCATGCCTTTTGGCAGCATCCTATGCCATCTCTTTCCCCCATACCCACCCCCATCCCCACTAATTTGGTCTTTGGTGCATGTCTATTTCTTTCAAGGAATTTTGCTCCATACATAAACTGCTTTGAATATATTATTCTTTTTAATTTTATTAAATCACTTTTGTTTCCAGCTTTTACTTGGCAGAAATCTCCATGGCTTTGGGGCATTTACATCAAAAGGGGATCATCTACAGAGACCTGAAGCCGGAGAATATCATGCTTAATCACCAAGGTGGAGATATACCGTAAACAATTCTATAGTAAATAATCATCTTAAAATCCTCCCACCCAGGTCATGGTCGCTTTCAAAGCCCCATAGTCATGTAACTTCTGTTATACACTCCTCCCTCACAATTTATGGCATCATAATGCTTGCTGAGATTTAAGTATTTAGATAATTGTGATTGATGAGATTAGAGGAAGTTAAGAATAACCACTTAACTGTGTTTTCTGGTTTAATCCTTGCTCTTTATAGCTTATCATTCTTTTGAAATCTTTACATAACATGTGGTGAGCCAAAAGCCAGTCCCAACTTTAGTTTTGGTTTGTCCCTTAAATTGGAAAGTAGATCTTAACCCTATAAATTGAGTTTTCCTTAATGAAAAAAGATGCATAAATATTAGAAGCAGTACTTTTTATGATAAATTTTATTAATGCTGTAGAAAAGGATTAGAATTGAACCAAAATATTTGATGTGGCCTTGGAAAGAAAATGTTTAGTAGGCATCAGTTTATTCTTGGTGTTCATAACAACAAACATAAAAATCAGAAAGGCTCATACTCTGTGCAGCTGTATGTAGAGCAGACTGAGTCTTGATTACAACTGCATGCTGCTAGAGACAGTTTGATTTATGCAAGAGTAATCTGGGCTCGGTAGACTTCTCAGGTCACTCATACCCCAGAGGAGCAACCAGCCAGCCAGGCTGTTGGGGTGCTTTCAATGTCTACAAAATGATACATGAGGTAGTTTAGGGTTTTAAATTCTTGGACAGGAAATGGTGTGGACAACTGATGCTAATATGAATATGTTTCAAATTGTGCTTTTTTTTCTCGTTTTCCCTTTTTTTTTTTTTAGGAGAAATTCTACTTAACCAAGTACATCATGGGAATATATGTATCTCTGTCCCTCCCAGTTCTGCTCCCATCCCCCCACACTTGGATTCTGATTCTGAATTCTAAGGCAAAGGATAGAATAGGGAAGTGACTAGTTAACTTCTTTGATCCATAATGCTGAGTGTGTCAGGTGGTTCTGTGAAAATAAAGGTCATATTTTTTTGTATGTCAGAGTATCAGTAAGCCATTACCTTTTCTTTTCTCTGAAATAAACCTGGAATAGTAGGGTTCCTGGGGTGGTTGAACCACTCTATATCTAATAACATTTTAGTAAAGCTAAGCTTGAACTGCAGTGTTCTTTGTGTAAGGTGGTGAGTTTTTCACTTTTTGGATTAGAGATGACAGTCCCTTGCCATAGCAATTTCATTTCTTTTTCTGAATTGGCAAGCATTAGCAGAATAAGCCAACTTGTTACAGTGATTTTCTGAGACCATTTAAAAAACTGTCCAGTCACAGTTCACTGTGGTAAAAAGTTATATATTTGAAGTATAGTGTCAGACTTTTAAATGATGCAACATATCTTTATAAGGGTTTGCGTACTTAAACCAGACATTTTTTTAAAAGATTTTATTTATTTATTTGATAGACAGAGATCACAAGTAGGCAGAGAGGCAGGCAGAGAGAGTGAGAGGAGGAAGCAGGCTCCCTGCTGAGCAGAGAGCCTGATGCTGGGCTCGATCCCAGGACCCTGAGACCATGACCTGAGCTGAAAGCAGAGGCTTTAACCCACTGAGCCACCCAGGTACCCCTTAAACCAGACTTTAGAGAATTTTTCTTGAAGGCTTGCTTTCTCAGGATGGTAGAGGATTCTAGGTATAGGTAAAGATAGAGCTTTGGAAAAACTGTTTTACTTTTTTCTCTATTTTCCCTTTATATTATATCATTGGCACCAAAAATGACTGTGTTAGCTTTAAAAAGTTAGCATCCCATATTATGGATGGCACCTTGCTAGTTGTTTGTATCTTCAACAAATATTTAAGGCAGAAAATGTTAAATGGAAGAATAGATTATTGTCTTCTATGATACATTCAAACACTGCACATGCTTAGAATTCTCAGAATAACCATGCTGTGATCTTTCATTGTAGGTCATGTGAAACTAACAGACTTTGGACTATGCAAAGAATCTATTCACGATGGAACAGTCACACACACATTTTGTGGAACAATAGAATACATGTGAGCTGCATGTTGCAAGAAATATAACTGGTTTGGCGGGGGTGATAGCTAACCTTCACCTGGTTTATGTAGGGTCATTTGGCTCGGTATATTGTTTTTAAACTTCTAATTCAGATGATATGCAAATGGGTGAATTTTTTAGGCGTATTATTTTTCTCATTGTAGGGCCCCTGAAATCTTGATGAGAAGTGGCCACAATCGTGCTGTGGATTGGTGGAGTTTGGGAGCATTAATGTATGACATGCTGACTGGAGCAGTAGGTGCACAGTTAAAAGCTGCATGTATTATGGTCTGTGCTGAGTAGTTATTAAATCATTATGGCAAGAGACCTTTCCTGTGCTTTTTAAAAATGTTACTGATGAAGTTATTTAAAAAAAAATAAAAATTAACACTAATTGCTTTATTGGTAGTAGTATGGGCCCTTTACTTTTAAAAACATTTTTGTTTAAATGATCTGTCATGTCAGTCCTGTGAAATAGGTATAAAATAGATACTGCCCTTATTTTATAAAAAGGGAAAGTAAAGCATAAAATCACAGGTCTCACCTATTACCACACAAAGTTAAAAGTGGAAACCCAGTTTCTTCTGAGATGTTACTATTTCTTCTGTCACGTTGCTTAAAAACTATAGATCTTTAGCAGTCAGCCCATATCACAGCATACATTTCTGATCTTTATGCATAACGGACTAATTTAGGAAATGGATGATTTTAATTTTTATATGCTAATTTTTCTCACTCTCTTCTACTCGTAGCCCCCATTCACTGGGGAGAACAGAAAGAAAACAATTGACAAAATCCTCAAATGTAAACTCAATTTGCCTCCCTACCTCACACAAGAAGCCAGAGATCTGCTTAAAAAGGTAGGACACGAGGGGCGCCTGGGTGGCTCAGTCGGTTAAGTGTCTGCCTTTGGCTTGGGTCATGATCTTGGGGTCCTGGGATCAAGCACTGTGTCAGGCTCCCTGCTCAGCAGGAGTCTGCTTCTCCATCTCCCTCTCTGCACTCTCTCTCTCTCAAATAAATAAATAAGTAAATAAGTCTTTTAAAAAAAAAAAAGGTAGGACATGAAATGATAACCCTCAACTACTGGAATTTAAATAGAATTGAACATACATTTAATTTTATTTTATTTTTAAAGATTTATTTATTTATTCGACAGATGGATCACAAGTAGGCAGAGAGGCAGTCAGAGAGGGAGGGGGAAGCAAACTCCCTGCTGAACAGAGAGCTCGATGTGGTGCTGGATCCCAGGACCTTGGGATCATGACCTGACCCGAAGGCAGAGGTTTAACCCATTGAGCCACCCAGGCACCCCTGAACATACATTTTAAATAAAGGATCATATATATTAATCAAAAAACCTACAGTTTTTGCAGGTAAAGTACACATTTTTTAAAGATTTTCGTTCCTTGGGGTGCCTGGGTGGCTCAGCTCAGGTCATGATCCCAGGTCCTGGAATTGAGCCCTGCGTTGGGCTCCCTGCTCAGCAAGGAGTCTGCTTCTCCCTCTCCCTCTGCCCCTGCTTCTCCCTTACACCCTCCCCGCTGCCTGCTGCTTGTGTGTGCTTTCTCTCTCTGTTCTCTCTCCTTAAATAAATACAAAATTTTTTAAAAAATATTTTTTTCCTTCTTATTCCCAAGCAATGTTTAGTTATAATTAATAAAGCCAATTTTCTCAAAATGGAGAAGCAATATAGACAAGCAAATTCTCTAAATAAAAAATAATCAATTTGACTAAGGCTTAACAGTGTTTTGTTTTATTTTCCCTCCTTAAAGCTGCTGAAAAGAAATGCTGCTTCTCGACTTGGAGCTGGTCCTGGGGATGCTGGAGAAGTTCAAGTAGGGATTGGCCTTTTTGGTGGTTTGAAGGGAAGAAAGAGCTAATTTTATTTATTTGTGAGGGTTGTGTGTAGTTGTTTAAAGTATAGCTTATTTTGGGGGGCACCTGGGTGGCTCAGTTGATTAAGCATCCAACTCTTGGTTTTGGCTCAGGTCATGATCTCAGGGTCTTGGGATCAAACCCCGTTTTGGGCTCCAAGCTCTGCGTGGAGTCTGCTTGAGAGATTCTCTCTCTTTCTCTCTCTCCCCCTCTGCCCCTCCCCGCACTTGTGTGCATGTTTTCTCTCTCTCAAATAAATAAATAAAATCTAAAAAATAAGTATATCTTATTTTGTGATTTGTAACTTCAGACAGTTAATTTGTCAGTCCAGTGAAGTCTATTCGCCTTGACTTTTCTTCCTGTTCTTTTTTTCTAGGCTCATCCATTCTTCAGGCATATTAACTGGGAAGAATTGCTGGCTCGGAAGGTGGAGCCCCCCTTTAAACCTCTGTTGGTATGTATACATGAAAGCATATACTTTGAGGGACCTGGTATTTTTTTAGAATAAAATCCCAGGGGCGGCTAAGTGGCTCAGTCGTTAAGCTGTCTGCCTTTGGCTCAGGTCATGGTTCCAGGCCCTGCATCCAGCTCCCAGCTCCGTGGGAAGTCTGCTTCTCCCTCTCCCACGCCCCCTGCTTGTGTTCCCTCGCTGTCTCATTGTCTATCAAATAAATTAAAAAATCCTTAAAAAAACAAACAAAAAAAGAAAATCTTAGATCATTCAAAACCATTATGTTAATATAAACCATTCAGAAAACTTTGGTTTATGTTCTTCTCAGTCTCTATTCTGTGTAGTCTTTTCAAAGACTATTGCCATCAGCAATTGATGAGTGTATTAACTCTTTTTAAGTTGGTTGCCTAAGACAACTAAATATTTCAAGTAGTTAGAACTTCTTTGCTTTGTTTACTTGATTCAACCATTTTTATTTTTATGGAGTATAACTGTTTACTCTTTTTTTTTTTAAGTTTTTTTAAAGTAATCTCTATATCCCACATGGGGCTCTAACTCATGAACCCCAGATCAAGAGTCACATGTTTGGGGTACCTGGGTGGCTCAGTAAGCTTATGCCTTCAGCGCAGGTCATGATCCCATGGTCCTGGGATTGAGCCCTGAGTCAGGCTCCCTACAAAGTAGGGAGCCTGCTTCTACCTCTGCCCCCTGCTCGCGCGCCCTCTCTTTCTCTCACAAGTAAATACATAAAATCTTTAAAAAATAAAAAAATTTAAAAATTAAAGTCACATGTTCTGACTGAGCCAGCCAGGTGCCCTTATTCTCTCTTACTCTTTCTTTCTTTTTTTTTTTTTTTAAGATTTTATTTATTTATTTGACAAAGCATTCACACATATAAGCAGAGGCGGCAGCAGACTCTCTGCTGAGCAGGGAGCCAGATCTGGGGCTCAGTCCCAGGACCCTGGGATGATGACCTGAGCTGAAGGCAAATATTTAACTGACTGAGACCCTCAGGTGCCCTTATTTTTTATTTCTAAATAAAGTTTAGTTGACATATAATAATATGTAAGTTTCAGGTATACAGCATAGTGATTTAACAGTTATATACATAACAAAATGTTCACCAGGTTAAGTGTGGTTACCCTCTGATTCAACCCTATTTTGAATTTGATTTTCTGGGAATTTTCTTCAAGATATAGCATATGTGTGTATTAGTTTGCTAGGCCTGCTGTAATAAAGTACCACCAACTAGGAAGCTTACACAGCAGAAGTTTATTATGTTACAGTTCTGGAGACTAGATGCCAAGATAATGTATTGACACACTTGGTTCATTATAAAGGCTATGGGAACCTTCCTTTCCACTCAGTGCCTCTCTCCTAGCTTCTGCTGCTTTGCTAGCGATCTTTGGCCTTCTTAGCTTTGGCCATGCCAGGCTTGGAGCCCATAGGGGACTTCACCCGATCTCTACCTTTATGTTTGCATTCTCCTTTTGTGCAGATCTGTGTCCAGATTTTCCCATTTTATCATGACTGAATTAGGATCTTCCCTACTCCAAGATGGCCTCATCTTAACTAATTTCATCTGCAGTGACCCTCATTCAAATTAGGTTCCGTTCTGAGGTATTTGGGTTAGAACTTCAACATATGAATGTCAATGGGGACACAACTCAAACCGTAACAATATATTTATTAGTAAATGAGTTAGTGTGTTAGTTCTTGTCTTTCTTCCACCTCAGAATTTGAGAAAATATAGTTTCTTCTTCTCTTTCTTGGGGTGAAGGTGGAGGAGGAGGAGGATAATGATGATGATAATTTGGTCCTGGAACACAAGGTGACTTGCTTTAAAATTTTCATATATATAATTATAAAGGAGGATAATTAACCCTTATGTACCAACTATCCAGCTTGTCAGGTCATCTTGTTTAAACTTAAACAGAACTGCTAGTTATCATCACAACTAAAAAGCTGACAATTTCCCCAATTTCTTTTGTTTTCTTTTCCTCCCTATTGGTTTGTTCTAATAAGGATTCAGTCAAGGTCTGTACGGGTTGGTTATTTTATCTCTTAGGTCGCTTTCCATCTGTAGATACCCCCATCTCGATTCCTCTCCCGAGTACTTACTGAAGAAACTGGACCATTTATCCTATAGGGTTTCAAACTTTGATTTTGTGATTTTAATACATAGTGTCATTGATCATACTCATCTCTTCCCTGTTTTTCCAAAAATTAGTATTTAGATTTAGATACTTAATCTGATTATTTTTTTTTTAAAGATTTTATTTATTTATTTGACAGAGAGAAATCACAAGTAGTCGGAGAGGCAGGCAGAGAGAGAGCGAAGCAGGCTCCCTGCTGAGCAGAGAGCCTGATGCGGGACTCGATCCCAGGACCCTGAGACCATGACCTGAGCCGAAGGCAGCGGCTTAACCCACTGAGCCACCCAGGCGCCCCACTTAATCTGATTATTTATTTGACGGAGAGAGAGATCACAAGTAGACAGGCAGGCAGAGAGAGTGGGGAAGCAGGCTCCCGTGAGCAGAGAGCCCGATGTAGGCCTTGATCCCAGGACCTTGAGATCATGACCTGAGCCGATAGGAGAGGTGTAACCACTGAGCCACCCAGGCGCCCTGAGATTAAACTTTTGATGTTGTATATTTTGGTCAGGAGGCATAATGTGTATATATATATATTTTTGTTGTTGTTGTTCTGTTTTGTTTTTCATTGATCATTGCCAACATCAGTGATTCTTAGCTATGGTCAGTTTGGCAAGGTTTGGAGACAAGTTGTCACTTTTTGGGGAGGGAATGTTACTGGTTTGCAGTGAGTCGAGGCCAGAGATGCTGCTAAACATCCTCCTTTATGAAGGACAGGGCTCTGCAACAGTTATCAAGCCCAAAATGTCAGTAGTGCTGAGATTCAGAAACTCTAGCCTAGTTTCAGGATTTCATTAGTTTTTGTAAAATGTCTTATTCTAATACTATTATTGATTCCTCATTAGTGAATTTTTCCTTAAAGAGAAACTTAACATTGTTCATACAGGAAAGGCAGGATAAATGTTTCTTTCTCAGTTTTCAAAATAATCAATTAGTTCTTCAACATCTTCCAGAATTGACCAATGAATTCTGTGATTCTTTTTAAGTTAATTATGAGCTTTAATATATTTGTTTTAATCCGCTGCAGTAATTTTTACTGATACTTAGTTTGTATCCTCTTTTGACACTAGGTGCTTCTTCATGTTGGTTCCTTAGCTCTTTTGACAGGACCACAAAGTCTGATATTGTGCCAGAGAGAAGGAATTAAACAGATGTGGTAGTTAGATTTAGGTGATGTTTTTCATAAGAAGATGTACTCATGCAGAGCAGAACATCATTTTTGCTTCTTGAGAATGTAGTAGGATGAACCAAGCTATAGGAAGAAATTTTAGAGCATTTTACAAATACGTTTTGTGTTAAAACTTTGCCTCAGTGGTTTCTCAGGTTTATTATAAACCTGCAGTGGCCCACTGAGCAAATTATCTCTAATAAGGAATTTAGCCAGTGGACTAGGCAGACTGAAATTTTTTAAGTGGGGAAGGTTGATATTCAAAAAGAATTTTTTTTTGACATTCAGATTTTTAAAAAATATGATGAGTGTGTACTAAAATCTACTTTAGTATATGCTTAAAAATTGAAGATGCAATTTGACCTTTGAAACTTTCCACCTGGGGCCACCTGGGTGGTTCAGTTGGTTAAGCATCTGCTTTAGGTTCAGGTCATGACCTTGGGCTCCTGTGATTGAGCCCTTCCATTGGGCTCCCTGCTCAGTGGGGAGTCTGCTTCTCCCTCTCCCCCTGCCCATCCCCAACATTTGTGCTCTCTCTAGCGTGCGCTCTCTCTCTCTCTCTTTTTTAAATATTTTATTTATTTATTTTTGACAGAGAGAGACATAATGAGAGGGGAATACAAGCAGGGGGAGTGAGAGAGGGAGAACAGGCTTCCCGTGGAGCAAGGAGCCCAATGCGGGTCTCGATTGCAGGACCCTGGGATCATGACCCAAGCCAAAGGCAGGTGCCTAATGACTGAGCCACGCAGGCACCCTCTCTCTCTTTCTTTCAAATAAATAAATAAAATCTGTAAAAAGAAACTTTCTATCTGTGTTTATTCTTCAGTCTGTTCCTACTAAAACTGTTTGATATTTTATTATAGTCAAGCCCTCTGAAGAGTTTTAACTTTAACTTTTAGCCTTCTCTAATGCAAGTCATGCCTTTGATTGATATGTATAATATAGACTATTCAGGGCGCCTGGGTGGCTCATTGGGTTAAGCTGCTGCCTTCGGCTCAGGTCATGATCTCAGGGTCCTGGGATCGAGGCCCGCATCGGGCTCTCTGCTCAGCAGGGAGCCTGCTTCCTCCTCTCTCTCTCTCTGCCTGCTTGTGATCTCTCTCTGTCAAATAAATAAATAAAAAATCTTTAAAAAAAAAATATATATATATATATATAGACTATTCATTGTTTTCTAATTTTGTTTTTCACAAAGCAATCCGAAGAGGATGTGAGTCAGTTTGATTCAAAGTTTACACGTCAGACACCTGTTGACAGCCCAGATGACTCAACTCTCAGTGAAAGTGCCAACCAGGTCTTTCTGGTAAGTGAAAGAATTTCCATGTAGCCATGAGAAATTTAAGTATTAGGGTGGACCCTTTTCAGTAAGAAAATTTAATTTGTTTGCCTTGCAGTTGATATAGATAATCTTAGATGCTATTTTTTATTAAGTTAACTTGGTTTTTTAAGTTTTCTGACTTGCTAGGTTAGAAAACTGATTCCCATAATTCAGTGTTCCATTTCAGCATTTAGAGTAGGACTGTATGGTTCTTTGGAGTATATGATTCCCTTTTACGTGGGCCACTGACTTAAAATGATGTTTGCCTCAGTATCTCTATTGGAAGTCACACCGAAGAATTCACTGTAACTATTCTATTCTTGGAATAGTTACAGATTTTTGGTACATTTCCATGCAAATTTGTAGGGGATTTTTAACCTGTTAATTGTGAATATTTGACATCAAAATATATTGGTTTATATGTAATAGGAAATAAACTAATTCTCACTGTAGAAGTATTTGTATTGATTTGTACCTTGTCTCCTCAGAAAAGCAAGGCTTGGGGCGCCTGGGTGGCTCAGTGGGTTAAGCCGCTGCCTTCGGCTCAGGTCATGATCTCAGGGTCCTGGGATGGAGCCCCGCGTCGGGCTCTCTGCTCTGCGGGGAGCCTGCTTCCTCCTCTCTGCCTGTCTCTCTGCCTACTTGTGATCTCTGTCTGTCAAATAAATAAATAAAATCTTAAAAAAAAAAAAAGGCAAGGCTTTTAGATTTTTAGATTTTTTTTAGATTTTTTGAGGGCTTTTAGATTTTGATCAACAAAAACCTCATTTTATACCATTTATTTTGTTACATAAAGTGAATCTCTTTATTTTTTATTTCTTTATTTTTAAGAGTTCTTATTTATTTGACAGAGAGAGAGTGCACAAGCAGGCAGAATATAGAGGCAGTGGGAGAAGCAGGCTCCCTGCTTAGCAAGGAGCCCTATATGGGGCTCGATCCCAGGACCCTGGGATCATGACCTAGCTGAAGGCAGTCGCTTAACCAACTGAGCCATGCAGGCACCCCTCTTTAAAAATTAATAAGAAACAGTAACACCTTACTTATCTGGAGATTGTGGTCAGAGCAACTTCAGTTCAATAATTATTTAAATTCCTATCACAGAATTAAAGGAAATTTAAAGATGATTAAGGCACAGACTGGTCCTCTTGGTAGTTAAACTATGTGGGGAAATGGTTTCTGAAGTCCACATACACTTGTCACAAAGCATGTGTGCTACAGAATTGCACCTCAGTCTTTAGGACATCACCCAGAGGCTTATTGAGTCTTTTTACTATAACTCAAAATGCCTATTCATAGGTGACTAGAATAATAATTAGAAGGGAAGTTTAGGTGGAGGACTGATTGTTAAAGGGATAAACATTGACAGCAAAGAAATGACACCTGGTGGTTTGATAGCAAGGTCCAAGAAAGAACTAAAGCTAACAAAACTGCATATATAATAGACATAATTGCCTATTATAATTGGGGGTTTTCACAATGCTGACCCTTACACATCAAGAAAATACCAACTGTAAAGAAAAGAAAAAAGAAAATACCAAATCTATCCAATCATTGGTATTAAGTCAGAGAGACCATACATGCCAACTTAGAGAATTCTGTTTTTACTTTGGCCTAATAACGAGAAACTGTTTGGGTGTGATAATCTTAGTTGCTCATGTGCATGTGGCTAGAAACAGTAGAATTTTCTTTGCATTCATCTTGGTATTTAATAGCTTAATGTGGAGCCTACATTTTCCTATTTTATTCTACCCTTCAACAAAGTGGAATACCATTTACTGGCATATGGGACTCAATAGAATTCTGCCTTCTGAGGTCCATGCCTCAAGAAATGGCTGGAAAGAAGCTAACAGGTGTGAAATGAAATTGAGGAGATGGGAGGAAACAGAGTGCTGATTTTAGGTGTGCACTGTTATTTTGGTGTGTCAGAGACCGAAACCACATTTTCTTGATATATATGACAAAACACCATTCTGGAGTCAACAATTACTATTTTTTAGGGTTTTACATATGTGGCTCCATCTGTACTTGAAAGTGTGAAAGAAAAATTTTCCTTTGAACCAAAAATCCGATCACCTCGAAGATTTATTGGCAGCCCACGAACACCTGTCAGGTATTTAGACTTTGTTATTCTCACCTCTTTTTTTTGTTGTTTTTAACCTGGAGGAGAATGCTTTAAGAAATTTATGCCAGGTTATATAAAAGAAAGCTCTGTTGTATTCTCTTTGGTTGACATAAGCATAGCATCTGCATCTTGTATTGTATGCTATGTAGTTTACCTTCCTTCCTGTGAAAGTAAGCTGCTGCACTGGCAAATGTCTTCCTTACCCATTCATTAAATGTTTATTATATACTAGGGACTGTGTTGCATGATGGGGATACATAATTAACACAAAAATTGTCCTTGTCCTAACGCTTACAGTTTAGTGAGAAGAGAGTCAAAATAACCAAAGGAGGAAATACAGGGATTATGTAATCATATGAAGTAGTATATGAAGAAAAATTTCTTCTATATGAAGAAAAATAAAGAGTGTGGCAGTAGCAAAGAATAACAGGTAGGCTTCTATTCATGGTGGTCAGAGAAAGGCCTCCCTGGTGCAGTAACATCTATGAATGAAGAGAAAAAGCCACCCGTACAAAAAATAGAAGTATAGGATGTTACAGGTAGAGCAGCAACCATACAAAAGCCAGAAGGGAGGAAAAACTTGGTCTTGGAAATGAAAGGTCAGTGTTCCTGACATGTGGTTCGTGATGAAGAGAAAGGTTTGGAGAAGTATTTTATCTTAAATACAATGGGAACCTGTTTTAAGTGGGGAGTAAAATGATTAAAAAAAAAAAAAAAGTTATCACTGAGGGTTTTACATAGGCAGGTATAGAGGTAAATAGACCAGTTAGGAAACTCTAGCAATTAGTTTAGGGGAATGATGGCCTTTGTAGTAGTAATTCACCAAAAATAAAACTAAATAAAAATAAATATCACATTACCCCACTTCTTTGAAATTTAAGGGAAATACTTCTTGTTCAGATAATCCTTGAGATAAATGAATGATAGCTCTTCCTTGTCTTAAAGCCCGGTCAAATTTTCTCCTGGGGATTTCTGGGGAAGAGGTGCTTCAGCCAGCACGGCAAATCCTCAGACGCCTGTGGAATATCCAATGGAAACAAGTGGAGTAGAGCAGATGGATGTGACGATGAGTGGGGAAGCTTCAGCACCACTTCCAATACGACAGCCAAACTCCGGGCCATATAAAAAACAGGCTTTTCCCATGATCTCGAAACGACCAGAGCACCTACGTATGAATCTATGACAGAGCAACGATTTTAATGAATTTAAGGCAAAAAAGGTGGGGAAAGGATGTGTGAGCATCCTGTAAGTTGAAACAGGAAGACTCAAAATGACAGTCTCGAAGAGTTAGTGTCATTACATTGAACACTTTGGACAGAGGAAGAATAAACATGGATTTTAAAAAATCAATCAATGGTGCAAAAAAAAAAAACTTAAGCAAAATAGTATTGTGGAACTCTTAGGCACATCAATTAATTGATTCCTAGCGACATCTTCTCAACCTTATCAAGGATTTTGATGTTGATGGCTCGAACTGACAGTATTAAGGGTAGGATGTTGCTTCTGAATCACTGTTGAGTTCTGATTGTGTCGAAGAAGGGTTATCCTTTCATTAGGCAAAGTATGAAATTGCCTGTAATACTTGCAACTAAGGACAAATTAGCATGCAAGCTTGTTCAAACTTTTTCCAGCAACATGGAATCAAAGACAAAAGAAACTTAACAATTGATGTTTTACGTGCAAACAACCTGAATCTTTTTTTTATATAAATATATATTTTTCAAATAGATTTTTGATTCAGCTCATTATGGAAAACATCCCAACTTTAAAATGCAAAATTATTGGTTGGTGTGAAGAAAGCCAGACAACTTCTGTTTCTTCTCTTGGTGAAATAATAAAAATGCAAATGAATCATTGTTAACCACAGCTGTGGCTCGTTTGAGGGATTGGGGTGGACTTGGGGTTTATTTTCAGTAACCCAGCTGCAATACCTGTCTGTAATACTAGAAAAAAAATTATTTAATCATTTCTACTTGCAGTACTGCTATGTGCTAAGCTTAACTGGAAGCTTTGGAATGGGCATAAATTGTATGTCCTACATTTCATCCTTGTCCTGGGCCTGCATTGCACTGGAAAAATGTCACCACCTGTTCTTAACCAGTATTTGGTTCAAGACGCCAAATGTTTTCAGCCCATGGCTGAAGAAGGATGGAAAAGAGTCAGGATAAAATGCATACTGAGGGCAGTAAAGTGAGGGAGAGAGGGAGATCCAGGGAAAGAGGGTGTTGTCATGTTCCACTCTCTGTGTCTAATCTCTTTACAGCAAATTGGTAAGATTTTAAGTTTTACTTTTAACTGTTTTTGCTGTCTACCTTCCTTAGGTTTTTTTTCCTCAACAGTTTTAAAAGGAAAAAAGTATTTTTCTTTCTCCTATACTGGGGCTACATATTTTGATTGTAAAAATATTTGATGGCCTTTTGATGAATGTCTTCCACAGTGAATAAGAAAACTTAGTGGCTTAATTTAGGAAACATGTTAACAAGACACTATGTTTTTGAAATTGTAACAAAATCTACATAAGTGATATACAGGTACAAAGAATAAAAATAAAGGTAACTTTACCTTTCTTATACTTGCTGCCTTAAAGAGAGCATTTCCATGACTTTAGCTGGTGAAAGGGTTTAATATCTGCAGAGCTTTATAAAAATACATTTCAGCGCATACTGGTATAATAGATGATCATGCAGTTGCAGTTGAGTCTTAACGTCTCTTTTTGTTTTTTATAATGTCTTCAGTCTGAGTGTGCAAAGTCAATTTGTAATATTTTGCAACCCTACAGTTTTTTTAAATAGATGCTGCTTGCTATGTTCTTCAAACCTTTTTGAGCCATAGGATCCAAGCCATAAGATTCTTTATACATGTTGAATTCAGTCAGAAAAGAGCAAAGCTTTGCTTATTTAAATGGCAATTCAAATGAGATGAGATGAAATCCTATGACATTAGGCAGAATAGAACCATGAAGGAGGATTGGAAATACACCTTTTCAATTGTGGCAATAAATGAAAGAATTGGTTACAGCTCATCTTTGAACAGACAGCCTTTTTTTTTTTTTTTTTTTTTTTTAATCACTTCCTCTAGACCCCCTCCTCCCTTTATGCAGCAGCCTACTGATAACTTTATAACTGTAGCTAGTAAATTAGAAGCTACAGTAATGATAAGGGCAGAAATTGCACTTGGGAGTACAGATCTTTGTTCTCTGACAGTTTATAATGTCTGAAAAACCAGAACCCAAAAGCTCTGGTGTTAGGTGCAGGCTTTATTTCAGACTGCAAATGGCTTGTGCTACTCTGATACTTGTTTTCAGATGTGTTTACTAACTGTAGTGTTGACTGCCTAACCAAATTCCAGAGAAGTTTTTACACCAAAATAGTCCTCCTCAGTCCTATTTGCTAGTAAGTTATATTTGCACTGTGATTGGCTGGCTCTAACCACCCCATAAACTGTTTTCATAATTAGTATTGCCAGCAGTAGTGGCGCACACTGCAACTTTCCTGCATAAAAAGCATAAATTGCATACCTACCATCCATACAAATAGTTTTTCAAACTTATCATTGAGTGAAATTAATTTCCTATGCTGTGGCAAGTTTACAGAGAAATTGTGTTTCATAAATGGATATCCCTACTATGACTGTGAAAACACGTCAAGTGCCACTTTAGTGTCACAGACAGAAAGCACACACCTATGCAATATGGCTTACCCTATATTTATTTGTAAAAATCCAAGCATAGTTTAAAATATATGATGTCAATATTACTAGTCTTAAATTTCTAAGAGGGTTCTTTATGATTATTCCAGGTAAGTGTATAAAAGAGATTAAGTGCTTTTCTTTCATCACTTGATTATTTTCTTTAAAATCAGCTATTACAGGATATTTTTTTACTTTATACATGTTTTTTAATTAAAATATAATCACTGAGAACTGAAGTTTACTAATTTTGATTTTATAAGGTTTGTAGCATTACAGAATAAACTGGGATTTATAAACCAGCTGTGATTAACAATGTAAAGAATTACTGAACTTGAACCAGATTTTTAGGAAAATTGTTACTTCTTTTTCCCCTTTATGGTCTCACCTAATTTGAATCCTTCAAGAAGAATTTTTCCGTACTATTTTTTGAGATAGAAGATAATTGGGGGGTGGGGGGCAAGAATGCATGTATGATACTCCATAAATTCAACATTGTTTAACAAATGGTTATAAACAAGATGCATCTTCGATAGTAATATATACTGAGCCTTGGATTGTGTGTTTAATACAGGATCTAACTATTTTGGTTACTCAATCATAATGGTTCCTAGCTTACAAGTGTTAGATCTTAAAATTATTCCCATGAGAAATGTTGAATTTATGAAGAATGAATTTTTGAGGCTTTGAAAGTGGTTAATTTCTCAAATAAAAATATCAGTGTCCAAACATCTACCCTTTTTCATAGGAGTAGACACAGCAAGCTGGACAAAACAATCATAAAAGTATATGTTACACCATGACCTGTGGTCTGTTGCTGATCGGTAAAAAACTTTTCTTGTGTGATTCTTAATTTATCACTACAGCACAAGTATTATCTCAGTGGATTATCCGAAGTAACATCTGAACGATGGGTTCATCTGTGTTTGCTCTTTAAGCTATTTTTTTTTTTTCCTATCCCAAGTTGGCTTTGCATCTATCAGAGTAAATAACTTCTTCAGCTGCCTTAGTAGGAGTGCTATGAGGGTAACACATTTTTCTGCTTTTCATCTTGTATTTAGTTTCCTGTATTAAGTATTTTGATTTCGGATTGAATGAATGTAAATAGAAATTAAATGCAAATTTGAATGAACATAAAATAGAAGTGATTTTTTTTTTATTATTCTAAGATAGGAAGAAATAACTATCAGGTGCACAAATGGTTTCAATAATTTTTTGCTTTAACATACCACATACATTCAGGTTCTCATATTTAATAAACTGCTTATATACGTGAGGTCTGACAGTTGTAAAACTTTCTGCTGAGAAATATATAACAAGTTTTATATATATAACAATATATAACAAGTTTTAGTACTGATATATTAGATGTTACACGCTTGTAATTTCCAAGTTCTTTTCAATAGTTGAATTGGTTGCTTAAAAAAAAAACTCATGTGAAAAATAACTTCACAGATAAACTAGGAAGACTTTCTTGTGCTGACAGTCAACAGTTTGTTCAGCCACACTTGTTGACTACATTTGGTTATTAGATGTGTATGTTCTACATAATGTAGTGCATGAATGTTTTTAACTAATGTCTCAATATATCTAGTGTAAGATGGGTGTTTAGTGTAAGCCACTTAATTGAGGTAATTCTGTCACATTTGGATGAGTTACCTATAGAAGTTCTCAAACTGACTTTTCTTTTATATAACACATGGTTTTGGCTCTTGATGCTGATAGAAACAGTCTTTCAGAGGGTGGGATCTGGATTCACAGAATAAATGGGTTTTTGAATCCCTGTTCCCATTTTTGAGGTGAAGAAGTGTAAGTAGAGAAATGCTTCCAGTTCATCACTGTTGTTGGTGGTGGATGACATAGCTCTCCTTTTACATTCCCCCACACCTTTTAAATTCATATGTGAACTGCTTTCTTGTTTATTAAGAACAAAAACCCAACTGTGGGCCTTTTTTATTAAATCATATTAAGAAAGAATACTATCCATATAGCCATAGGGTAAGAAGAGTAGGTATTGTAATAGGGCTTACCCATGTAGTAAGATGCGACTCTTGTACTGGTAATAGGAAGTCAGCACAACTATCTTTCACACTCAAATTCTAATCCCAAACTGCCTTTCTCAGTCTTCTGCTGTAAACCTAAATAATCTTGGCTTCATCACAGTCAAGAAAGTGATTTAAGGTCAAGTAAGCTTGTTTCAGTATTTGCAACTGTTCTCAAAGTAGGTAATAAGAGTTAAATATATCATCACTGATTAGCAACAGTGTACTTATAACTTGGCAATATTTATGTAGGAAAAATAGTTATAGGCTAATATTCTTTTTTTCTTTTTATAATTTATTTATTTGACGGAGAGAGCCAGAGAGCACAGTGGGGGTAAACAGTAAAGAGAGCAGGAGAAGCAGGGTCCCTGCTGAGCAAGGAGCCTGATACAGGGCTCGATCCCAGGATTCTGGGATCATGACCTGAGCTGAAGGCATCCGTTTAACCTACTGAGCCACCCAGGTGCCCAGCTTTCTAATACTCTTGTCAGTTTGGATGGCTGTATAGGAATGGAAGTGACTTAATCTGTAGCTGGTTGGTCACTGTCCTTATTTATCCATAAGCTGGTTTAGACTTTGTCTTAATACTATAAATTTGTTTTCTACCTCCCAGCTTTTCCTTTCCACTATCTTTTCCTTGTGTGCAAACTGATTAATGCTAATAGAGGAAATGGGCAGAAACTTCTACTCTAGATATAATCAATCCTTCATAGTTTTTTGTTTTTTTTTTAAGATTTTATTTATTAATTTGACAGAGTACGCACACAGCAGGGGGAGCAACAGGGAGAGGGAGAAGCACAGAGCCCCGATGTGGGGCTCAATCCCAGCACTCTGGGATCATGACCTGAGCTGAAAGCAGACGCTTAACAACTGAGCCACCCAGGTGCCCCAGTCCTTCATACTTCTGTTAAAGATTTGATTCTGTCTTAAAGGTTTCGTGGGGAGAGAGAAATTACCTCATTACCTTTTCTATCACCCTGTATAAGAAGTACCTAGAGGCAAACAGACTACACTAAGGCGTCTCCTGGAAGCCTCTTGAGTGTAAGCTTTAATCTCTCAAGTAACAGCTCAAGCATAAGATTCCAAAACTTTTTGGAGAAGGCTTTATAAGGGGAATCTTCTGTAGAATTTGAGTAGGTCTCATTTATCACACTATTCAAATCATCAGTGAAGCCAGCTGTTTGTAATCCATGTGATTATTTTAATAGTTACTTTAAGATAGTTCATGGCACTATACAAAAAGCAGTATCATGTACATTAAAGCTGATGGCAGATTGTATGTATGAGGTCCACAAACAATGAAATTTAAATCATCTGTTCTCATTTGATTGCTAAGCATATTAACAGAGAGCAATACAGTATTAAAATATATCATCCTCAGTAAATTAATCTTCACTTAGAAAATCTGATTGTGTACAGATAAAAAATAACTTTTAGAACTTTCATTTAAAAATACAAACTTTATGAAAATTTTAAGAATTTTTAGAATGTGAACTACAAAAGTCAATGCTAAAGAAAATTCTACTTTCAGATAATCTGTATCTTAAAATATTATGAAAAATATTCTTTATTCTGAAAACAATGTCAGGAAAAGAATACCTGAGTTCCTCTAAAACCACTAGTTTTAGTTACCCAATTACCATTTTGATAACATTAATGAGAAAACATTCACAATTTAACACTGCAACCACCTGTCAAATAATTAGGACAGAATAAATCTTCCATATGCATTAGGCTGAACATTACTTATATATTTCTTAAAACATAAGGTTCTCTCTTTTAATCTTTTGATAAATTTGACTACACACTTAAATCTTACTCTAATAACCTAAAACCGTTTGAAGCCATGTTCCTTAACTTCTAGTCCTGAAAACCCATTCGAATGTCTTTATCAATAGTCAGTGTAACCAAACTAAATTAGTGTTTTGTGGCCTTCATAGTTTATACAACTTAATATATTTGAAGGTGGAATGAAGTGGCTCCATCTTTCCATTTGTTTATATGGTCTGAGATCACAGTTCGGCACAGTGGACACGTTTTCTCTCTGTTAAACCATAAGGTAATGCATTCTTCACAAAATATATGCTGTAAGGGAATTAAAATTAGACTTTATACTTGATAACATTTTAATTTAAAATCATCACATTGCAGAGAATAATGCTCTATAGCTGAAAAGAATTTTGGAGAGCACCAGTCCCTTCATTTTACAAATAAGAAAACAAAGTACATTAAAAAACACAAAGCAGTGTCAGTAGTAGAACCAATAGTATTCTTCTGACTATTCATTTAGTGACCTTTAATAAAATATATGCTATCCCTAGATGATAGCTTTAAGTATAATGACTTCACAGCTTAATAAAGCCTTTGAGAGTAACTGCCATAAAGTATAAGAAAGGGCCTTACATACATTCCTCTCCATACAAATCATTAGACCATAAGAGATAAGATTTAACTAATCTACCAAACCTCTTATTACAGGTAAGAAATTACTAGTATGTGGCCTGAATGCTACTTTAGGCTAAACACTGTAGATTTTTCCTTTCAACTAAATAAATATCACTTGTGACTCAGAGAAGGTACTGTATTTGGTATGCTTAAAAAATATACTTACCTGACAGATAAGCAGAATGGGTTTTTGAAATTCAGCTTGACATATTGAACAGATGTCATCCACATCTGAACACTGTCTCTTGCTGGCAGCCACTCCGTAACTCTAGGAAGAAAAAAGTTCTGTTCATCTACAAATCTTTTTCTTTCCTGTTACTCAGATACATAGGTGATGCTGTATTTCTCAAATCTCCCTGGAACTAGGCATTTGAAGACTCTCCTGAAGGGGGCAAACATTTCAAAACTGAACTTTGTATGCAGAACCATGTCTGGATGGACTACATGCATCCAGGTGAAATTAAATACATAATAGCATCTTGGAAGACTCTTAGATGTATTAATAATAATGATGATGATGAAAATGCTATAAATCCAACTGATTTAAGAGATTAAACCATCTGAAATATAACTTATAAAATCAATATTCATGTATTATGTGTATTACCAAATAGCCCACTTATTACCTATGGCATTGGTTCAAAAAACAGTCCATTCAAAGCTTGGCAGGCTGAATGTAACTCATGTAGAGATAGCTTTTAAAATAGATTTCTGTGCTCCACACTGGAGACTGACTCACTAGGTCCAGACATACTGGGATGTGACCCAGGAATCTAACTTTTGAAAGTTCTCTAAGTGAACTGAAAATGAAGAAGGTTTGGGGACCACTGAAGAGTGTCCTTTTACTAAATCTAAAAATAAGTTGATGGTCATCCTTAATTATCACTAAAGTTAGAGAAGACTAACTACTAGGAAAAAAATAAAATTTTACAAAAGAACTGGAATTGCAAAATGTTGCGAGGCAGAGTTATACTGTCCAAACAGACTGATAACACTATTCTTTGAATTTCCTTTTCTCCTAAAGTCCTTAACGTTTTTGATCTCTTTCTAAAACCTTAATAACTTCCTCACCAAACTGAGTAGAATATAGTCATTAACTGGACAGGACAAAATGTTGCCAATAAGATCACCTTTTTGTAGAAATAATGAGGAAAAGGGGGCTGAAGAGAGGTAAGAATAACCAAGTTCAGTCATGGTAATGAGAGCAAAGCATGACCTGACTCAACCTGAGGCTATGATCTAAACTTATATTACTAAATACTATGAGTTAATAAAATCAAACAAAGACTCAAAGAATAAAAATATTTAAAAATAGAATTTTTTTTTTTAGTCTGGTCATATTAAAGATTCCAGAAACAAACTGGAACACTGATGAATGATCCTGATGCCGATTTCCCTTCATTAAAATGTCATTTAGCAGAGTGTACTGCAGACACATAAGCATAAGCATAAGCAAAAGCTGATAAACTTTTAAAATAGCACTCCTGGGAAGCCTGGGTGTCAGTCAGTTAATCATCAGACTTGGTTTTGGGTCAGGTTGTGATCTCAGGGCTGCAGAGATTGGGCCTGCCTTAGGGGGCTTGAGCACAGTCTACTTGACAGTTTCTCTCCCTCTCCCCCTGCACCTCCCATTTCCTCTTTTTCTCTCTCAAACAAACAAATAAATAAATAAACCTTAAAAAAAAAAAAGCACTCCTGTCTGGCATTTTGCAGACTCCCTTTAGGTGAAGACTTATTTTGATGGTGGTTGCCATTTCCCTGGCAAAGTTAAGGATTGTGTAGATGTATGTATTCATGAGAGACTCAAGAGTGAATCAAAGAGTATCAAAGACTGTGATTTCTCTTTATGCCTCACAGAGAGAGACTATCAAAGTATTTCAGCACAAGCCTTACTAAATTATAGTAAAATGGTTGATACTCATATAATCAATTCAATAAACTTCAGCTAAGCAGAACTCTCAATTTTAATATACCTATCTGAAGAATGAAGTCTGAATAGGATGCAGCAAAACTTATTAGTAGCTCTAGGGGCATGTGGCTGGCTCAGCTGGTGGTAGAGTATGTGACTCTCATCTTGAGCTTGGGAGTTCAAGCCCCACACTGGGCATAGAGCTTGCTTTAAAAAAATAAGATTACTAGCTGTCCATATCTGAGTACTGATAACCTTTGAGACTACGAAATAGCAAATGAGCCTTTCTCTACAACGTGTAACATCAGTGGAATCACATAATAATCAAGTTTATAACTGACTATTTAGAGTTTCCATATATTGTTAAATTCCACATTATGAACTTATTGGTATATATAGAATTGACTTGGTGGGGAAATTCTTCCAGTAAGAAGATTTGAAAGGACATTTTTGGTAATGAGCTTTTCTTGTATACACAATAAATTATAATGAGAGCATTTTTACAGGAGCTAAAGAGTTAATGGAAGTATACAAAGCCACCATTTGTGAAAAAAATATTTTTTTAATTTAAAAAAATTTTTTAAATAGTTTTAAAATATTAAAATTTATTTTAAAATTTTAAAAAATGATTTATATATATATTTTTTAAAAAGATTTTATTTATTTATTTGACAGAGAGAGATCACAAGCAGACAGAGAGGCAGGCAGAGAGGGAGATAGAGGGAAGCAGGCTCCCCGCTGAGCAGAGAGCCCGATGGGGGACTCGATCCCAGGACCTTGAGATCATGACCTGAGCCGAAGGCAGCGGCTTAACCCACTGAGCCACCCAGGTGCCCAAGATTTATATATTTATGTATTTTTAGAGAGCATGTGTGAGCAGGGTGCTGAGGGAGGAGGGACAAGGGGAGAGGGAGAGAACCTCAAGCAGACCTCCTGCTGAGTACAGAGCCAAACTCAGGGCTTGATTTCATGACCTGACTGAAACCAAGAGTCGGATGCTCAACTGACTGAGCCACCCAGGCACCCCATGTGAATTTTCCAAAAAGGAACCATAAAAGTTCATGACAAGATTCTTAAGGGAGGGACGCCTGGGTGGCGCAGTTGGTTGGACGACTGCCTCTGGCTCAGGGCGTGATCCTGGAGTCCCGGGATCAAGTCCCGCATCAAGCTCCCAGCTCCATGGGGATTCTGTTTCGCTCTCTGACCTTCTCCTCGCTCATTCTCTCTCTCACTGTCTCTCTCTCTCAAATAAATAAAATAAAATCTTTAAAAAAAAAGAAAAAAAAAAAAAAAGATCCTTAAGGGAATGTATATAAACCCTTATGTCAAGTGATCTGAAGTGGCACATTCAAAAATATAAGCATCACATCAACTATCAGGTGGTTGTCAACATTCAAGTCAAGAAACTTATCACAGAAATAAAACTGAAATTATTACCATATCTCTATGTGCCAAAGTACTAAAAAAGCACGTAATTATGAAATCCACACATTTTTTAAGAAGCAAGCTCTATGCCCAATGTCAGACGTGAATTCACTACCCAAAATCAAGAATCACATCCTCTACTGACTGAGCCAACCAGGTGTCCTATCACTCCATACTTGTAACATTTATAAACTAAAACATTTTTATAATGAAGAAAGGTAAAAAAAAAAAAAGGTGTTTTTTTCTTTAACTGATAAAAAGTACTTACTGGTCGTTTAAAAAATATTCGCAAAACCCGTCGGAAAGTTCTCAGATGTCCAAAAAAGTCCAAAAGCTGAAAAAGGAAATAAGAGAAAATTCTTGAATTCAAAGAACCTGTCTGTTAAACCCAGAGATCAAAGCTAAATTCCCATAATCTCAAATACTGATATTAATGTAATGCTCATTGCATATTCATTTCATTCTACATATATTTAAAATTCAGTTATGTAATATCTTATCAATGTATAGGTTTAAGCCAACATTTTTTTTTTCCCCAAGACTTTGAGAGGTAGGGAGAGAGAGAGAACGAGTAGGTGGGAGGAGCAGGGGGAGAGAGAGAAGCAGACCCCTGGCTGAGCAGGGAGCCCGATGCGGGGCTTGATCGCAGGACCAATGATCATGACCTGAGCCAAGGGCAGTTGCTTAACCAAATAAGCCACCCAGGCACCTCCGTACTTAAGACTTTTTGAAGTTTCATATTAATTTGAGGGCAACAGGACAGTATACCAGTTCAAGAATTTTGTGTATGGACAGATTCTAACTACTTTTGGGGATGGGTATGTTCTACTCTACCCATGCTATGTGGAGGTCCACTCCCCCAATTAAATCTGAGAACTACTGGATTAAGATAAAGATAAATAATTCCATTTTTTTTAAAGTAGATACAGAACCTGCCATTACTTCAAACTAGTGATATAAGCTATAAAACAGTTAAAGACAAAAGCAATAGTATGTAAAATCTGTAATCATCACATGAATCATTATACAATGAGAAGATTTATAACATTACCTACTTCTATTTATTTCTTTAGGATTTTATTTATTTATTTGGTGGCGGGGGAGAGCACAAGCAGGGGAAGGAGCAGAGGGAGAGGGAGAAGCAGACTTCCCTGCTGAGCAGGGAGCTTGACGTGGGGCTTGATCCCAGGACCTGGGATCATGACCTGAGCCACCCAGGTGCCCCATGTTACCTACTTTTAGTATGAGGTAGAGTAAAGCCAGCAATATCCCAAGACTCCGTCTGGTTACATTACCAAACTCCCCATAGCTTATAAGGTAACGAAACCAAACTGGTACGGGAACAAAAGTTCGGTAATACTGACATGATTCTTCTAAAAGCATGTACCAGTAACCCTAAAAAAGAAGGGAAAAAAAAAAACAGCTACACAAGCTACTTATACATAGCATAAATATTTCATACTGGACTGAAATAATCACGAGTACTGGACACAATATACAAATCTTCATAATGATAATGGTTATGATTGGCAACCTCATTCTCATAATTATTGAGCGATTTGTTTCTAAAGAATTTCTAAAGAATGACATAGTGAAAATTTTTTATGTATACTATTAAGTAAAATCTACATTTTTGCTGATTACACAAATTTATATTTAAGTTTTTACTGAATATGAGAAAAACACTGAATACAGTCAGTTATCAGTTATTAATTGATAAAGCCCTGGAGGAGAACAGAAGTACAAATCTAAATTTTGTTTTTCTATGTGTGATGTGGGGACTGATTTTTAGATTATTCTGAAGCAAATATAATTCTGATTTTATTGGACTAGATTAATATTTGGGTTCAAGTCTTTGAGCAAATGGTTGCCAGTCTGAAGTAATACAGATAATTAGATTATTTAGGAAACTGAAGTTATGAAAGAGTCATTTCAACAAAGACTAAATAGCACTGGTGTGGTTTACTAACATTTTTTCAATAAGCCATGTTAGTTTCTTACCTTGGATTTAAAAGGCATGATGAAAGAAGGCATCAGCAAAATAAGGCATTTTAAGCCCATGAAGAGGAATTTCAGAATGAAGTCTGTAATTCCAACAATCCAAAGTACTTCCCAGAAGCTTGAATTGTCCAAGGTAGGATTTAAGAAAATTAAGCTACCAAAAGAAAAACATCAAAACTTAACCAAAGCAACATACAAAGGTTGAGTTTTGATAGGGGTTTTAAATTTGCTACCAAATATTTTACTTTAATTTGATGTGTAAAAAATGTGAGTTTGGCAAGATGTCAGAGTTCATGTAAATAGAGTAGAAAATCATTTTGCTTAAAGAGACTTTTCAAATGTTTACATTTCAAATGTTTCCTCCATAGAATAAAGAAAAACAGTTTTCCTAGCATGTTGGAAAGCTAGCCTGTAATCTAAAAAATTCACTAAACACTAGATATCTGCTATTGTCTTCTCAACCAATCCCAATCAAGGTTCCATTCCCTCCTTTCCACTGAATTGCTTTAGCCAAGATCACCAATTCCTTCTGTCTTGCTAAACTCAAAGGCCACTTCTCATTTTCCACCTTCCCTCTCTGAATTACTTCTTCCTAGACTTCTAACATCACACTCTTCTAGTTCTCATTCTGTGATGGATGGTTCCTTAAATCTCCTTTACTCCTCCTCCTCTAATTATAGGGACGTGCAGTCCTGCCCCCTTTCCTGTCTACATTTTCTGTCCCTCATTAGTCTTGGAGAGTTCCATAGTTTTTAAATATCAGCCACATGCTGGATACCACCAAAATTTATAGCCCTAACCTTGACTCTAAGCTCATGACATATAGCTATAATCTCTTTAACAGTTCTACATGAGCTCACCAACTTAACATGTCCAAAGCAAAATCAGTTCCTTCCCCAGTCTTTGCCAGCCCATAAATGGCACCACCATCCAGCCAGTTGCTAAGACTAAATCCTAGGTGTCATCTTTTATTCTTAACCCCCTTCCTACCTACCCAATGCAATCTGAGTGGTATTGGTTCCCCCTAGAAACTATATCCTAGATTGTAACATCTCTCCAGCTCTACTGAAGCCAAAACTTCTAATTACCTGATTAGAGCCAAAAATTCAAAACATTTCTATCTGACATGGAAATTTAACTACTGTCCTTTACTAAGTCTTTGCCTTGTTTTTAGAAACAGATCACATGTTCTCACCACACACACATAACTAAAGTAGGTGATGGATGTTAACTAGCTTGATTGTGTAATCATTTCATAATGTATACATATCAAAACATCATGTTATTATCTTATGTATATAAAATTTTTGTCAAAACTAAATGAAAATTTAAAAAGACCACCAGAAACAACTGAATGGTATTCAAAACTATTGATTATATAAGTAAAAATTTAAGTATCAAAAATTAAACAGAACCTGCTATAAGCCAAGGCACTGATATATAAATCTGAATGAGCCACTTAGACCTATTAATTTTGGAAGGAAAGGAATAGGTAAAAATTGAACTCTAACAATAATTATATACAAGTTAAGATATATGCAAAGTGCTATGGAATAAATGATTACATAAAAAATGTGATTGTGTATTTGGACCTCAAATTACCTGTAATAAAGTGACTGAGAATGAAAGGTGTAATATAAAAGAACAGAAGATCCTGCTAAGAATACCAGTAACCAAGCACACTGAATCTTTGAGCACCTTTCCTGAAAAATAAACAATTTTATAATTTGTTACTATGAATTATGCCAGAATTATGTCATTAAACTATTTTAATTAATGACTATTTTTATTAACTTAGAACATTTTAATAGATTAATCTTAATAAAAATATTGTTAAATTATACATCAGCACACTCTTAGTGAACAAAACAGAACTCATAAATTTTTAAAATACAAGTTTCTTCACTGTATTAAAACATTACCACATTATTACCTAGGTTTCAAAGAAACCCAAACTTCTACAAGCTAACGTAAAGGACCCGTCCAAGTACAAACTTTATCTCTGCAAAGGTATTTTTGCCTCCCTGACAAAACAGAACTTTAAAAATGCATTTATCAGGATTTGTAAGTATAATTTTCAATATTTTCAAAGAATTCCGTAAGATTTTAACAAGGTGATGTGTTATTGTATCACTTAGATTTTTTAAAAAAGATTTTATGTATTTATTTGACAGAGAGTGAGCACAAGCAGGGGTAGGAGCAGAGGGAGAGGGAGAAGCAGGCTCCCTGCTTCTATAGGATCATGACCAGAGCCAAAGGCAGGCAGACACTTAACTGACTGAGCCACCCAGGCACCCCTTAATTAAACTGTTTTAAGGAAAGATTTTATTTATTTATTTAAGAGAGAGAGCATGAGGTGCAGGGAGGGGGAGCGGAAAGGGACAAGAAGCAGCCTGCCCACTGAGCTCAGAGACTGACAGAGGCTTGGTCTCACAAAGACCTGAGCCGAAATCAAGAGTAGGATGCTTAACCGATTGAGCTATCCAGGCGCCCCTTAAAATTGTTTTAATTACAAGTTTAATTAAAAGTTTTAGGAGCACCTGGGTGGCTCAGTTAGTTGAGTGTCTGCCTTTGGCTCAGGTCCTGATCCTGGAGTCCTGGGATGGAGCCCTGTATCAGGCTCCCTGCTCAGTGGGAAGCCTGCTTCTCCCTCTTCCACTCTCCCTGCTTGTGTTCCCTCTCTCGCTGTCTCTCTCTCTCTGTCAAATAAATAAAATCTATAAAAGTTTTACCTATTTTAAACCCTGAATTACATTTTTATGGTTTGATAGGTTCTAACTACAAACATCCAGGTCAGAATGCATGATCCTTTACAGAGATACAGCCCTTCAAAGTTGCTTTAAGGTGAAATTTTATAAACTAATCCTATTTTCCCCAATAGTTTATATGACTAATAATTTGTCATTTGTGTTATGGAAAAACTATTTGGGTTTAATTATCTTTAAATAAGAGAGATCTAAACAGTTTAATACCTATTTAATGTATATTTTATTTAACTATTTTAAAATTTTATAGGGCAACAGCTAAAGTTTTTAGTGATATTATATAGTTTGGTCAAATTACTCAAAATATGAGGACACTTGACAAATCAGATCAAATAGTGAATTCTGAATCTTTTAATCTTATTAAGTTTTTCTTTTTTTTTATTTTTTTATTTTTTTTAAAGATTTTATTTATTTATTTGACACAGAGAGTAGGCAGAGAGGCAGGCAGAGAGAGAGAGGAGGAAGCAGGCTCCCTGCTGAGCAGAGAGCCCGATGTGGGACTCGATCCCAGGACCCTGAGATCATGACCCGAGCCGAAGGCAGCGGCTTAACCCACTGAGCCACCCAGGCGCCCCAATCCTATTAAGTTTTTCTATCAGGGACTCAACATACAAAGAAAATAAAGTCAAACAATGTAGTGTTAGGACAGATCATTTAGATAACAAAATTTAATATATCATGGATGCTATAACATGTCTATTTAAATTTTCAAGAAAACTATCTTAATTCCTATTTCTCTCAAAAGCGAGTATATAATTAATTCTACAGAGAGAAACATTTAATGTTTTTTTCAGTTATTTGTTATACTTACTCTTAGAAAAACCTGATTTACAATGCTTTTGTTTGCATACATAAAAGTTGTAAGCAGCCCAATTCCAAGAGAAATTCCTGTTAGGAAATAAGTTCCAGTTAATTGAACGGAAAAAAAAAATCCAAGAGCTATCACAATGACATGAATTTAAAGGAAACATATATAATTTTAAAAGCTAACAAAATACAAAGCTTCAAGTAGATTACCAATAAAGAAATAAAATTAACTGACAATGAAACAATTCAATGTTTTATTATACTCTACCTGTTATATGCTGCATAACAAGTTTGACACCCAGAATCAAAATATATGGAAGACTTCTGTGTAACCACTTGAAGAGATAGCGGAATTCTGAGAAGGAGCTACTACCATGATCTCCAGCCTCTGTGGCAGTATCATCGGGCTGCCTTGCTTCATTGTGGGAATGACTCCGTGAGCGGCTATGTATACATCCATGGGTACAGCTATGGACACCTGACCTTATATTTCTGGAGGTTGGATTTTCAGCATATTCTTTAGGTATGGAGTTTATCTGGATATGAACATCTCCAGAATGAAGACAAGAACCTTCTGTCAATTTTGTATGGACACATTGGGAGACTGAGGCATCCTCACTGCCTGCAGCTCCTGGAGGGCTGTGCAGTTGGCTACAGTTGGCTTGCATGACCCTTGAATACTTTTCCTGTGATCCAGATTTCTTTGTTTCAGGGCTCTATCTCCTAAAAATCAAAGAGCAGAAAATATTCTAAGTGAACAGTTAAATACAGACAAATACTGCTCGTAGGACTCCTTTATTCTAAAGGCCAATAGTCATAGTTGATGAATTATCTTCAGGTTATCTATCACTTGTTACTATACTCATCCCCCTTCCCTTAATGCAAAGGCTGTACCCAAACTATTTTTTAGGGAACATCTGGTATAAAAAAAAATTAGTTTCAGGTGCCTTCTCTAATGACAGAAGGAAAGCGCAAAATAGTCAAAGTATGAGTGCCCAGCAGATGTTAATAATGTATGAATACTCATTCATACTTGAATACATCAGTACATTTACTCAGTCCGAATGGAGCAGTTTCATCTCTGATGGAGATTCTACATTCCATAAAAGTCAGACTGTATTTTTTAATGCTTAGAAATGCTAGGAAGAAAAAAAAATTAAATTTTACTGCCTTTTAAAGTATCATGGAAAACTGATAATAAACACATTTCACTTAGGTAACCAATATGCTGAAATAGCTTAAGGCTTAAAAGCTTTCTAATAACTACTTCCAAGAGTATTACCGTCCCCCATAAAAGAAAGCGACCCAAATACCTTTAAAATAGGTAGACTTGGGGAGTCGCCATGTAATTGCTAGGTAACTCTTTACTCTGAGTAAGGATAGTTAATATAGTCTGCCCATTAAAAATGTCATCATCTTTGGGGACGTGGGGGTTGGGGGTGGGAAGAACAAAAGACACTGGCAGGGAAGGATCCGTAAATGACCAGTGTGGGCAGAAAGATGGTAGAGAGTCAATCCCAGCTGACTGAACGCAGAGCCTTATCCCAGACTGCTGGTAGGAGGAAAATAGGGTTAACGACAGGGCATGTTCTGTCATTCTATTTCATTTCTAAGTCTGAATTTTTTTTTTCAGTTACTGTACGGCGGTGTGGTTTTTAATGCCTTCAAAGGCTTTCACCGATGCTCCCAACGCCACAGGTGCTATTTATTCCCTCAAACCTCCGAAGACCAACGTTGAACGAGACAGTTTCTGTATCTTTTTCCATAAATAAAAACGTAGAACCTTCCCACTTTCCTCCAAACACATGCAAGAAAGGGGACGAAAAAATTAAAAGCAAACGCACGCAACTCTTCCGGAATCCCCAGGACTCAGTTTTCCACCCACGTTCGAGCTTCGAGTGCCCCATTTATTTCCACCTCCAACCCCGCCACCCCCCCAAGCCCCATTCGCCGCGGTCCCCGGCCTCCGCCCGCTTCTCCCAGGCCTGACCTCTCATGACGAAGAGTGAACGGAGGCCTCGGCAGCGAGCGCAGCAACAGCGGAAGACCCCGCCGCGAGGCCTTCAATCAAGGCCATCACCTTCAAACCCCATTACCGGCAACTCCGGCCCAGCTCGGTGGCGGCGGCGGCGCGCGCGCTCCCCGGACGTCCTCACGCGCGCGTGCGCTGCCCGCCGCGTGCCCGCCCCCGCGCAGCGCGCAGAAGGACAGGAGGCGCCTGGGAACACGGCAGCCGTGAGGCCGCGTGGGGGTGGTAGCTGTGGCTAGTAGTGGGCTGCGCCTGAAGACCGCCCGTATAGGCGTCTGCATTAAATCATAAGCCGCCGTCTCTGTGTGCGTATATACGTGTAATCCGCCACAAGCCTCAGAGATCTGGACATTTTGAGTTAAAAATGTTTCGGTTCCGGTAGCCTGCCCTCGGAGGAGAGACCTGATGTTGGGGGTTGTCTGAGGCCGGCCCCGGCTCGTCCCGAAGGATCCTGGGCACCTGCCCTGTGGAGGCTGCCCATCCCCCTGGTCTCGCTTCACGCCCGTCTCCTGGGACCCGAGTTAGAGATGCCACGTCAGCTACGGGCTCGGCCAGTCTCTGAAAGAGCGGGACGGAGCGAGAGCGTTCCGGTGTTCGCGTTTGCGTTTCTCGAGCTTAACCCCTGAACGAGTTGTGGCTGGGTGGTGAAGTTTTAACTGAAATGGAAAGGCTTTTCGTTATGATGCTAAAGTTGGCGCGGTGTGAGCTAGACCCTACCAAAACTTGAGGGAGGAGAAGCTAAGAGAAGTCGGAGAGTTGGTGGCAGAAGAAGTAGATGTTAAATTTAAAAACCCTATTTTGTATGGAATATAGGGAACTGTGCTGTCTTTTTTATAAGTCCTAAAATGATAAGCTTATTAAGAAAAATCTTAAAAGAAACAACCCCGCCTCTTGATTCCTGGTGAAAATGTATTTTAAACGGTACTAAATGTATTCCATGAATCTTCCGCCATCCCGCACGATTACCAAAAGCCTTTCCATTCTGAACTGCAAGCCTTCTACCTTTAATTTATAGAAATTGACGTCAAGTAAATAACTCTTAATAGTCTTTCTACAGTATTGAATTAAATTGATGTCAGGTAAATAACTCTTAATAGTCTTCCTACAGTATTGAATTAAATATTCCATGCCCTGTGGGGCTGCGCTTACTTGGTAAGGGGTTTTCTTTCTTCATTAGAGACAATAAATTTTCATATATATGCTAGGAGTTGACTATGTAGTGGAATGAGTGATACTTTGTCTTTATATTGGTCACTACCTAACTTAGAACCATTCACAATTTTGCCCAAATTAGTTTAGTTGTGTGTACTTTCTGAGGCTTTTTAATCATCAAGTTGTTTGCACTTTATTTTCTCCTGTATCAGAGTACAACTGAGCACTCCGTTTATCCTTGGTTAACCAATTTGAGGCTGTACTTAAGTCAGATTAGTTCTATCACCAAACCCTTTCGCTTGCTTAGAGAGGAACTCTCCTCCCCACACCCCCACATCCACCCCCTAATTGTATTAGATCTGCTTCACACTGTTAAGATATTGGGCTTTTAATTTATTTTTCTAATATTAATAGGTCTCCATGAGCTTGATTAACATAATTTCTTGCTGACAGATTCAGTTTCTGGGTCAGTAAGGCTGTCTTAGTCCATTTGGGCTGCAAAGTCATTGACTAGGTAGCTCATAAACAACAAATTTATTTCTCACACTTCAGGAGCTGAAGAAGTTCACCATCAAAGTGCTGGCAGATTTGGTGTCTGGTGAGTACCTGTTTCCTTGAATATGTTTCATATTCTTGCTATGTCCTTCTATGGTGGAAGGGTGGAGGAAACTCTTTGGAATCTCATTCATAAGGGCTGTGCCCTCATGACCTAATCACCTAATGACCTAATCATCTCCACCTCCTAATACCATCACATTGGACTTTAGGATTTAGTGTATGAATTTTGTAGGGAACACAAATATTAGGACCATAGCAAAGGCCTGGCTCTGGACTGTAGTGAGTTTTTGAAGGAGACATATTTTTGTATATATCTTTTCATTCCACCTACAACACGGATTTTTTTTTTTTTTTGGAAGATTTTATTTATTTATTTGACAGACAAAGCGAGAGAGGGAACACAAGCAGGGGGAGTAGGAGAGAGAGAAGCAAGCTTCCTGCTGAGCAGGGAGCCCAATGCGGGGCTGGATCCCAGGATACTAGGATCATGAACTGAGTGAGGCAAACGCTTAACTGAGCCACCCGGGTGCCCCTACAATGTGAATATTTTTATTTTAAACTTTAAAAGGTATGGTGAGGGCGCCTGCGTGGCTCAGTGGGTTAAGCCGCTGCCTTCGGCTCGGGTCGTGATCTCAGGGTCCTGGGATCAAGTCCCGCACAAGTCCCGCATCTGGCTCTCTGCTCAGCGGGGAGCCTGCTTCCTCCTCTCTCTCTCTCTGCCTGCCTCTCTGCCTACCTGTGATCTCTCTCTGTCAAATAAATAAATAAAATCTTAAAAAAAATATTAAAAAAATAAAAGGTATGGTGATTTAAGAAAACAGAAAGAAGAGAGTCTCATGTAATTTAGCTATAGTTACAATGGGGCATCAGTCTTTTAGTACATTGATAATTTTAACACATTAGGTACATTTAAATTTTATTACATTTTTATATCTCACTGTAATGTTTAAATTATTATTTTAACACATTCATAACACACTGCAGGTATATTAGTACATATTCAGAATTTGCTAGTATACTTGGAACTGCAGTCCACTCAGACAACTTGACGAAAAGTAACATTTGAAGAAGAGTACTGAGGTGATGACAAGATTTGACAGTGACAGACTTATCTGATACATTTTCTTTCCACTGGCAACTAGAATGTAGAAATAGGTATTTTAATTTATTAATTCAAACAGCATTTGCTGAGTACTAAGTGTCAAGAATTGTACTAGACGTTGAAGAGGTAGACATTAAAAAAACAGTCCTCCCACAGTCTCCAAACAAATAATTGTAGTGTATTGGAATAAACACTATAATTGAAGGTTGCATGAGATGCAATGGAAGCAAGAACAGGAGCATTTAACTTTGTCAGGAAGGAACTGCTTCATTAAATTGGTGGTATTTGAAATGAATCTTGAAGAATATGTCAAAATTTGCCAGGACACAAGCAGTAAATGGATGGGCATTTCAGATAAAAATAACATTAGGTGGAAAGGCATGGTATTGAACATAATGGCCCTTTGAAGGAATTCTTTTGTTTGTTTCTGAAACAGTAGGGTGCATATGAGGGAATAGTAAGAATAAGTATGGGCTAGAAAATGAAAGATTTTGTGGGTCTCATCTAGGGATTTATTCCATAGTTTACTCTAATGGCCAAAGGAAAGCTATTTAGTTTTAAGCGGCAGAGTTTTGTGATAAGATTTGCATTTTCCAGAAAATTCACATGCTGATAGCTTATAGTAATACAAGCTCAGTTAATACAATAGAGATGAGAAGATCTTGAACTCCTCAGTAAAATGGGATTCATGAGATTGGAGGAGATAAATAAATAGGATTAAATCTGATAATTGTTGCAGTTATGCCCTTCTTCTCAAGCCATTTGGTCATACCCTTGGGTAATCCCCTCCCAGACTGACTAACTCATGTGACTTGCTTTGGCCATTGAGATGATAGCAGTTATAATTCAGTGGAGACTTGAAAAATGTTTGCATGTTGTGACTTGCCCTTTTACAGCTGATAACTCTTTGGCCACCATATAATCAAATCAGGCTTTGCCTCCTCTAGCAGGCACTTGGAGAGAGGCACCAAGTGTCCCAACCATCTCAGCCTTCCTAGTTGAGGCCCCAAACGTATGTGTGAGGTCATCCTAGACCACCCAGGCCCAACTGAATGGTTCAGACCAGAAGAATCAGCTAGTCAACCCACAGAATCACAGGAAATAATAAATATTTCCTTTTAAACCTTCAGATTTGGAGCAGTTTGTTTATAACAAAAGTTAACCTATTTCCTAAGTGACCCAAGTAGATTTGGAGTTGGAAGAAGTCTAAGGTGAATCTCTCTTTTGTAACTTGGGTGGATGGATAAATCAGTTTTGAAAAGCTATGAATATTAGAACAAGTAAATTGGTGGTATTACTTAAAGATAATGGGAAATACATACACATATATACACATACATATAAATATATATGTATGTGTATATATGTAAATATATATGTGTGTATATATATGTATGTGTATATATATAATATTTTTTATACTATCTTTTTTCCTTTTTTTTTTTTAAGGATTTTATTTAGTTATTTGACAGAGATCACAAGTTAGGCTGAGAGACAGGCAGAGAGAGAGGAGGAAGCAGGCTCCCTGCTGAACAGAGAGGCTGATGCGGGGCTCAATCTCAGGACCCTGGGATCATGACCTGAGCCAAAGTCAGAGGCTTTAATCCACTGAGACATCCAGGCGCCCCTATCTATCTATCTATCTAATATTTTTAAGTAGTTTCTACACCCAGCATGGGACTTGAACTTACAACCCTGAGATCAAGGGTTGCATGCACCAGTGACTGAGCCAACCAGGTGCCCTGGAAACATGTATTTTTAAAGACCAGTTTTGGAGGGATAATAAATTCAGTTGTGGAAATAGTCTTAGGAGTTGAGTTCCTGGGACATACAAGTGAAGATATCCAGTTGGCAGTTTCATATAAAGATCTGGAGATCATAAATTGTGGCTTTGAATGACATTGCCAATTTCTCATTAGTTTTGGGGATTTTTGTAAATTCTTTCATACTTTGTATTTAGTGTTGTCTGTCAAGAGAGATAGCCTCTTCCCTTCCAATCTCGATGTCATTTATTTTTTATTGTGTTGGTTTGAACTGTTGTTCAAAATGTTGAATATGAACGGTGAGAGTAGATGTCCTTGCCTTGTTCCTGTTTCAGGGAAAAAAACATTCAGTCTTACACTATCATATTACCTATAGTTTTTCTTTTGTAGATGTCATTTTTCAGGTTAGGTAAGTTCCTTTCTAAGATTACTAAGTTTTTATCATGAGTAGATCTTAATTCTGTCAAATGCTTTTCCTGTCTTTTTGGAGAAATCATACAGTTTTTCTTTTTAGTCTATTAATATGGTGAATTATGTCAGTTAGTCTTTTTTTTTTTTTAAGATTTTATTTATTTATTAATTTGACAGACAGAGATCATAAGTAGGCAGAGAGGCAGGCAGAGAGAGAGGAGGAGGAAGCAGACTCCCCACTGAGCAGAGAACCCGATGTGGGACTCGATCCCAGGACCCTGAGATCATGACCTGAGCCGAAGGCAGAGGCTTTAACCCACTGAGCCACCCACGCACCCCTGTCAGTTAGTTTTTAAAAGTTGAATCAGCCTTGCATTTACAGGATAAAACACATTGGGTGGTAGTATATTATCCTTTTCATATGTTGCATATTATTTACAAATGTTTTGTGGTAGATTTTGCATCTGTGTTTATGGGAGATATTGCCTTTCTTATAATGTATTTATCTGGCTTTGGTAACAGGGTTGTGCTCCTGAATTGGAAATGTTTCCCCTCCTTCTATTTTCAAAGAAGATTGTATGGAATTAGTATTATTTCTTTACGATTTGGTAGATTTGCCAGTGAACCTACTTGGAAAAAAATTTTCTTTATGGACAGGTTTTAAACTACAAATTTAAATTTTTTTTTTTTAAAGATTTTATTTATTTGACAGAGAGAAATCACAAGTAGGCGGAGAGGCAGGCAGAGAGAGAGAGAGGGAAGCAGGCCCCCTGCTGAGCAGAGAGCCCGATGCGGGACTCAATCCCAGGACTCTGAGATCATGACCTGAGCCGAAGGCAGCGGCTTAACCCACTGAGCCACCCAGGCGCCCTACAAATTGAAATTTTTTAATGGATATAGAATTATTCAGGTTATATATTTCTTCCTGAGTGAGCTTTGGTAATTTGTTATGGATGAATTGGCCTAAAGGTGTGTGTAATACTCTCTTAAATATCTGTAGTGTCTGTGATGATGTTACCCTCACATTCCTGATTTTGGTAATTTGTGTCTCTTTTTTTCCTAGTATGGCTAGAAGTTTATAGATTTTTTTTAGTATTTTCCTTTATTTTGTTTTATTTTATTTATTTTCGAGAGAGAGATGAGAGTACCTGAAAGAGAAGAAAGGGGAGGAGGGAGAGAGGCACAAGGGGAGGGAAAGGGAATGGGAAAGGGAAAGAACTCAGGTAGACTGTGTGCTGAGCATGGAGCCTGACCCCACAACCCTGAGATCATGACCTGAGCCAAAACTAAGTTCAGTGCTTAACCAGCTGAGCCACTGAGGCACTTCTATTGGTATTTTCAGTAAAATTTGGTTTCTTTTATTTTGGTGTTATTTTTCTCTGTAGTTTCCCTATTTTTAATTTTACTGATTTCTGCTCTTTATTATTTCCCTTCTGTTTGCTTTGGATTTAATTTGCTCTTGTTTATGTGGTTTCTAAAGGTGTAAGGTTGTTTATTTTTAAGTAGGCTTCATGCCCAACGTTGGGCTTGAATTCATGACCCTGAGATTAAAAGTCTCATGCTCTGACTGAGCTAGCCATGTACCCATCTAACGGTGGAAATTTCTTTTTTTAATTTTTTAAAAAGATATCATTTATTTATTTGAGAGACAGAATGAGTGAGGAAGAGAGGGAGAAGGAGAATCAGACTCCCCATTGAGCAGGGATCCCGATAAGGGGTTCAAACCCAGGACCCTGAGATCATGACCTAGGCAGAAGCCACACAGACGCTTAATCAGCTGAGCCACTTAGGTGCCCCTAAAGGTGGAAGTTTAGATCATAGATTTTTTTTCTCATACAGGCAGGTGATTTTATGCATTTCTCTCTGAGCACTGCTTTGGCTGAGTCTCATACATTTCATATGTTGTATTTTTATTTGAACTCAGTTCAGAATATTTTTTAACTTCCCTGTGATGACTTATTTGACCCGTGGGTTAATTAGAAGTGTGCTAATTTCCAGATATTTATGACTTTTCTAGATATCTTTCTATTATTGGTTTCTCATTTAATTCTGATATATTCAGAGACCATACTTTCTATGATTTCAATTCTTTAAAATTTGTATTATGATCTAGGGGTCTCTGGGTGGCTGAGCCAGTTAAGCTTCTGCCTTTAGCTCAGGCCATGATCCCAGGGTCCTGGGATTAAGACCTGCATCAGACTTCCTGCTAAGCAGGAAGCCTGCATCTCCCTCTCCTCTGCCCCTCCCCCCAGCTCGAGCTCACATGTTCTCTTTCCCTGTCTCATTCTTTCAAATAAATAAATCTATTAAAAAATGAAATTGTATTATGACCTAGAATATCATGTCTCTTTTTTAAAGATATTTTTAGTTTATTTTTTATTTATTTAAGTAATCTCTCTGCCCAATGTGGGGCTTGAACTCACAACCCCAAGATCAAGAATCACACACACTCTGCTGATGGAGCTGAGCCAGCTAGGTGCCCCAAGACTATCATATGTCTTGATAAGTGCTATAGGTACACTTGAAAAGAATGTATTCTTTTCTTGAAAAGAATGCTTTTGGTGGGTAGAGAATTCTACAAATATCTTAGGTCAAGTTGGTTGATAGTGTTATTCAGGTCTTCTCAGTCTTCGTTGACTTTCTACTTATTCTGTCCATTATTGAGAGAAATAGTGAAGGCTCCAAGTATAATTATGAATTTGTCTATTCATTCAAGTTTTTGCTTCATGTATTTTAAAGATCTGTTTTTAGGTCTATACACAATTACAATTCTTCTTGGCAGTTTGATCCTTTAACATTGTATAATATCCCTTTTTATCTATGGTGATACAGAGCAACTCCCACTTCTTCTTTTTTTTTTTTAAATATTTTATTTATTTATTTGACACAGAGAGATCATAAGGAGGGAGAGAGGCAGGCTGAAAGAGAGGAAGGGAAGCAGGCTCCCTGCTGAGCAGAGAGCCCGATGTGGGGCTCGATCCCAGGACCCTGAGATCATGACCTGAGCGGAAGGCAGAGGCCTCAACCCACTGAGCAACCCAAGCACCCCAACTCCCACTTCTTTTGACTAGTGTTTTAATGTTATCTTTTCAATCCTTTTACTCCTAATCTATGGGTTGTTTGTTACATTTCAGTTGAATCTTTTTTTTTTTTTTTTTTAAGATTTTATTTTTTTATTTGTCAGAGAGAGAGGAGCGAGAGTGAGCACAGGCAGACAGAGTGGCAGGTAGAGGCAGAGGGAGAAGCAGGCTCCCTGCTAAGCAAGGAGCCCGATGTGGGACTCGATCCCAGGACGCTGGGATCATGACCTGAGCCAAAGGCAGCTGCTTAACCAACTGAGCCACCCAGGCGTCCCCAGTTGAATCTTTTTTAAAAAAAAACTAATTCTGACAATTTTTAGATTATTTACATTAGTGTAATAATGTGGTTGGACTTAAGTTACCCTTTTATTGATTTCTATTTGTTTCCTCTTTTTTATTTTTCTCTTTAACTTTTTCTGCCCTTTTTTTTGGATTGGATATTTTTAGTATTCCATTATCTATTGGCTTTTTTGGTTCTCTCTCTAAGATATAAACACTTTTCATTTTCTAATTTTTAACTGGTAAAATACACATAACAAAATTTATCATCTTAACTAATTTTAGTTGTATAGTTCAGTATTACTAAATATATTTACATTGTTGTGCAGCCATTCTTCAGAACTTTTCCATCTTGTGAAACTGAAACCCCATACCTATTAGGCAATAACTCCCCATTCTCTCTCCTCCCAAGCCCTGGCAAATACCATAATACTTTGTATTTCTATGAATTTGACTGCTCTAGATAATGCATGTAAATGTATTTATATAGTATTTGTCTTCGTGACTGACTTATTTCACTTAGCATAATCTCAAATATTGTTGTAGCAAATATTAGAATTTACTTCATTTTATTTTTTTTTAATTTTTTTTTTAATTAACCAGCAGACCTAATGGAAACATTTATTTTATTTATTTATTTGACAGAGAGAAATCACAAGCAGACGGAGAGGCAGGCAGAGAGAGAGAGAGGGAAGCAGGCTCCCTGCCGAGCAGAGAGCCCGATGCAGGACTCGATCCCAGGGCCCCGAGATCATGACCTGAGCCGAAGGCAGCGGCTTAACCCACTGAGCCACCCAGGCGTCCCAGAATTTACTTCATTTTAAAGGCTTAATAATTCTACTTTGTCTATATATCACATTTTGTTTATCCATTCATTTGCTGATGGATGCTTGGTTTTTAACCATCTTTGGTCTCTTGTGAATAATCTGCTATAAATATGGGTATACAGATGTCTCTTTGAGATTCTCCTTTATATTTTGGATATACACCTAGAAGTGGAATTATTATATCAATTTTTAATTTTTTGAGGAAGTGCCATAGTGTTTTACTTAGCAACTGCACTATTTTACATTATCCCCAACAGTGCACAAGGGTTAATTTCTCTACATCTTCACCACACCTGTTATCTTTTCCCTCCCTCCCCCTCTTCCTTTCTTCCTTTTTTTGTAGTAGCCATTCCTAATAGATGTGAGGTGATATCTCATTGTGGTTTTCTTTTATCCAACTTTATTGAGGTATAATTGACATGTAATCATTATGGTTTGATTTGCATTTCTATAACGATTAGTTATATTGAGCATCTTTTCAAGTGCTTGTTGGCCATTTGTATATCTTAGAGATAACAGTGGTTTTTTTTGTTTGTTTCTTTAATTTATTTGACACAGAGAGAGAGAGCACGAGCACGCGCAAGTAGGCAGAGAGGCAGGCAGCAGAGAAAGAGGGGGAAGCAGGCTCCCTGCTGAGCAGAGAGCCTGATGCGGGACTCCATCCCAGGACCCTGAGATCATGACCTGAGCCGAAGGCAGAGGCTTAACCCACTGAGCCACCTAGGCACCCAGAGATACAGTGTTTTTAATGGTTATTTTAAGGATTATAATATGCATTCCTAACCTTTCACAGTTTATTTCAAGTAAAATGTCAAAATTTTATATCCAGCGTGCCTGGGTGGCTCAGTTGGTTAACCTCAGGTCATGATCTCAGGGTCCTGGGATCAAGCCCCACGTCAGGCCCCGTGCCCAACAGGGAGTCTGCTTCTCCCTCTCGCTCTCCCTCTGCCTTCCTCCACTGCTGTGTGTGCGCTCTCTCTCTCTCTCTCTCTGTCCCAATAAAGAAAGAAAATAAATAAATTAAGAAAAATAAAATAAAATAAATTAAAACAAACAAACAAAAAACCTAAATCCAGGGCACCTGGGTGGCTTAGTTGGTTAAGCAACCGCCTTCGGCTCAGGTCATGATTCTGGAGTCCCATGATCGAGTCCTGCATTGGTCTCCCTGCTCAGCAAGGAGTCTGATTTTCCCTCTGACTCCTCCCCTCCATTTCTCTCTCTCTCTTTCAAAATAATAATAATAATTTAAAAATCCTAAATCCATATATGTGCCTTTGTTTTCTTCTCTTCTGTTTGTGTCATGTTGATCACATTTCTGTCATTTGAAAACTGCATCAAATGGTGTTATGATTTTTGGTTGTAATAGTCATACAAATTTTATTTAAAGAACTTTAGTGAAAAAAAAATAGTCTTATATTTATCTACATATTTATGTTTCTTTTGCATTTCTTTCATGCTTCAAGTTCTGTGTTTCCCTGGTATCATTTCTCTTAGTTCTGAAGAACTTCTATTCTGTTTCTATTAGGTCTGCTGGCAATGTATTCTCTTAGTTTTTCTTACTCAGATAATATCTTCATTTTACTTTCATAATGAAAGCTGCTTTTTTTTTTTTTATGAAAGCTGCTTTGATGGACATTTAATTTTGGATAGTTTCTTTCAGCATTTTACAGATATCTCATTGTTCTTATTCTCCAAGGTGTCTCATGAGAAATCCATAGTCATTTGAGTCTTTCCTCCTCCATATGTTATGTATTATTTTCCTCTAGCTACTCTCAAGATTTTTTTCTTTATCTTGGGTTTCCAGCAGGTTTTTTTGTTCTGTTTCATTTAATTGAGTTATAATTGACATACAACACCATATTAGTTTTAGGTGTACAACACAACGATTCAATATTTGTATATCCAGCAGTTTTATTATGATTTCTTGGGAGTGGTTTTCTGTGAGTTTATCCTGTTTGAAATTCCCTAAGATGCTTAAATCTCAGCAGATCTGTAAATTTACACTTTCACCAAATTTGTGGAGTTTTTGCTAATTATTTCTTCAAAAAAATTTGTGTGTGTGCACTAATGGCTACCCAGAGATATCAAGACTTAATCCTAGAAATTAAAGTATTACTTTATTAGGAAAAACAGTCTTTGCTGATGTAATTAAGTTAAGGATTTTGAGTTAAGGCTCTTCCCCTGGATTTTGCAAGTAGGCCCTAACCGCCATCACAATTGTCCTTATAGGAGAGAGGAGAAGGAGATAACAGACACTAAGGAGAAGGCAGTGTGAAGATGGAGAGAGAAATGACCACAAGCTAAGGAATTCTGATAGCTACCAGAAGCTGGAAGAGTGCAAGTCATGGTATCTTTCCTAGAGCCTCTACTGGGAATGCAGCCCTTCTAACACCTTAATTTCAGAATTCTGGCTTCTAGATTTGTGAGGGAATGGTTTCTGTTGTTTTAAGCCACAAAGTTTATTGTAATTTGATATAGCATCAACAGGAAACTAATACACCTCCGCTGTACCTTTACGTAGAAACTAATATACCTTTCTGGAACTCCAATGAAATGAATGTCAGACCATTAGATATTGTCCCACAGATCTTAGAGGTTGTCTTCATTTTCTTTTCAATCTTATTTTTCCTCTTTCTTCAGACTGGATAATTTCTATTGATCTATCTTCAGGTTTCCCTACCACCTTTATCCTATTTTTGATCTTATTTAATGAAATTTTTTGTCTGTATATATTTCTCAGTTTAAAGTATTTCTTTGTGGAGTGCCTGGGTGGCTAAGTTGGTTAAGTGTCCAATTCTTGATTTTGGCTTCAGGTCATGATCTCAGGGTCAGGCTCTGCAATTAGCAGGAAGTCTCCTCGAGATTCTCTCCCTCTCCCTGTGCACCTGCCCCCCACTCGTGTTCTCTCTGTCTCTCAAATAAACAAATCTTTAAAAAAGAAAATGAAATTTCTATTTGTTTCTTTTCCATAATTTCTTTTTCTCTGGCTGAGGACTTGTATCTTTCCATTATTTTTTTTTTTAAAGATTTTATTTATTTGTCAGAGAGAGAGAGGGGGAGAGAAAGCGAGCACAGGCAGACAGAATGGCAGGCAGAGGCAGAGGGAGAAGCAGGCTCCCTGCCAAGCAAGGAGCCCAATGTGGGACTCGATCCCAGGACGCTGGGATCATGACCTGAGCCAAAGGCAGCTGCTTAACCAACTGAGCCACCCAGGTGTCCCTCTTTCCATTATTTTTAAGCCTGTTCATTTTTGTCTTATAGAGCATAATAATAATAACTGTGTGGTATAATAAGAATTATATATCTGTTCTCTTCCCCAGGTTCCTAACAGAACTTCTAAAACCCTTATAATAATTTCCTGAGCAATGAGGGTAATTAGGAATATTTTACATAGAGGTTCTAACCCTTCAGAATTTCCTGGGTGATAGGAGCATGTTTTGTTCTAATGAGTTGACTCTTGGTTGATTCCTGGATATTTTCAGGGTTGGGACTGGTCATCAGGAATACCATTCCATGATTAGAAGTTTAGAACTTTCAGTCCTACCTCCATCCATAGAAAAGGGGAAAGAAGATGGAGATTGAGGTAATGCTTAATCATGTGTACATGATACCTCCATAAAAATCCATAAACTACAAGGAGAGCTTCTGGGTTGCTGCACACATCCGCATGCCAGGAAGGTGATGTACCCCAGTTCCATGGCAGCAGATGTTCCAACACATGGAACCCCTTTAGACCTTATCCTTTGTACCTCTTCATCTGTTCATCTGTATTCATTACAATATCCTTTATAGGAAACTGGTAAACATAAGTAAATGTTTCCTTGAGTTTTGCAAGCCATTCTAGCAAATTATTAAATCTGAGAGGGTGATTATAGGAACCCTTGACTTTGTAGCCAAGTCAGACAAAAATCGGTCCCATTAGGGACTCATTACTTGTGACTGGCATTTGAATTGAAGATAGTCTTGTGGGACTGAGTCCATAAGTCTGTGGATGTTAAAATAGGATACCCAGTTGGTATCCAGAGTGGGAAGTGTAAGTGATGTACTTAAACTAACAAACAAATAAAAAACCAGGGGCACCTGAGTGGCTTAGTGGGTTAAAGCCTCTGCCTTCGGCTCAGGTCATGATCCCAAGGTCCTGGGATCCAGGCCCGTGTCAGGCTCTCTGCTCTGCGGGGAGCCTGCTTCCTCCTCCTCTCTCTCTGCCTGTCTCTCTGCCTACTTGTGATCTCTGTCTGTCAAACAAATAAATAAAATCTTAAAAAAAAAAAACCCCTCATACACTTGGTGTCAGAAGTGTTCTGTGGGCAAAGAAACAGTTTTCTTTTCATTGGTGTCAGAAAAATGAGATTCTCTAGAATGGGCCTTATCTCAAGGAAATACTTGATTTATGAAGAGAAAGCATGAAAGGGTAGGAGGTAAAGAACCTTTGAGCCCTGGATGGCTGCCTAGTCACCCATGGTATGAAACTGCAGCTGTACTGCAATCAGTGACTAAAGGTAAAAACTGACAGTGGAGGGGCGCTTGGGTGGCTCAGTCAGCATCTGACTCTTGGTTTCAGCTCAGGTGCTGCTGTCAGGGTCCTGGTATCAAGTCCTCCGAGCCCTGCATCGGGTCGGGTGCTTAGCACAGAGTCTGCTTCTCCCTTTCCTTCCCCTTTTGCCCCTCCCCCAGCTCCAGCGCTTTTTCTCTTTGTCTCTCAAATAAATAAAATCATTTAAAAAAAATTACCAGTATAATTTAGGAATGGTGGTAGACCCAATTCCTATAGAGTTGTCTTATTGGATATGTAAGGAAATGAAAAATAAGAAGAAACATGTTAACCATGTAATCCTTTGGTTATTGTTATCTGTAATATTAAGATGAAAGAAAGTGTGGTTCGGCTTTGATGCTGGACCAAGCTCAGACTTTGATTGGTCTGAGCTTTGACCACAAAGCTGCCCACAAAGGGAAAAATTATGCCATAACAATAGAAATTACCTCTAATACCTCTGGTCACCAATAAGGTAGTCAACATGGGAGAAAGGCAAGAAACTACTGAACCAAGAAACTACTGAGAACAGTGGTTATAGTGTGAAGGATTTGTCTCATTTTGTAGATCAGTATCATCAGCTTTCTGAAGAACCTTTACTAAAATGGATTATAAGAGTAAATAAGGAGAAGTATCTTTGGTTTTAAATGCCGCTGTATGAAAGAGTTTGGGCTGGTACAGGATCTGAGGCTCACTGTTAAACAAGCACATGTGGCTATACACGATCCAGACAAACATGTGGTTATTCCCAAGAGAACAGCCATCCTGGTGGACTGGATAAAAGTCACTGGAAATTGTATTTATCTGAGAAAGGGGGAACTGCCTCACTCCCCCCATAATTGCCAAATGGAACCAATTGCAGATGAAGCAGCTGATGTGCTTTCTATGCAAGCATTAAGGGACTGGCTTTATGATGACTGGGCTATTCTCTTGATGAATATGCTTATTACTCAGGTTCTGGAAGACGCTGTGATTAAGGAGGCTTCTGTTACACGAGCATGCCATATAACTTTACTTTTGCAGAAATGAAACAACATTATGAGAAGTCCTATTAGATTTGCGGCCTCAGTTTCTCAGTATGGGTTTTACTGAAAACAAGATCATTAAAGTAACAAGAAAATGGAGGAGAGACAGAGGGGCATGTCAGGGGACTTGTCTCAGCAGAGTGGAAGGCTTTAGGTTATAGAGGAATGGAAAGAGAGTGGTGGATGTTGATCGTGTTGAAACAAAGACGTTGATACAGCACTATCAAAGTTGGATGGGCCAGTGGGACTCCCTGCTAGTTCCTCAATGTTGAAAGGCTGCTTCATTGACCTCAGTTTGGAGGAATTTGTTTTTTTTAAGATTTTATGTATTTATTTGACAGAGAGAAATCACAAGTAGATGGAGAGGCAGGCAGAGAGGGAGAGGGAAGCAGGCTCCCTGCTGAACAGAGAGCCCGATGCGGGACTCGATCCCAGGACCCTGAGATCATGACCTGAGCCGAAGGCAGCAGCTTAACCCACTGAGCCACCCAGGTGCCCCAGTTTGGAGGAATTTTTAAAGCCAGAAGGTATAGATTACAATGAGAAAAATCTACCCAGAATTGCTTGGGGTGATGGCTAGGTTTATTAATCAAGGTAAAGATTTACCAAGGGGCCAGAATTTTCTGGCCTGACACCCAAGGCCATATGAACTTGTGTGGATAAAATGATCAGGGAACAGAGAAATTTCTGGTACTCCTTTGCAACACAGTTCCATGCACTGTGGTATGGAAACCTGTTTATGAAGCTCTAACTTGGACTACCATCCAATTGAGAGAATATAGAAATATAAGAGTTTATAGGATTATAAAATTAGATGTTGAAACAGGCTTTATATAAAGAAATTGTCTCTTTTATCTGAATGTTCTATAGGAATGAATATGATGTATGACTGGGGAGCACCTTCCATGGTCAGTGTTATAAAACCAGAACCTGTTGATGAAGTCCTAATGGAAGCTACAGCTAAGAAAGTAAAGGCTGATGAAATTAAGGTGAAAGTGTTTTTTTTTTAAATTTTTTAGATTTTATGTATTATTTGACAGAGAGAGACACAGCGACAGAGGGAACACAAGCAGGGGGAGTGAGAGAGGGAGAAGCAGGTTAGCAGGAAGCTGGATGCAGGGCTCGATCCCAGGACCCTGAGACCATGACCTGACCTGAAGGCAGATGCTTAATGACTGAGCCACCCAGGCACCCCAAGATGAAAGCTTAGATGAGAATTAATGTTTCAGTGGGCCTTACATGAAATGGTTTTATCTTTCACCTGGTTGCATTATGGGGATGAACATTATATCTGATTGGGGAACAGCTACCTGTAATTGTAAAATAGAAGGCATGTAAATCTGCCCTTCAAGCAATATTAATTGGACATGCTAAATGGGAATCAATAAGATTATGTGAATCTTAACGATATAGAATAGGATCTGGAGTGCTGATTGGACAAATTCTTTTTTGTTTTTGCTTTTTTTTTTTTAAGATTTTATTTATTTATTAGAGAGCGAGAGAGCACAAGCAGGCAGAGTGGTAGAGGGAGAGGGAGAAGCAGGCTCCTCGCTGAGTAGGGAGCCCGATGTGGGGCTCCATCCCAGGACCCTGGGATCATAACCCAAGCCAAAGGCAGACACTTAACCAACTGAGCTGCCCAGGCACCTCTGGACAAATTCTTTGTGCAATAACTGTATGTGGAACATATACTGGGGCTTATCACAAAAGCCTGGGAGCACCTCCCAGCATTGGCTACTGAGACTTTGGTCTGGAGAATTCCCATTTGAGGGGCAATTATTAGGTTGTGTCAGATGTTAATTAAAACTCCCCTTATGACTTTGATGTCTTAGATAGTGTTGGAAAAACACTGTATTGAGGAGAGCAGTGCCCAGAATAGTTCCATAATAAAATGAAAATAGTTTATACAGAGTCATGCTACCTATGGAAAGCAAAGATGATGTACTTACAATAGGGAGCGTCTTTTCAAACCCTAAGCCTGACTTTGAAATTTTGAGGAGCCTCTAGATTCTTTCATCACTTGGACTATGCCCTATAGACATCTCTTAGATGACCAGCAAAGATCTCCTTGGTTCATGGATAGCAGTTGTAAAGTAAGTGGACAAAATCCTGTTTGGGAGACCACCATGCTGATCAGAGAAGGTAAAAATCAGCTAGGGGGGCGCCTGGGTGGCTCAGTGGGTTGAAGCCTCTGCCTTCAGCTCGGGTCATGATCCCAGAGTCCTGGGATCGAGCCCCGCATCGGGCTCTCTGCTCGGCAGGGAGCCTGCTTCCTTTCCTCTCTCTCTGTCTGCCTCTCTGCCTGCTTGTGATCTCTGTCTGTTAAATAAATAATTAAAAAAAAATCAGCTAGGTATGCCGAATTGCATACTGTTTTCTTAGCAGTGGTGGAAGAATTAGATAATGATAGCAATCCCTAGATTTCATTTTTACCATGGACAATGGCCAATGAAGGGCAGTGGAAACTTGGCCTATTAAAGGGGTGCCAGTATGGGGCACAGCTCTGTGGAAAATCACTGTGGAAATTTGAGGGGCATATTGAACTAGGAAGTATCAATGTCCATCAGGAAAAAAAAAAACCCTTTCTGGACATTTTGAATATTATTTTGTGATATTCTTGATCCTAGTAAAATCCTCTGAAGGATGTTGACTTTTATTGTTGTCTTCAGCAGTCATTATGTCACTTGGATTGAGACTGCAAGGTCTGTCTTGCCTTGTTATCCCTTTTGGATTCTAATGTCAGAACTGTTTTCAAATCCTATGCTGTGTTCTTTAAATCTGTCCTACATCTTGCTACTTAGGGTTTGATCTTGGACTTTGGTTTGCTTTATACTGTCATTCAGTTCCCAAGGACTTTACTGTGTTGCTGTGGGATGTTCTCTCTCTCTCTCTCTGTGTGTGTGTGTGTGTGTGTGTATGTGAGAAATGAGCCCCGGATATATGCTCATTTGTACACCGAACCAGCTCTCTCCTCTCTGGGATTGTCTTCAACTTCCTGCCTCTATCCTATAGCTAGAATGATGAGGTTTCTCTAGGAGTTTTAGTTGGCCATTTCACAACAAGAGAAAAGAGAGGGAAAAATGGGGATTTCTCCCCCACTACTCTTTTAAAACCCAAGGACCCTTTTTCTCAGTTTCTCTGTCTACAAAGACAGGGTTGCTCTAAGAGTTTTAGCTGCCTTTTCTGCCACTGCCACAGCTTCACTGGGCACCCACCATCCTGTAAAATTCTCTCTCACTACCCATCCACATACACACACACACACAAAAGTATGAATCTCCTGTATGGATCCTTTTTCCAGTTTGATTCTTCTCCCAGTACTGCTTTTGCTTTTGTTAACTTTTCTAGAGTGCTCAGGTAGTGGCTTTTGTACTTCATCCAGAGTGTTTAGTTATAATCAGCAGTGGAGACAGCCTTCAGTGGACTGTTCCTTGCCCAGCACTGAAATCTCCGAACACTTATTACTTGTATTACCTATTTAATGTCTGTCTCTTCTACCATTCTCACTGTCAGTAGGGACTATTTTGTTTTATTACTGTATCCCCATTACTAATAGAGTTTTTGGCATATACTAAGAACCCAATAAATATTTACTGAATATATGAATGAATGGACATTTTTCAGATCTCATCTTTTGTGACTTTTTGTAGCATTCTACACCATGGATTGTTCTTACCTGGAATCTTTTCCCTCTGGGCTTCCTTATTAGTAAAGTCTGCTGGTTTCATCACTTCTCTAGCCTTCCTTTATTGGTAAGTTGCCTTTCGTTCCTTTCTCTTTCTTTCTTTCTAAGATTTTATTTATTTATTTGAGAGAGAGTGTGTGAGCAGGAGGGAGAGGGAGTGAGAATCTGAAGCAGACTCTGTGCTGAGTGTGGAGCCTGATGCAGGGCTGGATCTTACAACCGTGAAATCATGACCTATGCCCAAACCAAGAGCTGGACACTCAGCCAACAGAGCCACCCAGTCATCTCAAGTTGCCATTTCTTTATGAACATTACAGCTTCAGAAATTGCTTTTGAAAAGGGGATACCTGGATAGTCACCTCATGTAGGCAACACCTAAATTCTTAGTAATAAATACTCAGTCACTATTTCATCATTCTAGAACAAAGTAGATCTTTGTTAACAGCATAGTTAGACTCCTTTGCTGTCTTCTTGTTACCTGTTATTAGGGCCTCTGTAACTTTTTCCCTGTTTATCTAGTTAATTATTTGCTACACACACATTTGCTAGAATATAATTTTCAAAAACTTAAAAACATGATTCTTATTCAAATATAACAGGAAAACATTTCAGATATTTTATTCAACTCATTAACTGTGAGAATATAAGATACTAAGACTGGTTCAAAAAAAATTCAAGAACATGGGGCGCCTGGGTGGCTCAGTGGGTTAAGCCGCTGCCTTCGGCTCAGGTCATGATCTCGGGGTCCTGGGATCAAGTCCCGCATCGGGCTCTCTGCTCAGCAGGGAGCCTGCTTCCCTCTTTCTCTGCCTGCCTCTCCATCTACTTGTGATTTCTCTCTGTCAAATAAATAAATAAAATCTTTAAAAAAAAAAAATTCAAGAACAGAGAATTTATATAGTCAAAGGAATGCTGAAAACTAATTTGTCAACAGATGCAGATTTCTGCATGGTAAGAGACATACTATTTTGGGTTATGTTTTTTCCAGATGTAAAACAGTTAAATTTCTTTTTTTTTTTTAATTTAAAGATTTTTTTTTATTTATTTGACAGACAGAGATCACAAGTAGGCAGAGAGGCAGGCAGAGAGAGAGGAGGAAGCAGGCCTCCCGCCGAGCAGAGAGCCCGATGTGGGGCCCAATCCCAGGACCCTGAGATCATGACCCGAGCCGAAGGCAGAGGCTCAACCCACTGCGCCACCCAGGCACCCCAAAACAGTTAAATTTCTACCAGGAGATTTGTATTTATGTGACTAAGGACAGGAGTCATTTACATTGCTCTCTAATAGGAAGAGCAATTTGCTTTGTTATTGGTTACCTGCAAGTTAATCATTACCCCTATAAAGTTGTAAAATAGTCTAGTCAATAGAAAGTCAGATTAAGATGTACATTCCTACATGATCAGCTAATTTCCAGAGGGTCTGCTAAATATATTTTATATTCCACTGGAATGATCCCAGTGATCTCTTCTGCCTATGTCCAAGTTTTTAATGTTTTTTCTTAATGCTTTTTACCCTGACAAGAAAACTTTACTTCTGCTTTGCTATAGTACCTGTCCCCCTTCCTTCATAGAATGTTCTTTCCCCTCTTGTGCCCAGTTATCTCTCCAGCACCATTAAATCTTGGCCCTAGCTTGCTTCCTTTGAACACAAATTTTTGGTTCTCTTTCTTTTACCGTTATATGATGTGGCTGATCCACAGTTCACTTCCTAAACATTTGGAGAATAATTTGGAGTGTAAGTTTTTTTATTTTATGGTATAGTAAGATGGTATTATTTTTATTAAAAATGGTCTTTATTGGGTTGGCATATGTATATTTTCAGTTCTATTTTAAGCTCTGTTATAAACTACAAGTGATCGGGTTTTTTTGTATGGGAATTGTATCCACTAGGGTACCTGGGTGCCTCAGTTGGTTAAGTGTCTGCCTTCGGCTTAGGTTATAATATTGGGGTCCTAAGATCAGGCCCTGTTTTGGGCTCCCTGCTCTGTGGGGAGTCTGCTTGTCCCTCTCCCTCTCTCCACTTATACTGTCTCTTTCTCAAATAAATAAATAAATAAAGTCTTTAAAAAAAAAAAGAAATTGTATTCACTAATTCAGAGATAGTAAATGGATAACACTTGTGCTGTCACTTCATCTACCCATACCTATGGCAGATAGTGACAACTGATGTCAAGTTCATTCTTGTTTAGCCTGAACTCAGCCTCAATTCCTTCTTCACAGAGAATCCAGCCATTCCTATCAATAAGTTGAAGTTGACACGATGTGAACATGTTTTAAGTGAATGCTTTTAGGAAAAATGTCATAGAGCAATCTGGTTCTAGAGTTGGGATATAAGAAGGCAGTCTTTGTTTCTCTCTCAAAATAAAAATGTCTTTGGGAATTGTTTTTAGGTAATTAGTTGTATGAAGTTGAGTATAATCTTAAAAAACATGTTTTCCTTAATGCAAATCAAAATCACAATAGGATATCACCTTATGCCAGTCAGAATGGCGGGAATCAAAATGACAAGAAATAACAAATGTTGGTAAGGAATTGGAGAAAACAAAATCCTCATGCACTGTTGGGAATGTAAATTGGTGTAGCCACATTGGAAAACTATGGAGGTTCCTCAAAAAATTAAAAATAGAGGGGCGCTTGGGTGGCTCAGTGGGTTAAGCCTCTGCCTTTGGCTCAGGTCATGGTCTCAGGGTCCTGGGATCGAGCCCCACATCAGGCTCTCTGCTCAACGGAGAGCCTGCTTCCCCCCTCTCTCTTCCTGCCTCTCTGCCTACTAGTGCTCTCTCTCTCTTTCAGATAAATAAACAAAAATATTTTAAAAAATTAGAAATAGAAATACCGTATGATCCAGTAACTCTACTACCCAAAGAAAACAAAAACTAATTCAAAAAGATATATGCATCCCTATGTTTATTGTGGCATTATTTAAAATGGCCAGGATCTGGACCAAGCGTCCATCGATAGATGAATGGATAAAGATATGGTGTATATATAGAATGGAATATTATTCAGCTAGAAAATAAATGAGCTATTGCTATTTCTGGCAACATGGATGGACCGTGAGGGTGTTAAGCTAAGTGAAATAAGTCAGACAGAGAAGGACAAATATCACATCGTTTAACTTATATGTGGAATCTAAAAAACCAAACAAACAAAAAGCAGAATCAGACTTAAAACTAAATATAGAGAACAAACTGTTTTTTGCCAGAGGGCTGGGCAAAATGGGTAAAGGGGAATTAAAGGTATAGGTTTCCAGTTATGGAATGAATAAGTCACAGGGATAAAATGTACAGCATAGGGATTATAACCAATGGTATTGTGATAGTGTTGAGGGGTGACAGATGGCAGCTGCACATGTAGTGAGCATAGCATAATGTATAGGGTTATCAAATCACTATGTGGTACACCTGAAACTAATGTTAACATTGTATGTCAACTGTACTTCAACTAAGAAAATAATAGATAACTTGAAAAAAAAGAAATATGTTTTCCTTTTTTTTAGCTAAAAATCCAAAATTACCAAAGTAGTTATGATTTTATATAGAAATTTATTTCTATCATGATTAACCATCTAGAAAATAAAGATATGGATTTATTAACCTGATTTCAATTTTTTTTTCAACTTCACACCTTTTATTTGTGCTGCTTGTGCTTTGTCTTGAAAATACCTTCTCCCTCTGCCCCAACAATGCATTGGCAGGGAAGAAGCAGCAAAAAATTAAAAAAGAAAAGACATCCCTCTTTACTGCACATGGACACATTACACCAGCCCACCTGGTGAAGGTGAGGGGGAGCCTTGGCACATTCTCAGATCCCTGTTCATGTGGTGATTGGGTTACTAGAGTGGCATCCCATGTGAGAGGGTTATCTCCAGAGTAGCTACTCTAGTCCTGGCTATTGGTCCTTGTGTTTCCTGGTTCTCCATGCCTTCCTTGTAATGCCTCCCTCAATGACACCTCCAGTGTTGTTTTTATAAAAATTTATCTCTTTGCTTTAGAGAGAGAGAAAGAACATGGGGGGGAGGGTCAGAGGAATAGAATCTCAAGCAAACCCTGCTGAACATGAGTGGGCTTGATCTCACAACCTGTGAGATTATGACGTGAGCTGAAACCAAGAGTCCGATGCCCAACTGACTGAGCCACCCAGGTGCCCCTCCAGTGTATCTTTTTTTTAATGTAGTTATGTTTGATCCCAAAGTCATGTGCTTTAGATTGAAAAAATTTTTGCTTTCCATAAATCTAGAGAGTTTTGTCATAGGTCAAAGAGGTTTCAAAACCAGAAATTTGTTACTCCTTTCTTGTAAAAGAACTTTACAGGAAGTCTCAGATGTACCATATGTCCAAAAAAAGAAAACTTGGTATTTTGTAGAGGGAAGTTCAGAATAGGAGATATGAAAGATCTATAATCTTGTTTAGTGTTCTCAGTGCTCTTGATATATACATAGAATAATTATTAAAAATGGACTGTGATGCCAAACTCCCTTGGATTCAGCTTGGACAAACTGCTTAACTTTGCTCTGTCTCAATTTCCTCTTCTTAATGTGGTTATTGTGAGAAATTTTTTACATGCTTATTTATATAATTGTGAGCAACACACACATTCATATACACATATACATGTATGTATGCAACCATATATACACAGTGTCTTATGTATGGCATTTAGAACAATCTAGGAATATGATAATCACTGCATATCTTAGTTATTTATCTTTACAAATTAAGGTTAACACTATTCCTCAAATACTTACCAGTACCACATCTTTCTCCTGAAAGTATTAAAATTTATTTTAAATGTTTATATCATAACTACACAATTCTTTTGTTTTCTTTTTGTAAATAGGTTTTTTGAATGAGCTGTTTGCTCAAGAAAAGAAACTCTCAATTTTTTCAGATCCAGGAAAAATAGATCAATTTAAAGTATTCTTCATAAAATGGCTGTAAGAGGCAGCAAGTGCTAAGAAATATGAATTTATGGACATAGCCACATGCTTTTTTCCTTTCAGTTTGATTTAAATTTAATATCCTCCCACAATGGAAAATGATTTACAATAAAGAGATGAACTGGGAGGAATAGGAAAATGGAAACAAGATGTCATTTCTTTTACTATCCAACAGATTTACCATCTGTTTTAAAATGGTGTTTGACCATCTACAGTAAATGAAACAAAATGCTTTTTAAAATAATGTAATACTTTAAACTATTTTTACTACCAAACTCTCCCTCCCCTGTGAACACATTCATTTTACTGAGTAAAGGTTTATTTAAGCTCCACTTACATCTATGTTGTTTTTAGCTCATTTCATTTTTAAAAAAGCAATTGGTGAGTTTATTTCCCAGTTTAGCTGTTATAATAAAATATAAAAGGCATTTCTGTTTTGGCCTCTACTATAGCATTATCGAAAGCTATGAAAGTCACAGCAAAATATAGGACAGCATAAAATTAGAAACTGCTGGTATTTCTTTAGCAACAGTTACTGCACTTGCAGTTTTCACCCCTCTTGCTACCAGCCCAAATCTGAGAGTCACTGCTTTGTACCAAACACCGAAACCTAAGTGTGTTGTTTTTTTATTCTTTTCTAATTACACTTTTTATTTTCTTTCTTATTCATCTTCATTCATAAAAATGGTTCAGTAATGATAGTAGAGATTATAAGAAACATAAATGAGTTTAATTTTTCTCATATAAAATTTTTTATTCATTCAAACTAACTTTTTAAATAACAGCTTTATTAAGGTACTATTCACATAGCACAAAATTTTTACCCTTTTAAAGTACACAGTTCAGTGGGTTTTTATCCACAGAGCTGTGTAACCATCATCATTATAAATTTAGAGCATTTTCTTCACTTCAAAAAGAAACCCAGTGCTCACTATGGTGAGTGCGATTCACAAACCTGTACCCCTGGGACTAGTAATACATTATATGTTAATAAAAAATTAAAAAAAAGAGTGGCGACGGCGGCGGTGAGAGGATGAACAACAAGTTCGACGCATTGAAAGACGATGACAGTGGGGACCATGATCAGAATGAAGAAAACAGCACACAGAAAGATGGTGAGAAGGAAAAAATGGAACGAGACAAGAATCAGGGCAGCAGTAAGAGGAAGGCTGTTGTGCCTGGACCAGCAGAGCATCCCCTGCAGTACAACTATACTTTCTGGTACTCCAGAAGGACCCCTGGCCATCCCACCAGCTCACAGAGCTATGAACAGAATATCAAACAGATTGGCACCTTTGCCTCCGTGGAGCAGTTCTGGAGGTTTTATAGCCACATGGTACGTCCCGGGGACCTGACAGGCCACAGTGACTTCCATCTCTTCAAAGAAGGAATTAAACCCATGTGGGAGGATGATGCAAATAAAAATGGTGGCAAGTGGATTATTCGGCTGCGGAAGGGCTTGGCGTCCCGTTGCTGGGAGAATCTTATCCTGGCCATGTTGGGGGAACAGTTCATGGTTGGGGAGGAGATCTGTGGGGCTGTGGTCTCTGTCCAGTTTCAGGAGGACATTATTTCAATATGGAATAAGACTGCCAGTGACCAAGCAACCACAGCCCGAATCCGGGATACGCTTCGGCGAGTGCTTAATCTACCTCCCAACACCATTATGGAGTACAAAACCCACACCGACAGCATCAAAATGCGAGGCAGGCTGGGCCCCCAAAGGCTCCTTTTTCAAAACCTCTGGAAGCTGCGGTTGAATGTGCCATGACCCTCTCCCTCTCTGGATGGCACCATCATTGAAGCTGGCATCACCGGAGTCTCTTGTTCTGTTGGCGTGCTACCTGGAAGATCCTTCTGTCCTGGACAAGAGGAATTGGAAGAGCATTTTATGTTTTAAGAACAGGCTGACACGCAGCAGCTACAACAACAGCTGAGATCATTTAATAAATGGTGCTAAACTAAAAAAAAAAAAAAATTAAAAAAAAGAAAGAAACCCAGTGCTCATTAATAGTTACTCCTCATTCCCCCATCCCCTAGCAATCATTAATTTACTTTGTCTCTGTGGAGTTACCTATTCCAGACATTTCATATAAATGGAATAATAAAATATGTAGCTTGCTGTGACTGTTTTCTTTCAGTTAGCAAAGTATTTTCAAGGTTTATCCATGTTGAAGCATGTATCAATATTTCATTCCTTTTAATTGCTCAGTAATATTCCATTATATGGATGTGACATGTTTGTTTATTCATTCACCAGCTGATGGATGCCTGAATTGCTTCCCACTTGTTCACAATGTTAAGACAATGCTGCTTTTAACGTTCATGTATAAGGTGTTTTGTCTTTAAGATTTCATTTATTTGGGGGTGCCTGGGCGGCTCAGTGGGTTAAGCCTCTGCCTTTGGCTCAGGTCATGATCTCAGGGTCCTGGGATCAAGCCCCGCATCCATCAGGCTCTCTGCTCAGCAGGGAGACTGCTTCCCCTCTCTCTCTACCTGTCTCTCTTGTGATCTCTCTCTGTGTCAATAAAATAATAGATTTTATTTTATTTATTTGATAGAACAAGCACAAGCAGGTGGAGGGGCAGAGGCAGAGGGAGAAGCAGACACATGCTGAACAGGGAGACTGACTGACTCGATCCCAGGACCTTGAGGTCATGACCTGAGTGGAAGGCAGATGCTTAACCATGGCGCCCTAAGGTTTTTTGTTTTGTTTTAATTTTATTTTTAAGTAGTCTCTACTCCCAACATGGGGCTCAAACTTACAACCCTAAGATCAAGAGTCACATACTCAGGGGACACCTGGGTGGCTTAGTCGGTTAAGCATCTGCCTTTGGCTTAGGTCATGATCCCAGGGCCCTAGGATTGAGCCCTGCATTGGGCTTCCTGCTTAGTAGGGGAGTCTGCTTCTCCCTTTCTCTCTGCTACTGCTTGTGTTCTCTCTCTCACTCACTCTCTCTCTCTCTCAAGATAAAATAAAATCTTTAAAAAAAAAAGTCACATGCTGTACCAACTGAGCCAACCAGGCATCTCCATGTATAAGTTTTTATTTTTATTTTTTTTAAAGATTTTATTTAATCATTTATTTGACAGACAGAGATCACAAGTAGGCAGAGAGGCAGGCAGAGAGAGAGGGGGAAGCAGGCTCGCCATTGAGCAGACAGCCCGATGCGGGGCTCGATCCCAGGACCCTGAGATCATGACCTGAACTGAAGGCAGAGGCTTAACCCACTGAGCCACCCAGGTGCCCCCATGTATAAGTTTTTATATGGTCATATATTTTCATTTTTCTTGAGTATATACATCAGAGTGAAATTGCTGAATCATACGGTAACTCTATGTTTAACCTTTTGAGGAACTGCCAGGCTATCTTCCAAAATTAGGCAATACCATTTTACATTCCCACCAGCAGTGTGTGAGTGTACCAATTTCTTCACATCCTCTCTAACATTTACTGTCTTTCTGACTGTAACTATCCTAATGGGTGTAAAGTGGCATCTCATTGCAGTTTTGATTTGCATTCCCTCATTGCTAATGATGTTGAGCATTTTTTCATTTACTTATTGTCCATTGTATGTCTTTGGAGGAATATTTTTTCAAATACTTAAAAAATTTTTTTTTGGAAAAATGAAAAAACATTTAAAACCTATTCAAATAGGTTCTAGTTCAGTTTGTTAGTAAGAATTGTCATAGCTGGTTCACTGAAAACAAACATTTAAAATTGATTTACCTCTGATGTTGTGCAGAAAAATGGGTGAAGGATACTGTCTAGACAAAGCCCCACTTAGCAGAATGGCCTTCTTGTACTTCTTTGTGCCCCAACCCATGGCGCTCATCCTGGTGGCTTGCTACGTGTGTTGGCTCAGCGTTGTCCTTGTTGTAGTAGAGCAAAATAGGTGTCAGGCTGTCACCACTCACCCAGTTTTTTTTAAAGAAACTTTTACTAAGGGAGCATCTTTGGATTATCTGTTTTTAAAACCTTCTGAACAATGACTTGGAGCATAAGGTAGGCTATGACTGTGGACTTCAACACAGCCATCAACAATGCTATTCAAGAAATTATAATTTACATCTGTTCAAAGTTATAAATGCTAGTCTTTTTTTCCCTCCCAATAAAAAGAGCACTAACTTAAAAAAAGGGGTTTTTTATCTTACTAATGGGTTTGACTTTATATATTCTGGATACGACTTCTATATCAGATATGTGGTTTGCAAATACTTTCTCCCATATTGTGGATTGTTTTACTTTTTTGATGGTATTTTTTAAGCAATAAATTTTTTTATTTTGATGAAGTCCAGTTTATCTATTTTTTCCCTTTGTTTGCTTGTGCTTTTATTTTTTAATTTTTTATTTTTTTTTAAGATTTTATTTATTTATTTGACAGATCACAAGGAGGCAGAGAGGCAGGCAGAGAGAGAGGAGGAAGCAGAGAGCCTGATGCTGGGCTTGATCCCAGGACCCTGGTATCATGACCTGAGCCGAAGGCAGAGGCTTAACCCACTGAGCCACCCAGGCACCCCTGCTTGTGCTTTTAGTGTCATCTCTAAGGAAACCATTTCTTAACCCAAGTCCGTAAGAATTTACTTCTTTTTTTTTTCCTAAGAGTTTTACAGTTTTAGCTTTTACATTTGCATCTCTTTTGAGTTAATTCTTGTATATGGTGTGAAGTAGGAGTGCAAATTAATTTTTTTTGAAGATTTTATTTATTTGAAAGAGAGAGCGAGTGCACACAGGAGCAGGGGGAGGAGCAGAGGGAGAGGGAGAAGCAGACTTCCCTCTGAGCAGGGAATGTGGGCTCCATCCTAGGACCTGGGGATCATGACCTCTGCTGAAGGCAGACCCTTAACCAACTGAGCCACCGAGGTGCCCTCAAATTAATTTTTTATATGGATATCCAGTTTATTGAAAGACTGTCTCTTTCCCATTGAATTTTCTTGACAACTTCCTTGAAAATCAATGTAAGCATGTACATTTCTAGTCCATTGATCTACATATCTCTCTATACCAGTACCATACTTCCTAATTTCTGGCTTTATGTTATGTTTTGAAATCAGGAAGTGTCAGGACTCCAACTTTATTCTCTTTTTCAAGATTGTTTTGGCTATTTTGGGTTTCATTTCTGTTTGAATTTTGGGATCAGCTTGACAATTTCTTCAGTTTTGTGTGGCTTTCTTATCTTTATGCATATATAAATATATCTTCTACAACACATGAATATATTAAAATAAAATTATAATGATACTATGTTTTTCTTCAACTTTCTTTTCTCCCCCAACATTTTATTATGAAAATTTTCAGAGATAATGAAAGAATTGTAGTAAACAGCCAAACACACTGCCCTCTCCATCTCCCACCCCTAGTCTATATTCTACAGGAGACATTTTGGTATATTTGTATACCATCGTATAAGTAGCCATTCCTAGCCATAATCACCTATTCCATGTGTCCTTCAAACCATCTTATTTTGTACATTTCTTTTTTTTTTTTTAAGATTTTATTTATTTATTTGACAGAGATCACAAGTAGTCAGAGAGGCAGGCAGAGAGAGAGGGAGGAGGAAGCAGACCCCCTGCTCAGCAGAGAGCCCAATGTGGGGCTTGATCCCAGACCTTGGGATCATGACCTGAGCTGAAGGCAGAGGCTTTAACCCACTGAGCCACCCAGGCGCCCCGTTATTTTGTGCATTTCAAAGCAAATCACATATAACAATATACTTCACCTTTAAATATGTCATCATACATATTGTTAACTAAGGTTCCATTTTTTTTTTTAAGGTATGAGGAAATTTAATTTAAAAAAATGTTATTTATTTGAGAGAGAGAAAACATGAGCAGGGGGGCGGGGCAGAAGGAGTAGCAGACTCCCCACTTACCAGAGAGCCCAATGCAGGGCTCAACCTCAGGACTCTGAGCCGAAGGCAGACACTTCACTGATTGAGCCACCCAGCGTTCAATTTTTTAATAACTTTTTTATACAAAGTAAAATGCACAGATCTTGAGTGTGTACCTTAGGAGTTTTGACAAATATGTTCACCTGTGTAACTCTAATCCTTTTTAAGATCTAGAACATTTTCATCACCCCCAAAAGATTCTGTATGCCCCTTCCCACTCAATTTCTGTCCCTAACCCTCCTTGTGAAAAAAAATCAGTATTCCAGTTTTTAAAAAACAAATATTTAACATAAAAATGTGACTTTTAGGGGTACCTAGGTGGCTCACTCAGTTGGTTGAGTGTCTGACTCTTGATCTCAGCTCAGGTCTTGATCTTGCAGTCCTGAGTTTGAGTCCCATGTTGGGCTCTATGCTGGGTGTGGGGCCTACTTAAAAAAAATGTAACTTTTAAAAATTATAAAAAAGTAAGTGGTTAGAGCTTTAAAATTGGAAAAGATCTATATTAAGGATCTTAAGGGGACCCTCATGCACTGTTGGTGGGAAGGAAAATTGGTGCAGCCATTGTGGAAAACAATATGGAAGTTCTTCAAATAAAAGTAGAATTACTGTATAATCTAGCTATCCCACTTATGCAATTTATCTGGAAAAAATACCTAATTCAAAAAGATATGTGCATCCCTTTGTTCATCTTATAATAGTCAAGATATGGAAACAACCTAAGTGTCCCTCAGTAGATGAATAGATAAAGAAGATGTAGTGTATGTACACACACTGGAATACTACTCAGCCACTAAAAAGAATGAAATCTTACTGCTTGCAACAACATGGATGGACCTTGAGGAAATCATGCTAGGCAAAATAAGTCAGAGAAAGACAAATATTGTATGATTTCACTTGTATGTAGAGTTAAAAAAAAATGAACAAACAAAATGAAACAAAACTCTCAGATACAGAGGACAGAATGGCATTTACCAGAAGGGTGGTGGATTGGGAAGTTGGGCAAAATAGGTGAAGTATAAACTTCCAGTTATAAAATAAATAAATCACAAGGGTGTAACATATATCATGGTAAGTATAGTCAATGATATTGTAATGCATACCTGAAGATTGTCAGGAGGAGATTAAATTCTAAAAGTTAACTTTCTAGGGAATAGATAGTAACTAGATTTATTGTGGTGATCACAGTGTATACACATATCAAATTGTTATGTTGTATACCGGAAATCAGTATGTTAACATGTCAGTTATACTTCAATAAAAACATTAAAAAATGTGTAGGGGGTGAAATAATATATTTGAATCTGTAACTTCATGTATGTTGAACTAGCCTTGAGACCTTTGTCATCCAAGATGGTAGTCACTAACCACATGTCACTACTGAACACTTGAAATGTAGTTTGTTTGAATTTGAATTGTGCTAATGAGGTTATAAAATATAACCAGATTTTTAAGACTTAGTACAAAAAAAATGTAAACTATCTCACAAATTATTTTTTTGTTGATTACATTTTGCAGTGATAGTCATTTTGGATATATTGAGTTAAATAAAATATATTATTAAAACTAATTTCATTGTTTCCTTTTGCTGTGTTTTTTTTTTAAAGATTTAATTTATTTATTTGTCAGAGAGAGCATGCACAAGCAGGCAGAGTGGCAGGCAGAGGCAGAGAGAGAAGCAGGCTCCCCACTGTGCAAGGAGCCCAATGTGGGACTTGATCCCAGGACCCTAGGATCATGACCTGAGCCAAAGGCAGCGGCTTAATCCACTGGGCCACTCAGGCATCTCCTTTTGCTGTTCTTAATGTAGCTACTTAAAACTTAAAATTACACATGTGACAAAATTAAATTTCTTTTGGACAGTATTACTCTGAACTAAAACATGAAGATCCTAATACTTAGTAGTTGCATAATAGCCTTTAATAGGGACGCCTGGGTGGCTCAGTTGGTTAAGCGGCTGCCTTCGGCTCGGGTCATGATCCCGGCGTCCTGGGATCGAGTCCCACATTGGGCTCCTTGCTCGGCAGGGAGCCTGCTTCTCCCTCTGCCTCTGCCTGCCATTCTGTCTGCCTGTGCTCGCTCTCTCTCCCTCTGACAAATAAATAAATAAAATATATAATAGGGATATGAATTCATTTACCATTTTCCACTGATTACATTCAGGGTTTTATAGCTTGTTTTGTTTGTATGTTATACCAGTATATCAGTTGTCTTTTGCTGTGAAACAAAATCATCTAAATTTAGTGGTTTAAAACAATGGACATTATTTCTCATAATGCTTTTTTTTTTAAGAAATCAGGATTTTATTTTATTTTTAAAGATTTTATTTATTTATTTGACAGAGAGATCACAAGTAGGCAGAGAGGCAGGCAGAGAGAGAGAGGGAGAAGCAGGGACCCCGCTGAGCAGAGAGCCCAATGCGGGGCTTGATCCCAGGACCCTGAGATCATGACCTGCGCCAAAGGCAAAGGCCTAACCCACTAAGCTACCCAGGCACCCCTATTTCTCATAATTCTGAGGGTAGTTCTAGTCTGGGCCAGCTCGGCTGGGACCGGATGATTTAGGATGGCCTCAGTCATGTATCTGGGGGCCTCAGCTAGAATGGTTGGGATAACCAGAGGCTTCTTCACATGATCTTTCATTCTCCAGGAGGCTGGTCTGGGGTTATGTACACACAGTGGTGGAAGGGTTCCTAGCAGCAAGAGAGAGCAAGTTCCAATATGCAATTATTATACCTTCTGCTTGTGCCACATTTGTACCCTCCCATTGACCAAAGGAAGTCACCTGGCCAAGTCTAGGATTCAAGGGGATAGAGAAATAGACTTAACCTCTCCAGTAGGTAAAGACTTTACTTCACCACGAAGGAAAAGCAAATCACTTTGCAAAAAAGGCGAGTGTGCCAGGAATTAAAGGGAGCTACATATATGAAATGAAAATCCAATAATTACTGCTGGGGAACTCTGTTATGTTGAACTTCTCCCTTCACGCTGAAACCAACATGACACAGTTAGCAGGTGAGGCCCCAGTATGAGGCAGAAAAGAAAAGAGTTCTGAATCAGGAGGAAGCAGTAAGACCCCGGTGAATGCCTTGGACCCTGACCAATTACTTTAACCACTCCTCCTAAGAACAGGGGGACCCAAGGAAGCCTTTTTAGGTTGGTAAGGAGGAGACTGAGCAGAAGTGTTTTCTTCCTGAAATTATAAAAGTGAACCTTATGCCTCACATGTAACCAAAATGTTCCACAGAGTAAAAATTGAGGTGAAGTTTTGATGGTTGTGGCTAGGGCCATTGTCACCTTAGTCTATTTGTGTTCTATGAATGTTCATAACTTTTACAACCCTACTTCCTCAGAATTTCTCATTAGAAACTTCAAGAATTACTTTTAGGGTGGGTGTCTGGGTGGCTCAGTTATTAAGCCTCTGCCTTTGGCTCAGGTCATGATCCCAGGTCCTGGGATTAAGCCCCACATCGGGCTCCCTGCTCAGCGGGGAGCCCGCTTTTCCCTCCCCAGCTAGGGCTCTCTTTCTCTCTGTCAAATAAATTAGAGAAATTTAAACAAAAGAATTACCTTTAGGGTATTTGACCCTGCTCCTGATATCTCCCATAAATATCATTGTTTCAAGATCTTTCTTGAGGTGGTTTTGCTAGGACATAATTCTAGGTTGACAATTATTTTCCTCTCAGACTTTAGAGATATTACCAGACATACCTCAGAGATGTTGCAGTTTTAATTCCAGACCATGGCAGTAAAGCAAATATCTCAATGAAGTAAGTCAAATTAATTTTTTGGTTTCCCAGTGCATGTAAAATTTGTTTATGCTAATTAAGTGTATAATAGCCTTATGTTTAAAAATACAATGGGCATACATTAGTTAAAAAATACTTTAGGATTAATTAAATTAATTAAAAATACTTTAGGATCTAGGTGGCTCAGTTGGTTTACTGTCTGACTCTTGATTTCGGCTCAGGTCATGATCTCAGGGCCATGGGATTGAGCCCTACATCGGGCTCTGAGCTGGATGTGGAGCCTGCTTAAGATTCTCTCTCAGGATGCCTGGATGGTTCAGTCAGTTAAGCACCCACCGATGGCTTGGGCCATGATCCCAGGGTCTAGGATCAAGCCCTGAATCGGGAGCCTACTTCTTCCTCTGCCTGCTCTGCCTGCTCTGCCTGCTCTGCCTGCCGCTCTCCCTAGTTGTACTCTCTCTCTCTGACAAATAAGTAAAATCTTAAAAAAATAAATAAAAATTCCCTCTCTCCTCCTGCCCCTCCCCTCTCTAAGAAAAACTTTATTTCTAGAAAATTCTAACCATCATCTGAGTTTTCAGTAAGTCACAGTCTTTTTGCTGGCGGAGGGTCTTGCCTCCATGTTGATGGCTGAGGACTGAACAGAGTGGCGATTGCTAAAGATCGGGGTGGCTGGTGACTGTGGCTATTTCTTTTTTTTTTTTTTTTTAATTTATTTATTTATTTATTTGACAGAGAGAGATCACAAGTAGGCAGAGAGGCAGGCAGAGAGCGAGAGGAGGAAGCAGGCTCCCTGCTGAGCAGAGAGCCCAATACGGGACTCGATCCCAGGACCCTGGGATCATGACCTGAGCCAAAGGCAGTGGCTTAACCCACTGAGCCACCCAGATGCCCTGACTGTGGCTATTTCTTAACATAAAAGAGCAGTGAAGCTTGTTGCCATGTCGACTGCCGCTCTTCCTTTCATAGGATGATTTCTCTGTAATATGTGATGCTGTTTGATCGCATTTTGCCTACAGTAGAGCTTCTTTCAAACTTGGACTCAATTGTCTCAAGCCCTGTGACTGTTTGATCAACTAAGTTTATGAATATTCTAAACCATTTGTTGTCATTTCAATAGTCTTCACAGTACCTTTCCAGGAGTAGATTCTGTCTCAAAAAAACCACTGTCTTTGCTCGTCCATAAGAAAGAAGTCCTCATTCACTAAAGTTTTATCATGAGATTGCAGCAATTTACCACATCTTCAGGCTCCAGTAGTAACATCAAAGAACACTGATCACTATAACAAATATAATAATAGTGGAAAAATTTAACATACTGTGAAAATTACCGAAACGTAACACAGAGACAAGAAATAAGCAAATTTTATTAGAAAATGGTGCTGATAGACTTGCTCAGTGCAGGGTTGTTATCAACCTTCGATTTGTTTAAAAAAAATGCAGTATTTGTGGAACACAGTATAATGAAGTGCAATAAAATGAAATATGTCTGTATTTTCACTATCTTCTGGCTTCTTCTGTTGCTGGAATGTCCTATCACTTTCATTTGTTTTTTTGTAGGTATGTTGTCTTTCTTTCTGCTGTTACAGATCTTCTTCTTTTATTTGGTTTTCTGTAGTTTCACTATGATGTATCTTGAGTGGATTTTTTTTTCATTTCTTTATATTGGGAATCATAGTTTCTTCAAACTAAGAATTTGAGTTTTATTAATTCTGGAAAATTCTCAGTCATAATTTTTCAAATATGGCCTCTGTTCCATTTTCTCCATTTTCTTCTTCTGGAACTCCAAATGTATACTGGACCTTTGCACTTTATCATCAACGACACTTTCTTTTTTTTATCCTTTCCATTTCTTTGGGTCTGTGTTACATTCTAGGTAACTTCTTTGGCTCTCTTCTAGGTAATTATTCCACTGAACTGTTCAGCTATTTAATCTTTGCATTGATTTTGTACTTCCAAATATATTTTTCATTTCAGAAATTATGTTTGATTATCTAATCACTAACCACTCTCATGCTATATTTTAACCAAGTTACGCTGCTTACAATTGCCCATATGTTGGTAGTAGTTAAAGCTGGATAATGGGTATGTGGGGGATACATTATACATTTTCATCTACTTTTTTGATATGTTAAGTAATTTCCATAACAATTTAAAAATTGGAGGTGAGGAAAATCATGATACTTTCAAAGGTTGGAAACAGTCAAGCAATAGGCCATATGAAAACAACTTAAACTGGGTCACGGAGAAGACAGAATTGTGAGGTGTGGAACTTTTCTCCAGATGCAGTGAAGGATTCTGAATGGGAAGAGGACAGCAGGAAGGGAGGCTGTGGATATGTGAGAGATGGAAAAGAAGTTGGAAATAGGAAATGAATTCTAAGTCTTGGTGGGAGGATACAAAGTCTATTCATTTTCCCAGGGGCAGTAGAATCAGAGAGTCCTTGAGAATCATTTCATATGCTACCTTTGTTTGAATAAGCTGGGTTGCTGGTGTTGGTTTCAGGGATTTGGGTAAGGTGAAAACTGGGTTCTGCCAGGATAGCATCACTGCCCCATTCTAGCTAGTCCACTATAGCCAGTCTGACTTCTTGACTTAGCTGGTGTAACCACCAACCAATCCATGCCTTGTTGCTAAGAAAAAAATGCATAAGAGGTGATGAAGAATAGTTTAGACTTTCTTTCTTAGGTGACATAATTTTCTCTTCCCAATTTCTCTCATGAAAATTTGAAGAAAAATTTTGTTAAAATCAGTAGAGCCTCACATTCAAGGATTTTCCACACACAAAACAATGCCTAAAATATGTCTTTGGAATCACTAAGGTTTCTCTTATAAACATTTTAATAACACTTCTCTCTTTAAAAAATGTGGTTGCTTATGTCATGTTATTAGATCTTTACAGCAACTCTCTTGGGTGAAGCAGTCATTATTAAGTCATTTTATAGAAGTAAGAAAAAAACAGTACTTTTTTGCTCTACTTTAGTAGCTTTGGGTTCCTTCAGTTTGACATCTCATACCTGGCACACGGTGGGGCCCCTCAATAAATATTTGTTGGATGAATGCCATTTAAAATATGGTTGGATTTATGAGATTTTAAAATTTTATGTATAGTTTTTTAAAAAATGAGATTCTCTTGTGGCTCCCTGCAATATAATCTTTTCAAGTAGGAAGGAATCTCTGCAGTGACTTAAGTAAATTTTTATTTGGAAAAACTGAGTTAGAAATGTCCCTTTGAGCTGTTCTCCACCCCTAAAAAGCTATCACACATAATTGACAACTTCATTGGCTACAAATTTTTCAGACATGATAAAATAATATTGTAATGAAAATCTTATCTTGGAAGTTTCAAGGGAAAAATACTTTAAGTCATTAAAATGTAAACCAGCACAATAACTTTACTACTTTAGAATAAAATTTGGTATATGAAAAGCTTGATAGTGAACTGTAGTAGTATTAATCACACTCTTTATCATTTACTGAGTGGTACTTGAAACAATTATAAATGGGAAAATAAAGGTATTATAATTATATTGCTGTGAGATTAACAATTCTCAGTTATTTAAAACATTACAAGAAAGACACACATGAGGGCGCTCTAATCAGTCAGAAACTGGAAGTGCATAAGCATTTCTTGCTAGGACTTAGATTTTTAGTAAGTCAAAACCAATACTATACAGATATACTGATGGAAGAATTAAGGCCCAAAGATATTGTGACTTTGTATGTCCTATTATTTAGAGTAAATAGAGTACTAGTATTTTTTGAAAGATTGTACAACAGTCCCTTTTCAGTGAATTTATGCTGGAGACTTGACTCTCATCCTGGCCAACTTCCTAATTCAAATATTTACCCAGGGTATTGTATAACTTATTTATAAAATATGTAGAAACAATTATTTAGAATGTTTATTTTTATGCATATTTGCTCCACAAAGTGTTTTTTGTTTGTTTGTTTGTTTTACATACTTGAGAGAGAGTGAAAGTGAGAGAGATTAGAGGGAGAGGGAGAAGCAGACTTGCTTCTGAGCAGAAAGCCCGATGTAGGGCTCAGTCCCAGGACCCTGAAATCATGACCCGAGCTGAAGGGAGACATTTAACCAACTGAGCCACCCAGGTGCCCCTGTTTTTTTCCTTTTTTAAAAATATAACACCACATTAAGAAATAACAACAACAAAAAAATACAACACCACATGTGTTTTATTGTTTAGAATATAGAGGAGCTCTATGTTTTGCTATTTACAAAGTAATTTTGTTGATTCAATTCAGCTTCTCTCTCCACCTTTTTTAAAAATTTTTTTAAAAAAATTTTTAACATTTTTTATAATTTTAAAACATTCTTCATTTAAATTCTGTTTAGTTAACATATACTGTATTATTAGTTTCTGGGGTAGAATTTAGTGATTCATGAGTTGCATCTTAACAACCAGTGCTCATAACATCAAGTGCCCTTCTTTTTTTTTGAAGATTTTATTTATTTATTTGACAGACAGAGATCACAAGTAGGCAGAGAAGCAGGCAGAGAGAGAGGAGGAAGCAGGCTCCCTGCTGAGCTATGGGGCTAGATCCCAGGACCCTGGGATCATGACCTGAGCTGAAGGCAGAGGCTTTAACCCACTGAGCCACCCAGGCGCCCCTCAAGTGCCCTTCTTAATGCCCATTTACCCAATTACTCCTTCCTCATACCCACCTCCCACTTGCAATTCAGTTTGTTTCCTAGAGTTCAGCATCTCTTATGGTTTGCCTTCCTCTCTAATTTCATCTTATTTTATTTTTTCCTTTCCTTCCCCTATGTTAATCTGTTTTGTTTCTTTCTTTTTTTTTTTTTAGAAGATTTTATTTATTTATTTGACAGAGAGATCACAAGTAGGCAGAGAGGCAGGCAGAGAGAGAGGGGGAAGCAGGCTCCCCACTGAGCAGAGAGCCCAATGCAGGGCTCGATCCCAGGACCCTGAGATCATGACCTGAGCCAAAGGCAGAGGCTTAACCCACTGAGCCACCCAAGCGCCCTTGTTTTGTTTCTTAAATTGCACATATGAGGGGCACATGGGTGGCTCAGTGGGTTAAAGCCTCTGCCTTCGGCTCAGGTCATGATCCCAGGATCCTGAGCTTGAGCCCCATGTCAGGCTCTCTGCTTAGCAGGGAACCTGCTTCCCTCTCTCTCTACCTCTCTCTCTCTGCCTACTTTGATCTCTCTCTGTCAAATAATTAAATAAAAATTTTTAAAAAATTCCACGTATGAATGAATCATATGGTATTTATCTTTCTCTGACTTATTTTATTAGCATAAGACCCTTTAGTTCCATCCATGTTGTGGCAAATGGCAAGATTTCATTCTTTTTGATGGCTGAGTAATAGTCCTTTGTGTGTGTCTCTGTGTGTGTGTGTGTACGCTTCTTATCTCTCTGACCCTCACCCTTCTCCCAAAGTCCTGAACAGAGTTGGGGGCAGATGGGAACATTGCCATCATCTCTGGGGCAAGAGTGAGTATGTAAGTCCCAGCCAAGCTCCCCTGGTTTTGGGAGGAAGAGCTTCCACCCTCCCCAGCTATGCATCCTGCTTGTCTGCTCTGGCATCCCCACGCCTCACCAGGGGCCCCACAAGTCAGGGCTGGGTTGTCACCAAGTGTTCAGACAGGATATGGTGCAAATGAAGCTGCACTAAGCATACCCCTTCCCTGTAAGAGCTAGTCTTGGGTGTTCCCTGGGGATACTTCAAGACTAGAAGTTCCTAGACCTTTCTAAGGCTAAATGTCCTGTGTAAACACAGGTACTCCTGCAGCAATAGCACAGATCAGGGGTGATCACTGGACACAGGCCTTCTCATTTCTTCCAAAGCACTCAGTGTGCCGGTTCCCAGTTGGGCCTTGTGAGCTTGCCTGGCACTCGTATATACCACATCTTATTTAACTATTCATCTGTCAATGGACATCTGGACTCTTTCCATATTTTGGCTCTTTTGGACATTATTATATAAATATTGTGGTGCATGTGGCCCTTTGAATCCCTATGTTTGTTTCTTTTGGATAAATATCCAGTAATGCAATTCCTGGGTCATAGGGTAGCTCTAAGTAATCTCTACACCCAACATGAGACTTGAACCCTGGACCCTGAGATTAAGAGTCACATGCTCCTCCAACTGAGTCAGTCAAGTATCCCCACAAAGTGTTAATTGTGCTTTATTTATTCTTAAACCTGATTCTCAACTGATTTCTGTGGTTCCGATACTTAATCTTTTCACCATCTTTGAATCTTGGATATATTCTTAGTTTGTTCTTTGGCTTTCATATAAATATAAAGTCACCAGGCTGCCTGTGGAATTTTTGGAGAGAAGGCTTATAAACATCTAATAAAAGATTTTATTAGAGAGGAACTATAATAAGAATATAGAATATAGATACTCCCCTACCCCAAATCAGTCTATATATGACAGTATTTGTTTTATAGGCAAATTTTCTTCAACTTAAGTGCTACCAATGTCATAGGAAGATTTCCTTCATTACACACCCCATACAACTTGGCCAGTTCCACATTTCTACTTTTGCAAAGGAGTTCTTTCCTTAAATATTAAACTCACTTTTTTTCAAAAAACAAAGTAAAAAATGAAAACAAAACCTAGGGCTCTCAAGAAATAAGATCTCTCATTTAAGGGGTTAGATGGTGAAAAAGAAAGTCTGTTATGAATCTTATTTTCTGATTTTTCTTATTAATGACATATATATGTATATATGGCATGGCTATATATTTGGTCCCTGATTTATTTGTATTTTATGAATCAGAAATTAAGCCCTTTCCAGTCCCTGAAGGTAGTTGGCACTACTTTAATACAAAGCATGGGATTTTTATTTATTAATTTTATTTAAGTGAGCTCTATGCCTAATGTGGGGCTTGAACTTATGACTCCGAGATCAAGACTACTGACTGAGCCAGCCAGGCACCCCGAAGTGATTTTTAAATCAGGGATGCAAATACTAGATAACATTATAAATACTAAAAGTTGTGTTTCTATTTATGTTTTGTCTGTTTTTAGTTAAATATATCAGGCAAGTAAAAATTTAATAGCATGCATATGACTCTATAATTTGGCCCTGCCCACCACTCAATTTAATTTCTTATTACTCCCCGTTAAGTCATTGCACATTGGTCACACTGGTCTTTCTGCACAGCAAACATGCCAAATGTCTGCCTGGAACGGCACCATTATACTTTCTGTTCCCTCTACTTGGAATATTCTTAATAATTTATTTCTTTCCTTTGATCATTGGAATGAAAGCTCTGGGGTAGCAGGGTCCCCGTCTATTTAGCAAGGGTCTCAATAGAAAACGGATGGTACAGAATAATACCAAGAAATTTTCTTTTTTTACAAACTGGTTATTTTTTTAAGGGTATTATTTACAAAGAGCCAAGTATGGGGAAACCTGGGAGCATTTGTGAAGTTACCATCTATAGGCCCCAAATGGCTGGAGAAATAGTTACAGTAGTTAGTAGAATGTAAAAGAGATAGTACACAAAGTTGGCTGCCTTGAAAGATTAGTAACTCTCCCTGGAGAGACACAGCAGGCCCAATGTGTCCTTTCAGTGAGCAAGCCAAAAGAATTAAATACCCTAACCCCATCTTCTTTTCCACTGTGTTCTCCTGCCTGAACTCCATTGGCCAAACCCAACCAAAGCATGAGAACCTTTTTTTTTTTTTTTAAATTTATTTATTTGACAGACAGAGATCACAAATAGGCAGAGAGGCAGGCAGAGAGAGAGGGGGAAGCAGGCTCCCCGCCAAGCAGAAAGCCCGATGCAGGGCTCGATCCCAGGATCCTGGGATCATGACCTGAGCCGAAGGCAGAGGCTTTAACCCACTGAGCCACCCAGGTGCCCCACATGAGAACCTTTTTGATATGGACTGTTAGATAAGTCTCTAAGAGCAGAGTGCAGAGTGGTGAAGGCTGAGGAGTGAATCTGGAAGGGTAAATGGAAGACATGTGTCAACTAGTGTATTTGCACCACCTAGAACAAAGCCAGACACAAGGATTTTGGAAATGTAACAGCATGAGGTATGTCATATACCATACAATTCACCCATTAAAATGTTTAATTCATTGGGTTTTAATATGTTCACAGAGTTGTGCAACCATCATCACAACCAATTTTTGAGCATTTTATTACTCCCCCAAAAGAGGCTCCTTTCCCACTAATAGTGAGTCCCATTTTGTCCATATCCCAACCCTAAGTAACGACCTCTGATCTACTTTCTGTTTCTGTGGGTTTGCCTATTCTGGACATTTTGAATAAATGGAATCATAAAATAGGTAGTCTTTGTGACTAGCATTTTTTACTTTTCTATTAATTTATTTCTTCTTTTCTTTTTTAGGTTTTTATTTTAATTCCACTATAGCAAACATACAGTGTTGTATTAGTTTCAGATGTGTAATGTAGTGATTCAGTATACATTACTCAGTGCTCATCATGATAAGTGTACTCTTTAATTCCCATCACCTCTTTCACCCATCCTCCCACCCACCTGGTAACTGTTTGTTCTCCATAAGTAAGAGTCTGCTCCTTGGGAGCCTGGGTGGCTTAGTGGGTTAAGCCTCTGCCTTTGGCAGGGTCCTAGGATCAAGGCCCGTGTTGGGCTCTCTGCTCAGCAGGAATCCTGCTTCCCACTCTCTCTGTCTGCCTCTCTGCCTACTTGTGATCTCTCTCTCTCTGTCAAATAAATAAATAAAATATTTTTTAAAAAAGAGTATGTTCCTTGGTTTGTCTCTCTCTTTTATTCCTTTTTTTGTTTCTTAAATTCCACATATGAGTGAAATCATACAGTATTTGTCTTTTTCTAACTGACTTCATTTAGCATTATGCTCTCTAGGTCCATCCATGTTGTTGGAAATGGCAGGATTTTGTTCTTTTTTATGGCTGAATATATTCGGTTGTGTATATTTATCACATCATAATCCATTCATCTATTGATGGACACTTGGGCTGCTTTCATAATTTGACTATTGTAAATAATGCTTCAAAAACAAAGGGATGCACGAATCCCTTTGAATTAATGTTTTTGTATTTGGGGGATAAATACCTAGTAGTGCTATTCTTGGATGGGTAAATACCCAGTAGAGCTATTACTAGACTGTAGGGTAGTTCTATTTTTAAATTTTTGAGGAAATCATACTGTTTTCCACAGTGGCTTTACTAGTTTGCATTCCCATCAACAGTACATGATTGTTCCCTTTCTCCACATCCTCGCCAACACGTGTTGCTTTTTTTTTAAAGATTTTATTTATTTATTTGACAGAAAGAGAAAGAGCACATGCACAAGCTGGGGGAGTGGCAGGCAGAGGGAGAGGGAGAAGAATACTCTGCATCTATTGAAATGAACATATGATTCTTATCCTTTCTCTTATTGATATGTATCACCTTTATTGATTTGTGAATATCACAAATAATAATGATATTAATATAATATTATTCATATTTATTATAATATATTATATTTATAATATATATTTTATATATCATATTTACACATAATATATTTACAACATATATATTTATAATATATTTATAATTTATATTATGTATTTTTATTTATATAATATATTGTATATTTTATGATTATATATACTTATATTTATAATATATTAATTTATATATTTATAATATATAATATATGATAATAAAATATAATACATAATATAATTAATATTCACAATAAATGTGAATATTTGTGAACCACCTTGCATCCCAGTAATAAATTCCATTTGATTATGGTATATGATTTTTTTAATATGTAATGTGTTGGATTTGGTTTGCTAATATTTTGTTGAAGATTTATGCATCTATATTCATCATGGATATTGGCCTTTAATTCTCTTTTCTTATCTGGTTTTGGTATCAGGATAATGCAGGCCTTGTAGAATGATTTTGAAAGTTTTCCTTTCTCTTCTATTTTTTGGAATAATTTGAGAATAGGTATTAATTCTTCTTTAAATTTGTGGTAGAATTCATCTGTGAAACCATCTGGTCCTGGACTTTTGTATGTTGGGAGTTTTTATTTTATTTTTTTACTGATTTAATTTCATTGCTGGTAATCGGTTTATTCAAATTTTCTATTTCTTCCTGGTTTAATTTTAGGAGATTATATGTTTCTAGGAATTTATCCATTTCTTCTTGGTTGTCCAATTTGTTGGTATATAATTTTTCATGATATTGTCTTGTCCTTTGTATTTCTGTGCTGTGAGTTGTTATATCTCCTCACTCATTAGTTTTTGTATCTCCTCGCCCATTTCTTATTTTGCTTATTTGAATCCTCTCTCTCTTTCTCTCTCTCTCTCTCTCTTTTTGGATGAGTCTAGCTAAGGGTTTATTCAGTTTGTTGATCTTTTTCAAAGAACCAGCTCCTGGTTTCATTGATCTGTACTATTGCCCTTTTAGTTTCTGTTTCTTTCATTTCTTTTCTTTTTTTATTTGAGAGAGAGAGAGATAGCAAGAGAGAGCAGGAGCAGGGAGGAGAGGGAGAAGCAGACTCCCTGCTGAGCAAGGAGCCTGATGTGGGGCTCAATCCCAGGACCCTGGGATCATGACCTGAGCCAAAGGCAGATGCTTAACTGAGCCACCCAGCTGCCCCTATTTCATTCATTTCTGCTCTGTATTATTTCCTTCCTTCTACTGTTTTTGGATTTTGTTTGTTCTTTCTTTGCTAGTCCCTTTAAGTGTAAGATGAGGTTGTTTATTTCAGATTTTTCTTGCTTCTTGATGTAGGCCTGTATTGCTATGAACTTCCCTCTTAGAGCAACTTTTGCTGCATCCCAGACATTTTTGGACCATTATGTTTTCATTTTTATTTGTCTCTGTAAGGGCCTATTTAGCTAGAGCAATGCCATCCGGTTAAACAGTGATTTTGTTGTTTATGCAGTAAAACTTAAACTGACCCTGCCCCCTGTCAGGGAACTTAGTTAAAAGCAAGTCCTGGAAACCAGTCTCAGGTAACAAAGCCCAAATACAAGGGTGGGTCCGGCGAGATGGAGACATCCAATGGGGGGAGGGGCGCATACTGTCTCCCTAGCTATCAAGGAGTATGGGCCCTGCCTTTTGGGTGCCAAGGTGATAAGCTAGTTCAAATATCTACTATAGGGTAAATTGTAATTCAATTGGTCACTCATGTGTGACCTAGCATGCCTGGGCAGCTTTCTCTGTGTGTGTTGCAATCTCTTTGGCCAACCTGTGCGTGGCCAGGCCTAATCAGATACCTTTCCCCTTAAAAGCTAGTCTGTAAGGCAGAGAGAGGTCGCCTCTTTGTAAGAGGTGGCCCTGACCGGTCGGTTTGGTTCTCAGTGCTTGGCTCTAAATAAAGCTTTGCTTGACCTTCGCTTTGTATCAGTCTCGCACCTTTGATCACGGACCTATTACTGGGGGACCTAACAATCTCCATGTACTTTTTGATTTCCTCTTTGATTTTTTTGGTTGACCCATTTATTATTTAGTAACATGTTATTTAACCTCCGTATATTTGTGCTCTTTCCAGATTTTCTCTTGTGCTTGATTTCTAGTTTCATAGTATTGTGGTCAGAAAAGATGCATGAAATGACTTCAGTCTTTTTTAATTTGTTGAGACGTGTTTTATGACCTATTATGTGATGTATTCTGGAGACTGTTCAATGTGCATTTGAAATGAATGTGTTTTCTATTGTTTTAGGAAGGAATATTCTGACTATATTTGTTAAATGCATCTGGTCCAATGTGTTATTCAAAGCTGCTGTTTCCTTGTTGATTTCCTGTTTTGTTGATCTTTCCATTGATGTAAGTGGGGTATTAAAATCACCTACTATTGGGTGCCTGGGTGGCTCAGTGGGTTAAGCTGTGCCTTCGGCTCAGGTCATGATCTCAGGGTCCTGGGATCGAGCCCCACATCGGGCTCTCTGCTCAGCAGGGAGCCTGCTTCCTCCTCTCTCTCTGCCTGCATCTCTGCCTGCTTGTGATCTCGCTCTGTCAAATAAATAAATAAAATCTTTAAAAAATAAAATAAAATAAAATAAAATCACCTACTATTGTATTACTATTGATATTTCCTTTATGTTTGTTAATAACTGCTTTAAGTGTTTGGGTGCTCCCATGTTGGATGCATAAATACTTAGAATTATTATGTCTTCTTTTTGGATTGACCCTTATATAGTATCTTTCTTTGAATCTTGTTACAGCCTTTGTTTTAAAGTCTATTTTTTCCAAAATAAGTATTGCTACCCCAGCTTTCTTTTCACATCCTTTTGCATGATAAATGCTTCTCCACCCCTTCACTTTTAATCTGCATGTGTCTTTAGGTCTGAAGTGAGTCTCTTGTAGGCAGCACATAAGTGGGTATTGTTTTTGTATCCATTCCATCACCTTACGTTTTTCGATTGCAGCATTTAGTCCATTTACATTCAAAGTAATTATTGACAGGTATGTATTTATTGTCATTTTATTATTTATTTTATGGTTGTTTTTGTAGTTTTTCTCTTTTCTTCTTTTGGTCTCCTCTCTGGAGATTAGTTTGCTTTCTTTAGTCATATATTTGGATTCCTTTCTCTTTATTTTTTGCATGTCTATTATTGTTTTTTGACTTGTGGTTACCATTCAGTTTGTGTGTAACATGTTCTGTATATAGCAGTCTGTATTAAGTTGATAGTCACTTAAATTTGAACCTATTCTTTACTCCTCTCCTCGCACATTTTAGGTATGTACGTCATACTTTACTTCATTTTATGAATCCTTTGACTGATTTTTACAGATAGACTTATTTTTACTGCTTTTGTGCTTCCTTCTTTCCTTACTCTTGGGTATGGTCTTTCCTTTCCACTCAAAGGGTCCCCTTTGACATTTCTTGTAGAACTGTTGTAGGGGGGTCATGAATTCCTTTAACTTTGTTTGTCTGGGAGACTCTTTATCTCTGCTATTCTGAATGATAGCCTTGCTGGATAGAATATTCTTGGCTGCAGATTTTTTTCTTTCAGCACTTTGAATATATCATGCCACTGTCTTCTGACCTGCAAAGTTTCTGCTGAAAAATCAGCTGAAATCCTTATGGGGTTTGCCTTGTGTTTAACAGCTTTCTTTTCTCTTGCTGCTTTTGGAATTCTTTCTGTATCACTATTTATTGTCATCTTAATTACTATGTGTCTTGGTGTGGACTGCCTTGGCTTGATTTTGTAGGGGGATATTTGTGCTTCCTGGATCTGGATTTCTGTTTCCTTCCTCAGATTTGGGAAGTTTTCAAATGTTATTTCTTCAAATAAATTTTCTGCCCCCTTTACTTTTTCCTTCTCCTTCTGGGATCCCTATCATGTAAATGTTATTACATTTAATGGTGTCACTGATTTCCCTAAGTCTCTTCTCATTTTGCATATTTTTTTCTTACGTGCTCAACTTGATTATTTTCCATTACCCTGTTTTCTAGGTGACTGATTTATTCCTCTTCATTGAGTCTGCTGTTTATTCCATCTAATGTATTTTCTTTTTTTAAACATTTTAAAATTTTTATTTATTTTTATTTGTTTACATTTTAAAAAGGATTTTATTTATTTGTTTGACAGAGAGAGGCAGAGCAAGAATACAAGCAGGGACAGTGGGAGAGGAAAGTAGGCTTCCTGCTGAGTAGGGAGCCTGATGTGGGGCTTGATCCCAGGTGGGATCATGACCTGAGCCAAAGGCAGATGCTCAATGACTGAGCCCCCAGGCGCCCCTCTTTTTTAAAATGTTTTTTAAAAAAGATTTATTTATTTGAGAGAGAGAGGAAGAAGGGGAGAGCAGGAGGAGGGGCAGGCAGAGAAGTAGAGAAACCCAAGCAGATTCCCAGCTTGAATGAGGAGTGTGAGGTGAGGCTTGATCCCAGAACCCATGAGATCATGACCTGAGCTGAAGCCAAGAGTTGGATGCTTAACTGACTAAGCCACCCAGGCACCCCTAGTGTATTTTCTTTTAAAGACTTTATTTGAGAGAGATAGAGAGAGTGAGAGAGAGAAGGAGAGGTGAGATGTACAGGGAGAGGAACAAGCAAACTCCGTGCTGAGTGCAGAGCCTGATGCAGAGCTTGATAACCCTGAGATCGTGACCTGAGCCAAAATCAGGAGTTGGACCCTTAAACAACTGAGCCACCCAGGTGCTCCTAGTGTATTTCCAATTTCATTTATTGTGTTCTTCATCTCTGATTGGTTCTTTTTAAATCTCATTTTTTAAGATCTCAGTGGTGTTTTCTACCCTTTTCTCAAGTCCATTGAGTCATCTTTATGATTATTACTTTAAATTCTCTAACAGGCATGTTACATATCTCTGTTTCACCTAGGTGTCTTACTATGATTTTGTCCTTTTCTTTCAATTGGGACATATTCCTCTGTCTCCTTATTTTATCTCACTCTGTGTGTGTGTTTCTGTGTATTAGGAGACTTCTACATCTCTTGCACTTGACTGGCCTAATGAAGAAGTCCCGCAGTACCCTGACATGCTGTGTCCCCTATTCACCAGAACCTGGCACTACACGGGTCCTATGTGTGATGCATGTGCTTTGCTGTTCTGGCTGAGCTGCTTTTTCCTTCAGTCCAGTTGTCTGCAGTGGCTCTATCTGCCTTTTGTGGGTAGCATTTGGCCCTGTGGTGTTAGTGGGCCAGTCTGGGGATGCCTTGGGCTCGAATTGTGTCAAACCAGTCATTTGCCAGAGATGCAGTAGTGCCAAACTGTAGTGCACTTTCCCTGTATTGGCCCTGAGAAGGTTCCATTTGTGGGTGGGGCTTGCAGTCAGACCAGTTATCTGCCTCCAGCCTACTACTGGGATCTCCATCTGACTGGTGTGTGTTATCTTTCCCTCTCTCTGGGGCAGGAGTCACTTTGGAGAGTGCTGGCCACTTTCAAGGCTGCTCATACACCGCCAAACCTGCGGCATCACAGGTTGCGGTTGGGGGGTGGAGGGGTGCCACCAAGCTTTGCCTGCCCCCAGTCCTCTGCAGGAGGGTCCCTGCAGTGTGAGGACTGAAGTGGTCTAGCTTCACAGAAGCACAGCATGGTGGTGGAGTCATATGGAAGGACAGTGGTACCAGCAAGCTTTGCACACCCCCATTTTTCTGTGGAAGAGGCTTTGCAGCTCCCGGACTGAGGCTGGATGTCCAGAGGGATGGATTGGCAGAAGCACAGTGCAGGGGGGCTGGATGGCAGTGCTTGCAGATTAGGTAGTGAGTCTTACAGGTGGCCATGTGTTTATCCTGAGGGTGGGGAGAGAAATGGCACTCGCCAGTTCCTTTGTTCCTGAAGGAGCTCCCAGCTATTCTGTCCCTCTGGGATACACTCTGAGTTTAGTAAATAACTCCCTCCCATACGTCCCAAAGGCCTTTCAAAACTACTGCTTCTATGCTGTGTCTTTGTGGGTTTTTTATCGTACCGTCTCTTTAAGGACAGGAACTCCGTTTCCTTTTACCCTTCTGTCTCTCCCAGAGCCAAGCCTGCTAATTTTTTTTTTAATTCCAAGTTTTAAGTCCTATTGGTTGTAAGAACTTATGAAATTCAGCCTCTCTGCTTTTCAAAGCCAGATGTCATGGGGATTCATCTTTCCCATTTTGCTTCCTGCTGCGGGGGTCTATTTCTCTCCCCTCTCTGTGCCCTTGGCATCCCTCCCTCCCAAAGACAGCCCCATGAGTCTCTTTAGTTACCAATTGCATCTCTGCCCTTCTTACTTTCTTAGATGTGGCTTCTTCTCTACATTTAGTTGTGGAGTTTGTTCTGCCAGTCTTTAGGTTGTTTTCTGGGTTATTTACACGGATGTGAGTTTTACCTGGTCATAGTATCAATGGGGTGAGGTGACACTAGGGCACTCTTACTCCACCATCTTCCTCAGATGACTGGCTTCTTTTGCTTAGCATGTTTTCAAGGTTCATCTGTGTTACAGCATGTATGAGTACTTCATTCCTTTTTATTACTCAGTGATATTCCATTGTATGAATATGCTTCATTTTGTTTATTCAGTCATCACTTTCTTGGTATTTGAGTGATTTCTGCTTTGGGGTATTATGAATAATGCTGCTATGGGCATTTATTTATAAGTTTTTGTGTCAACATATGTTTTCATTTCTCTCAGAAATATGCCCAGAAGTGGAGTTGCTGGGTCATGTGTTAACTATATGTTTAAACTTTGAGGAACTTCAGATTGTTTTCCAAAGCAATTATACCATTTTTTATTCCCACCAGCAATGTATAGGGGTTCTAATTTTCCCACATCCTCTCCAACACTTACTATTATCTGTCTTTTTTATTACAGCCATTCTAGTCCATGTGAAAGTATATCTCATTGTGGTTTTGATTTTTATTTCACTGAAGACCAGTGATGTTGAACATTTTTTTCATGTGCTTATTGGCCATTTGTAATTTTTTTTTTTTTGAGAAATGTCTTTTCAGATATTTTGCCCATTTTTAAATTGGGTTACTTCTTTTTTAAAAATCGAATTGTAGGGGTTCTTTATATATTCTAGATGCAAGAGTTTTTCTCCCATTCCCTGAGTTGTTTTTCACATTTTTTTGTTAGTTTTTTTATTTAAATAATTTCTGTACCAACATGAGGCTCAATGTAGACCTATTCATACTGACATCAACAGATTTCTAACATATATTAAATGAAAAAAAAAAGCCAGTTAGAAAGCAGAATGTTTAGGATAATACCATTTTTATTTTTATTAAAAGAATAAAAAAACTCTCCATATAAGAGATATAGCTATATATGTCTGAGAAGGAAAATTGAAGGTTAAGTGTTAAATTCTGAGTGTTTTCTATTGCTGCTCCTGCTCTCCCAACCTTTCTAAGCCAAATATGGGATTACTTTGGCTGAAAACTGGAAAAGCCTATAGACTGCTTTACTTGAGAAAAGAATAGGAAAGCATAAAGGAAAAGCAAGAGAAAGGGAAGGAAATTTGAGAAAAGGTGCTTTTGAGTACAGAGGGGGAGAGCATGAGTGTGCAAGCAGTTTTGTGAGATGGAGAGAAAATGGCTAAAGTAGACACATTGGAAGTTTTTTTTTTTTTTAAAGATTTTATTTATTTATTTGACAGACAGAGATCACAAGTTGGCAGAGAGGCACGCAGAGAGAGAGAGAGGGAAGCAGGCTCCCCACTGAGCAGAGAGCCTGACGTGGGGCTCGATCCCAGGACCCTGAGATCATGACCTGAGCCGAAGGCAGAGTCTTTAACCCACTGAGCCACCCAGGCACCCCAACACATTGGAAGTTTTATGGTGACATCCAATATCATTTTCATGTTATTCATTTCCTCACATGAAAAATGTAGAACTGTGGCATTTGTTCCCTTATTTCAAGGCCAAAGTTTAAAGTAGTGAAATAAAAATGACTTTTCATTCTACCCAGTGCTTTTAAATCAAAGCTTTCTCATTGATAATACTAAATAAACCAGCTGCCTTTATTTTTGAAGGCATTGAGTAAACTTAATTTTCATTACAGATATTTGTTCAAGTTGCTGTAAGCAATTGGGATTGTCAGCTATATAAGATATGTATATGTGTGTATAATCACCTATTTAACACTTTTTATCAGCTTCAGTTCATAGCCTTCTGCAGTTTCAGTAATTGCTTGCTTGTATATAATTTTTCTTTTTTAAAAAATAGACTATTTTTCAAAAATTTTAAATAAAAGACTATTTTTCAGAGCAGTTTTACATTCACAGCAAAATTGAGAGGAAGATACAGAGAATTCCTATGTACCCCCTGTCCCCACATATATATAGCCTTCCCCATTATCAGTATCCCTCTATAGAGTGGTACATTTGTTATAATTGATGAATCTACACTGAACTACACTGAATTACTGAATCTACACATCATTATTATCCAGAGTCCATAGTTTACGTTATGGTTCACTCTTTTTTTTTTTTTTAAAGATTTTATTGGGGCGCCTGGGTGGCTCAGTGGGTTAAGCCGCTGCCTTCGGCTCAGGTCATGATCTCAGGGTCCTGGGATCGAGTCCCGCATTGGGCTCTCTGCTCAGCAGGGAGCCTGCTTCCCTCTCTCTCTGCCTGCCTCTCCATCTACTTGTGATTTCTCTCTGTCAAATAAATAAATAAAATCAGGCAGAGAGAGAGAGGGGAAGCAGGCTCCCTGCTGAGCAGAGAGCCCAATGCGGGACTCGATCCCAGGACCCTGAGATCATGACCTGAGCTGAAGGCAGCGGCTTAACCCACTGAGCCACCCACGCGCCCTATGGTTCACTCTTGTTGTTGTATATTCTATGGGTATGGACAAATGTGTAATGATATATACCCACCATTATAGTATCATATAAAGTAGCTTCTTCACTGACCTAAAAATTCTCTGTGCTCCACCCATTCATCCCCCCCTCCTTGCTAAACCCTGGCAAACACTGATGCTTTTACTCTCTCAACAGTTTTCCTTTTCCAGAATGTCAAATGGTTGGAATTGTACAGTCTGAAGATTGGCTTCTTTCACTTAGTAATATTCATTTAAGTTTTCTCCATGACTTTCTTTTTAGTGCTGAATACTTTTCCATTGTTTGAATGTTCCACAGTTTATTTGTCCATTCACTAACATACAAAACTCCTTTGGGTATATAACAAGGAGCCCGATTGCTGGATTGTTTGGTTTGGGTATGTTTCGTGTTTTTTTTTTTTTTTAAAGATTTTATTTATTTGACAGACAGAGATCACAAGTAGAGAGGCAGGCAGAGAGAGAGGAGAGAGGAGGAAGAAGGCTCCCTGCTGAGCAGAGAGCCCGATGTGGGACTCCATCCCAGAACCCTGGGATTATGACCTGAGCTGAAGGCAGAGACTTTAAATCACTGAGCCTCCCAGGCACCCTGGGTATGTTTAGTTTTGTTAGAAACTTCACACTACCTTACAAGGTGGCTATACTATTTTGTAGTCCCAGAAGTGATGAGTGAGAGTTCTTGTTGCTCCACAATGTTGCCAGCATTTGGTATCAGTATTACAGATTTTGCCATTCTAATAGTTGTGTAGTGTAGTTGTGTAGTGTTTTAATTTGCATTTCTCTGATGACATATGATGCAGAGCATCTTTTCAAATGCTTATTTGAGTTCTTTGGTGAGATGTCTGGTAAGGTCTTTGGCCCATTTTTAAATCTGGTTGTTTTCTTATTATTGAGTTTTAAGAGTTCTTTATGTATTTTGAATAACAGTCCTTTATCTGAAATACATTTTGCAAAGACTTTCTCTGACTATTTGGCTTGTCTTTTCATTCTCTTGCCAGTGTCTTTTGCAGAGCAGAAATTTTTAATTTTAGTGAAGTCCAGCTTACTAATTTTTTCTTTCTTGGATCATCCCTTTGATCTTGCAACTAAAAAGTCACCACCAAACCCAAGGTCATCTAAGTTTTTTCCTATGTTATTTTCTAGGAGTTTTATAGTTTTGTGTTTTACATTTAGGTCTGTGATCCATTTTTAATTAATTTTGGGAAGGATATAAAGTTGGTGTCTAGATTCATGTGCATGTCCAGTTGTTCTAGCACCATTTTTTGAAAAGACTGTCTTTTCTCCAATGTATTGCTTTTGTTCCTTTGTCAAAAATCAGTTGGCTATATTTATTTTATGATTATTTACTACTATTATTATTATTTTTAAAAATATTTTATTTATTTTTTTGACAGAGAGAGAGAGAGCACGCACACAAGCGGGGGAGTGACAGGCAGAGGGAGATGCAGGCTCCCCACTGAGCAGGGAGCCCAATGCGGGGCTTGATCTCAGGACCCTGGGATCATGACCTGAGCCTAAGACAGTTGCTTAACTGACTGAGCCATCCAGGTGCCCCTTGTTTATAATTATTATTATCAGTTGACTGTAGTTCTGGGCTTTGTATTCTGTGTGATTGATGTATTTGTCTATACTTTTGTAAGCTACTTGATTACTGTAGCTTTATAGTAAATCTTGAAGTCAAGTAGTGTCAGTCCTCTGACTGTGTCCTCTTTCTCTCTTTTTTTTTCTTTAAGAGAGGGAGAGTGAGAGAGTGAGTGGTGGGGGATGGTAGGGAAAGGGGCAGTGGGAAAGGGAGAGAGAGAATCTTTTTTTTTTTTTTTTAAAGATTTTATTTATTTATTTGACAGAGAGAGATCACAAGTAGGCAGAGGGGCAGGCAGAGAGACAGAGAGAGAGGAGGAAGCAGGCTCCCTGCTGAGCAGAGAGCCCGATGTGGGACTCGATCCCAGGACCCTGAGATCATGACCTGAGCCGAAGGCAGCGGCTTAACCCACTGAGCCACCCAGGCGCCCGAGAGAGAGAATCTTAAGCAGACTCCATACCCAGCATGGAGCCCAGTGCGGGGCTCCATCTCACCACCCTGAGATCATGGCCCGAGCCAAAATCAAGAGTCGGACGCTCAACTGACTGAGCTACCCAGCATCCCTGTGTCCTTCTCTTTCAATATTGAGTTGGCTATTCTGGGTCTCTTCCCTCTCCATATGAGCTTCAAAATTAGTTTGTCAATATCCACAACATAATTTCCTAGGGCTTGGGTTGGGATGGATTGATCTGTAGATCAGGTTGGGAAGAACTGGCATCTTGACAACACTGAGTTTTTCTACTTATGAACATTGACTCTATCTTTCCATTTATTTAGTTCTTTGATTTCATTCATCAGGGTTTTGTAGTTTTCCTCATGTATATAATTTTGTATGTTGCAAATTGACCTTAGAAATTATTATACGAAGTTCAACCAGTTTATTCTACTCATACAGTAAGTCCTGGTTCATATAAGCTGTAGGAACCAGGATCCAGACAGCCATACTAAGGATTTCTTGGCTTTTCTTATTCAAAAGAGCACTTCTTCCTGGACTTAAATGTTTTAATGGAGACATAATAACACAGTTGCCAGATTCCAGCCTTACTCTCCATTGACATAGTATAACGTGGCAGTATTACATGGTTTTGTGTGTGACCTTGAGCTAGTTAGTTCCCCTCTTTGTGCCTCAGTTTTCTATATATAAAATGAGGGACTAATACCCTCCTTCATAAGGTTGCTATAGAAATTAAATAAGTAAATACATGCAAGTGTTTATAGCATAGCACTAGCATATGCTATGTACTCAAAAAATGATAGAAATGAGAGCTAGTAGTAGTTAGCTATTTTGAATTTTCTTTCAGAATTTTAAACTGTGTCAGAAAAAACAAACAGCTATCAATTTTAACAAATTTCACACTTAATTCAATCTGATATAAATCTAGTTGTATTCATGGTAAGCCTGAAGTAGTAATGTAAAAGGATTTTGTTTGGTTGGTTTGTTTTTTAAATTGTGAAGGGAGCTCAAAGGAGCAACAGAATGAAGCATACTTAAATGGTGAAACAATATTCCCTTCCATCTACTCCCCACTCCTCTGCAATCATCAGCATTCATTTCCTTGAGCAAAGGATGATAAAAGTGAAAAGGTTTTGAGTTAAAAGAACCTGAACTTTTGAGTTTGAAAAACCCAAGGCCTAAAAGATTCAAGATACGGAGTTCATGCCATCAACAGTGGATTTGGAAGAATAGATGAAGGGTGAGTCTGCTTACTCCACTCCCGACTAATAAAATGTTTATGGGCCCAGCAGGATGTGGGCACAAGGAAAGAGCATTCATGAATGTAAACATGAAATGTGTAGGCAACAGGCCTGAGAGAGACCCCACCTTATTGAAAAGGCCAGCAGACCCAGAAAGGCCCTATTCTCAGGTCCAGTCAGGCATCCAATACCTAGCAGGGCCCAGATAGGAATGAACACATGGCAGCTTGAATAGATGCGGCCCAGAGGCCTCAATGTCATGTCCATCTCTGGAACTTAGGTACAGCCCAGGAAAGGCAGGAGGGGGACATTCTGGATTCACTGAGATTAAGTTGCTATTGGGTGGAATGGAGGCTCAAAATAGGAATTAAGTCTAGTGATATGAAATTAATTTTTTATGCTCCCGAGTTAGGGTCTTAAATCTGTAAGGATCTAAATATGTTCTCAATGTCTTACTGTAATGTTTTAAAATGTAATATCTTTCTTATATCTGAAAAACTGTAGCCTGCCTCCCAACCATCATGCCTAGAAAAAAGGTGTCATTGTCCATGATGCTAATTACACATTACATAGAAAGTAAATGCTTTAACCAGGGTAGAATTAAAATACATACTTTATTTGGAAGGACTCCTAAATTTGTAAAAAAAAAAAAACTACATTTTAGAATACTTGGTAGCTAAAATGATTTCCATGTATAGATGCTAAGTGGTCTAGACTTGCTTTATGAAGATGGGCTCCCTCAAACACCACCATCTTAGATAATTCAGCATTCAATGCAACAGCGAAAACATAGCACGTTAAATCTGGCTGGAATGTAGATAGAGACTGACATGTTAGATTTAGTACAACTGTAGAATTAATACTCAAAACCCCCATGCTGCACAGTTTTCCCATATGCTACATAAAAATGCTATATAGTTTCTCACTCACAAGCTGCTATGCTAGGGTGCTAGCTGATTTTATGCCTTCAACTTGCTTAATGTTTTCATTTATATACAATAGAGTTTTACATCACATCGGTCAGTCTATTGCAAAATAATTTATGACAAAATCATAATTTATACAAAGTATTGATTTAGTATTAATTTCCAAGCTAAAATTCAATGAATTATAAATCTGTAAATAAGTCAGTGAAGCAAAAGACATAAATGACCAAAAAAATAGTCATCGTGTTGTGTATTTGCTTTTTAGATAGCTACATGGGGAAAATATATGGCAGAAGACTTCATAAAATTTAAAATTAGTAACATAAAAATAACACAATGCACAAAGAATTAGACTATCTCAACAAAATTGTGAAGAAAAATCACCCAAGAATCTGGTTCATAATTCTGACATACTGGCATCACAGTTCAGTTGAATGATACCCTGTAAAGGAAAGCATCTTCACACCCTAGTTCTTCCAAAAAATTTTGGAGCTAGATCGATAACACAATCTATTTAATTCTCAGAATATCATGTTTCTGTTTGTGTGCATATGTTTGAATATCTTTACTATTTAAAAGACCACATGGAAGACATTACCTTGGCAATGTAATATTCCAAACTCCCAGTGGATGTTTGAATCTCCTCTACTATGTGCTTTATAAGCAATCACCCTGCCTAGGTTTGATCACCTGTAGTGATGGGAACTCCTTGTCTTGGATACATAAAGGTCTATTTGTATTAGTTTTGGCTGGTTACTTAGAGATTAAGGCAATGCCAGTTCAGTTTCCATTTTGGTCAAAGAAAATCTTTTTTCTAAGACCATATTTAGCAGATCCTTTGCAACCCAATCTTAGGGGTGTCAAGTGGGCACAATAGAGGTCAGATAAGAGAGTCATTATGTTAATGAAGATATCATTATTGCTTGGGAAAAAAGTTAACTCCTTCATTTTGACACATTTTATTGATAGTTGTTGTTTTCATTAGGTACTATTGTTTAGTGAAAAAAAAATGTCAGGGTTTTCATTTGGAAAATTATGGCATGAGAATGTACATTCCTGTCAAGAGTCTTAAGATCCACTGTGCTTGGACTGATTAGGTTTCGTTCATATACCCACCATTGGCCAGGAAAATGGGATGCATTAGGCCTGGTCGTGCTTTAACTCCAGGTCCAGGGGTAGTATCTTATCAGATCATGTTGACTGTGATGGGGTGAGCAGTGAATCACAAAGGAAAATTAGGGCTGTGACCGGTCTCCTCTAAATATTGTGTGGGTTGTATACTGCACAACTTCAAGGGTTACAATTCACATAGTCTGTGATGTGATTGCAGCGTACAACCACCGAAATTTTTCAATGTACAACCTGTGCAGCTGTATGCAGTAACCCTAAGTTGTGACATGGAAAAGAAATAATAAATGCTGGAAAAGCAAGTTACAAATATCCTCTATTCTGATTACTACTTTTTTTTAAAATAGATTTTATTTCTTTATTTGACAGACAGAGATCACAAGTAGGCAGAGAGGCAGGCAAAGAGAGAGGAGGAAACAGGCTCCCCGCGGAGCAGAGAGCCCAATGTGGGGCTAGATCCCAGGACCCTGAGACCATGACCTGAGCAGAAGGCAGAGGCTTTAACCCATTGAGCTACCCAGGTGCCCCTGATTAACTACTTTTGCTTATCTGTATGCTCCCTAAAGTTTAAGAGAGTACTTATGATACCATTTTCTTCCTTTCTTTCTTTTTTTTTAATTAAGATCCCAATTTTGGGGTACCTGGGTGGCTCAGTGGGTTAAGCCTCTGCCTTCAGCTCAGGTCATGATCTCGGAGTCCTGGGATGGAGCCCTGCATAGGGCTGTCTGCTCAGTGGGGAGCCAGCTTCCACCTCTCGGCCTGCCTCTCTGCCTACTTATGATCTCTCTCTATCAAAAAAAAAAAATCCAAATTTTAACTATTTCCAGGTCTGTTTATATATCTTGCCTCTGAAACAGTAGTTTTTAAAAGTCTTATTTATTTTTTAATTCAAGTTAGTTAACATATAGTGTAGTATGGTTTCAGGAGTAGATTTTAGTGATTCATCATTTACATACAGTACCCAGTGCTTATTCCAACAAGTGCCTTCCTTAACCCATATCAGCCATTTAGCCTATGCCCCCATCCACCTCCCCTCTAGCAACCCTTAGTTTTTTCTCTACATTTAAGAGTCTCTTATTGTTTGCCTCCCTCTCTGTTTTTATTTTATTTTTCCTTCCCTTTCCCTATTTTCATGTGTTTTTTTTTTCTTAAATTCCACATGTGAGTGAAATCTTATGATATTTGTCTTTCTCTGACTGACTTATTTCTTGCAAATGGAAAGATTTCATTCCTTTTGATTACTGATTAATATATATATACACACACACACCCCACATCTCTATATATCTATTATCTATATCTATATCTGTCTATATATCTCTACACCACATCTTGTTTCTCCATTCATAAGTTGAGGGATATTTGGTCTTTTTCCATAATTTGGCTATTTTTGGTAATGATGCTATAAACATTGCGGTACATGTGCCTCTTTGAATAAGTATTTTTGTATCTTTTGGATAAATACTGAATAGTGCAGTTGCTGGGTTGTAGAGTAGTTCTACTTTTAGCTTTCTGAGGAACCTCCCGTACTGAAACAGTAGTTTTCAATTCTTTGTTTTCCTACTACAATATGCATGAAGAATGACTTTCATATAAGTTTACACTGAGGTTACATACATCCTGAGTGTGCTCTCAAACTCTGCCCTTTTGTTTTTCATTCCAGAAAACAGGTGTGATCTCATGAGCTCTTCTCATAGGAGAAGAGAGAGCCGTGGGCCTGGTGGGCCATGTGGTGTTTGTGAAGTGTGAGTCCTGCCCTTCCCCACAGCAAGTCAAGTAGTGTGGGAGATCCTTAGAGGATCTCCAGTAAACTATGTTTTGAGGGAGGTGCCTGCAAGAAGGAGTGCCTGGCATTTTGGTATCACAGATGTCCACACATCTGTTTAGGTGGCACACTGATCTGTCACCTGTGCCTGACTGAGCGAGGGAAGAGTAAATACGAGAGAAATGGAGACAAGGACGGGGCTTGGTGTAGCGGCCTGTATTTCCTGTATCAGAATAAGAATGTGAGCATTTTTCCAGAGTCGGGAGCTATAGAAGACAGCTGCCTGTCCCACAGAGCTATTCACTGGCTGAAGGTACCCCAACAGCAAGAGTCTAAAGGAGACAGGGACAGAGGTGGCAAAAGTGAGGCTGGAACCAGACCTCTCAAGACTGAGAACTGAGTTGTGGTGAGGCCCCATCAAACTCTGCATAGAAACCATGTAGTAGCCTTAGAAGAGGTGGGCAGTTGGACACCTGACTCACAGAAAATACTTTGGTGGTCATGGTGGTGAGCTACCCAAATCTCCATTCAAGAAGGAACTTGCTTTTCAACCCCAGGGAGTGCAATTAACTGAGAGCTTCCAGCTATGCTATCTCTGAGATTAGATGCAGAATTTGAGCTGGGGCCTGTGCTTTTTCTGGGTGGCCCCTACTTAGTGGCAAAGCACAGCAGACGTATAAAGCCTGGCCACTTCTGCCTGGTGCAAGACTCCCCTACTATGCAATCTTTGCTCCAGAGCTACTTATTGGTTGATTGAGACTTTGTCAGACCTGCATCCCAGTCTGAGGTTTTCCCTTTCTATTCCCCCATTCTATCCTTTATCTTTGGTAGACATTATTCCTTAGTAAGCATCTTGTACTCCTAACTCTGTTGTAGCCTCTACTTCTTGGACCACTTGTACTAACACAGTATCCTTGACCAGTTAGGATTTACCAAAGAAATAATGGAGAGAGAGATGTTGGCCTTTTTCATCCTTCCTCCAATGCCAGTAGTTGGGGAGTAGGACCAGAAAGGTGAGGAGAGAGAAGGAAAGCAGATGATGCTTCCTTCCCACTCCATATCCTTTTAGCTTTGGGTCAAGCTTGCCCTGGGAAAGAAGGGGGATAAGGAAGAAACTAAGTTAAAATTAGGGCTGCCAGATTTGCTAATAAAAATATAGGATATCTAGTTAAATTTGAATTTCAGATAAATGTTGAATACTCTTTTAGTGTAAGTAAGTCTCAAATATTGCCTGTTTATTATTATTTTTAAAGATCTTATATATTGGGCACCTGGGTGGCTCAGTGGGTAAAGCCTATGCCTTCGGCTCAGGTCATGATCTCAGGGTCCTGGGATCGAGTCCTGCATCAGGCTCTCTGCTCCACAGGGAGCCTGCTTCCTCCTCTTTTTCTCTCTCTGCCTGCCTCTCTGCCTACTTGTGATCTCTGTCTGTCAAATAAATAAATATTTTTTTTAAAAAAAATCTTATTTATTTACTTGACAGAGAGAGTGAGAGCACAGAGGGAGAGGGAGAGGCAGACTCCCTGCTAACCAAGGAGCCTGACGTGGGGCTCAGTCCCAGGGCTTTGGGATCATGATCTGAGCCAAAGGCAGCTGCTTAACCAACTGAACCACCCAGGTGCCCCAAATATTGCATGTTTCTAAATAAAACCCTTAAGGTTGAAGTTTTTACCAGACCTAGTTGTTTATTTGTAATAAGGGCTAGACTTTTAATACTCAATAGGGATCAGAAAGTTGTCAGAATTTGTCCAAGATCTTAAAGGGAAGAAAGAGATTCAACATTCCACAGCTGGGCCCATGAGAAAAAAAGAAAAAAGCTTCAGATTTCTACCCCCTGAGGTGAAATTGTTCAGTAAACTGATTATATAAAAAAGCATATAGAGTAAATCTTTCAAATGCTTCTATAGTTTAATTGCGATTAGTAACAATTACTAGATGCTAGATTGTGACAACAGCTTGGTGTCTTCTAGTGAACCCTGCTCTCAAAGACACTTCAGGGGACAGCATTTGTATAAGTTGAAGGGTATAAAAAAAACCTTACACTCTCAAAAACTCTTAGAGCTGTCCAAAAAAAGGTGAAAGAAAAGAGCTTTGTCCTTTTGCCCTGCATGTGCAGAAAAGTCTGAATCTTTAACCTCAAGTAGCAAGTTCATCCCATTGGGATCTAGCCAGGATCGCATGCTGCAGAAGAAGAGGTAGCTACTGCACCCTCTTCTCTCAGCTCTCTGTCAAGGTCAGCAGCTAGAGTGGAGAGGGTGGAACTTAAAATTGCTTATGAAATAGAATTGTTCTCAGGAGGAGCAGAGGGGCAAGTTCTGAAGGAAAAAAAAAAAGAGACAATTTCCAGAGGGCAAGAGAAGAAAATATAGTGAGGAAATAAAGCTCAGACACACATAATGTGCTATGTATGTATTGGGATCAGGGCAGGCAATTACAGGCTTAAGCTTGTGAATGAATTAATTAATTGAACAAGCAGATATTTCTTGGTTCTTGAATTTTAATTACACCTTTAAAGAATATTCCCATAACATTTATGTAAAAAACATATCTGACTGGGAAGAAATATACCACAATACTATTTCACACTTGAAAGACTTTGAATGATTTTTGGTATATTCTCTTTCTATGAACTGTGTATATATCATTTTTATGATTCTTAAACAGACCCATTTGTGCTAGCATTTTAATACCATAAATAAATGCCCATAAAACAGTTTTTTTAACTTCTTTTGACTCTTTGCAGTTTTCATTGTTTATAGCAATGTAATGATTAAGAATATTTTATCATCTGAAATTGACTTGCAAATGATTACCTATTTGCATGCATCAAATAATTGTATAAATGGAATGAATAATGGGGAACTCTGATACACTACCATAGCTTTATTAGAAAGGGTAGTTTTTTTTATATTAATAATTTCAGGGCACCTGGGTGGCACAGTTGTTTGGGTGTCTGCCTTCAGCTCGGGTCAGGATCTTGGAGTCCTGGGATCAAGTCCCATATCGGGCTCCTTGGTCTATAGGGAGCCTGTTTCTCCCTCTCCCTCTGCCGCCCCCCCTGCTTATGCTCTCTCTCTCTTTCTCAAATAAATAAATAAATAAAATCTTTAGAAAAGAAAGAATTAATTAATTAATAATTTCACATCTGGGTTAAAAGACCAACCTAAATAATTTATGTATGTTCCTATGTTAATACAGTGTAGTATACTTTAAGTGAAGGAAGCAATGGATTGATAAGAACCATCAAATTTTTAATTGTTTTTATGTCAGGCATTTATAGAGAGATATTCTATAAAGGCCACAAAGAACTGGATTCCATAAAATCCAGGTAATATATTGATCTCACATCTGTAAATCAACAATTTGATCATTAAATGGATGCATCCATAATAAATTTAAATTTAAAATTATGCAGATTTTATATTATTTTTCAATAGAACAATAAAATACCAGCATAGAAATCATCAACTGAGTCTCATGCCTCTAGACAGAACCATAATTAAGTCATCTTAGGTAACTGTCCATCCCGGAGAGAGTCTGTAACATGCTCAGTATTCTATTCTTATAAAGATCTTTCAACAGAAGTTTCTTTATTATGTTTAATTCAAGTATTTGCATTTCAGTTTAATCCCACATCACGTGACTTTATATTACATGTAGGAATTCATCCCATTATAGAAATTTATGCAGTAAATGTCCTTATTCCATCATTTTATTTTACACAGTGTCACTCTGATGGAAAATATTGTGTCATTTTATATTTATCATTAATATTATTTGCATATATTAACTATATTTTCTTCTCTTTTGTCATAGAGTAATGATTTGCTAGTACATTGCCAATTTTTTAAAAGATTTTATTTATTTATTTGACAGACAGAGATTACAATCAGGCAGAGAGGCAGGCAGAGAGAGAGAGAGAGAGGAGAAGCAGGCTCCCCGCCGAGCAGAGAGCCCGATGCGGGGCCTGATCCCAGGACCCTGGGATCATGACTTGAGCCGAAGGCAGAAGCCCTAACCCACTAAGCCACCAGGTACGTCTCTCATTGCATATTCTTGCCTCCTCACTACTTGTGATTTCTATCTGTCAGGTAAATAAATAAAATCTTTAAAAAAAAATATGCAATGAGAAAAAGTCTCTTCAACAAATGGGGATGGGAGAACCAGACGGCTACATGCAAGAGAATGAACCTGGACCACCTTCTTACACCATACACAAAAATAAACTCAAAGTGGATTAAACACCTAAATGTGAGACCTGAAACCATTAAAATCATAGAAGAAAGCACAGGCAGTAATTTCTCTGACATTGGCCATAGCAACATTTTTTTAGATCTATCTCCTAAGGCAAGAGAAACAAAAGCAAAAATAAACTGTTGGGCTATACCAAAATAAAAAGTTTCTGCACAGCAAAGGAAACAATCAACAAAATAAAAAGACAACCTATTGGATGGAGAAGATGTTTGCAAATGACATAAATAATAAAGGGTTATAATCCAAAATACTTACGGGACTCAACACGGAAAAAATAATCCAATTAAAATGGGCAGAAGAGATGAACAGACATTTCTCCAAAAAAGACCAACAGATGGCCAAACGGGTGAAAAGAAGGTCAGCATCACTCATCATCAGGGGAATGCGAATCAAAACCATAATGAGATATCATAGCACACCTGTCAGAACAGCTAAAATAAAAAGTACAAGAAAGGAGTGTTGGTGAGGTTGTGGAGAAAAAGGAACCCTCATGAACTATTGGAGAGAATACAAACTAGTGCAGCCACACTGGAAGACAGTGTGGAGGTTCCTCAAAAAATTAAAAATTTTACCATATGACCCAGTAATTCCTCTACTGGATATTTACCCAAAGAATAAAAAGCATTATTCAAAAAGATATATGCATCCACATGTTTATTACAGCCTTATTACAATGGCCAAGTTATGGAAGCAGCCTAAATGTCTCTCAATAGATTAATCAATAAAGAAGAGGTGAGATAGGGGCGCCTGGGTGGCTCAGTGGGTTAAAGCCTCTGCCTTCGGCTCAGGTCATGATCCCAGGGTTCTGGGATCGAGCCCCGCGTCGGGCTCTCTGCTCCGCAGGGAACCTGCTTTCTCCCCTCTCTCTCTCTGCCTGCCTCTCTGCCTACTTGTGATTTCTCTCTGTCAAATAAATAAAAAATCTTTAAAAAAAAAAAAAAGAAGAGGTGAGATAGATAGGTAGATAGATCGATATAGTGGAATATTACTCAGCCATAAAAGAGAATGAAACCTTGCCATTTGCAACAACACAGATGCATCTAGAGGGTATGGTGCTAAATGAAATAAGTCAGATAAAGACGAATACCATATGATTTCACTCATATATGGAATTGAAGAAACAAAGCAAACAAATGAAAAAAAGAGACAGACCAAAAAACAGACTCCTAATGGTTTGGTAGAGAAAAATGTTAGAGAAACATCATTTTCTTGGAGAACAAACTGATGGTTACCAGAGGGGAAGTGGTTGAGTGAAATAAGTGAAGGGGATTAAGAGTACACTTACTGTGATGAGCACTGAGTAATGTTTATAATTGTTGAATTACTACATTGTACACTCAAAACTAATGTAACATTGTATGTTAATTATCCTGGAATTAAAATAGTCAGTCATGAAGATAAAAAGTATAACCTGGGGAATATAGTTTATAATATTGTAATAACATTGTATGGTGACAGGTGAGCATAGTTCAATGTATAGAATTGTCTGATCACTATGTTGTACACGTGAAACCAATATAACATTGTATGTAATCTGTACTTTAATAAAAAATAATACAGGTAGGCAGTAAGGACTCACTAAATTGACAGAAGGCTGGAAGGCTTTGAAAAAAGGCTGAATACAGGGGAGACATGGAGGTATATAATTTTAGCACCATACTACTGCTGCTGAGAGCAACCTGATTCCCAGATTCCCCTCATCTTTGGTTCAATCACTCAAGATGCAAAATTCTGGCAAGGAGCATTTTGTTGCTTGAGGCCCTGTGTCTGCTGCTGAGTTGCACCAAATGGCAGCTGGAGGAAAGGTCTGGTCCTGTTTCCATAAAGAGCCTCAGCAGTGGGATATAGGTCCCAGAAATAGTCCACACATTAATAAAACACACAACAAGGAATTTCATCCATAGGAAGATTGAGCTACTGATAGGAAGCCGGAAGGCAAGGATGCTGGACAGCCATAAAAAAACAGCAAATATGCACTACTGAATCAAGGCAAATTAAGAGAGGCTATTTTTCCATTTAACTTAGATCTTTCCTATTTTGGTGGATCCATTTTGTCATAAAACATTGCCGTTTTCTTTCACAATACCTTTACTTTAAGTGGCACACATTTATCATTTCTTCTAAATTCTGTTGCAAGCAGATTCATGGGCAGCTTATAGTACTCATATGCTCTATCCTACTTTTTGGCAATAGCATCATGAAAAATAATGGCAACATTGCATAAAAGCTACAATTAAAGTTCTGTCTTTAGATCTTCAAAATACTTCTTAAGAATAGTAGCAGCATTTTGTGTGTGTATAAAAAAATCTCTTAGCAACTGAAAAGCTATTAGCATTCTTTCAAAAGCCAGTATCAGTCTTAGAATCTTGTATTTTTTCCAGCTTAACTGAGATGTAATTAACCTATAACATGTGTAAGTTTAAGGTGTACAGACTGTTAATTTGATATACTTACATATTATGAAATGAATATGACTTAGGGTAGTTAACTCTTCCATCACCTCACATAATTACCATTTCTTTTTTGTGATTAGAATATTGAAGATCTACTCTCGGCAACTTTTAAGTATATACAGCAGTATCATTAACTATCATCACCATGCTGTACATTAGATCCCCAGGACATTTTATAACTGAAAGTTTGTACTTTTTATCAACATCTTCCCATTTCTTTTCCCCCACCTCCTATGCCTCTGGCAACCACTATTTTGGGTAGGACTTCCAATACTATGTTAAATACAAATGGTGAGAGTGGGCACATTTCTGCTGTTTCTGATCTTGGAGGAAAAGCTTTCAGTGATTCACTGCTGAGTATGATGTTATCTGTGAGCTTGTCTTATATGGCCTTTATTATGTTGAGATCCATTCCTTTTATACCCAATTTATTGAGAAATTTTATCATAAAAGGATATTGGATTTTGCCAGTTGCTTTTTGTAAAGCTAGGGATGTGATCATATAATTTTTCTTTCGTTCTACTAATGAAATCATACTTACTGATTCGCTTATGTTGAACCATCCTGACAACCCTGGGATAAAGCCTCTTGATCATGGTGTATAATCCTTTTAATATTCCGTTGAATTCTCATATTTGCCCATATTTTGTTGAGAATTTTTCATCTATATTCATTAGGGATATTTGCCTATAATTTCTTTTTTGCGTGTGTGGTATCCTTATCTGACTTTTGTAGAAGGGTGGTGCTGGTCTTGTAAAATGAGTTTGGGAGTCTTTCCACCTCTTCAGTTTTTGGAAGAGTTTTGAGGATTGGCTCTAATTTTTCTTTAATGTTTGGTAGAATTTATCAGGGAGACCATCTGGTCCTGGGCTTTTCTTATTGGGATATTTTTGATTACTGCTTCAGTCATCTTACTCTTTATGAGTCTGTTCAGATTTTTTAGTTATGATCAGTCTTGGTAGGTTTTACATTTTGAAGAATTTATCCATTTCTTTTTGGTTATCCAGTTTATTGATGCACAAATATTTGCAGTAGTCTCTTACCCACTGGTTTTCTGTGGTATTAGTTATATCTCCTCTTACGTTTCTGATTTTATTTATTTGAGTCTTCTTTTTTTAGTCTAGTAAAAGTTTTTCAATTTTGTTTATATTTTCAAAAAGTACCTCTTCAGTTTGTTGATCTTTTAAATTGTTTTTCTCGTCTCTATTTAATTAATTTCTGCTATGATCTTTGTCATTTCTTTCTTTTTTTTTTTTCTGCTAACTTTGAGCTTAGTTTGTTTTTGTAGTTCCTTAAGGCGTTGTTTATTTGAGATCTGTTTTTTTTATTGCTATACATTTTTCTTTTATTACTGCTTTTGCTGCATATGTTTTGGGGTATGTTTTTGTTTCCATTTTCATTTGTTTTAAGATAATTTTTAGTTTTCTTTTTTCTTTTTGACTCATTGGTTATTCAGGAGTGTTTTGTTTAATTTTCATATATTTGTAAATTTTCCAATGTTTCTCTTGTTATTGATTTCTAGTTTCATACCATGGTGGTCAAAAAAGACACTTAGTATGATTTTAATCTTAAATTTGCTAAGACTTGTTTTGTATTGTAACACATAATCAATCCTAGAGAATGTTCTCCCCCCCCCCCGGAGAATATTCTGTGTGCACTTGACTGGGTGGGGTACTGGGTGGGTCAGTTGGTTAAGCGGCTGTCTTCAGCTCTGGTCATGATTCCAGGGTCCTGGGACTGAGCCCTATGTTGGTTCCCTGCTCAGCAGAGAGCCTGCTTCTCTCTCTCCCTCTGCCTGCCACCCTGCTTACTTGTGCTCTCTCTCTATCTCTCTGTCAAATAAATAAATAAAATTTTAAACAAACAAAACACAGCTATTTTGAGGGACACCTGGGTGGCTCAGTGGGTTAGGGGCTGCCTTCGGCTCAGGTCATGATCCCAGCATCCTGGGATGGAGTCTGATATCGGGCTCCTTGCTCGGCGGGGAGCCTGCTTCTCCCTCTGCCTCTGCCTGCCATTCTGCCTGCCTGGGCTCGCTCTCTCTCTCTCTCTCTGACAAATAAATAAATAAAATCTTAAAAAAAAAAACCCACACAGCTATTTTGAATTCCTTATTGGCTAAATCACAAATACCCATGTAGTTGGGACAGTTACTGTAAGATTATTGTGTTCTTTGCTGGTCTCATGTTTCCCTGATTCTTCATGTTCTCTCAAGTTTTATATTGCTATTTTCACACTGGAAGTAGCAGCTACCTCCTCCAGTTTTTTACTAACTGCCATCTCCAATTGCCCAAACTTACATATTTTAGTCACTAAATTTGGGGGTGCAATGTTACACAGCAATAGGGAACAGGAACATTTGTATATGTAGAGTCTTCTCTCTTGTAGTGGCTAGATAGTATGCTGTTTTGAAAAATATACCACAGTTTATGGGGCGCCTGGGTCGCTCAGTGGGTTAAAGCCTCTGCCTTTGGCTCAGGTCATGATCTTAGGGTCCTGGGATTGAGCCCTGCGTCAGGCTCTCTGCTCAGCTGGACTCTGCTTCCTCCTCTCTCCCCCTGCCTGCCTCTCTGCCTATTTGGGCTCTCTGTCTGTTAAATAAATAAACAAATTCTTTAAAAATATACATATATACCACAGTTTATTTAAAGATTTCCAATGTTTCATTAATACAAATAATACTTCAGTGAATATCTGTATACATATGTATGTTATGTATATAGTGAAAGTATCTTTAAAGGACAAATTCCTAAAAGTAGGTGTTGGTTCAAGGATTTATGCATGTGTAATTTTCTTAGATATTTCACAATGGCCCAATAGAGTCACATCAGTTTTCATAATCTTCAGAAATTTATGAGAATGCCTATTATCTCATATCACCAATATAGTGTGAAATCAACTTGTTTGCTTTTTTTTTTTTTTAAACCAATCTTCTAGGTAAAAAGTGGTATCTCAAATGTAGTTTATTTATTTATTTATTTATTTATTTGAGAGAATGAAAGAGAGCATGAGCACAGGGAGGGGCAGAAATAGAGAGAGAGAGAAAGAGAATCTTAGTAAGGCAGAGTCCACCCTAAGCACAGAGTCCGATGTGGGGGCTCAATCTCAGGACCCTAAGAGCATGACCTCAACTGAAATCAAAAGTCAAATGTTGGGGTGCCTGGGTGGCTCAGTCAGTTAAGCAACTGCCTTCAGCTCAGGTCATGATTCCAGGGATCTGGGATCAAGTCCCACATCGGACTCTGTGTTTGGTAGGGAGTCTGCTTCTCCCTCTACCCTTTCTCCTGCTTGTGCATGCTCTCTCTTTCCCTCACATGCTCACAAATAAATAAATAAAATCTTAAAAAAAAAAAGTCAGATGCTTAATCGACTTAAACCATCCAGGTGCCTCTCAATTGTAGTTTAAATGGGGATTTCTTTTATTATGAGAGAATTTGAACATCTTTTCAAATTCTTGAACCATTTATAATTCTTTTCCAATGAATTGTCTGTTCATGTTTTTTTCTGCTAGATTGCTGGTCTTTCTTTTTATTCAATTGTTAGGGCTCTTTAAAGAAATTATGTCTTTGTGATGTGTTGTAAATTATTCCCAATTTTTCATTTTTTTCCTTGTAATAGTTTTTAGTTATGCAGGTTTAAAAAAAATCGTTGGAAGGACATTTACGAGACCTACCCTCATAACAAAATTTTAAGTGCACAATACAGTATTGTTGTATATAAGCACAGTATTTAAAATTTTTTTATATAGTTGAATTTATCAATTTTACTTTTGGTATTTTCTGGGGTTTGTGTCATACTTAGGCATTCCCTATTTCAATAAGACTTAAAACACTTTTCTCTTCTACCTTTAAAAAATGTATCTATTTTTTTTTAAGATTTTATTTATTTATTTGAGAGAGACAGAGAGAATGCACACAAGCAGGGTGGAGGGCAGAGGGAGAGGCAGGCTCCCTACTGAGCAGGGAGCCTGAAGCAGGACTCAATCCCAGGACCCTGAGATCATGACCCAAGCTGAAGGAAGACGCTTAATGACTGAGCCACCCAGGTGTCCCCAAAATGTATCTTTTTATGTCCAGAATTTATTTTGCAGTAGGGAGTGATGTAGGAATCAAACTTCATTTTTTCTATATGACCTACCATTTTTTCTTCTATCATGTACTAAATATACATATTCTTTTGCAAAGCATCATTAATAACCACATTTATCGGGGTACCTGGGTGGCTCAGTGGGCTAAAGCCTCTGCCTTCGGCTCAGGTCATGATCCCAAGATCCTGGGATCAAGCCCCACATCTGGCTCTCTGCTCAGCGGGGAGCCTGCTTCCTCCCTTTCTCTCTGCCTGCTTCTCTGCCTACTTGCGATCTCTGTCAAATAAATAAATAAACTCTTAAAAAATAAAAAAATAACCACATTTATCCTAGAGAAAGAACTTGCATGCCCACATGGTAGCATAATACTGTAAACATTTTAGCAAAAATGGTGCACAGTATTTTACATGACTTACCTCATTTAGTCTTTAAAGAATCCCTATCCCTATGAGGTATTCTCATTTTGGGCTGTGGACCCTGATTTTGAGGGGGGTTTAAGTAATTTTCTTAAAGGGATAAGGCCTAGGATGTGGCAGAGTCAGGATTCAAAACCACTTCTGTCATGCCTCAAATTCTGCTCTTTATTATATATAAGTGGGGATGTCTGGCTTTAAACCACTGTGCCATTCAGCTTACCTCTTCATAAGTTAATATTCATAAATTAATAAAAGTCCCCTTTTAACTAAAAAAAATTGTGAGACTATTTTATGGCCCCGGAGAACTCCTGCTTCAGAGAAAAGGCTTGTTGGGAAGTCAGTTGCCATGTGCTGCAATGATGCTGATGGTAGTAGCAGCATATTTGTGGGTCACCTGTTATCTCTCCACTGTGTGTATTATATCCGTGGTACAGTCAAGGTAGCTGAGAAATTAGTTTGGTTACCAAAATATCTAAGGATGTTCAGTTCAAATCCATTCTGATCACCTATAGATCAGAGGTTCCAACAACCTCCTCCTTGGGTTTGATTAACTTGCTAAAGCAGCTCACAAAACTCAGAAACATCTCATTTACTAGATTATCAGTTTATTACAAAAGAAGGTAACTCAGGAACAGTCAGATGGAAGAGATGCATAGGGCAAGGTATGGGGAGATCGGCACAGAGTTTCCATGCTCCCCGAGTAAACCACTCTCCCTGAATCTCCTAGTGTTCACCAACCCAGAAACTTTCTGAACCCATGTTTTTGGTTTTTTAATGGAGGCCTCATTGTAACAGCATGATTAAATCATTGGCCATTGGTGATGGAACTCAATCTCCAACTCCTTTCTTCTCCTTGGAGGCCAGGGAGGTGGAAATGAAAAGTTCCAACCCTCAGTCACAAGGTTGGTTCCCCATGCACCAGCCCCCCACCCCCCCACAACCCCACCCCCACCCCCATCCTCCCCAAACCCATCTCCATTCTTAGGTGCTTTGCAAAGGTCACCTCATTAACATGAACTCAGGTGTGGTTGAAAGGGGCTTATTAGAATATCAAAACACCTTTGTCACTCCTATCACTTAGGAAATTCCAAGGGTTTTAGGGGACCTGTGTCAGGGATGGGGATGAAAATAAAATATGCATTTCTCATTATAAATCACAATGTCACATAATAGTATTAAAGAGTTTCATTCCTGGATAACTGAACAAATTGTAGCCTTAGGTTTGCACATTTCTACTATTACTTTTAGTTCTGAATTTAGTGTCCAAATTTGAATTCCAGGAAGATAGGGGCAAGTGATGGCAGTAATAAAATTATTAATGTCAATATATTTTTCTTAAATCCTGTGTTCCAGTTATAACTTGTTGATAAGTCTGTTTGGCATATTTATTTTCCTGCTGATTTTTTTCTTTTATTTTTCTTCCCTTAATGTGGTGTTAAAATTCAACTGAGTAAATTTGAAGGTCTAATTTGCTTTATTCAATGATTTATGAAGCAGTCAGCATCCCATCTAGCAAGGAGAAAGCAGCTCCAAGTTGCTGTACAAAAATGTAAGGTTTTCACAGACAGATGGGGACAGAAAAAGAAGTTTTCTTACAAAGAGTGGGTTGTTTCAGGTAAAGACACCTTTCTCTGAGGGAAGGTCAGGGGTTGGTCAGGCATATTACCTCACTAGTATTGATCAGGAAATTCCAGATTGACTGGTTAAAGGTCACATTCCTGGAGGAGGTTGAAACTGCAGTTAAATCTTGTTTTGCTGTCATGGGGTAAGTGACTCCATTTTGGGCCTATTGTGCCTTTTTTTAAACAGTTCCCCTTTTTTGATCAGACTCTCAGCCTAATTGAGGGATGTGATTAAAACTGAAGGCATCAAGCCAGGCATGCTAAGTTAATCATCTACAACTCATCACTTGTACCAATTAAAAACTGAAGGCATCTACACCATGATCACCTACTGCTTTGTAGTTCTTGTGGCTTTTACTTATCTGTGTGATATTCACAGGTCATGATTTTTTTGTGGAATCCCTGTAGTGTTTATAAATTATTACTTTAGGTTCACAATTTTTAGCTAGTCATTTTCTTCAGTCCTTTTCTGACATACCAATCTTTTTTGTTTTCTTTTTTTTTACATTTATTTATTTTTGAGCACACACATGTGTGCACACACGTGAGCAGGGGGAGGTGCAGAAAGAAAATCTTCAAGCAGACTCCCTGCTGAGCACAAACACCCCCCTCCCCCCGCCCAACTCTGGTCTCAGAGCTCTATCCCAGGTGCTGAGATCATGACCTGAGCCGAAATCAAGAGCCAGCCACTTAACTGACTGAGCCACCCAAGTGTCCCTGGCATGCCAGTCTTAGTGAGATCATTTGCTTGGTGGTTAACAGCTATGAACATGCATCCATGCTTTTAAGAGAAGACAGTGCACCAGCGGAGAGTACTATGATTACTATAAGCAGGATAATACCCAATGTCTGGAGTATATTTCCAGCCCAAACCAATCAAAATCAAAGTAGTCAAAGATATGTTGAGGGAGTCACCTTTTTAAGCCAAGTGCCTTCCTCAGTGGTCTTATGTAATTGAGCTTTAACTTCCCCAGAAGTGTTAATCCAGGTGCAACAGGTGGTGTTGACCATAGCACAGATACCTCCTTGCTCAGCTAAATGATAATCAAGGGCTATCCTATTACGGAGTACAACTTGGACCAGAGAGTCTAAAGATTTTTTTGGACAGCGATGGTCCTAGCAGTGGATTCTGAAATATTTTCAAGAATTAAGGAAAGGTTCCTGATCATATTCTTATTTACATTTATTCCTGATTAGGGAAGTAGAGATCTATCAAAGGAAGCTAATTTTGAATCATGAATACTCCATGATAGGTCCTATCCTTTTTTTTTTTGAAGATTTTTAAAAAATTCATTTATTTGACAGAGATCACATGTAGGCAGAGAGGCAGACAGAGAGAGAGAGAGAGAGAGGAGGAAGCAGGCTTCCTGCTGAGCATTATTCTAATTCTAGAGATTATTTTCCACCCCCTTAGCAATAGCCTGGAGATACACATAGTGGTGTATGTAGTGGTGTACTCAGGCCAATGCCAGAGTAAAGGAAAGGAAGAGAAGAGGAAAGGGTTTTATGTTTAGTTAAAGTATGAAGTCTTCGAGGTGCCTGGGTGGCTCAGTGGGCTGGAGCCTCTGCCTTCGGCTCAGGTCATGACCCCAGGGTCCTGGGATCGAGCCCTGCATAGGGCTCTCTGCTCGGCAGGGAGACTGCTTCCTCCCCATCTCTGCCTGCCTCTGCCTACTTGAGATCTCTCTCGCTGTCAAATAAGTAAATAAAATCTTAAAAAAAAAAAAAAGTATGAAGTCTTCATCTGGCATCTTGGGAGGAAGCCTTCTACTTCAATGTTAACTACTTCTCTTCCTAGTCAATTTGATTTGGAGGTTTCCAACATTTGTACAGGACCAGATGTCCAGTGACGCTTCTTCAGCAGAGAGATGTGTACTAAAGGCTCAAGACCCTGAAGTTCAGGGAGGAGGACTTGGTATAATCCCTTCCAAGGCGATCCAGGGGGTAGTCTTTATTCTTAGTAATTCCAAATTAGAAGGGTGGGAGAAAATTGGAAGTGTTAGTGTTATAGGATTTTTCCTTTGATGCCCATGGTTCTTGGCCACATCACTTTGAAAAATGAATAGTTAGACCAGGCAGAATGGCGGGCAGCAAAGCAAGGTTCACTGATAGTGAAGCAAAGCTTATTAAGTGGTAGTACAAAGCTCCCACAGAGGGAGGGAACCTGAAAGATTGTGACTGGAGTTTCTTTCTTTCTTCCTTCCTTCCTTTTTTTTTTTTTTCTTTCTTTTTTAAAAGATTTTATTTATTTATTTGACAGACAGAGATCACTAGTAGGCAGAGAAGCAGGCAGAAAGAGAGGGGGAAGCAGGCTCCCCAAGCAGAGAGCCCAATGCAGGGCTTGATCCCAGGACCCTGGGATCATGACCTGAGAGGAAGGCAGAAGCTTTAACTCACTGAGCCACCCAGGCTCCCCTTCATTAGAGTTTCTAAATCCAGGGTTTTTTATGGGCTTGTTGGAAGGCTGTTTTAATCTGATTAACTCCTGTGCCTATCATCCAATCAGGTTTTTGTCATCTATCACATGGAAAAGGAGGGAGGGCTCCTTCCAGGGTGGTGTAAAATCCTTTTAAGTGTGGCTTCCTCTTAAAGCAGAGGGCTCTTGTCCTTGCCTGCCTTTCTTCCAACTATCCTTCTTCATTAGCTTGGAAAGTTTTCTAGATATTTGAGGAAATTAGAAAGATCCAGGATTCAGTTCAGTTTATAAGTATATAACAAAACTTGGGACAATTAACCTCAAAACCTCAGAAACTAATATAGACAAAGGTGAAAACATAGTATCCTTCTCTACAATTGCCCCATTTTTTACCAAAGATAATCATAGTAAAACTAATTTATTACATCAAACTTGGCTTGGTTTGTTAGATAAGTATAGCAAGAACAGTGATTGATTATATAGGCTCTTTTTAAGACTGTTGGGCAGGAACCTTTCAGAGGGAATCTCAGATTGACCTTTTCTTAAAGCCTCTGAGGCCAGGAAGCCAAGCCAAGGACTGGTGATCAGATTCTAGTTAATAAGATTGCTGGAAACCCTGTAAGCAAGATGCTGAGCTGATTTTTCCCAAGAGGCTTTATTGACTTCATAAAGTTAACCTTAGTTCCTTAAAGTTGTCTGGTCATATCTGAGTCTATATACATCTCTCTCAAATATGACATTCCAGTCAAAGCCTTGGTAATAGAGCCAATGTTTAAGACAGATTCTTATTGAACTTATGTACATTAAGTAATTATATTTAATTAAAAGAATACTCCAGGATTTCTGAATTCTGGGGGGATCAGATAGAAAAGTAAATGTTTCATCTTGTTTACAGAGGAGTACTTTACCAAATTGCTGTAAGCCCTAGATAACTTAAGAGCAAGGATTTCCTGGCATGCCTGGGTGGCTCAGTTGGTTAAGCATCTGCCTTTGGCTAAGGTCATGATCTCGGGGTCCTGCGATCCCTGCTTAGTAGGGAGTCTGCTTCTCCCTCTTCCCTGCCTCGTGCATGTTATCTCTCTTTCTCTCTCTCTCTCAAATAAATAAAATCTTTATTTTTAAAAAAAGAGAAAATGTTTCCTTACATTTAGGAAAATAAAACATTAAGGAATCAGAAATGTTTCAGACAAAAAGTCATCGAAAATTATAATCAGCCTCAGTTTATTCACTCTGATGTTATTAACTCTTGTTCTGCTTGAATCCAGCTTTTTCTTTTTCTTTTTTTTTTTTTTTTAAGATTTTATTCATCTGTTTACTTGAGAGAGACAGAGAGAGGGAGCACACATAACTGGGAGAGGACCAGAAGGGGAGGGACAGTGAGGGGGAAAGAATCTCAAGCAGACTGTGTACTGTGTACAGAACCCGATGCAGGGCTTGGTCCCAGGACCCTGAGAACATGACCTGAGTCGAAACCAAGAGCCAGCCGCTTAACTGACTGAGCCACCTAGGTGCCCTGAATCCAGTTTTTTTCTTTTTCTTTAAATAAAGATGTATTTATTTGAGACAGACAGAGATAGCAAGAGAGAGAGTATGAGCAGGGAGGAGAAGGAGAAGCGGGGCACTGAGTGGGGAGCCTGATTTGGGGCTCAATTCCAGCACCCTGTGATCATGACCCGAGCCAAAGACAGATGCTTAACCATTAACTGAGCCACCCAGGTGCCTCTGAATCCAGTTTTTTCTATTACATTTTGAAATACCCATTTCAGTTATATGATCTTAAAGTTATTGGAAACATGTTATTTCTCCAAGAGTCCTTCCTATGAATATCTTTGAGGATGAAGCACTATTGCAGGGATACTTTTGCAAGAGCATCTGAGTAGAACAATGACTCCCAATAAATGACAAAGATTTAAAATACCCATTGTTAAAGTTCTATTGAGAATTCATTATAAGGGAATTGACAAGGAAATTTGGTTATTTCTCTAACACACAATGTTTTAAAATAATAACTAGAATTATGACTGATAATATTATACCAGGACATATCAGATTTCTAGGAATTTCATACCATTTCTAGAACACTTATATACCTATGCAAATACAACATAAAGAAGACTTAGTTCTTATTTGATAGTGCTTCCTATGTAACTTATCAAAAAGCCTAATTAGTTTAACATTTCCTTTTTTTATAAGAAGACAGAACAAATCTTTTAAGATGTTCCAGGGACCCTCTGAAAAATTTCAAAGTTAGTTTGAAGTCAAAAAGACTTCATTTAGAATTTGATTTTGGAAAGTTTTGTCAAAAATACCAAAGGCTTCAGAAACACCTAGTTAAATAGGAACATAGGTAACTGTAAAATAATACTTCATTATCTATTTAACCATAGTCACAGTTCAAAACTTTGCCAGCAAATACAGAAATTTTAATAGTTGTAAAAAAACCCAACCAACCAAACAAAAACCACTTACTGTTTTAATAGAGAAGACTCACCTTTCTTAACTAATCAAAAGACCTGATAAAGACAACATAGGAAATTACTTTTGCAAGACACAAAATCTTTGTTTTCTAAGCAGATTACTTAAAATGTAAGGAAAAACCTTTTATAATCTCCTGTACTTGGTCTCCTAAAGCAGACCAAGTATAAGAAGACATTTTGTTTTTAGCAGATGAAAGAAAATTAAGCTCCTGTTTGGCATAAGTACATTATGGATTTTAAAGCTTAATTTTATAACCCTTTTAATAAATTCATTTAATTTTAGCCAGATTGACCACATAAGGTTAGATTCTCTCTCTTCCCAACTTTCAATATATTTTTTTAAATCTCCTCTTTATCATTCTGAAATAACCAATTTCACTTTAGGACAAAATTACTTTCTTTTCCCTAAAAAAAAATGCATCTCTACTCCTCATAACTTCTCTTATCCTACTTTTTTTTTTTTTTTTTAAGATTTTATTCATGTATGACACAGAGAGATAATGAGAGAGGGAACACAAGCACAGGGGAGCTGGAGAAGGAGAAGCAGGCTCCCTGCTGAGCAGGGAGCCCAATATGGGGCTTGACCTCAGGACACTGGGATCGTGACCCAGTGGAAGGAAGACACCTAATGCCTGAGCCACCCAGGTCACCTCCCTACTTTTCTTATATACAGAGATGTTTCCCTTATCATTTCTAGTAGCTTTAATTACATATATTAGTATTTTTAACCTTTAAAAACCCTAATTTTTAGTGAAAATAAAAAAGAAAACAATTACGAACTGTCTTTAACATTAGCATTGTGTGGCTTGGCAAATTTATAAATATATTTTATAATTTCTAAAACATATGCTTTTTCATAGTGAATATTTCAGTGTGGCACAAAAACATGCTTATTAATAGACCCATATATATTTTAGTTTCTCTGTAAAAGTAAGCCAGAAGTGGATAAACCTATGTTCAGTAATTAATGTTACAGTATTTTTTTTTTAATTTTATTTATTTATTTGAGAGAGAGAGCGAGCGAGCACAGGTAGGCAGTGAAGCAGGCAGAGGGCGAGGGGGAAGCAGGCTCCCTGATGAGCAGAGAGCCCCATGTGGGTCTCAATCCCAAGGACCCTGAGACCATTACCTGAGCTGAAGGCACAGGCTTAACCCACTGAGCCACCCAGATGCCCCAATGTTGTAGTATTTTATTTTATTTGGAAATGATCTAGAAATCCAATGACTAGACATTATTTAGATTAACTTAGCAAAAAGGTTTTGGGTTACCAAAAAAATTTGGGGAAACTATTTTAAGAGTTCACCTAAAAACTTTTTATCCTAGTTATATCTATTTAATTTACTTGTTCTTTAAAAATTATGTTTAGATGACCTACACAAGCTTCATAATAGTAGACAAAGTCAACCATCACACCAAGCTATTTTTCTTGGTGACAAATTTTGTAAGAGATAACATGAACTTATTTGATTAGTAAACCCAGGTAGAATAAAAGTATTATATTTAGTGCAGATGAACCTAAAGATATGCCTTTTTAATTAAAACAACAATCTGAAACTAGCTCTAACAAAGAATATTTTTCTTGAAATTTATTTGGGTTAGTTTTTATTACATTTCTGAGAATTTAATTTATATAAGGGCTTAATTTTCTTTCAAGCAATTAAATAGACCTCTTTTACAAGTTAATTTTGGCAATACCATTCAGAAATAGATAAAACCATGCATTTATGACATATAAATATAGACACACAGGAACATACAGGCAGACACAGAGATCACATAGATTCCATTCTAAAATTTTAACCATGAGGGTATTTGTGGAGAAGACATTTAAGATTTTTTTTTTTTTTTTAATTCACCTAAGTTGTGGGACACCTGGGTGGCTCAGTCAGTTAAGCCACTGCCTTTGGCCTGGGTCATGATCCCAGAATCCTGGGATGAGTCCCACATCGGGCTCCTTGCTCAGCAGGGAGACTGCTTCTCTCTCTGCGTCTGCCTGCTTGTGCTCCTGCTCTCATTCTCTCTGACAAATAAATAAATAAATAAATAAAATCTTTTTTAAAAGTTCACTTAAGTTTCAAATAATGTTCCCCATTTTGTTTTTCCTGTGTTAATAAATGTCTCCCTTAAGTTGGTGGTTTGATTTTTTTTTTTTTTAATTTTTTACATTTACTTTTTTTTTAAGTTTTTTTTTTTTTTTTTTTTTTTTTTAAGACTCTTATTTATTTGAGGGGCACTTGGATGGCTCAGTAGGTTAAAGCCTCTTCCTTCGGCTCAGGTCATGATCCCAAGGTCCTGGGACTGAGCCCCACATTGGGCTCTCTGCTCATTGGGGATGCTGCTTCCTCCTCTCTCTCTCTGCCTCCCTCACTGCCTACTTGTGATCTCTGTCAAATAAATAAATAAAATCTTTAAAAAAAAAAAAGACTTTATTTATTTGAGAGAGAGATAACAAGCAGGTGGAGGGGAAGTGAGAGGGGGAAACAGACTCACTGCTGAGCACATGGAGCCCTATGCAGGGCTTTATCCCAGAATCCTGGGATCATGTTCTGAGCCAAAGACAGATGCTTAACCAACTAAGCCACCCAGGCACCCCATTAAGTTGCTATTTTAAAGACATGGTCTAGGTAAAAATTGCTAGAGAAGACTGGGTAAAACATTTACAACTCAAGGCATAAGGAAAGAATGTAGCTCCTCCTAAAAGGACTTTTATTCTTTTAAAGTCAGAATTCAATACTTAAAGTCTTTTGAAATAAATAGGTTAGGTTATTTGCACATCCAAGGCTGACATATATCCGTCCATATATGTTGAAATGTGTTCTCTTCCCCTGGGTACATTTAGATTAGGAGAGAAGGCCTGAAAGAATTCCTATGAGGCTCTGAGTATCAGCTTCCAGTTTGGCCAAATGTATGATCACAGAGTTATTAAATCCTTCCAAATATTTTTCAGGTTCCAGCCAGAACAAACAGTAAATATTCCTGGCAATATTAAAAACCTTATGAACCCAAGGGGCGTCCTCGAGGTACGAATGATATTATCTCTACATGATCTGGAGTCACTCCCAAAGATAGCCAAAAGAAAGAATCAACAACCTGCATGTCCCATGCAGTAATAAAGCTAGGCCAAGTTCTTAGACTACAAAATGAGAGAAGCAAGAAGGCAGTAACTATCCTTGAGAGAAAAAGGATCATTAACAAATGGGTCTGGATTTGGAAAGGAAAGGATGACATGAAATTTTATTTTCCTTTCTCAACTAGACACTTCAGAGATTAGGGAGAGCTGATTCTGAAAAGAATTCCCAATCTTTGCTGGTTTCTACCGGTTTTCCCAGGATTCCCTCTGCAGGCTCTGGTGTCTACCAGAATTTGGGAGACCTTTTCATTAATTTTAATTTTACTTTATATATATATATATATATATATAAAGATTTTGCCATTTTGTATGTATATATATACTTTATATTATATATATAATATATTATATATATATATGTTTTTAAGATTTTATTTATTTATTTGACAGACAGAGATCACGAATAGGCAGAGAGGCAGGCAGAGAGGGGGCGGGAAGCAGGCTCCCCGCTGAGAAGAGAGCCTGATGCGGGGCTCGATTCCAGGACCCTGGGACCATTATCTGAGCGGAAGGCAGAGGCTTAACCCACTGAGCCACCCAGGCGCCCCTTAATTTTAGTTTATATTTAATAGTTGTTTAAGGTAAAACATAGTAGTTTGCGAGAAAATCTTGCAGAGTTCTGCCAACTCTGGGAGGGCCATTTGAAGGTAAATATGGGGGTGTCTGTAAGGCCTTTATCTTGGTGCCCTTTTTTTTTACAGTCATATAGTTATTGTCAAAGCAGAAAAACAATTCAGAGTACCCAAGTAAAGGAGGATAGAGAGAGCAGTAGGAGTTACATAGTCTTATAGTCTTGTTTTAAGTAACCTTTATATCTTTAAATTTTCATTAGCCTTTGCAATGAAACTTTCAGTGAAGCTATTATGGAATTTTTAAACCTTTTAAAGTTTTCTGCATGCCAATTAAAATAGGTATTCCATTCTGTTGGTTTGATTTGGGAATCTTTGCTTTAAAGTGCACTTTTTAAATGATCTTGTCTAATTGGAATGCTCCTTATTATGGCCATTGTAACTCTAGGTTCTTTTTAATAAGATTTTGCCATTTTGTATGTATCTACAGCTTTTGGGACTATAGTTCTTAAATATAAAATAAACAGTTGTCCTGAAGGATGGTGTGTTTGACTCTTTAGAAATTAAAGATCCCATCTTTTTAGCTAGCCTTTTGAGTCTCCTGGAACCAGATTACTACCTAAGAGGGATGTGCTGTTGTGACTGGGAATTATATGGTATTTTATAGTGGACTTTGTTGCACGGAAATTTTCTTGAGGTTGGCAGGTGGCTGTCAGTCTAACTTATTTTGTGATCAACTTATCCTAACATGGGAGTCTTTAAATTAGGTGGTGAGTGATCTGGTAGCTTTTAAATGCTCAACCCATGCCCACCAATTTTGTGGCAGCTTCTGAGATTCCCATTAGCAATAGACTCTAGCTACACAAAATGAGCCAAGTAAACATGTGCACCTTAATATACCAGCATTAACCAGTGAGCTAGAGACTGGGAAAAGGACTGAAACAGCAGACCCCAGAGGATCAGCAGACTGATTCCAAACAAATGGAGAACTGCAGGTGCCAAGAACAGTTCCCAGAATAGAATCTGGAGAAGGATGCCAAGGCATGCAATTTAGATGTTACTATGCACACCTCCAACACTTCCTATTGTGGAACCTTGGACTGGGGTAAGGATTGAACCTGCAAATGAGAAATATCAACAAACAGGGACTGCAGACAGGGGGCTCCACATACATAAGGAACTGTGAATTGCTACTAACAGTTCTCATGTGGATCTTGGGACAGAATCAGGGGCTGGGAAGTTATACCAGTTGGGAATTACAGACTGAAAAGCTAATTCGATCAGGAGCTCAATGCTAGAGAGCGGGTTTAGAATCAAGAGGAAATGCCCATGGCTTTCAGAAATGGCAAGAAAGACAACTCAAAAAGTTTGCAGCGCACCTGTGTTTCTCATTGTTCCCCAAACCACTGGAAATCTCCTTTGGTCCTGCTGCTGCCACCAAATCTGTTAAAAATCAATTTTTTTAAAAGGCAAAATTCATCGAGTAAATTTGAAGATCCAATTGGCTTTATTAAATGATTCATAAACCAGGCAGCATCCCATCTAGCAAGTAGCAAGGAGCTCCTAGAAGCTGTAAAAATACAGAAGATTTTTATAGAGTGGATTGCTTCAGGCAAGATCACCTTTCTTGGAGGGAATGGCAGGAATCTATCATGCAGATTGCCTCACTAACATTGATCAGGAAATTCTAAATTGATTAAAGGTCATGCTCCTAAGAGAGGTTGAAACCGCAGTTAAAATCTCATTTTGCTATCCCAGGTGCAAGTGACTTCACTGGGGACCTGTTGTTTCTTTTTTTTTTAAACAATGGAGAATAAATATTTTAAGGCAATGTGAAATGAAATAAACCACTGATGTTAAAAATGGACATTAGTTAGCAACGGTACAGAAATAATGATGTTTTGTTAAATATCATTTCTGCAGCTTACTATAAACTTTATTAATAATTTATTTTATTTATAATGGGTCAGCAGATGGTAAAAGTTTAAAATCTGCAAGTGTAAAATTATCTGAGAAAAGAAAATCAGTTAAGTTATCTCTGTTAGAGCATCATCTTTTAATGTGGTATTCAATAAAATAATTAGAAGTTTGGTCTGGAAAAAAAATTTACTTATTTAAAACAGTATACACAATGAGAAGAAATCTAATAGATTATTGGATTACATATAGCAAAGTTCTGGTTTACATAGTTTTTAAAACTCTAGGATTTGGACTGGAACATGTTGAAGACTTGGGCAAGCAGATGCTTTATATATCCTGGGATAGTTCTGTCGTCAAGTGTCTCTTTCACATCTGTCCCTTCATTTCCATTCTTAATGCTCCTATTCTATTTCAGCTCTTTATGTTGTCTCCCACAGTCTCTGGTAATAATCTTTTAATTGGTCTCTCTTTCTTGGAGCTTCCCCTTTTCTGACTTATTTGTATAGAATTCTGGATTAATCTTTTTTTATATATCCTTTTTTTAAAGATTTTATTTATTTGTCAGAAAGAGAGAGACAGGCAGAAGGAGAAGGAGGCTTCCCAATGAGCAAAGGGAGTCCAGCTTGGGCTCAATCCAGGACTCCGGGATCATGACCTACCTGAAGGCAGATGCTTTACTGACTGAGCTACCCAGGTGTCCCTGGGATTAATCTTAATACAGTTTTCTTCAATTGTTCATCATAACCTTTTGAGCTTCTCAGCTATGCATTCAAAATCCACTATGAATTTTAGCTTTACTCCCTGTCTGACCTGAATTTCATGTCTCCTACAGACCAGACAAGGGAGTAAAAACAGTGGACTCCCCTCACAAAAATAAACAACATTCTAATAGTTCAGCCCCATCTTTACTGCTGCAAAGGCCCCTGTTATTTCTGAGGTTCTTTTCCTTTTGTTTGGCTCTGTTGTTTTTCACTAGGACTATCTGCTGAGGTCTCCTCATCCTCATGAATGCCTTTGTAAGAATAACAGCAATAAAGATTAACCATTTCACAATGTATACAAATATCAAATTATTATGTTGCACACCTAAAACTAATATAATGTTATATGTCACTTATACCTCAGTTCAAGAAAAGAAAGTGAGAAAGAAAGAAGGAAGGGAGGGAGGGAAAGAGAAAGGGAAAGGGAGAACACTAAAAATTACCATGAACCAGACATTGGGTTACACTGTTTCACATGAGCCAATCCTTATAACTCCTGTGGAGTAGGTACCAGTAGGAAGTAAATGCCAGTGCCAGGATAAACCCCTGAAAGGCCAACTCCAGAATCCAAGATCTCAATCACCACACTTGGAGGATAACTTCTTATGTCACTATATACCATTAAGGATGAGGAATTCTATAGAAACCTTGATTCTGAGTTGCTTTCTTATATTTCCTCCTTTTGCTGCTCTCCCCACCCTTTTTAAAAATAGATTTTATTATTTATTTATTTAAAAGATTTTATTTATCTATTTGACAAGTAGGCAGAGAGGCAGGCAGAGAGGCTGGGGGAAGCAGGCTCCCCACTAAGCAGAAAGCCCGATTCGGGCCTCGATCCCAGGATCCTGAGACCATGACCCAAGCTGAAGGCAGAGGCCTAACCCACTGAGCCAATATTTAACAGAGCGAGAGAAGGAACACAAGCAGGCGGGGTGGGAGAGGGAGAAGCAGACTTGCCGCCGAGCAGGGAGCCCCATGAGGGGCTCGATGTGGGGCTTGATTCGGGGCTTGATCCCAGAACCCTGGGATCATGATCTGAGCCGAAGGCATCCACTTAACAACTGAGCCACCCAAGTGTCCCAGCTGTTCTCCCTGCTTAAAAGTTCTTGGTGCTGGTATCTTCAGAACCGCAGGCCTGAACCTGCACCATTCAAGACACTGGTGAGCTGGGATCTTTGAATATGTCAATGCTTCACTCTACCTCTGGAGAATTCCTAGTGTCATAGCCCTGTGGGTTCTTACCCATGTAGGCAGAATACATTCTCATCCTTTGAGCTACACTCTGATACCGAGATACCCACAACTGTCTCTATGACCATCTTGTTCCCCCACCCCCATATTATTTCAGAGATTTTAGTGAACATAGGATTCCACTTTTAACTTTGAACTCCCTCTGTCCAAATGGCACTTAAGTGTGGGCTCATGGGCTAGGCTGAAAGATCTGATGTGAACAGTGTGCCCCTAGGACAAACTCAAAATCACTTCTTTTCTCACTAAAGAACGGGGAAGGGAAGGAGAAGTGTTTGTTATTGAATACCTCTTTGAACTATTAGAATACATGCCCTCCTTTTTCAATTAAAAATATCTAGTTAAAAATAAGCAGTTACGGGACGCCTGGGTGGCTCAGTTGTTAAGCAGCTGCCTTCGGCTCAGGTCATGATCCTGGAGTCCTGGGATCAAGCTCCAGGTTGGAGCCTCTGCTCAGTGGGAAGCCGGCTTCTCCAACTCGTTGTCTGGCCAGTTGTTATTGCTTGAGGTGTAGTTTCCATCAAGGGATGCTTTGCGCCTCAGGTCTTTTGCCTGAGTTAAGAGATAAGCTGGATAGAAGAGCTTAAGGAAAAACGTGGGACAAAGGTCAGTGGGTACAAGCAAGTGGGGGGTAAAGGTCAGGTCTTGGGGTCTAGCTGGTGACACCCCTTCAAGACTAATATCTCACGATGTGGTTATTAGGCAGAGTTTGTGTAATTTTTTTCTGGGAGGCTGCTCAGTTTCTCATATAAACAGATTCCTGGCGGGTCCCAACTCATGAGACTTTATCCCACTTTATTCCTCCCTTCCTTCCTTCCTCCCTTCTTTCCTTCAGTTCCCACGTGAACCTTCTGGAATCTACCAAATGGAAACACACCCCAAACCAGTCCTGTGCTTTCTTGCATGCCTTTTTTTCTTGATCCTTCCTTTACCTAAACCTCCTTGCCTTCTCCACCTCCTAAAATCCTATCTTTTAATTTTCAGGTCCAAGATTCCTTTTTCAGGAATTCTTCACTGAGTGCACTAGAAATGAGCTTTCTCTCCCTGCTCTAAACTCCTAAGTGCTTTAAGTCATTTTCCTGGCACTCATAATGGACATTTGTTTTGTCTGCCCAGAATCCCTTTCCATTACACCAGAAGCAGGATCCACCACTACTTATTTTCATTTCCATTCTAAACATGCAACGCTGGTGTAGACATCAATCACTGTACTCCATTACTCTGGACAGGAGTAACATATACTCAACGTTGCTGATTGTAACACCCGACTGCTTTGACCTTGAAGATTGGTGGGGGTTGGGGGCATGTGACCAGAACAGACCAACCAATCTTTCCCTGGATCTACATTTATTGAAGTGAGGAAAAAGAAGTTCTCTCCTCTTTCTGGGTCAAAAAATTTACGTGATGTTAAGAGGTGCCTTGATGCATGTGTGTGCATTTGTGTGTGTATACGTATGAGAGAGAGCCCAACAATTTTGAGTACCTCAGTCTACTGCATCCTTCTAGTTGTATGAGCAAATAAATTCCCTTTATTGCTTAACCCAGGTGTGAACTGGTCGCTGCTGCTTGCAACAGAATGGGTATGGGCTATAAAAAAGCCTGCGCCTGTAATTAATAAAATTTAAAAATTTGGGACATCTTTGTTTTACCTCTAGATTGCAGGCCTCTGCCAGCAAAGACTATACATTTTTCATGTTTGTATCTCCCCAGACCTAGCACAAAGCAATCATTTGTGTAATATAAAACCAAAAACATGCTCTATGAATGAATAACTTTGTATGCTATGCCTCAATTGACAAGCTAAGATTAAGCTGTTTATTTCTTCTTGGACACTTTGTCTCTATATACATTTAGCTGCTACCAAGTATACACTGGTGTTTCATTATAGGGTCTGAATGACATGACTATACTACCTAGGGTTCTCTGGCCAAATAAGGAAGAAAGAAATTTATTAGAAAGATGTGGGGTGGCTTATATATTCACAGGAAAAACTATATATCCAGGCTTCTGATGTCCTGAAGAGAGAGTGGCCACTTCTGGTCTTAGGGGGCAAGTCCAGGCAAGTCTACCTTAGGCATGTACTTTTATTAGATACAATTTGAAGTACTTTCTGTGAACTGAGAATTATGAAGAATAATTAATCAGAACAAGAAAAGAAAATATGTGGTCCTTGCTTGCTCTCGGAAATAGGGAAACAAGACTTAAAATTGCAAAAACAAATATAATGAAGAAATTAAGACAGCATAATATTAGCAGGGAATTGAAGATAGAGGAAGTAGATGCTATGCTAAGGTAAGGATTGACTTCCTGAAGACTCATGGCAATTTACCAAGCATTGTTTGGCATTTGGCACACATTTTCAGGCCTCTTAACCTGAAATGCCCCTACCTTTTATCAAAATTCTGTGTATCCTGCCAGATTCAAGGATCACTTCCTCATGATGTCTTTCCAGCTGGCTCCCACCAAAAATTCTACCCTTCCACAGAATTTTCTCTGTGCCTCTGTAATATAGCATTTACCTCAGTCTTCTGTATTTCTTACCTATCTTTCCTACCACCCCTCAAGAAGAGGGATTGTGTATCTTTCAATTTTTTTTTTTTTCTTTTTCGTGCTGTGATGGTTAATTTTATGTGTCAGTTGGTTAGGCTATGGTACCCAGTTGTTTGGTCAAACGCCAGTGTCGATGTTGCTGTGAAGGTATTTTTTAGATGTGATTAGTGTCTATTATTAGTAGACTTTAAGTCAGATTATTCTCTAAATGTGTGTGGTCATCATCTAAAGAATTAAAGTTCTTTTTATTTTATTTTATTTTATTTTTTAAAGATTTTATTTATTTATTTGACAGAGAGAAAGATCACAAGTAGGCAGAGAGGCAAGCAGGGAGAGAGGGGGAAGCAGGTTCCCTGATGAGCAGAGAGCCCAATGCGGGGCTTGATCCCAGGACCCTGGGATCATGACCTGAGCAGAAGGCAGAGGCTTAACCCACTGAGCCACCCAGGCCCCTGAATTGAAGTTCTTAAGAGCAAAGACTGAAGTTTCTTCTTTTTTTCCTTATGCTTTTTAAAGTAAGCTCCAACCCAACATGAGGCTTGAACTCATGACCTTGAGATAAAGAACTTCATACTCTTACAAAAAAAAAAAAAAGAATTGCATACTCTACCAGCTGAGCCAGGCAGGTGCCCCAAAGCTGAGGTTTCTTGGAAAAGGATTTCTCCTTAAGACTACAAGATAGAAACTCTGTCTAAGTTTTCAACTTTTGGAATTTGGACTCAGGGCTACAGCATCAGCTCTTACATGATTTTCCACCCTGCCATCCTGTCCTATAAATTTCAGATTTGTGAACCCCTACAGTTACATGAGCCAAATCATTAAAATCAATCTCTCCTCCTCTCCCTCCTTCCTTCTTTCATCCTTTCCTCTTTTCTTCCTCTCTCCATCCCCATCTTTTTCTATCCTCTGTCCCTCTCACCCTCTCCCTCTCTGTGAGTCTTGCATTTCCTCACATATTTAATGAGGGCCTACTATATGTTGGTCTGTTTTAGGCCCTGGGGTTATAGCAGTGCACAAAGCAGACAAAAATTCCTCATGAATAAGCAATCATGAGCTTACATACTAGAGACAGAGGCAAATCATGAACAAAGAAATACATAAAATATGTAGTATACAAGATGATGGTATATCTATAAATAAAAACAAGGCAGGAGAGTGGGAACAGGGAGTACTACCAGTGGAGGCAGTGTGTTTTTAATATTAAATAAATACTAAAATAATATATATATATTTTATTTTATATTTTATATATAAAATAATATATTTTTTACATTTATGTAAAAAATAAATGATAAATGATAAAATGAAATAAATTAAAAATAAAATTAAAATATAAAAATAAACAAATAAAATACAGGAAGGGTTTACTGAGAAGGTGTCATTTGAATAAAGACAGGAAGGGAGAGATCAAGCCATGTAGGCAGATATTTGGAGGGAGTGGGACAATGCTCCAGGCAGAGAGAATAGCAAATATCAAGACTCTACCTCTTCCAAGATCATGACCACTGCCATCGGGCAACCTGCATCCAATGGTTGGCTGATGTGAAGAAATAAAGTTTTGCCCTCCTTCTTCAAAGCAGAGAGCCCTTAGGGGCCACTCTATAGAGTCAGCTGAAGTCTTTCTTGCAACAGCTTCATAGTTCAACTTCTCCCCCTTCACAAGCCTTCTTCGTCACCTCTCATAGGTGTTGTTCCCTAGATAGAGTTGCCAGATTTAGCAAATATAAACACAGAACACCCACTTAAATTTGAATTTGAGATAAACAAGAATAATTTTTAATATAAGCTTGTCCCAAACATTGCATTATTTGTTGTTTATCTGAAATTCAAACACAACTGGGCATCATGTATTTTATCTGGCAGCCCTAACCTTATAGCACTCCCAAATAAAATGCTTGCATGTACATCTCAGAGTCTTGAGTCTGATTCCCAGAGCACTTAATTTATAACACTTGGTACTGGGAGATAACATGAGAAGCAGACACTAAAATAGGATTTTGCAGCTGCTTCACCAAACAGCCAGTTTACAGTGAAGACCTGATTACTGGTATAGGTGTTGACCCTTGGCAAATGGTTGTGGTGTAATTGTTAAAACTCCACCAGTGGGGATCTGGGATAGTAGACTGGCAGGAAGAGATGCAATGGAGATCATGTGAGGGCTTCAAGGGACATAATTATAGAAGAATTTTGGAGTGTCACCTGGGTAGCTCAGTCATTAAGTGTCTGCCTTCGGCTCAGGTCATGATCCCAGGGTCCCGGAATCGAGCCCCACATCAGGCTCTCTGCTCTGCATGAAGCCTGTTTATCCCTCTCCCACTCCCCCTGTTTGTGTTCCCTATCTTGCTGTGTCTCTCTCTGTCAAATAAATAAAATCTTAAAAAAAAAAAAGGAATTTTGGAATTGGATGGCCATTTCTTACAGCTATTAATGCATTAAAGAAAGACAATGAAAGGGTGAGATCATTAATCACCTGTATAAGGTGAAGTGTGAAACCAGAGATCCTCCTTGGCAGCCTACAAAGACATTCTCATTGCCTATAGCTGGAGGGCAGAAAAGGCTGAGGTGCAGGAACAGGACTTAATTATTATTTTAGAAATAGCAGAGTTCCAAAGGAAACTGGACTATCTGTCATGTCAGATCTACTATACAAAGTCAGGGCAAGGATTGGTAAGGAGTGGGACCCTGAGATTTTGGGATGAGGACGTCTGGATAAATGAATTCAAAATCCTTTGGATTAATGCATTAAAAATTCCTCTGAATCCTCTGAGCCTACAGAAGTAGCTCATTTCTCTCTGTTAAAGGATAGCATCCTCCTCCTTCTTGAAGATTCTTGGGGATTCTCTTTGCAGTACAATTTGTGCCCTCCATAGGGTCTATTCCCATTTCTTCTCCTGGCAAAAAACCAATGACTAGAATCAAGGCAACAAAATCCAGCAGGGGAAGTGCTAGGCCTGCTGAGGGAGAAAAGGACTATACATAGCTAACATATACCCTTAAGAGCCTAGCTAACATATACCCTTAAGAGCCAGCAAAGCATGTAGGTCATAGATTGGGTTCCTTGGGTAACAGACTCTGAGATTGCTGGATCAAAGATCATTAAATAAAATTGGATAACAGTTTATCCATATGGGACCAATATCCCATGATACAAAATTTAATACCTATTGGAGATCTTTGGAAATTTTCTTTTAAACTGCTTGGTTGCCTCTTGGAGGACTGAATAGTGATGATCCACTCTAAGTGCAGGGGAAATGCTAGAACTATCATGAAAAACAGTGGAGAAAGGGATAAAAAATTAAGGAAAGTGGGCATGTTAGAGTGGATTTCTATATAATTCCAGAAAACCTGAATATACTTGAGAGTTAGCAGAACCCTTCTATTGCTGTTGGGTACTAGGATTTTACTTTTCTTATAAGCTTATTAATCATCCTGTTATTGTTTCATGGATACTGGTAGTGTAGGCGACTCCTGAGTCAGAAACAAAGGACTTTATTATAGCACAACAAGCAAGCAGCATGAACAACATATTGACCTCAGTTCCCCTTGCCCTTCAGTTCCCAAGGGGGCAATGTGGAGGGTCCAGATGGATACCTGCAGTGCGTTGTGTTGTAGGAGATTACGAAGTTTGAGGAATCTACCATTTTTACAGTAAGCAGTATGTAATCCTGTTCTTTGTCCTGGTGAGAGGTATTAGCTCATGTCTCAGAGTTCCTTGCTGCAAACACAGCCCTGAGAAGTCTCCTGGAGAGAAAGAAGTTGAGACCTTGGCATAAATCTTGGAGTACCCAACAAGATTGTTCAGGGATAATAAAAACTCATGGCAGATTCCCTGTCCCAACAATTTGTTCTCTTGCCTGTTGGATAAATGCCATTATAGTGAGAAAGGTCAAGTAGAAGCCTCTGAAACTGTTCCTTCCTGCCCATCTGAGACAATAAATAAAAAATAATATTGCAGGGCACCTGGGTGGCTCAGTGGATTAAAGTCTGTACCTTCAGCTCAGGTCATGATCTCAAGGTCCTGGGATTGAGCACTGTATTGGGCTCTCTGCTCAGGAGGGGGCCTGCTTCCCCCTCTCTTTCTGCCTGCTTCTGCCTACTTGTGATCTCTGTCTGTCAAATAAATAAATAAAATCTTAAAAAAAATAATATTGCAGAGAATGGCAGAGATGAAAGCCACCCTTAAAGACTTAAATGCAAGGGTGATGTTTGCCCATTTAATTTAACTATTGGACCCATACAAAAATGCAAGGCAGAGCTTTGATGGATGAAAAGCTCATCTAATTATAGTCCCAATTAGAGCTGCTGTCTTACAAGGGGTATTTTTGTTAGAGTAGACTAATATGGCTTCAGTCTGTGGTATTAGCCATTAATTTGGTAAATGTATTCTTACCCATCCCTATCTGGAAGAAGTTCACATTCGCATGGAATGGACCATAGTATATATTTAAAATCTTGCCCCAGTGCTTTGTTAACTTGCCTACCCTCAGTCATAATCAAGTTTAAAAGAATCTTAACCATCTGGCCATCTTGCTGAACATCCCAGTGGTCCACTTTATTAATGACATTGTGTTATTTGGACCAGATAAGCCAAAAATACAAACACAGGTTGGAGGCCTGGATAAGACACACATGTTTCAGAGGGTTCTACAAAGATTCAGGACCCTGCCACACTAGTGAAGTTTTCTGGGGACTGGTGGTGTCAAGCATGCTGGGACCTCCCCTCCAAAGTAAAGGTCAGATTATTCCATCTTGCACATTTTACCACTCAGGGGGAAGCATCATGCCTGATAGGCCTCTGGGTTTTGGAGGCAGCATATTACACACTTGGGAATACTGCTTTACACTTTACCAAGTGACAAGGAAGTCTGCCAGCTTTAAATGAGTCTCAGAGCAGGAAAGGGCTCCACAGCAGTTCAAGCTGTAGTATAGCAGCCCTACTTCTTGGGCCATGTGACCTACCATAGTCTATGGTATAAGAGAATCTACAGTGAGAAGATGCATCATGTCAAGTGTATGCCAGCAGCAAAATGAAAATCACCGTTGATACACGTAGGGCACTGGAGTAAGGCCATGCTACTTGTAGCAGAGAATGATACACTGTTCAAAAGAGCTCCCGGCATGCTATGGCATCGTAGACACCAAGTATCTGATCAAGTGACCATGTGGCCAGAGTTGTTCATTAAGGCGTAAGATCAGATCTAGCAGCAGTCCATAGTAAGACGGAAGTGATAATTTCAGAATTGGGCATATACAGAGCCAAAGGGCACAAGGAATTTACATAAGCAGATGACCTATACTCCCGTGTTATCTACTGCTGTTGCACTCTCTCTACTCCTGGTAACTCTCTCTCAAACCTATGTTCCAGGTTGACTTCCAGAATGTCAGAGTAAAGTTCTTTGAAACTCTCCTTTTCCCTAGAGGCAACAAGAACACTAGAAAAAACTGACAAAAATCAGCTTGTTCAGAACTTTGGAAATTAACAAATGGCTTGCAACAATCTGAATAAAGTTTACTTGAAAAACAGCTAAATTCAGTAAAAACTTGATGAACTTTATGGTGTTTTAATATGCCCTAATCCCATCCCTATTTTCCTTGCTCTTCAGTGACCTTAAAAAAGTACTAGCAAGCCCCACGTTGGGTGTAGAGATTACTTTAAAAAAAGGAAAAGAAGGTGGGGCTAACAAGACTCTGACCCCAAAACTTGAAAGATGGGCATGGGAGTTTGTATATGTCTTTTTGTATATCTTTTCACATATATATATTTTTTAAGATTTATTTATTTTGGGATACCTGAGTGGCTCAGTTGGTTGTGTATGCCTTTGGCTCAGGTCAGGATCCCAGGGTCTTGGGATTGAGTCCTCCATTAGGCTCTATCGGGAGCCTGCTTCTCTCTCTGCCTGCCTCTCCCTCTGCTCATGCTCTCTCTCTCTCTGACAAATAAATAACTAAGAATTTTTTAAAACGTTTATTTATTTATTTTAGAGAGACTGTGTATGCAGGGGGGCAGGCAGAGGGAGAGGGAGAGAGAGAATCTTGAAAAGACTGATGCGGGCTCTATGTCATGACCCTGAGATCATGACCTGAGCTGAAATTAAGAGTTGGGTGCTCAGCTGACTGAGCCACCCAGGGACCCCTGTCGACAGATATCTTTTAAGAGCTTCAAGACATTTCTTCAATTCTAGAAGGCCACATGCATATGCAGAGCTGTGTAGATGCCCAAGAAAGACCTGAAAGGGCCCTAATATCTCGCCTCTGACTGACTTTGAGGGCCTGCATAGGCAGAAAGTATTGATGTGGCAGTAGGCCTTTTACCATGAGATCTAGTGGTCCTGTCACTCCACACCCAGAGGCATCTAGCCGGATAAAATGATGAAACGGACTTTTGAAGGTACAGCTGAAACACCAGCTTAGAGATAGTGCCCACTGAAAATAGGATGGTATCCTACAGATGCAGTATAATGACCATTATAGAGTGCTTTGTTCCTAATAGGTAGATTAGATGAGTCTGGAAATCAAAGGGTAGAAGTAGAGTGACCGCTTACCATCATTCCCAGTGACCCTTTTGACGAATTTATGCTTCTAGGCTTTGTCCAGAAAATGGACAAATGCAGCCTCCCCAGCCTGAGAAAGATGTGATAATCAGGGACTCATATCCCTCATGGATAATGACCTAAAGCCACCTGTCAGATAGGCCACCTAGACCAGAAGAGGTGCTTGATTGAGAATGCTGCTCTAGCATGAGTTGTAGAGTAGGAGACCATGAGTATCAGTCATGGCCTTGAGACCAGCTGCAATACAAGATTGGGGGAAGAGCTACAGGTCTTCCACTAACCTTATCAGTTTCCCTAGGAAAAGAGACCAGTAAGAACACTGGAGGAGCTCTTCCCAAATGAGGTGAACTTATTATATGAAAGAAGATGCTTCCAGAGGCGCAAGGGATAGAATGTACTGGATCCTGGGACTTGTTGCTCAGATTCCCTCTTCAGGACTGAAGCACTCACTTACCCAGCTGTTGGAGTATTGGTAGCTAACCGTTCTCATCCGAATTTTTCTCTGGGAATTTCCTCAGCTAAAGAGCCACCTTGCCCGAGGTCATACTTTTCCCAGGGACAGTTACATGTAATGATGTGTTGATCAGAGGGTCTAAAAGCTTAGCAAATGGGATAACTCTGAAGGCCATTCTAGCTCCAGAGCTCCCTGTTAAGATTCAGCTGAGTTTTCTTTTACAATTGCCTTATAGGTCAAGTTCTCCCTCTATTCAGTCCTACTTCCCTTTCCCTCGGATCACCACTCAATAACCTCCTACATGCAAATTCCAGAATCTCAGAGCCTGTTTCCTGAGAAACCTGATCTACAATAATAGGTTCGAAATGGGGTTCAGGGTTCAACATTCCTAATAAATTCCCAGATGGTGTCAATTGTGCCAGTCTGCAAAATTCAATTTTGGAATCAGGTTTATTGGGATACAGTCTATCTAGAGCAGAATTAACTCTTTTTTTTTTTTTGGTATTCATTTTGATGAGTTTTTAGAAATGTAGTCACTACTGAGTCATGTAGTCACCACCACAATATAGAATCTTTCCATCACCGCCCAAATTTTCCTCATGCCTTTTTGTAGTCAGTCCCCTCTCCAACCACAGCACCTGGCAACTGTTTTACTGATTTCTGTCCCTTTGGGTTTCCTTTTTCCAGAGGGTCATATAAGTGGGGTCTTTGAGTGTGAATAGTATTTGAGTGTGAATCTAATCATTTAATATGGTTTTCTGAAATTTGTATATGTTGTTGAATGTATTGGTAGCTTATTCATTTTTATTACTAGTAGTACTTCATTGTATGGATGTACAACAATTTTTAAATCCATCCTCAGTTGATAGACATTTGGATTGTTTTCTATTTGGAGTGATTATAAATAAAGCTGGCACACACATTTGCTTATAGTTCTTTATAAGGAAACACATTTTCATTTTTATTAGGAAAATACCTCGAGTGGGATTGCTGGGTTGTATAATAAATGTGTGCTTAACTTTAGAAGAAACTACCATATTGTTGTCCAAAATGGCTCTACAACTTTGCATTCAGCAGTGTATGGGATTCCCCATTGCTCTGTATCCTCGCTAGAATTTGGCATTGTCAGCTTTTTTTCTTTTTAATTTTAGCCATTCTAGTAGGTATATAGTTAACACATTGCTTAAACTTGCCTTTACCTAGTGATTTATGAAGTGCATCTTCTTATTTGTTTGTGAACCACTTGTATATTTTCTTTTCTAAAGTGTCTGTTCAATTCTTTTACTCACTAAGGCAAGAGTAGGGAGGTTGCTTGTCTTCTTACCTGATAAATTTTAAGAGTTCTTTTTATATTCCAGCTATAAGTTTTTATCAGATATATGTTTGCAAATAGTTTCTTGCAGTCTTGTCATTTGTCTTGTGGTTTGTCTTATTTTCTGAGAGCAGAATTTTAGAGTTTTGATGAAGTCTAATTTATCAATTTTAAGCATTTTATGATTTACTCTTTTATATCCTGTCTGTGAAATCTTTTCTATCCCCAAAGTCACAAGACTTTCTCTTATGTTTTCTTTTAGAAGCTTTATAGTTTAAGCTTTATATTGAGATCTATAATCCATTCCAAGTATTTTTATATGTGGCATGAGGAATGGGTAAAGATCTTTTTGTTTTCAAATACATGTTAGATATTCTGAAATCATTTGTTGAAAAGGTTATTCTTGTACAATTGAATTATCTTGGTACCTATAAAAAGCAATAGACCATATATGTGGGTCTCGTTCTGGATTCTCAGTTCTGTTCTGCTGATCTGTATCTATCCTTATGTCAATACTATGCTGTCTGGATTACCATATATAATCAGTCTTGAAATCAAGTAGTATGAGTCCTTCAACTTTGTTCTTTATCAAAATTGTTTTGACTATTCTAGGAATAGCTTTTCTATACAAATTTTCTTTTCCATATAAGTTTTAAAATCAGCCTTTCAAGGGGCACCTGGGTGGCTCAGTGGGTTAAGCCTCGGCCTTTGACTCAGGTCATGGTCTCAGTATCCTGGGATCGAGCCCCACATCGAGCCCCACATCAGGCTCTCTGCTCAGCAGGGAGCCTGCTTCCCCCTCTCTCTCCGCCTGTCTCTGTGCCGGCTTGTGATCTCTCTCTCTCTCTCTGTTTAATAAATAAATAAAATCTTTTTTTAAAAAATCAGCTTTTCCATATAAATTTTATTTTATTTATTTATTTTTAAAGATTTTATTTATTTATTTGAGAGAGAGCGAAAGAGAACATGAGATGGGAGAAAGTCAGAGGGAGAAGCAGACTCTCCAAGGAGCAGAGAGCCCGATGTGGGACTCGATCCCAGGACTCTGGGATCATGACCTGAGCTGAAGGCAGTTGTTTAACCAACTGAGCCACCCAGGTGCCCCTCCATATAAATTTTAAAATCAGCTTATCAATTTCTATAAAAGAAGCCTTCAGAGATTTTCATTGGGATTGCACTGAATCTATAGATCAATTTGGAGAAAAAAAAATATATGGAATGAAAAGTGTCCGTAATATATTATTATAGAGTTAGCTAGAGAATAATATATTTACATTTTGCCCATAAATTTTTTTTTTTTTTTTAGCTTTTGGTATTCTCTCTCTCTCTCTTTTTTTTTTTTTTAGTATATGTGCTGCCGAAGCGAGCACTTTTTTTTTTTTAATTTCTTTTCAGCGTAACAGTATTCATTGATTTTGCACCACACCCAGTGCTCCATGCAATACATGCCCTCCCTAATACCCACCACCTTGTTCCCCCAACCTCCCACCTCCCGCCCTTCAAGACCCTCAGGTTGTTTTTCAGAGTCCATAGTCTCTCATGGTTCACCTCCTTTTCCAATTTCCTTCAACTCCCTTCTCCTCTCCATCTCCCCATGTCCTCCATGTTATTTGTTATGCTCCATAAAGTGAAACCATATGATAATTGACTCTCTCTGCTTGTCTTATTTCACTCAGCATAATCTCTTCTAGTCCTGTCCATGTTGCTGCAAAAGTTGGGTATTCATCCTTTCTGATAGAGGCATAATACTCCATAGTGTATATGGACCATATCTTCCTTATCCATTCATCCATTGAAGGGCATCTTGGTTCTTTCCACAGTTTGGCGACCGTGGCAATTGCTGCTATAAACATTGGGGTACAGATGGCCCTTCTTTTCACTACATCTGTATCTTTGGGGGTAAATACCCAGGAGTGCAATTGCAGGGTCATAGGGAAGCTCCATTTTTAATTTCTTGAGGAATCTCTACACTGTTGTCCAAAGTGGCTGCACCAACTTGCATTCCCACCAATAGTGGAAGAGGGTTTCCCTTTCTCCACATCCCCTCCAACACATGTTTTTTCCTGTCTTGCTAATTTTGGCCATTCTAAGTAGTGTAAGGTGGTATCTCAATGTGGTTTTAATTTGAATCTCCCTGATGGCTAGTGATGATGAACCTTTTTTCATGTGTCTGATAGCCATTTGTATGTCTTCACTGGGGAAGTGTTTGTTCATATCTTCTGCCCATTTTTTGATATGATTATCTGTTTTGTGTGTGTTGAGTTTGAGGAGTTCTTTATAGATCCTGGATATTAACCTTTTGTCTGTACTGTCATTTGCAAATATCTTCTCCCATTGTGTGGGTTGCCTCTTTGTTTTGTTGATTGTTTCCTTTGCTGTGCAGAAGCTTTTGATCTTGATGAAATCCCCAAAGTTCATTTTCACTTTTGTTTCCTTTGCCTTCGGAGACATATCTTGAAAGAAGGTGCTGTGGCTGATATCGAAGATGTTACTGCCTATGTTCTCCTCTAGGATTCTGATGGATTCCTGTCTCACGTTGAGGTCTTTTATCCATTTCGAGTTTTCTTTGTGTACGGTGTAAGAGAATGGTCGAGTTTCATTCTTCTACATATAGCTGTCCAGTTTTCCCAACACCATTTATTGAAGAGACTGTCTTTTTTCCACTGTATATTTTTTCCTGTTTTGTTGAAGGTTATTTGACCATGGAGTTGAGAGTCCATATCTGGGCTCTCTACTCTGTTCCACTGGTTTGTGTGTCTGTTTTTATGCCAGAAAACTGATATTTTAACAACATTGAATTTTCCAATCTATGAACATGGTATATCTTTTCATTTGTCTACGTCTTGTTAATTTCTGTGATTAGTGTTTTGTAGCTTTCTGCAGAGAAATACTGGCCATTTTTTGTTGTAATTCTCTACAAATATTTCATTTTTGGTGCTATTAAACATGGTACTTTATAATATTTCAACTTCCCATTATTCATTACAACTGTATAGGAACTAATTGATTTTTCTTTTTTTTTTTAAGATTTTATTTATTTGAGAGACAGAGATCTCAAGTAGGTGGAGAGGCAGGCAGAGAGAGAGAGGAGGAAGCAGGCTCCCCACTGAGCAGAAAGCCTGATGCAGGGCTCCATCCCAGGACCCCGGGATCATGACCTGAGCTAAAGGCAGAAGCTTTAACCCACTGAGCCATCCAGGAGTCCCTCTAATTGATTTTTTCTATATTGACTGCATCCTGCAAACTTGCTAAACTCACTCATTAGGTCCCACAGTTTCTTTGTACATACTTTGGAATTTTTTATGTAAATAATCATGTTGTTTGTTCTAGATCACTTTTTGAATAGCAGGAGCTTAAACTAATATTAGACAAAGTCTCATTACTTGTACCTAAAACCAATTTTTTAAAAGATTTTATTTATTTATTTGACAGAGAGAGAGACAGTGAGAGAGAGAACACAAGCAGGGGGCGTGGGAGAGAGAGAATCAGTCTTCCTGCTGAGCAAGGAGCCCAATGCAGCGCTCTGATCCCAGGACCCTGGGATCATGATCTGAGCAGAAGGCAGACGCTTAAGGACTGAGCCATCCAAGTGCCCCCTGAAACCATTTCTAATTGAAATAATGACCTGCTAAAATTTTGACAATGTATACTAGCTTCCCAGTATGAAAAAGGAGGAATTAGCTCACTTATACCTTACTTTCTATCTATCTTCTCTTTTTCTCAGTAACAGTCCAGTTGTTTTTTAGTCTCAGACCTCTTCAGGGCATACCAGCCTCTTCCTTACCTGTAGTTCCCCAGTGTATATTCCTGCTACATCCTTCTTCATTCTGCTTCATCAGTTAGCACTTCTCTACTTGCTTTTTGCATCCAAAACTTTGAGGAAATTTCTTGTTTACTCATGGTTCCTGTGATAGAATACTAGCTGTCCCCTTGTATCCTCTTTTTAATAATAAAACTCCCAATTTTTAAGTGGATATGTGGCCATAAAGTTTATATCTCTCATTCTTCCTGCAACTAGATGCAGCCCTGTGACTAGGGTCAATAGGATATAAGTGTAAATATCCTTTTATTGAGATGCACTCTTAAAAGGAAGGGTTCATCCTTTTTCATCTCTTCCTTCTTCCCATTGATGTCGTTGCCATTTATTGGCTATAATTCCAGCACCCATTTTAGACCATCAGTTGCCGTTGGGAATAGAAAAAAGATTGAGTGAAAATGAGGAGCTAAGTTCCCTAACACTGGGCTGACCACCTCTGGACTTCTGGTACAGAAGACAGAAAGAAATTTCTATCTTTTTAAAGACACTATTATTTTAGATTTTTCTGTTATTCAAAATGAACTTAATCCTAAGCTTATAGAGCTCTTCTTCTCTTCTCTTTCTGTCTTTTTAAAAGATTTTATTTATTTATTTGACAGAGAGACTGTGAACACAAACAAGGTGAGTGGCAGGCAAAGGGAGAGGGAGAAGCAGGCTCCCCTCAGAGCAAGGAGCCTGATGTGGAGCTCAATCCCAGATGCTGGGATCATGACCTGTGCTGAAGGCAGACACTTAATTGAGTCTCTCCTACTTCCCCTGCTTGTGTCCCTGCTCTTGCTGTCTGTCTGTCTCTGTCAAATAAATAAATAAACTAAAAAAATATATTTTATTTATTTATTTGAGAGAGAACAAGTAGGGTGGTTGGGCGGGGGAGAGAGAGAGAGAGGAAGACTCCCCACTGAGCAGGGAGCCTGTTGCAGGGGGTGATCCCAGGACCCTGGGATCGTGGCCTGAGCTCAAGGCAGATGCTTAACCAACTGAGCCCCCCAGGCACCCCTCAGGTTTCCAGATTTAATTACAGTTTTGTTCTCTTCTTTTTCTATTTATGACCAGCATTTCCATAAGCTATATAGTGCTTCTAATTTTATAATTTAAGGTAGCTATATTCTATTATATTAAGTATATGTATCAAAATTGACTTAACTTTTATTTCTGTTTATTAAAGTATACATTCTCAGGAGTGGGGTCACTAAGTCCAAGGATTTGAACATTTCTATGGTTATTGAAATGTCTTATCAAATTATAAGTCCAGCAGGGTAGAAAATTTCTATGTAATAAAATTCATTTCTGTGTAATGTGCAGAGCTAGTACACTGCTCTGAAGGACAAATTGAATTCAGATAAATGAAGGGGAGGGAATTCAGGAAGGATAAAGGCTGGGGTAATAATGTTAAGATAGGCATAGTCCATAGAATGTTCAGGGATAATGGTTGTAGTGAAGTTTGAGTAATGTGTATATCAGCTACCATAGATCTTTTTTTTTTTCCAATTTATTTATTTTCAGAAAAACAGTATTCATTATTTTTTCACCACACCCAGTTCTCCATGCAAGCTGTGCCCTCTATAATACCCACCACCTGGTACCCCAACCTCCCACCCCCCCGCCACTTCAAACCCCTCAGACTGTTTTTCAGAGTCCATAGTCTCTCATGGTTCATCTCCCCTTCCAATTTACCCAAAAGCACATACCCTCCCCAATGTCCATAACCCTACCCCCCTTCTCCCAACCCCCCTCCCCCCAGCAACCCACAGTTTGTTTCGTGAGATTAAGAGTCACTTATGGTTTGTCTCCCTCCCTATCCCATCTTGTTTCATGGATTCTTCTCCTACCCACTTAAGCCCCCATGTTGCATCACCACTCCCTCATATCAGGGAGATCATATGATAGTTGTCTTTCTCCGCTTGACTTATTTCGCTAAGCATGATACGCTCTAGTTCCATCCATGTTGTCGCAAATGGCAAGATTTCGTTTCTTTTGATGGCTGCATAGTATTCCATTGTGTATATATACCACATCTTCTTGATCCATTCATCTGTTGATGGACATCTAGGTTCTTTCCATAGTTTGGCTATTGTGGACATTGCTGCTATAAACATTCGGGTGCATGTGCCCCTTTGGATCACTACGTTTGTATCTTTAGGGTAAATTCCCAGTAGTGCAATTGCTGGGTCATAGGGCAGTTCTATTTTCAACATTTTGAGGAATCTCCATGCTGTTTTCCAGAGTGGTTGCACCAGCTTGCATTCCCACCAACAGTGTAGGAGGGTTCCCCTTTCTCCGCATCCTCGCCAGCATCTGTCATTTCCTGACTTGTTGATTTTAGCCATTCTGACTGGTGTGAGGTGATATCTCATTGTGGTTTTGATTTGTATTTCCCTGATGCCGAGTGATATGGAGCACTTTTTCATGTGTCTGTTGGCCATCTGGATGTCTTCTTTGCAGAAACGTCTGTTCATGTCCTCTGCCCATTTCTTGATTGGATTATTTGTTCTTTGGGTGTTGAGTTTGTTAAGTTCTTTATAGATTTTGGACATTAGTCCTTTATCTGATATGTCGTTTGCAAATATCTCCTCCCATTCTGTCAGTTGTCTTTTGGTTTTGTTAACTGTTTCCTTTGCTGTGCAAAAGCTTTTGATTTTGATGAAATCCCAAAAGTTCATTTTTGCCCTTGCTTCCCTTGCCTTTGGCGATGTTCCTAGGAAGATGTTGCTGCGGCTGAGGTCGAAGAGGTTGCTGCCTGTGTTCTCCTCAAGGATTTTGATGGATTCCTTTCTCACATTGAGGTCCTTAATCCATTTTGAGTCTATTTTTGTGTGTGGTGTAAGGAAATGGTCCAATTTCATTTTTCTGCACGTGGCTGTCCAATTTTCCCAACACCATTTATTGAAGAGGCTGTCTTTTTTCCATTGGACATTCTTTCCTGCTTTGTCGAAGATTAGTTGACCATAGAGTTGAGGGTCTATTTCTGGGCTCTCTATTCTGTTCCATTGGTCTATGTGTCTGTTTTTGTGCCAGTACCATGCTGTCTTGATGATGACAGCTTTGTAATAAAGCTTGAAGTCCGGAATTGTGATGCCACCAACTTTGGCTTTGTTTTTCAATATCCCTTTGGCTATTCGAGGTCTTTTCTGGTTCCATATAAATTTTAAAATTATTTGTTCCATTTCTTTGAAAAAGATGGATGGTACTTTGATAGAAATTGCATTAAATGTGTAGATTGCTTTAGGTAGCATAGACATTTGCACAATATTTATTCTTCCAATCCAGGAGCATGGAACATTTTTCCATTTCTTTGTGTCTTCCTCAATTTCTTTCATGAGTACTTTATAGTTTTCTGAGTATAGATTCTTAGCCTCTTTGGTTAGGTTTATTCCTAGGTATCTTATGGTTTGTGGTGCAATTGTAAATGGGATTGACTCCTTAATTTCTCTTTCTTCTGTCTTGTTGTTGGTGTAGAGAAGTGCAACTGATTTCTGTGCATTGATCTTATATCCTGACACTTTACTGAATTCCTGTATAAGTTCTAGCAGTTTTGGAGTGGAGTCTTTTGGGTTTTCCACATAGAGTATCATATCATCTGCGAAGAGTGATAATTTGACTTCTTCTTTGCCGATTTGGATGCCTTTAATTTCCTTTTGTTGTCTGGTTGCTGAGGCTACGACTTCTAGTACTATGTTGAATAGCAGTGGTGATAATGGACATCCCTGCCGTGTTCCTGACCTTAGTGGAAAAGCTTTCAGTTTTTCTCCATTGAGAATGATATTTGCAGTGGGTTTTTCATAGATGGCTTTGATGATATTGAGGTATGTGCCCTCTATCCCTACACTTTGAAGGGTTTTGATCAGGAAGGGATGCTGTACTTTGTCAAATGCTTTTTCAGCATCTATTGAGAGTATCATATGGTTCTTGTTCTTTCTTTTATTGATGTGTTGTATCACATTGACTGATTTGTGGATGTTGAACCAACCTTGCAGCCCTGGAATAAATCCCACTTGGTCGTGGTGAATAATCCTTTTAATGTACTGTTGAATCCTATTGGCTAGTATTTTGGTGAGAATTTTTGCATCTGTGTTCATCAAGGATATTGGTCTATAGCTCTCTTTTTTGATGGGATCCTTGTCTGGTTTTGGGATCAAGGTGATGCTGGCCTCATAAAATGAGTTTGGGAGTTTTCCTTCCATTTCTATTTTTTGGAACAGTTTCAGGAGAATAGGAATTAGTTCCTCTTTAAATGTTTGGTAGAATTCCCCCGGGAAGCCATCTGGCCCTGGGCTTTTGTTTGTTTGGAGATTTTTAATGACTGTTTCAATCTCCTTACTGGTTATGGGTCTGTTCAGGCTTTCTATTTCTTCCTGGTTCAATTTTGGTAGTTTATATGTTTCTAGGAATGCATCCATTTCTTCCAGATTGTCAAATTTGTTGGCGTAGAGTTGCTCATAGTATGTTCTTATAATAGTTTGTATTTCTTTGGTGTTAGTTGTGATCTCTCCTCTTTCATTCATGATTTTATTTATTTGGGTCCTTTCTCTTTTCTTTTTGATAAGTCTGGCCAAGGGTTTATCAATTTTATTAATTCTTTCAAAGAACCAGCTCCTAGTTTGGTTGATTTGTTCTATTGTTTTTTTGGTTTCTATTTCATTGATTTCTGCTCTGATCTTTATGATTTCTCTTCTCCTGCTGGGCTTAGGGTTTCTTTCTTGTTCTTTCTCCAGCTCCTTTAGGTGTAGGGTTAGGTTGTGTACCTGAGACCTTTCTTGTTTCTTGAGAAAAGCTTGTACCGCTATATATTTTCCTCTCAGGACTGCCTTTGTTGTGTCCCACAGATATTGAACCGTTGTATTTTCATTATCATTTGTTTCCATGATTTTTTTCAATTCTTCTTTAATTTCCCGGTTGACCCATTCATTCTTTAGAAGGATGCTGTTTAGTCTCCATGTATTTGTGTTCTTTCCAAACTTCCTCTTGTGGTTGAGTTCTAGCTTCAGAGCATTGTGGTCTGAAAATATGCAGGGAATGATCCCAATCTTTTGATACCGGTTGAGTCCTGATTTAGGACCGAGGATGTGATCTATTCTGGAGAATGTTCCATGTGCACTAGAGAAGAATGTGTATTCTGTTGCTTTGGGATGAAATGTTCTGAATATATCTGTGATGTCCATCTCATCCAGTGTATCATTTAAGGCCTTTATTTCCCTGTTGATCTTTTGCTTGGATGATCTGTCCATTTCCGTGAGGGGAGTGTTAAAGTCCCCTACTATTATTGTATTATTGTTGATGTGTTTCTTTGATTTTGTTATTAATTGGTTTATATAGTTGGCTGCGCCCACGTTGGGGGCATAGATATTTAAAATTGTTAGATCTTCTTGTTGGACAGACCCTTTGAGTATGATATAGTGTCCTTCCTCATCTCTTATTATAGTCTTTGGCTTAAAATCTAATTGATCTGATATAAGGATTGCCACTCCTGCTTTTTTCTGATGTCCATTAGCATGGTAAATTCTTTTCCACCCCCTCACTTTAAGTCTGGAGGTGTCTTCAGGTTTAAAATGAGTTTCTTGGAGGCAACATATAGATGGGTTTTGTTTTTTTATCCATTCTGATACCCTGTGTCTTTTGATTGGGGCATTTAGCCCATTAACATTCAGGGTAACTATTGAGAGATATGATTTTAGTGCCATTGTATTGCCTGTAAGGTGACTGTTACTGTATATTGTCTCTGTTCCTTTCTGATCTACCACTTGTAGGCTCTCTCTTTGCTTAGAGGACCCCTTTCAGTATTTCCTGTAGAGCTGGTTTGGTGTTTGCAAATTCTTTCAGTTTTTGTTTGTCCTGGAAGCTTTTAATCTCTCCTTCTATTTTCAATGATAGCCTAGCTGGATATAGTATTCTTGGCTGCATGTTTTTCTCGTTTAGTGCTCTGAAAATGTCATGCCAGCTCTTTCTGGCCTGCCAGGTCTCTGTGGATAAGTCAGCTGCCAATCTAATACTTTTACCATTGTATGTTACAGACTTCTTTTCCCGGGCTGCTTTCAGGATTTTCTCTTTGTCACTAAGGCTTGTAAATTTTACTATTAGGTGACGGGGTGTGGGCCTATTCTTATTGATTTTGAGGGGCGTTCTCTGAACCTCCTGAATTTTGATACTCGTTCCCTTTGCCATATTGGGGAAATTCTCCCCAATAATTCTCTCCAGTATACCTTCTGCTCCCCTCTCTCTTTCTTCTTCTTCTGGAATCCCAATTATTCTAATGTTGTTTCGTCTTATGGTGTCACTTATCTCTCAAATTCTCCCCTCATGGTCCAGTAGCTGTTTGTCCCTCTTTTGCTCAGCTTCTTTATTCTCTGTCATTTGGTCTTCTATATCGCTAATTCTTTCTTCTGCCTCATTTATCCTAGCAGTGAGAGCCTCCATTTTTGATTGAACTTCATTAATAGCTTTTTTGATTTCAACTTGGTTAGATTTTAGTTCTTTTATTTCTCCAGAAAGGGCTTTTATATCTCTGGAGAGGGTTTCTCTAATATCTTCCATGCCTTTTTCAAGCCCGGCTATAACCTTGAGAATTGTCATTTTGAACTCTAGATCTGACATATTACCAATGTCTATATTGATTAGGTCCCTAGCCTTCGGTACTGCCTCTTGTTCTTTTTTTTGTTGTGAATTTTTCCGCCTTGTCATTTTGTCCAGCTAAGAGTATATGAAGGAGCAAGTAAAATACTAAAAGGGTGGCAACAATCCCAGGAAAATATGCTTTAACCAAATCAGAAGAGACCCCAAATCGTGAGGGGGGATTTCTCCCCCCTCACGATTGGGTGAGGGATCTCCTCTGATTAGGATCTCCTTTGATTGGGATCTCCCAATCTCTTCTGATTGGGATCTCCCAATCTCTTCTGATTGGGATCTCTTCTGATTTGGGGATAAAAAGAGGTTCAAAAAGAAAGAAAGAAAAAAAAGAAAAAAAGAATTAAAAAAAAGAGATTGAATTAAAAATTCAATCAAGAATTTAAAAAAGAATTAAGAAAAAAAAGATTGAAGAGATTAGGATCTCTTCTGATTTGGGGATAAAAAAAGGTTCAAAAAGAAAGAAAGAAAAAAAGAAAAAAAAGAATTAAAAAAAAAGAAAATGAATAAACAAAAGTATAAAAAAGAAAAAATATATATTAGATAATCTAGTTAAAAAACGTTAAAAGAGAAAAGGGTAAAAGTTATAAAAAATTTTTAGCAGAAGAAGAGAAAAAAAATGAAAAAGAAAAAAATTAAATTAACTGCAAGACTGAAAAATCACAGGCAGAAAGCCATGAGTTCCGTGGTTTGTTTTCTCCTCCTCTGGAATTCTGCTGCTCTCTCCTTGGTATTGAAACTGCACTCCTTGGTAGGTGAACTTGGTCTTGCCTGGATTTCTTGTTGATCTTCTGGGGGAGGGGCCTGGTGTAGTGATTCTCAACTGTCTTTGCCCCAGGCGGAATTACACCGCCCTTACCAGGGGCCGGGCTGAGTGATCTGCTCGGCTTTGCTTTCAGGAGCTTTTGTTCCCTGAGCGCTTTCCGTAGAGTTCCGGAGGACGGGAATACAAATGGCGGCCTCCTGGTCTCCGGCCCGGAGGAGCCAAGAGCCCGGGCCCCGCTCCCCTGTGCGCCCTCAGCGAACAGCTCCCAGTAACTCGCGTCTGCCCAACCTCCGGCCGCGCTCCGAGCTCACCGAGCTTGCGACCGGTTCAAGGCAACTCCGAGCTGTGAGCTTACTGTCGGCTCTGTCTCTGCAGCCGGCTTTCTCGTTCCAATATCCGCAAGCTCTGCGACACTCGGACACCCCCGATCCTTCTGTGACCCCGCAGGACCTGAGGTCACGCCGACCCTGTGTGGGCTTCGCCCCGGTTTAGCCTCCGGAGCGATGTCCCTCAGCGGAACAGACTTTTAAAAGTCCTGATTTTGTGCTCCGTTGCTCCGCCGCTTGCCGGGAGCCGGCCCCTCCCCCCGGGGTCTATCTTCCCGTCGCTTTGGATTCACTTCTCCGCCAGTCCTACCTTTCAGAAAGTGGTTGTTTTTCTGTTTCTAGAATTGCTGTTCTTCTTCTCCTCGATCTGCCGATTGATTTGCAGGTGTTTGCAATCTTTAGATAAGCTCTCTAGCTGATCTCCTGCTAGCTGAGGTAGTCTCAGCCTGCTACTTCTCCGCCATCTTTCTCAGCTACCATAGATCTTAATTTCTCATTCAGCCTAGAATCTCTTTAGCTATCAGGGATCTACCTCAGTAGTGACTGGTTTAAGTGTAGATTCACATATTGAGGTCAGATGTGGAATGCCAACTTAAGGAATTGGGTCTTTATTCTGTAGACAATTGGGAAATCTGTGAAGATTCACAAAATACCCAGGATATTTTATAACTGTGTTTGGATGAATTGGAGGGAAGGGAGTTGAGAAAAGAAAAATGAATAGATGAGGATTTAGGGAAATAGGGAGACCTCTTGGAATTATTACAGTATTTCAGAGATGAGACGATTAATGCAGGAAATGGAATGAAAACTTTCCAGGCTAATGGTGGCAGATTACCTCTGCACTGGATAGACCCTCTCTCAATTTCTTTTGAAAATATGCAAAGCAATGAACAAACAAAAAATTTGTAAAGATACACAAAAAAGAAACAAATTGGCAATGATAGCATAAATTCAAAAATGAAAGTTTATGTGCCAAATTAGTAGGTTCTTTCTTTTTAGGTTGTTTTAAAAATTTATTTATTTGAAAGACAGATCACAAGTAGGCAGAGAGGCAGGCAGAGAGAGAGGAAGGGAAGCAGGCTCCGTACCAAGCAGAGAGCCAGATATGGGGCTTGATCCCAGGACCCTGGGATCATGACCTGAGCCCAAGGCAGAGGCTTTAACCCACTGAGCCACCCAGGTGCCCCTTACTAGGTTCTTTCTTCTAATTGCATCATGATTTAGTTCGACTGGGAAATTTTTAAAGATTCTCTCTTGAACCTCTAAGTGTCTAAGAATAGAGGTTATACTGACTCACCTCTACCACCTGCTTCATCATCTGCCCTTACCCCAGGATAAAGGGGCTGCACTGGCCAGAGAGGCAGCAAGTCATCTCCCAAACACAGAACACCCTTCTCTAGGGAGACTAATAGGATGTATTTCAGTATTGCTCCTGTAATGAGAAATATCACTGGGCAAAACAAAACCCATAAATATTTGAGTACACTTTACTACATTATATACCAACTGTTGACCTTTATTTATCACTTAACAATCTTTTCCCAGTTTTCTTACCAGGCTTGAATGGAATGCCATTTTTCTAACATCTTAAATCCTTATCTCAGAGTAATGTTCTTTCCAAGGTTCATGTTTAGATCTTAGGACCTGAAGATGTTTTGCCACCAAAACCTCTGGTCTGACTTTCTTATCACAGTCACTATCCATCAAGTGATTCTGTGTGGCAGTTAGGCTCAGTAATGGGGTGTGTGGCTTCAGGCTTCACTTCTCTTTTCTTCCTTCCTTCCTTACAGCTGACATAACTGAGAAGCTCTTTCTGATCCTGTAAGTGTATCCCTGTACAAGCAGCTTCTGAGAGAAAGAGAGCACTTCAGAGAAGAGACATGCTATCACAGGTACTGGTTTCTCATTCAGCGTAGAATCACCACTTTAGCAATCAGCGATCTGCCTCTGAGAGAGCAACTCATAAAATCTTCATTTCAGTCATAAACTCTTTTCTGAAAGGGTCAACATCTCTAACAAAATAAATCCCATTTTTATCAGCATCATGCTCTAACCAACTGAGCTAATCGGCCAGCTCATAAATCCCATTTTTAAGCCACAGTCCAATATTTGAGCCAAAACAGGATTTCAAAACCGAATTATATAAGTTACTTTTTAATCACAATTCACTAAGAAGAGAACAAAAGGAGATTAGTTTAAGTTTAGATTTGCTAAAAGGAAGAAACTTTTCAAAATATAGATTATATTTTGAAACAGGTTATTAGAGATTACCTACCTTGGGGAACTTTAGAAATAGAATAGAAATCATTCTTCTTGAATCATTTAGCTGCAGACCTGTGTGGAAGCAAGAACGGAAATAAATGCTCTTTTGAGGACCCCTCCAGTTTGTCTAATCTGTGGTTTCTGACAGTCCTTGCTCCTACTCACTGACTTTATCCCAGGTCATCATGGCATAGCAGAGATGTGGAAGTAGATGAGAGGTAGATGATGATAGTGACATTTGGGATTATTCACCACAGGAATTGAGAAGAAATGATTATAGTACTCTGTCAGTCCACCAACTGAGCAGTTAATGTAAGCAGGTGGTACAGCATAATCCTCCAGTTATTTCTAGAATCCTGATGAATCAATCAATCCATTCTAATACAAACTAAGGAAAAGCCACTCCCAAAGAAAGAAGATAAAGCTATAATTCCAATCTGAAAATGATATTGATCAGAACACAACAAAGATGTTCTTTTCTTCACACCTGTAAGATGTCAACTCTTACTCAAACCGTAATGCAGAAGACATTCTAGAAAAGTATTTAGCCTGAGGTATACATGTATTAGGAATTCTATAGGATACATGTAACTGGCATAAATCTCATAATATGAATCAGATTTGCAAGAAATGTACCTTCATTTTTCTAAAACTTAATTTCTCTTTCTCTCTCTTTTTTGACTGGCATTCTGCCAAGTGACAGATACTCAATCTTACTCAGTTTAGGATTCCGGCTGCTCTTTTCCTCTGGGATCTGGGAACTTACCATAGTGCCACAACATCAGAGTGGGGACGGGTAGTGTCTTGTCCTTTTTCATTAGTGCATGCAGGCATCTGCTGAAATATATACAGTATTCTGTGTGCTGCCTCTGTCTTTGGCTCCAGTGACTGTTCCTTTGTCTTTCCTCCTGACTGCAAAGCTCCTCTAGATAAACTCTTTCCCCCTACTTACATGCTTTTCTACCATTCCTGAACTGCAGAAAACTAGGTGAGGTGTCTAAGTCTCTGCCTTAAGTCGACATTACTCTCAGGCATGTGGAAAGCATTTTGCTTATCCCCAACCACACTGAAGCCCAGGGGATGCTATGGGGTTGCATCTGTCCCACCTGCCAAGGCACAGGTATTTCTTCTGTGCCTGTGCCCTCACCATTCTGAGGTAGGGGAGGAGTCTGGTATCTTGAAACCTCCCTGGGTTCTCTCTGGGGATGCATCTCAGGTTTCCTTTACTCCTGGTTTCCTCATTCCAGATGGGATGAACTGGGGAAGGACGCTGAAATTTTTCTTAGGAATCCGCTATTGTCTAAACCTTCTTTCCTTTTGATTTTTCTCTCTTCATCTTCCAGTCCAAGTAAACTTTACTTAGTCTCAGAGGTGGCATCTACATATCTTCCAAATTGTCCATGCTTAGAGAGCTTCGGGGTTTGGGCTTCTCATACTCAAAATGGCTGTTCTGCTGTAACAACCCTTCTCCTAGGGAATTGGTCCTCCATAACATAGCTTTAAGTGGGGTATAAAGGAACTGCCAGGGCTTAAAAACATATCTGTTAATGTATCAAAATACGGTTCCACTATGTTGCTATAAAAGATATGGCAGGAGGCAATGAGAATTGGAAGATTTCAGTCCCAGGTGAGAAACATCCCTGCTCTCTGTCTCTCTGTCTCTGTCTCTGTCCATTTGTCTCTGACAATTCATAAAAGGCACACAGCTCTTTTTTGTGGTTCAGCACGATTTCAGTTCTCACTATGCTCTCAGGCAGGTATCTATTCCTACATTAATTGAGGTCTACTTCATCTGCACCTCAAAAATCCTCTCCAGAGAAAAGGAGAGAACATTTCTCCATTACTTCTGGGTTTGAATTAGAGCCTAGCCCTCCTAAATCTTGGGAGGGGTATACCTCAGTGGGTGCATGATGGCTGCCCACACACACTTAGAATGGAAAACTGGGAAGAAAAAGTAGAAATAAATGAATCTCCCCTACCTTGGAAATTAGTTCTTTCAACAGATTGCCTTAGCACTTGAAATCATTGCCTTAACTACTAAAATTGATTAAATTAGCAGCTCTGTATTTTGCCAAGATCTTTATAGGCTTTTTTCCCCCTTCTCAACAAATTAAAACCTGGCTTGGAGGGAAATGTAGTAGACTGGAGACATTTCTCCTCCTGTCGCTGGATGCTGGTGTAGCAAGCTTTTGACAGTTTTTAAGAAGAAAAACTTAATTCTTGATTACTACTCTTTACGTGTCTTATATCAAGACTACAGTGTGGGTGTGTGGGAGGAAAACTGATGTAACATTGAAGAGTTTAATAAATATTTGCAATTTGAAGTTTTCCTTCTTCTTTCTTTTCTTTTTTCTTTCTTTCATTCTTTCTTTTTTTTTTTTTTAAAGAGAGAGAGATCGTGGGAGTGAGGAAGAGGGCTGGGGGAGAGAGAGAGAATCTTAAGTAGGCTCCAGGCCCTCCATAGAGTCCGAGGATCTCGGCTCAGTCTCACAACCCTGAAATCATGACCTGAGCTGAAATCAGAGACAGATGCTTAATGGACTGAGCCACCCAAGCACCCCGCAATTTGGAGTTTTTAAGTCATTGATTCACAGAAGGCTATTATTACTGTAAGAAATAGAATTATTTCATTTCAAAAGTAATGCTAAATTTTTAGTACTATGTTAATGACTTGAATAAAATATTTCATGATATGTCAGACCTCATGTAAACTAACGAATTTAAAACAGCATTTTAAATTTGTAATAAAATATAATAACAACTAGTAATTATATTCACTGTCCAAAAAGATGACACTCTTGAAAATCTAGAAAAGATAAAATGTTCAACTTAAATAATGCAAAAGGGAATGGTAGAATGGTGAAGAAATATGTTTTATAGTGTTCAAAGTAATATAATCTTGACTTCCAATTCAAATGAAACACATATTTTTACTAAACCCTGTACTCACATCAACTTTCAAAGTATGCATTTTTGCTTGTGTTATAATTGGAAGTGAAAATAGGACACAAAAGTATATATATAAATACTATATATATAGGATGATCCCAGCAATGTTTTTTTAAAAAAATCATGCATGGGGGCGCCTGGGTGGCTCAGTCAGTTAAGTCTCTTGATCTCAGCGTAGGTCTTGATCTCAGGATTGTGAGTTCAAGCCCTGTGATGGGCTCCATGCTGGGTGTGGAACCTACTTAAAAACAAACAAACAAATACATACATCCTGCCTGAATAAAAGCCCCAAAGAAAATGCACTGAAGTATTACTAATGGATATCTTTTGGATGGTGGTTATAAACATGATTTTTTACTTCTTTCTTCCTTTTGACATTTTCAAAATCTTCTATAACAAGGACATATTTTTTTTATGTTGACCAAATGAATTATAAGCCCTCCTTTTTAAAAGTATTTATTCTCGGGGCACCTGGGTGGCTGAGTGGGTGAAGCCTCTGCCTTCAGCTCAGGTCATGATCTCAGGGTCCTGGGATCGAGCCCCACATCGGGCTCTCTGCCTGCTTCCCCCTTCTTTCTGCCTGCCTCTCTGCATACTTGTGATCTCTCTCTCTCTCTCTCTCTGTTAAATAAATAAATAAATAAAATCTTTAAAAAAAAAAGTATTTATTCTCCACACTGTAACTGGTTTATTAAGTACAGTGTTTTAATTTATTATGTTCCTCATGATTGTTTTGGAAAGTGATATGAGTAAGAATTAAATACTAAAATGGGTGCTGAAATGCTTCAATGTGCTCCAGACAATGTTAGCAAGCAGCAGGTATCAGAACAATGATAAAAAACACTTTAGTCTTTAAAGTAATAAAGACACTGAATGATCATAATTTCAGTTTAACTGTCCCCAACCTGTTATAGATCTCTTTGCCTTTGAACTGCCCACTGGAAAGATCCAGAGGTGTCCAGATCTTTCTAAGGTTGACAACTGCTTCCCTTCACCGCATTTCATTTTACACAATGATTTCAATGTAGAAATGTCAAGATAGGGAAATATAAGTTCCTAAAATAAGGTAGAGCAATAAAGTTAAAAGGCTATGGGGTTGCCTATTGATTGCTGAGATTTCTGCAGATTTTTTTCTGTAGACTTAGTGAATTCTACTGATGAGGAAGACAATAGAATCTGAACTAAGATCAAAAGGAGAAGATGTCTTTGATATTCTATTTGACTGCAAGTAATAGTCATAATTTACTCGAGTATTTTATAGGTGCTAAATCCATCCAAAGTAACTCTCTCTCATCTACTTTTAATGCAGCTGTTGACATTGGTATGTACAAAAGTTTGCTCAAGAGTTTTTAGGAAAACAGCGATATGTTTGCCTGATTTACCTCTGTATTAGAGCGCAAAAGAAAAATGTCAGGCACGAAATCCTGAATCCTATAGATGTTGCCAAGGTAGACAATTCATGAATTAGCTATTTTCAAGTAGATCTTAATTAACATGTTTATAACAGTAACTATTTCTTCAGGCTCTATTCTGCTTCAGCTCCGTACTCTGGGAAAAGCCCCTATTTTATTAAACTTGTATTTAGAGGGGCTCCCGGGTGGCTTAGTCTGTTAAGTGTCTACCTTCGACTCAGGTCATGATCTAGGGTCCTGTTATAGAGCCCTGCACTGGGCTCCTTTCTCAGTGGGGAGCCTGCTTCTCCTCTCCATCTGCTTCTCTGGCTGCTTGTGCTCTCTCTTTCAATTAAATAAATGAAACAGTGGGGGCGGGGTTGGGGAGGGTGCAGGCTTGTGGACTGAACCCTCTACTGATGAGATCTGATGGTAACTTCAGGTAGATAGTGTCAGAACTGAATGATAGGACACCCAGCTGATGTTGCCAAGAATTGCTTTGTGGGGGAAAAACACCTACACGTTTGGTTATCGGAAGTGTCCGAAGTGAATTGTTTTGTGTGAGTAGTAAAAAAGAAACACATAGAAGGAAGAGGGAGGGGTGCCTGGGTGGCTCAGTGGGTTAAAGCCTCTGCCTTTGGCTCAGGTCATGATCCCAGGGTCCTGGGATTGGGCCTTGCATCAGGCCCTCTGCTCAGCAGGGAGCCTGCTTCCTCCTCTCTCTCTCTGCCTGCCTCTCTGCCTACTTGTGATCTCTGTCTGTCAAATAAATAAAATCTTTTAGAAAAGAAGGAAGAGGAAGTTTTTCCTACTCACATGTATAGACCATTATCACTTAGATTTTATTTCTTAGATTGTGAGCACAGGGCTGAGACCTAACTTGTCTAAATTTCCTAAACATTAGGAATTTCCTAAATTCTTGGATTGATTGATGGCTAAATTGACATATATTTATCTGTTTGTAGCTTTGTTGAGATATAATTCACATACCATACAATTCAGTGTACAATTCAGTGGTTTTTACTGTATTTATAGATTTGTAGAACCATCGTTGCAGTCAATTTTAGAACATTTTCGTCACCCCAAAAAGAAACCTCATACCTATTTAACCCAGTAAGCACTCCCCATTTGCTCCAATCCCTTAGCAGCCCTAGGGAACCGCTTATCTACTTTCTGTCTCTGTAGATACACTCACCCGGACTTTTCATATAGACAAAATCGTGTGGTCTTTTGTGACTGACTTCTTTCACTTAGAGTAATGTCTTCAAGATAGATCCATTTTGTAGCATGTATCAGTTCCTCCTTCCCCTTTTTTTTTTTTTTAAATGAACTTATAATGTATTATTTGTTTCCGGGGTACAGGTCTGTGATTGATCAGTCTTACACAGTTCACAGCACTCCCCATAGCACATACCCTCCCCAGTGTCCGTCACCCAGCCACCCCATGCCTCCCACCCCTCTCCTCGCCAGCAACCTTCAGTTTGTTTCCTGAGATTAAGAGTCTCTTACGGTTTGTCTGCCTCTCTGGTTTTGTCTTGTTTCATTTTTCTCTCCCTTCCCCTCTGATTCTCTGTCTTGTTTCTCAAATTCCTCATATCAGTGAGATCATATGATAATTGTTTTTCTCTGATTGACATATTTCGCTTAGCAGTCCTCATTCCTTTTCACTGCTGAATAATAAATATTCCAGTCTATGGATATATACATTTCATTTATTCATTCATCAGTTGATGGATAATTTTTTTTTTTTATTTGACACAGAGAGAGAGATCACAAGTAGGCAGAGAGGCAGGTAGAGAGAGAAGGAGGAGGAAGCAGGCTCCCTGCTGAGCAGACAGCCCGATGCGGGACTCGATCCCAGGACCCCGAGATCATGACCTGAGCCGAAGGCAGCGGCTTAACCCACTGAGCCACCCAGGCGTCCCAGTTGATGGATAATTTGAGTCATTCCCACTTTTGGCTATTATGAATTAATGCTGTTATAAAGATACACGTGCAAGTTTTTGTGTGGACATGTTTTCATCTCTATTGGGTGGGATTGTTGGGTCATATAGTAACTATGTTTAACCTTTTCAGGAACCACCTGGCTGTCTCAAAGTGGATACACCATTTTACACTTCCACCTGAAGGTTTCAGTTTCTCCTCATCCTCAATACTTGTCATTATCTGGATTTTGACTCACATCCTCGTGAGTATGAAGTGGTATCTCATTGTTTTTTTTTTTCCTTTTTAAATTTGTGTTTCCTTAGTGACCAGTGTTGAGCATCCCTACATTATGAGTATACTATATGATGTTGAACATTCCCTAATATTGAACATTTTTTAATTTACTCTTGGTCATTTATATATCTCTTCAGGAAGTATCTATTCAGATCTTTTGTCATTTGGGTTATTGGCCAACTTGGTTATATAACCAATTTGGTTATTGGTTATTGGCCTTTTTATTATTGATTTATAAGAGTTTTTAAAATATATTCTGGATGCCAGTCCATTATCAGATAAATAATACGCAAATATTTTCCCTCATTTTGTGGTTTTTCTCTTTTCTGATGATGTCCTTTGAAGCACAAATGTTTTAAATTTTTGTGAAGTCCAACTTACCTAATTTTTTTTCTTTTGTCAGTTGTGATCTTGGTGTCATATCTAAGAAGGCTTTGCCTAACACAAATTACAAAGATTTATGTCTATATTTTCTTCTAAGAGATATAGTTTTCAAACTTACATTTAGGTCTATAATCTATTTGAGTCGATTTATATGTGTGGTATGAGGAAGGAGTTCAACTATATTCATGTGTATGTTGATGTTCAGTTGTTCTAGCACATTTGTTGCCTCATCTATTTTTAAATTATATGTTATTTGGGGTAAATATTAATAATATCTAAAATTTGTTGAGCACTATGTACTTGCTAAGCACTGTTCCAAGTCTTTTACATAAGGTATCCTAATTTAACCCTTACACTAATTCTTTTTTCTTTTTTTTTTAAATTAACATATAATGTATTATTAACCCCAGGCGTACAGGTCTGTGAATTGCCAGGTTTACACATTTCACAGCACTCACCATAGCACATACCTTCCCCAATGTCCAAAACCCCACCACCCTCTCCCTCCCCACTCCCCCCGGCAAACCTCAATTGTTTTGTGAGATTAAGAGTCTCATATGATTTGTCTCCCTCCAGATTCCATCTTGTTTAATTTATTCTTTTCCTACCCCCCAAACTCCCCACGTTGCATCTCCACTTCCTCATATATCAGGGAGATCATATGATAATTGTCTTTCTCTGACTGACTTATTTCACTAAGCATAATACCCTCTAGTTACATCCACTTGTTGCAAATGGCAAGATTTCATTTCTTTTGATGGCTGCGTAGTATTCCATTATATATATACACCACTCTTCTTTATTCATTCAATCTGTTGATGGACATCTAGGTTCTTTCCACAGTTTGGCTATTGTGGACATTGGTGCTATAAACATTCGGGTGCACATGCCCCTTCAGATCACTACATTTGTATCTTTAGGGTCAATACCCAGTAGTGCATTGCTGGGTTGCCCTTACACTAATTCTAAGGGACTTTATCTCCCTATCAGAAAATAACTGGGGAGAGAAAAAGGAAACTGAATGTTAATTGCTTCTCATTGGCAGAAAAAAGAACTAGAAGGAATAGTCCCAGCCCTCTTATTCTTCTTCTTGCTTTGAATACCAGTGGCAGGGCCTAAATGCCCTGATGTGGGTCGCATAAAGTTAAGGATGAAGCCAAAGCAAAGAATAGGGGATCTACTCATATCCTATTTTGTTGCCATCAAGAAAAATGGTATTCTGACCAGAAAAGGTGACAAGATGGTTAAGAGAAAAGCAAACCTGTTAATAGGGGTGGTGATGCGGGGCACCTGGGTGGCTCAGTGGGTTAAGCCGCTGCCTTCGGCTCGGGTCGTGATCTCAGGGTCCTGGGATCGAGTCCCACATCGGGCTCTCTGCTCAGCAGGGAGCCTGCTTCCTCCTCTCTCTCTCTGCCTGCCTCTCTGCCTACTTGTAATCTCTCTCTGTCAAATAAATAAATAAAATCTTTAAAAAAAAATAGGGGTGGTGATGCTCAGAGAATACTGTATGCTCTCACTGAGTTTAAAGCTCTTGGCCCCAAGGGCTTATAGCTAAGGATAAAACACCTTACACATGAGATAACTCAGGTGTTTCTATTATTTTCATTGAACTGTGGGTAATAGAAATGCTGGAAGTCTGAAAAGTTGCTGGTTTTCAGAATGAATGAGGTGCTCAATTCTGTTAATCCTAGAAGAGAGCTTGGGAGCCAGTGCAGACTAGAATCCTAGAATGGCTTTTAAAGTGGATGGTTTATGATTATTTAGGAAGAGAGGGGTAAGATGACATGGGTTCACCATTCAGTTTGACATCTATTTGTTAGTAATCATCTATCTGTATATGAGCTAAAACATTTAATAGTTTGTAGTACCAGTTGTCCATAAATTATATTTTCAATTTGAAAAATAATATTTGAAGGAATAGGATAGGCATTAATAATTTGGAGAATTAGTATTCTTTTCTAGCAATGATTGATTGGCACTTTAAATTTGAATAAGTTTTAGAGAAAGAGTTTATTTCTGTGTGTAACCACATTCCTTGTTGACCTGATTAATTAGATCTGTGTTTACATAAGAACATAAATATTTTAGAATAAAACCAAATTTAATAAATGAATAAACTTATTAAGATGTAATTACTTTTCCAAGTTCTGTGTTTTAAAAGTCATAATTAGAATGTGGATTACAAACTATTCTACATGGAGACTTTAGGGAGGTTTGGCTTATCTTTCTGTAATTTTATTTGGTTTAAAGCTAAACATGCATTAGTATGGGATGCAGGGTTTATAACTAGAGTCACTTCATGTTGATAAAACCAAGTTTGTTAAAAACAAATGTAGTATTATCATTAAAGATGAGGAAATGGGGAAGAAAAGCATTCCAAGTGGAAGGAATTTCTGCTTGGGCTTCATGTTTCCCCCTATATAAAGAATTTTATATTGTATGGGTGTAAATATAGATAGTATGCATATAAGTAGCAATAGTAAAAAAAGTGTGCATGAAAGTAATAAAAGTTAGCTTAAGGATAGTGATTATTTGTGGGGAAAGAGGTAGAGGTAGGGAGGGGTTAGAACTTCTATCTGTGGTATTTCACTTTTAAGAAGAATAGGAAAGAGGGTGGGTTTCTCTTGTTATTTTTTATATGTTTGAAATATTTCATTAATTGAAAACTTGAAAACAAGAAAATAAGCAGCCTAACTGTCTGATTGCTTTTCTAGAGGGTCCAAGCGTTTACTTCCTAATGATTTGAGAATATGCTTAAATAGGGCTCTGCAGGTGCCTGGAGAGTTTATTTTTGTAACCCTAGCACATACTAGTAATAACAACAACTACAGTTTATTAAGCATATACAGTGTGCCAGGCACTATGTGAGGTGCTTTAAATATGCTCTCTACTGCTTTGACAATAATTGCGAAGAAGGTATTTCCTTCATTCCCATTTAACAGATGGCAAGGTGAGCTGTAGATCCAATTCACTACTTGTGGTAAAATATGCTAAGTGAAAACTCAGACTTCCAAATATCAAGTTTAATATCCCAAAGTTCATTTCTCCAGGAATTATCTCCACATTTTAATGTTTACTTGAGAAAAACCAGAAAATATAGATGGGGAAAAGAGGATAAAAATTGCCTGTAATTTCGCTACCATCCAGAGAAAGTTACTGCTAGCATTTTGATAGGTGCCCTTTCATATGGGTTCCATGCATAAATTTGTATGAACTTTCAAATGCTTTGAGAAGGAACTGTGTCAAGAATTTCTCTATCAGTATTGCTTATGGTGCATAATATAGGATAAATTTAAAATTTGGATTTTATTCCATAATGTCTGTATATTTTTTAAGCAGAGTTTTAAACTGAAAAATCTTCATTAAAAATTTATGCACTATAGGGGCGCCTGGGTGGCTCAGTGGGTTAAAGCCTCTACCTTCAGCTCAGGTCATGATCCCAGGGTCCTGGGATCGAGCCCTGCATCGGGCTCTCTGCTCAGCAGGGAGCCTGCTTCCCACCCTCCCACCTGCCTGCCTCTCTGCCTACTTGTGATCTCTGTCTGTGAAATAAATAAATAAAATCTTTTTAAAAAATTTATGCACTATATATGAAAAAACAATTATTGGCTACGTTTTAAATCTAATATAAAGACCAGCTGGACAATACTGATGATATTTGCCAGTAAATTATAAAATATTACCTGTTGTGGATAGTTTGTTTGTTTATTTTAAAGATTTTATTTACTTATTGGAGACAGAGAGAGAGCAGGAGCAGGAAGGAGAGGGAGCAGCAGGCTCCCAGCTGAGCAGGGAGCCTGACTTGGGACTCAGTCCCAAGACCTTGGGAACATGACCTGAGCCGAAGGGAGATGCTTAACCAACTGAGCCACCCAGGTGCCTGTGGATAGGACAGGTGGGCCATTCTATTTTCTATCTCAATGATATGACCAATCTAGGTACCTCATACAAGGGGTTTCATACAGTATTTGTCTTTTTGTGACTGGCGTATTTCACTTAGCATAATGTCCTCTAAGTTCATCTATATTGTAGCAAGTCAAAATTTCCTTCTTTTTTAAGACTGAATAATATATCATTATATGTGTGTTGCATATTTTGCTCATCCATTCATCTACTGATGAACACTGGGATTGCTTTTCATGTATTAGCTTGTGAATAATGCTGCTATGAACACAGGTAAACCTCTGCCTCCAGTTCTTTTAGTTGTATACTCAGAAGAAGAATTGCTAGATCATATGGTAATTTCATTTCTAATTTTTAACGGACCTCCATACCATTTTCTGTAGCAGCTGTACCATTTTATATTTCTACCAACAGTGCACAAGAGTTCTAATTTCTTTAAATCCTCATCAATACTTGTTATTTTCACTTTTTTGATAGAAACCATCTCAATGGGTGTGAGGTGGTATCTTATTATAGTTTTTATTTGTGTTTCCCTAATGTTTAAGAACATTAAAGCATCTTTTTATGTGCTTATTGACTATCTGCATATCTTCCTGGGAGAAATGTTTACTCAAGTCCTCCCCCCTCCCTTTTTTTCAGTTTAGTTTTAGGAATGCTGTATATATTCTGGATATTAACCCTTTATCAGATATGATTTAAAAATATTTATCCCGTTCTTTGGGTTGCTTTTTTACTTTCTTGATAGTCTTTTGATGCACAAAATTTTTAATTTACATGTAGTCCAATTTGTCTATTTTTTTTTCTTGCCTATGTCTTTAGTGTCTTGGCCAAGAAACCACTGCCAAATCAAATGTTGTGAAGATTTTCTCCTATGTTTTCTTCTAAGTGTTTTATAGTTTTAGGTCTTACATTTAGGTCATGGATCCATTTTCAGTTAATTTTTTATTGGTATTAGGTAAGGCTCCAACTTCATTTTTTTGCATGTGCTTATCTAGTTTTTGTATTCATTCTTGAGATTGAGATAGTGAAACCTCCAATATTATTGTAGAATTGTCTGTTTCTTCTTCAGTTCTTCTTCTTCAGTTATCTCAATTTTTTTTAAAGATTTTATTTATTTATTTGACAGAGAGAGATCACAGGTAGACAGAAAGGCAGGCAGAGAGAGAGAGGGAAGCAGGCTCCCTGCTGAGCAGAGAGCCCGATGCGGGACTCAATCCCAGGACCCCAAGATCATGACCTGAGCCGAAGGCAGCGGCTTAACCCACAGAGCCACCCAGGTGCCCCTGTTCTCTCAATTTTTGATTCATATATTTTGATGGTCAGTCATTAGGTGCATGGATGTTTGTAATTGTTCTCTTTTTGCTGTATTGAACCTTCTATTTATATATAATGTTCTTTTTTGTCTCTTATAACCTTTTTTTGGTTTAAAGTCTGCTTTGTCTGATGTTACTGTAGCCATTATACTATTGCATGGAATATCCTTTCATTTTCAACCTATTTATCTCTATGGACCGAAGGTGAGTCCTGTAGACCATGTGTTGTTGGGTCATGTATTTTTATCCATTATGCCAACCTGTCTTTTAATTGGAGAATTTAATTCATTTACATTTAAAATAGTTGCTGATAAGGAGGGATTTCTGTCATTTTGCTATTTGTTGTTATCTATATATGCCTTATTGTTCTTTTTGACTCTCATTCCTTGTGTTACTGCCTTCTTTTGTAGTTAGTTTGATTTTTTTTGTAGTGAAACATTCATATTTCTTTATCATTTCATTTTGCATTTATTCTTTTTTTAAATTATCTTCTTTAACTAGTTTCTTCATGGTTACTATAGTGATTACATTTACCATTTTATAACTTTAGTTGTAACACACTCTAGTTTGAATTTATACCAGCTTAATTTGAATAACACATAAAAGGTCTGCACTGTTAACTCTGTCCTTACCTCTTTCATTTGTTATGTCATAAAATTATATCTTATAGGGGCACCTGGGTGGCTCAGTGGGTTAAGCCGCTGCCTTCGGCTCAGGTCATGATCTCAGGGTCCTGGGATCAAGTCCCGCATCGGGCTCTCTGCTCAGCAGGGAGCCTGCTTCCTCCTCTCTCTCTGGCTGCCTCTCTTCCTACTTGTGATCTCTCTCTGTCAAATAAATAAATAAAATCTTTAAAAAAAATTATATCTTATACACTTTGTATCCCAAAACATAAACTAACAATATTTTAATGTATTTGTCTCTTAAATTGTGTAGAAAACAAAAAGTAGAGTTACACACCATTGGTTTAATAATAGCAGCTTTTATATTTGCCCATGTATTTACATTTACTGAGATCTTTATTTATTCATATAGCTTCAGGTTACCATGTAGTGTCCTTTTATTTCAAGATGTAGGACTCCTTTTGGTATTTCTTGCAGGCAGGTCTGGTGGTTATGAACTTCTTTAGTTTCTGTTTATTTGAGAATGTATTTATTTCTACCTTACTTTTAAGAGACAGTTTTGCCAAATGTAGGATTCTTCATTAACTGTTGATTTTTTCTTTTAGCACTTTGAATATATCAGCTCACTATCTCTGGCCTCCAAGGCTTCTCATGAAAAATATGCTGATTATATTATTAAGGATCCCTTGTACATGACAAATAACTTCTCTCTTACTGCTTTCAAGATTTGGTTTGTCTTTGTCTTTGGACAGTGTAATTATAATAAATCTTGGAGTGGGTCTTTTGAGTTCATCCTGGCATTTATTGAGCTTCTTGGACATTTATATTCACATATTTCATGAAATTGAGGAGTTTTTAACCATTATTTGTTCAGGTATTCTCTCTATCTTTTTCTCCTTCTCCTTCTTCTAGGACTCCCATAATACATATGTTGGTCCTGTTGATGGTAACCCACAGTTCCCTTAGACTCTGTTCATATCAGTCTTTTCTCTTTCTGTTTCTCAGACTCAAAAATTTCCATTGTCCTATCTTCAGGTTCACGGATTCTTTTTTCTGCCTGCTCAAATCTGCTTGTGAATCCCTCTAGCGAACTTTTCATTTTAATTATTGTACTTTTCAACTCCAGAATTTGTTTTTGGTTTCTTTTAAGGTTTCTCTCCTTTGTTGATATTCCATTTTGTTTTATACATTATTTTCTTGACTTTCTCCACATCTTTCTTTAGTTCTTTCAGCGTCTTTAAAACAGTTGTTTTAGGGCATCTGGGTGGCTCAGTTGGTTGGATGACTGCCTTTGGCTCAGCTCATGATCCCAGGGTCCTGGGATTGAGCCCCATGTCAGGCTCCCTGCTAGGTGGGGGGCCTGCTTCTCTCTCTCCTACTCTCCCTGCTCGTATTCTCTCTCTCACTGTCTCTCTCTGTCAAAGAAATAAATAAAATCTTAAAGCAAACAAAAAGAAAGAAGACAGTTGTCTTAAAGTCTGTCTACTAGATTCACCATCAGGCTTTTTTTTTTTCAGGGACAGTTGCTGTTTTTATTTTCCTTTGACTGGGCCATATCATGCTGTTTCTTTGTATAATTTGTGGATTTTTTTAAAAAGATTTTATTTATTATTTATTTGACAGAGAGAGATCACAAGTAGGCAGAGAGGAAGGCAGAGAGAGAGAGAGGAGGAAGCAGGATCCCTGCTGAGCAGAGAGCCCAATGTGGGACTCGATCCCAGGACCCTGAGATCATGATCTGAGCCAAAGGCAGCGGCTTAACCCACTGAGCCCCCAGGCGCCCCATAATTTGTGGATTTTGTACATAGGATATAATACTCTAATACTCTTAATACTTTAATAATGTGGTAACTCTGGAAATCAGATTCTTTTCCTTCACCAGGGTTTGCTGTTTTAAGTTCTAGTTTGGGGGTGGGAGGGGGAGGAGTTATTATTGTAGGCTCTGTCTGTGCCAAGGATTAGCCTGAGATGTAAACTTAAGGTCTTCTCAGATACTGTCTTAGCTTATACCTTCCTTTGGGCGTGCATGATGATTTTCTAATTTCCTCTGTATATGGGTTTGCTTTTGAATATCTTAGTCTTCACTGTCTGGCTACCAAAAGGGCTAAAAAGAAAAATTAAGGGGAGAAAAAGGTACTGATGCTTTACATCCTCTGGAAATCATTTTAGCCAGAGAGGGATGGCTTGCAACAACAGGATGTATGTGTACAAGAATAAGGGCCACAGATTCATTATCTGCACATTTATGATCAGAAGCAATAATCAATGATCAGAGCACAGATCCCTGATATTTGGAGATCAGAGTCCATTTTACCCACTATGACTTCTGTTAGCTGTATGAAAAGTGCTCCAGCAACACATACATGCATAGCTGCTTACAATGATGCAGGGTTGTGGGGGATAGGTCGTTGCCACTGTGCTAAGAACTGAAATTGACTAAAATTAATCATCATTTACCTCCAGTTTTCCTCTAGAAGTTGTAAGACTTCCATAAACTCCACAGTTTCAAAATTGCATCAGACAGAATTGACCAATCATCTAGGTGGGGAGCCAGATTTCCAGTGCTTCCTGTTCTGTCATCTTTCAGGAATCTATTTATCTTTCTTCCTTCCTTCCCCCTTCCCTCCCTCCCTCCCTCTTTTTTTCTTTTCTTTTCTTTCTTTCTTTCTTCTTCCTCCCTCTCTCCTCCCCCCCTTTCTTTCTTTCTTTCTTTCCTCAAGTGCTTACTATGTGCTAGGCACTGGTCTGAGGTTCAAGGCTCCACTACCTTATTACAATTTTTTCTTATTCAAATAAACATACAGTCTTATACTTATATTTGTTCTTGTAACTTTGCATTCTTTTTCTTTCTTTATTTTTTTTTAAAGATTTTATCTATTTAACAGAGACAGAGACAGAGACAGAGAGAGACCAAGCAGGCAGAAAGGCAGGCAGAGAGAGAGAGGAGGAAGCAGGCTCCCCGCCAAGCAGAGAGCCCGATGCGGGACTCGATCCCAGGACCCTGAGATCATGACTTGAGCCAAAGGCAGAGGCCCAACCCACTGAGCCACCCAGGCGCCCCTGCATTATTTTTCTTAAAGAAGGTCCCCAACAACTTATAGATTTCAGGTTACACAAAGCTTGAATCTTACCCTGCTGTGGCATCAAGAGGGTGACATGCTTTAATTCAAAATGATTCCAAAGGTGTCTAATCTTTAATGTGTCCCCTCTGTGACTTCTGTCTTTGTGTCTTGAACATATTATCATCCCCATTCTATTTTCTGCCAGTGGGAAAGTGTTACAACAAGATATGGAGGCAAGTTCACTGAAACACAAGTCACCTTTTCTCTGTTGATGAGAGTAAATGCTTAAGGTTGCTAGACTTAGCAAATAAAAACACAGGATTCCCAGTTAATTTTAATTTCAGATAAATGTTACATGGGACATACTTATACTTAACAATTTTTATTTTTTAATTTATTTTTATTTTAAGATTTTATTTATTTATTTGACAGACAGAAATCACAAGATGGCAGAGAGGCAGATGGGAGTTGGCGGGGAGCAGGCTCCCTGCTGAGCAGAGAGCCTGATGCGGGGTTCGATTTCAGGACCCTGAGTTCATGACCTGAGCTAAAGGCAGAGGCTTTAATCCACTGAGCCACCCCGGTGCCCAACAATTTTTATTTTTTTATCTGAAATTCAAATTTAAGTGGCAACCTGTGTTTTATCTGGCAATTCCATGAATTTTTCAAAAATGGTTTCTCTAGCTCAAAGATTACATTTCTACAACAGCATTTTCATATGGAAGTTAAGGTGGAAGAGAGAAAAAGGCTTTCAGATGAGGAGTCCTGGATATGAGTCTTAGTTCCTTCACTGAAAAGCTATATGACTGGACCTTAGCTTACCCATCTGTGTGATGAAGGGGCTGTACAACATCCTCTGAGAGGACTAATATTCTATGATTCTAAAGGGCCCCTTTCATTGTCCAGTTTTCCTTGTAGACTATTATAAAACCTACTTTCATGCCCTTCCAAGGTGCAGAGATTACAGATGTACTCATGTACATATTTGAGGTTGAAAGACAGGAGTTAGGAAGATACAAAGTTACTCTACTTGGGGGGGGTCCAGGGCCTACAGTATAAAGAGTTATATCTGCACCTAGCTGGGGCATGAGGGAAGTGTAAAGGCATAGAGGTATGGAATGAACCCCTCTGTGCACACTCAGGGTTTGCAGTGGAAGTAGAACATGGCTGTAGTCAAATTCTAGGCTTTGCATTTATTCTCAGCCTTTGGCTGGACATGGAGAAGACAGAGCCTGGTGCTCAGCAACCCCACTCAGACCATTAGACATTAGACCATTAGTCCTTGGTTGCTTTCTATGGAGTAATGGGCTTATAGCAACTAGTACCTGGAGGCACTTTCTCCACTTTAGGATTTAAAGGGAAACTCTTACTTTGAAACTCAAGAAAAGAGAATCCTGGATTCTACTTCTTGATACCTAAAAGAACAACTAACTAGATTCCTATGCTAATGGCCCTATTTTCTTCTTCCCTTACATTGTTCTCCTGGATGCAGATATTCCAAAGCTACACAAGCCCAAGCCTAATAAACATCCAATACCGCATAGGAATCCTAACTAATAACCCTTGGTCAAAATAATGTGCCAAGAAATACCTTGGCAGTTATTTCAGTGGGTTAGCCAATTTGGGAAAGGCTCTACGAAATGCTAACAAATGGTTGTGCCTCACCAGCGTGATGGTGAAATGGGCAGATGCAGGAGAGGCTATTCCAAAGAGAGAAAACGGTATGTGTAGGAAATCAGAGACCTTCATATGGGCAATCTGGGGGAAGAGAGAGCATTTCTTTTTCTCTTCTTCCTCCCAAACAAATTTTATCCTCCGAAGTAGCAAAAGTCACTTCCTCTGTGATGCCTTTCCCATTCTGTTCCTCTTCCAGGAAAAGTTTGAGACACAAAAATGTCCTAGGTAGACTAATCATTTGGAACTTCTTAAAAAATTTTTTTAAAAAAATTATTTATTCAACATTTGCTAGGTAGGGCTAGGGAGAAAACAATATATTTTTAAAGATTTTATTTATTTATTTGACAGAGAGAGAGATCACAAGTAGGCAGAGAGGCAGGTGAGAGAGAGTGGGGAAAGCAGGCTCCCTGCTGAGCAGAGAGCCCGATGCGGGGCTTGATCCCTGGGCCCTGAGACCATGACCTGAGCTGAAGGCAGAGGCTTAACCCACTGAGCCACCCAGGCACTCCAACAATATTTTTATTATTCAGTTAAAAAAAGAGAAAAAAAAAAGGCTGACTCCCACTGGACAAAGTAGAGTCAATGTTCTGGAAAAAAGAAATCTCACTTTTCTGTAATTCTTGTTCTCGTTTCTATTTTCTTTTGCAATTTACTGAATCAGACTACTTGGGAGACATACCAAAGAATTTAAAATTTAGGCTTTGTTCAACAGTTTAAAATTCATTCCAGAAAAAACAGCTTGGTGTTATGCATGATTTGATTTCAGAATTTCAGTTGACTTCATCTGCAGCTGCTCATGGCAAAGCTAATCAACAGACATAGGTCAGTTCTAGAGAGAAGGTCTTTGTTTTTTGTTTTTTTGTTTTTAGTTTTCACATGGAAGCATTGTTTTCTTTGGTGGTAGCAAAACCAAATTATCTTTTACCAGGAAGGTAAGTAGTTTTGTACAGAAACCCGAGTTAACTAGCACATTTCTGTTTTTCATAGCATCCCATATGTTTTGTTGCCTGGTACAGGTACCTCAATTTCTCATTTCTTAATATAGCTATGTCTGTCAGCTAAACAGAACTGTGTGCTTCCTCTGTCCTTCCACAGCCCTCTACCTTGCCTTGATTAGAGATAACATTTATCACATGATATTGGAATTGTTTTTGCATCTTTGTTCTCATCTAGTTTATGAACATGCTCAGGTCAGAGATCATATCATCTTCATGATTCTAGTGGTCCCTCAATAAAGGAATGAAAAAAATGTCATGGTCAACAAGGAAAGAACAGTAGGCACTAGACCTTCCTGTGGGATATCAGTGAAGAATCTGTAGTCTTACTTGGCAAAGACTTCTTCTTTATTTTATTTTATTTATTTATTTGAGAGAGAGAGAGAGCATGAGCAGGTGAGATGGGGAAGGAGAGGGGGAGAGGGAGAACCTAGCAGACTTCCTGTAGAGCAGAGAGCCCGACTCCTGACCACGGGTAGATCCTAAGACCTGGAGATCATGACCTGAGCCAAAGGCAAACATTTAACTGGCTGAGCCATCCAGGTACCCCTGGGCAAAGCCTTCTATATGAGAAAACTTCAACAATCTAGAGTTGCCAAAAACTCAAAGAATTTAGATACACACTGGCCATTTTTGTTGCATAGTCCACATCAAGCATTCACCATCTCTAATTTGACAACATAGCAAAATTAACTGGAATCCAGGTACTGATCTGGATCTTTACATATATTTCTTATCATAACAACCCTATGAGATAGGTAACATTAGCCTCTTTTTTATAGGTTAAATAACTAAATTCAGAAAGGCTAATTAATAATTGAGTTCATAATCACTGAGTAATCTTGTGAAACTTGTCTTTAAATCCACCTCTGCCTTCTTCCATCACACCTCTGTTATAGTTATATATCACATATTTCACTGTGGAGCTATAAGGAACAAGGGACACTAAGCATTACATTAATTAGAATTTTCATATTATATTCAAGAAATCAGTGACTAATTCTCTTCATCCTCTGCCTTGAAATTGAAATACAGTAATGCTAGACATAAAAATGTATCTTGATTTTCCCCCAAGGACTCTCCCTCTTCTATCCACATAGTGAGCATTAACAATTAATGGGAAGTGCTTTCCAAGCCATATAACATCGTTCTTAATATTTACGATGCCCACGAAACACACAAACATCTGTTCTGTAGAGTGATAGCTATTAAAGCATACTTAAGTGCCAAGCACTCTCTCTCATGTAGACGAGTCAAAGCTTTAAGCAGTTATTCCTCTGGAGATGTCTAAATAGCAAGGATTCCAAGAAGATTGGAGGGAGACAATTTTAGACTCAACTCATCTGCAGGAATATTAGTTCATTTTATTATGGCCAAAGCACACAGTAACTTTAAATGGCATAAAGCTATGTTTAAAAGGTTGACATGATCTTTCATATTGGGGATTATCGCAAGGCTAAAGCTAAAGTTAACATTTCCTTCTGAGAAACAAAATTAGAAGAAACTCAAAAGTTCTTTTGATGGATGAGATCACCCATCAGCAGGAATGACAGATCTAAGAAATCTCTGTTAAGTTAATTAGAAGATTTGGGCACACCCAAAATCCAATCAAATGGTCTATGAATACCCACCTGGAGGAGGCCTGGCTTGAGGTTATTACTAAGAAAAAAAAGTCTGTGGTCTGCTTGTAAATAGATTATGTTCGTGGAAGAGTGGTTAGCCTGGATCTCTGATAGCAGAGTCAGTAGAGCCAGTGTCTTCACCAGAATTCCCTATTTATTTGACAATAATATTTGTTGTGATACAATAACTATTGCATCTCTATCTCTATAGCAATACCTACTTACCTGTATGACTAACCCTAACTAGTCTCTGTGTATGCTGAGGACCAGACCTTAAGCATGACAATCAGTATAAGCAAATACTGCCACCCTGCCTTTCCCAGATGAAACTTCTTCAAACTGCAGCAAACATAAGATGAACATAATGGTCACAACAGCAACAAAACAATAATAATGGCAACTGACAATTGCCGTGTACTTATCAAATGTCAGGCATGCTTCTAAAGCCCTGCATATGAATTACCCACTGCGTCTTCAGAGTCAATCCCATGAGGTAAAAGAAAAAGCTGATGCACAAAGAGGTTCTGTAATATGAGCTAGGTCATATGCTGATGAGTGGTGGGGCCTAAATTCTAACCTAGGTAGGTTAACATTCCTTGTAGGTGGGGGTTAAGGGGGAACAATATAAATGTATTTAAGGGGCACCTGGGTGGCTCAGTGGGTTAAGCCTCTGTCCTCGGCTCAGGTCATGGTTTCAGGATCCTGGGATCGAGTCAGGCTTTCTGCTCAGTGGGGAGCTTGCTTTCCCCTCTCTCTGTCTGCCTCTCTGTCTACTTGTGATCTCTCTCTCAAATAAATAAATAAAACCTTAAAAAATGTATTTAAATAAGATGTTCAAGCAGGGGTTGTTTTTGTTCTTTTGGTTGCAAGATACAAAACTTGACTCAAGCTATTTCAAATAAAACGTTGATTGAGCGTAACACTAAGCCAAGTAAGGTATTCTTTTCTCATAATATCTTGCATTTATCTATGTCACTGCATTTACTAGTCTGTTATAATTATCTGTTTATATGTTCATTGTAATTGTCCCACTTGACCCCAATAATATGATTTTTTTCTTTTTTATTTACTATTGTATCTTTGATGCAAAGAACAGTGTCTGACAAATGGTCAATGCTGAAGAAATATTTGTTCCAAAAAAGTAGGGTTGGGGACACTGGAGAGGGATGAGGTGTTAATTGATTAATGATTTTTAAAAGTATGAAACATTGTCAGCCAGATATCATAGGAAATTAAAATTCAGGAACAGATCTCCTTCCTCTACCCTGCATCCTACTCATGGTGCCTTGCTTCTGTACTTTTTGTACTTATATTCCATTTCCCTTTTTTTCAAGCAGACTTCTTTTACTTATGTACGGTTTCTGCTCCCCCATAATTTTGGCTTTTGTGAAACTTTAGATAGGCTTGGTGCCAACCTGAGCCCCAACTCTAGTTGACCCTCTAGTTCTGGAGCTCACCACTACCTGCAGACTAAGACTTACTAATTCAGGGGGCTCCTGAGAGGCTCAGTCAGTTAAGCATCTCCCTTCAGCTCAGATCAGGATCCCGGGATCCTGGGATAGAGTTCCAAATCAGGCTCCCTGCTCAGCCAGGAGTCTACTTCTCCCTCTCCCTCTGCCCCTGCCACCCTCACCCAGCTCATGCTCTGTCACTCTCTCTCTATTGCTCTCACTTTGCATCACTTGCTCTCTCAAATAAATAATAAAATCTTTAAAAAAAAAAAAAAAAGAGGGGCACCTGGGTGGCTCAGTTGATTAAGCAACTGCCTTCAGCTCAGGTCATGATCCCGGAGTCCCGGGATTGAGTCCCGCATCAGGCTCCCAGCTCCACGGGGAGTCTGCCTCTCCCTCTGACCTTGTCTCATCTCATGTTCTCTCTCACTCTCTCTCTCTCAAAGAAATAAATAAAATCTTAAAAAAAAAAAAGACCTGCTAATTCAGATTCTCATGAGAAAGATTCTGATAGGTTCAACTTAGGTGAAGGTCCTCTAATTGTCCAATAAGTTGTGGCTGGAGTGTTATGGGACAGAATTGGTTGTGTAAGCTTGCCCTTTTGTGAAGGAAGCAGTTTTCACAGAAAGGATTGTGGGCTGGGAATGCACCCCCAAAATAGGTCTCCTATAGATGTCAACTGATATTTCTCTCCTTTTGAAATCTAGACAAAATTTTTTTTTAACCACCAAGGAGAATATTCTAAATTACATAGAAAATTTATAGTCCTACATTTACCGTATTTTAACAAGGAATTTCTATGGATTGCCATTTTCCAGTTGCTTGCATTTTCAATTTTGTTCTTTGATTGCTTAAAACACAGACATCTTTTCTCTCTTGCCATGCAATGAAAGTATTCTATTTTGATATGGTATGTGTTAGTCATAGTGTTTGCATTTTCATTATGATATCAAGAAGTTAATCTGTTCCAGTCTTTTTAACTAGTGTAGTTAAGGGCTTTTGATGGTTTCTTGTGATAATTGCATTATGATTTTCATCCTCTTATATTTTGGACTACATGATTTCTGAAGCGTTAAGAGAATTGCCGGAATTTTTACTTGTAGTTCTTGATTTAATACTGATGCTGAAGAGCCTTAGATTGCTTCTAATTTACGAATGAATTCTAAAAGATCACTTCTCCATCAGTTTGAAACTGAAGTACATTCTTCTAGTGGCTGCAAGAGGTTATATAACCTATAACATATTCATTCAGTTATTCATTACTTTAGGAGCTGTTGTTTCCCTGGCACCGTGTTGAGCTGTGTGTACAATGTGAACAAACCAATATAGTCCCTGTCCCCATAAAGCTTATTAGTCTTTGGGAGGAACATAAATAAGCAAACAATTATATTATATAGTAATGGTTATAGCTGACCCTAATAGTAATGGTGCACAGTAAGTTCCCCCAAAATATTCATGGGATGCATGGACTTGACAGTTTAAAACTGAATTATTTACATTCATTATTTCATTTAATCTTCACAATTCTCTGAGGACTTGACCTTTTAAAATCTTTAATCCTAACTTTTATGATTAATAATTCCACACAAGAGACTGATTTACTATGTATGTATATATTTTTAGCTTGTTACTGATATATAAAATGCTTACAAAGAGTGCACATTTAAAAATATCTCAGTGCATTTTCACAAACTGAACACACCTGATGAAGATACAAACTTTATCAGTATCCCATAACCTTCCTCATGTATCTTATAATCACTCCACCCTCAAAGGTAAAGAATATTATTTAAATATTAAAATAAATTGGCTTTCAGTCACTTTATAATGTATTTAAGAGGAAGAAAGATTTTTAAAAAATATTTTATTTATTTATCTGAGAGAGAGATCACAAGTATGCAGAGAGGCAGGCAGAGAAGGGGGGGGAGCAGGCTCCCCACTGAGCAGAGAGCCCAATGAAGGGCTTGATCCCAGGACCCTGAGACCATGACCCAAGTCAAGGCAGAGGCTTAACCCACTGAGTCACCCAGGCAACCCAAAAGGAAGAAAGATTTAAGTACATCCTTGTTCATCTGTTTAGAACTCAACAAAATTTTTTTTACTAGTGTTATTTTGTCAAGTATGATTAGATTCACACATACATAACTCAAAATTCACAATAACAATGACTTAAATATGGTATTTTATTTTTCTTTCATGCGGAAGAGGTTTAGAAGGAGGTATGTATTTAGGGCTGATTTGGCAGCACCATAGTTACCAGACATCAGGGTTCCTTTTAGCTTATAGATCAGCCATTCTTGTGCTTTGCTTGTGAAGTGATGGTTTAAGATGGCTATTAGAAACCCAGCTGTTACAGGCACATTACAGCCAATAAAAAAGAGGAAGGGCTAAAGGACTGCACCCCAGCTGATTAAGTTCACCTCTAAGTAGTCTGTCCCCAAGTCCCTCCTAACATTTTTGCTTTTACCTTACTGTCCAGAATGTAGTCATGAAGCTGTATGTTTTTTAAGGGAAGCTGTTCTTTCTGCTGGGTATATTGATGCCTCCAATAATATATGGGCCCTCTTAGTAGGGAAGAAGGAGAGAACATATTTGGGGTGGGCAACTAGTACTGTCGGCTCTAGTTGTGTTGATGTGCAGTGTATTTGCTTACATATCACTTTGTCTAGTAAAAATTTTCTTCCTAGGGGATGCCTGGGTGGCTCAGCATCTGCCTTTAGCTCAGGTCATGATCTCGGGCTCCCTGCTCAGTGTGGAGTCTGCTTCTCCCTCTCCCTCTGTCCCCTGGCTCATGCTTTCTCTCTCTCTCTCTCTCTCACTCTCTATCTCAAATAAATAAATAAAATCTTAAAAAAAGAAAAGAAAAAAAATTTTCTTCCCAGGAAGGGAAAAAAAATGGAAATTTTAGGTGTCACATATAAGAAACTGAGATGAGATTTCAAAGAAACGTGTCATGTGTAAGAAAGTGAGAGAGGAGAGTTCAAAGAAAGTTCACTTACTATACAAAGTGATCTAGCCAGATTCAATTTCTTGCTGTAGGCCATCGAACCCATCAGCAGACCTCTCCAAGCCCAAGAATCTCACTAGTAGAATGTGGCAGATGATTCCCCTCTAATTACAATACAGAGTCATGATTAGAAAAATTTCTCTTAAAAGCTGTGTGGAGGGGAGTAAAGGGGGGGCCTGGGTGGTTCAGTTGTTGTCTGCCTTGGGCTCAGGTCATGATCTCTGGGTCCTGGGATCAAGCCCCACATCAGGGTCCCTGTTCAGTGGGAAGCCTGCTTCTCCCTCTCCCACTTCCCCTGTTTATGTTTCCTCTCCTGCTGTATCTCTCTCTATCAAATAAATGAAGGAAATCTTAAAAAACACACACACACAAAAAAAACTGTGCATGTGTGTGCATGCGTGTGTGTGTATTAGGCATTTGCTAGATTGCTTCTTGGCCTTTTGGCTAAGATCAAGTGTAGGCATTTGCTAGAAAAACACAAATTGATGTATTCAGTCCTTATAAGCATATTTTATAACTTCAAATTGAGTATTTTGAGATCATCAAATGGGTAACTGTTACAGTAGAATCTGGCTTATTATATGGATTTATATCTAGAACAAGTTAGGTCTTGCCTCTTACAAGAAAAACTACTTGCATAAAAAGGCTAATGCACCATGATTATAAGGCAGGTACTACTCTTGTCTCTTTTTTCCACCAGGTTATTAATGCTGGGCTCAGATCCAAGAACTGCTCTCTCCAGGGCTGGGTGAAACCGGTAGCAAGTTATACTTCGAGGCCATCCTGCCTGTCATTTTTGAACAGGTGAAATCTGGTTACAGTGAGCCTCCAGGGCAGTCTAGCAATAGATCTAAGGATGTTTAAACATCAGAAAGAGCAGGAGGTAAAGTGAGAGATCAGCAGCTACTGGAAGGTGCCATTGTGTGGGAGATGGGGCTGGGCAGGGAGAGTAAGCAATGAGAATTGTTGTAGAGGTAAAGAATAAAGAAAGGGAGGGAAAGGACAGCGAGAAGTTCCCAAGTAGGCAAAGGAGTTGCAATGGCATGTACAGACCCTCAAACTTCAGGTGAATTGCTATGGGAGTGGAGCAAGGACCAAGTGGTTGATTCGCTGAACATTACTGAGCATCTGCTATGCTAAAGGCACTGTGCTGAGTGCTGTGGGAGACACAGATATAACTCAGATGTAGACCCTGCCCAAACAGTGCTCATGGTCCCCCAATCTCTATCAAGGGAGATAGGGCATGGGCTTAAAGGGTATTGTAAGGTTTAAGGTGATCAATTCTGTAAAAGAAAAGTAAATGGCATTTCAGAATTTCAGGGGGAGGAGGAGAGTTTAGCTGAAAGAACGGTAACGGTGAGGTGAGGTAGAAAGAGTGAACAGAAGAAGGTTTGAGGAGGACATATTCTTTGAGTTGAGTTAGATCTTGAAGGCTGAGCAAGAGGGTTAGGGTCCTCACAGCTCCCTTCCCACCATGAATGGCCTTTAATATTTGCAACTGAAGTGAAAGAGAAGAGGACAGGACATCTCTGGCTCCAGGGGCAGCTCCAAAGACCTGTTCTGTTGCTGTCCCCCCAAAAAGAAGAACAGTGGATGTTAAGAGAAACAACGGAGCTGTGAAGAAGGTGGAACAAAGAGGGATGGCAGGATACCAAAATTTCATTGTCCTGTGGGGAAAAGATGGGCACCCAGGACCTCACAATGTAGAATCTGCTCCGGGGAATATCCTCTAAAGGAAGAGAAAAGAAAACACCTGCTCTTTCCCTCAGTCTAGAATTTCTACTTCTCTCCTGACTTCTCTACTATACCTTGACTTTGCCGCCCCCATCTGCTGTCATCATCACAAGAAGATTTGGGGCACTCTGCTCTGTGACCCTTTAGTCTGGATGTGGTGGCTGCAGGTGGAGCTGGCAAAAGTGGGGTGAGTTAGAGAGAAACATGGGTGAGAGAAAGAGAGAGAGAGAGTAAGATGATTGCAATAGTTGTACCTTTATAATAAACCTAGTGGGTTCATTTACAAGATTGTCTTGATTAGTACCTTTGAAATCCTTCCCGAGAGAGTAATTTCTTTAACAGATAGCAAAATGCACATGAAACATCCTCCAGAATAGATCATATATTAGACCACAAAACAAGTCTTAATATAAGCTGAAATCATACCAGGTATATTTACTCACCACAATGGTATGAATCTAGAAACCAACAAAAAGAGAAAAATTGGAAAATTCACAAATATGTGGAAATGAACATGCTCCTAATCAACCAATAGGTCAAGGAAGAAAAGGGAAATAAAAAAGCATCTTGAGACAAATGAAAATGGAAATACAACATACCAAAACTTATGAGATGCAGCAGAGGCAGTTCTAAGAGAGAATTTCATAGCAATAAATGCCTGCTTTAGGAAAAAAGAAAAAAGAATGATCTCAAGTAAACAATTTACATTGAGGAAATTAGGAAAAGAACAAACTGAGCTCAAAGTTAGCAGAAGGAAGGAAACAAAGATTAGAGCAGACAAAAATGAAAAAGAGACTATAAAGAAAATAGAAAAGACCAACAAAATTAAGAGTTTTTAAACAAATAAACAGAATTGACAAGTCTTTAGCTATACTAAGAAAAAATAAGAGGGAACTAAAATAAAATTATAAATGAGAAGACTTATAAGTGATACCACAGAAATAAAAAGAATCATAAGAGACTACTAAAAATTATATGCCAACAAATTGGACAACCAGAAGAAGTGGATAAATTCCTAGAAACATGCAATCTGCCAAGACTGAATCATGAAGAAATAAAAAAAATCTGAACAAATCTGTAAAAAGTAAAGAGATTGAAGCAGTAAGTAAAAAACCTCCCAACCAGAACCAGATGGCTTCACAGGTGAATTTGACCAAACATTTAAAGAATTAATGGCAATCCTCCTCAAACTCTTCCAGAAAAATGAAGAGGACAGGATGCTTCCAAGCTTATTTTGAGGACAGCATTACCCTGATATCAAAGCCAAACGAGGACACTACATGGAAAAAAAAATACAGGCCAATATTTCTGATGACCAAAGATGCAAAAATCCACAACAAAATACTAACAAACCAAATTTAACAGCACATTAAAAGGTTTCAGCATCATGATCAAATGGGATTTATCCCTGGGATGCAGGGATTATTCAACATACACAAATCAATAAATATAATTCACCACATCAACAGGATGAAGGATAAAAATTATATGGGGGCACCTGGCTGGCTCAGTCAGTATAGTATGAGACTCAGTCTTGGGGTTGTGGATTTGAGGCCCAGATTGGGTGTAGAGATTACTTTAAAAAAATCTTTTAAAAAAATCATAATCTTATGCATAAATGCAGAAAAGGCATTTAGCAAAACTCAGCATCCATTTATGATTAAAAAATCAACAAATTAGGTATAGAAAGAACATATCTCTACATATCTCAGCGTAATAAATGTTGTATGACAAGTTCACAGCTAACATCATACTCAACAGTTTGCTTCCCCAGCTCTTTCCAAAGAGTTAAGCATCTTATTTCCTGTATTAAATCCCCTTCTGCTGAAACACCTACAGCAGTTTCTGTTTTCTTACTATCTTCTGATTGATACACCTGATGGAATGGAAACTTAAAATAGAAACTGTTAAAGGAAAACAAACTTGTATTTCCTGCACATGTGAATTTGTGATTGAGATACATACATCCTCACTTCATCTCAAGCAGCTCAATCATGAATCTTTAATTAATAGCAGTACCTCCTCCTTTATCTCCCCTCATTGCCATTCTGATTCTCTAAGTCGATCAAGCCCAGTCCTGAAAACCACATAGCCCCAAAAGAGTGGGTCTTAAGAAATTTCCAAGTTTCCGTATCCTGGATATGACTGTATTTCAATATGAACAAAATTTTGCTTCATACTTGCCCTCATGTCCAGCCCATATTTTCCTTACCCTTGGCCTCTGCTCATTCGCTAAGCCTGGCACCACATTCTTTCCATGTTGTTTCATCTATTCACTTCTGGCCAACTCTCCCATTACTGTTATTAATCCAACTCCATACACTACTAAACAACTCTCCAGTTCACCCCAGCTTGCAGCTGATAGAGGTAAAAAGATAGGAAAGACATTCCTTGTTCTGAGGAGTTTATAGAGTATTTAGAGACACTGTATGTAATTTCAATCCTGATGTGGCTAAAATGTTAATTACCAAATGTACACCCTTTAAGGGACTCTTACAAAATATAGAGTTAGATATGGTGAGACTGTAATCCATAGATTTACAACTTGACTGGACTCTTGTATATCAGGTTAATTTAAAGCATGCCTACTTGGTTATTAGTGAGCTGTTCTTAATGGAAAGGAGTTACATCAGTTGATTTATTATACAGAGGGCAAGATCCAAGCTGTCACTGCTTTGTATCTAAATTTGATTCCTAAAGGGTATGCAGGTGAAAGAATCACTTTTCAGATGAAAGAGAAAAATTCCAAAGAAGAACACACACGAGAGAGTCATAAATACTTATGTTAGCCTGAGGCATGCAGAGTTTATATACCACTCTTTTTGAATATTTATTCATTCCAGGAATGGTTTAAATTAGTACTTTCATTCAAAGCCCCAAAGGCATTATGTTTTCAACAAAACTAATAATCACTTCCTGATAACACTAACTGACTTATGTATGTTTTTCTTCTTATCTTGCTCTTTGAGAGAAGGAAGTCATAAAACTAAGCATCTGGTTTCAGTATTAGGCTTCAAAGAAAGAGCTACTATCTCTATTACAGAGGACTGGTATATTGAAAATCTTTTTACTCTTTTCATTTATCACCTAAATCTAGTTGTACATTGTAACCTGTGGACCACCCAAATAAGCAGGGGCAGCCTTCTGTAAGAGATGCTCTTTACTTGGTATGCTCCTTCAGCCCTGAAATCCTGTTTCAAAAGTCAGATTGAATCCAGTTGGTTCAGGTACCTTTCTTTCGCAAAAGGATTCTTAGCTCCATGATACCAGTAAGGTATCAAAAAGATTAACTGAGAATCACTGGGTCCATACAACAGAATGAATTATATATCTTACCAAATGTTCAGCATAATTATGTGTATTAGGACTCTTGATGAAGATAACAGAAACCAACTTGAAGTAGCTTAAAGCTAAAGAGGGAATTTATTATGTGGGTAATCTTGGAAGGCAGCCAGGTTTCAGGAAGCAGTGACATTGGGTACAGGGGCACTGTCAAGATTTTGGCTCTCTTGTATTTCGCCTCTCTCTGTGCAACCTGATTTTTGTCTACGTAGACCAAGTTTTAAGCCATAGAGCTTTATTTTTGTTGTTGCTGCTGTTGTTTGTTTTAAATTTAAGGAACCATAAAGGCCTTTGGACAAATGCCTTGCAAATACCAAAGTCAACTCTACATTAAAAAACATATTTAAGCTAATGAACATCAGTTTTAAAAACTGAAAAAAATGAGGGGGCACCTGGCTGACTCAGTCAGTAGAGCATGTGACTCTTGATCTCAGAGTCATGAGTTCAAACATGGAACCTACTTAAAATGAATGAATAAATGAATGAATGAATGAATGAATGAATGAATGAATTTTTAAAAAACTGTAAAAGGAAGATTTGAAATTGACATATTAGTGAGTACGTATTCAATAGGGGTGCATTTTGAGAGCTTATCTTAATTACCTATGGGGAAATCCTTTTTACTTTTCTAGGAAATTATAGTATTAATATCAGATCGTATTACTATTCAAAGGAATGAAAAATTATACAGAAATCTTTTAAATCATGTCTTCCAGTTAATAATGCATTAAACTTAATAAACTACTAAGCTGGTTTACTCCTGTGAAAACAATCTTCATTTTTCATTCATGAGGGGAAAATTGCATGTATTATGTTTAGGAAACACTTTCCTGTACTGAGATAAAATGACATGTTGAGATTGGGGGGAAATTCTTGAGGGAAGGTCAAGTTTATGAACTTTAATTAGGAGAAGATTATGTAGATCTCTATTATGGCATTAAATACACACAACCACCCAAAATATGTAAAACTCAATTTTTTTGCCAGATAATTTATCCAACTTAAAGATGTTTTAATGATAATTACAAACTACTAAGTATGCAGGAAATACAGAGAATAGTATAAAGCATTTTAAATTGGGGTGCCTTTAAGCATCTGACTCCTGGTTTCAGCTTATGTCATGATCTCAGGGTTTTGAGATTGAACCTTGAGTCGGGCTCCATCCTTAAGACTCTTTCTCCCTCTTCTTCCCTTCATCTGTGTGCTCTCTCTCCCAAATAAATAAGCCTTAAAAAAACTGAGAAAATTGGTTCACAAAATTTAAATTTAAATTAAATTAAATTGAAATTCATATTTTACAGTCCCACTACCCAAAAAAAGGACATCAGATTTTTCATTCATTTGTTACCAACTTAACTATGTGACCTAAAACACAAAGTGAAACGTTTTTTCTAATGTATTCTATAAACATATTTTTCTTATATTGAAATTATTCTTTACCATCTAAAATGCATGGGTAAAGATAGCCATACAAATGATGTAAATAGCACACCTATTAGAGCTGTGTGAATAGACTGTTCTATTTGGAGAGAAAATACAAGACCAAGAATTTAAAATCCCAAGCCAGGAATGACTTCCATCATTGTCTTCCATTAATTATGCAGGAAGCTTTTTGTGATTCACTAGAAAAATTTGGCAATTAAACTCTAGAGGCTGATTATATCCCTCAACCATCAGCCAGAAGGATTAACCAGTGGTTTTTAAATATATTGTAAAAATCCAGTTAAAAATTAGTCCTTTGGCAATTTTATTTTTTTATTTTTATTTTTTTAAAAGATTTTATTTATTTATTTGACAGAGAGAGATCACAAGTAGACAGAGAGGCAGGCAGAGAGAGAGAGAGAGAGGGAAGCAGGCTCCCTGCTGAGCAGAGAGCCTGATGCGGGACTCGATCCCAGGACCCTGAGATCATGACCTGAGCCAAAGGCAGTGGCTTAACCTACTGAGCCACCCAGGCGCCGGGCAATTTTATTTTTATCGTGTAACATTTGATGCATGCAAAAGAATAGAAGTCACGTGTTCATACAGCAATGAAATGAATACTTGTTACCTACCACCAGTCTAAGAATTAGAGTGTAGCCTTTGCTTTCTGCAACATGTGCTTCTTCTCATTCCACTCTTCTGCTACATCTCTGAAGCGGTAACTACTATCTGAAATTTTGTGTATTGTCCTGTTGTAGGCTGTTCAGGCTCCTATAACAAAATACCACAGATGAGGGCTTATAAACAGCAAATATTTATTTCCCATATTAATGGAGGCTGGAAGTCCAAATTCAGCGTGCTGGCATGGTGGGCTTCCACATCTGATGAGCGCCCGCTTCCCAGTTCATACGTGGCCATCTCTTCATAGTAACCTCACGTGATGGAAGGAACTACTTGGGAGCCGTGTTGGCTTCTTTTATCAGGGTACTAATCCCATTCATGAGGGCTCTGGTTTCATGATCTAATCACTTCCCATAGGCTCCACCTCCTAATATTATCTCATTGGGCATTAGGTTTCGACACATGAATTTTTGGGGGGACACAAACATTCAGTCTATAGTAATTAGTCTCTTGCTTTTTAAGATAATTTAATCATGCATGTATGCATTTCTAAGCAATATATTATTTAGTTTTGTTTGTGAACTTTATAAAAATGGTATTCTGTATATAGTTTTCTGCCACCTGCTTTTTTCACTCAGTGTTATGTTTTTAAGATTCATCCTAAGATTCATATGTTGTTGCATATGGCTGAAGCAGTGTTTTATGACCTACTTTTCTACTCATTCTTGCATTTCTAAGCTACATCCTTGTTGCTGTATATCTGTAGGACCATGGGCTTTCTCTCTCAGCCAGAATTTCCTTTCATTAAAATAGAAATAATAACAGTAACTACTACCAAGGGTGTTGTGAGCACTAATAGATTATTGTTATATTCCTTTTTTTTTTTTTTAAAGATCTTCTGGTAGCTTACTGTTTGTTCTTTGTAGGTGCCCTGGCTTTTTTCTCTGGGATTTTTAAGGTCTTCATTTTTGGTATTGTGCCATTTCATCGCAATATGTCTTGGTGTGGATTTTTCTTTATTTATCATGCTTGAAATATGCTGTGCTTTCTCTATCTGTGGATTTATCTTTAGTCAGTTTAGGAAAATTCTTGGCCATTATTTTTTTTCAATATGGACTTTCTCCTGTTCTCTCTCTTCCTTACTTCTAGAACTCTGATTAGACATGTTAAGCCTTGTTTTACCCTCCATGTCTTCTAACCCTTCTTTCATATTTTCTGTCTGCTGTACTCTGTGTTAGCACTCTGGGTAATTTCTTTGAATATAATCTCCAGGTCACTAAACCTGTCTTTAACATATTTAATTTACTGAGTTGTTAATTTCAAAATCTATAGCTATAAGGCCAAAAAGTAATATTCGGTTCTTTTACTAATCTTTCTGGTTTCTTGTTTCTAGATCTATTTTGATCCACGTTTGATTTCTTTAAATGGTTCATAAAAGGTTACTTAATAATCTGCAAATGACAACTCCAATTCCAGTCCTTCAGTTCTTATGAATTATTGTTTGTTGTTTCTGTTGATCTAAACTCATGGTGGTTTATGTGTTGGTGATTTTTTAAAATTGTGAGCTTATATTTTCTTGAAATTTATGGAAATCCCAGGGACCCAAATTGGGAGTTGCTTTACTGTAGAGAATAGTTGCATTTGATTCTGAGAGGAGGTCTGAGATGCAACTGAGGAGGTATCTCTGAAGCTCCTCTTGCAAAACCAGACTCAAAGCAGGAAGGAATCTCAGGTGTGATTTCCACACCTTGCACTGTGCCTCCAAGCTCAGTCTCCCTGATCTGGACCGTTATTGGTACTTGCCCATGACAACTCAGACTTCTATGTTTGCTTATTGCTCCCTGCTCTTGTTTGAGCTCACTTTTTTTTTCTTTCTGATCCCTTTCATCAAAATCCAGCAAAACGTTTTTTTTTAAAAGATTTTATTTATTTATTTGACAGAGAGAGATCACAAGTAGGCAGAGAGGCAGGCAGAGAGAGAGAGAGGAGGAAGCAGGCTCCCTGCCGAGCAGAGAGCCCAATGCGGGACTAGATTCCAGGACCCTGGGATCATGACCTGAGCTGAAGGCAGAGGCTTAACCCACTGAGCCACCCAGGCACTCAAATTCCAGCAAAACTTTTAAGCGCATATTAGTTTTGATTCAAATCAGGATTTGTATCATAGCTAGTGGGCCCTCAGGTCATCTAGCTTTCTAGGCTGCCAGAAGTAGAGGTTCATATATTTCTACCTGAGTAACAATTCTTAGATGAAAGTTGTGGAGGAGTCTTCCTTTAATATAATATTAGCCTTCTCCTTTCACTAAAGTCCCTGTCACAGAACTTAACAGTTCTGTGCAGAAGGAATATTCAATTAGAAGTCACAGAAGTGGGATCCTTTTGTAGTTCATAAGCTTGATGATTGGGTGTTCACGTATTTGTGTAACATGTGACTCCCTCAAACCTTGTTACGACCTCTGCACATGACCTGTCTGATCTGGGGGGAATAAAAAGAAGCCAGAGATATGAATTACTGTCTATGTTATCTTGGAAAAAATTACTTACCCTGAATTATTTAACCTGTTTCTGTTCATTGTACTATGAAATGGGGATATACTTAGCACCATACCTACCCATAGGTTGAAAGGGTAAAATGAGAAACTGTGAAAAAATACACTTTAATTTGCTAAGGTGAGAAACAAAATGTAATAATTATGGTAACTAACATTTGTTAAGCACTTACTATGGTTGACAGTTTGTTAAGCTATTTATAAAGCTTTCATTGGCTCCTTACAACAACCTTATAAGATGGGTACTGATACCGTGATTTAGCAGTTGAGAAAACTGAGGCTCAGAAAGACTGAAAGTGTAAGACGATGGAACCATTATTTAGGAGCTCCTTATTTTCATCATGAAATAATATCCAGCTCAGCTATTATGATGAAAAGCAGCGTATTCCTCAAGGTAGGTTAAGTACTACCATATCTCAATTTCCTAGATGAATTTCTCTCAAATAATAAGTCTTTTACAAGGATGCATGCCCCTCAAGATGCCTGCTATGTTAAAACTTCCATCCTGAAGAAGATGTGCTTTTGCTAAAAGCAACTTTAGCTATGAAGACTCCATTGCAATTTGTACAGCTGTGTAATCGAAACTGCTAAAAGGCAAGTTAATATATTATTCTGCTCACAGAACAGCAGTTTGATTCCTATGACTTCTTGGCACATCTGTTTGGGATATAAATCCTAAGCAGACTGAACAGTCACTTTCTAAATCTTCAAAATGCTTTACTAAGCAAAGTCTTTAGTGTGGTTAAGGGGAGAAAAAAATTAATAGACTCCCAAGTGAGTGGAGTAGTCTAGCTCAATGCAGAGTGTTTAGGGCAGGTGCAGGTGGGACTGGGAACTTGAAGAAGGTGCACTTTGAGGTAGAGGATAGCACACAAGCTTACGAACACCAGAAGGCGAACTCTCTTGCCAACTTGAGATAATTAGAGAGGGTCTTTAGGGAATGGGTCTTTGCATCGTGTTTAATTTTTTTTTTTTTTTACTGGCAAGAGTTCAAATTACATTTAAGTAGGCTTGATTAGAAATGCCAATTATTACTAGCCTGCACACACCCCTTTCTAGTAAAATCCCTACCCATTGACCGTACTGGATGGGCAGTAGGCCACATAACCATGACCACAGCTATTTGGACATCTGATCACAAACTACACCCCATGACTTATGCCTCCTGTACTTTGATCTAAAAAGAAAAGCAGAAGTGAAATCTTCTCTCTTGGAAACCTGCAATAAGAGACACAAAGGGGCGCTACAGTTGTGGTATGTGCTGGAACTGGAGGGCCAGAGAAGTGCAAGGGTTGGAGTGCTCCTTTTGCAGCCGGTTGTAAGATGAGTAATTTGAGAAGGCTGGTCCAGAGAGTGTGGTGCTGATTCACCGAGAAGCCAAGAAGCCCTGAGAGGCGAGGGGGTGGCTATTCCTCAGCGCTACTGACGTAGTTTCAACTCTTCCTGAGGCCTTCGTGGTTCAATTTACTCGGGTTTTAGTGCACGCATGTTTTCTTCTAAGCCCTTCTTTTGATTTGTCTCTGAGTAATGAGTAACTTGGCTCTAGTAAATTGACTCAAATCTTTGTTTCTTGCAATCAAAAGAACCTGGCATAGATGAGATCATTTATCGCTAATGCTGCTCCAAGTATTAATACCTAGACTGTCTTCTGTTTCCTGTTTTAGTAGGACTTCTGCTTTGTGAGTTGCAGAAAGCACATCAAATGGAACTAGAAGGCGGCAGGGGGTGGTTTATTGGAAGGACTTAAGTATCTGATGAAACAACCAGGTTTGGAAAATGACATGTGTGTTCCTGAGCCTCAGGAACAACTGAAAGCTAGGTCTCGAGCCCTCTTAGGTCCATACCTCTACCTCTATTCTCACCTTCTTCCCATTTTTTTTATTCTTTCTTCTTGCTACAGATTATCTTTGTCTGCATTATAGAAAACATGGGCTCTGAGCATCCCAGTTTTCTACGGAGACTTTAAGTCCTAGTGATTAGAAAGTATGAGCCCTAAGTCACATGGCTGGTTTTGAATCCAAACTTAGTCATCAGTTAGCAGGAAGATCTTTTTTTTTTTTTTTAAAGATTTTATTTATTTATTTGACAGAGAGAGATTACAAGTAGGCAGAGAGGCAGGCAGAGAGAGAGGAGGAAGCAGGCTCCCTGCTGAGCAGAGAGCCCGATGCGGGACTCGATCCCAGGACCCTGAGATCATGACCTGAGCCAAAGGCAGTGGCTTAACCCACTGAGCCACCCAGGCGCCCCAGCAGGAAGATCTTGATCTTTAAGTCTACCCTTGACTTCTATGTAACCCATTTAAGCCTCTATTTCCTCCTCTATAAAATGGAGATTAAAGATAGGTGACTATGTCCCAGCATTGTTGTGAAGATTCAATGTGATAATGGGTGAAAATCATTAGCTCAGCATCTGGCGCTCATTTAAGTTAGTACTTACTATTATCTCCCCACCAAGTGCAAAACCAGAAAAGGCTTTTCCTTTGAGAATGTAGGTCTTAGCACGTCTTGATACAGATACATTTATAGGCAAAAGGAAGGAGGGGCCTTGGTGAATTTGTCCCTTGGCAAGTTGCAGAAGGTGATTTGCAAGGAGCCAGGCAGAAGTAATTGCTGCCCAGCTCCTTTTAACTGTCACTGGTGGGCACTAATAAGCCTGGGGATGCTTTGGAGGACCAACTCTGAAATTCAGTGTTGGCCCAGGCACACCTACCCATGGCCACAGGAGGGTGCCAGAAGTCAAGATGGGGAGTTGGCCCACGCAACTTCACTGGCTCAGGAGTCTGTTCTTGGAGAGCAAGCTGAGAGAGGGAAAGGTAAGAAGGCAAATAAAGGAATGCATGTGCCTTATTGGCTTATTGGAAGTTCCATGCCAGGTAGGAGCCCTGGAAACCTGGGACAAGTGAGAATCCAAGAAAACCCAGAGCCTGAGGAAAGCTCTACATGGGCTAGGTCTGAGTTGAAGTTTCAAACGACCATGTCTCAAAGAGAGCAGACTGGAGAAGCAGGGAACTCCTAAAACATCCAGACGGGAGGGGAGATTGAGAGCCTGCTTTGAGTTGAAGAATCTATACAAAAGTCAGGCAAGACCAAGAGCAAGATAAAGATAGAACTGCGAGATATGACCCAAGTCAAAGTTAGCAGGGGGCAGGAACCCTTGACAAAACATCTAGGCTGCCTGCCGTATGGGAGGGGTCTGCTGAAAGTATCAAACCAGTTCAGACTACACCGTAAAGCTATTATTTCTGTCTTAGAATGAACTCTACTGATTAATTCAATCATGCTCCAAGATAATATATGTTAAAGCACTAACTTACTTAATATGTAATTATCTGATATGTAAAACTTATTTGCCAGTCATTATCTAAGCTGCAGTTCCTCGAGCACCACCAAAAAACTCATGGGGTTGCCTAGCTGGCTCAGAAGGTTTAACGTATACAACTCTTGATCTCAGGATCATGAATTCAAGCCCCATGTTGGGTGTGGAGCCTGCTTTAAAAAAAAAAAAAAAAAGAGTTGTCTAACCCATAGGAAAAAAGTACTTAAAAAAAAAAAAAAAAAGAGGGGCTCCTGTGTAGCTTGGTTGGTTGAACACCCAACTCTTGATTTTGGCTCCAGTCATGATCTTGAGGATGTGGGATCAAGCCACATGTTGGGTTCCATGCTGAGCGTGGAGTCGGCTTAAGTTTCTCTCTTCCTCTCCGTTTGCCCCTCCCCCTCCTTGAGCACTTGTGCACACACACATGCTCTCTCTTTTTCTCTCTCTCAGATAAATAAATAAACTCTCTTTTAAGAAGTGTTTTAAAAAAAGAAAAAGGAAAACTCGTTATGGTATAAAATTGTAGGGAAAAAAAAGCACTCTCAGTAGAAATCTAGAGGCAATTATGCAAAATATAGAGAAGTGTAAAGAGTAAAACAAAAATGATTTATACTTTCACAATTTTAATTGGTCTTTTAATGTTATTTTAATATATCATTTACTCCGTCTTTTACACCTTCCATCATTTCACAAGTAGCTCTATATAGCAAAATTATTTCTAATGACTGCTTTTGGGAGCCCTGAATTTCATATGGATTTACCATAAATTAACATTTTCACTATAATTGGATATTATAAATTATACTATGATAAATATCTTTTGTGCATAAAACTGTGTTCACATATCTGATTATTTCCTTAGAAACTATTCCTAAAAATAAAATTATTGCTTCAAAGAGCCTGAGCATTTTAAGACTCTTAATACATAAGATCAAATTGATTTACAGAAAATTTGATCAAATCTGCATTCCCCTCTGCAATTTCATCAGCATTGAATGTTATCTTACTTAATGTTAATGTCTTTGATAAATACTAATAAAACTAGATTTTTCTACATTTTTTAGCCATTTCATCTGTTGTGCATCATCTGTTCATTTCTTTTTTTTAACCTATTTTTCTAAAATTTGGATCACTTTTTCTTTTTCTTTTTTTTTTTTTAAAGATTTTATTTATTTATTTGACAGAGAGAGAGCACAAGCAGGCAGAGAGGCAGGCAGAGAGAGAGGAGGAAGCAGGCTCCCTGCTGAGCAGAGAGCCCGATGCGGGCCTCGATCCCAGGACCCTGAGATCATGACCTGAGCTGAAGGCAGCGGCTTAACCCACTGAGCCACCCAGGCGCCCTGGATCACTTTTTCTTATGAGTTTATTTAGATGCAACATAAGGATTGTAAAGTATATTAACCTTTTGTCATATTAATTATTGGTATTATTTTTATTATGATAACTTCCTATAGAGAAATTATTTTTATGCAGTTGAATTTACTTTTAATTTATTTGGGTCTTTCATCTCTTGATTTAATGACTATAGGGATTTTCCTTGTCTAACAGACAAGATGAGTATTAATCATATCTTCTTCTAGTATTTTAAGATTTTAACTTATATTTAATGCTTTAAATTAGCAGGATTTCCTTTTGAGGTGTGATATGAGTTGAGAATCAGTGTATCTTAATAATAAGGCAAAGTGCTTGTGACAGGGTTCCCTACTTCAGTGAAATATAGCCACTGGTCCCGATGAAGGGGTTTTATAGTGCTCAGAGTCTCCCCAACTTACTCCTGGTGCTAGGTGCCTACGTGAACATCAGACATAGGATTGCCTTTGTTAGCTGTAGCCACAGAAGAATTTTCAAGAGTAGAGCCTCTACTCCTTGATACTTTGTTTTTATTTTTTTAAAGATTTATTATTTATTTATTTGACAGAGAGAAACACAAATAAATGGAGAGGCAGGCAGAGAGAGAGAGAGAGAGGGAAGCAGGTTCCCTGCTGAGCAGAGAGCCCGATGCAGGACTCGATCCCAGGACCCTGAGATCATGACCTGAGCTGAAGGCAGCGGCTTAACCCAGAGCCACCCAGGCTCCCCTACTCCTTGATACTTTGAAATAGGCAACCCACCTGGCCATTTCACTACCTCATTTGTAATAGATTTTTTTAAAGATTTTATTTATCTATTTATTTAAGAGAGAGAGCGCGTGCTTATGAGCACATGAACAGGGCGAGGGGCAGACTCCCCACAGAGCAGGGATCGGGACTAAGGACGCCATCCCAGGACCCTGGGATCATGACCTGAGCCAAAGACAGAGGCTTAACTGAATGAGCCACCCAGATGCCCTTGTTTGTAATAGATATTAAAATCAGGGGCACCTGTCTAGCTCAGTCAGAAAAGCATGAGGCTCTTGATCTTGGGGGCATGAGTGGAGCCTCACTTCCAGTGTAGAGATTACAAACAACAACAACAACAACACTTTAAAAAAGGGAGGGGGGATTAACCTGAGTCTGTCTCAGCTTTCCCAGGCTTTAGTGGCCTAAGAACATTGTCACAGGGCACTGGTTACCTGTATCTAGTTTGACGTCTTCAAACCTCTAAGGTAGCCATGATGATTAATGATTCTCCTTATTAAATAAGGTAGTTTATGTCAACCAAGCCAGCTTCCTACACAGGGATTGTATGTTGCCAGGGCCATGGCTCTCTTATCTTGGGTCAGTATGGCCCCCACGGTACTGTTAGAGGCATTGGTTTCAATGAGCTGTTTGGGTCCAGATAGGTCAAAGTTGGGAAAGAGATAAGCAAGTCTTCAACTGCTAGAATACTTTAATTCTGGATCTAAGGGGAGACTTTTTCTTCCTTTTGAGGAGGTTACTTTTGGCTCAGTAAAGGAAGAGACCTGTGAAAATCCCAGGAATAACTCAAATGCCTTTGGTGAAACTGGTTGGGTAGAACAACCATAGGAATCTCTATCATAATTCTTAGAGTTGGCCTGTAGTGGTACTACCACTAGTGGTCAAAGAACCTCATTTGTGGGCTCATCTTAGATTGGGGAAGCATCTCGAGATTGTGCGGATAGAGCATGACCTCCAGGAAGTCATACAATGTGCTGTTCATTAAATGTCTGAGACACTGCATAGACAACATGGCAACACCATGTATTTAGACTTACTCAATAATAAGGCAGTCTGTCTTTCATTTTCCTTCCAGATATGGAAGAAGTTGTAAGTGCCTTGATGTTTTTATTTTGTTAAAACCTGCGCTTGAATTCAGGGATTAGTAGGAACAGACGGAAGACCTGTAAAAGTTGTGGTCATTCTACAAATCAAGAATGAATTCCCTATTCTTCATTACAAAGGGCAATGACACTAAGATGAATAAGGTGGAAAGGCTAATAAAACTGTCACAAAAGGAGGACATCAGTTATAACTGCCGAAGATTTCTCTCTCTAACTCTGAAGGGGATATACGTGAAGGATCATCACAAGGCACCAAATCTCTTGTATTGCCCCACTCACATAGCAAGGAGGCTCCTATATTTCTGTTTCTAAAAGCACATCCCTGAAGGTCTTGTGCTCAACCAGAATTCTGGAAACAGAGGTCATGGATAAGATAGGGTTTGGTTGGGGGTTGGGGTGGAGGCAAGAGGAGGCATCGGCTATAATGATGGCAGGAATGTGACAATGGAGAGAAGGAATGGGTTTTCCAGGTAATGGTTAGGTCATAGGCCTCTGGTTAGAGCCAGAAATCCAGGGAGAGAAGGTAACTTGAGTGTCCTCAGTTTCTATCTACGCTGCAAGAGGCCTTATATCAAGTGGAAGAGAAACCAGCTAGACCAGAGAAAGCTGCCTGAACCACCTGAGTCCATCACTGCTTCAATCTGAACCCACAAATCAGCACTCCACTGGAATGTGAAATATCCTTTCCTATGCCTAAGGAAACCAGACTACACCATGGGCTGAGGTCCACAGATCATCTGGTGGGGTGGATAGCCCAGGTCCCTTTTGAGACCACGTAGGAATGGATCAAGTCTGCTCTTTTTCAGACAAGCCCAGCCACACAGCCTGCTAATCATAGAGCAGATAGAAAATGCCAACTGTTTGAGTTGAAACATACTTCACTTTATTTGGCCAACTGTTTGGTTTAATTAAGCAGACACACTTCCAGACCCGTTTGTCTCAGTTGTTATTTTTAATCTAACATCGAACCTTTATTCAGTCCTTTAAAGTGATAAGGGAATGGTGGTGCAGTTTGCCTGTTTTTCCTAAAAATCTTCCCATCAGTATCAGTGTGTTTATTTCTATAAAGAAGCGAGATACAACTATGGCTACTATTGCATACAGCCATCACATACATTATGCTATCATGTTAATAGAATAGTGCAGAGCTGAGAATTGGTGACCTGCCCCTGGGGTAATGCTTAAGTAAAAACGTTATTTTCTTCCGTATACCCACCCACTTTTGCCTTCTCAGGTGAAAGTTGAGCCCATTACATCTCAATGATATGAATCCTCATTTTTCTAGTGTGGGGGATAACGTGCTATCACAATGCCGTCAGTGGACTTATTACTTGCTTTACAAGTTGTAGTGGCGGATTTGCCCTGACCTATCAACATTCTGCTAATATCGTCTGTATGAGTTAGAATTCCTCAACTGTTCACAACAGAAACAGACTCCGAAAAACTTAAGTAGAAAATAAATGTTTTAGGAGATTAACATGTAGCAGGTGGAACTAAAGGGAAAGCTGGAGACTCTGCTTAAAGAAGGACAGCAATAGGATATCTCTAAAGGTTTAGGTGACCAGAAGTCCTGGACAGTCTGAGGGCACAGCTGTTGCGTGTCAACTGGATTTTCAGTTTCTAGGTCAGTCATTCAAGGGTCACTCCCAGGAGAGTCTGTTTACCTAATTCCCCAGCTCTGGCAGAGCAAGGCAGTTTGATTTATAATCTCAGCAAGAGTATAGATAAGGTGGTTTCCCGGTCAGACTGCTATAACTTTCAAAATAAGCCTTGTGTGGTACTAGGGCCCTAAGCCCCACTGTTCAAAGCTGTTCTAGTCCTGATCCAGGGATTCACTTTTTTTCAATGGCTTCTGCAGCTCTTTAGGGTCGAATTTGGAAAACTCACCCTTCTCCTGATCACCAGAACCACTAAATATTCATTGTCCTCTACCACTAGGGCCAGGATTCTGGATGTAGTGAGAAGACTTCCTAAAGTCATGACTTTTAGAGCCAACAGGCAAGACATTTTGCCTATAGAGAGAGGATAATTCTCTTTTAAGTCCCCAGACACCATGTGGATCTTCCAAATTTCAGTTCTCCGAATGAGCCCTCTAAGTGAGAGTATTTGAGTGTACCCCTCTGTATCACACTCAGGAATATTTCCTCCTGCCAAAGCGACTAGTGTTCTAACCTGAAGAACATTTTTCATCTTATTTTAACCAACCTCAGGGTGAATTCTTGGTCATGCTATCCTCTGTATGAAGGATGTCCTGTGCTTATCTCCTTTCCTACTATTTCAGGGATTGTACTAGTCCTGGAGTCTCCTATAGCTTTTCCCTCATGAGATGAGGACTGTTCATCTCCCCTAAAGTCCCAGAAATATGCAGATGAGGTTCCTAATGTGACAGAGCTGAAGTATCAGTTTGTGATAGGGTGTGAAAGGCATATAGGGATAAGAGGCTCCCTGTGGTGCTCAGGAGGCTAAACTTAGACCACATGGTTGGACTGAGATCATCTCTGTGGAACTGAGTTACTTTGAACTCCAGCTTGAATACTGTAGCTACAGAAAGCAACTAATCTGCCCTCTACCACATATGGAACCGTTCTGATAAGAATCAGCACTGTGGGAATAGGTCAAGAGTCCAGAGAAATTACAGGGCTGAGAAATATGTGTTACCATCATTAAAACTCTAAATGCACTTTCCCACAGAAACACTTTTATAAATAGTGGTCAGGGTCTTTAGTATTATTAGTATGATGTTTTTTGTACATTAGGGGTCCATAAGCTTTTGTGGGCTGACCCTGGGGCAGAGCTACCACTTGTAATATTATTTCTATAGAAAAACTTGTTCCCAGGACCAGATAACAGACCAAAAAAATAAGCTATTAAGCTGGGAATTGCCTATTTTGAGGCTTTTCACCAATAAATACAATAGATTCATAGTCAATCAAAGTCATAGTCAGTCAAACTGACTGACTTTCATAGTCATTCAAATTGAGCTTACAGCCTTGTAATCTAAGATATTGTCTTTGAAACCAGAAGCCCCTCTGCCTTCTCTGTGCTGAACATTTTTATGCATTGGTATGTAACATTATGTTAGTGTCAGGTATACAACATAGTAATATGATATTTGTATATAGTACAAGGTATTTGTATATAGTACAGTAAGTCTAGTTACCATCTGTTACCCACTTCACCCATTTCACCCATCCCCTAAACCCTTCTCCTCTGATCACCACAAATCTGTTCTCTGAATCTATGACTTTTATTTTGCTTGTTTATTTTTTTTTTAATTCCACACATGAGTGAAATCATTATGGTGTTTGTCTTTCTCTGACTTATTTCACTTAGCGTGATGCCCATAAGATCCATCACGTTGTCACAAACAGCAAGATTTCCTTCTTTTTTTATGGCTGAGTAGTATCCCATTGTATATATTTACATCTTCTTTATCCGTTTGTCTAATGATGAACACTGATTGTTTCCATCTTGGCTTCTGTGACTTATGCTGCAATGAACATAGAAGTGCAAATATTTTTTCAAAATAGTGTTTTTGTTTTCGTTAGATAAGTGCCCAGAAGTGCAATACCTGGATCATATGGATCATATATAGTTCTATTTTTAATTTTTTGAGGGACCTCCAAAATGTTTTCCACAGTGCCTGTACCAAATTACATTCCCACTAACTGTGTATGAAGGTTCCCTTTCTCCACATCTTCAACAAACTTGTTATTTCTTGTCTTTTTCATAATAGCCATCCTAACAGGTATGAGGTGCTATCTTATCATGGTTTTGATTTGCATTGCCCTGATAATTAGCGATGTTGAACATCTTTTTTTAAATTAAGATCTTATTTATTTACTCGACAGAGAGAGAGAGATCACAAGTAGGCAGAGAGGCAGGCAAAGATAGAGGAGGAAGCAGGCTCCCTGCTGTGCAGAGAGCCCAATGCGGAGCTTGATCCTAGGACCCTGAGATCATGACCTGAGCTGAAGACAGAGGCTTAACCCACGGAGCCACCCAGGTGCCCTTGAATATTTTTTCATGTGTCTATTGGCCAGCTATATAGTCTTCTTTGAAAAAATGTCTACTTGGATGCTCTGCCCATTTAAAAAATTGGTTTGTTTGCTCTTGTGTTACATGAGTTCTTTATATATTTTGATATTAACCCCTTATTGAATATTTGATTTGCAAATATTTTCTCTCATTCCATAGGTTGGAATTTTGTTTCAGTTTTCATTTTGGTGATGGTTTCCTCTGTTTGCAAAAGCTCTTTAGTTTGATGTAGTTCCATTTGTTTATATTTGCTTTTGTTGTTTTAGCTTTGGAGACATCCAGAAATGTAATGCCAAGATAGATGTCAAGGAGCTTACTGCCTATGTTTTCTTCTAGGAATTTTAATGGTTTTGTTCTTACATTTAGGTCTTTAAGGCATTTTGAGTTAATTTTTGTGTCAGGTGTAAATTTAGTTTCATTCTTTTGCTTGTGGCTATCCCAGTTTCCCCAAAACTATCTATTAAAGAAATTATCCTTTCCCTGTTTATATTCTTGGCTCTTTTGTCATAAGTTAATTGACCATATATTTTTATGCTTATTTCTGGACTCTCTAGTCTGTTTCATTGATCTTTGTACCTGTTTTTATGCCAATAGCATACTGTTTTTATTACGATAGCTTTATAACGGTGTTTTTGAAATCAGGGAACATGATACCTCCAGCTTTCATCTTCTTTCCCAAGTTTTCTTTGGTTATTTGTGGTCTTTCCTGGTTCCATAAAAATTTTAGAATTATTTACTCTAGTTCTGTGAAATGCCATTGAAATTTTGATAGAGATTGCATTGAATCTGTAGATTGCTTTGAGTATTATGAACTTTTTAATAACATTAAGTATTTCAATCCATGAGCAAGGTATTTCTTACCATTTATTTGCATTGTCTTCAACTTCTTTTATCAATGTCTTACAGTTTTCAGAGTACAGGTTTTTTGGTTAAATTTATTCTTAAGTATTTTATTTTTGTGTGTAATTGTATATTGTATATGAGATTGTTTTCTTAATTTCTCTTTCTGAGAGTTTGTTATTTGTATAGAAGCACAACAGGTTTCTATATATTGATTTTGCATCCTGAAACTTTAATTCTATTCTTATTCTTATTCTAAGAGTTTTTTGGTGGAATCTTTAGGGTTTTCCATATATATTTTTATATCATCTGCAATAGTAACAGTTTTGCTTCTTCTTTTTCTTTCTTTCTTTTTTTTTTTTTTTGCTTCTTCTTTTTCAATTTAAATATTTCTCTTTACCTCGCCTGATTGCTGTGGCTAGGACTTCTAATACTATGTTGAATGAAATTGGTGAGCGTGAGCATCCTTATCTTGTTCCTGTTCTTAGAGAAAAAGTTTTCAGCTTTTTACTGTTGAATATGATTTCAACATTTGTTATATGGCCTTTATTATGTGGAGGTATATTCCCTCTTTAACCACTTTGTTGAAAGTTTTTATCATAAATGGTTGTTGAACTTTGCCAAATGTTTTTTCTGCATCTGTTGAGATGATCATGTGATTCTATTCTTCATTTTGTTAATGTGGTGTATCACACCGATTTGCAGATGTTGAACCACTCTTGCATGCCTATAATAAATCCTACTTGGTCATTGATTCTTTTAACGTATTGTTGAATTTAGTTTGTTAATATTTTGATGAGGATTTTTTGCATCTATATTTGTTAGGGATATTGGCCTGTACATTTCTTTCTTTCTTTTTTTTTTTTTTTTGAAGGTCAAGCAAAGCTTTATTCGGCCTGTACATTTCTTTTTTGTGGTGTCTTTGTCTGGTTTTGGTATCAAGGTAATGTTAGCCTCATAAAACGGGTTTGGAAGCATTTTGTCCTCTTTAATTTTTTAGAAGAACTTGAGAAGGATAGGTAATAAACCTTTGCATGTTTGGTAGAATTCACCAGTGAAGCCATCTAGTCCTAAACTTTTGCTTATTGGGAGGTTTTGATTACTGTTTAAAATTCCTTTCTAGTTGAGATACGTGGTAGCTCAGATGATTAGGAGTCAACCTTTGGCTCAGGTCATGATCTCAGGATCCTGAGATCAAGCCCCGTGTCAGGCTCCCCACTCAGTGGGAAGTCTGTTTCTCCCTCTCCCATTACCCCTCCCTGCTCTTTGTCCTGTCTCTTGTTCTGTCTCACTCTCTCAAATAAAAAAAAATTAAATCTGTGTCGCCTGGGTGGCTCATTTGGTTAAGTGTCTGGCTGCGGCTTAGGTCATGATCTTAGAGTTCAGGGATTGAACCCCACATTGGACTCTCTGCTCAGTGGGGAATCTGCTTCTCCTTGTCATTCTCCCTCTGTGCTTTCTCTCAAATAAATAAATAATCTTTTTTTTAATCTCTTTTTTTTCCAATTTATTTATTTTCAGAAAAACAGTATTCATTATTTTTTCACCACACCCAGTGCTCCATGCAAGCCGTGCCCTCTATAAATAATCTTTTAAAAAATAAAAATAAAAAAATAAAATCTTTTAAGAAAATTCAAAAAAAATTTCCTTCCAAGTAATTGGTCTATTCAGAGTTTTTTCTTCATGATTCTTTTTTATTAATTAATTAATTATGTATTTATTTAATTGTTAAAAAAAGTAATCTCTACACCCAGTGTGGGGCTCAAACTCACGAGTCTCTTTTTTTCTTGGTGAGTTTAACCAAAGGTGTGTCAGTTTGGGTCATTTATCCAAAGAACCAACTCTTAATTTCATTAATCTTTCTTCCTTCCCTTCTTTCTTTTCTTTCTTTCTTTCTTCCTTTCTTTCTTCCTTTCTTTCTTTCTTTCCTGCTTGCTTGCTTCTTTTGTGTTTGTGTATCTATTTAATTTATTTCCACTTTGATCTTTGTTATTTCTTTTCTTAAAAGATTTTTTTTTGTTTATTTGAGAGAGAGAGAGAGACAGAGATAGCAACAGTGAGCACACAGGGAGGAGCACAACAGGGAGCCCCAGATGTGGGGCTCAATCCCAGGACCCTAAGATTATGACCTGAGCCAAAGGCAGATGCTTAACCAACTGAGCCACCCACATGCCCCAAGATTTTATTTTTAATTAATCTCTACACCAGGTGGGGCTTGAACCCACAACTCCAAGATCAAGAGTGATACGCTCTTCAGACTGAGCTGGCTAGGCACCCCTGATCTTTATTGTTTCTTTCTAACTTTGGGCTTCATTTGTTCTTCTAGTCCCTTTAAGTATAAAGTTAGATTGTTTAATTGAGATTTGCTTGTTTTTGGCAGTAGGCCTATATTGCTATGAACTTCCCTTTTAGAACTGTTTTTGCTGCATCCCATAGATTTTGGGTTGTTATATTTCCATTTTCTTTTTTTCTTTAAGATTTTTATTTATTTTATTTGACAGTTAGAGATCACAAGTAGGCAGAGAAGCAGGCAGATAGAGAGGAAGGGAAGCAGGCCCCCCGCTGAGCAGAGAGCCCAATGTGGGACTCGATCCCAGGATCCCGAGATCATGACCTGAGCCGAAAGCAGCGGCCTAACCCACTGAGCCACCCAGGCGCCCTATATTTCCATTTTTTTTAAAAAAGATTTTATTTATTTATTTGTCAGAGACAGAGGGAGAGAAAGCGAGCGAGCACAGGCAGACAAAGAGGCAGGCAGAGGCAGAGGGAGAAGCAGGCTCCCTGCGAGCAAGGAGCCCGATGTGGGACTCGATCCCAGGACCCCGGGATCATGACCTGAGCCGAAGGCAGCTGCTTAACCAACTGAGCCACCCAGGCGTCCCTATATTTCCATTTTCATTTGTCTGAAGTTATTTTTTGATTTCCCCTTTGATTTCTTCATCAATCCATTGGTTGTTCAATGGCATGTTTTTAATCTCCAGATATTTGTGATTTTTCCTTTTCTTTTTGTAATTAACTTTTAGTCTCATACCATTGTGGTTAGAGAATATGCTTGATATGATTTCACTGTTAAATTTTGAGGCTTGTTTTATGGCCTAACATGTGATTTGTCCTGGAGAATGTTCCATGTACACTTGAGAAGCTTGTATTCTCCTGTTTTTAGATGGAATTTTCTGTATATAACAATAAAGTCTGTCTAATCTAATATGTCATTTAAGACCAATTTTTTTATTCATTTTGGGGGGGGGTCTGGATGGTCTATCCATTGATATAATGGGGTATTAAAGTCTCCTACTATTATTGTAATATAATAGTAAAGTCCCTTACTGTTTTATTGTGTTTCTCTCTTTAGATCTATTACTATTTGCTTTATATATTTAGGTATCCTATGTTGGATGCATAAATAGTTACAAATGTTATATCCTCTTATTGGATTGACCCCTTTATTATTAATACGTCTTTTGTCTTTCATTACAGTCTTTGTTTTAAAGCCTATCTTGTCTGGGAAAAGTACAGCTACAGCAGCTTTCTTTGGTTTCCATTTACTTGGAAAGTGTTTTTCCATCCCTTTACTTAAAGTCTGTGTGTCCTTAGATCTGAAGTGAGTTTCTTTTAGGTAACATAGAAATGAGTCTTGTATTTTTTTGGTTTTTTTTTTTTTTTTAAGATTTTATATATTTATTTGATAGAGAAAGAAACAGCAAGAGCAGGAACATGAGCAGGGGGAGTGGGAGAGGGAAAACAGGCTTCCCACCGAGCAGGGAGCCCAGTGTGGGGCTGGATCCCAGGACCCTGGGATCATGACCTGAGCCAAAGGCAGATGCTAAAAGACTGAGTCACCCAGGTGCAACCCCCCCACCAACTTTTTAAAAAATCCGTTCAGCCACTCTTTGTCTTTTGATGGGAGATGTTAGTCCATTTATACTTAAAATAATTATTGATTGGTATGTATTTATTGCCATTTTGCTAATTATTTTCTGGCTGGTTTTGTAGTTCCTTTCTGTTACTGTTTTCTCTTTCTCTCCTCCCTTGTGGTTTGGTGCCTTTTTTTAGTGTTATGTTTAGATTCCTTTCACGTATTTGCTATAGGTTTTTGCTTTGTGGTTACCATGAGGTTCACATACAAAAACCTATTCATATAACAGTCTGTTTTAAGTTAATAACAATTTAAATTTGAATGCATTCTAACAGCCACATTTTTGCCCTCCAACATTTTGTTTTTATGTCATATTTTACATCTTCTTATTTTATGTATCCCTTTTTATCCTATGTATGTTATGTATTTTATTTTATGTATTCCTATGTATTTATTATATGTACATACCTATGTATATATTTATTTATTTTATTTATGTATTTATTTTATGTATTTCTATGTATTTTATTTACTTATGTATGTATTTTATTTTACGTATTTTATGTATTAAATATGTATGTGTTTTGTTTTATGTATTTCTTTTATTTTATGTATTCCTTTACTAATTATTGTAATTATATTTCATTTTAATACTCTGGTACTTTAACCTTCATACCAGCTTTATAACTGGTTAATCTACTATGTTAACTATATATTCATCTTTACCAGTAAGATTTTTATTTTCATATATTTCTTTGTTATTAATTAGTGCATTTTCTTTTCAGCTTAAAGAAGTCCCTTTAACATTTTTTTGTAAGGTTGACTTAATGGTGATGAATTCCTTTCATTTTTGCTTATCTGGAAAATTCTTTATCTCTCCTTCAATTCTGAATGATAACCTTAACCAAGCAGAGTATTCTTGGTTGGAAGGCTTTTTTTTTTTTTCTCCCCCTTTCAGCACTTTAAATATATCGTGCCACTTGCTTCTGGCCTGCAAAGTTTTTGCTGAAAAATCAGCTGATATGGGGTTTCCCTTGTACTTCATAAGTCGTTTTTCTGGCTGTTTTTAAGATTCTTTAACTTTTAACATTTCAACTATAATGTGTCTTATGGATCTCTTTGGATTCACTTAATATGAAACTCTCTGTCCTTCTGGACCTGGCTATCTGTTTTCTTCTTCAGGTTAGGGAAGTTTTCAGCCATTATTTCTTCAAATAACTTTTCTGCCCCATTCTTTTTCCTTTTTTCTTCTGGGACCCCTATAATGTGTATGTTATTCTACCTGATGTTGTCTCATTGGTCCCTTAAGCATCTTCACTTCTCTAAGTTCCTTTGCCTACTGCTGCCCTATTTCTGTTGAACATTTTGATTGAATTCCCCCTAGCTTCAAGAGCCCATGAGCCACTGCCGTCTCTATCCCCAGATTCACCTGTATACCTCCCATTAAGGTAAAAGTTAAGTACCTCTAATCTTGAAATTTCTAATGGAAACATTTCAGAATTACAAACGGTATAAAGAATAATGAATGTTTATGTACACGTCTTCAGAAATATTTTGTCACAGTTGAAGCCCCCATAGCCTATCCTTGGTCTCATCCCACCTCCCTCTAATTCCAGAAGTAATCACTTTACTGAGTCACTATACTGTGATTATCATGGCCATGTAAATTCTCAGTCATTTTGTATACTTACCTTAGGCTTTCCCTCTGCTGCAATGGTAGAGTTATAAAAGTGGGAAAAGAATCAGTCTGGGGAATATGGACCAGGTGACTTGGCCCTGATTCAAGTGTTTGGGGATGGGGACCTAAGCTGTGCTATAGAGGGGAATTGTAGGAAATGGAGAAAATACTCAGTATGTGTCAGGCCCATACTCTTGAGGGATGTTGGGAAGTAGACTGGAAAGAATTGGGCCAGGGTGTCTCATGAGCTGGATTTTTCTAGGCCAGCATATGGCTTCTATCCGACGAGCATGGAATCAAGGCTAGGAAATTGATAATTGTAGAAAAAGGGTGGGCAAGAATGGAAAAGTCTTGTCAGAGAAGTCACCTCATGGAGCCCAATATTTATAGGTTATGAGAACAGGGAAATAAGAGGTCAAGGTCCATCCACTCACTCAGTTATTCATGCTGTCATTCATCTAACAAATTAACCACTGTTTAAATCACGGGCAGTGTGTTAAGCATTATAGGGGAGGAATATATAAACAAGAACCAAAAAATGGCCTCTGTCGTGAAGACACTCACTAGAAGAGGGGAGGACATATAAAAACAATTACAATATAATGTAATTTGAAAGATAGAGAGGGATTGAGAGGGCTCAGGGAGCAGGCTGGGTCAACAATAGACCCACACACTGGGCATTAGTTTAATAAATAAGCCAGGATGTAACTTCTTAGGGGAGTAGCAGAGGGTTTGGTGAAGGATCTAAGAGATGTTCAGGGACAAAGGAAAGGAATGAAATGGGGAAGATCAGAAACTCAAATTCAGTGGGTAAAGATGAATCAAGGAGAGAACATATCTGGAGTGGAACAGGAATTCAGACAGTGGACAAATGGGACAACTGTCGTCATGTGCTTATAGGTCCTCCAATAGCTATCATTTTATTTTTTATTTAATTTTTTAAAATAAAAAAAGATTTTGTTTGTTTATTTTAGAGAGTGGGGGAATGGCAAAGGGAAAGGGAGAAAGTCTTAAGCAGACTGTGCACTGAGCACCAAGCCCAACACAGGGCTGGATCTCAGGACCCTGAGATCATGACCTGAGCTGAAACCAAGAATCAGATGCTTAACTGACTGCAGCACTTAAACGTCCCTATAGCTATCATTTTAGATACCACCTTCCTGACACCACTATGTCGAACCCACAAGCCACTCTAATCCTCATACTTCTCTGTACTTCTGCTTCTCTTTACCCCAGCAGACATTTCTATTTGTGTTCTATGGAACCTCTGTCTGTTAGTGAACAAATTCCCCTACTTCCTCTACTTATTCACAGAAGTGACTATAGCAAACACCTTTGGAGTATCTTCCCAGCTCACAAAGACCTTCATAGCACCTCTCCCGACCCATAATGGTGGACTTTTGGCTATCATCTTGTTCAGTGTGTCCAGGATACCCTTGTTTACCACCACCACCACCACCCCAATCATTCACTCCCTACTAACCACAGATAGCTAGAGATGATTTCTGTTACGTGCAACCAGAGACCTAGCTAATCTGTCTTCACCTTCTAGCCTGAACTGAAACCTGGCTTTCCCCTGAGGTTACCACTTCCCCTGCAGTCCTTTCAAGCAGAAGCTATTTATTCCCCTATACCCCCCACACAGAGAGGCAACAGCAACAGTCTTCTAGCTCCCCAAGACCCTTCTAAATAATTTCTCCTCTATTCTAGTATGAAAAACCTCTGCCCCACCGAAGTTCATGCTATTCAACTAGTCACTTTCTCTCTTATTATCTAACAACCTGGTTACACCTTCACATTTATTAAATGCCTGGTTTATTAGGTCATTCTGAGGGGAGGGGGATTTTGTTGACTCTGTGCACATCCATTTAATGGCCCAGTTAGTTCCTTGACCTTTCAAACTCAGCATCTTCACTTCCAGGTCACAGTAGTCTCCTCCTATGGCTATTCTCTGTATTTTCTCACCATCAGAACAGTTCTTTCCTGGAAAACTTAAACTCTCTATCACTGTAGCTACCCATGAGCCCATTTTGCTGGCACAATCTGATGGACTGAGGCGTTTACAAATTTTCAGCTGTGTGCACAGCCTATTGGATAAACCTTTTTACTTGTTTCCTATCAGCTTTTCCTTTCATCCCTTACATTCACTGCAAATCTTTTCTACCCTTCCTAAGCTCCACATAATGAAGTGAAACTCCCTGGTCATTAGTTAATTAATTAATTAATAATATTCAACAAATATTCATTACAGACATACTTTGTGCCAGGCACTGTAGATACAATGGCACAGCTTTGCCAGTGAGAAGCTCACAGTCAAAAGGGATTTTAATCCAATAATCACACTCATATATATAATTATAAACCATGATAAGACCTGGGGGTAGGGCTGGAGGTAGAAAGGGGCATTTCAGGAAGAAGAAACAGCATGAGCAAAGCTCTGGGCTGAATGGAAATGAAACAAAAAGACCTGTATGGTTGGAGACAGAAAACTATAAAAAGAATGGAGTAAAATGATTCTGAATGAGGTGACAGGGTGAAGGACAGTGTGAGATCCGCAGTTTGAAAGGACCACTGGCAAGGGATGAATAAGTGGAGCCCAGGGGCTTTTTTTTTAGGTTAGTAAAACTGTTCTGCATGATATTGCAAAACCTGGAGAACTATAAAACACTAAGAGTGAACCCCAATATGAATGATGGGTTTTAGTTAATAATAATGATGATGATGGGGGAAACTGGGAATGGAACAGAGAGGGGTTATAAGGGAACTCTCTGTACCATGTGCTCAATTTTTAAAAAAGATTTTATTTATTTATTTCACAGAGAGAGATAGGTAGAGAGGCAGGCAGAGAGGGAAGCAGGCTCCCTGCTGAGCAGAGAGCCTGATCCAGGACCCTGGGATCATGACCCTAGTTGAAGGCAGAGGCTTTAACTCACTGAGCCACCCAGGCACCCCTATGTGCTCAATTTTTATGTGGACCTAAAACTTCTCTAAAAAAATGAAGTCTACTAACTAATTTTATTACGTAAGAGGGATGGGAAAGACCATTATCCCTGCCTATACTGGAGGCAGAAGAAATGTGGGCAAACCACTAAAAACTGACTCGGGGGTGCCTGGGTGGCTCAGTGGGTTAAGCTTACTCTGCCTTCAGCTCAGGTCTTGATCTTAGGGTCCTGGGATCAAGCCTGGCATCAGTCTCTCTGCTCAGCAGGGAGCCTGCTTCCCCCCACCACCACACCCCCGTCCCCGCCTCTGCCTACTTGTGATCTCTCTCTCTGTGTCAAATAAATAAATAAAAATCTTTAAAAAAAAAAAAAAGCTATCTCAAAAGTCCAGGCAAGAAAATATGGTAGTTCAGACCAGCGTGGCTATGAGGAAAAAGGGGAGAAGTGAATACAAGGTGGTACGACAAGTTGTGGTGAAGGACTGGATATGGGTAGGGGATTAAGGGCCACTGAGATTTCTGCCTTGCCCAACTTGATGATTAAATGATGTCACTCAGCAGTTGGTACAGAAGATCTTGAGCAATTTTATCAACACCATCACCACATGCTAAGAAACTTCTGAACACATAGATTCTCAACATGCATGTAAATATGATATTCACACTAAAGACAGGTCACTGCCTATTTTTCAGCTTTGACTGTGATCATTTCCTGCCAGACCTTGTTTAAAGGGAGTTCATCCCATGAGTTCTATTCCTGCTTCAGCCATTAATTGAAGTAGACAAGGTTACTTGGCTTTTCTGGGCCTTAGCATTTTTGCCAGTAACATGAGAAAGCTGAACCAGATGACCTCTAATGTATAGTATAAAGTGAGCGCAGGGGATGCCAGTGGTCTCTAGCTGCCAGAGAACTTCCAGATAGTGAAGTAGTCTCATGCTTCTCACTTCCCAACTCCTGGGCTTTCACAATGAATGCTAATACATCCAATTTTTTGGTCAGTGAGTTCTTCTGCTCCTAACAGATCTATGGTTCTTAGATTTCTGCTTTTTTGTTCCAGGACCATGATTAAGGTCTGCATGAAACACCATAACCCTGAATAACTCTAGACCAACACCAAATACTTATGTTCAAGGCAGGTTTGGGACACACTACCAGATGGTCCCAGAGAAAACTCAGTTCTCTGTGTGTTTTTATTTCAAAATCAAGCCTATCTTCAGACAACAGAACAAATGTGCTAACATCCTGTTCCAAAAACCAAAATACACAAACTCTCAGGAACCACCAACCCTTTAATCAATCTCTGTCTAGAAAATGCTGTTACTATTAAACATCCCTGGGTCCTGACCTCCTTTTCAACCACATCAGTCACATTACACAGCACCTGTAGGTAACTGAGTCATGCCAAAGTTGTTGCTAACTCATAATCAACAGTATGGGGGGCTGCCGCTTAATCTGATTTTCTCCTGTCTTTGGGTTCCAGCAGGGGAAGTCAAGGTCATTTGCTATAGTTGTGCCATGAAGCCTGTGCATATCATGGGTTGTCTAAAATTGTTCGTTGAGAACTGCCTAAGGTATGCAAATTGTTCTGAGTCTGGCATAAGAGCTAGTGTTATGCTGAAACCTATGGTAATTAGGCCTGACTAGGGACTCTCCCAGAGAACCCAAAGGCCTCTTGCTCTTGCGACTTTGTCTTCATCAGCCCAGGAAGCAAATTTCTTGGAAACCATAACCTATCTACCCCTATCTAAGGCTGCTTTCCTGCAAGGAACTTGGCAGAATTTCCTGAAGCCTCACTCTGGTCATCATTTGAGTAATTAACATAGCCCTGTGCTATGTTCAGAAACACCCCTGCTCTCTGCCCTGCACCCTACTCAGAGTGCCTGAACCAAACAAGTGCCCTCTAACTTTCTAGCTCATGAATGAGAATGTTCCTTGTGGGTAAAGTCCTCCCGCATTTATATCACTGCTCTGGAGTGTGAGGTTTATCTGTACATGGTAAACCTGTCAATTCCATATAATGTCTGGTGCACTGTAATTTCTTTCTTCCAAGGGAAGCTTATTAATTTGAGTTAAACTGCAGGTTGCTGAGCAGCCAAGGTATTAATTGTCCTTAGTCAAATGCCAACCCTTAGTCCAGTCAGCTCTGTCTGGATGTTGTGGACAAGTAAACATGACAGACTACGACCGCTGCTCCTGAAGATGGCCAGCTTACAGAGAGTTTAGCAACTGACCCCAAGGCCTGGTTTGAACAAAAAAAGCTGAGGCAATTAGAAGCACTTTTGTGATTATCTGATTAATGTCTTTCTCTCTGACTAGACAATAAACTGTATGGGAGCACATAGTAGTTGCTCAATAGGTATTTTCCAAATTAATAAATGCATGAATAAAGCAGAAAGGCTATGAGGTTAAGAGAAGTCAAGGAAGTCAGGAGGGGACTTGAATGAGTCAAAGGTTTGACTAAGTCAGGTTATGAGTAAGCCAAGTTATGAGTAAACAGAATCTATGATGCAGAGAAGACACATAGAGTAGATGGTAAGGAAGCCAGACAGTAGTGAGTGGAGAGTGTAGCAGACACACGGGGAGTAGCTGAGTCACCTAAGAGTAACGAGTCACAGACCTCTGGCTGAGGTCTTGGAACTTCCTTGAATCCACAGCTACCTGCCTTTTCCTGTTCTTCCTGACCCTGACTGCTCATCCTTCCCTGGGCTTTTATGAATATGCATCTTTACAATAAACCATTTATTTCTAAAGGTAACTTGAGTGAATTGCCACTCTTGGGAGTCTCAGCTTTGGGAGCTTGAAGAAAGCACAGGAGCGCTAAGGAATCTAGTTATTTTTCCCATGAAGCACATCTCTTTCTGTGAACAGAGTGATGGCCAGTGACAGAGATGTCCTGACGTGATTGAATTCAGAGTGGAGACAAAGCTTATGCTCCACCTAGAACTCCTGGCATAAATGTCTTGGTTTTTTTTTTTACCCCACATTTTTTTTTAAAAGATTTTATTTATTTACTTGACAGACAGAGACCACAAGTAGGCAGAGAGGCAGACAGAGAGAGAGGGGGAAGCAGGTTCCCTGCTGAGCAGAGAGCCTGATGCAGGGCTCGATCCCAGGACCCTGGGATCATGACCTGAGCCAAAGGCAGAGGCTTAACCCTCTGAGCCACCCAGGTGCCCCTTTACCCCACATTTTAAGAAAATCCTTGCATTACTCTTGAGCAATGATAACCAGATTTGCTTGGGCACATCTGCATTTTAAAATTGAAGATTAGACAAATGGCTTGGGACACCTGGTTGGTTCAGTCAGTTAAGCACCCTACTCATGATTTCGGCTCAGGTCATGATCTCGGGGTTGTAAGACTGAGCCCTGTGTGGGGCTCCGTGCTCAGCAGGGAGTCCGCTTGAGATTCTCTCTCCCTCTCTCTCTGCCCCTCCCCCTACCACATGCTTGCTCTCTCTCTCTCAAATAAATCTTTTTAAAAAATAAAATAAATTGAAGATTAGAAAAAAATTATTTTAGAAAAATAATATGAGGAGTTGTGAAGATAATTTTCATCATATTGTCCTCAATAATTTTGCTTGGTTATTATGATTCATCGGTTGGTTAATTGGAGAGCCATACTGTCAATTACCCCCATGGTCCTGAGCTCTTTCCAGTATCTATATATATGGGTTTTCTATTGCTACCGTAACAAATTATCACGCCACTAGGGCTTCAACAACACAAATTTATTATCTTATAGTTTTATACTAGAAGTTCAACAAGGCCTCACTAATCAAGATGTTAGAAGGGTTTCATTCTTTTTCATTCTTTTCCAGAGGCTTTTAGGCAAGAGTCAGTTTCCTTAGCCCTTTTTGGCTTCTATGGGATGCCTGTATTCTGTGTCCATTTTTTTATTTTTTAAAAGATTTTTATTTTTAAGTAATCTCCACACCCAGTGTGGGACTTTAACTCACAACCCTGAGATCAAGAGTCCCGTGCTGCTCTGACTGAGCCAGCTAGGCGCCCCACACTTTTCCATTTTCAAAACCAGCAATGGTGTGTGGACCCCTTTATACATCAAATTTTTCTGACCCTTCTTCACCATCACATTTCCCTTTCACTGACTTCAGCTAGGAAATGTTCACTGCTTTTAAGGACTCCTGTGATTAAGTTGGGCCCACCTGCATAATCCAGAATAATCTCCCCATTTCAAGGTGCTTAACCTTAATCACATCTGCAAAATCCTTTTTGCCAAGTCAGGTAACATACTCACAGGTTATAGGGATTAGGAGATGGACATTTTGGGGGAGCAATTATTCTGTAGTTATACAGTCAAGTTAGACATCCTTTTATGTTCCTATTAAGAATATCTAAGATCATGGAGCACCAGGGTGGCTCAGTAGGTTAGGTGTCTGCCTATAGCTCAGGTCATGTTTCCAGTGTCCTGGGATCAAGCCCTACATCGGGCTCCCCACGTGCCTGCTTCTCCCTCTCCCTCTGCCTCTCCCCCCACCCCAGCTTGTGCTCTCTCTCTCTCTCTCTCTCTGTCATGTGTGCACACACTCTATCTAAATAAATACATGAAATCTTAAAAAAGAAAAAAGAAGGGACGCCTGGGTGGCGCAGTTGGTTGGACGACTGCCTTCGGCTCAGGTCATGATCCTGGAGTCCCGGGATCGAGTCCCACATCGGGCTCCCAGCTCCATGGGGAGTCTGCTTCTCTCTCTGACCTTCTCCTACCTCATGTTCTCTCTCACTGTCTCTCTCTCAAACGAATAAATAAAATCTTAAAAAAAAAAAAAGAAAAAGGAAGAACATCTAGGATCAAGATAGCAGTCAAGTATGTTTATAGAAAGTGCAAGTAGGTTGCTAGATGGAGGGAACCTTATTCTAAGAAATGAGATATGGCTTTATCCTTTAAAAATCAGCAGAAAGAAAAGAGAATTACCATTTACTAAGTGTCATTAGCCTCAATGTGTCAGGAATAGTGAGATACATATTAAACAACTCTCCAATAGATATTATCTCCATTTCATAGCTGGGGAAACTGAGACCCTGAGTGAGTCAAATTATATAAATTTGTGCAAAATCACACAGCTGATAAGTGGTAAAGCTGGAATTCAAAGTAGATTTGTCAGGCACTAAAACTCGTACCCTTTCCAGTATATTACATGGCCTCCTAAATTTTCTTTGGAACTTAACTTAGCTCATCTATATAAAAAGAGACAAAAGATTCCTTCAGGGGCTTTAAGACTGACTTTCTGGAACTCTTTTAAGATGTATTTGGCATTGCACATCTAAAGAGAAAAGATGTTCCAAGGACAGAATGCTGCTTCTATTTCCCCACTGTGGTGTATAACCAGGAAGACTGCTAGACACTGCTAGACACACTAAATATTTTTTCTTAGAAAGATAATCTTACTGTTTTATTAACTGGGAAGGCTTGTGGACCTGCGTACTGACCATGGGGATTTACTGATCAGATCCATGATCCAATCAAATCCTCTCCATCAGTGACACTCAGATAAGCTTGCATCCAAGAAGCTAGCCAAAACAGCCCTGAAATACTTTTCCAGAGAACTTTGTCAAGTCTCTTTCCAACTCCTAACCATCTAGTTACAATATTCAGCAAGGTTACAGACCAGGTTTACTAAAGATGCATTCTCACCCGAGTGAGAGAACTGTAATGGCTTTTTTGTTTTTAAATATTTATTTATTTGAGAGAGTGACAGTAAGAGACAGCATGAGAAGGTAGAAGGTCAGAGGGAGAAGCAGACCCCCACGGAGCCGGGAGACCTATGTGGGAGTCGATCCCGGGACTCCAGGATCATGACCCGAGCCGAAGGCAGCTACCCAACCAACTGAGCCACCCAGGCGACCTATAACGGCTTTATTGAGGCTCAAAGAGTATGTTGATTCTATACTGAGAGTCCTTCTGTGTTGAGTCTGGGGACTCTCTGTTCTTCTAACTCTGCCTCTGCCACATTTCCTGTGACCCTTTCTGAGGCCAGCTGTTTGATCAGTAGCTCTCCTCCCTGCAGACTGTATGTACTTTGGTCATCTTATCTTGTTCTGCCCTCGGAAATTTATTTACTTACTCTTGATTTTTGTTGGTTAATTGGCCTTTGTCTTATTGCTGCCCCAACCCTTGCATTTCTTGTTGTGGCCTAGTTCTCTCATACCCTTTGTCTGCTGCAACATTCAACATAAATACTACTTCTCTCTAGAATTCTCTATAGGTAGACCAAACATATACTACTTTGGAGCCAGCTTCTTTTAGGTCCTTCCACATTAAAAAAAACATTTATTGAGATCAGTACTATCTTAGGACTGTGACTTTTTCTTAATTCTATCAAATTTTTAATATTTGTATGGTTTTTTATTTTTATTTTTTGAAAGATTTTATTTATTTATTTATTTGACAGAGATCTCAAGTAGGCAGAGAGGCAGGCAGAGAGAGAGAGAGAGGGAAGCAGGGCCCCCGCCAAACAGAGAGCCGATGTGGGGCTCGATCCCAGGACACTGAGATCATGACCTGAGCCAAAGGCAGAGGCTTAACCCACTGAGCCACCCAAGTGCCCCAATATTTGTGTTTTTAAATGCATAATGTCATTTTGGTGCCTAATTTGTATCCTTGAATTGCCTTTTTCTGCACCTCAGAATGTGCTTCTTTGCAGTGCTTGCTGTGTATGCTTTTCTTAGTAGACAGATTCATTTGTGTATTTCTTAGCAAATGCATTTTCTTTTTCAGATCAGCTGGACTCCTTAACACAATTCAGTGATTGGAAGGTAGTTAATGTCTGTTCTTAAAACAAATCTTCTAACAATAACAACCAGCATTTATTTAGTAGTTTGTATGAGCAGATATTATCCCCACACAGTATTACTTAACATTCCCAACAACTATTCAAGACTAAATCACTCTTTTATAGTTGAGAAAACTGAGGCTTAAAAAAGACAGGAAAATTGTCCATGGTCTCCTAGCTAGCAGGCAATAGATAGATCTAGGAATTCAATCCTGTTTTGTCAGTTTCCAAAATACAGACTTCTACTACCCTGTATTGCTGCTGTTGTTTCAGATTTTAGTTTGTAACATTTTAAGAAAGAGAAGGTCAAACAGACACAATAAACAGCAGGAAATACTATAGAAGCAAAGAGAATTTTGATTATTCTATCCTGGTAGGATAAAATGGGACAAAGGTGGCCAAGTAGAGTAGCATCCTACAGGGACCAGAACAGAGTGCCTATTACCCTCACTTTGCTAGAGTGGTTGGTGTCAAGGTATGGAATCAATATAAGTGGGAAAACAAGGGGGCTAATGAATAAGTTGAAGCAAAGGGGATGGGAAGGAATTCTATAGTCTGGATAAATTCCTAACATGGCAGAGAGATACTAGTGGACCTCATTATAAATTTCCATGCCAATTTACATGGGTTTGCCTAGTACAGCAACACAGTCCAAAAGGAAACAGACTGCACCAGGGACAGAGTATTAGAGAAGATGTGTAGTGACTCTAGGAGCAAAGACATAAACTTGAGTTCTGAGGAGATATCCTTGTTTGGCTCTAGCTGTCCTTTTTCTTTCTATCCAGAATCCCCATCCTAATAGGGCGATGGTGAGTGAAGGAGAGGACCACTGTTGACCTATGAGGGACTGGGGGCATCAGGGTTTGGGGGCAGGAGGTTATTGGCTGAAGTGTGGGATTTCTCACCCCAGATGATGGGAAATTATAGAAGCCAGCAGGGCTGAGAAATGTTCAAGGAACCAAAATCCTAGAAGCTGGGTGGTAGGATGTGAGTGAGGGATGTCACCAAAACAAAGTATGCAGAAAGGGAAGCTGGATAGTAGTAGAAAGAGTATAGGATTTTTGTCTAGAACGGTTCTTGCCCAATTCACAGAGGCTGTAAAGGCCCTACTAAAAGCCTGTGGCCGTAGGGGTGCCTGGGTGGTATAGTTGGTTAAGTGCCTGACTCTTGGTTTCCGCTGAAGTCCTGATCTCAAGGTTGTGAGACTGAGCCCCATAGTGCAGAGCCTGCTTAAGACTCTCTCTCCCTCTGCCCCTCCCATCTCAAATAAATAAATAATTTTTTAAAAAAGCCTGTGACTGCTCATTCCCATGTTTGTTTGTTTGTTTTTTAAATCAAAGTACATGATCTATCCTGACGGTCTCCATTTCCGTCCTGTTATCCCAAACCTCGCCTCTGATTCTCTACCTATTGTCAATAGCCATGTAATTCACTAAGATAGTCTCTGTGGTCATCTGTTACAGTTTTAACCCTTGACAGCATCCCAATTTGCTGTGGCCCCATACTCTGCAGCCTGCAAGCTGTCTTATCCAGCCAACTGGTTAACTTGTCCCAGAATACCCCCTGACTCCTTCTTAGAGGTCCCACAATTATGTTTCATCCATTCCACCTGGGAACCAAGAGGTGGAGACCTGTATAGTGTTGGCTGTGTGCCATACCACTGATCATATCTTGCCAAATACCAAGATGTCCACTTGGAGGTGGAGGGGAGGGGTTTGAGGAGGGGTGTTTTAATTATAGCAGAGGAATCTACAAGCTTTATAGATTAATAGGAATTGCTAGGTTTTCCAAATGATGTGTGGGAACACAAGGAACCCCATTTACTCAGCCACTAAACTTGAGTGTCCTTTACATTTTCAGGAGAAATTAAGGAAATTTTTTCTTTCTGTCATTCGCTTTATTCACATGGACCATATACAGGAAAATACATGAATCACAAGTGTACAGCTGGATGAATTTTCACAAAGTGAACATACTAGTTTAATCAGGATGCAGATTAAGAAACAAACATTATCAGCATCCAATCCAGTGTCCCCACCTGGTTACCACTCGCCATATGGTAATCACTCTTCTGATTTCTAACAACATTGATTCATTTTTGTCTGTTTTAGAACTTTATATAAATTGAATATATATTATGTATTCTTTTGTGTGTGGTTTTTTTGGGGTCACGTTATATATGTAACATTTATCCATGTTGTCATGCATAGCAGGGGTCTGTTCTTTTTTGCTCTTGCATTAGCACATTTTGTGAATCTACTACTCTTTATCTATTCTACCGCTATTGGACATTTGGATTGTTTCCACTTTCTAGCTATCATGAATAGTCCTGCTATGAACATTCTTGTACATGTCTTTTGGTGAACATATGCATGCTTTTCTGTTGTGAATATATCTAGGAGTAGAATTGTTTAGTACAAGTATATGCATATGTTCAGTTTTAGTAGATACTGCCAAACCGTTTCCAAAGTTGTTTTAACCAAGGATATATATATATATATATATGTATATATATATATATATATATTTTAAAAATCCTTCCTAAATCTCTTAGAGCCAGAGGAAAAATGGTGCAGAGGTGGGCAGGTAGAAATTTGGCTGGCCTGACAGCAAGTGTGGGTTAAAAACAACTCTTCCCTCTCGTCTGCCATTGATTTTGTCAGACTTTTCTTTCCCCAGGCACAGGGTTTGGACGATATATGCCACCAGGTGTCACCCAGGTGCAGTTGACTGGTGGAATTCTGCAGTCCTGGGCCTTGATAGGAAGATTTTCAGCTAAGTCAATATAGGATACCAAGCCAGAGGGATTAGCATAACTGAAAGCTGGGCAAGAGGTCAAAGTCCAGGTGGCCTGAAGAAGAAAGTAAAACCCAGCAAGAATGAAGAGGGGTTGACACAAAGAAAGAGAGAAATGGAGATACCAAATTGATACATAGGGCCAAGAATCAAGGATTAGGAGAGAAAGAACAGGCAGGCGAAACGTGAATGAGAACAGGTATGTGGTTCATGACTGGCTTTTACCCACCAGCCTAGGATGGACTGAGAATGGTCAGCCAAGTTCAAAGAAATGAAAACAAAACAAAACAATCTTATCCTACTGAAAACTGAAGCTGAGTAAGCCTTGTCTGGAAACATCTTTTGAGGATAATTGCAAACTTCTGGGAACTTGAATGGAGAATGTGGGGGTGGAACAAATATAGAGTTTTCCGTCAGAGATGTAACGTTTGTGTAGCAGACATTTCTCCAGGCTGCTCTAGTTTGACAATCCATTTGGGTAATATGGACAGTACTAGCCTCTACAAGGAGGTCATTAGAAGCTCAGTTCCCTTCTGTATCTCTCAAAGATTTATGGGGGGAGGGGAGGTTTCACGTGTATCTCTGAGTGGCTGTACACTGAGTCATATCACCAACCACTGCTGGCCTGCAGCTACTTCTCTGCTGTAGTAGAAGGAGATGACTTCTTCCCACCCGTGCTATTATCAAGCCACAAAAAAGGGTGATTTTGGGCCCTATTTCCTTGGGTGCCTCTAACAGTACAGAACTTTCCTTTGACTTTGTTCTTCACTGGAACAGAAAACAACTGAGATGACAGTGTAAGTGACTTTATTACATGCCATACTCAAAAATCATCTCTCCTTTTTAACCTCCTCCAAGCCACCACTGTCATTCCTAATACAAGTCATTCAGCTTCTATAGTAGTTAATTTTCTCATGGGTAATATGGCAAGAAAAATTTCCACCTTTCACAGTTACTGTGAGGATTAAATGAGATATTATGTAAAGGGTCTAGGGAGGGGGAGGTTTCCACAGTCTCTTCCTTATCACCCTTCATGTTTCCCTTACCCTGCATGACAGAAATGGCTAACTTGGTTGGTCAGATTCCAAGACATTGACCGGGTCATTTTTCCCTGCAGTCAAGATCACGTACAATGTGCCTGGGTCACACATGGATGTGGATCTCTCTGGGCTCTTCTGTCTTTGTCTCCATAGTACTGAGTGACACTCCAACCCAGGCCTGCTCTCAGGCTTAGAGAGAGGGAACAACCAGGTTGAAGTTACTCTGTGAACGTGCAGCCTGGTTCAGCTAGTGTCCATTTTGATTGGGCATGTTCTTGGCTTTCCTGGTAGCTAAATATTTTTAATTTTACCCAAAAAAGGCCCTGTAAACCTCAGACCACCTTATCAGAGAAAAAAAACCTAGCTAAAATCCAAGTGTTGTTTTCTTTCGCCACTGTCTCCTGTATATATTTCTCCCTCCAGTCACTGGGGGGGTGGGGGTGGGGGTCTAGGGGTGGCTGTGGTCTAAGGTAGGATTCTGGTATTCTTAAGCTTCTTGACTGAATGTTATCTAATGGGACTCCAAACTAACCATAATCTTTTTTTTCAATTTATTTATTTTCAGAAAAAACAGTATTCATTATTTTTTCACCACACCCAGTGCTCCATGCAATCCATGCCCTCTATAATACCCACCACCTGGTACCCTAACCTCCCACCCCCCCCCCCCGCCACTTCAAACCCCTCAGATTGTTTTTCAGAGTCCATAGTCTCTTGTGGTTCACCTCCCCTTCCAATTTACCCCAACTCCCTTCTCCTCTCTAACACTCCTTGTCCTCCATGCTATTTGTTATGCTCCACAAATAAGTGAAACCATATGATAATTAGCTCTCTCTGCTTGACTTGTTTCACTCAGCATAATCTCTTCCAGTCCTGTCCATGTTGCTACAAAAGTTGGGTATTCATCCTTTCTGATGGAGGCATAATACTCCAAAGTGTATATGGACCACATCTTCCTTATCCATTCGTCTGTTGAAGGGCATCTTGGTTCTTTCCATAGTTTGGCGACCGTGGCCATTGCTGCTATAAACATGGGGGTACAGATGGCCCTTCTTTTCACGACATCTGTGTCTTTGGGGTAAATACCCAGGAGTGCAATTGCAGGGTCATAGGGAAGCTCTATTTTTAATTTCTTGAGGAATCTCCACACTGTTCTCCAAAGAGGCTGCACCAACTTGCATTCCCACCAACAGTGTAAGAGGGTTCCCCTTTCTCCACATCCTCTCCAACACATGTTGTTTCCTGTTTTGTTAATTTTGGCCATTCTAGGGGCGCCTGGGTGGCTCAGTGGGTTAAGCTGCTGCCTTCGGCTCAGGTCATGATCTCAGGGTCCTGGGATCGAGTCCCGCATCGGGCTCTCTGCTCATCAGGGAGCCTGCTTCCTCCTCTCTCTCTCTCTGCCTGCCTCTCTGCCCACTTGTAATCTCTCTCTGTCAAATAAATAAATAAAATCTTTAAAAAAAAAAAAATTTTGGCCATTCTAACTGGTGTAAGTTGATATCTCAATGTGGTTTTAATTTGAATCTCCCTGAGGGCTAATGATGATGAGCATTTTTTCATGTGTCTGATAGCCATTTGTATGTCTTGATTGGAGAAGTGTCTGTTCACTAACCATAATCTTTAATATTATTAATCTTAGTAGTGTTTTGGTTATCACTGCTTAATAAACCACCCTAAAATGTAGTGGCTTAAAACAGTAATCTCTCTTTTTTTTTTTTTTTTTTAAATTTCTCATGAGTGCCGTAGTTGGTGCTCTGCTTGTCAGTTCTGTTGGTCTCCTTTGGGTCTCTCACATGGCCACAATCAGCTGGCAGCTGAGGCTGGAAATCTCCAGGGTAGCTTCACTCATGTATCTGACCCCTCACTGGGCATGTCCGGAAGGCCAGACTCAGCTGGGACGCTGGCGAGGTAAGCCCTCTCTTTTCTACCATGTAGTCCCAGGGCTTTTCCCTCTCCATGTGAACTTACCCAGTGGTGACTCTGGGCTCCTAAATGCATAAAAGTGGAAGCTGCTAGACATTCTTTCTTTTTTTTTTTTTTTAATTTACTTGAAACAGAGAGAGAGATCACAAGTATGCAGGGAGGCAGGCTCTCTGCTGAGCAGAGAGAAAGAGAGGAGAAAGCAGGCTCCCTGCTGAGCAGAGAGCCCAATGCAGGCCTCGATCCCAGGACCCTGAGATCATGACCTGAGCCTAAGGCAGAGGCTTAACCCACTGAGCCACCCAGGCACCCACTGCCAAACATTCTTAAGGCTGAGATGAAGAACCGCCAGTTTCCAGCTTGCAAGGAAGACAGAGCCAGGTACTAACTAGGCTGAGAGACAAGTAAGTCCTACATGCCCTTAGTAGTAGTGTCAGCTTTCCAACACAACTAATTATGGATGCCGGACAGGGAAGGATAAGGAGAACATCAGCCCTCAGAAGGTAACAAATCAACTCTATCCAGAGTGAAGAACTTCAGCCAGTCAAAACAGCTTTGGTTTCGTCATGATTACAGTGTTACTATTTTGGCAGTTCATAAGGCACTATCTATGAACTTCCTTTTCCCACATCTTACTCAAGTTTTCCCATTAGTTCTTCTAGAAAAACTTGTAATAAATAACCTGCATGAGAATAAAGAGATTAAATAAGATATAAGTAAGATCATGGGGGTAAAAAGTGTCTTGTAAACACTTAAGTGCTCTACAAGTGCAAAATGCTATTATTTTTAAGGGAAGCAGGTTCAAGTATTAGTGTTCGGAGAGAGAAGTGTCAGAGCCCCACGGCTGAGATGAGTAGTTCTAAAGCTGGTAAAAACCACAGACGTTGGGTAGAGACCACATTGCTAATTGCTGGCCTTGTGAACTCTCCTCCCTTGCTCTGACCCTCACTTCTGTCCCTACGCCCAACAGTTTTGAAAGTGGTGTTTGGTATCATTTAACTTCAGACAAGTTTGTAAACTGAGGTTGAAAAAAAAAAAAGCGAGCGAGAGAGAGATAATGGGTGTTTAACCGCTATATCAAATTAATAATTAAAAAAATTAATAATTAAATATCTGGACACAAGTACCTCAGAAAGAAATGAAAGTAAAGCACAGATAATCACCTCTTCTAGCTTCAATTGTATCAAAGAAAGAAGAATTTCTGAATAGAAAGAATTTCTGAATAGAAGGGAAGCAAAATTTATGGGGAAATACTTGTAGGCTGAAAGAAGGGCAAGCACAGTAATAAGAATAATTTCTTAAATTAATCTTATCATAAACACTGTAGGAGGTCTGTAAGGGCCTTTTCTGCTAAATTAGCCTCAACTACAAAGCCATAGAAATATACCAGAAAAGATGTTTGACTCTGTCTATAAGGTTTAAAATAATTTTCACTTACTCTTATTCAGCAAGTATTTATTGAGTAATTATATACATGGTATTCTCTGCCTTCAGTTCACTGAAGTACATTCACTGTACTACATTATACAGGCATATGTTTTTCATAGTTTAATCAGAGTATGCTATTTTGTGTCTCTTCTCTCCTGTTTATATTACTCTATACACATTTCTATGTACAGACGAAAGTGAGGCTCTTATCATTTTTGGTAGCTACATGGCATTCCATTATATCCATATAGGCTGTGGTCCTTTCGAAACATCACTGAGTTGTGCAAAGTTATGTAAACCAACACTAATACTTTGTGTTAATGTTTTTAAATAGAAAAATAATATATGTAGCTGCTTTGTAAATTATGTTTAAAAAATCACATTTTCTTAATCTAGTTTACTCATATTTTCTTTTTTAAAAGGAGACCAGCTCATTCTGTGTGTTTTCTAAGTGTTATTCTTATTTAAGTTTTTTAAAGAATATAAAATGAAGACAATTATCATATGATCTCACTGATATGAGGAATCAGAAACATGACAAAGGATCATAGGAGAAGGGAGGGAAAAATGAAACAAGATGAAACCAGAGAGGGAGACAAACCATAAGTGACTCTTAATCTCAGGAAACAAACTGAGGGTTGCTGGGGGCCCAGGGTGGGGTGGGGTGCGAAGGATGAGGTGGCTGGGTGATGGACATTGGGGAGGGTATGTGCTATAGTGAGAAAAAAATAAAATAAAATTAGGGGCACCTGGGTGGCTCAGTGGGTTAAAGCCTCTGCCTTCGGCTTGGGTCATGATCCCAGGGTCCTGGGATCCATCGGGCTCTCTGGTCAGCAGGGAGCCTGCTTCCCACCCCCGCCTGCCTGCCTCTCTGCCTACTTGTGATCTCTCTCTCTCTGTCTGTCAAATAAATAAATAAAATCTTTAAAAAATTAAGAAGTATATAAAATTGTTAAGGTACAAATATATGCAAAGTAAATAGTTTTCCATCGAAAATTGTCAAGCCCATTTAGTACTGATTCGAAATGTGTACATATTTAAATTCCTGATTATTTTTTGTAATTCGTCTTTCTGGTCATGGCTATTCTGCATTTGAATATATAAAAAGACCTTAAAAAATATGATTCTTCTCCATTTTTTTCCATCTCCCTTATTTCCTTCTCTCCTTTCCATCTGGAAAATAGAGGAAAAGAGTCTTACAAAGGTGAATACCTCCAAAGTTTTTTCAATACTTCTCAAAATGTCTCAAAATTTATAACATTTATTTTCCAAAGTCCAATTTTGGGAAAATTAAGCCCAGATTTATAATGTAATGATCATTTCGTGGTTTTGCAGTGTCTTATTTTTCTTAAAGATCATTATTATGGAAAAAAAGCAGATTTTTAAAAATGTGTAGTTCATATTTGAATTGCGGATTGAATAAACTGCTTTGCATCCAGAGAAAACTAAAAGGCAAGGAGTAACACAACCATAAATTAAGCTTTTTAATCATTGTTATTTTTGTAGTTCCTTCATTTCAACATTTTGAAATCACTAATCACAATATGTCTCCTAAGACAAGGGAAACAAAAGCAAAAATAAACTATTGGGACTACATCAAAATAAAAGCTTCTGCACAGTGAAGGAAACAATCAATGAAACTAAAAGTTAATCTACAGAATGGGAGAAGATATTTTCAAATGATATATCTGATATATATATGTGTGTGTGTGCATGTACATATACACACACACACACACACACACACACACATATATATATATATATCCCTTTAAAAACTCAACACCTCAAAAACAAATAATCCAATTAAAAATGGGCAGAAGGCATGAACAGACATTTTTCCAAAGCAGACATAGGGATGAGGGCACCTGGTGGTTCAGTTGGTTAAGTGTCTGCTGTGTTTAGCTCAGGTCGTGATCTCAGGGTCCTGGGATTGAGCCCTGCCTCAGGCTTCCTGGTCAGCGGGGAGTTTGCTTCTCCTTCTCTCTCCTTTGGCCCCACCCCACCCTGCTCATGTGCTTGTTCTCTTTCTCTCTCTCTCAAATAAATAAGGAAATCTAAAAAAAAAAGGAAGACATACAGACATATGGCCAACAGACACATGAAAAGATGCTCATCATCACTTATCATCAGGAAAATGCAAATCAAAACTATAATGAGGTATCACCTCACACCTGCCAGAATGGCTAAAATAAAAAACACAGAAACTTTAAGTGTTGGCAAGGATGAGGAGAAAAAGGAACCTTAGTTTCCTCTTAGAGGGAATGCAAACTGCTATAGACACTGTGGAAAACTGCATGGAGGTTCTTCAAAAAGTTAAAAATTGAACTACCTTATCCAGCAATCATACTGCTGGGCACTGCACTCCTGTGTTTATAGCAGAATTATTTACAATAGCCAAGATAAAACAGCCCAAATGTCCCTCAACTGATTGGATAAAGATGTTATACACATCGTTATATCATCTCTGGATACATGTTATACACACACACATACACACACACATGCATGCATGCAGAGGAATATTTTTTTTAAAGATTTTATTTATTTATTTGACAGACAGAGATCACAAGTAGGCAGAGAGGCAGGAGGAGAGAGAGGAGGAAGCAGGCTCCCTGACGAGCAGAGATCCCAGGACCCTGAGATCATGACCTGAGCTGAAGGCAGAGACTTAACCCACTGAGCTACCTAGGCGCCCCCATGCAGAGGAATATTATCCAGCCATAAATAAGAATGGAATTTTGCCATTTGTAACCATGTGGAAGGAGCTAGAGAGTATAATGCTAAGTGAAATAAGTCAGTCAGAGAAAGAAAACACCATATGATTTCACTCATATGTGGAATTTCAGAAATGAAACAAACAAGCAAAGGGAGAAAAATAATAGAGAATCAAGAAACATACTCTTAATTATTGAGAACAAACTGATAGTTATCAGATGGGGGGATGGGTTAAATAGGTGATGGGGATTAAGGAGTACTCTTGTTGAGAAGAGCACTGGGTGATGTGTGGAATTGTTGATCACTATATTGTACACATGAAACTAATGTAACACTGTGTGCTAATTACTGGAATGAAAATAAATTTTTTAAATAAACTTAAAAAGTCACTAATCACACATGCTATGTAGCACCAGGAGTAGATAAGAACTAAAGACTGAAAGGTGAACTCATGGATAGTAGCATTGCTTGCCCAAATTGTTAAGAGTAACTATCATTTGAGACAATACTGCAGAGGACATGGGGAGCTGGAGAGGAGAAGGGAGTTGGGGGAAATTGGAGGGGGAGATGAACCATGAGAGACTGTGGACTCTGAGAGACAATTTGAGGGTTTTGGAGGGGAGGGGTACGGGAGGCTGAATGAGCCTGGTGGTGGATATTATGGAGGGCACGTATTGGCAAGGAGCACTGGGTGTGGTGCATAAACAATGAATTCAGGAACACTGAAAAGAAATTTAAAAAAATAAATAAAGGCTATAAAGAGTAACTGTCATTTGTTGAGCCCTCACTCTGACAGGCATTTTGCTAAGTATTATATTATATAATTTAATCCTCAGTTTGGTTATAGTCCCCCCATTCTACAGATTAGTAAACAGAGGTTTGGAGAAGTATGGTAACTTGCACAAGGTCACATGACTAGCAGAGTCAGGATAGAAATCTTGAATTCCAAAGTTTATGCTTTTCATATACCATACTGCCTTTATTTGGCACATCACTGAGGGAAAGTGCAATAGTTTACCTTTGGAACAGTCTCCTAGAGAAGAGATATATAAAGGTCAAGGTTGTTCTTGTAAGAAAAATATATGTCTTTTTATTAATTAAAATGTCAACATTTATTCTGGTCATATACTTTTAGTATCTTATCCCACATTAAAAGGTACAGATTTTGAATGAATGCAGTTTGGACTTTAAAAAGACAAAAAGGTACTGATTATTTATATAATTTTCGTGTACTTAAAAAGGGGCCTTCTAAAATCAAGCCTGTCAGATATTATATATACCTGGCCCCTCCCAAAAGATAAATTTGTTTACAGTGAGTAGAGGAATAAAATAACTGGTACCACAAACTACTTTTCTTCATCAATGACGACATTTCAGCCTTCAGATAAATCTTTGTTCTTGAGAGATTCCTGGCTTGCTTAACTTTTGCAGTAAGAAATCCCATACATTTTTTGAAAACAGAAATCTAGAAGACTGGCAAACCTTGCACTGAAATTCTTTACAATTTGACCAGAGAGTATAGTGCATTCAATATGGTTACATGATTTGGCTATCCAAGATGTCTTGAAAGTAGCTTTGTTTGAGGGAAAGAATATTAACAGAGGCATCTAGAAAGATAGAAAATATGCTCTGGTAGCTATCCTCCAAGATAAAATAGACTGATCCTCGTATCTTGGTTATTTCCCCTCCTACATTGAATCAGGCCTGACTTTTGTGACAGATTATTGTAGAAGTGACAATGTAGGCCTTCTGAGGCTAAACAATGAAAGACAATATAATTTTTGCCATGGCTCCTTCGGTCCCTTGCCTTGGGGAAAGGCAGCCACCATGAATGCAAGGACCCCTGAAAATTAACTTATATGAAGAGAAACTGAGGCGCCTCCTGTTAACAGCCAGCACTAACTTGCCATTCATGTAAGTGAGCCACCTTGGAAGCAGGTCTAGACGCCTCAGTCAAGCCTTCAGATGATTGTACGCACAATCACCATCTGACTTAACCTCATGAGAATCTCTAAGCTAGAACCAAACAGCCACAGAAGCTATGAGAGATAATAAATGTTATTGTTTGAGCCAAAAAGTTTGGGGATAATTTGTTTTGTAGAAATAGGTAAATAATGTACATATTAACATTTAAATATTTCTTTTCTCAAAAGATGTCTATACTCTAATTACTAGCTCATTGTTTCCCTGAGATATACTTCCACCTTCTTTTCTTTCTTTTTTTTTTGTTTTTGAAGATTATTTATTTATTTATTTGACAGACAGAGATCGCAGGTAGGCAGAGAGGTAGGCAGAGAGAGAGGAAGGGAAGCAGGCTCCCTGCTGAGCAGAGAGCCTGACTTGTGGCTCCATCCCAGGGGCTCCATCCCAGGACCCTGGGATCATGACCTGAGCCGAAGGCAGAGGCTTTAACCCAATGAGCCACCCAGGAGCCCCTCCATCTTCTTTTCTTATCACATATTCTTTTCAAAAAAGAATTCCTCTATTTTTTTAACTTCTCTGATAAAACTGGTTTTTAGGGGCATACATCGAAGCATTTTCTTTTCTCCTGAGGAAATATCATTCTCTTTTCTCTATTTCACTAATTATACTAGATAATTCTGCATATAAAAGGAAAATAAAGGGTATTGCTATAATTAAACCGTTTAGCTCAACAATTCTAACTTTGCACCTAACAGGAGGCAACTTTCAGTGAGTCCCCAGTGCCTATAGGATCAAGTTCAAACACCTTGCCCTATGTGATTCAGCCTCCACCCTCTTCTCACCATGTTTTCTACTGCTTTCCTTCAAATCTCATTGTTCCAGTCAAATTGAACTATGATGTTTCTAATTCATGGTTTTTGCATCCTAGCTATTAGGTGCATGTAAAAACAAAACAAACAAACAAAAAAGCAGGGCTTGTGATAAAAGGAATTTGGGAAATGCTGTCTGTTGTAGATTTCTCAGGGAGGTTTACAATGTATTTAGCATATTAAGGGCTCTGAAAAGTCCCACAGTAAAGAAATCTGTTCACCTCAAACATAACTTTGTTCAACTCAGCAAGACTTAGTTGACTAACATATAAATCAGGATCCAGAACAGAAAACAGCACATATGCCAGGGAATCAATAAAAGGAATCTGACATGAGAAACTAGTTTTTAACATTTTAGAGGAATTCAAAGAGTAACAGTGGGAGAACCCACAGATGAGCAATATGAGGGAGATGCTACCCCCTAGACTCTAGGGACTAAGGGAAGAGGTAGTGCTGCCCAGATGTGGTAATACATTTTTTGGTAGATTCTCCAGCCCCAGTTAAGCCTTGTGGTGACAGAAGTTCTAGCTGACATTTTGTCTGATTGCATCTTCATGAGAAAGCCTGAGCCAGAACCTCGTAGCCAAGCCAGGTCTCAGGATTCCTGATCCTCAGAAAGTGTGTGAGATAATAAATAAATATTTGCTGTTTTTAACTGGTAAGTTTCAGAATAATATATTTCATGGAAGTAGATAATTAATGCAGGTATTGGTAGAAGTACGATTCTCCTGTAACAGAATCCTAAAATGCAGAAGTGACTTTGGAACTGGGGGCTGGACTCTGGAGATAGTGAAAGTCCAAAGTACTTGAGGAAACCATTAATAGAGGTATCACGATTCAGGTGAAGGCTTGCAAGAAAATGAGGTCATGTTATTTGCTACTAGAGAAAAGGGGATCCTTATTATACAGTGGCAAAAAGTTCGGCAAAACTGTTGCCTGCTCTAACTGAAAGGTAGAAAATGTGTCTACTGAACTAGGTGCCAGGCAAAGCTCTCTTCTTGTTGCCTATAGAAACATGTGGAGGACAGAAATAAAATAAAGGAAGAACTTTCAACAAAAAGGAGACTGAATTTTCTGATTTTGAAAATTCTCACCTCTCCAAATAGTAAACAGTTCTAACATTAAGATACAGCTTCTGAGCAAAGATCAAGTCCAGGGCATTGCCAGTAGAACACAGTCTAAAGATGAAGCAATGGTGCGACAGTAAAATCTTTTGTCATATTCTCAAAAAGATTTAAGGTTGTGTGTCAGAGTACTATTCTGTTCAGATAAAATGTCCTCTTAAGGATATTAAAGGTATGTCTCACATAGTCTCTCAATAAAATGATAAAGCATCTAGGAAGCTTAAATTCATTAGCCTTCAGCCATCTCATCAGAAAGATATTTGTTGGTGTATCTTTTGTCTAATTGGTGTGAATCCAGTAAGATTCACAGAAAATTCATAAAATGTTTAAAGGAAGTGTATATGCAGAAGCATTCTCATCGTGGACCAAAACAGATAGTACAAAATGAAAAAAGGCCTTAAGTCTCTCAAAGTTCTACTCCTCAGCTGTAAACATGGGCTATCTTTCATGAAAAAGGGAGAATGACTCAGAAGTCAGAACCAAGCCCCCAGAACATGAAGTTCAGAGTCAGGGAGAATTATTCTGAGACCTTGAGACTTAATCAAGGAAGCTTCAACATTTGCTCAGCTGGATTTAGGAATTACAATGGACAAGTGACTCCTCTGTGCCTGCCATTTTCCCTCTTTTTAAGCAGGAATATCTATAGCAGTTACACTATTATGCCTGTCTCTCCATTGTATGTTGGGTGAATGTAGGGCAGATAGTATTGCTTTAGCTTCTAAGGGGGAGAGGGACTGAATTCAAGGAGCTATATTCAAGGAACCATACTCAGGGAGCCTCAGCTGCCTTGGGACTTGTTAGATGATGATGTGCTGATGTCAAGCTATTGCTATAAGAGACTTTTGGTGACTTTGGGAGAAAGTAAATATACTTTACATGTGAGAGGGACATGAATCATTGGGGACCACAGGATTTACTGTGGTAACTAGCCTCCAAGAGAGCCCTCATATCCTTGCCTGTTGGTATTCATAGCCTTGTGTGTGTTCCTTCCACACTCTATCACAGTTAGTCTGTGTTACCAGCAGCATGTGACAGAAGTGATGGTTTGTTAGTTCTGAGATTAGGGTATTAAAAAGGCTGCAGCTTCTATTCTGGTATCTCTATCTCCTGGGTAGCTTCCTGTTGGAGAAACACGTTGCCATGTTGTATGCAGCTGTGAGGAGGCCACCTGGCAGAATACCGAAGTCTCTGGCCAGTGGTCAGCTAGGAGCTGTGTCCTGCCAACAACCGTGTGAATGAACTTGTAAGTGAACTCTGCAGCCCTACTCTGGCCTTGAGACAACTGGAGCCCCAGCCAAATCTTGACTGCAACCTCATGTGAGACCTTGAGCCAGAATCACCTGGCTAAGTCACTCTCAGATTACTAAACCTCAGGAATTGTGTGACATAATAAAATTTTTGTTGTTTTAAGCTGTGAAGTTTCAAGGTAACTTAACATGCATCAGTAGATAAGAAACACACAGACCAGGAGCCAGGCTTACCCAGCAGAAGCTGGGACCACCAAGAGAAGGACTGTCCATCTGCAGTTGGAACCACAAAGGGGATGCAGCCACTACTGAAGATACTATCTGAAGTACAGGGAGAAGGAAAGATCTACCCTGCCCATGGTTCTTCATCTGCTGCCCTTGCCTTCAGTGGCCAAACCAAACCACAAAGAAATTGATAAGAGAGCCTGAGAAATGTCATTTGTAAGTAGCAACTTCTTGAAATACAAAACATGGCAGCAGGAGAGAAGGAAATCAATTTGAGAACAAATAGGCCACTTACCAGCACAACCCAAAATGCTGTTTACCTGGAATTTCCAATATTCTTCAGAACCTTGTTTTCGAAGTCTGCTTTGGGAAATAGTGGCCTAAATTGCTCTTTCCCAAATATCTGCAAGTCCAAATCTTATACATAAATTATTGTCCACTTTAAATGCAAAGTTTTATTCCACTAACCTCTTGTTTTCCATTACTTGGGGTAACCCCATCTTCTTTAGAGTCCATAATATTTTATCTACACCCATTTTAGGCATTTTTAAACCCAACTTACAGTTATTTAACATATTATTTAACATATCACTGTCTGAGAATTAATAAGCTTCTTCAGATTCAGATCTATTTTTTTTTAAGATTTTATTTATTTATTTGACACACACAGAGAGAGATCATAAGTAGGCAGAGAGGCAGGAAGAGAGAGAGGGGGAAGCAGGCACCCCGCCCAGCAGGGAGCCCGATGCGGGGCTTGATCCCAGGACCCTGAGATCATGACCTGAGCTGAAGGCAGAGACTTAGCCCACTGAGCCACCCAGGCACCCCCAGATCTATTTCTGATGCACTGTTGCATATTGCCTTGTTATAGCACCTATCTCAGAATGCTGCTTATAGTAAATATCAATAGGTGTTAATTGAATGAATGAGCAGATGAATGGATGTCAAATCTAGTGGTAGAAATGGCACGAAGCTATTACCTTCCTCTCTGTTACTATTAAATCCCTTACATACATGTAAGTCCTGTATGGTAGAAATAAGAGATTCTAGAATAATATTCCTATTTTATTGGCTCATTACCTCTTTTGAATTCCTGTGAACCTTTTCTTGGGGGAAGGGAACAATAAAATTGCAAACCGGTTTATATCTGGGTAGGAATAATTATCCTGTGAGATCAAAGTCCTGTCTGGAACTTTTTAGCAGGAGGAGAAGGTTCAGAGAACTGTGCTTGTCTCCTCTCTCAACATTGGCTGCTATTCTGAGAAAAATCATCTGCTTAGTAAGAAAGGAATGCTCAGCATTTTGCAAAAGCAATTTTCCCTACTTCCCTATCTTCCTTGCTGATGCCTTAATAGAGGGAATAAATGTGAAGCAGGAAGGATGTTTCTTTTCTTTCATTCTTTCTCTTTCTCTCTTTCTCTCTCTCTTTCTTTCTTTTTATCTCTCTCTCTCTTTCTTTCAGGGGTGAGGGAGGGGCAGAGGGAGAGAATCTTAAGCTGCCTCACACCCACCCTGGAGCCTCACATGAGGCTTGACCTCTAGGGGCTCAATCTCACTTTTTTTTTGTTTTTAAGATTCTATTTATTTATTTGAGAGCAAGAGAGATAGTGAGAGAGCAAGAGAGAGAGAGCATGAGCAGGGAGGAGGGAGAAGCAGGCTCCCTGATGAGCAGGGAGCCTGATGTGGGGCTTGATCCCAGGATCCTGGGGTCATGACCTGAGCCAAAGGCAGAATCTTAACCGACTGAGCCACCCAGATGCCCCTCAATCTCTCTTTAGATAAGCCCCTCTTAATTAGCTCAGGCCTCTTCACTTCCTGCCTGGATTTCCATAATGCCCCCAACAAGTATCCTGGCATCTTATTTCTAAAAACAAATCTTAGCTCGGTACTATCATGTTTAAATTTCTTCAATGGCGGGGCGCCTGGGTGGCTCAGTGGGTTAAAGCCTCTGCCTTCAGCTCAGGTCATGATCCCAGGACCCTGGGATCAAGGCTCGCATTGGGTTCTCAGCTCAGCGGGGAGCCTGCTTCCCTTCTTCTCTCTCTGCCTGCCTGTGCATTCACTCAGCTTTTTAAAAAAATTGAATTAAGTACAACATGAAACCATTAACATGACCTTAAGAAAATCAGTATTGTCCCCAGGCTCAAGACCATTCACTCACAGCTTAATTGGTCCTTAACTCGCAGCTTTCGTAGATGTGTGTTATCCAACACAGTAGTGACTAACCTCGTGTTGCTATTGGGCCCTTGAAATGTGGCTTGTGTGAAATGAAATATACTGTAAGTAAAAATACAAACAGGGATTTTGAAAAGTTTGGTTAAAAGAAAAAAGACAAGGGGTGCCAGGGTGGCTCAGTGGGTTAAAGCCTCTGCCTTCAGCTCAGGTCATGATCCCAGGGTCCTGGTATCAAGCCCCTCATTGGGCTGTCTGCTCACTGGGGAGCCTGCTTCCTCCTCTCTCTCTTCCTGCCTCTCTGCCTACTCTCTCTCTCTGTCAAATAAATAAAATCTTTAAAAAAAAAAGAATAAAAAGTAAAACTTTTTTTAAACAATTTTTTAAAAAGATTTATTTGAGAGAGAGACAGAACACAAGAGTGTATGCGAGTAGGGGGAGGCACCCAGGGAGAGGGAGAGAGAGAATCCCAAGAAGACCTTGGGCTGAGCATAGAGCCCGATGGAGGGCTTGATCCCACAACCCCGAGATAATGACCTGAGCCAAAACCAAGAGTCAGGTGCTCAACCGACAGCCACCCAGGGACCCCATTTAATAATTTTTTATATTGATTACATGTGAAATAATAATATTTCTGTTATATTGGGATAAATAAATAATTAAAATTAATTTCACCTATTTCTTTTTTATCTTTTTTAATGTGGCTACTGAAAATTTTTTAATTACTTCTTTAGCTAATGTTATATTTCCACTGGATAGCTCTGTTCTAGACCCTGTGATTTTTCAGAACAAGTGGGGAACATTAGTCCTAAGGTCAAACTTTGCTCTTTCCTGGACTATCTCTGCTTAGATGATGTAACTGTCACTCTTCCTGGAGACCAGGCACATCCACTATCCCATTCAGAACGGAGTCCTTAAAAGGGTAGAGGAGTTAAAAAACAATTTTAAATGTAGATCATTGAACAAACAAATGTAGTTTCAGAGAGTCAAAGACAACAGGTGATTATTGTCCAAGGCAATGTCTAACATTCACCTTAATGTTCCTGATTGGCTCTCCTATTTTACTTAGATTATCTCTTTTAATTGCTACAACTCTAACATTTAGGTGCTAATTTTGCACATGCATTTTATTAATGAGTAATTGGAAGTTAGGGAGTTAGCAGGCAGTGGTGTGGAGTTTTGATCTTAGTTGGTCCAACTATCCAATTGCCATATCTAACAAGATTATGTGCTCCTTGTATATCCTATGCCTTGTCTATGCATGACTGGACACGTATACTAGATAGTAAGTAAAATGTGTATATACTACAAGTAAGTATATACTATAAGTAAGTAAAATGTGTATATAACTTCAGCTGTGTGGGATATACGTATGGAAATATATATTATTTATACATATAAATACATTACATATATTATATATAGTATATATAGTTACAGTTTATATTATATATAATTTATAAATTATATGAATATATAATATATTATATGAATATATTCATGTAATATATATGAAAAAGTCTGGAAAGAAAAAAATCAGAATGTTAAGAGATGGTTGATTATGAATGATGACATGGGCATTTTTTTAAAAAAAGATTTTATTTATTTATTTGACAGAGAGAGAGAAAAATCACAAGTAGGCAGAGAGGCAGGCAGAGAGAGAAGGGAAAGCAGGATCCCCGCTGAGCAGAGAGCCTGATGCAGGGCTCATTCCCAGGACCTTGGGATCATGACCTGAGCGGAAATTAGAGGCTTCAGCCCACTTAGCCACCCAGGCGCCCCGACATGGGCATTTTTAAAATAATGTACATTTAAATGTCTTTCCTCTTTACACTTTATTGCATCTTCCAAATAGAAGATACTTTTTTGTATCTTTTTTTGACAATGTGTGGATACTGTTTTAATTTCCATTACTTTTAAAATTGCACAAAATAACGTTTTAAGGGAAGGTAGGTGGTTACTGACATGTTCTCTACGTGCTAACATTGATCTTTTCTCTTCTCCCTGTGATGTTTCCATTTCTCTCACGTTTGGTGTCCTTTTCCTCCACTTCCTTCTCCATTCTCTCTGTTTCTCTCTTTTGCTTTTTCACCTCTCTCTTTCTGTCTTGCTCCTTTCATGATCTTCTCTGAGATGTTTTCCCCCTGGGTCTTCTTCTCTTGTCTCCTATCTCTCTCTTCTTTTCGAGAAGACTGATAGTCTAAAGAAAGGTCAAATGTTACTTTGCACCTGTTAGGTTTCAGGAGATTCTAGCTGCCTCTGGAAGTCCTGAGGAAGGTGCTCAAGTTGGGGGCTGAGCAGTGGAGGGAAAGACTTCTAAAGAGGAGGGATATGTTTTAGATATAAGGTGGGGGAGGATATTTCAGAGTGACAGAAGCAGTGGGAACAAAGGTCTGAGGATTCTATCAGGGAAAGAAAGATGAGGAGAGGGGTTCTTACCTTATGGGGTCTGAGGATTGCTGTCTCCTGGTGCTGGCTCTCAGAAAGGATATGGGCTTCAACTGATTTGAGCTCCTGGATTAAATTAGTCTTGGTTGTATAACTGACTTTGATATGTGGCCTTTGGATCTGAATTGGGCTTAATAAGATTTAACTGCTTCAAAGGGCTTTGTAAGAATTCATTTTATCCTTCAAATCTGATTTCAAATGCTACCTACTTTAAGACACCTTTTCTGATTTTGGTGCTCCTCCCGCAGAGCTCTTATTGTGCCCTAGTTGATACATACCTTATTCAAGCAATTACCTCCATTGTATTTTATCTTATTCCGTTGGAAGTGTTTCCTTTATTGCCTCTCTTCAGGAATCTTGAGGGACAGGTAGGTATCTTATTCATATCTGTATCCCAGGCCTACCAAAGACCAGGAACACACTCAGTTGAGCACACAGGTGCTCAATAATGATTTTTGAAAGTATTTTAATAGCTAACATTAATAAGCACTATGGCAAGCCCTATGAATGTTTGAAATGAATGAATGAAATGAATGTTTCATTCATCAGACACTTTAGGAGAAAAGTACTTTTATTATCCTTATTTTCAATAAGAAAACTGAGAGAGAATTAATTTCATTTTGGACTAAATTTTACTTTGAAACCAATGAAACAGTGGCAGAACTTTTTCTACAGGCTTTGGGCTTCAAGATTTGGGCTCTTAATCATCATGGATGAATGAATGGGTGGATGAGGAATGCTTTTCATTCCATGGCTGAAGAGGTGACCTGGAAGAGACCATTATTTATATTACAAAGGCAATTATGATGCCAAGTTATCATAAGTCCTAACTCACTAATGTTTCTAACTTTTAAAACACCTTTACTTTTACCTCTCTCCTTTCTTCCTTTACCTCCTTCCTTTCCTGCGGTCTCTCTCTCCTCTCCAAAACTCTCAGGGAAAATGTTTGAACTCATATACTGAAGTGCAATCTAGTGTTTTATAGGAAAGGGAAGTAACATTTGGTTCCCACTTCTTACCATTTGTTCATTTGCAAATTTACAAATACCAAACACCTACTGTGTGCTAGTAAGCTTTTTTTTTTAAGCACTAGAGATATAGCTGTAAGCAAAACAAGGTTCTGATTCTCAGGGAGATTACACTAGTGGCACTTTACATACACTGGTTCAATTCCTCACAATAATTTTATGAGGTAAGGAAGACAGCAATGATAGATAACTCTTAGCAATGCATATCTGTGTTAGGCCCTGGGCTACGTGCTTTATTTGTATTAACTCAGTTATCACAACACTCCTATGAGATGGGATTATGTTTCCCCCATTTTACAAATGAGGAAATTGTGACACAGAACTGACGCAGTCAAGGTTTGAACCCGAGCAAGTGTGGCTCTAACTCCTAGGCTTGTAACCATAAGGCTATATTGTTTCTCATACATTTCTTTCTTAATCTCACAACTTTTAAATGTTCAAGTTCTGTCTCAGATCGTCTGACTCCCAAGCTCAGGGGTTTGCGAGTGAAAATGCCTGGGAATTTTTGCAACACTTTCTCTTCCGACGAAATCAAACTGATTTCCACGTAATTCTTCTCCGATTTCTGATGTGAACCCTCTTGCACTGTAATTTCACTGGCAAGGAGAACGGACCTGGGACGGGGTCATCTTACACTGGCTGGGGCACCCAGCAGATGGCGCTATCTTAGTAGCCGCCAGCTGGCTGTCCGGTCCCCAGGGCTCACCGCCTCCGCCGAAAGCTTCCCGGCCCTCTCTCACTCCCCTCTCTCTCCTCCTCCCCACGGAGCCCGGGCCCACGTGACCTCAAGGCGGCCAATGGGCGAGCAGAGAGGGCGAGCTGGTCCCTGTGGCCGCCATTAAAGCGAAGGGAAAACCCGTGAATTCGGATTAAAGGGGGAAAAACACCGCCCGCTGGGCCCACAAAATGGGGGAGACTACGGCGTCTGGGCGGTGAGGCCGCAGTAGAGCAGACATTAGGCCAGCTTGGCTCAGCGACGACACGAAGACATAGCCAGAGAATGGTCTGAGCCCGCAGACGCCGCCACCACCTCCGCCACTGAGGAGATTCTGGGCTTAAGGACATCGCCGCTGCCGGGCCGGGGGCCTGGGCTTCTCTCCCGGTTCTTGCCCTTCCTGCCCCTCTGCGGGCGCTTCCCGCCCGGGAGAACCCTCCAGGGCGTGGGCTCTGCCCTCTCGGACTCGATTTTAATTATTTATTGTGTAATTTATTATTTTTTCTTGTGGAAGGGGCACATATCTCCTCCGTCGCCCAGAGAGGGACGAGCGTCCGCGGGCTCCGCGGCGGCCGCAGTCCGGCCCGCGGGGCAAGCGCGGCGCGGCCCTCCCGCCGGCCCTGGGCCCCGGGCGGCTAGGTGCCGGCCGGGCGGCGGGGGCTGCTCGCGGCGGCGGGGGGGGTGGGTGGGGAGGGCGGGCGGCCCGGCGGCCTCCTCTTCCACCGCTCCCCCAACCACCACCCCCCCGCCCTCCCCGGTGTCTGTGTTTCTCTCTCTGGTCGGAGGCGGCGGTAATGGCGGATGGTGGGTTGTGGCGCCGGCGGCGGCTGCTGTGAGGGACGATGAGTTCCTCCTTCGTGCCGAACGGGGCCAGCCTGGAAGATTGTCACTGTAACCTCTTCTGCCTGGTGAGTGCAGGGGCCGCGGCTGGGGGCCGCGGCGAGCGGGGCGGTGGGGGAGGGGGCCGCGAGGTGCGCCCTTGGGCCGTGGGGGAGGGGGTCCGGGTCTGATCCAGATGCCGGAGTCCCTAGGCTAGGCCCAGCCGGAGCCGGCGCGGCGGCGGAGCTCCGCTCCAACCCGGTGAAACACGTTCGTTCATCCACCATCCTAGACTCTGGTTAAGGAGTGCAGGCTTTTTTTTTTTTTTTCTTGTTTCCGACTCTTCCTCACCGTAGTGGTGTCTTCAACTTGTGCTCCAATCTGGCAGGACAGTCACATTTTCCTCTGTGTTTCTTGCTTAACTATTGCTTTTCTCCTTATTGACCATGTATCCCTTCTTAACACTTTCCATTATTGCCCGTTCTCCCAGTGCCTTTATGCCTCACTCTGGTAATTTGGTTTCCCCCAATAAACAGGACACCGGAACTTATGTACTAAAAATCTCTTCGTTTTACATTTTCTAATGAGTCGAACTAACGGAAGATTAGTTTCTCCCTTAGATGAGTTAGGATCTCTCTCTGAAAATCAGTAGATACAATTTCATAGGTTTTCTCTTTAAACTTTGAGGACAGTTTGCCATTTTGACAATTTCTAGCCATCTTGATTTTATTAGAACATTGTGTGAGTGAAACGGGCTAATGGAGGTTTCAGGTTTTGCACTAACTTTTATTATTATCATTACTTTTTCGTATTTATTTTGCTTGCATTTTTAGAGTGCTTTGAGCAGGCTGCTCCTCGTTTTATTGAAAACTCTAAGGAAGCTGGATGCAGGAATGACAATTGTATAGGTTGGCCCAGTTCTGGGAACCGCCACAGTTAAGACTTTGAAAACTACCAACTGTTGCAAATATTTAGTCCTCTGTTGGACAGTAGGTTAGCTCCGTTCATGATTTAAAGTTTCAGTGACTTTCTTTTTTCATTTTTTGTGTGCTAGGAGAAATACTAAGAGAGTATGTGATAGGTAAGTGAACTGAGTGGGCGGAGCACAACTAGTTGGCAAGTGTAAACTGCCAGTCATGTATCAGCAGTTTCATTTTTGGCACCTTATGCTTTGCACCTCAAAGTTAAAGAATAATTGAATTTCTTCTCTTGAATTTCTTTCACCGTGCCAAATTGGGATTTTTTAATGCCGTCTCTTAGAAAATGTTTTCTTGTATAGTGTCCATTAATCAGCATCTCTTCGGATGCAGTAAAACATAACAGTAGGTTTTACATTTGTCTTCTTTGACTTTATTTTTAGTACTTTTAAGATCAAGTTCTTTGAAAGTAGATTAGTACAAATCTGACAGTTCTTTGTGAGCACCTGTTTCACTTTTCTTAAAAGGGATATGTGAAGAACTAACAATTTTTTCAGTTATAGTTCACGTTTCTTTTTATTAGAGCCATCACCTCTATACACATGAAATGATGAGTCTTTTCTTTTTTTTTTTTTTAAGATTTTATTTATTTGACAGATCACAAGTAGTCAGAGAGGCAGGTGCAGAGAGAGAGGGCAAAGCAGGCTCCCTGCAGAGCAGAGAACCCTATATGGGGCTCCATCCCAGGACCCTGAGATCATGACCCTAGCGAAGGCAGAGGCTTAACCCAGTGAGCCACCCAGGTGCCCCGGAATGATGAGTCTTTAAAAATTAGTTTTCTGTTACACGTTTGACACAGGGAATAAACATGACCAGTTGGAACAGAACTTAGAGGAAATGTTTACGAAGTGTGCTGTATTAAAGTACATGTTTATATTTAACATTGTAAAGTTTCTTTTATTTATTTATTTAATTTTATTTTTTTCTTTGGGACACATTTATTGCTATTCAGTGACATGTCAGTGTTAATATTTTGGCTGTTGAATGATCAAAGAATCTTTTTTTGTCAGCTGCTTTATTATCTTAAATATATATTGAAAAATTGTAATGTCTCAATGAAATAAGGAGCTTAAAGAGAAAGTATTATTGACTTTGAATATGTGGTAATAATGATGCTTTCTTTTCTTTAGGCTGACTTGACGGGAATTAAATGGAAAAGATATGTATGGCAAGGCCCAACTTCTGCCCCTATTCTGTTTCCGGTAACAGAGGAAGACCCCATTTTGAGCAGTTTTAGTCGCTGCCTTAAGGCAGATGTACTTGGTGTTTGGCGGCGAGATCAAAGACCTGGAAGAAGAGAATTGTGGATATTTTGGTGGGGTGAAGACCCCAATTTTGCTGACCTTATTCACCATGACTTGTCAGGTGAAAGCAACTTATCCTTTTTTTTTTAAGATTTTATTTATTTATTTGACAGAGAGAGCACAAGTAGGGGGAGCAGCAGGCAGGGGGAGAAGCAGGTTCCCTGCCAAGCAAGGAGCCCAATGCAGAACTTGATCCCAACACTTTGGGATCATGACCTGAGCTGAAGGCAGGCAGAAGCTTAATGGACTGAGTCACCCAGGCGTCCCACAACTTATCATTTCTAACTAATGATCTATAGCAACATTATATACTTTTCCTAAAAATCATTTATATTACAAATTATGATTTTTTTTCTCTGAAACACTGTTAGGTGTTAAGCCAGATAAAATTTTAGCTTACTGTTATATTTCACTGTGGTTGTTTTATTTTATGTAAATTTATCCATTTTATGGCAGGGTTTAGCCTTGAATAATTGTTCTTTTCACCACCCAGCTTCCTTGTGAATTTCTTGCAGAAAGGGAAGGCATGTTATCTAAGAAAAATGGAATGGGGGAGCATAAAGTTCCTAACAAAGTCATTTGCAGACACCTGTAATTCACCATTTGAGTCCATTCTGCCACTGCTCTCTCTCCTATGAATATGCAGTTGTAGGAGTATATAGAAACGTTGTAACTTTTTCATGTGTTTTTTCAAGTTATATATTTTGTTGTTAATTGTGGTTGTATTAACATATGAAAGCATATGTTAATTTTGTTATTTTTAGAGAGTGATTCTTTTAGATATTGTTCCTTCAAAGACTGACTAAAATGAGACTAGTGCCAACTTGTTTAGCTTTTATAGGACATGGAATCATACTCTGTAAAGTTACACAGAAATAATTTTATTATGAACCTATCAGTAAGACTACTTAGGACCAAACACTACTTTAGAAAGGAGACTATCTCTTCATGTAGTCAGTGAAGTTTGTGCTTGCTTTAGACTTAAGCGTCCATGTTAACTGAATCTCAGGATAGGAATGTAAATGATTAGTTATTTGCTGCAAGGTACCATGGACTTCAGCAAGATGTTTGGTAATGATTCTTGCTTGACAGGTAAATTTTGGATTTTTAGATAACTAAAAAAAAAAGCATTCTTATTTGAAATTGAGTACCCTGAAGTTTCTGTTATTGTCCATTTGACTTAAAAGACCTATTTTTTTTTGGATATAATGTAATCCAGGTGACTGTCTTAAGACATTAAGAACACTAATGTTTCTGTAGAAATGTATGTGTTACATTTGTTTTGATAGTTCCTTTTACCTTCTAACGAACAAAGCCTTTGGTGCTAATCTTTATTTTTGAGAGTGATTATAATTCTTTTCTGATAAATGCTTTTAAGCTTTTCTGGCTTTCCGAAGACGATCTCTGCTGGAGATATTAGTCCTTCCTTCTGAATATGGTCTGAGTATGCAGTGTAGTTCTAAATATGTACCATGATGTCTTCACATATGTATGTGTATGTATATGTGTATGCACACACACGTGTCAGGATATGAAATTTCTCTGTTAAGCTTGCAGGCTTCCTTTTTCCTTCCATTGACTTTGGTATGGTGGAATTATTTTATTCTTTATTTTAAGTGGTCATAAAGACCTTAACTAAAATGTTTGGAGACTGTTTTAATGTTATTGATAAATTATGTGCTATATAAACTAGTTGATAAACTGTATACTCTGAACTGTAATGCTGACTTGGGGATTTCAATATTGATAAAGTTGGCAGAGCATTTGAACAGACCATTTTCCCCCCAGATTTCATGTAATACATTTTGTAGAATCAAAGATAATTTTAGCAGATGTGTAGTATTTAGTTTTACTGTAGTAGGACTGTTCTTTTCAAAGCCTATTAAAATGAAAATGTGAGCTGTCTTGATATATATTAAAACACTATGTGGATTTTCCCCCCCCTAAATTATGAATTAAATATGTTTTCTCCTAAAACTGGGCTACAGTTTAAGAAATTGCTTCTGTGGTTTAACTTTGCTTTTTTTGCATAATTTTAAAAAATGGTAATACCTGTAGTTTAAAATACTGATCTTGAATGTGAATGAATATAATTTTGGAAGATTAGGTTTTAATTGTTAGATTTTGCTGAATGCCATTGAATGATAATTAACTTTAAAAACTTAATCAGAGTGAAAGAATTGAAATAGCAAAGCAAAATATATTAGGAGTAGTATATATAATTGTAATTACCATTCCAAAGCCTGTTCTGTACTGTTTTTAAACAATGTGTATAGTAAAACATAGTAATGTTTTAGCTTTTTTCCTCCCTAACTTGTCATTTACTTCAGAATGTTGTTACTTATATCAGACCTATTTTAAAGAATAATAAGGTCTTTTCAGATGGAGTATATTTGTCTCGCCCTTTTCTTTGCTCCAGGGATACCGTCTGCCTCCCTTTTGGGATAATTAGTATGCCTCTGTCTCTCTAGCTAACCCCTTTTTCATTTCTTCCCATCTGTGGCACTCTATTCCCTTCTTTTAAGCTCCCCTGAGAAGAGAGCAGCTGGACAGTAGGGGTGGCATCAGCTGCAGGAGGCAGTCCTGAGTTCCAAGTGGAGGTGTAGCACTGAGGAAAGGGGAACCGGAAGGACCCAGGTGGTAACTAAAAAGCTGGTTAATTTAGTTTAAGCTTGCTTTTTGCAGGCACAGGCAGTGCCCTTCTGTTTGGTTCAGCATCTACCACATCTTGTTACTGAAATGTTTGTGATTATGGTATTATTTCCTTTCTTGATGAGGGAAAGAGGGAAGGCATTCTATTTTGCAAAGATTAGAATTATTTTTCTTATTAACTGAAATATCCAGTAATAAAAGTATAGAATTACTTTTGCTCAGCCCCTTTTTTCTTTCATGTCCCCCATAGTGTATTTTAAAAAATAAACTTTTAATTTTAAAATAGTTTTAGATTTATATAGAATTTGTGAATATAGTATAGTGAGTTCCTGTATAACCCTCACCCAGCTTCTTTTATTGTTACTACCATGTATTGTGTACATTTTGCACAACTAATGAACCAATATTGATATGCTGTTATTAACTAAAGCCTGTACTTTATTTGGATTTCCTTTATTTTTACCCAGGGTTCTTTTTCTATCCTATGTTCTCATCCAGCATACTACATTTAGTTGTGGTGTCTCCTTAGGCTATTCCAGATAGTGATATTTTCTCACACTTGCCTTGTTTTGATGATCCTTGATAGTTTTGAGGAGTCTAAACAGGTTCCGTAGTGCATTTAAAATTTTGCCTGTCTGAATATCATGTGGCATGCGTTTCGGTCATTTTCATTTCAAGTGTAGGTGAGGTATAGAAACAATGTAAACTTAACCTTATTGCTAATTGGTGAAAATCTGTTAACAGCAAATCAAATCTAATTTGATACATACTTTAAACCCCCTGTAACTTGTTTTGGAGCAGTAATAGTCAGTACTGTTTAGTAATTTGCAAAGACCTAACGATTTTTGGGTTAGAAGTTTTGTTAACTAGTAATAGCTTAACTTAAGAATCTCTCTAGGGAGAGATTTGTTCAGAACATCCCTTGAATCCCAAAGCCAGAAACTTATTATTTTTTTTTTTTAAACTTTTTGCTTTGCTTCCTCTAAGAGAATGGTTAGTTGAATCAATATCATTATGTTTTGTAGAAGAAGGATTAGGGAACAGAACTCTGATTATAGCTTTTTAAATTTTATTTATTTATGCATATTTTTTAATTTAAAATTTGTAGCAGACCTCATTTAGTGGTTATATGATAGAAGTATAAAATCAGTGCTGGGAAAATTTTAACTTAATTCCTCTATGTATAATAGATAGGACTGATTGGTTCTTTTAAGTGTAGTACTAGTTTTCATCAAAGCAAGATTGTTTTATTACCATTAATGTGTCCTTGAATGAGAAGAGTTTTCGGGTATTTTTCTTTTGTGTCTTAACCTTTTTGGAATTTTATTGCTGTCATAATTGGCTTTCAGTCCTCCCCATAAGACAAAAATAAAAACAAAAACTACTCCCTCTCATGAGGTTGCATCTTAAAAAAAAAAAAAACAAAAAAACAAATTATAGCAAGCTAGACTGCGATGAGACTCTGAGAAAACTGATACCTTGAGAAGTAAAAAAAAACAGACTCAGGCAGGGCTAAAAATATTTGTTATTTTTTCTGGCTCCTGTGGTGTATATATGGGATTTTAGTAACTTGTCCAAATACTTTTCTTTATACCAGAATTTCATCATAATACTTTTAAACTAAATGGGCCATTGGTTGCTCTTAGAATTTAATTTTAGATTCTTTTATTGAGGATGTTAATTATAGTGGAATTTTAACCTTAAGTGGCAGCTTTAAGAGGATTGAGAAACAGATAAATAGCAGCCAAGTATAGGAATGTAGTGTCAGCCAAATTAAAAAAAAAATTGTTATGTGCCCCAGCTGGCCTAAAGGGAGTTAATTCATTTCTCTCTTCTGTTCCCGTAGTTTACTTGTGACCTAACTTTTTTTATTATCTAGTCTTCTAGGGACAGTTTTGCTTGTCATATTTCTTCTATGTACTGCCCATTTTGAGCAGAAACATACATCTTTTAAATTTTCAAATCAAAGATAATCATTTTATCAACATATATTCAGGGGATTTTTAAACCAGAGGTTTTCAGGTTTTGCCAGAGATCAGTGGTGCTGCCACCTTAACGCTCTGAGTAGTATTTGTTGAATGAATGGCTTTGAAAGAGCAATTATTATTTAAGACAAACACTGATTTAGATATTTAAACATTTCTCTTTATTCTCTGAGGAAATTCATGGTATTTTCTATAATTTTTAAACCCTTCATTATTCATTAGTGTATGTTGTGTTTTAAAAGCTTGGCAGAATTATTTAGGAAAAGATACATTTTTTACTGGTTTATTACTGTGGAGATATTTAAAGATGTCAGTTCTGAGAAAAATGTTGAATACGAGTACTGGGTGTATCAGCTTTTTTGTTTTTTCATTTTTTTTTCCCACTCAGAATTATTTTGTTGACCTATCACATAGTTTGTGTCATCACTATTATCTGTTTCCTTAGGAAGATTTTTACGGTAATCAGATTTAACGTTTGAACTTTTGTATTGTTGGCTTCAAATATTTTGTAAAAAATTTTCAAGTAATGACGACGAAGAGTTCTGATGCTAAGAGTTCTAATGGAAAAGTACTATGAACAAAATTGAATCTATTATCTTTGGGGATACAGAGACAAGAGGAGAAAAACATTTATTTAAATGCATAAGTAGACTTTTTCCATTAGGCTGTGGTTGATTAATTTCAAAAGAGCTAGGTAAAGATTTGCCATGTGTTCCATCTATTCTGTTCTCTGTTACAATACTGGTGTTGAAATTTAGGGACTGGTTTTAATTAGTGTAAGAGGTGCATATCACTTTTGGGTGTGTTGATTGTACCATTTCACTTTTCATATCTGAATACACATGTAGAGAAGTACTTTTGCTATGCTTATTATAACATCAGGATATTAGAAGCTTGGCTGAGGTAGGCTCTTATTTCTAGGTGACCTCCCCAGGTCCCCCACACACCGAGAACAAAACAAAAAAATCTTCAGGCTCTTCGTTGAACATTATTAGGACTTACTTCCTCAGCAGTGAAAAATGGAATTGTTGTTTAGTGTAATAGTTGCTTAGTTACTTGCTATAGGTGAAGATAACAGATATTTGTTGGCTTAGAAAACCCTAACAGGTGGTCCCTTCTTTGTTTTATGCATAACTCCCATTTAGTGTTAATGAAAATTGTGTTTGAGGGTATACTGTAAAATGAGGATTAAGTTAACCTAAATTTCTCTAGATAAAAGCATTAAATTCACCTGATTCCTTAGATAAACTTTAGAGCGGTGAGGGAGAAATGCTTGAATATTAGTACTGACTGAATTTTTAAATTATATTTAGTATTCTTAAACTTTCAACTTCAGGTTTAGCTGAGATAGACTTTTAAAATAAAGATCTTCAGAATTTTATGTAAAAAATGTATGTAAGTTACTGTATTACAGACTTCTGTTATTCCAAAGACTTTTTTATTTACTCTTTCTGGGAAGAAGACAGATTCATTCTCAAGTTTTGAATGAATAATTTTCTGATACTCAAAGTTTATAGCAACTGAACAACTTTGATACGTAATGGTAACACCTCTATGTCTTGGATATTTGTGGCTTTAAAACTTAAAACTAGTTAAAAGTATTTTGGCAAAGGTTTCTTGTGTAGGACAAATGTTATAACCATTGTGCTTCTCAGAAGGTAAGGAGTTTCAAGGTAAAGAGCAATAAAAATAAAGTATACTTAATAGATTACAAAGAAGTGAAGAACTGGGAGATATTCCCAGCGTAACTGGAAATTAAAAGCATGTGTATTTTTGATCATAAATCACAATTTGAGGTAAAACTCTTAATGTGACTAATTTTGAAATGACAGAATGATTAGGCTGAAAGCAGATTAAGATTTTTTTTTCTTAGTAACTCACAAATATACTTGTGATCTAGACCCTGAAATAATTAAAGTGAAGTCACTATGTGCCATGTCCCTTTTCTTCTAGCCTACTGTTTTCTTTAATAAAGTGAAACTTGTAAAGTTTTGGCTTTATATGGACATATATAAGGTTGTCTACAATATAATAGAATATAAAACCCTTTTCTCTTTAATATTAATGATTTAAAATTATTCCAGCCCTCAAGTATTGTCACTTTTTGAAGTTTACATCATTTTTTTTAAAGCTTACCTTTTTGGAAAAACAATTAGTTGACTTGAAAGACTTGCCTAATTTAGGAAACAATTTTAAGAACAACATAAAATCAACATTAACCTTTGTAGTTGCACAAATTTCTAGTGCAGTTAAAGTCCACTGTCACTATGCTTTTTAGTTAGTCTACCCATTTGTTGTGTAGATTATGACTATAAACCATGTGTCCCTCTTAATACACGCTTCTGCCTTTATTCAGAAGCATCATAGTTTATTATTATTCTTTGGGCATAGTGGAGACATTTTTAGTGTTGAATTAAGAAAGATTTTATCATTTATTTTTTACTTATATTGAAAGATGACCTGTATTTATAAAATTTTATATATTTGTATTTATAAAATTTACAAAAATTTTGTAAAATGTTTATGAAGGTGTGTAGGAATGATATAAATTATATTTAAAATAATAAAAGCTCAAATATCACTTGTAGCAAGATTCACTGGTTGGTTTGTTAAAGCTATGAAATGGATAGAGAATAAATTTTTTTGAATTACATCTAGATTTAATTGAGCAATAACTATGTTAACATTTTTTTGTTTAGTTGAAGTGGTTAATAGATGGGCTGGCAAAATTGAGGCTGTATAGTTAGTAGGGTAGTTATAACTTTGTATTGAAAGTTCTATTTCTTTTTTTTTTTTTTTTTTAAGATTTTATTTATTTGAGAGAGAGAGAGAATATGACCAGGGGGAGGGGCAGAGGGAGAAGAGGACTCTCCACTGGGCAGGGAGCCTGATGTGGGACTCCAGTCCAGGACCCTGGGATTGTGACCTGAACTGAAAGCAGATGCTTAACGACTGAGCCACCCAGGTGCACCAAGACTTAAATTTTGAATACAACGTCTGGGGCGCCTGGTTGGCTCATTCGGTTAAGTGCCTGCCTTTGGCTCAGGTCATGATCCCGTTGTCTTGGGATGGAGTCCTGGGTCTGGCTTCCTGCTCAGTGGGGAGACTGTTTCCCCCTTTGCCTCTGCTGCACCCCCTGTTTGTGCTCTCTATGTCAAATAAGTAAATAAAATCCTTTAAAAAATGTAAGTCTTTATATTTTAAAATTTCTTCAAGTGGGGATCCTATATTGAATAGTAATCATGGGACTCATCATTGGTTGAAATGAGACCTAAGGTGGCCAATAATGCATCCCTTGTTGGGCTCTGTGCCACAAGCTTCTTTTTATTTATAACTTATTTTTATAGTTGAGTCATGGATTAAGAATGCTGATGGACCTAAAATGTTTTGAGTTAGTTACTAACTGGCTAGGTTTTTTTGGCAGGCTGAATGACTGGAGGAATTAGGACAAAGTAACTATCAAGTGAGCCAACTTAGAAATTGGCATTTTAGGTAGAGTACCTAATGTTTCCCAGCTTAATACAGATGTTCTTTGCATTGATACAGAAACCAAACCAGTATGTTTGCAGTATATCATTGACTTTTTACGTGGTAGGAAAATAGTTTTCAGGTACTTTAATGGAATACATGACACTTACTCCTTATGGACACTTACTCCACTGTGTTTTGCTCCTTATGGAGTAACTTTGAAACCTGATATTTTAAAGTCTAGAGATACATTGAAGTAGTGGTAGCTCAGTATTCTGAGGTTTAGTAGGGTTTATGTAGTAGGGTTTATGGATTTAAACCATAACACTTTTTATTTGGCTCTGAGTAGATATAGTGCCACTACTTTACTTTTTGTTTCTTTCCTGTCTCTTGTAGAAGAGGAAGATGGAGTGTGGGAGAATGGACTTTCCTATGAATGTCGTACTCTGCTGTTTAAAGCAGTTCACAATCTGTTGGAACGGTGTTTAATGAACCGGAACTTTGTACGCATTGGCAAATGGTTTGTAAAGCCTTATGAAAAAGATGAAAAACCTATAAATAAAAGGTAAGCTATCTTATGTAAACTCTTAACATTTTTTGGGTTTGTTAATTTTTATAGCTTTATAGAAAATGTAGACTAAAACAAGCTGTCATATACACATATGCAGGAGGTTAACTTCAGCAGAGTACTGTAAGTATTCAATTTTCCTTGACCACTTCATCCTTTCTTTTATGCATTTTAAGAATTCTCTTGAAGTGGGAATAGGCTGTGTGTCTAATGACCTAAATTTTGGTTTGGGATGATAGAAAAAATGTGGAATGAAAGCAGAGGCTTAAGCAATGAAGTATAGGGACGCCTGGGTGGCGCAGTTGGTTGGACGACTGCCTCCGGCTCAGGGCGTGATCCTGGAGTCCCGGGATCGAGTCCCACATCAGGCTCCCAGCTCCATGGGGAGTCTGCTTCGCTCTCTGACCTTCTCCTCGCTCATTCTCTCTCTCACTGTCTCTCTCTCTCAAATCAATAAAATAAAATCTTTAAAAAAAAAAAAAGGCAATGAAGTATACTTTTTTAGTAGTGCAAATATATTTATAGTACTGTTAAAATTAAGTAACACTAATACTTATTAAAGATAGTGATCTGTAGTTGTGTTTTGGATTGAGTTAACCCTCTCATTCCCAAACCTCTAATTTTGCTTTAATTAAAGTAATTTTTAAAAATTTGTGTTTTTCTATATAAGACATATTTACTCTTGGAGTGTAATTTTCTTGAACATTGAGTTAAGCAAATTTATGACACTAATTTGTAGAATAGTTGCAGATAAAGACACAGAAGACTTTAAGATAATTTCTTTTCCCGTGTAGTTAAAAGCTTTAGGTTGCTGGAATGCCTGGGTGGCTCAGGCGGTTAAGCCACTGCCTTTGGCTCAGGTCATGATCCCAGGGTCCTGGGATCAAGTTCCGCATCGGGCTCCTTGCTGGGCAGGGAGCCTGCTTCTCTCTCTGCCTCTGCCTGCCACTCTACCTGCTTGTGTGTGCGCCCTCTCTCTCTAACTCTCTCTGACAAATAAATGAAATCTTAAAAAATAAACCCAAACTTTAGATTGGTTCCATTCTGTTTTATTTATTTATTTATTTTAGGTTTTATTTATTTACTAATTGGGGCGGGGGAGAGAATGTGTGAGAGGGGGGAGGGGCAGAGGGAGAAGGAGTCAGAGAATCCCAGGCCAACTCCCCACCAAAAGCACAGCCTGACTCAGGGCTCTCTCCCACGACCCTGCGATCATGATCCAAGCCAAAATCAAGGATTGGATGCTCAGCCAACTGAGACACCCAGGCTCCCCAGTTCTCTTTGATTTAAATATGATACAAGATATATAGTCTCTTAGAAGATTTGTTTTTAAGCACTAGCTAAATTAGTGAGGCTTCAAGAAAGATGAAACCATAAGATGGAATGTGAGAGAAAAGGCAGTTTTTTAGTTTTCCCTGCAAGATGTGAGGATATGAAGGAAACATTTGGTTATGTTGTATCATTGTTTTTTTTTTTAAGATTTTATTTATTTGTCAGAGATATCACAAGTAGTCAGAGAGGCAGGCAGAGAGAGAGGCGGGGGGGAAGCAGGCTCCCTGCTGAGAAGAGAGCCCAAAAAGGGGCTCCATCCCAGGACCCTGGATCATGACCTGAGCTGAAAGCAGAGGCTTAATCCACTGAGCCACCCAGGCATCCCTATGTTGTATCATTGTTGAGATGCCATCTTTTATGTCACTTTTTAAAGTATTTTTTTGAAAAGATTTTATTTGAGATAGGGAGCACATGGCGGGTGGGTAGAGACTGGGGCAGATGGACAGGGAGAACCAGACTCCTGTCTGAGCGGGGAGCCCAGTGTTAGATTCGATTCCAGGATCCTGGGATCATGACCTGAGCTAAAGGCAGGTGCTTAACCTGCTGAGCCACCCAGGTGTCCCCTTCTTTTATGTCTTATGTACACACTGTTTTCAGTGTGTATGAGTCTTTTCAAACTTCTCTTTTTAGTTTTAAACATTTTTTTTTTCAGATTTTATTTATTTATTTGATAGAGAGAGACAGTGAGAGAGGGAACACAAGCAGGGGGAGTAGGAGAGGGAGAAGCAGGCTTTCCACTGAGCAGGGAGCCTGATGGCCCTGGGATATGACCTGAGCTGAAGGCAGATGCTTAAAGACTGAGCCACCCAGGTGCCCCTCTTCTTAGTTTTAGTAGGATGGATGAGTAGATGAGCCTGGACAAATCAAGGCTCTTTCATTTTCTTTCTTTTTGAAAATGAACATAAAATCTTTATTGTCAACAAAAATATTGTACAAGTTAGGAACGAATTCAGTTGCAAAAGAGAGAACACCTAACTACTTGGCTTATGTTTGGAATTGATTTTTCTTGGTAGCAAGGAGTCTGGAGATAGGTAGCCCAATACTGGTGGGTCTGTTCAATAATGTCATCAAGGACTGGTATCTTGGAGTTTTCTGTGATGTATCTTTAGCATTTAGCTTTCATCCACTTGGTCCCCAGGAGTGTTGCCTTTCTGGATTTCACTCACAATGCAATGAGATAGGAAGAGGAAGGGAGAAAGCAAGAAAGGGTGACCCTTGGATCAGAAAATAGGTTCTTTCCTGGAGACTTTAGCTGACCTGTCTTTGGCTATACCAACCAAGAGAAACAAATATTTTTTATGTGGGAGGGAGCATTGCGTCTCTGAACAAAATAAGGCTCCGGTTTGTAAGAAGAAATAGAGAAGAGACATTAAGTAGGCAATAAGAAGGGGAAATAAATGTTAGGTTGGTAATTAGCAGTATTCACCATATACATTAATACAGTTTTAAGAAGTCAAGCAGATAACTGAGATTTAAAATGATGAAAAGCTGCCATCTGAGCACCAAATACTAGATGTGCTCTTCAGAGGCATTCCCTTTTAATTCTTTTAACTTAATTTACCTATTTAAAAATTTAAAAGTAGGGCTTCTGGGTGGCTCAGCTTGTTAAGTGACTGTCTTCAGCTCAGGTCATGATCCTGGAATCCAGGATCGAGTCCTGCATCAGGCTCCCAGCTCCATGGGGAATCCATGTCTCCCTCTGATCTTCTCCCCTCTCATGCTCTCTCTCTCAAATAAATAAAGAGTCTTAAAAAAAAAAATAAAATTTAAAAGTAAATAACATGCTGATTCTTGAGTTTTTAATTATTTCAGTTATTTATTATTAACCTATTGACTTTCTTAAAAAAGATTTTATTTATTAGAGAGAGAGAGACAGTGCAAGCAGGGGGAGAGGGATAGGGAGAGAGAGAATCTCAAGCAGACGCTGTGCTAAGTGTGGAGCCCAAGCGCGTGGAGCCCAGCATGGGCTCTATCCCATGACCTTGACATCATGACTTGAGCTGAAATCAAGAGTCAGACGCTTAACCAGCTGAGCTACCAAGGTGCCCCTAAATATATTGACTTTGATGGTTTAACTATTTTACATTTCCCCCTCCATGCCAACCACTTGTATACACTCCACTTCCTTTGTTTCTTATCTTGCCAATTAGTTTATAAGAGTTGGTAAAAACAATACCTGTTGTTTATACTATGATTATGTAAATACTATTTGTAGCCGAGCCATATAGTGTATTGGAATTATGTTCCATTTCCTCTATATCTTTTCGTTTTCTTCAGTGTTACGATTATCTTTTTTCTTTTCACCGAATTATCTGTCTCAGATGTTGGTGAACTACCACTCCACAGGGTAAATATAGCCTGCCATGTGTTTTTGTAAATAAAATCTTACTGTAACACAGCCATTTTCATTCATTTATAGATTATTTTATGCCTGCTTTCATACTACAGCAGAGTTGAATAGATGAGATAGGACAGATGGACCCATAAAGCCTAAAATCGTTAGCCTATAATATTTACTCTCTAGGTCTTTGCAGATGAAGTTTGTTGACCTCTGATCTAAGTACCTATTGGTGATTCCTTCCTAGAGGATCTACCAGAAAGAAAATCTCGCCTCTCTACCTTTAAGGAGTTGTGTAATCTGTTGGTTTCTTTTTTCTTTTCTCTCTTCTTAATTAATATCTCTGAGCCCTTCATTCTTCTGTTCCAATTTGGACTGGTTGTTTTATATATAGGCTTGTCTCACAGCAGTCATCTTGGGAATTCCCTTTGCCTCTCTTTGTTAGATTCCTTATTTCCTAGATCTTATAGATCTCATGTTTGCCCTTTTGGGAGGGGGATGTCTTACTATTTTGGTAGTGCTCATCCACCAGTAGTTTCCTGAGAAGGGAATACATGACAAATAATATTTTGGGATCCTGAATATACGAATTACCCCCTTTTCTACTCTTGAGGCTTCTGGGCACTAAAATGGCTGAAAATTATATTTGTTTGTGAGTAGCTATGAAGTAGCAGGCTTTAGTAGATTGATTGGTCAAGGACCAAGCCATTTTATTGGGTGCCTGTTGCCCAATTGTCTGTCTATATGTGTTCTTCCCCTCTTAAAATTAATCATTTTTCCCTGAGGAGTCCTTCAGGATCCTAACTAGGGAATACAAGCTTGGCTGTCAACATTTAGGGAGCCTACTAGGTAAAGCAGGCTTGTATATTTATATTAGGGAAACACTATACTTCTATGGTATTTAGATTTTCCCTTAATTCTTCTTGTAAATACATCATTTCAGCTGTATTTGATATCTCTTAAGTGTCGAGTTCCTGTTTCATCCAATTTAAAGTGAACGTCTAACTTTTTTACTGATAGGGAATAATGTAAAGAACCTGTCTGCAGGATAGAGAAGTGGATCTAGGAGTCTGACTTAAGAACTTACTCAAGAACTTTCATTCCTTTTGCTTTGGTTGCACCATGCATCCATTTTCAGAGATCTACCAGTATCTTCACTTTTGTGCCTTTCTGGGATTTTGTGGGTTTGATTCAGTTTGCATTTTGGTTTTTTCTCCCTTAGGTTTTATCTACTAAGATAGTTACTATTTTTGCCTTTCTTATTAGCTCCCCAAATTTTATGGCCAGTATTTGTCTGCTACCTTCACTTGTACCATTCTCTTTTTGCTCTTTTGCTGTCTATCTGGAAGGTGTTTCACAGAGAAGTAGAGGTAAATGAATGTGTTCAATGTGCCATGTAAGATACTGGAAGTATCTTTATTTCTCTTCATGAAGGAAGCTTTCTTTTTTCTTTTTTCTTTTTTTTTAAGATTTTATTTATTTATTTGACAGAGATCACAAGTAGGCAAAGAGGTAGGCAGAGAGAGAGAGGAGGAAGCTGGCTCTCTGCTGAGCAGAGAGCAAGATGCAGGGCTCCATCTCAGGACCCTGAGATCAAGACCTGAGCCGAAAGCAGAGGCTTTAACCCACTGAGCCACCCAGGTGCCCTGAAAGAAGCTTTCTTAATGGGCTTTTACTAATAGAACTTGCAACTTTTCATATTGGGGATTTCTACTAATCCAGTAGATTCTACTTGTTATTTACTTAGTGTAATTAAACACTAGTGTTTCCTGTGGACTGACCCATTTAGAAGGGGAACTAAATTCAAGCTATGTTTTATTAGAGGCGTGGTACCAGAAATAGTGTATGCTCTTCTGAGTTACTCTTGGAGGATCGTTGTGCTACAAAACTGATTTTATCCAGGACAGATAAATGCTGTTCTCAAATCTTTTTTCGTAGGAACTGCCCTCCTACCTTCCCTCCCTTTAGAGAAGCAAGTAGAAAAATCAAGCAGATAAGCCTCTCAACTGCTTTTTTTTTTTTTTTAAGATTTTATTTATTTATTTGACAGAGATCACAAGTAGGCAGAGAGAGAGAGAGATGAGGAAGCAGGCTCCCTGCTGAGCAGAGAGCCTGATTCTGGACTCAATCGCAGGACCCTGGGATCATGACCTGAGCCAAAGGCGGAGGCTTCAAACCACTGAGCCACCCAGGCGCCCCTCTCTCAACTGCTTTTAATTACGGTTTGGGACTACATACTTTCCCATTGAATTCAGTGGAATGACAATAGGCATATAGATAATGACTGGATTATAAATTACATTTCTGTCCCATTATGAGGTAAAACCATTAAGGGCCATATATACTATTTTTGTTTACTGATTCAGTCATTTTCTATTGAACTTGCGTAAGCCTTTTTTTTTTTTTTTTTTTTAATTTTAAAGACAGCATACGGGAGAAGGGGAAGGGTGAGAGAGAATCTTAAACAGGCTAGGAGCTTGACACAGGGCTCCATCTCACAGCCCTGACTGAGATCGTGACCTGAATCCAAATGAAGAGTCAGATGCTTAATTGATTGAGCCACCCAGATGCCCCAAGAACTTGTTTAAACATTCTTAAAAAGAATTAATACAGTTGTCTGGGGCAGTGGGTGATTCAGTAGTTAAGCAACCAACTCTTGATTTCAACTCAGGTCATGATCTCAGGGTTAGGAGATTGGCCGCTAAGGTTCCACATAAGGCCACCATGCCCAGTGGGGAGTCTGAGATTCTCTCTCTCTTCCTTTGCTCCACCCCCCACTCATGGGCTCTCTTGTGCACGCTCAGTAAATAAATAAGTAAATAGATCTTAAAAAAATAAAATTGTCAAGGAAGGAAGTTGGTATTGTGAACTGGTTTCATTTGAACAAAGGAGAAAATATTTCTGACCTTTTTTTTCTTCTTCCTTCCTTTATCCCCCTTAAATATAGATTCTCATCTAATAATGTGGGTTTCAGTGTAGCTAGTTGTCTGATTAACAGTTTTCAGGGACAGAGGAAATGGAGTTAAATCTAGTGGTATACCTAGGTGAGCTGTAAAGAACCCTTCAACTGTATAGGTAATTAACCACAGAAATTTAAGAAGTTATTAGGGTAATTAACACTTAAGAAATTTAAAAGAATTGCTTTTAAGTCTGCCATCTTCAGGTATTATTAGAAGAATGACCAGTGTTTTGTCTTAACAGTTTAGATGTTTTCCTGCAATGTAGGAAACTAGATCAGCTGCAGTTGCTGTGATTGCTAGTGAAGCCACAGGTAAATGGCTGTAATAAGTACCAATGACTTACTGTAGGTTTTAAGTATTATCTCAGTAAAAAGGCATCACAAACTTGTGATGTTTGAGTGTACATTGGGGTAAGATTATTTTGAGGAAGAACCCAAGTTTGTGCTTGGCTGGCTTTTTGTCATTTAAATTTATTATAGCAGTTTAGCTGAATGGCCAGTTAAGTTTGTTTATTTAGTAAGAGTTTTAAATGCTTATAGGAAGGTACACAGTAGAAAGATATTAATAAGGATTTTTTTTTTTTTTAAAGTTTTTTTTTTTTTTTTTTTTTAATTTATTTGAGAGAGAGAGACAGTGAGAGAGAGCATGAGCGAGGAGAAGGTCAGAGAGCGAAGCAGACTCCCCATGGAGCTGGGAGCCTGATGTGGGACTCGATCCCGGGACTCCAGGATCACGCCCTGAGCCGGAGGCAGTCGTCCAACCAACTGCGCCACCCAGGCGTCCCTTAATAAGGATTTTTTTAAGACTGCTGGTTTATGTCTTCCAGTATGAATTTACATAGGAGGTGTGTTAATTAAGTGGCAGTTGAGATTGTATAGGAAAGTTAGTAGAGGACATTTAATATATAATTTTACTCTGTTCCCTCAACTACAGATATAGCCATATAGTTAATTTCTGTGGAAAAAAATGTATTGTTCCTTTGGTAAATGTGCTTTGAGTTCTTACTCTACTGTTTAGCCTCAATTTTATTTATTTTTATTATTTTTATTTTTTTAAAAAATTTTATTTATTTATTTAACAGACAGCGATCACAAGTAGGCAGAGAGGCAGGCAGAGAGAGAAAAAGGGAAGCAGGCTCCCCGCCGGGCAGAGAGCCTGATTGGGGGCTTGATCCCAGGACCCTGGGATCATGACCTGAGCTGAAGGCAGAGACTTTAACCCACCGAGCCACCCAGGCACCCCTAGCCTCAATTTTAAAAGACAGTATAGGATACCTATAGGATACATATACATGTATATCATGTATATATCTGTGTGTATAATCACATGTGTGTGCAAATAGGATAGAGTAAATTTTTGCTGAATATAACAAAAGAGATTGGATCAAATGTCTGGTTCTGTATTTATTTATTTTTATTTTAAGATTTTATTTATTAGGGGTGCCTGGGTGGCTCAGTGGGTTAAAGCCTCCGCCTTTGGCTTAGGTTATGATCCCAGAGTCCTGGGATCGAGCGCCGCATTGGGCTCTCTGCTGAGCAGGGAGCCTGCTTCCTCCTCTCTCTCTGCCTGCCTCTCTGCCTACTTGTGATCTCTGTCTGTCAAATAAATAAATAATCTTTAAAAAAAAAAAAGATTTTATTTATTAGAGAGTGTGTGTATGTGAGAGAGAGAGAGAGAGAGAGAGATAATGTGTGAGAGGAGAGGAGAGAGAATCTCAAGCAGACTTGCCCTGAACGTGGAGTCCCATATGTGGCTTGATCCCATGACCCTGAGATTAAGACCTGAGCCAAAATTGGGCATTGGATGCTTAACTGACTAAGCCATCCAGGTGCCCCAGGTTCTGTATGTTCTGTGCCATTATTTTGGGTTCTGGAGTTAAGGGTTAAGTGTTAGTAAAGAGTTTGGCCCACAGGAAGAGATTTTGGTCTTGAGGGATATGGGTGGTAAAGTTCACAGGAAGGAGAGGAGTAATTCCTAAGTATTTATAGAGTTAATTGTAACTAGAATATTAGGGCAAAACAAGGACATTTAATCCTTGCCTATTTATTAATTTATTTTTATTTATATATTTATTTATTTAAAAAAGATTTTATTTATTTATTTGACAGATCACAAGTAGGCAGAGAGTGGGGAAGCAGGCTCCTTGCTGAGCAGAGAGCCCGATGACCTGAGCCGAAGGCAGAGGCTTAACCCACTGAGCCACCCACGCGCCCCTGTTTGTTATTAAGCTCTTATTTGTTTGACAGAGAAACAGCAAGAGAGGGAACACAGGCAGGGGGAGAGGGAGAAGCAGGCTTTCCGCCAAGCAGGGAGCCCAATGGCGGGGCTTGAGTCCAGGTGCTGGGATCATGGCCTGAGCCGAAGGTGGACGCTTTAACAACTGAGTCACCCAAGCACCCTTTTTTAAAAAAAATTTTATTTTAATTTTAAAGATGCTTTAGAACTGTGCTGTTCAGGATAGTAGCCACTATTTAAATTTCGATTACTTAAAGAAATAAAATTACATTTCAGTTTCTTAGTTTCACTGGCTACATTTCAAGTTCTCCTGGACTAGTGGCTGTTGTATGGGGTAATGTAGATGTAGAGTATTTCCTTCATAGCCGAAAGTTCTTTTGGATAGTGTTATTTACAGCAGAACCTTTACCCTTATTTTTAAAATAATACTTCAGGAGCTTTACTAAAGAAGTTGGTCAAGGTTGTTTTTGTTTTTAAGGCACTAGATGAAAGACTATACTTAAATTTCACCCATAGAACTGTGTTTATCTTCCACTACACCTTTGGCGTTTACATAGTTCTTTTATCTCTGATATTTTAATTAAATTGTGAGCAATACAAGATTTAAGTTTCCTCTAGTTATATTATGAACCATTTTTATATAGCTTTAGGATTTCCTTTGGTTGGGTCACTTAATACCTCTGAAAACTTGAACTTCTAGGAAAGCTAAGAGCAATCATTATGTTTTCTAAGGACTCATTTTCTTCTTGCCGTCTAAGGTAGCAGTGTTCTGTAGAAATACAATGTGAATCACATACATAATTTAAATCTTCTAGTAGGCACATTAAAAAAGGTAAAACAAAAACCCAGCTGAGATAAATATATTTAGCTCAGTATCTAAAATATTTTAGCATGTAATTAATTATGCAAAGAATATTAGATATTTTACTTTTTTTAAATAATTAAGTTTAGTGTATATTGTATACTTAGAGTACATCTCCATTTGGATTGCCTGCATTTTATGTGCTCAGTAGTCATATATATATTGGCTTTTGCATTAACAGCATATTCTAGGGCTTCAAGCCCAACTGAGCTTGATATAATGTTTATTGGTAAAATATGTTTTCTAACCAGGGCATCTGGGTAGCTTAGTTGACTAAGTGTCTGCCTTTGGCTCAGGTCATGATCTCAGGGTCCTGGGATTGAGCCCTGCTCTCCCTCTCCACCACCACTACCCTGCTTGTGCTCTCATGTGTGCGCTCTCTTTCTCTGTCAAATAAATAAATACAATCTTTTAAAAAAAAACAAACACGGTTTTCTAACTGGTCTTCGAGTCCTCTTGGAATTGTTTGCTAATATTCTAAAAGATTTTATTCATCCATTTATTTTAGCGAGTGAGAGCATGAGTGTTCATTCAGTCAGTGGAAAGGTCAGAGGGGGAGGGGAGAGAGAGAAAATCTTAAGCAGACTCCATAACCATGAGGAGCCCAGTGTCGGGCTTTATCCTACGACCCTGAGACCACCACTGGAGCTGAAACTAAGAGTCAGATGCTCAACTGACTTGAGTCACCCAGGCACCCTGTATGCTAAGTTTTGAGTGTGATCTAGGCTCTAAAAGATATGGGAAACCTTCACCTTGTCTCAGGGTTCCCACCATTTTCCCAGTTGGGCATAGTTGCTGTCTTTTTTTTGCCTCTCTGCAGCCTGTCTATGTTGGTTTGTTGTTAATGTCTTATCAAGATTATTATGCATCCTATTTTCTGAAACCTTAAGTGATGATATAATAATACTTATGAGCCATGACATTTCTCTGATGCTTGAGTCATGAGGATTTGCATGATCAGTTGTCTACATTCTCATGCTTTCCAGAAACATTTATGAGAAAAATTAAGTGCTAAGACTTCTTTCTTTTTTCCTCTCTGTTAAGCTTTTCTTACTGTCATTTCTTACATGATTTTTGCCATAGACTCCTATAAATTTGTTCTTTTGAACTATTGGTTTTAGATATGAATAATAATAGGGAAGTTTTGTTTCTGAAGGGGAGAAGGTAGTGAGAAACCTTCACTTAAGCAGAACTGGGCAGGCTCTGTTTAGAATTAGGGCTTAACATTAACTCATTTCTTACAACTTTGTACCTCCAGTTTTGCAGTTAGTAAATCTAAAGCACAGAGAGGCTAAGTCACTTATCCAAGGTTATATAGCTTGCTAATAATGTTGGAGTAGGATTATAGGGCATGAAAAATGAAACAGATTTTGGACCCTGTAGACCAACTGTACCTTCTCTTCCTACATCTTTTTTTTTTTTTTTTTTTTAAGGATTGTAATTTTTTGAGAGAGAGAAAGGGAGTATGCATGCCCACACATGACTGGGGGAAGGGGCACGGGAGGGGCAAAAAGTAGGCTTCCCCCAGAGCAGAAAGCCCAGTCTCTGACCAGGGCCTGGGATGACGACCTGAGCCAAAGGCCGATGCTTACCCAACTGAACCACCAGGTGTCCTCTGCCTACATCTTTTTAAAGTGATAGAAAGTAGTAAAACAGAATTCTTAAAAAGTTTCTTATATTGGGGAAATACAGAAATATAAAGAGTACTTGCAGAATACTTGAAGCCTGTAAGCCAGAATATCATTGCTTTCTAAGGATTCTTTACTGTGTAGTTTAATATGTTCACTCAGTGAGCAGAAGTATATCCAAAATTCACAGATGAGGTGTTCTTCTGGATTTTAATAAAGGTCTCTTATTCATGGAGATATGTTCAGAATACCTAATGGTGAAGTTAATAGCTATAAATTTAAAAAATAAAAATGTTATGAGAGGTACAGAAATATAGATGAATGCAGTAGTAAAACTTGTTGGGAATACTGTTGAGATTCAAAAATACTGATACCTTTTTTAAAATTTTGGAGTAGAAGCCTAGGCTTTGGAATTTTAAAAAGATCTCCAGGTCATTGTGATAAAAGAGAGGTTCGGAAACTATTGAAATTAAAGGGATCATATACCATTTTTCATTATGTTCAGTGGCATTAAGTATATTCACCTTGTTGTCCAGCTATCACCACTATATACAGAACCTTTTTTTATCATCCCACATTGAAAATCTGTCCATTTAAGAACTCCTTATTTTTCCTTTCTTTCAGCTGCTGATAACCACTATTCTACCTTGTGTCTGAATTTGTTTTGTTTACTTTATATAACTGGAGTTAACATAGTATTTGTCCTTTTCTGTCTGGCTTATTTCATTTAGCATAATGTTGTAAGGTTCTCATTCTTGTTACAGTACACACCACAATTTCATTTCTTTTTTTCATTTTTGGGGGTGGGGAAGGGCAGAGGGAGAGGGAAAGAGAATGCCAAGCAGGTTCCACACCCAGCACAGAGCCCTGGCATGGAGCCTGACACAGGGCTCTCTCTATCTCACAACTCCAAGATCATGACCTGAGCTGAAATCAAGAGTTGGACACCTAAGCAACTGACCTATCTAGGGGACCCATAATTTCATTTCTTTTTAAAGGTGAATAATAGGGGCGCCTGGGTGGCTCAGTGGGTTAAGCCGCTGCCTTCGGCTCAGGTCATGATCTCAGGATCCTGGGATCGAGTCCCGCATCGGGATCTCTGCTCAGCAGGGAGCCTGCTTCCTCCTCTCTCTCTCTGCTTGCCTCTCTGCCTACTTGTGATATCTCTCTGTCAAATAAATAAATAAAATCTTAAAAAAAAATAAAGGTGAATAATATTCCATTGTATTTTTATATCACATCTTCTTTATATATTCATTGGTCAGTAGATGATTGGGTTTTTCCACTCTTTGTTATGAATAATGCTGTTTTATATATTGATGTGCGAATTTCTTTCAGATCCCTGCTTTTTGTTCTTTCGGGAATATATCTAGAAGTGGAATTGTTGGATCATATAGTAACTCTGTGTTTGATTTTTTATTTTCTTTTTTAAGGAATTGGCATACTTCTTCATAGTAGCTGCACTATTTTACATTCCCACTAGGAGGGTTCCAGCTTTTCCACATCTTCACCAACACTTGTTTTCTAAAATGTTTTATTTAATATTAGCCATCCTATGGGTTGAAATGGTGTATCATAGTTACGATTTGCATTTCCTTACTGATCAGTGTTGAGCATCTTTTCATGTGCTTGGTGGTCATTTGTATATCTTCTTTGGAGAAATATGTGTTTAAGTTCTTTGTCCATTTTGGTTCGGATGACTACGGTTTTTATTTTGTTTTTGAGAGAGAAAATGCTCTAGCAGCGTTTGGTGATTGAGGGAGAGGGAGAGAGAATCTTAAGCAGGTTCAATGCCTAACATAGAGCCTGAGACAGGGATCTCATGACACTGAGATCTTGACCTATGCTGAAACAAAGAATCACACACTGAACCAACCAAGCCAGGCAGGGGCTCCAGGAAGACTAGGGTTTTAAGTCAGCATTGTCTTTAGTTTTATGATTTAAGACAAGGCCTTTAACTTCTTTGTGCCTTGAGTTCCCTAACAGCAAAATGGGATATCATCTTTCTGTATCTACCTAACAGAAGTACTAAAAATAAATTAGATATGGCCCCTGCTCAAGCAGTATACATATTAAACCTCTGTATGCATATTTGGGTTCTTACAAAACCCCTTAGAGATATACTTTTCACTTTACGTCAGCTGAATTTTTCTGATTTAAAAGTTATGATGGCACTTACTTGTGGAACATAAGGAATAGCATGGAGGACATTAGGAGACGGAAGGGAAAAATGAAGAGGGGAAATCAGTGGGAGATGAACCATGAGAGACTATGGACTAGGGGAATCAAATTAAGGGTTTTAGAGGGGCGGGGGTATGGAGGAATGGGGGGATGGGTAGGCTGGGTGAAAGGTGTTAAGGGAGGGGACGTATTGCATGGAGCACTAGGTGTCATATGCAAAGATTGAGTCATGGACCACTATGTCAAAAACTAATGATGTACTGTATGGTGACTAACATAATAAAAAATATTTAAAAATATTTCAGTATACAGTAAAAAAAAAAAATAAATGTTATTATGGTCAAATACTCATCGGACATATGGAAAGGCTATATTGGACCTTCATCTTAATGGGCCACAGTGTTATATATACCAGATTATATTTATTTTCCTAAATAATATTTACTAGACTCTAAGTAATGTACTTTAAAAAATATTTTCCAAATTATAATCTTTTTACGAAAATTTTTAGTCACATTATTTGCTTTTTATGTCATGGCAAAAATCTATTTTGAATATCCTTTTTAATTCTCGTTTAATATTTTACATATGAAATGAAACAGTTGGAAACTGTATTTTTAAGAACTGTACTTCACTGATTAAAAGCAGTAAATATGAAGATAGAAGATTCAGGTTTCCTAGCCTCTTTGTCTTTTAAAGATAAAGAACACGAGACTGTTTTAGGTTGTTGCTTATACTTGCAAATGTTCTTGGAAATATTTGCAATTCAGATTTTAAAATCTATAAAGTTACGGAATAAGCACACAGCACTCATAATCATTTTTATAGAATACTTGATCCCTAAAACCAAGTTAAAATTTCTCTGTGTAATAGATTATTCTTACGGAGTCACTTTTTTTAATAAATGTTTTCTTTTGACACAAGTATTTTTAGTTAGTAATTCCCCTTTAAACTCAGAATTTTCCCCTTTATTGAGAAATATTTGTCTCCTAAAGTGTTCCTGAAAAGTTTTTTACCATTGTAATGGTAAGAAATACATAGTCATTCTGACCAGCTGAATATGAATTTTAACTTTTTTTCAGAATTTACTACCTTCTTTTTGTTGTTCAGAGAAAGAAATGCTTTGAAAATTGATTTCTGCTTGTTTTATGTCAATACATAAAATGGGCTTATCCCTCTCAGAAATTAAACATTAGTGGTTTGCTAAGGCAAAAGTACTATTTAGGAATTATATATTTATATGCTCTATTACTCAACCTTAACAATTACAGAAGAACTGTGTCAGAAAAGAGGACATTCAAAGATAAGTACAAATATGACTATGCATTTCCACATACAGTAACAAAACTTTTGCATATACGCTTGTTTACTTTAGATGCCTTCTTTGAGAAAAATGTAGGGAGGCTTAGGAGTAATATTTGAAAATCCTAATGTTTCAGCTGGTATATGTATTTTTAACAAAGGGTATTAGAATCACACTCTTGATTTTTTTTTTTTCCCCTTGAAGCTGTTCTATATAGGCCATACCATCACTTTGTTGAGAAATAGTATTATTTTCTAGCCTGACTGTATTTTCTAGGCTGACTGTATTCTCTCTAAATTATGCTTATAAACCAGGTTTTTTTCTTAGTTCATCTCTTTTTCTTTTTAGTACTTATCAAATATAACTGGTAATAATCAAATTATATTTTGACTTGATCTTTGTTTTCCAACTCTGTAAATTCATTACGCACATTTTCTGCTTTCTAGATTATTTCAGGCAACAGTTCTTTTTTTTTTTTTTTCTTTTCTTTTCCCTTATAAAGATGTTATTTATTAGAGAGAGTATGAGCTGGGGGAAGAGGCAGAAGGAGAGGGAGAAGCAGACTCCTAGCCAAGCAGGGAACCCAGTGCAGGGTTTGATCCCAGGACTCTGGGATCATGACCTGAGCCGGAGGAAGACACTTAACCTACTGAGTTATCTAGGAGCCCCTTCAGGCAACCGTTCTACGATGTGTTTCTCCATTATATAGCAGGGGTCACAATATAATAATTTCCTCATCACTTTTTAGTGTCTTATGTTCCTTGCTATCAATCATCAGGTCCCCAAACCAGTGCCACATACTTAGATTTTTGTCATGGTAGACCTTTTTTTGCCGTTTTCCATATTGGCCACTATTGTGTAACAAAGTCCTGCCAAAACATGGAGGCTTAACACAGCAGTTATATATTCTCATTAATGTATCTGCTGGTCAGCTGGGGATTAGCCAGTTTAGTCCACATTGTAAACTGTAGGTGAGTAAAGGTATATTTCATATGATTCTTGTGGCAATGAAAGAAGCATTGGAAGGCAATCCAGATTGTATAAGCATGTTTTAAGCTTCTGCTTGGCCAAAGCAAGTCACAAAGCAAGCCTGAATCAAGGTTGGGGAAATATATTTCACCTCTAATGGGAGAAACTGCAGAGTTACACCTAAGAGCCTTAATGAAGAGAGGGTGAGCAAAACATAATTACAAAGCTACAGTAATCAAACAGTATGGTACTAGCATACAGACCAGGTAAGCCAATGGAGTAGAAAGTCCAGAAATTAGTGTAGAAGAAAATGTTTGCAAATTATATATCTGATACGGGGTTAATATCTAGCATGTGCAAATAACTACAACTCAACAACAAAGTCAAGTAGCCCAATTTAAAATTGGGTGAAAGACTTGAAAAGATTTCTAAAACGATTATAGGGATGGTCATTAGCATATAAAAAGATGGTCAATATCACTAATCAGAGAAATGCAAGTCATATCTGTTAGGATGGCTACTATCAAAAAAAAGAAAGCTAACAAGTATTAGCATAGAGAAATTGGAACCCTTATTCATTGTTGATGGGATTGTTAAATGATACAACCACTGTGGAATACATGTATGGAGGTTCCTCAAAAAGTTAAAAATAGAACTACCATATAATCCAGCAGTCCTACTTCTAAGAGAATTGAAAGGATCCTTTTTGTTTTCTTTTTTGAGTTTTTATTTAAATTCTAGTTAGTTAACATATAGTGTAATACTATTTTCAGAAGTATACTATAGTGTTTCATCACATGTAACACTCAGTACTTATCACAAGTGCCCTCCTTAATACCCATCACCCACTTAGCCCATCCCCCTCCTCACCACCCCTCCAGCAATCTTCAGTTTGTTCTCTGTAGTGAAGAGTCTGTTTTATGGTTTGCCTCTCTACCACACATCCCCTTAATATGTTCTGCTTTTTAAACTCCCCATGTGACCGGAATTGTGGGTATTTATCTTTCCCTGACTTACTAGCATAATATACTCTAGCTTCATCCACCTTGTTGCAGAGGGCAAGATTTCATTCAGTTTTATGGCTGAGTAATAGATTCCATTGTGTATGTATACTACAACTTTATCCATTCACAGTTGATGGATTTGGGGCTCTTTTCATAATTGGCTATTATTGATAATGCTGCTGTAAACATCAGGTTGCGTGTATCCCTTTGAATCAGTTTTTGTATTTTTTTTTGTCCTTTGGCTAAATACCTAGGAGTATGTTTGCTGGGTCATAGGATAGCTGAATTTTTAACTTTTTGAGGAACCTCCATGCTGTTTTCCAGAGTGGCTGTACCAGTTTCCATTCCTATACCAATAGTGTAAGAAACTTCCCCTTTCTCGGCATCCTCACCAACACCTGTTGTTCCTTGTGTTGTTAATTTTAGCCATTCTGACTGGTGTGAGGTGGCATCCCACTGTAGTTTTGTTTCTATTTCCCTGATGTTTAGTGATGTTGAGCATCTTTTCCTGTGTCTGTTAGCCATCTAGATGTCTTCTTTGGAAAAGTTTGTTCTTGTTTGTTTTCTGCCCATTTCTTAACTGGATTGTTTGTTTTTTAGGTGTTCAGTTTGATTAGGTCTTTGTAGATTTTGGATATTAACCTTTTGTCATTTGCAAATATCTTCTCCCATTCTGAAGGTTGCATTTTAGTTTTGTCGATCATTTCTTTCATTGTGCAAAAGGTTTTTTTTTTAATCTTGAGGTGCCTGGATGGCTCAGTGGGTTAAGTTACTGACTCTTACTTTGCTCAGGTCATGGATCTTGGTCTCGGGATTGAGTCCTGCATGGTGCTTTGCACTTAGAAGGGAGTCTGCTTAAGGATTCTGTCCCTCTCTCTGCCCCTGCCACCTGCTACCGCACCCTCTCTGTTTCTGTCTCTCTTATCTGTCTCAGATAAATAAATCTTAAAAAAAAAAAAAAGAAAGAAAAAGAAAAGCCTTTTATCTTGGTGAAGTCTTAGTACATTTTTGCCTTTGTTTCCCTTGCCTCTGGAGATGCATCGAGTAAGAAGTTGTTACAGCCAATGTCAAAAGAGGTTGCTGCCTGTGTTCTCTAGAATTTTGAAGGATTCTTGTGTCACATTTAGGTCTTCCATCCATTTTGAATTTATTTTTATGTATGGTGTAAGAAAGTGGTCCAGTTTCTTTTCTTTTTTGCATGTGGCTGTCTAGTTTTCTCAACACCATTTGTTGAAGAGATTGTTTTCTGTTGGATATTTTTTCCTGCTTCACTGAAGATGAGTTGGCTGTATAGTTGTAGGTCTGTTTCTGGGTTTTCTCTTCTGTTCCATTGATCTGTGTGTCTGTTTTTGTGCTAGTACCACACTGTCTTGATAACTATGGGAAAACAGGATCTTGAAGAGATTTGCATACACATGTTCATAGCACCACTATTCCCAGTAGCTAAGAGGTGGAAACAACCCAAATGTCCTTTGATGGGTGAATGGTTATGCAAGCTATGTTATGTACATAGTGGATTTTTTTTTTTTTTTTTAAAGAGTGTATTTATTTGACATAGAAAGATCACAAGTAGGCAGAAAATGAAAGAGGAGGAAGCAGGCTCTCTGCCGAGTAGAGAGCCCCATGCAGGACTCACTCCCAGGACCCTGAGATCATGACCCGAGCAGAAGGCAGTGGCTTAACCCACTGAGCCACCCAACATAGTGGATTTTTATTCACCTTTTAAAAGGAGAGAAATCCTGTCACATGCTACACCATGAATCAACCTTGAGGACATTATGCTAAGTGGGAAAAGCCGGCCACAGAGACACAAACTGTATGACTTTACTTACGTCAGTTAGATCTAAACTAGATAAATTCATAGAAACAGAAAATACAATGGTGATTGCCAGGGGCTGGAAGAAGTAGAAAGAATGAATTGTTGTTTAATGGGTATAATTTCAGATTTGCAATATGAAAAGTTGTGGTGATTTTTTTCAAAACAATGTGAAGGGGCACCTGGGTGGCTCAGTGGGTTCTGCCTTCAGCCCAGGTCATGATCTCAGGGTACTGGGATCGAGCCCCTCGTTGGGCTCTCTGTTTGGCAGGAAGCTTGCTTCCCCTTCTCTCTCTGCCTGCCTCTCTGCCTACTTGTGATCTCTCTGTCAAATAAATAAATAAAACCTTTAAAAAAATCAATTTCATAAAAAAATCAATTTCAAAACAATGTGAATATACTTAACATTTCTGAACAATACACTTAAAAATGATTAAGATGGTAAATTTTATGTTGTGTTTTTTACCATGGTTAAAGAAATGAGAAAGAAGGGGGTGAAGAATTGGAACCAATAACTCAATTTTCTACCAATGTTAAAGTTATAATTCTTTTTATTAAGGAATTTACAACTTGGCAGGGAAGTTCAATTAGTTAAATAAGTAAGTGTGATGATAAATATTAGGGTAAACATAGAGTATTATGGGAGCACGGAGATAGAGTGTTAAATTGGGGTGCCTGGCTGTTTTAAGCATCTAACTCTTGATTTTGGCTCTCATGAGTTCTGGGATCAAGCCTGGGAGGACTTCTCACTCAGTGGGGAGTCAGCTTGAAAGATTCTTTCTCCCTCTGCCCCCTCCTCACATTCCCTTGGGCTCTCCCTCTCTCTAAAATAAATAAATCTTAAAAAGAAAAAAGGAGTGTTGAAGAATGCTCAAGAAGTGGGGAGGAATTTGTAGTAAACCAAAGGAGTTCTTGGACTAAGTACCTCTGCCTGGAAAGATTAGCAAGGATCAGATAACAAAGGGTCTAAAGTGCTATACTATGGGATTTTCGTTGTTTTTTGTTTTTTTTCCTTAGGGTGTTGGGCAACTATTGATTTTGAGCCACCAGTTACATGATCAGAATTAATTTTTAAAAAGATGCCCGTCAGCAGTGAAAAGCGAGAAGATAAATTAGAGATTTTAGTAGTTATTCAGAGCTTAAAAAGACAACTGACGAATCATGGATATTTAAGAACTAGAATCAGGAGTTTAGGAAAAAAGAGTTGAGGATAATTCACTTTTCTAGCTTTGGACAACTATATAGATACAGACTTGATAAGAAAAGCAGTGTTTGATTAAAAATAAGTTGCTCAGATACAGATTGTATCCTACAGTATTTAGTGTGTACCTACTATGTGTCAAGGACTTATTCTAAAATCTGTGGATACAAACTTGAATAAGGAAGACACATTCCTCCTCCAATAGAGCTTACATTCTGGGACAGCTGTAAGAAAAAAGTGAATTAAAATTTTAGATTACGATTATTTAGCCCAAGGAAACCTATCCCAGAATAGGAATTAAAGGACAGTTTAAAGTAGGGTGATTGGTAAAAACAGCATCTACAAGGTATCTGAATAAAAAACCTAATGAAAGTGAACGTAGATATGTGGAGTGTTTCAGATTGAATAACAGTAGGTGTAAAGGTCTGATGTGTTTAAGGAATTGCAGAGAGGCCAGTTGAAAAGGAAAAAGAAGACTTACTAGTAAGAGATGAGGTTGGAGAAGAAATAGGTATCTGGGGTAGACTGATGTAATGTACCATGAGACATAAGGATAACTTTTGTATTGTTTTCCACTTAAGCTTCTTTTCCACTTAAGAATCAAAGTTTGTTATCATTATCTAGGTCTTGTTGAGACAGTCTCATAGATCCTGTACCTGGTTTTTAAATAGCCCTAAACATAATAGTAATTGTGTATTTAGTATAGTGCCATGTGCTTAGTCATAAAATACTTGTTGAATAAAGGAATAATACTTGGTTTCATCTGGTGGCTTAGTATATAGTTCATTTAGATTTGAATATAATACTAAGTTTAATGCAGAGTTTGTTTGAATGTGTGTACATGTTCTGCTTTAAGCATTTGGAGTTAGATTAACCTATGTGTTTGGTAATTTTTTCACCTTGTTTTACAGTATGGGTGCCTTACCATTGCTGGAAAGCAAAGATAAAATTGTCTTTATTTTAAATGGGTATTAGAAATGGTCTGCTTTTTGATGGACAGGTCTCAAAGTTACTAGTTAAGTCTCTGTGATTATTTTAGATTTTACTTTATACCTAAGCAAATGTCTGTAGGCTTTGTAATTACTCAACCAATAGCTGTTCCAATAGGATTGGTCTTTGATAAGTATCAAGTTTAATATATAATTTAATAAATTTAATAAATAATTAAAATAATTTTATTTCATATTTTAAAACTATTTGGCTTTATCATTTATGGTTCAGTAAACCTGAAAGGACAGAATCTATTGGGTAAATGCAGGGTGGTATCTTGGATTGGATCCTGAAACCGAAAAATGGTCAAGTGGAAAATCTAGTGAAATCCAAATACGGACTGGAATTAATGTACCAGTGTTAATTACATGTTTGACGAATGTAGCATTGTTATGTAAGATGTTTAACTTCAGAGGAAACTGGGTTGGGTAGAGGATATATGGGAACTGTCTATGATACCTTTGCAACTTTTCTGTAAATTTAAAGTTATTCCAAAAATTTTTTTATTTTTATTTATTTATTTTTAAGGATTTTATTTATTTATTTGAGGGAGAGAGAGAAAGAGATCACAAATAGTCAGAGGCAGGTGGGAGCAGGCTCCCCGCTGAGCAGACAGCCTGATGTGGGGCTTGATCCCGGAACCCTGAGATCATGACCTGAGCCGAAGGCAGAGGCTTAACCTACTGAGCCACCCAGGTGCCCCAATAAGTTTATTTAAATTTAAAAAAAAAAAAAAAAAGGCAACAAAATCTGCTGGGGTGGGGAAAGATAAAGATTACATTGATTTAAGTAATTCATAATTTTTATAAAAGATTGTATATGCATTTATTTGAGAGGGAGAAACAGAGACTCCCTGCTGAGTGGAGAGGCCCAAGCAGGGCTTGATCCCAGGATCCTGAGATCATGACCTGAACCGAAGGCAGATGTTTAACCAAGACTGAGCCACCCAGGCACCCCAAGATTCATAATTTTTAAAAATTTAAAAATAATACACTTAAAGCAGTATTGAATAGTACAAATTTCGAAAACCGAAAGATCCCTGCTTATTTACTTTAGTCCCATTCCCTAGAAGTAACCAGGTTTAGTTTTCCATCTTTGTGTTTTAACTTTTTTGCTTACTACTTCTAGTGGTTATTGCCATAATTACAGAGGTGCTTAGACCTCTAGACCTTGATCTATCAACTTTAGACAGTATCTACTGATTCTTTACCATGAAAGATAAGATTGGTTTATTAGTGATAGTATTGTCAGTTTTTCTGTTGGTTATCTTTTTTACTTGAGAGATAGCTTAAATTTCAGTTTCTTAATATTTCTATCAACTTCAGACAATCTGTTGGCTCCCTGATATATATAAAGTGAAGAAATTCTCAGCTCCGCAGTACTCTTCACCTCTTTCTGACATTTTATTTTCCCACTTCTGTTAGCTATAGTATTACTTTTACTGTAACTTATTTTTTTGTGCCCTTGACTTGTCCAGAAATAATTCAAGAGGGCTTATAGATAGATAACAACAGTATTTTGGCTTATTAATGGTTATGTTTTAAAGAACTGGTTCTTTAAGACAAATTTTTTTTTTTTACCCTTAAGATTTTATTTATTTATTTGGCACAGAGAGAGACAGTGTGTGCACAAGCAGGGGGAGAGGCAGGCAGAGGGAAAAGGAAAAGCAGACTCCCCACCGAGCAAGGAGCCTGATAAGGGGCTCGATCCCAGGACCTTGGGATCATGACCCAAGCCAAGGGCAGAGGCTTAACCAACTGTACTACCCAAGTGCCCCAGGACAAATTCTTCAAATAAATGTGTGGAGAAGAAATAAGTGGATTCTTTTTAGTGTACAGTCTTCTCTTTTGTGCCATTCGACCTGTCTATATTTTATTCTGAGGATCTTTGTGTTTTCCTACTGAGAACTTTTATTTTCTCAGCCATATCTAAGTTTCACAAGATGTTCTGCTTTGCATTTAGCTTGGCTTCTAGGATGCCTTCAATTGTAAGATCCTTCATTGCTTTAAAATAACTTACTATTAGGGGTGAGAGGAAGGCAGTACGTTAAATGCGTGACTGATTGAATGTAGCCCAATTTCGGAAATAATAAAATGAGAAAATATAGTTGCATTTAATTTTTTAATTATAAGGGAAAATAAACATAAACAGTAGGTCATCCTTAATTCAGTTGCATACCTAGATTTTTTATATATTTTGGTGGATATATTATAAGGGTTTATGTGGGTATACCTAACTTGTTTACTGGTTCCTCTATTTGCAGCTTTTTCTACTATAAACAGTGCTGTGAAAAACATTTCTTAAAACTAAATCTTTGCTTATATCTGTGACTTTTTTTTTTCTTTTTCTTTCAGATGATGAAGTAGAATTTCTGGGTTAAAGAGATGTGTATTTTTGTAGTATAACTTGTTAATAAAGAAAAGCAAGTTAACTTAACATTTTGGCTATTTAATCATCACTAAAATAAAACTTTTTCTTCTTTATTAGTGAACACTTGTCCTGCTCTTTCACCTTTTTCTTGCATGGAGATAGCAATGTTTGTACCAGTGTGGAAATTAACCAACATCAACCAGTATACCTTCTTAGTGAAGAGCATATCACCCTTGCTCAACAGTCTAATAGCCCATTTCAAGGTAGATTATTTTACTATCTTAGATATTTGATCTCTTATTGTTTCAAGAAAACTGTTATTGCAATTGGTAATTTTAAATTTTGGTATTAATGAGATTTCCCTGTTCTTTAGCCTAGCAATTATTCTGATGTAGTTTATTTTCTTTTTCCCTGTTAGAGTTTTAAGTCAATGAAATAAGCTTTTTAATACAAATATTATTTTTAAAAATTATTGTACATGAATGATAACATATTTTAAAATGCTCTTTTATATAGCACTTAGCAGATATATATTTTTATGCTTTCAAAGTCATCTTTTGTGTCCAGTCATGTAAGCCATTTTTAACGTTGGTACATGGGGATTTTGATACTTACATGAAATTGCTGATTGGTTTTTAAAGACTGACAGTATGCTCTTGTTTGAATTCTAACCCTAGTATTTGCTTTTTAAAAATTTACATGGCAGTGCATAATGAAAGTACTTAGATTTATAGACACATGCACACACACAGCTTTTCCTTCCTGGAAATCAAGAGAAGTTGAAGGATATACGTAACACCCCAACTCATGTTGAAATTTAACCATGTGAGATATTTTGGGTGAACAAAATTTTAAGATTTTATAATAAATATTGTGCTTTATCTTCACAGTAGTGAAGTATAATAAATTTTTCTCTGAAATGACTGTTAATGTGAGTTTCCTTTTTTTTTTTAGATTGCATAATTACTTGTCAAACTATTCATTGTGCTCTTACCTGTTGTACCAGTCTTTAGTTACCTACTTGATGTCTCTTTTGGGTTTCTAGTAATCTTAAGCCCATTTGGACTGAATGGCACTCTCACAGGACAAGCATTCAAGATGTCTGATTCAGCTACCAAAAAATTGATTGGTGAATGGAAACAGTTCTATCCTATCTCATCTTGTTTAAAGGAGATGTCTGAAGAAAAACAGGAAGATATGGATTGGGAAGATGATTCTTTAGCTGCAGTAGAAGTTCTTGTTGGTATGGATTCTGAGTATTAAATCTAAGGGGAAAGTATGTGACCATATGTTGGTTAGATTTTGTTGAATGATAATTCCAATACCTTAGTGCCTTTCAGCATTAAACATTTATTTCTTTGTTTTCTCCTCACATTACATAAGGGCTGCATTATGATTGTGGTTTGGCTCCTCATATCTTGTCATTCTATAACTTAGGTTCAGTGATTACCCACTCTCAGGGACTTGCTGTTCTTAAAGACCAGAGGAATAATAAGTACTGAGTATAACTATGTAAGTGTATTTAAAGCTTCTGCTAGGATATAATGTATGTTACATCTACTTACATTGCATTAGACAGAACTAGTCACTTTGTCAGGCCAGAGTCATTGGGGCAAGGAAGTAGATTTCACCTAGAGGTAAGCGTGCTAAAGATGGGAAGAAGATAACTGTGAATGAGTAACATTTGGAAGCCGGAAAGTTGACCACCAGTGTCGTGTAGTATTTTAACTTTCGTTAAAACTTGCCTCTGATAACTTTTAGAAGGTAGAAGATACCCTTAAGAACTCATGGATTTGATCTGCTCTGCCCAGGTCAGCTCTTTTCATATTGGCTCTTCTATATGGTTTTCTCATTCAGGGACCCAGATTAACAAGGTAAACTATATCTGGGACATGTGCATCTTGAGGGAAAGGACAGGAATAAGAGAGGTTGGACTAATCTTGCAAGCACATTTAAAGCTCCTGTTGGGATCGGTGTATATCACATGCAGGTCACACAGGCAAGCCTAACAATGGAGTGAATAGGTGTTCTCCATATTAGAGAGATGGGGGAGGTGTGGGGAATGTATAATTGAGCAGATAATTAGCATTAGAATCTGCAGCAGTGTTTAATGGAATCGTGGCAAGGTCAGATATATGAAGATTGTCTTTTTCACTTTTTTTTTTTTTTAAATAAAAAGAATACCAGTATTGAATTTTAATAAATGCATTACTACCAGGGTAGTTGTGACAAAACCAGAAAAAAACCCAACATTTATTAAGCTTTCATAAAAAGACATATTTAAAGAAGAAAGCAGAAAATGGTCTTTAATTCTGGTGTCCCGATTACCTTTGTTAAACTTATAAAAGATTTAAAAATATACCTTATAGTTTGTCAGCTTTACAAATAAAGATTTAAAAGTAATATACACTCATGGTTAGAAAATCCAAAAATGGAAAGAGAAAGCTGCTTGCTTCTCAGTCTCTCACTGAAGGTAACCATTAAAGGTATTAACAGCTTCTCGTAGTTTCTTCCAAAAAACCTTATGCCAAAAGGAGCATGTATTTATAAAAATTACATTAAGAGGGCGCCTGGGTGGCTCAGTGGGTTAAAACCTCTGCCTTCGGCCCAGGTCATGATGCCTGGGTCCTGGGATCACCTGCATCAGGCTCTGCTCAGCAGGGAGCCTGCTTCCCTTCCTTTCTCTCTGCCTGCCTCTCTGCCTACTTGTGATCTCTGTCTGTCAAATAAATAAATAAAAATCTTTAAAAAAAATACATAAAGTTTATTTAATTAAACAAATAAAATCATATAAACTTTTCCATTACAGTACTTTTGAGTTAAACTAATCCTGCTATAGTCACAGTGGTAATTTATTTTCCTGTCCATTATTTTTTCCTTTTAGCTGGTGTCCGAATGATCTACCCAGCATGCTTTGTTCTAGTCCCTCAGTCAGACATTCCTACTCCTAGCTCTGTGGGATCCTCTCACTGTTCAGCTTCTTGCTTGGGTGTCCACCAAGTGCCTGCTTCCACAAGAGATCCTGCTATATCTTCAGTTACTCTTACACCACCTACATCTCCTGAGGAAGTCCAAACAGGTATTGTATTAATCTGTGTCATTAACACTAGTTATAAATCTGTTGTTTTGAATATGTCAGCACTTAAAAAATAATTATTTTGAAATAATTTCAGACTTACTGAAGAGTTTCCATGTATAATACAAAGAACTCCCTCATCCAGATTTCCAAACTGTTAGCATTGGTTCCATCACCCTCTCTAGATGTATACATTTATTATCATTGGTCTTTTTCTGAACCATTTTGAGAACAAGCTGCAGACGCAGTGCCCCATTACACCCACTGACTCAGTGTTTTTCTCAAATTTAAGAACACTCTCCTGTATAACTACCATTTAATCCTCAAAGTCAGGAAGTCAGCATTTATAGAACACTACCACCAAGTTTACATCCCCTGTTTGGATTTTTTGCTTTCTGTATTTTTTTTTTTTTTTTTAAAGATTTTATTCATTTATTTGACAGAGATCACAAGTAGGCATAGAGGCAGGCAGAGAGGATGGGGGAAGTAGGTTCCCTGCTGAGCAGAGAGCCCCATGCAGGGCTTGATCCCAGGACCCTGGGATCATGACCTGAGCTGAAGGCAGAGCCACCCAGGCGCCCATGCTTTCTGTATTTTAAGTAAAGTAATATGCTTTTTGCTTCAAAATATATGGAGACAAATCAGATAGCTGTGGAATACACTGCATAACAAATTAACAAGGAAAAAAACCCAAGCCCAAACCCAAATAATGTTACTTTAAATGTACTTTTATTCTCCTATAGCCTATTCTTTTTTGTTTATTTTCAGTTGATCCTCAGTCTGCCCAGAAGTGGGTCAAATTTTCTTCAGTGTCTGATGGCTTCAACTCTGATAGTACTAACCACCATGGTGGGAAAATACCCAGAAAATTAGCAAATCATGTGGTGGATAGAGTTTGGCAAGAATGCAATATGAACAGAGCACAGAACAAGTACGTGTTTTCATTTTCAGGTTTAAAATACTGCTTGTTGGTAGTTATTTGCACATAGATATTTAAAGTATAGAGTCATTTGTATGACTTTAAAAGTCTGACTTTTGAACTTCAGTTTTAATGCTTAATTTGTGGTTATAGAAAACGTTATGATTTCTAAAGAATTTATAATTTCAAATCTTAGGAGGAAATATTCAGCTTCATCAGGTGGTCTGTCTGAAGAAGAGATACCTGATAAAGTAGCATCCTGGGATTTTGTTGAAGCCACACAAAGAACAAACTGCAGCTGTTTGAGGTAGTTTTGCTTTTTTTTTTTTTTTTTTTTCCCCTGTTGATGAATATCTATATACGTTGGTGTGATAGTATCTTATGCTGTTGAAAAGTCCAAACAGGTATTCGAGCTAGCTTACCTAAGCACAATTTGTGAGGATTTTTTTTTTTCAAAAGAAAATTTGAGGGAAAAAAAATTCAGTGACTTGGAGCTGATTATAGAAGTACATACAAATGTGTGCCATAGTCTTTACAAAGTTACCAGAGCTGAACTGTGAAGGCTTGGTTTTACAGCTAAATAAAAGAGAATTTTATACCAGAGTATAGTATATGTAGTATCTGTAAGGTAAAAGACACATAAGTCTCTTGAGAAAAGAGTTCATACATGGCATTGTGCCTGAGAAATTTCTTCCATAGGTTCTCATAAAAAAGGTGATAGATGATATACTAGATGAAAATTTCTGCAGTCCTCCCCACCCCCCAAAGATTTTATTTAAGACTAACCATGAGAGACTGGACTCTTGAGAAACGAACTGAGGGTTTTGGAGGGAAGGAGGATAGGGGGTTGGGTGAGCCTCATGGTAGGTATAAAGGAGGGCATGTATTGCATGGAGCACTGGATGTGGTACATAAAGTAATAAAGAAAGAAAAAAAGTGTCAGAAAATATGAAAAAAAAATCAAAACCCCAGCAAGTAGTCAATAGTCAATAATTTTTTAAATAAAAAATAGCTATCTACCCTCAAAAAGAAAAAAAAAGATTTTATGTATGTATTAGAGAGTGAGAGAGGGAACACAAACAGAGGAAGTGGAAGAGGGAGAAGCAGGCTTTTTGCCAAGCGGGGAGCCTGATTTGGGGCTTGATCCCAGGACCCTATGATTATGACCTGAACTGAAGGCAGACACTTAACGACTGAGCCACCCAGGTGCCCCTTGCAGTCCTTTTTATAGTAAATTTGGTATTAGGTTTTGCTCAGCAATTTCTTGTAACATCCTTTTGGGCAAAGTGTAGGGAAATGTTGAAATAAGATTCAGAAGGAATGATTCTACAAGGGATTGAAGCTGCACTGTAAAAATACAAACTTTCTCATAGCCTATATTGGTTAAAGATTAGTAGAAGAATGGATGAACTTGGAATTTTTTTGGCAATTGTATTTCTGTATTGGATATTTTGAGATTTGGTTATCAGAGGCATTTGGATTATATTGCCTAGATTTTATTATTTTATTCTAAAATGAAAGGTAGATCATATGCTTTTGCAGTCTTGTAAACAAATAATAGCACTGACGTCCCTTATAGAACTTGTGAGCTAATAGTTGGTTACTCTTTTGTCACAGATGTGAGCCAAAGGAATGGAGTGCATGTAGGTTAGGGCCAAGATTTTTCTTATATTAGCTTTGTTTGATTGAATACAGTGATAGAGAGGCACAAGGGTGGCTCAGTCAGTTAGTCGGCTATCTTTGGCTCAGGTTATGATCCCAGGGTCTGGGATTGAGCCCCTCATTGGGTTCCCTATTCAGCTTGGGTGGAGTAGGGGAGGTCTGTTTTCTTCCCCTGCCTTTGCCTCTACCCCTGCCTGTGCGCGCTCAATCTCTCTCTCTCAAATAAATAAAATCCTAAAAAAAAAAAAAAAAAAATCGTGACATACTCTCAAGTGTTCTGGTTTGTTTTTGTGTAGGTTAAATGTACTTACGTAGATTCTTTGCATTAGAGACTATAATTTTTTGAAGTCTGACAACTGTGTTAAAAACTGGTCTGTTGCTAGTAGATTGGAATAATAAAAATTTGAATTGATTAGCCCTTGTTTAATAGTTTAAAATAGTTTAACACCATAGCCATTTGGACAGAGGTGACCCAAACCTAATCTTCAAATGTAGAGCTTCATGACGTTATTTGAGACCAGAGATCAGCAGCTTTGATTAATTGGCCAAATTTGCTTCACTGCTTGTTTTTATATGTCCTGTGAGCTGAGAATGGCTTTTACATTTTTAAATAGTTGGAAAAAATAAAAAAAGAATATATTGTGACATGTGAAGCTTGCATGAAATTCAAATTTTAATGTCCATAAAGATTTATTGGAACAGAGTCACATCTGTTCATTTACATGTGAACTGTGGCTGCTTTCACAGAGTTGAGTAGTAGTGGCACAGACTGCATGGTCTCCGGAGCCTAAAATATTTACCATCTGGTCCTTTGCAGAAAAAGTTTACCAGTTCCTAGTCTAAGATGAGTAGAATGCTTAAATGAAATTAGGCTTTTCTTTTCCATATTGGCATTTTTATCAAGCAGCTCTTCTTCTATAGTTCCTAACCTAGATTTTGTTTTGTTCTTTTTGAAAGATGCAAGTTTTAAGTACATTCGTTTAAAATAGTTTTGTTTATTTTTAAGATTTTTTTTTTTTTTTTTTTTTTAGTTTTAAAAGTGTTATTTTAAAGATTTTTATTAGAGGATGAGCAAGGGGGAATGGCAGAGGGAGAGAGAAGATTCCCCACTGAGCAGGGAGCCTGATGTGGGGCTCGATTCCAGGACCTTGTGATCATGACCAGAGCCAAAGGCAGACATTTAACTGACTGAGCTACTCAGGAACCCCTAAAATGATTTTAGAGGAAGACCCTCAAAGTGCATATTGGGAAACATAAGTTTAAGTTTAAATTCTTGGTTTCTAAGCTGAACTTTTATTTTTCAAAACTTTCTCTGTCTCATATTTCCAGAAATTCCTCCCAGGTATAGAGAGATTTGATACAATGAAATTTTGTATAATCTATACATGTGACTGACTTTGGTATATTTGCTCCTCTAGGAAATAAGTGTTTCTAATCATTTACTTTTTTTCCCCCCATTACTGCATTTTGTACCTCTAATTCCTCCTCCACTTCCCTCAAATCAGGTTCTCTTAATGCTTAAATAAGGCTTAAAATAGATGTTGAGCCACCAGTGTATCATCTGCTGCCATAGAACATAGGAAGTAGGGCACACATTTGATAACTTGACTGTGCTAGTCAGCCAGTTTGCTGTCACATTTATCCTGCCTTTTCCCTGCTCTGTTTTGTGTTGCAAGGGATTACATTTCCTAGGCCCCTTTGCTTTCTACATGTGTTTGTTGTTGCTGCCACCCCCAACTTTATTGAGATATCATTGATAAATAACATTGTGTGCGTTTAAAATGTACAACATGATTATTTGACTAGACCAGCCTGCTTTCTGGATTTGGCAATGGTAGGTGCTAATGGAAGATTGGTTGATGAGATAGATGAGTTAAAGAAGCCAGAGTATTTCTCTACCCCTTTTTTTGAGCCAATTCCAGCAGCAGTTCTCTGTCCTATTAGTGGCCCCTTCTTTTGTGGTCCAGTTTACCACTAAAGACATCCCATTGTGGTTCTAACACCATCCCAAGCTTCTTTGATCTGGTGATACTGTTTCGTTTTACTACCCTTTTAGTTCAAGAAGTCACAGAAGCTCTCTGCTGTTGGTAATCTGTGAGTTGCCTCATTTTCCTCTTTTTTTGGTAACGGATTCTCTGTAGTAGATTTCCTCTTGGTAAGACACAGGACTGGACCCTGAACAACATGTTGATTTAGAAATCAATTTGAAGAAAAAAAATGCATAGTTATATAAGCAATTTGAATGAGTATGTAATGTATGATTTGAAGATTTAAATTATACAAATAGAGCTAAAGTTACCCTTGACCACTCTCAGTCTTTTTCCAAATGCTACTACTTTTCCGTAGAATTGACTACTGGCCAATTAGATATTATATTTGCATAGTTTTTCTGTAATTCTGTGTATGTCTTTTTCCTCTCAACACAAAAATACGATACGGGTATATTTGACAGCTTATTTTTTTTCATTTAATGTGCCTCAGATCTTTCCATTCTAGTTACTTGTAGATCTGCCATTTTATTGTTAAAAACTTCTTGGTATTCCACTGAATGAAGTACCATAGTGTATATAATCATTCTGGGTTTGATGGACAAATAGGTTGTTTCCAAAAGTTTTTGTTTGTGTTTACTTTTATTTTTTTAAAGATTTTATTTATTTATTTGATAGAGAGAGATCACAAGTAGGCAGAGAGACAGGCAGAGAGAGGGGGGGGGAAGAAGCAGGCTTCCTGTGGAGCAGAGAGCCCTATGCGGGGCTCGATCCCAGGACCCTGAGATCATGACTTGAGCCGAAGGCAGAGGCTTTAACCACTGAGCCATCCAAGCGCCCCTGTTTGTGTTTACTTTTTAAAAAAATAATATTTCTAGGACTGTCAATTATTTATCAGACTTTTTTTGAACACTTACTCTATGATAGATGTCCTAAGCTCAGGTACAGTCATGAATATGGCTCCTGCTATTATGCATCCTATACAGTAATGGGGTAGATAATTATTTAAAATAAGAATTTTTAACCTTTAGATTTTTAAGAGTGATGAGTGCTAAGAGGAAAAAAATTAGGTGGGTGATGTGATACAGAGTTGTGCGAGGAGGGCTATTAAATACTTGCAAATTCAAAAAGATCCTACCAACTTTATTCCCACTTTCTATATAAGAAGTGCTGGTTTTTCTTATGCTTTCACTGATCTGAGAACAGTCCTTAAAATTAATTTTTTGCTAGTAGAGTAAATGAAAAGCGTAAAATTGTTTTAATTGGCTTTTTTCAGTTATTAATGAGATTAAATATTGCATATTTATTGAAATTAAGCTTTAGTGTGATAGAGTGTTCTTAAGAAAATTAGCACTACGCAAGCTATATAAATAGAAAGTGGTACAATAAATTTCAGATGTTAACATTAAAATATTAGGAACTTTATGAGTAGGAAAACAAATCTAAAGGAATCTTTCTGTTGGATTTTGCTTTAAAAACACAACTTCTTTTTTGGGACAGTTCCCCAAATTAGTTGAGTTCTTTTATGAAATTCACTTGTTTTTTATAAAGGAGACTAGCCCCCCCCCATCTATCTATCTATTTATTTATTTATTTTTAAAGATTTTTATTTATTTATTTGAGAGAGAGAGAGACAGTGAGAGAGTGCATGAATGAGGAGAAGGTCAGAGGGAGAAGCAGACTCCCCGTGGAGCTGGAAGCCCGATGTGGGACTCGATTCCGGGACTCCGGGATCATGACCTGAGCCGAAGGCAGTTGTCCAACCAACTGAGCCACCCAGGCATCCCTTCCCCTTAAGATTTATTTATTTTTAGACAGGGAGAGATAGAAGAGCGGGGGGCCTATCATGAGGCTTGATCTTGGGAGCCTGAGATCATGACCTGAGCTGAAACCCAAAGTTGGAAACTCAACCGACTGAGCCACCCAGGTTCCTCTAGGGGAGACTAGCCTTAAGGAAAGTGTTCATACTGTGTATTGTGTAAGACTGATAAATCTACAGACCTAGACCCCTGAAACAAATAATACATGTTAATAATAATAAAAAAAGGAAAGTGTTCATATAGAAGAAAGGGGCTGTGATTTAATGTTACCAAAATTTTAGAGAGCCACTGCTCTTAGTATATATACCAAATTAATAGTTTCTTGTCCTTATAAAAGGGTAAATGAATCTATGGCTGTGTACTTTTCACCTCCCTTATGTACTTGGAAAATAACCTAACAGTTCCCCTAAGACTATTAGAGATACTGTATTTCTTTAGTGCCTTGCATAACTTGACTAATCTTAACTTTTGGTCACATCACTCCTTTACACTCTTAAAAATTATTGAGGATCCCAAAGTGCTTTTATTTTTGTGGGTTACATCTGTTTACATCTATTTTAGTGAAATTTTACTGATTTCTTTAATTTTTTTTCTAAAGATTTTATTTTATTTGACAGAGAGAAAGAGAAAACAGGTAGGGGGAGCAGCAGGCAGAGGGAGGAGGAGAAGCAGGTTCCCCACTGAGCAGGGAGCCGGGTGCGGGACTTCATCCCAGGACCTGGGATCATGATCTGAGCCAGAGGCAGATGCTTAACCCTACTGAGCCACCCAGGTGCCCCATATTTTAGTTAAATTTTAAAGTTCTATTTAATTTATTAAAAACACCCCAGTAAACCCAGTACATATTAACATGAATAAGAGACTTGTATAGAAATCAATTGTGGGGACGCCTGGGTGGCTCAGTGGATTAGAGCCTCTGCCTTTGGCTCAGGTCATGATCTCAGGGTCCTGGGATCGAGCCCCGCATTGGGCTCTCTGCTCGGGAGGGAGCCTGCTTCCTCCTCTCTCTCTGCCTACTTGTGATCTCTGTCTGTCAAATAAATAAATAAAATATTTTAAAAAAAGAAAAAGAAATCAGTTGTGTTTTCCGAAGCAAACAAAACTAGAAGAGTGACATTGTTGTACAGTTCTGCATATCTCTTCAGTATTGAGCTTAATAGAAGATACCCAGATTCTGATCTCCTTCTGCAGTCTTTTTTGTATGTTGTCTTAGTTGAAGTATGTGAAGAAAATCCAGCCTCACATAGCTATGCAATTGGAAGAGGGGAAGAGTTTATTTTAATAGCTTTATCAGGTAATTGTGGATATGCTTTGCTATTACACCAAAGTTTGACAAGTGGTGGTTTCTAAAAGATTAGTTTAAATGTATAATCTGAAGCCATATTAATCACATCCCTGTATTCCATAATAACTAGATGAATCTTTTACTTTTGCATGAGTAAGAGAATTGGAAAATTCATCATTTGGTAAATATGAAGTCACTGAATTATGTGGATTCATGAATGTTAACACATTTTGTTGTATGATATAAAAAATTTGCATTTGTTCATATCGCCAGTGATCTCATTAGAAAAATCTTTTTAATGTTGAAAAGTTGTGAAGCTTATTGTTGCAGATAAAATTTCCAAATTCCAAGTCTTGCTTAAAAGCTCAAATTTAATTATTTGTTTTTCCTTAAAGTGATAAACTCCTTTTGTTCATTTTTGAGACCCAAATAACCATGTCTGCCAGATAACCAAATCTAGGTAACTAAGGTTTATCAAGTAATTATTGGTGTATTTATTTATTTATTTAAAATTTTTTTAAAAGATTTTATTTATCCATTTGACAGATCACAAGTAGGCAGAGAGGCAGGCGGTGGGGGTCAGTTGGGGGGGAAGCAGGCTTCCCGCTACGCAGGGAGCCCAGTGCAGGGCTCAATCCCAGGACCCTGAGATCATGACCTGAGCTGAAGGCGGAGGCTTAACCCACTGAGGCACCCAGGTGCCCTAATATTGTTTTTTTTTTAAATGAAAACAGTGTTCTATGAAAAAAATGCCTAGTTTAGCTTGCAACTCAAATAGATAAGGACTTTCCCTTAAATCAGCCATTGTTTTTAATATGTAGCAGAAATGCTTTATGTGTATTTCTTTCTTTCTTTTTTTTTTAATGAGTTTTTGTTTTTTTAAGTAAACTCTAAACCCCAGGCAGGCCTTGAACTCATGACCCTGACTGAGATCAAGAGTCACATGCTTTGCCAACTGACCAAGCTGGGTGCTCCTCCTGTTTCTTTACGTAGAATATGAAAAGCTGTATATGCAAAGATTGAATTTAATAAAAATTACTTTTTTAATCTTCGGAAGGACATTCTTAAGTTAAACTGACTTATAAAAAAATTGAGTATGGGGTGCCTGGGTGGCTCAGTGGGTTAAGCCTCTGCCTTCTGCTCAGGTCATGATCCCAGGATCCTGGGATCGAGCCCCACATCAGGCTCTCTGCTCAGCGGGGAGCCTGCTTCCTCCTCTCTCTCTGCCTGCGTCTCTGCCTACTTGTGATCTCTGTCTGTCAAATAAATAAATAAAATCTTTAAAAAAATAAAAAAATTGAGTATCTTGGTAAAGAACTTAGTACTACTACTAATAGTATCACTGTCTTGATTCATGTTTGGTTGCTGGCAATTTTACTGTCCCTTGCTTTTGTAACTTCATTGTAAATATCACCATGATGAAAAAGGCAAATAATGTCTTGATGCTATTATGATAATGGTTTGAACTCCAAACAACCCCTGAAAAAGTCGTGAACCATATTTTGAGGACTTTTGTAGTAGACACTAAAATATTTGAATAATTATTAAATGAATAAAAACTGTCATGATATCTACTTATTCTTGGCTTCTTCTGTTTTGTTTTTTTCCCGTGTTTGTTTTTTCCTTTGCTTTCCTTTCCCTTTCTTGCTGTTATTGTTGACTGTTGTCCTTTTCTTCTTTACCTGGCTTAGAAGTTAGATACTCTATTTTAATTCTTCTGTAAGTTGAATCAAACATTTATTGCATTTGTCTTCTGTCAAATTGAAAGTTAACCATTATGTCTGTTTTCCTTACTGCATTGTGTTCTGTCAGATCGAAAGTTAATCTTTATGTCCACTTTCTTTATGGAACAGACAAGGACCTTTGGACATGTTAATCTTGCGCCAGTTATTTTCCGTGTTGTTGTTTTTCGCATTTTAGTTCTACCTTGTTCTGTTGTGAAAATTTTCAGACATGCAGAAAAGTAAGAAAATCGGACTGTGTGCACTTTTATGTAGCAGCCATCCATATTTACTTACTACATTTGCTTCATTTAGACCTCTTCTGTTGAAGATTTGTGAAAATTTTTAACATTTTATTGAAGTTGATTCATCTAAAATCATTATTTTGACATACCAGTATAAAATTTTGAGATACTCGGCATCTTTTTTTCATGTCTTCAAAAACTGGTTTACATTTTACACTTAAAGCACATCTCAATTTGAACTGGACACATTTTGAGTTTCTAGTAGTCAAATGTGATTGTAGATATCATTGTTAGATAGCGGAACTTTAGAAATAGAACTAGGACTAATGACTGGAAGATACACAAAAGGGAAGTTTCCATTTAGCAGAAATTATTTTTTAACAGGGTGCCTGGCTTGCTGTCTGGGACTCTTGATCTTGGGGTCATAAGTTTGAGCCCCACACTGGGGATAGGTTACTTAAAGAAAAATTTTTAAAATTCTTCTTTAACAACTGCAGCTATTTAACAATGGGATGCATTACCTTATAAGGTAATGTGGGCCTTGTCCTTGAAAGTATTCAAAGACAGGATGTTCAGAGAAGGGATTATTCTACATTGGAATAAACTACTGCTTGTTTTTTAATGACCAGGTTTTATTACAAATTTTTTAAATGCTAAATTTGAATAATTCAAATAATGCACATGAAATAAAATTAAAAAGTGAATTTCCTCTCATATATGTCTGCAGATCTGTCTTCTTTCTTTCATACAAATGACATCATGCTATATATACTGTTCTGCAGCTTTCTTATTTTGATAAACATTTATCATGGGTATTTTTCTATGTTAGCACATATGGACCACTCTGAGTTAAGTTTATACTACTCCATAATACTGTGAAGATATAATACTTTATTTTTTTTTTTTTAAGATTTTTTAATTTATTTATTTGACAGACAGAGATCACAAGTAGGCAGAGAGGCAGGCAGAGAGAGAGAGAGAGAGAGAGAGGAAAGCAGGCTCTCCGCTCAGCGGAGAGCCCGATGCGGGACTCGATCCCAGGACCCTGGGATCATGACCTGAGCCGAAGGCAGCGGCTTAACCCACTGAGCCACCCAGGCGCCCCAGATATAATACTTTATTTGGGCATTCCCCTATGCTGTACTCTTTTTATGTATTTATTTATTTATTTATTTGACAGACAAAGATCACAAGTAGGCAGAGAGGCAGGCAGAGAGAGAGGAGGAAGCAGGCTCCCCGATGAGCACAGAGCCCAATGCGGGGCTCGATCCGAGGACCCTGGGATCATGACCTGAGCCAAAGGCAGAGGCTTTAACCCACTGAGCCACCCAGGCCACCCCCCATGCTGTACTCTTCCTGAAGATTTTTTTTTTTAGAGATTTTCTTTATTCTTTGAGAGAACGAAAGAGCACTAGCAGGAGGGAGGAGCAGAAGGAGAGGGAGAAGCAGACTCCCTGCTGAGCAGTGAGCCCCATGTGGGGCTCCATCCTAGGACCCCGAGATCATGACCTGAGCTGAAGGCTGGCGCTTAATGAGCTGAGCCACCCAGGCACACCTTGCTGAAAGTTTTTAAAGCAAATATTAGGTATCATTTCACTTCCTTCAGTACACAACTCTAATAATTTATTATTAATTATCTATTAATATTTTATTATTTTCTTACATAACTGTAATTTCATTATCACACCTAATAAAAAGAATAGTATTTTCTTAGTATCATCTCATACCGTCTACAGATTTGTCTCCGAAATATCTTTTTGTAGTAGGTTTGTTTTGATGAGGATCTGAACAGGAAGTATACATTTGGTTAAGTCTTCTGGTCTCTTTTGTAATCCCCTACACCATTTTTATGCCATTGACTTGGTTGCAAAAGATATGTCAGTTATCCTGTGGAATGTTCCACATTCTCGATTTCTCAGTTTGTCATATATGTTATAACTTGTTCTTTAAGTGTGTCATTTAATTTCTTCCTTTATCCCTTGCATTTCTCTAAATGGAAGTTAGTTGTAGAGCTGTGCTGTCCAGTTCTAGCTGTGTTAATAACCACTAGTGGCTATTTAAAGTATTTGGATTTAAATACACTTAAAAATTCAGTTTCTCAGTTGAACTAGTCACATATCAGATCCTCAGTAGCCAGATAGAACATTTTCATTATTAAAACAGGAAGTTTTGGACAGTGCTGTTCTAGAGGCTTAATGAATTCATGTTCAATTTTTAGAAATTTTTAAATTTTATTTTTGAGAGAGCAAATGTGTGAGCTGTGGGTTGAGGGAGAGAGAAAGGATCTTAAGCGGGCTCCACGCCCAGCACACACACCCTGACACTGGGCTCAGTCTCAGGACCCTGAGATCTTGACCTGAGCTGAAATCAAGAGTCAGATGCTCAAACCACTGAGGCACCGAGGCACACCTCAGGCTCAAAATATTTGAGGAGAATACTTCGTAAGTGGTGCTGTGTTGTTTTGTATTGTGTCACATCAGAAGAAAAATGTCTGTTTGTTCACTTTTTTTTTTTTTAAAGATTTTATTTATTTGACAGAGAGAGATCACAAGTAGGCAGAGAGTCAGGCAGAGAGAGAGGAGGAAGCAGGATCCCTGCTAAGCAGAGAACCCAACGTGGGGCTCGCCCAAGCCGAAGGCAGAGGCTTTAACCCACTGAGCAACCCAAGCGCCCCTGTTTGTTCACTTTTAATAATTAGTTGAGATTGAGGAGGTGATGATCAGCTTTGACCCCTCATTGTAAAGTTTACCATTTTTACTATGAATAATCTCTTTTTTCTTACTGCTTTGGCTAAAACTTTCAATAGTTACTGAATAGAAATATTGAATTAATATTTTTGCTTTGTTCCCACTTGTAGGGATAAATTTTTCAGTCTTTTATCATTAAGTATGATATTAGTTGTTTTTTATAGATGTCCTTTATCAGATTAAGTTTTAGTCAGCATTTTGAACCTTCTTATAGTGAATTATGTGTTGAATTTTACCATTTGTTTTTCTGTACTTACGGAGATAACTATATGGTTTTCTCTTTTATTCTGTTAATATGATGAATAATACTGATTTCTGTTGAATGTTCTACCTTCTGTTCCTGGGACAGCTATCATTTGGTCATGATGTATTATTATACTTTTATAAATTACTGGATTACTAATATTTTGTTAATGATTTACATCTATATTGTTTACATCTATATGATTTCTTTTCTTATAATGTCTTTGATTTTTGTTAACAGGTTAATGTGGATTTTTAATTGTGTCTTTTTGACACAATCCTTATTTTCTTTGATAACTTTCATGCTTTTTTCCCCCTTATGCATATAATTATGTCCTAGACTCTGTATGGAGGAGTGTTCAGCATGTTCCCTGAATAGAGAGGGTTCTTCAAAAAAGCACCTACAACTGCTTTTTCATACTTTTTGGTTATCTCTGACACAACAAAACAACATCTAATGAATACTGAATGCTTTTACTTTATATTTCTCCACATATTTTGCTTAATTTCTTAGTTTAAAAAATACATTATATACATCATTGTCAGTTGAGTTTAGAAATCTCAAGGTGCACAGTATTTTTACTACACTTAAATCTTAAACTCTGAACAAAATTGCTAGGTTCTTAGGTATATAGTTTTAAGTTTTTCAGTTTCAGAATTCCTTCACATTATGAGGAAAATAATTCTTTTAGTCAGTTTCTTTTCTAGTTAGCTGATTCTTTACTTTGTAGTGGTAAGACTTGGGAGAAAGAAGGTAGGTGCCATGTGCGGTCCATCAAACTGTTGGAGTGCTATCCAGAATGGTTTAACTTCATTTCTGTAGAATAAGTTTTTTGGCTGTTTGCTATAGGATTGTAGATGATGTTTGAGTTCAGCCAAGCCATTGATTTATAGCAGTTATTCTGAAATATCAGGTACATTCATGAATGAATGAGTTTCAGATCTTTCTATACTTTTTTATCTTAAAATAACTAGAATTTTATCTCTGTATATTCACATACTAAAATATTTAGGTTGTGCGAGGCTCCTGGGTGGTTCAGTTGGTTAAGTATCTGCCTTCAGCTCAAGTCATGATTCCAGGGTCCTGGGATCAAGCTCTGCATCGGGCTCCCTGCTCAGCAGGGAGTCAGCGGGGAGCCTGCTTCTCCCTCTCCCTCAGCCTGCCTCTCCCCCTGCTTTCTCTGACAAATAAATAAAATCTTTAAATAAAATCTTTAGGTTATGTAAGGTAAATAATCTTTGTTATCTGATCACATAGTTATTAAATGAGAAGATAATTGACTCTTACGAATATTTCGGAAGTTCGTAGTTTCAGGTTGCTGAACAAAGTATTTTTTCCGTGTAAATTCAAATCATTTACTTTTAGATTTATATGTAAGAAAACAAATACATGAATTTTCTTAGAGTGTTAACTTGTCTACTTTGATGTAATAGCTATACTGTAACCATTCTTCTAACTTTTTAGGCACAAAAATCTCAAACCAAGAAATCCTGGACAACAAGGACAGGCACCGTCTTTAAGTCAGCAACAACAAGTACTTCCTAAGCACAAGACCAATGAAAAACAAGAAAAGAGTGAAAAACCACAGAAACGCCCCTTGACTCCTTTTCACCATCGTATATCTGTTAGTGATGATGTTGGCATGGATACAGATTCAGCTAGCCAAAGACTTGTGATCTCCGCTCCAGACAGTCAAGTGAGATTTTCAAATATCCGAACTAATGATGTAGCAAAGACTCCTCAGATGCATGGCACCGAAATGGCAAATTCACCTCAGCCACCTCCACTTAGTCCTCACCCATGTGACGTGGTCGATGAAGGAGTGACTAAAACACCTTCAACTCCTCAAAGTCAGCATTTTTATCAAATGCCAACACCAGATCCCTTGGTTCCTTCTAAACCAATGGAAGATAGGATAGACAGTTTATCCCAGTCTTTCCCAGCTCAGTTCCCGGAAGCTGTAGAACCTACAGTGTATGTTGGTACAGCAGTAAACTTGGAAGAAGATGAAGCTAATATAGCCTGGAAATATTACAAGGTCCCAAAGAAAAAAGATGTAGAGTTTTTACCACCTCAGCTTCCAAGTGATAAATTCAAGGATGATCCAGTTGGACCTTTTGGACAGGAAAGTGTAACATCAGTTACAGAGTATGTATTTTTTTAATAGTTGCTATTTATAATTTAAGGGTAGAAATGATGTAAGTTCTTGATACTAGGACTCCAGAATTGGTTTCAGGATTGGATTTATAATAATCCTTTAAGTATTAGTTTTGCATGACTTCTTTAGTGTGTTTTTTTCCTCAGGGTACCTCTTTATTGTGAAATATTAGTCACAAAAAAAGTGGAGAAAATAGTAGCCCTTATCTATCTACCAACTTCGCAGTTTTGCATATAATTAGAACTCCTGTGTACAATTTTTCTTCTTCCATTTTTCCTTCCTTTGTCCTAAATTTGTTATTTATATCATTTCTATAGATGTTTTTATACATGTAGTTCTAGTTAGTTCATTTTAATTGCTTTATAGTATTTCTTTGTTATGAATAATACATAATTTATCTGCTTTCTTAAAGATGGACATGTTATTTTCAGTGTTTTTCCAGTTACATAGGATGTAGCAGTAAGCTTTTTTGTACATACTTCCTTAAGTATTTGTATAAGATTTCTCCAGGGAATACGTTTAAATATGGAATTGCTGGGCCTTGGGGTCGTTGCCAGGTTGGCTTTCCACCTATACCAGTTTACATCCTCATCAACCAGCAGTGTATGACAATGGTATTTTCCTCAGTGTTTGGTATTATAAGACTTTTAATTTGGCTAATCTTCTATATACAGAATGGCATCTTATTGTCTTAATATATGTTTTCCAGATTCCTAATAAGATTAAGCATCATTTAAAATGTTCACTGGACATTTAGATTTCATCCCTTGTGAACTGTATAGTCTATTTTTCTTTCGCTTTTTCCCCCAATTCTTTGTATGTTCTGGCTGTTAATCTTTTTTTTTTTTTTTTTAAAGATTTTATTTGTTTATTTGACAGACAGAGATCACAAGCAGGCAGACAGGCAGGCAGAGAGAGAGAGAGGAGGAAACAGGCTCCCTGCAGAGCAGAGAGCCCGATGCGGGACTCGATCCCAGGACCCAGAGATCATGACCTGAGCCGAAGGCAGTGGCTTAACCCACTGAGCCACCTAGGCGCCCCCTGGCTGTTAATCTTATAGTAGTTAATATTTGTTACAGATATCTTCCTCCATTCTGTGGATTGTCTTTGTCCACTTTCTCTGTGACATACTTGGGGTGGGAGGTTTTTTTGGGTTGCCCTTTACTATGTTACCCTGATTACATTTATATTCTATCCCATAAATCTTTTGCACTTTTATCTAGAAGTTTTTCTAAAAGGTGAAAATCAACCAACAAAACATTATTTTCATTAAAAATGTCTGTCTTACCAGTGCAAGACCAAATAGTATGCAAAGGTTATTGTCAGCAAAAGTATTTAAGGTCTTGATTTTAGCTTAGAATTTTAAAATTTCAGAAGAATATGTGCAGGTATAGTGAACCTTTGTTGTCTTTATTGGGCATTTGCAGTGAGCTCGATCAGTTTGAATTCTTTTTTTTGTCTTTCTGGGAAGTTCTTATCTCCCCCCCCACCCCCATTCTCTATGGAACCTCTGTAATTCATATGTTGGATTTCTGTATTTTCTCTCATTACCCATGTATTTTTTTTTCCTTTGTATTCTAAGAGGATTCCTCAAATTTCTTCTAATGCTTTCTTGACCAACTGAGCCACCCAGGCGTCCCCTCTTCTAATGCTTTCTTGAAGCCTTAATATTTGTTGCTTATGTTTTCTTATTTCTAAACTTTTTTTTTTTTTTTAAATTTTAAAATATTTTATTTATTTATTTGCCAGAGAGAGAGAGAGCGCACAGGCAGGCAGAGTGGCAGCAGAGGCAGAGGGAGAAGCAGGCTCCCCACAGAGCAAGGAGCCCGATGTGGGACTCGATCCCAGGCCGCTGGGATCATGACCTGAGCCGAAGGCAGCCGCTTAACCAACTGAGCCACCCAGGCGTCCCTATTTCTAAACTTTTAAAAAAATAGCATCCCCTTCTTATTTAATGTTCTATAATTTTTTCTTTAGAATTACTTTATTTTCCTTTTTTTAATAATTATTTCTTCATACACTTATTTTTTTCCTTTTTGAGAGAGATGTACTAAGAGGGTGGAGGAGAGAGGAAAAGAGAGAATCTTAAGCATATTCCATGCCCAGCATGGAACCCAAGCCCAATGTTTGGGGGGGGCGGGGGGGAGCTCATTCCCTCAATCTTGACATTATGACCCGAGTTGAAATCAAGAGTCAGATGCTTAACTGACTCAGCCATCTGTGCCTCTCTTCATACATTTTAGAATGAAGGAATAGGGGAGCTGATTGGCAGTCCTTACTCACTTAGTAAATAATTTAGTATATTCTTTATATTAATTCTGTATACTGCTTTATGATAACTCTGTTGGGGATGATTTGGAGGGAAGGCCTGGTACCTAAATTCCAGAATAAGATGTCAGATCTTGGGTCTTTATCAGGTATCTTATTCATTTTTCTTAGACAAGGAACTCTTACTCTTCCATTTTTAGCTCTTAGTTTTCAATTCTGTCTGGAGATACAGGTCCAAATTCTCTCTCTCTCTCTCTCTCTCTCTCTCATTTATTTATTTATTTATTTATTTATTTTTAAAAGAGTTTGGCTCTCCTGTTGTTTATGTAGGTTGCCTATAGCCCCCTCTTGCATATTCTAGGCCATGACCTTTGTCTTGCTGTGTTTCGTTGATTTTGAGCTTCCCTGAGACTAAGTAAAATGTGTAGTCCATTTGTAGCCTCAGCCTTTCTCATTTTCCTTACTGTTAAAGGTTTATTCTCTTTTTATATTCTTTATTTTAGTGAACAAACCTGTGTGCCTTATCTAGCTCTTTGAATCTTAAAGATACTCTGGTATTTTATTTTTTAATTAAAATTAATCTGGATTTGAAACTTAGGGACTTCAGGATACCCTTAGGATCATGGAAGAAACCTAGCTTATTAGTTTTTAGTTAGGAGATCTCATGAAAGCAAATGATGTCTTGGACACAAATCTCAAAAGATCTGAGTACTGGAGGTATAAAAGTCCTCAATTCTTGTCTGGAACTACTGTTGGTCTTTCTGTTCTGTACTTCTCTACATACATAGTAGAGTGATCCTTTTAAGTTAAATGTTATGTTACTCACTTGCTTAAAACCCTTGAGTAGTTTTCCTTTACATTTAGAATAAAATCCAAACTCCTTCCTTATCTGAAAGATTCTGTCCAGTTCCTCTAGTTCTTCACTCTTATTTACTATTTGCTTCTTGATTTCATGACATCAACTTTCTTGCTATTCCTTCAGAAAGTCAACCTCATTCCTAATGACCTAAACTCCCCAAATCACTGCCTATCTTGTACACTGCTTTTAAAAAATTTTTATATTTTCTTTATTTTATTTTTTATTTTTTCTTTATATAGGTCATCTGAAATTAGATTATTTGTTAATGATCTTTTCATTAAAATGTAACCTATATGAGGGCAAGGACTCTCTGTCTTGTTTACCGCTGTATTTCTCTAGCATACACACACACATATACATGCCTAGAACAATTCTAGGTCCATAGTAGACATTCAGCAAATTTTGGGATAAATGAAACAATGGTATGGCCCTAGGGTTACTGATTTTAGAACTTGTTTTCTTTCTAGATTTTATTTTCTTATTTAATGTATATAGAATGTAGCATTGTGAATATTTTTAGCTTTACAAACTTACAGGGTGAGTTTTTATGGGCACATCATATTCATAAGATCTAAGAGTCCTAGCCATAACTTTAAGTAAGTGTATTAGCTGCTTGTGTGTATGAGTGAACATCAAGTGAAATGAAATGAAGGTCTCTTCATTTAATCTTAGAATCTGTTTAATCTTAGAATCTGTTCTGATAATATTTGACATTTTTCTCACTGAATAAGAATGAGAAGGAAGAAGCATAATGTAGAAAGGTAGCATGCAGTGTAGAATGGTGCTGGGTCATGATTATGTAAATTAAGGAAATGACATGCTTCTGTCTGTTCCTGGTCACCATTTTTTCTACTTCATAAAAAGAAAGGAAAAGAATGAATAAAAGGTGTGTGGGTTTTTTTTTTTTCTTTTTAATTCTGTGTCTCATTTAAGTATTGTTTTGGTTATACTAGTTACTAAATGTATGTTGTGTCACAATTTACTTTTAGATGAATCCTTTTTATTGTTAAAGTAGATTAGAATGTGAAAAATACCAGGGCACTTGGGTGGCTCAGTGGGTTAAGCTGCTGCCTTCAGCTCAGGTCATGATCTCAGGGTCCTGGGATTGAGTCCCGAATTGGACTCTCTGCTCAGCAGGGAGCCTGCTTCCCTCTCTCTCTCTCTCTGCCTGCCTCTCTGCCTACTTGTGATCTCTGTCAAATAAATAAAATCTTAAAAAAAAAAATAAGAAAAATACCACAAAAAAGTAAGCCCTCAGCTTAGCTGCTTGAAACATGAACTAAAACATTTATGGAATATAATTGTTCTGTATTTGATAGGTTAGAAGTTTTTTGATTTTATTCTTTCCTTTTGTAGTTTACTGTTCTATGGCTGTAGTTCTCAGCTGGGGCAATTTCTTACTTCCCCACGCATACCTTCAGGTGACATGGGATAGTGTTGTCACAACACGGGGCTTGCTAAATATCCTACCATATATATAGTACTGTCCCCAACAAGAAAGCCCAGAATGTTAATAGTGTTGAAGTGCTTTAATATCATGAATCATTTTTAACAGGAATTTGAACTCTAGGATAGATTACTAAATTAGGCCAAACCTGTTTACTGATTAGTTTTACTAGGGAGATTCCCCCACACTATTTTATTATCCAGTAAAATATCTGGCATGGGCTTTAGTGTTAGCATTATGCTAAAGCAGAAGTTTTAGGTTTTTTGATTTGTTTACTTCTTTGTTTCCATATGTTAAAAGGATCTTGTTTGGGCAGTTTAGTGATTCTGGTCCAGCTATTAATGCTACTTGAGATAGGAAGCCATAAGGATCATCTGTCAGATTATATTCCTTGTCATTAAAATAAGTTCTGTGAATTAATATTCTTTCAGTGGCATTTAAACAACCTTAAGTTTTTAAAAGAAGCATTGTATAGCTTTAAAGATAGGATATTTTCAGGGTGCCTGGGTGCCTCAGTGGGTTAAAGCTTCTGCCTTCAGCTCAGGTCATGATCCCAGGGTTCTGGGATAGAGCCCTGCATCAGGCTCTCTGCTCAGGAGGGAGCCTGCTTCCTCCTCTCTCTCTCTGCCTGCCTCTCTGCCTACTTGTGATCTCTATCTGTCAAATAAATTTAAAAAATCTTTAAAAAAAAAAGATTTTTCTAGTCAGAGTAATCCATTCAGAAGTCTAGATTTTTATATAAATAAATTTTTGAATTCTTACTAGACATTGTAAATTTCTAATCTTTTTCCATACTCTTGAGTTTTGAAAGCGTGTTTAAATATATGGCAGTTAGTTAGGGGGCTATTGTAACTCTTAATGTTCTTTCACCCTTTTTAAAAGATCATACTTCTCAAAGATATATTTTATCAGTTTGAATAAAATTGAAGTTTCTCTAATATGCAAAATGCTATGAGGCACTGTTGGAGTATAAAATAAATTTGGTTCTGGCCCTAAATGAAATTATAATCTAATGGAAAATAATGTTAAATTCTCTGATAGAAGTATACATAAAATATATTAGGGACCAGAGTAAATAATTTCATTCCATTTATGAAGATCCAGAAGCTTTATGTAGTTTGGTATGGCTAGATTATCTGGTGTTGCTTACTTGGTATGTCATGATGAGTAAGGTGTCGTGAAAGGTGGGGTAGGGCTATATAATGGAATAGCAAAATATTGTTTATAAGCTTATATATTAATGTATTATCCTTGAGATGATAGGGGCACTGGTGGAAGCTTTTTTGAGGTAGATAAAATAACAGGTTTTGGAAGATAGGAAATACTATCTAATACTAATACTAATACTAACCTAGTATTAGTAGAAATACTAACCAAGTAGCATTATTGAAAGACTGTTTTAGATGAAGAAAGATGTATGAAAGGACATCAGTTTGGACATCTTAAATAGCTCAGATACAAGGTAATTGAGGGCCAAAGGAAAATTAGAAGGAGATCATTAGAGATGTATGGATTTTGTGGATGTAGAGTAGGCTGAAGAACTTTACAGCCCATTGAATAGTGAAGTAGGGGAGTAATAGAAGTGTTAAAGACCAGCCTATTTATTTTATGAGGGAAAAAGGAAAAGCAGATCTGAATGCTGCTTTCCTACTTTTTTACTTTGGACTAAATCTTAAGCTTAATTGTTATAATTTTTTTAAAGCGAAAGAAGCTGTTAATCTCTTGTTATCTTGAAGGAGAGGGATTGGGAAATTTTTATGTCTCCATTATGCCTTTGTGTAGAATATGACGTTTAACTGTGTGCTTGTAATACATATACGTTGTAAATTTGTGAATTCAGTTTTAGGAGCGTGCTTAAAGATTGAGTCAGGGAGTTGTCAAGTGTTTCAAGCTTAGAAGAAAACTTGTATTAACCCAGTTGGAGTAATATAGAGGCATAGAGGGGCAAGAATGTATCAGTAGAAATTTAAAAAGAAACTTTTTAAATAAAAATTGACTTGGACAGGTGTGTGTCTTTTTAGAAAGTGATTAAGGAGGAACTTGGATGTTTGTTTTATTTATGTTAAGTGAAAACTCGATTTCCATTTGGTGTAAGTTAAGTTTTCCATTGATTGCTGTTAAAAGGTGGCATTGTGCTTACATAATAGGTGAATAAACAAAAGAAAGCAATACTGTTGGTTTTTCTAATTAATTTTAGGTGGTGTTGGCTGCCTAGCTAGGACAGAGTAATAGAATTCATCATTTTTAAACACCTTCCCGGTGTGCAGCAGTTGATGCCAGATTTTCCAGCAACTACTTTAAAGCAAAATTCCTTTTTATTTTATTTTATTTTATTTTAAAAAAATATTTTACTTATTTATTTGACAGAGAGAGATCACAAGCAGGCAGAGAGGCAGGCAGAGAGAAAGGGAAGCAGACTCCCTGCTGAGCAGAGAGCCGCATGCGGGGCTCGATCCTAGGACCTTGGGAACATGACCTGAGCCGAAGGCAGAGCCTTTAACCTGTTCAGCCACCCAGGTGCCCCCAGAATTCCTTTTTAAATGTCTTAGTAATTGTTCAAGGAGAAAGGTTGGGGTTGCACATAGTATATCCTACATACACGATATACAGATCTGTGACTATCCTCTTTTTGCTTCTAGTTATTTTTAGTTTCTCTATTAGTTAATGATAGCATCTGTTTTAGAATAGTGGCTTTTAAGACCTTGTAAGTTTTAAAGATAGCAGAGTTTCTGCAGAGAAACATGACTGTTTTTAATATCATTTTTCAAAGACTTAGCACTTAATTCTAGTATTATTTGTAATGGCTTAAAATGGTCTTCCATTCTGAATCTCAGAGGGAAACATTTCTAAACCCTGAGCAGGGAAGAACTATGCTTGAGCACGTTTGTATCGTATTTTGTTTGGTAGTAAGGACTCATACATCAGGGTATTTTAACCATAGCATTCATCAATAGAACTAGCTCCCATGTTGTGTTAGTGATATAACCAGTTTTTATTGTATATATTAAATGGTTTATAGAGTGTGTTATTTGACCTTTAAAAGTTAGTTTTAGTTATTTTGTTTCATGGAAGTCTATGATGAAATAAACTTTTGATTTACTGTATTCTAAATCTTTTAAGTAAATCTTATTTGATAATACAATAAAGCTTTACTTTTGACAGCAAGCTTGACTCAGTTTAAGGATTGATTCTGAACATTGGAGATGATATTAGAAAAGGTACAATTAAAGAAAATAGGGGATTTTTAAATATTTATTGAATTCATTTATTCCTTAACATCTCCTTATGTAGTTTATCTTCTTTTATAAATGTCAATCTTAAATATTGTCATATCTTGTCTGGAAAGAATTTTATTGAATAAAGGCTTAAAAGCATGTGCTACTCTAAGGTATGTTAAATTCTCTACAATTGTATTTCAGGAGGGGCATGTGGGTGGTTCAGTTGAGTGTCCTGACTCTTGATTTTGGCTCAGGTCATGATCTCTCAGGTGGTGAGATCAAGCCCCTTGTCAGGTTCCATGGTCAGTGGGGAGTCTGTTGGAGATTCTGTTCATCTCCCTCTGCCCCTCCCTCTGCTCATGTGCACAGGCATTCTCTTTCTCTCTCTCAAATAAATCTTACGTAATTATTTTTAGGATGGAATGTTACTGTTGTCATAGTAAAAAAAAAGACATACAATTAATGAATAATATAAAAGTAATTTCAGTTTGCTTTGGGCTTTGCAAAGCTTCCTGTTCATGGCTGTACCTAATCCTCTTCCACCTGGTCTGTATTTAGCTTTATATTTGATTGAAACTATCTCTGTAGTTAACCATTTGGCTATATGTCAGTTTCTTTTAGAAAAGGAGAGGTGTTATTCCTGTTTCACAAAAGTATGTATATACTATATAATTGGATAGTGATGAAGTGACTGACTTTAATTTGGCATCTTTTAAAAATCACAATTTTTTCTATTCTTAATTATTTTTAAATATAGAAGGATGTGTAATGTAAATAATTTATATTTTAATATTTGTTGTGACTTGGTACTCTTGATACTACTAACTACATTTAAATTCTTTGCATATCCCAATGTCTGTGATAACCGTTCAATAAAATAACAAGTTGTCTTTAGGCATTGCATTTGCTTTACTCATTTTTATTCTTCATAGAGCCCTATGCAGTAGGATTGGTCCTTTTAATGTTACTGCACACTAATTTAACTACCTATGTAAACAGTGTGGCAGTTTTTCTGCTTCCGCTAGAGGACAACTTAATATGAAAAACAGAGTTGTTTTATTCAGCCCTTCACAGAGTAGTGTTGTCTTTCAGGTTGGTGGTGGAGAGGGGTGGGGGTATTGGGATTTTACACTTATACCCTATGAATAGTTAATTTGAATATACGTACTTAAAATCTGTCTAGCCCAACTTTGCTATATATTATCTTAGCAAACCATTTTTTTTCTGCATAGTTTGCACATCAAAGAGAACATACCCTTCATTTTCCTATCTTATAACGTTAAATGTAAGTTTTAAATAAGAAAATCTATATCAAAGTAGATGGAAAAACTATTTTCACAGTATTTATGTTAAAATCTAATAATTCAAAAAATAGTTATTGGGGCGCCTGGGTGGCTCAGTGGGTTAAAGCCTCTGCCTTCAGCTCAGGTCATGGTCCCCGGGGTCCTGGGATCGAGCCCCGCATCGGGCTCTCTGCTCAGCGGGGAGCCTGCTTCCTCCTCCCTCTCTGCCTGCCTCTCTGCCTATTTGTAATCTCTGTCTGTCAAATAAATAAATAAAATCTTTAAAAAAATAAAATAAAGTGACTTACTTAAAAAAATAGTTATTTAGGGTCTAACATGGTAAGGTATAAAGCTACTCTTAAGAAATGTTCATTTATAGAACAGTACTGTTCTAAAAATTGTGGGTTTTTGTTTTTTTTTTTTTAAAGATTTTATTTATTTGAGATGGAGACAGCGTAGGAGCAGAGGTAGGGGCAAAGGGAGAGGGTGAAGCAGGCTCCCCAACAAGCAGGGAGACCAACACACAGGATCATGACCTGAGCTGAAGGCAGACACTTAACAGACCGAGCCACCCAGGCACCCTGTCCTAACAATTAATTATAAAACATAATCTCTGTTGACTAGATAGCCCCATGTTCTCATGGAAGAAAGTCTTTGTAGACTTGGGATTTTAGTTTTGGGGATAAATCTAGAGCATATTAGGAATAAAAATGACATGTATGATATTTGATAGCAGGTTTAGAAAATACCCAGTTATCTTTTTTATGGCTTCTGTTTCAACCTTAGTTTAGAGAGTATTGAGTGCTTCTAGTGCTGGGCATTGGTGAATAGATTTAAAAATATATCCCTCTCATTCCAGGATTTTCTGAACTAGCATATGCTTTCATCATTCCCAGATCTTAGATCTCTTAGGATTTTTTTGTGTTAAATTGTTGGACAGGTAAAGTGGTAGCCATACCACTTTCTGATGAATAAAGATGGCTTGTTTCAAAGTACAGGATTTAGGATTATTAGTGCAACCCCAAAATCTCTATCCTATATGGCTTTTAGATTTGACATATTCATTTAGGAAATACTTACTGAGTTACTTTAACATGCCAGGTGCTGTTCTAGGCATTTGGGATATTTCAGTGAACAAAGACAAGATCCTCATCATTTAGGGACTTACATTCTACTGAGAGTGACAGTCAGCTATGAACATAAGCAAGTTCAGAAGTATGTTAAGAGATAACTGCTAAGGAAAAATAGAGCAGGGCAAGGGGGTTCAGTGTTGAGGTAGTTGGGCATTTTGCAATTTTAAATAAGGACTCATACATAGGTTTTAAACAAAAACTTTTAGGAAATGAGGGAGATGGCCATGCTGATATTTCGAGAAAGGATGCTCTAAACAAAGGGAACAGTCAGCAGTGTATCAGGCCTGTTTGAGGAATATCAAGAAAGTTCTTGGAAGCAGAGTGAGAGGAAAGATAGAATAACAGAAAGTGAAGTTGGGAGAGGAAAAGAGAAAGATCATGGGAAGCTGTGGTAGGATATTATAAGGACTTTAGTTTTTATTCAGAATAAAATAGTCCTGCAGGATTTTGACCATGGTCTGACTAGAAGATTAGCTGCTGCTTTCTGGCAGCATGGGAAACTCAGCTTTACAGACAACAGAGAACATGAATTTGGGAGTCAAAAAGTGTCTTACACAAACCAAAATCAAATCATTTAGTATTCACACTCACCAAGCATCCCCGTCTTCAGAGATGGAAAAGTTCTGATGCTTTCCAGGATTCTGGTGTGCAAATCAGCTTGTTGTGGCTTCTTGACTCTTACCCTTAGATTTCAGGTTTCTCTGATCTGTCAGTTTCTACTAGTTTGTCTTTCCAGCTTCATTGTTATTTCCTCTCTTGTTCTGTTGTTCTTTGTCATTTTATTGGATATTTATTGGAGAATATAAAGAAACATATGTTTATTACTCACCATGTGAATCCATAAGGCTGGCAATATAAAAATAAATTTTTCAACGTGATCAGGAAAAACCTTTAAAGAACTTGTGCTGAAACTTGCTATTATAAAACCTCTTGTCTGAATTAATAATAGTTATAACGTTATTTTTGGAAAACACAGACTAGGTCTTTAAAATATTTTGTAACTATCCACTCATGCAGTGGGAAGATGATAATCACTTTCATTGTATAAATGTATAAATTGTATAAACTTGTCTCACCATATAGTCCACATTTTGAGAGTTCCTGTCTTGGAGCAGTTGCAATTTAAGAGTCCCTTTCAGTGAATGGATTTGGACACATTAATGCATTTGAGGATTTGGGAAAAAAGTGGATTACCAAAAGAGAATTATTTTGGTGAAAGAACATAGCAAGAAGAGGCTTAGATTTTAGCTTCATTTCTTTATTGCTAAATTTGAAGGTTTAATAAATCATACAACCTTTCTGTTCTCTGGTTTCTTCATTTATATAATGAAGGATTGCAGGTTAGATGGTCTCTAAATAATCCTGAAAACCTTATGATTCTTAAGTCATATTGAAATTTTTTAATGATTTTATGGAAAATAAATACTAATTTTCTAATTTTGTTTTTTTATGCAGGTTAATGGTGCAATGTAAGAAACCTTTAAAAGTTTCTGATGAATTAGTACAGCAATATCAAATTAAAAATCAGTATCTTTCAGCAATAGCATCTGATGCAGAGCAAGAATCTAAAATCGATCCATACGCATTTGTTGAAGGAGATGAGGAATTCCTTTTTCCTGATAAGAAAGAAAGACAAAATAGTGAGAGAGAAGCTGTAAAAAAACACAAGGTAAGTAAAAGAAATCGGAGTACACCAAAGAGTCACTGATGATTTGTAACACTGCATATAGTACCACACTTCTCATTATTGTCTTTTAAAATAGAACAGATTTATCATTGTAACTTAGGAAAACTTTTTTACTTTTTTTTAAAGAGATAGAGCAAGAAAGACCAGGGTGAGGGGAGGGCAGAGAGGGAGAGAGAGAGAAAAAAAAATTTTTTTTTTTTAAGATTTTATTTATTTATTAGAGAGAGAGTAGGAACAGGGAGGGGGCGCAGAGGGAGAGGAAGACGCAAACTCCCTGCTGAGCAGGGAAGCCTGACACAGGGCCCAGTCCCAGGATCCTGAGATCATGACCTGAGCTGAAGTCAGACGCTTAACCAACTGAGCCACCCAGGCGCCCTGAAAGAGAATCTTTTTTTTTTTTTTTTTTTAAAGATTTTATTTATTTATTTGAGAGAGAGACAGTGAGAAAGAGCATGGGCGAGGAGAAGGTCAGAGGGAGAAGCAGACTCCCCATGGAGCTGGGAGCCCGATGCGGGACTCGATCCCAGGACTCCAGGATCATGACCTGAGCCGAAGGCAGTCGTCCAACCAACTGAGCCACCCAGGCGTCCCCCTGAAAGAGAATCTTAAGCAGGCTCCATGCCCAGTGAAGAGCCCAACATGGGGCTCAAGCTCATGACCCTGGGATCATGACCTGAGTCGAGTCAGATGAGATGTCAGAGTCAGATGCTCAACTGACTGAGCACCCATGTGCCCTAGGAAGATACTTTTTTTTTAATAGGTGCATCAAGCATATTATACAAAATTTAAGAGCTTGTGTGAACTTTATAGCTGGTCTCTCATAATGTAAAGATTCTTACTGTTTAAGAGTTTTTGGATTAGAGAAAGTACATTAACTTCTGTGATATTGAAATCAGGGCATTTAAGTAGATAAACTATTTTGATACTGAATTAAAATATGCTATAGGTAAATTGCCAGTTTTCAAAAATACAATAAAATACACAATGCCTAGTTTATAAAATACATGATATTTTTTAATGTGAGTTAAGAACTTATAGTGTCCCTTAAAGTAATGTATTTTGTGTAGGATATAGAAGTATTTATTAAAATTTTAAAAAATCAAATATTAGAGGATCTGTTAAGCACAAGATCATGCTGTTAATAATTTTGCCTTAAAAACAAAATGTAGACATTAAAAGCTATAAAATTGTGAAAAGGATCCAATAATAAGTGTAATACAAAGAATTCATTTCCCAAAGTTTTTAGCCTCACTGTGTTGCCAGTACTTGAAAATATGTCCTTTTGTAAATATGAGAACAGTAGTAGCTGGGAAGGCTATAGGTGCTGTAGAAAGAATGTGGACTTTGGAAATCGAGAGATTTATGTTGGAATCCCAGATCCACTATATATTTACTTATCGGATATATTTATTTATCAGATATATTTCCTGGGTTATCTTTAACACTACTTTTTGCCTGTAAGTCGAGCATGGTACTTACTTATCATATAGGTTAGTTGTGGGAATTAGTATGTCTGTAGAACACCTGGCAGGATGCTTGACATGACACGTAGTTACTCAATACTTGGAAGATTTTGTTATTTTAAATTATATATTTTAATCTAATATGTAATACTGTTTGCAGGGAGAAGATGGGCCATCTAGTGTAACAGTTTTATCACATGAGGAAGATGCTATGTCATTATTTAGTCCCTCTATCAAGCAAGGTAAAACTTCTATTTCCTAATAAAAATATTGCATTGTAGGATTATTACTACAAACTAATTTGATATTATTAGATTTCTGTTGTTCCTTTTTGTGTAATTCATAGGTTTCATAGAGAGGTACCTATCTTAAAATAATGGCTTTATTGTTTATTTTGTACTGGGAGAAGCAAGTTGAGGTGGTAAAAATCCTTTGTTTCCCATTTTTGGAACTTTGCTTTCTCACAAATAAAAATAGTTCTCATCTGTAAAGTGAGATTTAAGAGATCATTACCTAAGGTCCCTCTCAGATCTGAAAACTTGCAAATTAGGCTTGACTATAATTTTGTTGTCCTTTTCTCTCAAATTAGGAGAACTGTTGCTGAAATCATTAATTTAACAAATAATTTTCAAGCAGGTGTTACATGTAGGCACAGTTCTTGACTCTTTGAAAGTATCTGACTAGTTTTGTTTTGCTTGGAATAGGCACACGACAGCACGTTCTTTTATAAGTTTTATTAAACTTTTGATGAAGGCAAAAGAAGTTGTCCTTTGGTAGGTTTTTTTAGGGACAAAGTTTTGTTTTAATATTTGAAATAGAGAGCGTCAGGCTCTCAGAATAAGGAAAAAATGGCCTTAATGAAGTAAATTCAGTTGATAATTTTGAGTAGCTTGATAGGTTAACAGTTTGGGTTCTTTGAGCTATTTACCTACCCTTGGATGTAGAGAATATATAATTGCTATCTTGTACTTTCTCACAATATGGACCATATACTGCATTCTGGATCATCTTTTGAGGTGGAGATTGCAAATCTTGGTTTTTAATAAGTACCCTAGATGATTTTTTTTACACCAAATTTCAGAATTACTGTTCTAGTGAATTTTTAGAACTGACATGCAGAGGCACTTGGAAAATGGCTTTTATGTTTCTGAAAATGAGGGCTATTTCAAGTCATTTGATACTCCAAGGATGCTTCAGAAGGTTATATATCAAACTACAAATTTGTTTTTTGTATGTGGAAATGTAAGAGGAGTTTAACTTCCATTGGTATTTGTACTTTTTTTTTTAAAGTAATCATATTTTTCCCCCTGCAGATGGTGGGGGGAAAAGGGAAAAGGGAAATAAAATTCTAGAACTAAAAGGAAGCTTAACCAAAAGATAATATTTATTGAGTATTTAAGTGCCTAGCACCGGATAAAGTGTTTTAGCTACATCCTTTCATGTTTAGTTCTTGCCATTACTAAGGTACAGAGAGGTTAAGTAACTTGCTCAGGGTCATTCTATTAGTGTGAGTTGGGAATTCAAATTAATAACAGTCCATCTGACTCAAGAGCCAGAGCACTTAGTCATCATACTATGCTTGTTTTACATTTCAGGAAGATAGAAAAATAAGAATGTGTATGTGTCTGCTATAGTTCTAAGACTGTATATCTTTTTATTTGATATATAAAATTAGAGTACTTAGCCGTGTTATGGATTACATAGCGTTTGGTGAGCTTCCTGGAGAAGTCAGTACTGTTATGTTTGCAACTTTATTTCTATAAAAAGTTTTTTTAGATTTAAGCAAATCACGGTTTTTTATTGTATAATACTCTTACAAGTTTAAAGTTAGATGTCTAGTTTAAATTAATAGAATATATTTATTTGGTCAGTTGTAGAATTTTTTTATTTTGTTTTTCTGATTGACATATATAGATGCTCCACGCCCTACTAGTCATGCCCGTCCTCCATCAACCAGTTTGATTTATGACTCAGACCTGGCTGTCTCTTACACTGACCTTGATAATCTCTTCAATTCTGATGAAGATGAACTAACAGTGAGTATTCTGTTAATGGTTAAGGTTATAATTTCTTTTCCTTGATCTTATGTAGACATACTTCTCAGAAGTGATAATGTGACTTGAATAGTACGTTTTAGCCCTGAAAAATAGGAAATATTTTGAAATTAAATTTTAATTGGTTTCTTTTTTAAACTTATATTTGAGCAAACTTGCATAGCGTCACATATAAACTCTAAAGGTTTTTTCTTAATTTTCTTATATTTGAGGGACATGTGTGATTAAGCTTAATTTCTACCATATATTCTTTTTCTTCAGTCTTTGGGAAGCAGAATTATTTTCCTGTTCTTTGATCTCTCATTTGAGAAATGACCCTGGAATTGACTCATGCATAAAATAATAACATTATGATTATGTGCCTTGTCAATTTATTAAGGAATACTACTCCTTTGAATATGTTTGACATTCTAGCCATTATTATAAGAGAGCTATATACTATTAATAATGAAAGAGGTAGAAAAAGAAATATTTAACTTTGAACATCCATTTGCAGAGGAAGATGATTATAAAAGCAAGCTTAAAATGAGATTTGCTAGAATGTCAAGTCTCTAGCAAATTAATGAACTGAGTGCTTCATTATTATAAAAAGAATTCCATTTTCATCTGCAAAAAGGTAGCTTAGAAACTTCTATAGTACATTTGGTCATTCTTGTTCTACATTTGGTCATTCTTGTTCTGTAGTACTTTTAATCCTCTCTATGATACACACACACACACTACATATGTATATTTATGTATATATGTATATACACATAGATGCACATTTGGTGTCTTCTTTTAAGTGACCTAAGGTAGATATAGCTATACATAAACTTAAGTTCTATATCCCTGAATACTTGTGTAGTTTTATGCTTTCTCTGTGTTGCCATTCATGTATCAGCTGTGGCTCTTGTGAGGTAAAAAGGTTGTAATTAGAGCTCAGTCTATATATTTATGACAAAGTGGCTAACAAAAGGCTTGGAACCAAGTTGTCAGGTCTGAAAACATTGGTGACAGATTGGAAATGGTAAAACGACTTGTTCAATGTATTAAAACTAATTTTTAGTTATTTATCCTGTTACTTATCATATGAGATCTTTCTGAAGTTTGTGCTTTGTTTTACATGTTGTAACATTTTTGTAAGGGTAAGGAGATTATTAAACAAGATAAAACTATAAATTAGATTGCAGAGGGGTGATTTATATAGGAAACTTCATTATGTTTTATTTAAGGGGACAAATGCTTTATGGGTATCTTTTACTAAGAAGCAGTTCGGATATTACAGATCCTTATTGCAGATTTCCTTTTCTTTCTTTTTTTTTTAATTTTTTTTTTATTTTAATAGGCTTTAAAGTGGTAGGTTATTTTTGCTTCTGTGTGTTCTGAAAGAATTGGTTCTGTGTTTTGGAGGAACTTTTCCCTCTGTTAATTTGTAGGATTATCAAATAAACAGAGAAATTAATCTGGATTCATTGATTGCCTAAAAAGTGTTCTACATCTTTATGCATTGTTTCTAATAACTAATATTTGGCTCTGGCACAACCAGAATAATATATTTGATGAATAGGGTTGACTTTCAAGTTATATCTTAATGATTACTATCTTGAATCACATTGGTCTTAAAATTTTAGGTAAATAATGGGTTTTTGTTTTTGTTAATAGCCTGGATCTAAAAAGTCAGCAAATGGAACAGATGATAAATCAAGCAGTAAGGAATCAAAGACAGGAAATCTGGACCCATTATCTTGCATAAGTAAGCTTCCCAAATCTGCTCCAGATAAGTTTGCAAATTTTTAATCTGAATAAAATTCCCCACCCCTTTCTTTTAAACACAGATTTACTTCTTTTTAGTCTTATGTTAAAGTGTGTGTTTTATTAAATACAGGCACTGCAGATCTTCATAAAATGTATCCTACACCACCATCGTTGGAACAACATATTATGGGATTTTCCCCAATGAATATGAGTAATAAAGAATATGGTAGTATGGATATAACACCTGGAGGAACTGTTCTAGAAGGAAATAGTTCTAGTATAGGAACACAGTTCAAAATTGAGGTTGATGAAGGATTCTGTAGCCCAAAACCTTCTGAAATTAAAGTAAGTATATTATTTTTCTAGAAAAATAATTGAATTCCTATATATTTTGTATATAGGAGAAGGGAGAGGGGGAGGCTGGGGAGGAGCAGAAGGAGAGGGAGAGAAGTTCTTAAACAGGCTCCACACCCAGCTGAAGTGGGGCTCTGTCTTGCAACCCTGAGAGAGTGACTTGAGCTGAAGTCAAAAGTCAGAGACATCCAAGCAACTGAGTCACCCAGGTGCCCCTCCAGTATTTTCTTATAGATTCAGTATATTGCTATATTAAAAAATCTGTTCATGGTGAATCCTATTTTGTGGTTGACAGATTTGAAGACTAAATAGTGGTTACACTATTAAGAATGCATTTAAGAACACTTAGGCTGCTTCCGTAATTTGGCTATTGTAAATAATGGTGCTATAAACATAGGGGTGCATGAATCCCTTTGAATTAGTGTTTTGTAATTTTTTTTTTTTAAGATTTTTATTTATTTATTTGACAGACAGAGATCACAAGTAGGCAGAGAGGCAGGCAGAGAGAGAGAGAGAGGGAAGCAGGCTCCCTGCAGAGCAGAGAGCCCGACACGGGGCTCGATCCCAGGACCCTGGGATCATGACCTGAGCAGAAGGCAGAGGCTTTAACCCACTGAGCCACCCAGGCGCCCCAGTGTTTTTTAATTTTTAAAAAAGATTTTATTTATTTATTTGACAGAGCACAAGCAGGGGGAGTAGCAGGCAGAGCAAGGTGAAAAATCAGACTCCCTGCTGAGCAGGGGGCCCAACTTGGGGCTCCATCCTAGGACTGTGGGCTGAACTGAAGGCAGCTACCTAACAAACTGAGCCACTCACGTGCTCCACGTACCTTTTGAGTAGATATCCAGTAGTGTGATTATTGAATTATAGGGTAGTTTTATTTTTAACTTATTTAGGAATCTTCACTGTTTTCCACAATGACTTTACCAGTTTGCATTGCTACCAACAGTGCAAGAGGGTTCCTTTATCTCCATCAACACCTATTGTTTCTTGTGTGTATTTTTTTTTAAACATTTGATTTATTTGACAGCATAAGTAGAGGGGAGGAGCAGGCAGAGGGCGAGGGAGAAGTAGGCTCCCCACTGAGCAGGGAGTCCAACATGGGGCTTGATCCCAGGATTCTGGGAACATGACCTGAGCTGAAGACAGATGCCCAACTGACTGAGCCACCCAGGCTCTCCACTTGTGTTTTTTATTTTAACCATTCTTACAAGTGTGAGGTGATCTTACGTAGTTTGTTTGTTTAGTTTCTTTTTCAGGTAAACTCCGTGCCATACACAGGGCTCAAAGTTAAAATCCTGAGATCAAGAGTTGCATGCTCTACCACCTGAGCCAGGCAGGCACCCCCCTCATTGTAGTTTTGATTTGCATAACCCTGATGATGAGTGATGTTGAGCAGATGAATGGATAAAGGTGTATGTGTACACACACACACACACACACAAATATTCAAATATTATTCAGCCATAAAAAAGAATGAAATCTTGCCATTTTTAATGACATGGATGGAGCTAGAGAGTGTCAGACAGGAAAAGACAAATACCATATGCTTTTACTTATATGTGGAATTTAAGAAACAAAGGGGAAATGAGAAGAGAAAAAAAAAACGACAAACTAAGAAACACTTGACGATAAAGAATATTCTGATGGTTACCAGAGGGGCAGTTGGTAGGGGGATGGATGAAATAGCTGATGGGGATTAAGGAGTGCCCTTGCGATGAGCACTGGGTGATGTACGGTATTGTTCAATCACTAGTGTACACTTGAAACTAATACAGCACTGTTAATTAACTGGAATTAGAATGAACACATTTAAGAACAGAATTATATTGGGTACCTGGCTGGCTCTGTCAGTGGAACATATGACTCTTGGTCTCAGGGTTGTGAGTTGAAGACCTACTTTGGTCATGGAGCCTACTTTAAAAAAAAAAAAAAAAAGAATTTTATTTGTATTTTATTATTTTGCTTAAAGAGGCAGGGTAAAAGGGCTGGAGTTAGTTTTCATTTTTCCCCTGGAAGATAAGTTGCTGAAAGTCATGGTCTTTGTATTATAGGATTTTTCTTATGTCTATAAGCCTGAAAATTGTCAAGTTCTGGTGGGATGTTCCATGTTTGCTCCTCTAAAAAGTCTACCAAGCCAATGTTTGCCTCTTATCAAATTGCCTGAAGAATGTATTTACCGTCAGAGTTGGACTGTGGGAAAATTAGAATTGCTTCCTTCAGGGCCTGCGGTGCCATTCATCAAAGAAGGGTATGATTTTGATTTATGTTACTGGTATAGTGTAGGTGTGCTTACCTAGCTTTAATTTTTTTCATAGAAGTACCTGCTTTGCTAGTACTTAGAAAAAAGATACTGGTTTTTGAAAATTCTAAAAATTGTTTTTTGATCAATAAATTATAATGGTGTTAGTTGCCTGTGGGTAAACTGTTGGAAAACTTCAGACCATTATGCTTTGATTATTTGTCATCATTTGGAGGGGTTGTCTTCAGAAGTACCTTTTATTTTGTTCTAAAATACTAAATTCCATTTGTTTATTTGCCATATCACACACTTTTAATATTTCAGTATTCTGGAATTGGGATGTATTATACTCGGTAACCTCTTAAAATTGCCTTTGTCCCTTATTGTATGTAAACATCTCTAAAATCAGGATTTTTTTTTTAAATAATAACATCTTAGGATCAATGAAATTTGATTATTTGTAGTATAAGAAATATAGATAGTAAATGTGTTATTTTCAATTTTGGAACTAGTTGGTTCGCCCACGGTCTATAACAGTCATTAGAGTGGATATTATAACCAGAAATATGTTTTAGTTATACTTGTAGTTTTTGCACTAATTGTGTTTTCATACTTTTCAGTGTTACTGAAAAATGCTGGGACATTTTTAGTTCTGTTTCATATTGTTAATATGTTCCTTTATATATGTGTTTAATTTTCTTTTACCCCGGTGACACTAGAGATGGAAGTACTATTGATCAAGAATATGGTCCTGCTTATACACCTCAAACTCATACTTCTTTTGGGATGCCTCCTAGCAGTGCACCTCCTAGTAACAGTGGAGCAGGAATTCTTCCTTCTCCATCTACACCTAGGTTTCCGACTCCAAGGACTCCAAGGACTCCAAGGACTCCTCGAGCTGGTGGACCTGCTAGTGCTCAAGGTTCAGTCAAATATGAAAATTCAGACTTGTATTCACCAGCTTCTACCCCATCCACATGCAGACCCCTTAATTCTGTTGAACCTGCAACTGTTCCCTCCATCCCTGAAGCGCACAGTCTCTATGTAAACCTCATTCTTTCAGAATCAGTTATGAATTTGTTCAAAGACTGTAACTTTGATAGTTGCTGTATCTGTGTCTGCAACATGAATATCAAGGGTGCCGATGTTGGAGTTTACATTCCAGATCCAATGCAGGAAGCACAGTATAGGTGTACCTGCGGCTTCAGTGCTGTCATGAACAGAAAATTTGGAAACAATTCAGGATTATTTCTTGAAGATGAACTAGATATCATAGGACGCAACACAGAATGTGGCAAAGAAGCAGAAAAACGTTTTGAAGCTCTCAGGGCTACTTCTGCTGAACATGTTAATGGAGGACTAAAGGAATCTGAAAAATTCCCTGATGAGTTGATATTATTGCTACAAGATCAGTGCACTAATTTATTTTCACCCTTTGGAGCAGCAGACCAAGACCCTTTTCCCAGGATTGGTGTAATTAGTAATTGGGTACGTGTTGAAGAACGGGACTGTTGCAATGACTGCTACCTTGCATTGGAACATGGGCGTCAGTTCATGGATAACATGTCAGGAGGAAAAGTTGATGAAGCACTTGTGAAAAGTTCATGCTTACACCCCTGGTCCAAAAGAAATGGTAAGCATCCTAATGGAATAATTTTTCTGTTTATCTTCTTTTAGTTGCAAGACTGCTTTTCTTTCTTAGGAAAAAGTGTTAAAGGCAGTTTTCCATGTAGCTAATAGAGACATTGAAATTTGGACTTAAAATTCCTCTAAGAATGACATTTTTTAGAGGGAGAGTTCCCTAGCAGTTTAGTTTGATTTCACCAATAAAAGTATGGTTATTGTAAATCTGTAATTAGCGTACTTACGTAGGAGTATAAAAGGCACTTTGCAGATGTTAATTAGCAGAAAATTGCTAGTTGTCTGCTTTATTCAACATTCTTTCACTCATTAAATATTTACTGAGCACCTGATATGTGTGCCACACAGTGTTCCTTTATAAAGTACAGCATTAAATGAAGCAAACATACTTCCTGCCCTTTTTGAGCCTGTAATTTATGAGAGAAGACATAAGAAAAAGTAATTATATAATGTTAGATAGTAACAATTGCTTTGAAGAAAAAGATGAAAGAAGTAGAAAAAAAGAGTGTACTATTTTAGATGTATGGTTAGAGAAGATATTACGGAGGCACTTGAGCAAACACTGCAGAAAGTAGGAAAATGGAGCTAGGTAGCTAACCAAGGGAAGAGTGTTTCAGACAGTGCAAAAACCCTGAGGGGGTAGTGTGGTTAATGTGTTAAGAAGACACTGTTGCTGGAATGAACTGAGTGATGGGAGATTGGTCAGACATGATATCTGAGAGCTGGCCAAATACCAAATGTAGGGATGTTAAGTAAGGACCATGCAAGACTTTTACTGTTTATTCTAAGACTGATAGGAAGCTATCAGTTTTTTGTTTTTTTTTTTTTAAGATTTCATTCATTTATTTGACAGAGATCACAAGTAGGCAGAGAGAGATAGAGGGAAGCAGGCTCCCCGCTGAGCAGAGAGCCCGATGAGGGACTGGATCCCAGGACCCTGAGATCATGACCTGAGCTGAAGGCAGCGGCTTAATCCACTGAGTCACCCAGGCGCCCAGGAAGCTATCAGTTTTGAAAAAGTTTTTTTTTTTTTTTTTTTAAGATTTTATTTATTTATTTGAGAGAGAGAGACAGTGAGAGAGAGCATGAGCGAGGAGAAGGTCAGAGGGCGAAGCAGACTCCCCATGGAGCTGGGAGCCTGATGTGGGACTCGATCCCGGGACTCCAGGATCACGCCCTGAGCCGAAGACAGTCGTCCAACCAACTGAGCCACCCAGGCGTCCCAGTTTTGAACAAAGTTTTGAAGCACCTGTTCTGAACAAAGAAATAATATGGTCTTTTTATGTTAATTTTTTAAAAGATCACTCTAGCTGTTGTGTTGTGGATGGTGAAGGTAAGAATAGAAGCAGATAGAATAGTTAGGAGGCAATTGCAGTAGTCTAGGTGAAAGATGATGGTAATTTAGAGAAGACTGGAAGCAATAGAGATATGAGTAGTGGGTTCTAGGTATTTTTGGGAAATAGAACCTACAGGATTCATACAAGAAAAGATGAGGCATCACAAGTAGCTTGAGCTTGAATTGATGGTTCCATTTTTAAAAGAGGGAAACTTTGGGGAAGGAAGTCAAGTATGCAGTTAGAGATAACAGTTTTAAATTCAGAGGAGTGGTTGGGGTTGTAGAATAAAATTTTCTTGTGTAAGTTATCAGTGTTAAAATCTATGGAGCTAGATCAAACAACCAAGAGAGTGACTCGAGAGAAGTCTAAGGATGGAACTGATGTTTAGAAGTGGAGAAGAAAGGGAGGATCCAGGATAGGAAAACAAGGAGGTAGGAGGAAAACCAAGAGAGTATGGTGTCCTGGAAGCCAAGTATAGGAATTGTTTGAAGGAGAGAATGGTCTCAATGCCAAATAATGTTACATAGATACAATGTCAGATACTTTAATAGAGTTCTGAAGATCTAATGTGTTAACCCATATTAAGTGCTTAGTGCAGTGCTAGGAACATAGTACTGAACTAATATAAGCTGCTGTTAATACTAAAATAATCAATTAGATATTTTTCTTTCAGGCACAACCAACCTAACACTTTCTAAAAGATGTCTCAATATACCACTAACTTTTCTAACTTCTGGTTATTATACAGAAAGTTAGCCTCCTTCAAAATGTGGTTTTGGATAGGGATCTTTTCTAAGGTGATATGTTCCATATAATAACTTTTTGTTGGTCCATGTGTCATTCACTAATTCGGTAATTTTTTTTGACACATAGGCAGAACAATGTGCTTGGTATTCTAGGCGATATGAAGATACCTGACCCTTAAATTGCTTATGCAGTACTCAGAGAACCGAAACTATAATGCAGGGTTGAAAGAAGTAAAAACACCCTAAATACCCATTGATGGGAGAATGGATAAATGATTTTGATAGTACAGATAGAATGTTGCATAGTTCTAGACATAAATAAAACTATATAGAACAAACAGGTGAATCTTAATATTGAGAGGAAGGAGAGTGGAAACAAGTCCTAGAAGATTATATATGGCACGTTACCTTTTTGTAAAGTTTTAAAACAAGCAAAACTAAATATTTTTTAAATGCACATGAAATTCAGGGCAGTGGTTAATTTTTAAAAGCTGAAGGATGGTTAGGATAGGGAGAAGTGCTAGTAAGATTGTTGTGGTGGTTTTCTAGTTCTTGGGCTGTGAGATCATAGTTGTTCATAAGACTATTATGAAAGAAAATTTGTGATGTGGGAGGGCAGTACACGGACCAGTGGTTACTATTTTGTTCATGACATAGTTTGATGATTCATGGAACTCCTTATACTCAAAGACCAAGTTAAAAAAGAAAACAGTATAAATAAATGCCATAGACGTTAAAAAAAAAAAAGGGCAAGATTGTTTTCAGCCATAGGTGGTAGCTAAGAACATGTGCTGTGGAGGCAGATGGCTTGAGTTTGAAATATGGCTTTATCACTATATACTATGATATTGGCCAAGTTACTTAATCTCTCTGTGCCTCAATTTTCTAAATTGTGTCAGTAATAATATTTACCCCAGAGAGTGTTGAAACGATCAGTGTTCAGTGCAACAGAGAGAGTGGTGCCTGGCACAAAGTAAGAACTCAAATATTAGCAAGTTGGTAATAGTAAGAGCAGAAGCAATCGCATTAGTGGTACTCTTTTTCTATTATTTGTTTTTAAAAACCAACTCATCTTGGAAGTTTTCATCACAAGAAAAATAGTATGTAACTATGTGCCATGATGGATGTTGACTGGACTTAGTGTGGTCATCATTTTGCAATATATACAAATACTGAGTCATTGTGCACCTGAAACTAATGTTATGCTGGTTTTACCTCGATAAAAAATGAACCAACTTATGCTAGTTGTACCTCAAAAAAAGGACCAACTTCTCTGCCAAATAGAAGACATTGAGCCTCAGCATTTTCTGTGTAACAGTAAACACTGATGTAAACAGGAAACTTTACAGCCATAAGGATAAATTTCATCGTAACAACTTGTATTAAAATAATTCAAAACAGGGTGCCTGGGTGGGCTCAGTTGGTTGAGCAACTGCCTTTGGCTCAGGTCACGGTCCCGGAGTCCTGGGATCAAGTTCCACATCTGGCTCCCTGCTCAGTGGTAGCCTGCTTCACCATGCTCCTGTCCTCTCTCACTGTCTCTGTCTTGCTCTCTCCAATAAATAAATAAAATCTTAAAAAAAAAAAAATTCAAGGGGTGTCTGGATGGCTCAGTGGGTTAAAGCATCTGCCTTTGGCTGAGGTCATGATCTCAGGGTCCTGGCATTGAGCCTGCGTCGGGCTCTCTGCTCAGCGGGGAGCCTGCTTCCTCCTCTTTCTCTCTCTCTCTCTCTCTGCCTACTCCTGATCTCTCTGTCAAATAAATAAATAAAATCTTTTTCAAAAATTATTTATTTATTTATTTATTTGAGAGAGAATGAGAATGAGAGAGAGAGCATGAGAGGGGAAAGGGTCAGCAGGGAGAAGCAGACTCCCTGCTGAGCAGGCAGCCCAGTGTGGGACTCAATCCTAGGACTCCAGGATCATGACCTCAGCCTAAGGCAGTTGCTTAACCAACTTGAGCCTCCCAGGTGCCCATTGTGGCAGTTTCTTAAAATGGGACATTGGGACATTGATTCTTTCATGAACAATTTCTCTGTAGTATGAGGTGCTGTTTGGTAGCATTTTACCCACAGTGGAACTTCTTTCAAAATTGGAGTCAGTTCTTTCAAATTCTCCTTCTGCTTTATCAACTAAGTTTATAGATATTTTGGATCCTTTGTTGTCATTTCAGCAATTCACAGTATCTTCACTGGAAGTAGATTTCATCTCAGGAATAAGAAGCAACTTATCATCCATTAAAGTTTTATCATGAGATTGAAGCAATTCAGTCACATCTATTTCCAGTTCTAGTTCTTTCACTATTTCTACCACATTTCCGCTGAAATCTTGAATCCCTCAAAATCATCCTTAAGGGTTACAGTCAGCTCCTTCCAAATTTCTGTTACTATTGATATTTTGACCTCTTCCCATGAATCACAAATGTTCCTAAATGGCATCTAGACTAGTGAATCACTTCCAGAAGCTTTTCAATTTACTTTGCCCAAATCCATCAAAGGAATCACTATCTATGGCAGCTACAGCTTTATGAAATGTATTTCTTAAATAGTAAGACTTGAAAGTTGAAATTGCTCCTTGATCCATGGAATGCAGAATGGGTTAGCAGGCGTGAAAATAACATTAATGTCATTGTACATCACCATCAAAGCTCAGGGATGACCAATGAGCGGTCATATTTTAAGGAGATTGGTCACGTTTAGGATGGTATGGCCATTGACTGAGCAGTCCTATTTTGAAAGGAATTTTTTTTTCTGAGCAGTAAATCTCAGCAGTGGACTTAACATATTCAGTAAATCATGTTGTAAACAGATGTGCTGTCATCTAGGCTTTGCTGTTTCATTTATAGAGCAGGGGCAGAGTAAATTTAGCATAATTCTTAAGGGCCTTAAGATTTTGAAAATGGTAAATGAGCATTGGCTTCAACATAATGTCACCAGGTGCATTAGTCCCTAACAAGAGAGATAACATGTCCTTTGAAGCTTTGGAGCTACGCATCAGCTTCTCTTTAGCTGTGAAAACCCCTGGATGATATCATCTTCCAATAGAATGTTGTTTCATTTCCATTGAAAAGTCTCTTATTTAGTGTAGCTATCTTCATTAATGATTTTAGCTTAATCTTCTGGATAACTTGCTGCAGCTTCTACATCAGCACTTATTGCTTCGCTTTGCCCTTTGATGTTACAGAGATGTTTTCTTTGCCTAAACATCATGAGCCAGCCTCTCCTAGCTTCAGATTTTTCTTCTGCAGTTTCCTTATTTGTCTCAGCCCTCACAGAATTGAAAAAAGGTCGTGCTTTGGATTAGGTTTTGCCTTAAGAAAATGTTCCATTCTGTCCAGACCATTAAAACTTTCTCCATATCAGCAGACAGGCTGTTTCACTTTTATCATTCATGTGTTCACTAGAGTTGCACTTCTAATTTTCTTTGAGAACCTATCCTTTGCATTCACAACTTGACTATTTGGTATAAGGGGTCTAGCTTTCAGCCTGTGTGGGCTTTTAACATACCTTCCTCACTAAGCTTAATTATTTTTAGCTTTTGATTTAAAGTACAACTCTTCATTCACTTAAACACTTAGAGACCCTAGCAAGATTTTTATTTGGCCTAATTTCTATATTGTTGTGTCTCGGGGAATAAAGAGGCCCAAGGAGAGGGAGAGAGACATGGGGAATAGCCAGTTACGGAGCAGTCAGAACACACACAGAACAACATTTATTAAGTATGCCATCTTACGTGAACATGGTTCGTGGTGTCCCCCAAAATTTACAATAGTGACATCAAAGATCACTAGTGGTCGCAGAGCATCATAACAAATATAATAATAATGAGGAACTTTGAAATACTGAATTACCAAAATGTGACACAGTGATATTAGAAAAATGTTACTAATGGACCTGCTTATTGCAGGGTTGCCACAAACTATCAGCCTGTAAAAAATAAAAAGCAGTATTTTTGAAACAGAATAAAGCAAGGTATGCCTGTATTAACAGAGTTGTGTAGCCATCACCACAGTCAATTTTAGAGCATTTTCATCACCATGAAAAGAAACACCATGCCTCTTAGAGGTCACTCCCTATTCCCCCCCGCCCCGCCCTCGATTCCAGTCAACTACATTCTCTCCAGATAGATTTTTTTTTAACATTTCACATTAATAGAATCATACACCATATGGTCTTTTATGATTGGCTTCTTTTAGTTAGCATTCTCAAAGTTCATCCATGTAGCATGCATTAGTACTTAATTGCTTTTTATTGGCAAATAATAATCTATTGTATTGGGTGTACCAATACAATTCATTCATCTTTTGATGGACATTTCAGTTGTTTCTGCATTTTGGCTGTTACGGAAAATGCTGGTGTGCATTTGTTTACAAGTTTTCACGTGAACATATATTTTCATTACTCATGGGTAGACTTGGTGGGCTATAGAACTCTGATTTACCTTTTGAGGAATTGCCATACTGTTTCGAAAGCAGATGTACCATTTTATATTCCTACCAGCCATGTGTGAGAGTTCTGCTTTCTCCACATCTTCATTAACACTTGTCCTATTGTCTTTTTGATTATAGTCATCATAGTATAAAGTGTCCTCTCATTGTGGTTGATTTGCATTTCGCTAATGGTTTTTCATGTGCTTATTGTCCATTTGTCTTTTCAGAACCTTTGTCCCATTTTTTAATTAGACTTTTTTTGTTTTCATCATTGAGTTGTAGGTATGATTTGCAAATATTTTCTCCTATTCTCTGGGTTGTCTTTTCACTTTCTTGATGGTATCCTTTGAAGCAGAAAAGTTTTTAATTTTAATCAAGTTCAGCACTCTTGTTGCTTGTGCTCTTGGTGTCAAAGCTTAAAAGGTTTTTTCCTGGGGCGCCTGGGTGGTTCAGTGGGTTAAAGCCTCTGCCTTTGGCTTGGGTCATGGTCTTGGGGTCCTGGGATCGAGCTCCACGTTGGGCTCTCTGTTTGGCGGGGGGGCCTGCTTCCTCCTCTCTCTCTGCCTCTCTGCCTAGTAAAAAGGGTTTTCCTAACCTTAAGGAAGTCATGAATATTTACTTCTGTGTTTTTTCTGGGAGTTTTATAGTTATAGCACTATTTAGGTATATAATCCCATCTGAATTAACTTTTGTATTAGGTGTGAGAAAGGGGTCCAGCTTTATTCTTCTGCATGTGGATATCCAGCTGTCTTAGAACCATTTGTTAAAAAGATTATTTTTCCTCATTAAGTTGTCTTGACACCCTGTAAAATAATAATTGACTATAAATGTGAGATTTCTGGATGTTCAGTTCTGTTCTACTGATCTATGTGTCTGCTTCATGATGATGATTTTAAAAATATTTACAACCTTTTAATCATTGCTTTCCACCCAGTTTTCAGCTTCATAGAGACGTGGTACCTGTTGCTGTATACAGTTATAATTCTTTTCCATGTCAGTTTCTCCCACAAGATAATAAGATCCTTCAAGATATGAATAAGAATTTATTTAAGCAATATTCCCCACAGCTAGAACAATTCCTGGCCCATGGGAGGTCTTCAATAAATATATTTCTTTCTTTTTTTTTTTTTTTAAAGATTTTATTTATTTATTTGACAGACAGAGATTACAAGTAGGCAGAGAAGCAGGCAGAGAGAGGAGGAAGCAGGCTCTCCGCTGAGCAGAGAGCCCGATGTGGGGCTCGATCTCAGGACCCTGGGATCATGACCTGAGCCGAAGGGAGAGGCTTTAACCCACTGAGCCACCCAGGCGCCCCAATAAATATATTTCTAAAGAAATTAAAAAGTATTTAAGACTCTTTCTGAGTTAAAATCAAAATACAAATTCCTGAGCTAAACCCATGCCAGAATTTCTCATGGTAGCTCTGCATAAATGTCCTTAAAAAGTTCCCATGTGATTATGATAAATAACCTTACACAACAGCAACTTTTTCTGGACTTCGTTTTATGTGAATATTCAGATATGAATACACATAATTGTATTTTTTTAAAGATTTTCTTTATTTATTTGACAGACATCACAAGTAGATAGAGAGGCAGGCAGAGAGAGAGGAGGAAGCAGGTTACCCACTGAGCAGAGAACCCGATATGGGGCTTGATCCCAGGACTCGGATTATGACTTGAGCTGAAGGCAGAGGCTTTAACCCACTGAGCCACCCAGGTGCCCCTTTTTTTTTTTAATTTTTTATTTTTTATAAACATATATTTTTAACCCCAGGGGTACAGGTCTGTGAATCACCAGGTTTACACACTTCACAGCACTCACCAAAGCACATACATTCCCCAATGTCCATAACCACACCCCACTTCTCCCAACCCCCCTCCCCCCAGCAACCCTCAGTTTGTTTTGTGAGATTAAGAGTCACTTATGGTTTGTCTCCCTCCCAATCCCATCTTGTTTCATTTATTCTTCTCCTACCCCCTTAACCCTCCATGTTGCATCACCACTTCCTCATATCAGGGAGATCATATGATAGTTGTCTTTCTCCGCTTGACTTATTTCGTTAAGCATGATACGCTCTAGTTCCATCCACGTTGTTGCAAAAGGCAAGATTTCATTTCTTTTGATGGCTGCATGGTATTCCATTGTGTATATATACCACATCTTCTTTATCCATTCATCTGTTGATGGACATCTAGGTTCTTTCCATAGTTTGGCTATTGTAGACATTGCTGCTATAAACATTCGGGTGCACGTGCTCCTTCGGATCACTATGTTTGTATCTTTAGGGTAAATACCCAGTAGTGCAATTGCTGGGTCATAGGGCAGTTCTATTTTCAATATTTTGAGGAACCTCCATGCTGTTTTCCAGAGTGGTTGCACCAGCTTGCATCCCACCAACAGTGTAGGAGGGTTCCCCTTTCTCCGCATCCTCGCCAGCATCTGTCATTACCTGACTTGTTAATTTTAGCCATTCTGACTGGTGTGAGGTGATATCTCATTGTGGTTTTGATTTGTATTTCCCTGATGCTGAGTGATACGGAGCACTTTTTCATGTGTTCTGTTGGCCATCTGGATGTCTTCTTTGCAGAAATGTCTGTTCATGTCCTCTGCCCATTTTTTGATTGGATTATTTGTTCTTTGGGTGTTGAGTTTGTTAAGTTCTTTATAGATTTTGGACACTAGTCCTTTATCTGATATGTCGTTTGCAAATATCGTCTCCCATTCTGTCAGTTGTCTTTTGGTTTTGTTAACTGTTTCCTTTGCTGTGCAAAAGCTTTTGATCTTGATAAAATCCCAATAGGTCATTTTTGCCCTTGCTTCCCTTGCCTTTGGCGATGTTCCTAGGAAGATGTTGCTGCGGCTGAGGTCGAAGAGGTTGCTGCCTGTGTTCTCCTCAAGGATTTTGATGGATTCCTTTCTCACATTGAGGGCCTTCATCCATTTTGAGTCTATTTTCATGTGTGGTGTAAGGAAATGGTCCAATTTCATTTTTCTGCATGTGGCTGTCCAATTTTCCCAGCACCATTTATTGAAGAGGCGGTCTTTTTTCCATTGGACATTCTTTCCTGCTTTGTCGAAGATTAGTTGACTATAGAGTTGAGGGTCTATTTCTGGGCTTTCTATTCTGTTCCATTGATCTGTGTGTCTGTTTTTGTGCTAGTACCATGCTGTCTTGATGATGACAGCTTTGTAATAGAGCTTGAAGTCCGGAATTGTGATGCCACCAACTTTGGCTTTCTTTTTCAATATTCCTTTGGCTATTCGAGGTCTTTTCTGGTTCCATATAAATTTTAGGATTATTTGTTCCATTTCTTTGAAAAAGATGGATAGTACTTTGATAGGAATTGCATTAAATGTGTAGATTGCTTTAGGTAGCATAGACATTTTCACAATATTTATTCTTCCAATCCAGGAGCATGGAACATTTTTCCATTTCTTTGTGTCTTCCTCAGTTTCTTTCATGAGTACTTTATAGTTTCACATAATTGTATTTTATACTATTTGTGTAAAATATCTTCTATAGATAGTTTTATAACTTGCTTTGATTAACCAGTCCATTTCAGATAGCTCTGTTGTTAACTTAGTGACTACATACTCTATTACGTATGAGGTTACTTTTTTTTTTTTTTTAAAGATTTTATTTATTTATTTGACAGAGAGAGATTACAAGTAGGCAGAGAGAGAGGAGGAAGCAGGCTCCCCGCTGAGCAGAGAGCCTGATGCGGGACTTAATCCCAGGACCCTGAGATCACGACCTGAGCCGAAGGTAGAGACTTAATCCACTGAGCCACCCAGGCGCCCTAGGTTACTTTTTTTTAAGAGGGAGAGTGGGGGAGGGGCAAAAGGAGAGGGGTAGAGTTTTTTTTAAAAAGATTTTATTTACTTCTTTAAAAAAAAAAAATAAAGATTTTATTTACTTCTTGAGAGAGAGAGAGAGAAGGGGCAGAGGGAGAAGGAAAAGCAGACTCTCCACTGAGCAGGGAGCCCACTGTGGGGCTCCATCCATTAGGTCAGATCATGACCTAAGCTGGAGGTAGACACTTAACCAGCTGAGCCACCCAGGTGCCTGGGAAAGAGGGAATCTTAAGCAGGCTCCACCCCCCAGTGCAGAACCCAATGTGGGGCTTGATCTCAGAGCCCTGAGATCATGACCTGCACTGAAATCAAGAGTAGGATCTCGGGCGCCTGGGTGGCTCAGTGGGTTAAGCCTCTGTCTTCGGTTCAGGTCATGATCTCAGGGTCCTGGGATCGAGTCCCGCATCGGGCTCTCTGCTCAGCAGGGAGCCTGCTTCCTCCTCTCTCTCTCTGCCTGCCTCTCTGCCTACTTGTAATCTCTCTCTGTCAAATAAATGAATAAAATCTTTAAAAAAAAAAGTAAGATCTCAAACCAACTGAGCCCTGCAGGTGACCAACCCTATAGTAGGTTATTTAAATGTAATAGTATTAAGTAGTATAGCTAAAATTAAATTACTTAAAATTCTGTACACTATTTAGATCTAGGGAATGAAAGGCAGAAATAATAAATTAGGCAGTATTAATAATGAATTAAAGTTGAGTGATTTAGGGCCATCTGGGTGGCACAGTCAGTTAACTGTCCGCCTTTGCCTCAGGTCATGATCCCAAGGTCCTGGGATTGAGTGCCTTGGTCAGATTCCCTGCTCAGCAGGGGAGTCTGCTTCTCCCTCTCCATCTCCTGGTGGTGTGTTCTCTCTCTCTCTCTCTCTCTCTCGCTCAGTCTCTCAAATTAATAAGTAAAATATTTTTTTAAAAAATTGAATGATTGGGCGCCTGGGTGGCTCAGTGTGTTAAGCCGCTGCCTTCGGCTCAGGTCATGGTCTCGGAATCCTGGGATCGAGTCCCGCATCGGGCTCTCTGCTCAGCTGGGAGCCTGCTTCCCCCTTCTCTCTCTCTGCCTGCCTCTCTGCCTGTTTGTGATTTCTCTCTCTGTCTAATAAATAAATAAAATCTTTAAAAAAAAAAATTTGAATCATTTAAGGTACAAGTGCTCAAACATGTTTAATGGTACAACTGAATGTACTGGGAGCACGGATTAATTATATCAGTAACATATAGTGATTTTTTTCTTTTTTAAAGCCATTTGACATTTAGGAGTAGCATCTTTCATACCCATTCTGATAGTTGGTCAGAAATGCAGGTCATAGTAATATAATCCATACATCTAGGTTTATGAAGTATCTGTAGATATTATAATACCTTTTCTAGTGTGAGCAAGTTTATGTTATGTACAAGTACTATATTTCAGAATTGTTATAGTCTGTTTTACCCAAATTAAACCTTAATCAGTAATTAAAAACCAGTCTTATCTATCCGATCATTTTATCATAGTGGTGGTCAATAAGGTACAGTTTATAACTCACTTCAGTGTGAGGTAGAGTTCTTTCTGGGAAAATACCTACAAGCACCAAAAACAACGATAACAAATGCAAAAAAAGGAACAAATTTATTTGATTAATTTAATTGGTTATTGAGGTAATGAGTGACATTTTCATGGAGAGGAGTTATAGTAACTTTTTTTATTATGTCCTAGGTAAGCATCTAAAGGAACCATTTCTACAGATCATTTGAAATTGAACCTAATAGAGTTCTCTGCACAGGCAGATGCTTAATCTTGATGATTGAAGTCAAACTTTCATGTATTTTGTTATAAATTTTTTTTCTTTGTGTTGGCGATAGCAATTCTTAACCTTTTTTTTTTTTTTAAATGGTTGTAGATGTGAGTATGCAGTGCTCGCAGGATATACTTCGAATGCTCCTATCTCTTCAGCCAGTTCTTCAGGATGCTATTCAGAAGAAAAGAACAGTAAGGCCTTGGGGAGTTCAAGGTCCTCTCACTTGGCAACAGTTTCATAAAATGGCTGGCCGAGGCTCTTATGGTAAGTAATTTATTGTAATGTGTATTGACTGATTTTATATCAGCCCTTCATTTTTGTGCCCAACTTGGAATAAGCACATTTGTCTTCCTTAAATATTTTTGTGGCATGTGCTTGACTTAAGGCCAGTATGGTCAGTCTTAGCCTTCATTACTTGAACATTTCCAGCATTCAACTTATTAGGTTCTCCAACCTCTCTTTAGATAGAACAGCTTCACTTAGATCTATTTTTACAGATTAGATTGACCAGTAAGATTTTATTTGAAGAACTAAGCATACCACCAAAATTTTTTAAATGAATGAACACCACTTTCATTGTAAATTACCATTTTACAAAGTTGAATGAAGAATGAGGCAAAAAGAAGGGGATAATACTAGTGATGAAAGACCCCAAGTTCTTCATTAAAAAAAGAAAAGTTTGCTGGTTGTAAGAGTAGCAAAGGAATACTCTAAATATGGTACACAGTAGAGGATTGCCTGACTGGCTCAGCCGCTGGAGCATGTGGCTCTTGATCTCAGGGTTGTGAATTTAAGCTCCATATTGGGTATAGAGATTACTTAAATAAGAAATCTTTCAAATATATGTATATGGTACACAGATTTATGGTCATCAGTCCAGGCAAAGAACATTCAAAATACTTGAACTATCTGTTGAAGATTGTCTCTGAAAGGTGGGAGCTTTTAAAAATATATTTGTGGAGGGGCGCCTGGATGGCTCAGTGGGTTAAAGCCTCTGTCTTCGGTTCAGGTCATGATCCCAGGGTCCTGGGATCGAGCCCCACATCCGGCTCCCTGTTTAGCAGGGAGCCTGCTTCCTCCTCTCTCTCTGCCTGCGTCTCTGCCTGCTTGTGATCTCTATTAAATAAATAAATAAAATCTTTAAAAACTATATATATATATAATATATATATATTTGGGAGGTGCTTGGGTGGCTCAGTCAGTTAAGCATCTGCCTTCAGGTCATGTTGTGATTCCAGGGTTCTCAGATTGAGCCCTGCGATGGCTGCTTGCTCAGCAGGGAACTCTGTTTCTCTCTCTTTCCCTCTATCTCTCCCCCTGCTTGTGCTCCCTCTCTTGTTCTTCCTCTCCCCACCCCCCCGGAAAAAAAAAATATATATATGTAATAATAGTTTTTTAAAAAATAATAGTTTTTAACATTGAAATGTTTGACTTTCATGCATGGTTTTAGAATGCATTAAGTACAGAGGTAGTAGGGACGCCTGGGTGGCTCAGTTCGTTAAGCGGCTGCCTTCGGCTCAGGTCATGATCCCAGCGTCCTGGGATCGAGTCCCACATCGGGCTCCTTGCTTGGCGGGGAGCCTGCTTCTCCCTCTGCCTCTGCCTGCCACTCTGTCTGCCTGTGCTTGCTCTCGCTTCTCTCTCTATGACAAATAAATAAATAAATAATCTTTAAAAAAAAAAAAAAAGTACAGAGGTAGTAGATTTGCTCATATTTTCATTGTCCTTCTTTTATTAACGGCTAAATAATGATCATTAAAAGCTTGACGTTTAGTGAAAAATGCAGGTTAATTATATTTTTACATTCTTTTAAAAACCAAATAGTGTACACACACACACGCATGCACATGCACAGTTCTGCATCTTACTGACCAGTACATACAGAGCTATCTTTCTTTATTTTTAACGGGTTCATGTGGTATTATTTTACCAGTCCGCTGTTTATGGACATACATACTGTTTCTGTCATTGCCATCACAACTGTTTTTCTGTAATGCACAAGTTTCTGGCTTAAAGATTGTGTGTTTTGTTGTTGTTGTTTAATGTTGCCAAATTACTCTCTATATACCAATTTTAACTCCCTCCAGCCAAATGCCTGTTCTGCAAACCCATGCTGAGTAGATGGGTGAAAATGGTGGTTTTATTATAGCTTGAGAAATAACATAGTACAGACCCTAAGAGTAGGTTTCCTGGTCTCTAATCCCATGTCTATCATTTCTTAAGTGATTCTGGACAAGTTGCTTAACTTTTTCATTCCAGTTTTCTAAAATGAGGTTAATATTAGTATCTGCCTTCTATGGTTTTGTGAGGGTTAAATGAGTTAATATGTGTAAAGTTAGCATGTGTAAAGATCTTTCAGCAGTATCTAGCAAATAGTAAATGTTATAATTTTTCACCATTAATTATTTTAAATTGCTTTCTCTAAATGAGATTGAGCAGTTTTTTATGTGTAAGGTATTTCTATTTCTATAAACTTAGTTCATATCCTTTACCCATTTTTCTGTTAGGATGCTGATCATTTTCTTAGGGATTTATATGTTCCCTTTATATGGTAAGGAATTTAACTTTTTGTCATATGCATTACAAATCTTTTTTCCAATTTGTTGTTAATTATTTGGCTCTTTTATAATGTTCTTTTTTGCCAAATTTTAAAATTTATATAGTCAGGTTGATCAGCTTTTAGATGGACAGGTTTTATGTTATGCATAGAAAGGCTTTCCCCAGTCCAAATTTATAAAAAATATAATTCCCCTCCCATGTTTTCTATTGTACTTCTAACTTTTCATCTGAATTAATTTTTCTTAAAATTAAATGATGGTATAGGTCATATGTTTCCTAAAGACCATTTAGCAAATTCCTAACTGTGGAAAAGTCTCAGACATTGATTGGCTTTAGATATTTTTGTCTTTGATCAAATATTTTTGCTAATGATTTCAGTAACGTTGACTTTTAAATAAAAGGAAGACATATGACTGCTTTAAAATATTTTCTTAAAATATGCTTTTCTTATTTAGGAACTGATGAATCCCCAGAACCACTGCCAATCCCTACGTTTTTGTTGGGTTATGATTATGATTTTCTGGTGCTTTCTCCATTTGCGCTCCCTTATTGGGAGAGACTTATGCTGGAACCCTATGGATCTCAAAGAGATATAGCCTATGTTGTATTATGTCCAGAAAATGAAGCCTTGTTAAATGGAGCCAAAAGCTTTTTTAGAGACCTCACTGCAATATATGAGGTAGGTGTTTAAAAAGAGGTAGCATTTTGGGGGGGAGTCTGCTTCTCCCTCTTCCTCTGCCCCTCCCGCTGTCTCTTGAGCACGTGAGTATGCTCTTGCTCTCTCTTAAATAAATTAAAAACTTAAAAAAAAAATAGACAAACCATAAGTGACTCTTAATCTCACGAAACAAACTGTGGGTTGCTGGGGGGAGGGGGGTTGGGAGAAGGGAGGTAGGGTTATGGACATTGGGGAGGGTATGTGCTTTTGGGTAAATTGGAAGGGGAGATGAACCATGAGAGACTATGGACTCTGAAAAACAATCTGAGGGGTTTGAAGTGGCGGGGGGGTGGCAGGTTGGGGTACCAGGTGGTGGGTATTATAGAGGGCACAGCTTGCATGGAGCACTGGGTGTGATGAAAAAATAATGAATACTGTTTTTCTGAAAATAAATAAATTGGAAAAAAAAATAAATAAAAAGAGGTAGCATTTTAAAACCATAATTTGTATACTTATATACAAATACTGGGCAGTTCAGTTCATTGGACAGAGACATAATGATGTGAAACTAGACGTGTAGTTCTCATGCTAGCCAGTTATATTCTTTACAGCATTTGACACCTGGACTGTTTGTTAGATGGGTGTACTTTGGTTACAGTAAAAATTGCTGTATTGGGGAAAAACCATTGAGGACATATATATGTCATTTCAGATTATCTTTTCTAAAAAAAATTTAAATAAAGGGTTGCATTATTAAGTAGCCAGGAAAGAAATTACATTTATAAAAATTCTGGACGTGATTCTCTAGGACCTCAGGTGCTGACACTAGGCCTCACTTTCATAAAGTAAAGCTGTGCTTGAGTTCGCTATGAGCTGTATCATTCTAAAATTCTTGACTGATCTTTTAAATTTTTAGCTGATGTTATAATTCTGATGTTGTATCTATCACTGAGTGCAGTGATTACAGATTTTAAGTGCTGCAGGACATAAAGTCTTAACTTCATTATATTTTCCTTTCCCCGTAAATGCTTAAAATTCCAGTCTTTAAAATTTAATTTCTTCTACAGTCTGAGTTGTTAATTTGTGCTGGTTTAGCTCCTTATAAATATTCTACTTAATTACAAGGTATTTGCCCTGTAGGTTGGGAAATAAATATTTCCTAAAGAGTGTTACTTAGAACTACTAGTTCTGCAAAATCTCTCCAGAAAAAATTCCATAGTTAAACAGGCTTGGGGAAACATGTCTTACATTACTAAGAGATTCGCTATTCATACTGGATTATTAAAGCCTTTGAAAGGTTTTTTTTTTTTTTTTTTTTTTTTTGGTTCCTTTTTTTCAAGCCTTTGAAAGTCTTAACAAAATGAAGAAATCCTCTGTCTAAGGGTGCCTAGCTGGCTCAGTTGGTGGAACTTGTGACTCTTGATCTCAGGGTTGTGAAGTCAAGTCCCACCTTGGGTGTGGAGCCTACTTTAAAAAAAAAAAAGAAATCCTCTGTCTAAATTTTCTTGATTTAGTATTACAAACTTATTTGATATTGGGCTTCTTGTAATAAACATCAGTGGCCCACAGAATTAGTGAGCTAACAAATACATAGTATATTCATAGAACAATTTTTATTTTGTTTTGACTTGGATATATGTGCATTTTTTTGCTCACTTAGATCTGAATTCTGTAAGTTGTCATTGTTCATACCACATGGTCCTTGTGCCATTATTATTTAGGTGTTGTATTTCATTGGAGATAGTTTAATTTTGAAAAAAATTTTTTAATGGATTTCTAATGTATAAAAGAAAAAGATGTACCATTTCACGTGATATTTTTATCTCAAATGTTAATTATAAATTGTAAGGCTTGGTTTAAGTAGCTTAAATGCCTGGGACACCTGTCTGACTCAGTTGGTATAGCATGCGACTCTTGATCTCGGGGTTGTGAGTTCGAGTCCCAATGGAGATTACTTAGAAATATAGCTTTTAAAAAATAAATAACTTAAGTGCTTATTTTATAATGCATGCTCAGATACTATAATAAATTCACTAATTCTGCTTTCTGTATGTATATCTGTAGTCCTGTCGATTAGGTCAACACAGACCTATTTCTCGACTGTTGACAGATGGAATCATGAAAGTTGGATCTACTGCATCAAAGAAACTATCAGAAAAGTTGGTAGCAGAATGGTTTTCTCAGGCAGCTGATGGTAACAATGAAGCATTTTCTAAACTCAAGCTTTATGCACAAGTCTGCAGATATGACCTAGGTATTGAATTTGTATTTTTTTTTATAAAACCAGTGGTCGCAAAATATGGCCCAGTCTATCTGTTGTTTTTGTAAATAAAATTTTTTTGGAGCCCAGCCCTGCTCACTTATTTACATATTCTCTGTGGCTGCTTTTGAGCTATATGATTAGAGCTGAATAGTTGAGACAGACTGTGTGACCCACAAAACCTAAAATATTTACTGTCTGAGGTTGACAGGAGACGTTTGCTGATCCTAAAATAGGGATCCCATCAGGTAAGAAGAAATTGTGGGTATAAACAATTATACCTATAGGATCTGATGAATCTGTGTTTTTAATTAAGCTTATTCACATTAAAATTTTTGATTTCTTAATGGTTTAGAGATGAAATAACTTGTAGTTACTTCTGCAACATTAAGAAACAGTTCTTTGGGGGCGCCTGGGTGGCTCAGTGGGTTAAGCCGCTGCCTTCAGCTCAGGTCATGATCTCAGGGTCCTGGGATCGAGTCCCGCATCAGGCTCTCTGCTCAGCAGGGATCCTGCTTCCCCCCCCCCCCCGCCTGCCTCTCCATCTACTTGTGACTTCTCTCTGTCAAATAAATAAATAAAATCTTTAAAAAAAAAAAAAAAAGAAACAGTTCTTTGTTGGAACTAAGAAAATGACAACTATTTAAGACTTGCTTTTAACACCCTTGAATTAACATTGAATTAAATATTGATGGACTTTAGTAGACTTAATCCAAAGAAACACAGAACCAAAATATTGACCCTCCTTAGGCATCTCTATAATATGAACCCCATGATAACATTTTTCATTTTTTATCTGGTTAGCTCTCAGTTTAGGCAATATTTATTCAGGTTGTGATTTAGGAACCTTTGAATTGTTTAGTAAAAATTTGCTAGATATTATTTTCATTCATTTAATTATGTCTAGTAAATATAATTTTGTTCTACTTTAATGGGACCTGTTTATTCTGTATGAAAATGCTGTTTACTTTTTCAGTTCCATTTAAAATTTGTTTCTTCAGTTTCTGGGCAAAATAAGAAGCTTGTATCTGCTACATTGTTAGCATGCAACTAAGGGAGGGTAATTACCAAAAAGCATTAACTAGATTATTATTCATATAGTAGAATAAAAAAAGAGCCAATCTTAATAAAGAATTAAATATCCTGCCTGTTTTTGTTATCTTTAGGTCCTTATCTTGCTTCCCAGCCTTTGGACAGCTCTCTACTTTCCCAACCAAATTTAGTTGCCCCTACAAGTCAGTCTTTGATTACTCCACCTCAGATGACAAGTACTGGAAATGCTAATACTCCATCTGCCACCCTAGCATCTGCAGCAAGTAGTACTATGACAATGACATCAGGGGTTACCATGTCTTCTTCGGTTGCCACAGCTAATTCAACTTTGACCACAACTTCAACTTCATCTTCATCATCCTCCAACTTGAATAGTGGAGTATCATCAAATAAACTACCTTCATTTCCACCCTTTGGCAGTATAAACAGTAGTGCTACAGGATCTATGTCTACACAAGCAAGTACAGTTCAGAATGGCCAGTTAGGAGGGCAACAGTCATCAGCTCTACAAACAGCTGGGATTTCTGGAGAATCATCTTCACTTCCCACTCAGCCTCATCCTGATGTGTCTGAAAGGTACCTTTGAATATACTATTCTTTGCAAAAATGTAAATATATTATGCTTCTTTCTGTCTGAGGTAATCCTTGTGAATGAACATGGAGAGTTTTTTTATCTTATCCTTGAAAAATTTTAGTTTTTGTTTTAGAATTAATTATTTTAGTTTTTGTAAAGTTGATTATTTTATCTCTATAATGTAGACTCTTCATAAAGTCTTTAGCATAGAATCCTAAAATCTCATCGTGGTTATTAAGACCTTGAAAACCATTTAGTTCAACTATACTGTGATGTTTGAATATGTTCTGTGACATGACTGTTAAGTAAATTTTCCTTTGCAAATCACTACCTTGATTTAGAAGTCACTACTGAACGAGTCTGTTCAGAGCTTATTAAGAACCATACAGAGATTTGAATCTTAGCTCTGCTGTTTACTGGCTATGTGACTTTAGGAAAGTTGTCTGACTTTCTGAGCATGTTATCTGTAAAATGGAAGCAGTAGGACAATAATGTACACTAAATGCTCTATACAATGTTTTCAAACACGTGTGATGATTGTAGCTCTTTATTCCTTTTATGATGAAGGTATTGAGTGAGCTTCCTTTTTGATTTATAGGTTAGGTTAACATGAGCTTGGTAATATCTTTCAGCTACCCAGATGCATTTTGCTAAAGTTAAACTTATTTATGTGAGTAAAAACAAACTATTAATTTACCCAGATTGATGCATTCGTCTTTAACATCTAAATAGATTTGGAGTTTAAGAAAATCATATCACCATCCAGGAATGAAGCTTGCGCATTATTAAAGTTATGAAGTGTGAAATGAATATGTATAGGCTAATGTAATAGAATATTGATTAAGTCTGAAAACCTGGTTTCTTTCTGGTCTAGCTCTGCCTTGTGATTTAGCAGCTGATAACCTATCTTTGTCTCAGTTTTATTACTTAAGCACTAAGCTTTCTAGTGTTTCTGGATATTCTGTGGTTTTAGAAATTCTATCCCCCTTTTTAATACAAGCCCTCTTAACGGAAGGGTATTTGTATTACTTACAAATTACTTACTATTCTATTTGGAGAGAAAGAGATGCCCCCAATTTTTAGAAAAGGTCTCTGACACCCCCCACCAGAAAAAGAGGGGAGGTTATTAAGAACCTGCTTTTTGATACTACCTCAGAAACTAATGGTACAGGGCGCCTGGGTGGCTCAGTGGGTTGGGCTGCTGCCTTCGGCTCAGGTCATGATCTCGGGGTCCTGGGATCGAGTCCTGCGTCGGGCTTTCTGCTCAGCAGGGAGCCTGCTTCCCTCTCTCTCTCTCTGCCTGCCTCTCTGTCTACTTGTGATCTCTGTCTGTCAAATAAACAAATAAAATCTTTAAAAAAAAAAAAAAAGAAACTAATGGTACAACTTTTTTCCTAACTCTATATTTCTACCTTAAATTTTAGCACAATGGATCGGGATAAAGTGGGTATCCCCACAGATGGTGATTCACATGCAATCACTTATCCACCTGCAATTGTTGTTTATATAATTGACCCTTTTACCTATGAAAATAAAGATGAGAGCACTAATTCTTCTAATGTATGGACTTTGGGGCTACTTCGATGCTTTCTGGAAATGGTCCAGACTCTTCCTCCTCATATTAAAAATACTGTTTCTGTACAGGTAAGAATGATCACTTTTGCAAATTAAATTTATATAAAACAGTTTGATGTAGACAGAAGTTTCAGAAATACTATTTAGTATCAAAGTTGGGTTTTTTTTTTTTTTTAAGCCAGGTTCTGTTATATTTCACTTTAAGAGATATGATAATAGAATCTTAAGGGATTTTGTAAAAGATAAACATAGGGGTGCCTAGGTGGCTCAGTCATTAAGTGTCTGCCTTTGGCTCAGGCCATGATCCCAGGGTCCTGGAATCAAGCCCCACATTGGGCTCCCTGCTTCTCTCTCTCCCACTGCCCCCTGCTTATGTTCCTCTCTCCTCTCTGTCTCTCTCTGTGTCAAATAAATAAATAAAATCTAAAAAAAAAAAAACAAAAAAACTTAACAATCATACCACAATAATAATGAAGATAAAAAGATTGCATTTAAGTACATTAAATATTTCTCTTGTGTTATATTTATAAACCAGTTTTTAAATTCATAAGCTTAAACAGAAGACCAGAGCATGGATCTATATAAACTAGAGTTCTAAATAAGATAGATTGCAAGTAAAAGTAGAAATTAATGATATTAGGGTGCTAGGGTGGGTCAGTTGGTTAAGCTTGTGACTCTTGATCTTAGCTCATGTCTTGATCTCAGGGTCATGAGTTCAAGCCCTGCCTTGGTCCCGGCTGGGAAGCTCAGTTGGTTAAGTGCCTTATTCTTGATTGCAAGAGTTTAGATTATGATCTCAGGATCCTGGGATTGAGCTCCTTGTCGGGCTCTGTGCTCAGTAGGGCATCTTCCTGAGGATTCTCTCTCCCTCTGCCCTTCCTGCCACTCACATGTGCTCTTGTGCACTCTCAAAATAAACAACTCTTTTTTAAAAATAAAAAAAAGAAAAAAATTAATGATATTAACTTGCTTGCAGAGATTCTGAATTAGTTCTCTACAGATGCTAGTAGGACTAATCAATGGCAATATTAATTAAGTGCCATGTAGAAATTTTAAAAGGTTTTTACATAAACCGTTAGTAAAATTGATTATTAAAAACCTATATAATAAAATTCTTTAGAATATAGTTTTAATTACATTTAAATTTTATAGTAAATGTTTTTAGAGTTTTAGACCCATGATTCTTTTTATTTTTATTTTTGGAAGTTTAACCTTTGTAATATTTGCCTATAATTCTTAGATTGTTCCTTGTCAGTACCTGTTGCAACCTGTGAAACACGAAGATAGACAAATCTATACCCAGCATTTAAAATCCCTGGCTTTTTCGGCCTTCACCCAGTGTCGGAGACCACTTCCAACATCAACCAACGTGAAAACATTGACTGGCTTTGGTCCAGGGTTAGCCATGGAAACTGCTCTTAAGAGTCCTGATGTAAGTGTGTTTTCCATGACTAGTTATTGAATGACTATACAGGTTATGATTTTATACAAAACTAAGTGCAGTTCTCTGTTTAGTTCTCATTTTCCAATTATCTTATAATTGGGTAGAGATAATATATCACATTTTCAATAAAATATTTTTTTATGATTGTGTAGTACCATAGTACCTTAATTTTTTATTTTACAGAGACCAGAGTGTATTCGACTTTATACACCTCCTTTTATTCTGGCTCCAGTGAAGGATAAACAGACAGAGCTAGGAGAAACATTTGGAGAAGCTGGACAGAAATACAATGTTCTTTTCGTGGGCTACTGTTTATCACATGATCAAAGATGGATTCTTGCATCTTGTACAGATCTATATGGAGAACTTTTAGAAACTTGTATCATTAACATCGATGTCCCAAATAGGTACCTCTGTTTCCTTAAGTGTATCATTGTATCATCCATTTAAAGAAATTCTCTAACACACACAATGTTTCCTTTTTAATGAATAGAAAACTGTTTGGAGGGTCATGTACATTAAGTTTTGAGATTGTGGGTGTTTTTCACTTTTTGGGGTGGTAAATATATTGTATGATTAGAATTAGAAATAATTGGGAGTGATCTTTGTTACACAGACAAAAGAGATTAAAGTCTCAATTCTATGTAATGAAGTTTGAGGCAATAATTTCAGCCTAAGAAATTTTAAAGAATGGAATGAGAGAGCCCTCTTCATTTAAAAAAGAGCGTCCTATAGCATTTACTTCTCTCAAGTGCCATCTGAAATACAGTCCCGAATTAATTGAGTTAACCTCCTTTACTAAAATTGTTGACTGAAAATGTTCCTTTTAAATGTTGGAATGTTTTCTGAAAATGGTGGCCTTGTTTTTAGAATTCTTCTTGGTGGTAATTAGCTGTCATACTTATTTATGAGGGCTGTAATAGATCACAACAGGTAAGCCTCATATTAACTTACAACCTATAACTTACATTAACTTATAACTTAAAATCTAATAGACATTTCTAGTAACGTGTTTCAAGGGTAGTGAAACTGAAAGGCAAGTTCATAATGTAATGTTCAATTTTGAGGTTTGGTTCCAGCCTTTATTTTTTTTATTATATAAATATCAGTTTCTTTAAGTTTAGAAGTTAATTATATGCGGAAATGTTTAATGAATATTAGGTTATAGTGGTGCTGAAGAATATATAGAGAAACATTAATTTTATGTTATTGGTTATAAAGATTTATTGACTATTTTTTAATAAACCTTTAAGAAATACTTCATACCTTATTTCCTTGAAACAATTTTGATTTTTTAAAATGCTCATTAAGTGAATTTTGGAAATATTATGCTTATCTATGAAGGATGAGAAAGAATAGAGAACGAATAAATCACCTTTCCAATACAAAGACAGTACTGACATTTTACTGAAAGTAGAAGTGAGGTAATGGCTAAAAGGTCCAACTCCACAGAGTTGTGGTGACCTGGGTTCAAATCCCAATTTTTCTACTTACTGGGTATGTGATCTTGAGAAAATCAGGTTAGCTAGCTGAGCTTCAGCTTGCTTCTCTGTAAAACTGGTTGAATAATTTTATCTGCCTCATAGGGTTTGTTAGGCTGAAATGAGGTATTACATGTAAATTGACTGGGCATAATGATTGCTATATATTAAGTACTCAGTAAATCATAGTTACCATTGCTCAGCCACAGAGTGCTTAGGTCATGTACTTGCCTAATAAAGCACATGCATGCAGAAAACACAGTGTTGTTTGGTCTGAGAAGTATAGTATTTTGTTTAATATTCTTCAATTTAAAGTATAGAGCAAGGGTTGGCACACCATAGCCTGTGGGCCAAATCTGGCTACACAAATTTGTTTAAGTATTATGTGTAGCTGCCTTCATGCTATAGAGTAGAATTTTTGTTACAACAGAATCTTGATGCCTTGGAAAGTTTACTATATTGGCCCTTTAGGGAAAAAGTTTGCCAGTCTCTGGTGTAGAGCAGTGTTTATGGTGAATTTTGGTGGTTCATGGACAATTTCTTTTTAAGTTTAGAATCTGTTTTAGTGTGTTTTATGAAAAACACAAAGTAGCATGCAAAACCTATGGTTTTATGTATATTCTTTCTTAGGACTTAAATAAAAAGTGTCAAGCATTAAAATTAAGGGGCTAGTTTTGCACCAAATTTGAGCTCTTTTAAAATGTTCTCATATGAATTTTAAAATACACAATTACCTATTTACTTACAACAGGGCTCGTCGGAAAAAAGGATCTGCTAGGAGGTTTGGTCTACAGAAGCTTTGGGAATGGTGCTTAGGACTTGTACAAATGAGTTCATTACCGTGGCGAGTTGTAATTGGCCGCTTAGGAAGGATTGGTCATGGAGAACTGAAAGGTAAAGTTGTGCTTTGATTGTCAAGTACTTCAACTTCTGTTTTATGTTAATTAATACACCATCATACTACATCTAGATATATGTACTGAATAAAATGCAGAGGTTATAAAAACTAGTTTTTTGTTTTCAAAGAGGAATCACATATGTCTAGGTCACAAATGGCCTAATTCCAATATTAAAAGGATATTTTCCTGTATTTTGACTTTAATACCAGTGTTATTACTACTGTTCTTATTTGTCTTCCATTTTTCCTCTTTCTGCTTATTATTCAGCTCATTCCCTGTTTAACAGATACTAATTGATGTTGATACACATTAAAGTTAGGGGGATAAAGGATATTGAGTAACAGCAGCAAGAAGAGATTTTTGGCTTGATGATTACTGCTATTATGAGGAATTCATTAACTTTAAAACGACTGTGTTTTAACTTTGGTTTTAGAGGGCTTAACAGTGCTGTTACTTTTAATGTTTTTGTTTTGTTTTGTTTTTTTTTTTACTGTTGATACCCACAGATTGGAGCAGCTTGCTGAGTCGTCGAAACTTGCAATCTCTAAGTAAAAGGCTCAAAGACATGTGTAGAATGTGTGGTATATCTGCTGCAGACTCTCCCAGCATTCTCAGTGCTTGTTTGGTAGCAATGGAACCCCAAGGCTCTTTTGTTATTATGCCAGGTAGCTATCCTTAGTTTATGTCAGATTTATTTCTTCATGTGCTTGTGTTTCTGGTATTATGTAAAGTTGATTCTTTTTTTATTGGAAGAAAAAATAAATTCTCTTTATTTTCAGATTCTGTGTCAACTGGTTCTGTATTTGGAAGAAGCACCACTCTAAACATGCAGACATCTCAGCTAAGTACCCCACAGGATACATCATGTACTCATATACTTGTGTTCCCTACTTCTGCTTCTGTGCAAGTAGCTTCAGCTACTTATACCACTGAAAATTTGGACTTAGCTTTTAATCCCAACAATGGTAGGTGAATTGTTCTTTAAAGGTTTGCAAATATAAATTAAGTCTTGATGCTTGTGGCTGATTTTAGGCTGAAGAGTGCCTCCCCAATCCTATCCTTGTCCGGTAAATGTTTCTGAAACCTATGAATGTTAACCTTAGATGACCAAAAAAGACTTTGCATATGTGATTAAGTTAAAGATTTTGAGATGGAGAGGTTATCCTGGGTTATGCAGGTGGGCACTAAATGCAATCACATGTATCCTTATAAAGGGAAGTAAAGGGAAATTTGAAGATGCACAAAAGAGGAGAAAGTCACATGATGGAAATGGAGGGAAGAAAAGTCAGAGAAATGATGCTGTGCTGCTGACTTTGAAGATGGAGGAAGGGACCATGAGCCAAGGAATGCAAGGAATGAGCTAAATGCTGGAAAAGAGAAGAAAACAGATTTCCCCTGGAGCCTCCAGAAAGAACATAGGCCTCCTGGTTCCCAATTTTGACCTAATGACCAGTACTTTGATTTCAGCCCAGTAAAACTGATTTTGGACTTTTGGACCCCAGAACTGAAAGAGAATGAAGGTGTGTTGTTTTGAGTCAATAAGTTTGTGATAACTGGTTAAAAAGACAATAGGAAACTAATACAGCCATTCTTTTACCTTATTGATATTGGAACTAGTGCTGTGAATTATCTCATAAATATTTACTTATTTTAAAAGGCAACAATTGATCATAAAATGCACAGGTTTTTGTCTGTGCTGCTTGCTATCTGTGCATAGACCATAGACTTGGCAGCACATTTTATATTCCCTTCTAAATTGATTTGCCAGATTTATATAAACTGCCATAGTGGGGAATAACTGTTACAGATAAATTTACAGATTACATTTTATTAGAAGAGAAAATAAATGGTATTCCATTGTTGCTCTGAGGTACCTTAGAAAATGGCACATCTCTAAAGTCACAAGTAGGGGGCACCTGGGTGGCTCAGTCATTGGAGCGTCCCTCTCTTAATTTCAGCTCACATCGTGTTCTCAGGGTCCTGGGATCTAGCCCCATGTCAGGCTCTCTGCTCAGCACGGAGTCTCCTTGAGTTTCTGTCCCTCTGCACTCCCCCCACTCTCTCTGTCAAATAAATAAATCTCAAAAAAAAAAACCATAAGGAATATTTATTTTCTTCTTTCAGTGTGTTACACAATAACTTGAATATATTTTACATAATATTTAGACTATTGTGCATAGTTCCACTTTAAGTACATTTTCATTTCTAGCATATTACATTTGTTTTGTATTCATTTGCTGTTGCTGCTGTAGCAAATTGATGCATGCTTAGTAGCTTTAAACATCACATGTTTATTATGTTACAGTTCTGGAGATCAAAAGTTTAAAATCAGTCTTAACTGGGCTAAAGTCAGTGTGTCTGCAAGGTTGGTTCTTTCTGGAAGTTCTAAGGGAGAATCTGTTTCTTTGCCTTTGCTAACTTCTAGAGACCACCTGCACCTCTTGCTCATGGACCATTCTTCCATCCTCAGCAGCAGCAGTGTAGCATCATCACATCTCCATCACTGACTCTAACCCTACTGCCTCCCTCTTATTAGGACCCCTGTGATTACATTGGACCCACCTGGATAATCCAGAATAATCTCCCCATCTCAAGATCCTTAGCTTGATCACATCTGCAGAGTTCTTTATGGTAACATATTCACACATTCCTGGGATTAGGATGTGGACATCTTGGGGGGGAGGGCATTATTCACACTACCACATGCTTGTTTACAATGTATAATTGTTTATATGGCTCGTAAAACAGTACCTGGCACATGGTAGACATTCAGTAGATGTTAATTAAATTAACCCATTTTGGTTAAAATTCATTAATTTATTTTAACCCTCCTATGTGACCGCGGGATGTGAAAAATGGAGGATTTATTTATTTTTCTTTCTCTATGTAGATGGAGCAGATGGAATGGGTATCTTTGATTTGTTAGACACAGGAGATGATCTTGATCCTGATATCATTAATATTCTTCCTGCATCTCCAACGGGGTCTCCTGTACATTCTCCAGGATCTCATTACCCCCATGGAGGTGATGCTGGCAAGGTAACCCTGTTACAAAAGTTTAATCTGTCATTCATTAACTTATTAATGGGTTGATACACGAGCTAAAACACTATTTTCCCTTGGAAATTAGCAAGAAGTGAGATTAATAGTACATTCTTATACTTCTGTCTTACAGATGTATTACTTTGAATTGTGCATTATAAAGAGAGTCTCTCAAGGTTCTTCTGTCCCTGACTTTGTTTTCTAGACTACTTGGCTTTAGTACTACTTTTGTAATTTTCCTGCCATTTTACCATACCTTCTAATCAGGTAGAGCATCAGGTTATCTGCAAATTAGTATATGCTATAAGAGCTGCCCTTCATATCAGGGCTTTTTTGGAGGAACGTAATAGAGGTACTGATTATCGGGGCACCTGGGTGGCTCTGTGGGTTTAAGCCTCTGCCTTCGGCTCAGGTCATGATCTCGGAGTCCTGGGATCAAGCTCCCCATCTCTGCTCAGCAGGGAACCTGCTTCTCCCTCTCTCTCTGCCTGCCTCTCTGCCTACTTGTGATCTCTAAAGAAAAAAGAAATACTGATTTTCTCCTAAGAACAGAGGAAACACTGACCATCTTCCTTCTTTCCTCTATGTTAATTTTCAACATTTGGGAAGCGGGTTGTCTTTTCCTTCTATTTGAACTCAAAACTAATGGGGCTTCATTTGAATAACACTTTTATTTGAGTGAAATTATATATAGTGGTTATTTGATTGTCATAGAATGCACATGTTTAGAACCTGCCCTTTTATAATAAGGATCTTTCTCCAGTTTTACCTTAGATCCTTCCTTCCCCTCTTTTTTTAAACCTGGACAGAAGTGAGATTATTATAGTGCCTGTTGTGTCAGCTGGTAAAGTATGCAACTCTTGATTTGGGGGTTTTAAATTTGAGCCCCACATTGGGTGTAGAGATTACATAAAAATTGAAAAACCCACAAAAACTTGGGGGAAAAGGTGAGATTATTGAAAAAAAATATGTATATAGAATAGCACCAGTAATCTCACTACTTTAATAAAATTGTTTTTTACTTTTAGCAGATTACTTTCCTTTCACATGTATTTATATTCTAACTTTTCAGTACATAAAAATTTAAGTATAATGAGCTTTTTAACGTTCTCCCGTAATTGTTTTATCATTCCCAAAATGTTGGATATTTAAGTATCTTATTTTTTTGTTACAGATAATGTTGCAGTGAACATTTCTTTGCATATCATTTTCTTCTTTTTATTTCCTTAACGTAAATGCCAAGAAATACATGGACTAATCTAAAGGATATGAGCATCACTTGATAGTTATCCCTTCCTGTTGCCATAGTGCTTTCCAAAACACTAGTAACTGTGTTTTATAGTGTTAGATGAACAAAGCTAAATTTAATTTACCTATTGGATTGAGGTGTGGTGATCAGGAATTAGTTGAGGGAATAATTAGGAATTAAGTTAGGAATTTCATTGAACATTTTGTATTTTCAGTTGGCTGGAAAGGTTTAAACACACATATACTGAACATGGGCTCAGCCTCATAATACAAACTTACTAAACAGTTCGTATATTTATTTCCTCATATAACTCTTAAAACTCATTCTTTTAATATTATTATGATCCTCTCAGTACATAGCAATTGATTTTTTCCAATATCCTTTAGTATTTTTTTTAAGTTCATGTCATAAGATAGACTGCCATAAATCATTCTGTATATCTAGTGCCAACGTGTATCAAATGAATTAACATAATTTCAATTTTCTCTCTTTAAGGGTCAGGGTACTGATCGGCTACTTTCTACAGAATCTCATGATGAAGTAACTAATATTCTTCAGCAACCGTTGGCCCTTGGTTACTTTGTCTCAACTGCCAAAGCAGGTCCATTACCTGACTGGTTCTGGTCAGCATGTCCTCAAGCACAATATCAGTGTCCCCTTTTTCTTAAGGTATTTCCATTTCTATGCCACTTCCTAAATAATGCTGATTGATGCCTTAGTTCCAAAGAAATATAGAGGTGTCTAAGGTCTTATTAAATAAATTGTGAAATATGACAAGATCACAGAGAAGTTATCTAATTATGAAACAGCTCTACTAAGTTCGAACTTTTAATTTATCTTTTCGTATTTCTGGGACCCTTGCTGTTAATATTTGCAGCTGCACATATGAAGTATAGAGCTGGGTGAACCTCGTATTACTTTTAATCTAACCTTTTCATTTTCTAGGTGAGCATATTAAAGTTCAGAAAAACGTATTTGTCCAAAGTCATAAATTGGTAGTAGACCCAGAACTACAGTCTGTGTCCTTTCATGATTATACTATTATTCTTTGGTTACATCATACTGCTATTATGCCACAGAATTTTGGGGATTAAAGGATTCATAATTTTCTAAGAATATATTTGATATTTAGGTCCATTTACTATCTCCCTAAAATTTCTTTCTAGCTTTGTGTAAATTGCTATGTTAAAACTATTAAGTGGTTTCCAAGTGCTAAGATTCTGAGACCCATACTGACTTATTTATCAAAACAAGTTCATTGACAAGTGACATAATGAGGTTGAGATACACTGTAAAGGGGCAGAATGAGATGTGAAAGCCCTATCCAGGATGTTACTTCTGTAGCTTACTACTATTCCAAAATAGGAAATTCAGATCTGATTCACTTTTTCTTACATACATGCACCAGAAGTTGACTTTTATTCCAGAAGTCATGCTAATCTCACTTCTTGCCAATTGATTTTTTACTCTTAGGGTAAAAGCTAGATACTATGCTTTATTTGGGGGATTATATTTTAGTGGGTACCTGAACCAATAGGCTTGCCCTCTCTTAAGCCTATTGCTATTGTGATACCCCTGGCCCACATACAATTGAGTCAGTGACATTTGAGCCTAAGCACTGAACTTCTGTAGCACATTCATAAAGAATACAACAGCTCTTGATCTGAATTGACTATTGATGCAGTAATATATTTAGGGAGTGTCAGCCAGGGTAATAAAAGTTTGGTCATATATGACTTTTCTTTCCCTTCCAATATATATACAGCAGTCTATACAGATCTCATTACAAGAACATATTCCCAAGAGTGTTTCTGCAAAATAGTCTTTGGTGTTTCTAAAAAACAAAGGGTTCTTTGGTCCTTTGGGAGATGTTGCACATGCTTTCTTCCCCCCCTTTTGTTGTTATAATACATGTATGCACATTAAAGTTTTTGAAAAAAACAGCAGTAAATAACATAAGTATACCTACTATTTCCCAAACTTACTTTAATACACAAAAAAGCAATTGTGTAACACCAGTTCATAGTTCATGACCTTAGTGTTTCACAGAACATTGTTTTAGGAAACACCACTTTACAAAAAGTCCAAGGGACTATCCAGATTCTTTTCTACTCAATATTTATTTGCAGAGAGGATAGTGTAAAGTGGGCATTCACCCTCAGATACAGTGTAACAAGATTAGGACTTCTGGTCTGAATTACCAGGTAAGGCATAATTTACCGTAATTTTGTTCACCTTTTGTTTTCATACATTCCATTTTATTTCCTATACCATAGGCAATAAAATCACCTGATGTGTTTTTCTTTACTTGGAAAAATAATGGTTTGTAACCTAGATGATTAAAAAATCTTTTTTTCATAGAAATTAAATAGTAATTTCTAGTACTGACTATTCGTCTAATTTGTAGTGATCTGTCATATGAGACTTATTTTTATGACTTATAAATCAAGAGTTTATGGGCAGTTAAAAAATATCTATCTTTGGTTATATTCTTGAATATATAACACAAGAATATAAATATATATATAAATATACATAATTGCTATTGTAGAGGAGAAATCACCTAAATATGAAATAGTACCTTTTACAGTATACAGATCTCTAAAAGAGTTTCTCCATCTCTCATAGTTTTTTTTTTAAACACTTTATATATATTGACTCAATAAACAAAAAATGATTCACTTTAATTGAAATTCCTTTTTTCTACTCTTCATTGTCATACCGAATGGGTGTGACAGTTGTCACCAAGCCTCCTGTATGAAATTGCATGGGCAAAAGAAGGCATTCTATGCACTGTACTAGAGTGCTCACAATTCCACCATAGGTAGGTTTGTTTAAAATTATAGATTTGTAAGCAGTATATTTGCATATGCTTACTCCTCGTATATTTTTCAGTGCTAGATCTTCATGTATGTGTATAGTCTAAAGTTCTAAGTAACGTGTAGACAGACTGTTCAGGTTTATCAGCTTAGGGCTTCTTTAAACATTTACACATCTAGGCATGTTACACTCAGAAAATAGATGACTTTTAAAATACCTTTTAAATAAGTTTTTTAAGGATTATTATGTGGTCTCAAAAGCAGTAGAGCTTATGAAAATAAAGTAAGATTGAATGTAAGTTATGCACTTAAAAATTAATTCTATAATAAGTTGATTAAGCAAGAAGAACAAGCAGCTTTATAGTGGTGCCCATTCATTACATAGGTCTAAAATGTATTTCATCAAGGACGAGACCTTGGAAAAATAAGGTAAAACCAACAACCTTTCCATTTGGCTGACTGACTTCCTGTTTTTTTAGGCCTCTTTGCACCTCCACGTGCCTTCAGTGCAATCTGATGAGCTGCTTCACAGTAAACACTCCCACCCACTTGACTCAAATCAGACTTCAGATGTCCTCAGGTATAACTCTTTTTTACCATTAAAGGTTCTCCATTGCATCTTTGAAAGAATATAATGTTGATTCTCATGTAGTTTTCTCATATTTGGCAATAATTTACAGTCTTGTACCCTTGGATCTCTAGATGAAGTACATCATTCAGAATGAGTGCTTTTCTTCCTAGCATGTGTAATCTACTTTTGAGAGTACTTTTTATGAAAATTAGTTAATCTTTAATCTCCCCTAGAACTCTTTATTCTATACCTTCCACCATTTTTTAAAGTGGCTTTGAATCTTAGATGCCATAACTGGGAACTGCTTCCAAAATCTACAGTGAAAATAAATACATGACTTATACTTTTCAGGTTTGTTTTGGAACAGTACAATGCACTCTCCTGGCTAACCTGTGACCCTGCAATCCAGGACAGACGCTCATGTCTCCCAATTCATTTTGTGGTGCTGAATCAGTTATATAACTTTATCATGAATATGCTGTGATCTTCATTCAGTGGAACTGTACAAGAAAAAAACAAGGAAAATATTTCGCTGCAAGATTAAGTTACAGTTATCTTCTCAGTGAAAGTCATCTGTGATGGGGTCTAATTCTTATTACTTCAACAAATATTGTTTTGACTTGGGGGGAGGGGCTATAACCCTGCTATTTTTCACTGACTATACTGAACTCTTTAGGATGATGACTGATCATACAAAACGTATTATAACATTTTCGTAGCAAAATTAACCTTTTTTTTCCAGTCACAGTATTTGTGAAAAGTAATGAGCCATAGTACCCAGTCATGTTAAATGAATATTAAAAGCATGGAGAGGAAACATGAGGAACAATGAATTTCAACATATGGCTTCAGAACATCAAGATGTTCTTGTATTGGATTATAGTATCTAGTATTCAAAAATGCCTGCATCTCTTATTTATTGTAAGTTTTTAAATGTATAAATTGTCTTATATTTCTTAACCTCTTTTATAAAAATTTTCCTAGAAGGTTTATACTGCCTTCTTGCTTTAAAGCAATTGGTCTAAAATATATGTAATCGTCTTAATTAAAAAGTTGCAGTAGGGTTGCTTTTAGAGTATTATTTTTTTGTAAGGGGGTGGGTGGGACGGACAGTAAATTTGTATTGTCTCGATGTACAGTTTAATGGGGATAGAGGGGGAATAATGTCCATACCATTGTGTGTGGAGGATTTACAGCTAAGCTGTAGTTGCAGAGTACATGTACAGTAATGAAGTTCACTGTGTTTATAAATTAAAAAGGTACCAGGTCTTACAGCATTTTATATATCACACCTTTACAGAATAACATGATGGCAATATACAAGTGATATTGTTGGGTGGTTTAACTTAGAATTAAATGAGAATTCTTCAGTTATATTTTGTACTATGGTTTAGGGCTATGACTAATATTTCAGGCCATTTCCAGTGAAAGAAACTTAGTTTTACAAGAAAAACATTTGCTACTGAATGCTTAAACTAATTTTGGTGTTTAATGTTACATGCTTAAATGTTTTGTTTTGTTTTTTTTCAGTTTTGACAGTGGCACATCTAGGCATGGGAATATTATTAATTATGAAAATTATCTTCAGGATCTGCTATAAGGTTGAAATTTAGCCCAGCTCTAGGCATTTTACAAATTATTTTAAGAACAGTCACTCTGATTGTTTGACTTTTTTTGTTTTTTTAAATTAAAGATTGGGAATGTGTGTGAGAGTTGCATATGTATGGGTGTGTGTGTGTGTGCAATCAAACTGTGGTGTAAATAGATTCTCAGTGAATTCTGGTATTCAGACTCTATTCCACTAGTTAAAGAACCATTTTCTAAACTTAACCTGTTTCCTTTTGCCTTTTTTATTTATTTAATTTTCTTGGTTTGGAGATGGCAGTCCCAAACACCAGAGTCTGTACTTTTCTGTAACACAGCTCAGATTAAGCCAGGGCATATGCCAAGGAGGTTCTCACCTCCCTAAAGAAGGGACTTGAATTTTAGGGACTTTAATTCACCCCTTCCTTCAATACAGCTTTCCCCCTTCTTGTTTGCACATGCCAAGAGAAATGCTTTTATGCAGGCTTTACCCCGTTAAAACGTTATTTTTACAGTGCTGCTCACAAGAGAGTCCAAGTTAGCCTCCTACCGGTGTTGCTGACTTGAATTCACAGTCACCAAGTCTACCTATCTTTCTTGGAAGCAGTCTAGCAAAATTCCGAATTTGTACATTCACTAATTATCCACAAAGACAAAATCAGTTGTATTTACAAAACTGTAATATTCGGTATGTTTTATTTTGTTTTTACTGAAACTTGTTTTGTAAATACTATATGCTTAGCTTAAATATCACTTTCTTATGAACAATATAACTTCTTCAAATTGTGTATATTAAAACATTAGCAAGTCTTGTTTTTTCTATAAAGAACACAACTGGTGACAAAGGTTTTCAATCACTTCTTCAAAATTACAATGCAATTCCAGTGGTCAGCATTTTTGAAATTAAAATTTGAAGATCACATCTCTGCATTCATTTTTAAATTATGCTAGCACACTACAGATTATGTTGGCATGTTTTGTTCTGTACTTGTCTGAGATTTGAGGGAAAAGATGTTTATTTGGAATTTCTATAAAAAGTATCCTTTTTTATATACTTAGCTCAGTAGTGACTTTTAAAAATAAGAGCTATATTCTCAGTTGTTTAATATTACTAGCTTATAGTAACCACACCTCAGTTTGAAAATAGATTTTTAAAAAAATTATTCCCTGACAGTTTCTTTTATATGGAGCCATAAGGAAGAAACACAGTATACAATTCCTTTTTATCTGGGAATCAGGGAGTAGTTCCCAAATATACAGGATTTACTGATAAGAATTTTTTTTCTTCCCTTCACATACAAGTTCACATTTAAATAGAACATTATTAAATAGCCATTAGAAAAGGTCAGGAGACATATTTCAGAAAAAAATTAAGCCTTTTATGCAGGATGATGGATCTGACTTACTAATGTACTGTCACAGACAAGTATGGGTAGTTTTTTTGTTTGTTTAAATGGTAAAGCAAAATAATACATACTTTATACCAGTTGATCACCAACACCTTGACTTCTTTGTTACAGTGCTAATGTGTTTTTTGTGCAGTTATCCATTACCAAGCAGGGTGGAAGTTCAGTATTTTGGCATTTACAAAGATTAGTTATATAATGTCTGCTTCCAGCCAGTGAGAAACATCTAGCCATACTTTCTTATGCAAGCCATTCAGTTATCAGGACTGTGAATTAACACTGTATGAATAAATTTCTGTACACCTTATTGTTTGGCCAGAAGGCCACCAAGTGTACTTATATGTAATCCTTAAATTTTAAAGTAGCTGTAATTTTTAAATCTTTCTAAACTTTTCTTAAACCACTAAAATTAAGCTCTTACTACTTAGTCAACTATCCTCAGCTGTATTCGTACTCAATTGTCAGTATGGCACAGATTACTGTATTAAAATATTCTTTTCGTCTTCATATTTACCTTCTGAGGTAATTTTTTAACTTAATGTGTTACTACAAAGATTTGCAGATCTTTAATCAAGCACTATGTTAATACTGTAATATCAAAATACTATGTTGCGTTATTTAAAATGTTCAAATTGAATACATTAAAAAGGAAGTTTTTAAATGCTGTTGCATCATATAATTTGCTATTCATCCACTATGGCATCACATATCAGTCTATTAATACATTTAATGTTGCATGAGAAATGTTTTGGTCTGGGTTTCCTCTTAAGATTTTAGTTTGTCTAAATTGAGGAAAAATGTTTTTGACATTCTTCTCCCCGCCCCCCCCCCCCATCAGCTAGAAATCTTAACCTTCCGGTTTTTCTTGGTGTTTTAATGGGCCCAAGAACTGTGGTTTAAATTTTCATATGTTTTCTCTTTTGTGGAGTATGAATTAAAAACTGGATTTGGGACCTAAAATACTCCTCAGGTTGATGTATTCATGAAGTTTTAAAATAGCTTTAGTTTTTCAAAGTAAACTGGATTTGTGGACCTTAAAGTTACTGAGTTTAAACTACAAATTGTAACGTCATTACTGGACACGTCAGCATCAACTCTCTCAAAATAGCTTGGTCACTTTATGAAGGGGCGTTTTAAAGTTGTTGTTTAGCAGTGACATTTAATATGGTCCAATTTTTTTTTTTTAATGTGACAAAAAAAAAGAATAAGGAACAAACACTATTGCTGCCGAATGCCATAACACTGAGTTGTACAAATTGTGATTGAGGAAATGAAAAGGTTTATACTTTTTAAAAAAAAAAAAAAAAACAAAACTTCAAATGGAATAAATTATTCATGAAGCCTTCATTGTGGTGTCTCATTCTGTTAAAAATATTTCCATCTTAAACTTATGTAAAAATTAATAGTACTTTTTTTCATTGTAAGTGGAAAGGGGTAACCTAAAAATTAATGGACTTTTAATTTCTCTATCTGAAGTATTTTATTTAAAAGGAGATTTTAACTATATCAATGATTAATATACAAGAAAACTGTATGTACATACATATTTCTTTTAGACTGATCAGTTTGGTATCAGTTTTCTAGTCTAAACAAGTTAGTTTCAAATATTTAAAGCTTAGTTCAGTCCTATTTGATCACATAAATGTTTTGAAACATAATATAGGGGTTCAGATATGAACAATCCATTAAAAATACTTTGTATAGGCACCCATTTTAAATATTTTTGTACAAACTTAAGCTGAGTAAGGACAAACCCCCAAATTATTGTGTTCATTTGGAAATAGTTTCTGCCAGCAAAAGTTTTAAAATAAGGCTTTAAAAGGAGATGTATGTTGTTGGAACTTGTACCTTACTAAGTTATTCTACATCTCACAGTTCATATTACCTGTAATTTTTTTTCATGGTAGATTAAAATCCTTTATGGCTGCTTCTTGATCTAAATACCAAAAGTCTTGGGGACGCCTGGGTGGCTCAGTTGGTTAAGCAACTGCCTTCAGCTCAGGTCATGATCCCAGGGTCCTAGGATCGAGCCCCACATCGGGCTCCTTGCTCAGTGTGGAGCCTGCTACACCCTCTCCCTGCTACTCTGCCTACTTGTGCTCTCTCTCTCTCTGTGTCAAATAAATAAATAAAATTAAAACAAAACAATACCAAAAGTCTTACCTATACCCTGCTTTCTTCTTACAAACCTCAAAATGGGCTTCTTTCATATGTTTTCCTCCCAGTCTCTTAGGCATATGAGTTCTTTGAAACCCCTATGGTTATTTTTGCCTTAAGGCTTTCCAACTTTCCAAATACACCCTTTACGTTCTGTAGACGGCTCAAATGCAGAATAATTAAGGCATGCCAGAGGAAAAAAATGCGTAAAGTCTATAACAGGACTTTTAAAACGTGCTTCTAGAGGCGCCTGGGTGGCTCATTTGTTTGAGTCTGCCTTCAGGTCAGGTCATGATCTTGGGGTCCTGGGATTGAATCCCACAGAGATGCTCGGTGGGGATCCTGCTTCTCATTCTCACTCTCCCTCAAATGAATAAAATCATAAGAAAAATAAAAAAAATATGCTTTTAGCAAGATCAAGGATGGAAAAAATGCAAAGAATCATGTATTTAATACTTTTTATCTTCCTTCTAAAGGGAGAAACTAAAAACCAGCTTGAAGGGTCCTTAAGCACTAAAATGTAAAATAACTTGACTATGATGAAATTAAAATCTGAGATAGTTAACTGACAAAAAGGACTTAAAGGTGCCAGGTCCAAGAAAGTTACATCCTTGGTACTAAAAGGATTTATAGATAATGATTTCAGAAATGCTGTAGAAAACTGGAAGATGCCAGAGGAGTGGAAACCTACAGCTTCCCCGTTTTTTAGTTTTAAAGTTAGAAACTACAGACAAATTTAGTTGAAAAAAAAGATCATTAGAAACCAGCATAGTTTCAGCACTCTCTGTTAACAGACTATCTGCTGTACACTAGTTATGAGATATAAATCTTTGAACTTTAGCTCTAGTCTACTGACAAACTTACTGTTTATTTTGACAGCATTAGCAAACAGTACAGAGATGCATATTTAGGTTATTTAATAAGGTTTCATGGTATCATTACACTGAAATCATTAATCTAAACCAGTATTCAGTACCATACTGTGCCAAAGGCGAAGAAATAAAATACAGTTCCTGCCCTCCAGGTACTTCTATTCTGGTGGGAGGGAAGAGGGGTTTTTGTTCTTGTTTTTTGTTTGGTTGTTGTGTGTTTCGTGTTTTTAGGAGAGACCAGTTCAAACAATACAGTGCAATATGTGAAGTACTATGATGGAAGGGAGCAAAGGGTGTCTTGGGAACATCGATAAGGGATACTTTAATGAAGAGATAGGTGGTTTGTCAAGAAAAGATTTGGAAACAAAGTGAGACTTAAAGGATACATAGGTATTCTATAAAGAGAATAAAGGAATTTCAGACGGAAGGAACCAGTTGAGGGGGCGGGGAGAGGGCCCATGAATACCATGAAGGATTTGGGAAACAAGCAGTTCCAACAGACTAAAACAGGTGCTTATGAGAAATAGAGGAGATAGATAATGCAGGAGTTCAAGCCAGAATTAAGTCAGACCACGAAAAGCTCTTAATTTGAGTGCAACCTTAGGGAAAGTGAACTTTATCCCAAAGCAGGGAAGTGTTTTAGTAGTTGAGATGATTGATAATTAATTGAACAATCATCCAAAAAGGCTTGATTAATGGAGCTGTATCAACCTGGAGGGTTGTCTCCAATCTTGTGCTATAGAACCTTGGCTGGACCTAATTCTATTCAATATTCATGAAGTTAATGAAGATATGATCTGCATAGCCAAAGCAGACAGCCAATGTAAAAGAAGAGTCCAAAATATCTCAAAGGAGAAAACAATAGAAGGAATCTTAACAATATAAAATAGGACACTATTGAGGATAATTTTGTACCATGTTGGGACGCTTGCCTGGCTCAGTTAAGCATCTGCCTTCAGCTCAGGTTATGATCCTTGGGATCAAATTCCACATCTGGCTCCTTGCTCAGCGGGAAGCCTGCTTCCCCCTCAGCCTCCTGCTCCTCCTGCATGTGCACTCTCTCTCCCCCTGCTCCCCCATACCATGACAAATAAATAAATAAAACCTTAGGAAAGTCCTACGTTGAGAAATCTGTAACAGGTCATTTTATTTTGACATTCTATGATTATATTTCCAAAGAATATTGGTCTTTAAATACAGAGGTCTTCTAATTTCTTGAAGCTCATTTCCTTGGCAGTAATCTACACCTAGTATACCTGAAACATCACTGTTTTTCTGTTTCTCCTTTTCTTTCTCTCCTTAGTCTTACTGAAAAATAGTTTAAAAAAGTAGAAAAGAGTAAAGTAAGCCAGTCAGAGGAGAATATTTACCTCACTTAGGAAGGAGTTGCTATTTTGACCTGAAGCATGTTTCACCATATCTAAACACCAGTAATTGTTAAGACATAATTTTATGTACCACTAAAACATAAAAAATGCTAAGTAAATTACACTACTGATTTTGAGACATTCCAGTGTCAGAGGCTTATTGGTAGCTCAGTTGGTTAAGCATCTGATTCTTGATTTTGGCTCAGGCCATGATCTCAAAAGTTGTGAGATTGAGCTCCACCACAGACTCTGCATGGACATGAAGCCTGCTTAAGATTCTCCATCTCTCCCTCTGCCACTTTGCCCTACTTGTGTGTATGCTTTCTCTCTCAAATATTTTTTAAAAAGACATTCCAATTTCATAAATGTTAAAAAGTAAAAAAATGGGGCACCTGAGTAGCTCTGTCAGTTAAGTGTCTGAGTGTCTTAATTTTGGCTCAGGTCACGATCTCACACTCTTGAGATCTTGAGATCAAGCCCGACATGGAGCTCTGAGCTCAATGCAGAGTATTGAATCCTGCTTGAGGATTCTCTTTATACCTCTCCCCCTGCCCTTCCTCCCATTTTCTCTCTCTCAAAAAAATAAAAAATTAAAAAAAATAAAATCTGAAAAAGTATAACAGTTGATGAAATATATCTTTTTGTGAGTAGAAATGGTAATAAGCTCAGTACCACATTAATCTTAAAAGGGGGTTATTTCCTCAAGCATTTTATATCACAAAGAGTACACCATAAGATAAGATACTCCTTCACTAATCAAAAAGTTTGTGGTTTATAAGCACATATACGTTCTTAATCTGTCTAAATACCACAGCTGCAAAATATTTTAGTATAGTTTGGGAATGAGTGTCAGAGGAAGCAGATCTAAAACTCAGAAGTTCATGAGTAGTGGTATATAGGTATATACAACGGAATACTATGCAGCCATCAAAATATGAAATCTTGCCATTTGCAATGATGTGGATGGAACTAGAGAGTATTATGCTAAGCAAAATAAGTCAATCAGAGAAAGACAATTATATGATCTCTCTGATAGAAATTTGAGAGGCAGGGCAGGGGGTCTTGGGGGGAAGGGAGGGGAAAATGAGACAAGATGGGACCAGGAAGGGAGACAAACTATATAAGAGACTCTTAATCTCAGGAAACAAACTGAAGGTTGCTGGAGGGGAGGGATGGGGTGACTGGGTGATGGACATTGGAGAGGGTATGTACTATGGTGAGTGCTGTGAATTATGTAAGACTGATGATTCACAGAGCTGTACCCCTGAAGCCAATAATACATTATATGTTAATAAAAAAAAGTTCATGAGTAAATCTTTTTTCCCTAAATTCTATATGATGGTCAAAATTACTTCACTGGCAAACATTGCAATGTAGATTTGAAAGACTGACTATGTGGATGTAAATGGGGAGAGGCCTGGAGCCTGGGATGACTTCCAGGTTTCTGGCTTGAGCAATTCTGGGTAGTGGGTGATACTCACTGAGCTAAGAATTGGAAGAGAAGAATGGGATGCCTGGGTGGCTCAGTGAGTTAAGCAGTTAAGCATCTGCCTTTGGCTCAGGTGATGATTCCAAGGGTCCTGGGATTGAGTCCTGCATCAGGCTCCTTGCTCAGGGAGGAGCCTGCTTCTTCCTCTGCCTCTGCCACTCCCCCTGCTTGTACGCTCTCTCTGAAAAATAAATCTTTTTTTAAAAAAAAGATTTATTTTTCAGAGAGAGAGATCACAAGTAGGCAGAGAGAGAGGGGAAGCAGGCTCCCTGCTGAGCAGAGAGCCTGATATGGGGCTCGATCGCAGGACCCTGAGATCATGACCTGAGCTGAGGCAGAGGCTTAACCCACTGAGACACCCAGGCACCCCCCTGACAAATCTTTAAAAAAAACTGGAAGGGAAAGAAAGGGGACTTAGTGTCAGCACTCTTCACCTTTATACTCCAGCTATCTTATTTGGGCTGGGTGTGTTCTGCTGTTTTCTTCTTCTTCTTCTTTTTTTTTTTTTTTTAAAGATTTTATGTATTTATTTGAGAGAGAGAGAGAGCATGAGAAGGGGAAGGGTCAGGGGGAGAACCAGATTTCTGAGCGGGGAGCCCTATACAGGATGTGTTCCCGTGATTCTGGAATCATTACCTGAGTTGAAGGAAGACGCCTGACTGATCCACCCAGGCATCCTTTTCTCCTTTTTAAAAATTTAGATCCAATTAATTAACATATAGTGTATTACTAGCTTCAGAGGTAGAGGTCAGTTATTTATCAGTCTTTTTTAAAAATATAATTAGCCTTCCCTTTAAATATATTATTACACTTTTTCTCATTTTTAAAAATTTAAATTCATTTAATTAACAAATAATGTATTTTTTATTTCAGAGGTAGAGGTCAGTGATTCATCAGTCTTATATATTATACCCAGTGCCCTTCTTAATGTCCATCACCCAGTTACCCAATCCCCACCACCCCCACCCCGCTGGCCAACAACGCTGTTTTCTTCCTATGATTAAGAGTCTCTTATGGTTTGTCTCCCTCTCTGATTTCTTCTTGCTTTATTTTGTCCTCTCTTCCCCTGTGATCCCCTTTTATGTCTTAAATTCTGAGTGAGATCATATGATAATTGTCTTTTTCTGTTTGGCTTATTTTGCTTAGCATAATACCCTTTAGTTCCATCTACATCATTGCAAATGGTAAGATTTCATTTCTTTTTGATGGCTGAGTAGTGTTCCTGTGTGTGTGTGTGTGTGTGTGTGTGTGTGTTTCTATATACAGACACACTACATCTTTATCTATTCATCTGTTGATGGACATCTGGGCTCTTTCCAGAGTTTGGCTGTTATACACATCAGGTGCAGGTGCCCCTTTGGGGTAAATACCCAGTAGTGCAATTGCTAGGTCGTGGGATAGTTCCATTTTCAACTCTTTGGGGAATCTCCATACTGTTTTTCAGAGTGGCTGCACCAGCTTGCATTCCCACCAAAACAGTGTAAGAGTGTTCCTTTTCTCTGCGTCCTTGCCGATATCTGTCGTTCCTGACCTGCTAATTTTAGCCATTCTGACTGATATGAGGTGGTATCTCATTGTGGTTTTGATTTGCATTTCCCTGATGCCAAGTGATTTGGAGCTTTTATTCATGTGTCTGTTGGCCATTTGGATGTCTTCTTTGCAGAAATGTCTGTTCATGTCTTCTGCCCATTTCTTGATTGGATTGTTCGTTCTTTGGATGTTGAGTTTGATAAGTTCTCACAGATCCTGGATACTAGCAATTTCTCTGTGTCATTTGTAAGTATCTTCTCGCATTCTGTCGGTCATCTTTTGGTTTTGTCAACTGTTTCCTTTGCTGTGCAAAAGCTTTTTATCTTGATGAAGTCCCAGTCATTCATTTTTGCTTTTGTTTCCCTTGCCTTTAGAAATGTGTCTAGCAAAAAGTTGCAGCTGAGGTCACAGAATTTGCTGCCTGTGCTCTCCTTCAGAATTTGATGGATTCCTCTCATATTTAGGTCTTTCAACCATTTTGAGTCGATTGTGTATGTTGTAAGGAAATGGTCCAGTTTCATTCTTCTGTTTGTGGCTAAATGGGTTCTATTCCTGACTGTAAGGGTGGTTCAACATCTGCAAACCAATCAATGTCATACACTACATAAATAAAGGAAGGACACGAATGATATGATCCTCTCAACAGATGCACAAAAAGCATTTGACAAAGTACAGCACCTTTCTTGATTAAAACTCTTCACAGTGTAGGGATAGAGGGAATATACCTCAATATCATAAAAGCCATCTATGAAAAGCCCACAGTGAATATCATTCTCAATGGGGAAAAATTGAGAGCTTCCCCCTTAAGGTCAGAAACATGGCAAGGACGTCCACTATCACCGCTGTTGTTCAACATAGTACTCGAAGTCATAGACTCAGAAATCAGACAACAAAAAGAAAACGCATCCGAATCGGCAAAGAAGTCAAACTCTCACTCTTTGCAGATGATATATTTCATGTGGAAAACCCCCAAATTACTAAAACTCATACAGGAATTCAGCAACGTGGCAGGATACAAAATCAATGCACAGAAATCAGCTGCCTTTTTAAAAAAATTATTTATTTATTTATTTATTTGAGAGAGAGAGCATGAGAGGCGGGAAGGTCAGAGGGAGAAGCAGACTCCCCATGGAGCTGGGAGCCTGATGCAGGACTTGATCCCGGGACTCCGGGACCGTGACCTGAGCCGAAGGTGGTTGCTTAACCAACTGAGCCACCCAGGCACACCCCATCAGCTGCATTTCTATACACTAACAATGAAACAGAAATTAAGGAGTCAATCCCATTTACAATTGCACCAAAACCCACAAGATATCGAGGAATAAACCTAATCAAAGAGGAAAAGGATCTATACTCGGAAAGCTATAGAACACTCATGAAAGAAATTGAGAAGACACAAAGAAATGGAAAAATGTTCCATGTTCATGGACTAGAAGAACAAATATTGTTAAAATGTTTATGCAACCTAGAGCAATCTATACATTCAAAGCAATCCCTACCAAAATACCATCAACTTTTTTCACAGAGCTGGAACAAATAATCCTAAAATTTGTATGGAACTAGTAAAGACCAAAGGAGTGTTGAAAAAGAAAACCAATACTGGTGATATCACAATCCTGGACTTCAAGCTCTATTACCAAGCTGTAATCATCAGGACAGTATGGTATTGGCACAAAAACAGACACACAGATCAATGGCACATAACAGAGAGCCCAGAAATGGATCCTCAACTCTATGGTCAACTAATCTTCGACAAAGCAGATAAGAACATCCAATGAAAAAAAGACAGTCTCTTCAACAAATGGTGTTGGGAAAATCGATCTGCGGTTATCTTAGACTGAAATGGATTTGCACGTTGTTTCTCCATTACTGATCACAGGATCATAAACCACCAGAGTTGGAAGAAATCTTAAAAATCACTTAGTTCACATCCCCTTTCTCCTCCTATTCACCTGTCAAAACAGTCTTTGATTTCTCTTCATACTCCTCCTGTGAAATGACCATCCAGGGAGATTAAATTGTTTAGCCTCTCTTGGTCTCAATTTCCCCACAATTATAAAATAGACTATTACCTACCTCAGAGAACTGAATCGATAATAGATATAAAATACTAGTGCCTAGCAAGTGTTCAATAAATGTTCTCATTAAATGTCAGCTTAAAAATGACAATTTATAATTTGTAAGCTAAGACACTGTAAAATCAATTTTAGTGTGTAGTGACTAGCAATTAAAAAATTTTTTTTGAAGGTTTTATTTTTAAGTAACCTCTACATCCTATGTAGGGCTTGAACTTAAACCCTGACTGGGATCAGGGGTTGCATGGTCCACTGACTGAGCCAGCCAACTTCCCCGTGACCAGCAATTTAAAGAAATGAAATAGGGAGGACCTGGATGGCTTAGCTGATTAAACCTCTGCCTTGGACTCAAGTCATGATCCCAGGGTCCTGGGATCTAGCCCTATATTGGGCTCCCTGTCAGCTCCATGTTGGAGAGTTTACTTCTTCCTCTCCCTCTGCCTCTCCCCCTGCTCATGCTCTCTTGGTCACGCTCTCTCAAATAAATCTTAAGAAAAAAAAGAGGGCGCCTGGGTGGCTCAGTAGGTTAAGCCACTGCCTTCAGCTCAGGTCATGGTCTCAGGGTCATGGGATTGAGCCCCACATTGGGCTCTCTGCTTGGCAGGGAGCCTGCTTCCCCCTCTGTCTCTGCCTGCCTCTCTGCTTATTTGTGATCTCTGTCTGTCAAATAAATACATAAAATCTTAAAAAAAAAAAAAAAGGAATAGAACATATAACATGTAGTATGTACATTATTTCATAAAAATTTTGTTCCATTTAAATGTTGTTACAGGGATGCCTGACTGGCTCAGTTGGTGAAGCATGCGACTCCTGATCTCGCGGTTGTGAATTCAGACCCTGTGTTGGGTGTAGGAATTTAAGAAAACAAAATCTTAAAAAAAAATGTGGGTATATATGCACATGTGTGTCCTGGGTCACAATATGAAATGTATTACTGTAGGTCAGGTGGAAAAAAGTTCGAGAAACATTGTAATACACATTAGTTCTTTTCTTCCTTTGCTGATTTTTATTTTTATTTTTATTTATTTTTTTTTAAAGATTTTATTTATTTATTTGTCAGAGAAAGAGGGAGAGAGAGCGAGCACAGGCAGACAGAGAGGCAGGCAGAGGCAGAGGGAGAAGCAGGCTCCCTGCCGAGCAAGGAGCCCGATGTGGGACTCGATCCCAGGACGCTGAGATCGTGACCTGAGCCGAAGGCAGCTGCTTAACCAACTGAGCCACCCAGGCGTCCCCTTTGCTGATTTTTAATGCTGCCAGCAGTCTTTATTAGATTATCATTCTATGCAAGTCTTAGTAACTGTAGAGTATTAAGTTCCAGCTCTGTAAAATATTTTTGTTTCTAGCTTGTAGCACAGTATCTGGTAAACAGAAGGTGCTAATGCACACTGATTGTACCAGGAATTAGAAATAGTATGAAAATATACAGAGATTAGTACTTCTTAATCTTTTCTAGGTGCTTAGACTCCGTTTGAAAGTTTGTTGCAAGTTTTGGGCCTTCTTTCCAAGCACTCACAACTTTGTAGGTTTTAGGGAATTCCTGAAACTCCATCCATCACTTTCTAAGGATCTATGGACACTAAGTTTTTGTTTTCATTTTTTATTAAAGATTTTATTTATTGGGCACAGAGAGAGATCACAAGTAGGCAGAGGCAGGCAGAGGGGAAGGCAGGGCGTGGTGGAGGGGAGAGAAAAGACCCCCTGCTGAGCAGAGAGCCCAATGGGGAGGTCGATCCCAGGACCCTGGGATCATGACTGAGCGGAAGGCAGAGGCTTAACTACTGAGCCACCCAGGCGCCCTGGTTTTTGTTTTTAAACTGAAGCATAGTTGATATACAATGTTATGTTAGTTTCAGGTGTACAATATAGTGATTGGACATTTTATGAAATACAGTCACGACAAGTGTAGCTACATCTATTACAATACCAATTTCTATGTTCCAAGGGAGCTACTCATTCCATAACTAGAAGCCTGTACCTCCCACTCCCCCTTACCCATTTTTCCCACCCCCCAACCCCTGACCCTAAAGTACAGAACACTGAAATTAAGATGTTTAACTTCTGACCAGGAGGGTGTGAGGTCAATAGCGGAAGAAAGCTCAGGAAAAGATTAATTTTAAATTCACCTGTAGGGGCGCCTGGGTGGCTCAGTGGGTTAAGCCACTGCCTTCGGCCCAGGTCATGATCCCAGGGTCCTGGGATCGAGCCCCGCGTCAGGCTCTCTGCTCGGTGGGGAGCCTGCTTCCCCCTCTCTCTCTTCTGCCTGCCTCTCTGCCTACTTGTGATCTCTGTCTGTCAAATAAAAAAAAAAAAATTCACCTGTAAATCCTAGGATTCTAGAACTTTGGCGCTAGGAGCGCAAAGGCAGAGATGGAGAGAAGAGTACAGTCTGATTCCATTGGTGCTCCGGTCAAAGAATAGTGGAAACAACTTTAACATTTCTTTTACATACGTTACTTCATTCAGGTGCCGCAAAAATCCTATGACGATGAAGCTGCAGCTCGGGAGGGCTTAAGGACGTAATCGAAAAGGACGCAGGCGGTAAGGACGCTTTGGAGAAGACACTGGAAGCACTGTACTAAATTAAATCTCCGTGTGTAGAGCGCTGTGGTTAGGCTGGGCAACAGCGGGGAGGAAGAGGTGGGGCCGCGCACGCGCACCGTCGCATCAACGCCGACGTCTCTGGGTTTCCTTTCGCAGCCAGCGGTTCTCTCAGTTCAGTACGGTGGCCGAGGGGAGCCAGGCGCTGGGATGAATGAAGGTGCTGGATGAAGGTTGAAACAGCTCCCTCCGCTTTCCCTTCCCTTCAGTGCGGGTTCTTTCTTTGTGCTTGTGCGGCGTCCCCATACAGCCTATCGCACTGCCGAACCCACTGATCCCGGCGTCTGGGTTTTTGGTTCCTGGGACGACTCAGGGCACAGCTAGGGTTGGCGAATCGGGATTTTCGCCTAGGCCCAACTTCGGATCGCGCTCTTGATTTCTACAGCGTCCCGCCTCTAGGGCGCGGAATCCGTGTTGGGTCCCGGGAGGTTGGAGGGCAAATCTGAAAGGTATGACAGAGCTTCCGCCTCTCAGGCCTTAGCGCGTTCCCCGGTTCATGTCGGTCACTGGCCTCACATTTCTCTGCCCGAGCTACTGGTTGGTTCTCGTTACGCTGAGGGCGAGACCTGTGAGCACACACAGGTCTTGGTGCCTCTGCTCCCTCAGCCCACCCTTCTGTTAAAAGGGCAGCTCCTCTTGCTTAAAAACTAAGTAACTTTTCTGCTCAGGGCTCCGTTAACCCACGATTTGGTTAGTCTGTGGGTTTTAGAGGGGATAGCTTTGGCCATCTACTCCCTGCCTTTTTTGCGGGGCGGGGCGGGGGGCAGGAGTCTTCTGATTACTAGTGAAGACAGAGAAGTGTCCAAGTGGAAGTCTTTCTCCCATAGCGAATTGCATCTCCATAGCTGTTTTTCTACCCATGCAACACGAGGGACATTAGGATAGTGTTATGATCTCCAGAACGTTGCATCTGCCATTGCTTTTGGCTAATGAGATTTAGCTTCCATTGACTTGTGGAGGGTGGGAAAGAGAAGCCTAACAGTTCTTTCCATTTGTTGAGTAGGCGTAAGAAACTAAAGAGGTGCGTAAGAGGAACGTTCTTTAGTACTCATTTTTATTTGCATTGTGGTGCTCAGACAGTGGATGCAGTGGAGAAAGTCTTGGACTGAGATTTAACAGATGAGCGTTCAGCCTTGGATTTTGCCACTAGCTAGTCATCACTATATGCCTGTTACTTAATCTCTCTGGGCTTCATATTTCTTCTTTGCAAAATAAGTATTAGAACAGAAGATCCCTAGGGCTGGAGGAACTATTAATATACTCCGTTTTCTTTCTCACTTTTTAGGTGGGAGTAAAAACAGGGCGCCTTTAATTGTGCCAGAAACATAGCCAGCATGGGAACCTATTAAAGAAAGACCACATTTCTCAGGGTTTTTAAAGAGGGGCCATTCATACATGCAGGAGTTATACCTACTTTCCTGTTTGTTTGTTTGTTTTTTTAAATCATTAGGATCAACAGTGATAATGGCTGAGTGTACAAGTCTTCAGTTTGTCAGCCCTTTTGCTTTCGAGGCAATGCAGAAGGTGGATGTTGTTCGGTTGGCATCTTTAAGTGATCCGGAATTAAGACTTCTCCTGCCCTGCTTGGTGCGGATGGCACTCTGTGCTCCTGCAGACCAGAGCCAAAGCTGGGCTCAGGATAAAAAACTGATCCTTCGTCTTCTCTCTGGAGTGGAAGCTGTCAATTCCATTGTTGCCTTGTTGTCTGTGGATTTTCATGCTTTAGAACAGGATGCCAGCAAGGAACAGCAGCTTAGGTAATGTTGTGCTATATAATATGTGGGTTGGGATTTACTTAGATTTGTCAAAGAAGAGGGAATCAAATATTTCTTTGGAGCTTTTAGGACTTTTTATTGGATGTATTCTCCCAGAAAAGATTGAGAATCTAAACTTTGGATTTTACCTAGTTCTTTTCTATTTATAGCTAAAATTCTAGAATCTTTTGAATTCTGTATTCTAAAATGTGTAGAGAAGTTTGGCTACATATACTGTTGCTTTCATGCTAAACTGATTAGATCATTTACTCAACGGAAAGTGGGAGGGTAAGTTCCCCTAGAATAAAAGTATTTATTGGAGTCACCCAGGAGGTTTTTTGAGCTTAACATTGATTTCCCAAAATTCTGGGCATTTGTTTGGTTCTTCCCCACCCATTGTGAATCCAATATCGAGCCACTGTTGTTCATCGAAGTAGCTGTCAACTATTAGTTGGAGTCTTTATGTAAGTTGTGAATCCCTGAAATAGTCAAACTAAATAGTATTTCAGAAATACTACATTCATGAAATGTATGAAAAGAATTAATACATTCTTTTGTAGATTATTTCAACTAAAGATAATTTTGTATTATTTCTGTCAGTGTTCTCATGATTGTTGTTTTACACATGTGTACCTTATTAGGCATAAACTTGGAGGAGGCAGTGGTGAGAGCATCCTGGTATCACAGCTTCAGCATGGATTGACTTTGGAGTTTGAACACAGTGATTCACCTCGTCGATTGCGTCTTGTGCTTAGTGAACTGTTGGCAATTATGAACAAGGTGCATTTATTTTAATCAAATGTCAGAATATGCATGATTTGATGTCTACACACAGAAAGTAGAAACGGGGGATGCCTGGATGGCTCATTCCATTAAGTGTCTGTCTTCAGCTCAGGTCATGATCCCAGAGTTCTGGGGTTGAGTTCAGCATGGGGCTCCTTGCTCAGCAGGGAGCCTGTTTTTTCTCTGCCTGCCCCTCCCCCTGCTTGTCCTCTCTCTCTCTCTCTGACAAATAAATAAGTAAAATCTTAAAAAGAAAAAAAAGAAAGTAGAAACAGCCTAGAAAACAGCCAAGTTGCATCCTCTTTTACACATATTTCTATTTGTTTTGAAAGTGTTTTCCTTTTAAAGGTTTAAAAGGATATTAAATGCCTACCTTTCTTTCTCTACTATTTTCTTTTCTATTTTTTCTTTGTAAATATTTTATTTATTTATTTGAGAATGAGAGGGAGAGAACATGAGAGGGAGAAGGTCAGAAGGAAAAGCAGACTCCCTGCTGGGCAGGGAACCCGATGAGGGCCTGGATCTTGGACTCCACGATCATCACCTGAGCCTAAGGCCGTCGCTTAACCAACTGAGCCACCCAGGTGCCCTCTTTCTCTACCACTTTCTCTCACTTATACCGACTCTGTATTTTCTTTCTTTTTTTTTTTTTTAATATTTTATTTATTTATTTGACAGAGAGAGAGAGAGATCACAAGTAGGTAGAGAGGCAGGCAGAGAGAGAGGGGGGAAGCAGGCTCCCTGCTGAGCAGAGAGCCTGATGCGGGGCTCGATCCCAGGACCCTGAGATCATGACCTGAGCCGAAGGCAGAGGCTTAACCCACTGAGCCACCCGGCTGCCCCCCGACTCTGTATTTTCTACTGTTTTTTCTCTATGGACTACATACAATGACTTCTTGATACCTAGAAGGGTACATAGCTCAAGACTTCTACAAATTACCAAATTTGATAATATCCTTATAGGATATGGTTTTCTTCATAAAATATTATAAAATGTAACTGAAAAATTTAAGTGGTTCCTTTAGACACTGAATGAGCACTCATTATCTCACACAATAGTGAATAGGAAATATCAAAGCTGAATTGGATGTAGGATTGTTGGCTAGCCTTAATCACTAGATGGCTGAATTGCTTCTATACTACAGAAAGCTATTCAACTTTTCATGTCAGCAAAATGATAGATTACTTAGTTCATGGACCTTTGGGTAATTATGATTAATCAAAACTCTGAATTTAGGGCGCCTGGGTGGCTCAGTGGGTTAAGCCGCTGCCTTCGGCTCAGGTCGTGATCTCGGGGTCCTGGGATTGAGTCCCGCATTGGGCTCTCTGCTCGGCAGGGAGCCTGCTTCCTCCTCTCTCTCTCTGCCTGCCTCTCTGCCTACTTGTGATCTCTATCTGTCAAATAAATAAATAAATAAAATCTTAAAAAAAAAAACAAAAACAAAAAACTTCTGAGTTTAAATTTGTGCATGTCAGGGGTCTACTATAAAAAGAGTTAAGATGGATCTTCGTATTAAGATGGCTTATATATTAAGCCCAGAGTTTCAGAGGCAAAAGTTTATTTTTTTACTTATTTACTGTTATTTACTGTTAGAATTTCAAGGTCAGTTCCTTTTAATAATAATGTTTAGTTTTATAAACTGTGGACCAAACAACTCTAAATTCTGTTTCCAAAGAAAATACTGGTGGTGGCGGCGGGGGTGCAGTTAGTTAGTTTTAGATAGTCTTTCAGATACATTAGAAATCTTTATTTTTAAAATTTTTTTCTTAAAATTTATTTGTTTCTTTAATTCCAGTATATCTGTTAGAAATCTTTTAAAAAATGTTTTTCTATTACAAACAGTTTTTTCTTTCTATTCTTTTCTACTGTACTATGGGCTTAATTTCAATCAGTATTTTTCCAGCATCTTTTTCTTAATCTCTAATTTATAGATCTAGTAAAGTAAGAAAGGAAAAAGACCTTTCTCCTCTGGGAGGTTTCCATTATTTCAGTTCAGAACTCTTCAGGAAATGGGAAGTGTGATGAAACTACTGTAGGAGATTTTTAAAAATTTAGTAGGTACTTATATTGATCTACTTTTTTATTTTTTGTTTTTCCTACAGTTAATTTGCTATTGAACATACTTTATATTTGTTATACTGCTTTAAGGTTACCATTTCTTGTCTTTTTTTTTTTTTTTTTTTGAGCTATAACTTTTGTAGGTAGCATTTCTAGTTCATTTGTTTGGCTTGTCATACCTTTAATTCCAGATGTCTCCAAATATTTATATAGAAATACATTACTGAGCCCCATATTGCTGTATCTGAATATTAATTAATGTCACAGTGATTAAAATGGTTCAAATTCATCAAATATTGCATATTCTGCTGCAGTATATTAATGACATATTTAGAAACATGGTCTGTAAACTCAATAAATAATTATAAAAATACTAAAGGATTTAATACATTATCTGAAATTAATAGAATTCATTATTTCTTTTTTTTCTTTTTCTTTTTTAAGGTGTCTGAGTCCAGTGGAGAATTTTTTTTTAAGTCATCTGAGCTATTTGAGAGCCCAGTCTATTTGGAGGAAGCCGCAGATGTACTTTGTATTTTACAAGCAGGTACAATAATGACTGCTAAGATACATTATGTTCGTAGTTTCTTATTAAATGGTACCGTGTAACTTCTTAACTTGGAAATTGTGTTATTTTATATAAACATTTTATATATTTAATAACAATGCACCTTAAAATGTTAAGACAAAAGTGGCTAGCAATAGAATAGTGATTAAGTAAATTATATTATTTCCACAGTATAGCATGTTATACAATCATTAAGTAGTGTATTTGAAGGAATTTAATAATCTGTTAGAAAATGGTCATAATCTGTAAGTGAAAAAAGCAAGGGGTAAATGATAAGTAGACTATAATCCCAAGTATCTTTTTTTTTTTTTAAGATTTTATTTATTTATTTGACACACAGAGAGAGATCAGAAGTAGTCAGAGCAGCAGGCAGAGAGAGGGGGGGAAGCAGGCTCCCCACTGAGGAGAGAGCCCAATGTGGGGCTCGATCCCAGGACCCTGAGATCATGACCTGAGCCGAAGGCAGAGGCTTTAACCCACTGAGCAACCCAGGCGCCCCTATAATCCCAATTATTTTAAAGTTAAGATAATACTTGTGGGGGGGATTGAAATATTTCAAATTACTAACTTTGAACGATTGGATTAGAAAAATAGAGGACATAAAAAAGCCAAGATTTTCATGAAAATCCCTCCTGCCCAGCACCGTCCAGTGTAGCAGTGGCAGTGGTACATGTTGGGCTTTCCAGTACAGTAGCTACTAGCCACGTGTGGTTACGAATTACTTGAAATGTGGCTACCGGGACTGAACTATTTTTAATTTTATTTAATTTGGATTAATTAATTAATTAATTTTTGGGAAGGATTTTACTTTTAAGTTATCTCTACACCCAGGGTAGGGCTTGAATTTGAATTTATAACCCTGAGATCAGGAGTTTCCTGCTATATCCACTGTGCCAGCCAGGTACCCCAGTTAACTTAAATTTTAATAGCCGCATGTGGCTGGTGGCTATCCTCCGGTACCGTTCAGCTCTAGACTATGAAAAGAAAGTACCTTAATTGCTTTCAAATCACATTTGTGAAATGCCAAAAAATGCGTATGTGTAATATGATGAAATATCACTCCTTGATAGTAACATTGACTTTGTTCTCTTGTAGAGCTCCCTTCCCTGCTTCCTATAGTGGATGTAGCTGAAGCCTTGCTACATGTTAGAAATGGTGCTTGGTTCTTATGTTTGTTGGTGGCCAATGTTCCTGATAGTTTTAATGAAGGTAAATGTAATTTTAAAATAGGCTATTGAAGAGATTTGCTTGTGCAGTTACAGGACCTGATTTTTTGAGCTAAGAAGAAATATGTATGTGCTTTTTTTTTTTTTTTTGAGATTTTATTTATTTATTTGACAGAGAGAGGGATCACAAGTAGAGAGAGAGGCAGGCAGCGGGGAGGGAAAGCAGGCTCCCTGCTGAGTAGGGAGCCCGATGTGGGGCTCGATCCCAGGACCCTGGGATCATGACCTGAGCAAAGGCAGAGGCTTAACCCACTGAGCCACCCAGGTACCCCTATATTTATGTGCTTTTATTTGAGATTTTCTCTTTGGAAAGTTTATTAGTAAAATATTATTGTAGAAATACTGAGTTGAGAAGATTTCAAGATTGTTTTTAGATTACAAATTTAAGTATGTTAAGTGGACAACAAAATAATTTTTTGTCACTGGTCACCAGTGCTATAACAGTAAAAAATACTAAAGAAGTAGAAGCTGTAATTCTATGCTCATGGACCAAAAGGAAGAAGACATATTATCTGTGAAACATCCAGTGTGCAGTGCAAGTAACATGTAATTAGAAATAGTAGCCATAATGTATAAGTACCGCGCGCTAACCGATTGCGCCACTGGAGCTCCAAAATAGTAGCCATAATGTAAACCCTTTGTGTTTTAGCCTTATTTCTGTCAGTTTGCAGAAAAGTCGAAATTGAGAAAAATCAACTGAAATTTTCACCTCTATTTCAAATGACTACTGATTGATTGAAGATTGTTGTTTGGGTCTGTGTGGTATAAAAATAAAAACATTTATTGAGCAAGGTTGTGAATTAGGAGCCAAAGAGGAAAAAGCAGTGGATTTCTAGCTTTGTCACTCACTTTTTGTGTCATCTTGATCAAGATATGAATCATGTATAAGATGAGGTATCACTAATAACATTTCCCTTACATTTCTGAGAGATTTATTAAATATCACAAGATGCGTAAAAGTCCTTTGCAAAAACTGTGCTGTTGCTGGTTTTTTGTCTACATATTTTACTAGTTACTGAGAGAGGAGTGCTGATGTCTCCAAACATAACTGTGGCTTTGTCTGTTCCTCTTTTCATTTTGTCAGTTATGCTTCGTTAATTTTGAAGCTGTGATTGGGTCCATGTACATTTAGGATTATTATGTCTTCATGATGAGTTGAGCCTTTTTCTTTTTCATTATGATATATGCTTCATTATCCCTGGTAATGTATCTTCTTTTGATACCCACTTAATTGAGAGAGCCATAGCAGCTTACAATTAGTATTTGCATGGTATATATCCATCTTTTTGAAAAATCTGTATCTTTTTTTTTTTTTTTAAAGATTTTATTTATTTTATTTGACAGAGAGAGAGATCACAAGTAGGCAGAGAGGCAGGCAGAGACAGAGGGGGAAGCAGTCTCCCTGCTGAGCAGAGAGCCCGATGTGGGGCTCGATCCCAGGACACTGAGATCATGACCTGAGCTGAAGGCAGCGGCTTAATCCACTGAGCCACCCAGGCGCCCCTGAAAAATCTCTTATCTTTAAGTGGGTTTCTTGTAGACAAGTATACGTGAATCTTGTTTTTTGTAAAAAATTTAGTTATAGTCTCCTTTTTAATTGGAGAGTTTAGACTGTTTACATAGATCATTTAATGTGATTATTTTGGTAGTTAGACTTAAGTGTATCATCTTGAAGTTGTTTTCTGTTTGTTTCCTTTTTCCTTTTTCCCTTTTACTTTCTTCATTTGGATTGAAATTTTTAGGATTCCATTTTATCTCCACTACTGTCATATTAGCTATATGTTTTTGCTTAATCTTTTTCTTCACATTTTTATTTCTCAATTTATTGTTGTCAGGTTTAAAGTATGCATCTTTGGGGGACCTGCGTGGCTTAGTCAGTTAAGTGTCTGACTTTTTTTTTTTTTTAAAGACTGTTTATTTGAGAGAGAGAGTGTAAGTGGGGGGGAAGAGCAGAGGGAGAGGGACAAGCAGGCTTTGTGCTGAGTGTACACCCCAGGGCAGGTCTCGATCTCACAACCCTGAGATCATGACCTGAGCTGAAATCAAGAGCTGGTCGCTCAACTGACTGAGCCACCCAGGCACCCCAAGCTACCAACTCTTGATCTCAGAATCATGAGTTTAAGCCTTGTGTTGGGCTCCACAGAAAGTCTACTTAAGAAAAAATAATTAAACTACAATGACAAAAATAAAGTATACATCTTTAACTTATGGCAGTCTACTTTCAATGATTTTATACCTCTTCACATATAATGTAATATACTTCTCTATTTTCCCCTCCTGTCCTCTGTGCTACTTTACAATTTTAGAGTGAGAGTGTGACTTGGGGAAGAAGGGGAGAGGGAGAGAGAAAGAGAGAACCCTAAGCAGGTGTCATGCTCAATGAGAAGCCTGATCTGGGGCTCAGTGTCATGACCCTGAGATCATGACTTGAGCTGAAATCAGGTCTGACGCTTTACAGACTGAGCCACCCAAGTGTCCCACTTCATTCTTTTGGGGTTCCACATTTCCATCTGATATAATTTCCCTTTAGCTTCAAATACTTGCTTTAACATGTCTTGTAGTTCAGGTTTGCTGGTAACAAATTTTTCCAGCTTTTTAAATTTATTTGTTTTTATTTTTAATAATATTTTATTTTCTTAAGTAATCTCTACACCCAGTGTGGGCCTCAAACTTAACCGGGAAATCAAGAGTCACACACTCTTACTTACTGAGCCAGCCAGGCGCCGCTTTCTGTTTTTTTTTTTTGTTGTTGTTTTTTGTTTTTTGTTTTTAATCTGAAAAAAACAAACAAACAAGCAAAAAGCAACACTCAAACCTGGTTTTGTCTTCATTCTTAAAAGATATTTTTCACTGGGTATAAAATATTAGGGTGACATTTTCTTTTAGCTTTTTAAAGATGTCATTCTGTTGTCTGTGGTAGTTTTGATTTCTGTTCCTCTGTACATAATGTTTGGGGGTTTTTTGCTGGCTGCTTTTATTTATTTTTCCTTTCTGCCTACTTTAAAGATTTTCTCTTTTCTACTGGTTTTCAGAAATTTGATTATGATGGGTCTCGATATGATTTTCTTTGTGTTTATCCTGCTTGAGCTTCTGTGATTATAGTTTTCATCAAATTTGAAAAAATTTCTTCAAATATATTTTTGTCTTCCATTTTCTTTTTCTTTGAGACTATAATTATATTTGACTACTTGATGTTGCCCCACAGGTCACTGTTCATTTTTTTGTCTCTTTTCATTCTGTGCTTTATTTTGACTAGTTTTATAGCTGTGCTTTCAAATTCCCTGATCATTTTCTTCTGTAGTGTCTGTGCCACATAAATGATTAATTAAAAGGCTGAAGAAATTGTTTCTAACATCTTACTTGAAAGCTTAAAGTAATAGCGGATATTAAATGTTCAGTTTGCAGGGGTCTGATTAAAAATGGAGAACGACAAGATGAAGAAAGTCTTGGAGGAAGGCGCAGGACAGATGCCCTACGCTTCTTATGTAAAATGAATCCTTCTCAGGCCCTCAAAGTTCGAGGGATGGTGGTAGGAGATTTTATTATTTTTATGAGACAAAAGCCTTTGTATTATGATCAGGAACTTTCTCAAGGTAGTTTTAGAATCTTGTAGCAATTTGAAATTATAATTGTATATTGGCTTATATTATTATAATTATTATTACCATTCTCTCTGGGTTTTTATGTTTTAAGCCAATTGTATATTGGCTTATATTATTATAATTATTATTACCCTTCTCTCTGGTGGATATGTCTTCTTCTAAACTTTAGAAGCTTTAAAACATCTAAACACTTAAGTGTCCTGGCCCTTTTCCTTATGATACTCAGTTCAGTTTGTTTTCTTCACCATGTTAGGTGGAAGAATGTCACTTGCCAGGGCTTGGAGTGGCTTTGACATTGGATCACACTAAAAATGAAGCTAGTGAAGATGGAGTGAGTGACTTGGTTTGTTTTGTTAGTGGTTTGCTTCTTGGAACAAATGCGAAAGTCCGGACTTGGTTTGGAACTTTTATCCGAAATGGACAGCAGGTGAGGGTTTAAAGATCTTCTAGGCAAAGAATCAGGTTATTTTGGCAACTAATAAAAGAGGAAGAAACACTTGTAGAATGATATCATTAGACCAGTGGTTCTCAACACTTTTAGTCTCAGGAACTCCTGACGTTTTAAATCCTAGAGGGCACTAAAGAGCTTTTGTTTATGTGCTTTTGATATTTACCATATTACAAATGAAAACTTTGAAATATTTACTTAATTCATTTATTTTAATTTCTATTTTTTTAAAGATTTTATTTATTTATTTGACAGACAGAGATCACAAGTAAGTAGGCAGAGAGGCAGGCAGAGAGAGAGAGAGGAGGAAGCAGGCTCCCTGCGGAGCAGAGAACCAGATGCGGGTATCGATCCTAGGACCCTGGAGATCATGACCTGAGCCGAAGGCAGAGGCTTAACCCACTGAGCCACCCAGGCGCCCCTTAATTTTTTTTTATTTTTAAAGATTTTAATTTATTTATTTGAGAGAGAGTGAGTGAGAAGGAGCAGGGGGAGACGAGAGGGGTGAGAGGCAGAGGGAGAGGGAGAAGTAGCCTCTCTGCTGAGCAGAGAGCCTGACATGGGGCTCAACCCCAGGACCCTGGGTTCATGACCTGAGCCAAGGGCAGACGCTTAACTGACTGAACCACCCAGGTGCCCCTACTGAATTCATTTAAAAATAACAATAATAACCGTATTAAATGTGAACATATTTTTAATGAAAAATGAACATATTTTCCAAAAATTTAGCGAGAAGAGTACATTTTTGCATTTCTCTTTAATGTCTGGCTCAATAGAACCTTTGGAAAACTACATTGTATGCTTGTGAGAAAATGAGAGTAGAAGTGGCCAATAATGTTTAAGGATATGTTTTTGACCTCTGGACCCTCTGGGAAAGAGTTTTGGGAATTACTAGAGTTCTGGGTTAGATTCATCATCAAAATAAGTTATTATAGTCTGTAATTTTAATATATATTTTTTATTGTAGTAAAATATACATAACATGAAATTTACCATTTTAATCCTTTGTAAGTTTTGCCACCATCATCACTGTTCATTTTCAGAACTTTTTCATCATCTTAAAAAGAAACCCTACCTATTAAACAATTCCTCTTTCCTCCTTCCTTCCAGCCTCTGGTAACTTTATTCTACTTTCTATCACTATGAATTTGACTGTTCTAGTTACCTCAGATAAGTGGAATCACACAGCAGTTCTCTTACTGAGTTTGGCTTGTTTTAGTTATCATAATGTTTTCAAAGTCCATGCATCTTGTAGTATATGTTTTCAAGGTTGAATAATATTCATCGTATGTATATACCACAGGTTAATTTGTTTATTCATCTATTGATGAATATATATTATATTTTGCAACGGTTTTTAAGTTACAAAATTTTTACTTTTTCAAAGAACATTTCTGGCGGAGCGGTGGTTTCTACGTGGCTCAGTCGGCTTCGGCTTAGGTCATGATCTCAGGGTCCTGGGGTTGAGCCGACTGAGCCACCTAGGTGCCCCTCAAGCTTTGCTTTTTAAGGGAAGTGAACACTGTTGTGTACTTAAAATATGTCAGGCGTTGTGTTAAGCACTTTGGGATGTTCATCTTGTTTGTAAGTGTCCTTTGTGTGCAGTAAATTTCTTATTTGAACCTAATGGTATTAAAGCACGTTTATCATATTTTAGTTAGAGACAGTCTAAAAATAATTAACATTTGCCTAGTTTTTTACAGTTTAGAACTGCTTTCGTATGTGTGATCTTTGTTCATTTGTCTATTTAAAAGATATTGAGTGCTTGCTGTATATCAGGCACAGTGGTAGGCCCTGCCAAGTAACAGATGACTAAAACATTATCCCTGCCTGAAGAACTGTGAGGGTGATAGACTTCTAAACTCCTAATTACAACAGCCTTGGGAGTTAAATATTATTAATAAAATATTTACTTCCTTGTCACTAAAAAAATGGGGTTCGGGGCACGTGGCTGGATTAAAGCCTCTGCCTTTGACTCGGGTCATAATTCCAGGGTCCTGGGATTGATCCCTGCATTGGGCTCTCTGCTCAGCAGGGAGCCTGCTTTTCTTCTTCTCCCTCTGCCTACTTGTGATCTCTGTCAAATAAATAAATAAAAATCTTAAAAAAAAATTTAAAAATGGGGTTCAGAGAGGTAAGCATACATAATCAATGGCAGAGCTATTGTTTAAACCCAAGGTGTTGTGTCTCTGTATCACAGATGACTATATCACAGATGACTCCTTTAGTCATTATGTATTTGAAAGTACCATTTAAGTGAAATTTTACAGTTCAGATTGTCATTAATTTAGTGTTTTCTGTAAAGCCAATCCATGTAAGGTGAGTAGAGTATTTTTCAAAGTGAATTTTGAGTTTGCTCATTTGGTTAAAACAAGATTCTGCAGTTCTGACAGCCTTTTCAAATAGGTCAGTTTTAAATGTTTAATGGGGGAGCTTTGTTTGAGCATCCTTTTGACTTAGTAAGTGCTCCATGGTTCCTTCCTTTTGTGATCCATATTTTTTACAGAGAAAAAGAGAGACCAGTAGTTCTGTCCTTTGGCAAATGAGAAGGCAGCTTCTTCTGGAGTTGATGGGCATTCTCCCCACAGTAAGAAGTACCCGCATTGTGGAAGAAGCTGATGTGGAGATGGAGCCCAATGTGTCTGTGTATTCGGGGCTGAAAGAAGAGCATGTTGTGAAAGCCAGTGCGCTCTTACGTCTGTACTGTGCTTTGATGGGGATCGCTGGACTCAAGTATTCAATAATTTGATATTTTATCTTTTTATCATTTTACTTTCTTGTTTCTATTCCCAAGAAAGTGAGCCAAAGGCCTTTTAACTGAGGATTTGGGTTTTCTGCTGGGCTTAGGTAGTGGGCTGGCCTATATCAAGAACAAAGTCTCAAGGCAAAAATATTCCCAGGTGGGATGTATCCATCTATTTTTGTCGGATTGTAAATAGAATTATGTTGAATATGGGAGGGGCCAGAGCAGTTTAAGAAAACCCGTGACTTTACCACAGCTCGACAGGACTAGAGTGAATGATCTGTGAGTGATACTTTACCAAGTCCATGCACCTAGTTGAAGTAAATCTCTCCTGTCCTTTCACAACTGAGATCACGGATTATTTAAAATTGACATGTTTTGATTATTAAGCACAAGGTTCACTGTAGTCACTGCATTACATCCTTTTGAATAATGTCCTCAACCACTATGCATACAGTCCTCACTTTGCGTGTCTCTGATAAGTTTGAATTTCACTAACCTGGGCTTGGTATTGGCTTAGTTATTAACACTACTCCCTCAACAACTAATGTATCAGTTATCATGATACATTGACCAAATAATCGCATGAAGTACAAACTTCGCGAGAGCTTTTCAAGCCACAGGTCACTGTATAAATAATAGATGCACCTCATTTCTTTTAAAGTTGTTGGTGACTGGTCACTGCCAATCTATTAGTCAGTTGGTGAAGAGACAGGAAAGTGCAGAGTTGTACTGTTTCCTTATCTCAGGGATAAACCCTTGTGTCATTTGACAGAAATAATTGAAAGAAGGAATTGGCCAAGAGGGATGAATGTGTAGCAAAGAAACAAGGGTGGTAACACTGGAAGTGGTGTTTGAACCAAACATAAATGTAGTAGCTGATCTTAACAATGTCAGCACTGTTGCCATTTGAGAAACCCAAGATAATGTAGCTGAAGAACTTAGTGAAGGTGCCCTTGTCAACCTGATTGAGGAAAGTCATTGTGGAGAAAAGGATGAAGTCCCAGAGGAGGTGAAGCTGCCAAAAATCTTCGCATTAAAGGAACTCTCAGATATTTCATGACAGAACCTAACAAAGGATAAAATATTGGAATCAGAGCCGAGCTTAGAAAGGGGGATGACAGTTCTTCAAGGCTTAAGAAAGAGGTTCACTCCACATTATAAGATCTATAATGAGAAGAAGGCAAGGGCTTTTCAAACTATTCGTGACAAGTTTTTTTTTACAAAGAAAACACTTTAATTTCCAATGTTTGTAATATTTTCAATTATAGAGCAGTATATAAATATTTGCTATTTTTTTCACCTCCCTATGCATTTTGACTGACAGAAAGTTTTTAATGTTTTGGCAAACTTTAAAGGTTAACTTTTAGCTTTTAACAGTTAACTTTCCCCATTGATTATTTCGATCACGATGTGTAGTTTCAGCTTGCGTGCTTATTTTTGTAGTCTCCTGCTACTGTGCCAAGTGAGGATTGCGTGTATTTGTCTCTGAGGAAAAGCATTGGTGGTAAGCGCAGCAGTTTTGCTTTTACCGACTGAAGATTGTAAAGGTTTTATAAATAGGAAGGTATCATTATAAAGCTCAGAATTTCTATCTGAAAAGTCCAACTCTTGGGAAATCCCTTTTTCTTCCTTCTTCTCTCAACTACGAAAAGTAAAACCTAATAATCTATCCCTTTTTTTAGACCAACTGAGGAAGAAGCTGAGCAGTTGCTGCAGTTGATGACCAGCCGTCCTCCTGCTACACCAGCTGGGGTTCGCTTCGTTTCGCTTTCCTTTTGTATGCTGCTGGCCTTTTCTACACTTGTCAGGTACCTTCCTATAAAGCTTGCTCTGTTTTCTGAAGGTCTGCGTTTGCTTATTTATGAAAATGCACATGTAGCATTAATCGGGAGCTTACTAGAAAAATGACGGTGCTATCACCTTTTAGTAAATGGCGTGGTAGCATCTACTGGATGCCAGTTAAAGGAGTCATACTAGTTCTTCAAGATTTGGGAAGGCAAGGGCTCCTGGGTGGCTCAGTGGGTTAGGCCGCTGCCTTCAGCTCAGGTCATGATCTCAGGGCCCTGGGATCGAGCCCCACATCGGGCTCTCTGCTCAGCAGGGAGCCTGCTTCCCTTTCTCTCTCTCTGCCTGCCTCTCTGTCTACTTGTAATTTCTCTCTGTCAAATAAATAAATAAATAAAATCTTTAAAAAAAAAAAAAAAAAGATTTGGGAAGGCAAATAGCAGCCCCTGTACCCTTGCATCCCGTTTCCCCTTCCCTTGAGGCAACTTCTTTCATCTTCCTTCAGTTCTTTTAGCCGATGCTTTTGGTTTTTTCACTTCCGCATCTTTAAATAACGTGTTTGATTTGCTGTATTTTTGACTTTTTAGTTTTAGGAGTAATTGTGGATTTCCTACAATGAAAGATGAGGAATTAGTTGTCTCTTTCTTGTCTCCCCACCCCCCCATGACCCAGCGCATCTCCATATCCTTCCCATCTCCCCATTGTCCCAGTACAGTTATATTGCAAATTTGCTTTGAAAAATATATAGTTGTTCAGGGCGCCTGGGTGGCTCAGTGGGTTAAGCCACTGCTTCAGCTCAGGTCATGATCTCAAGATCCTGGGATCGAGTCCCGCATCGGGCTCTCTGCTCGGCGGGGAGCCTGCTTCCCTCTCTCTCTCTCTGCCTGCCTCTCTGCCTACTGTGATCTCGCTCTGTCAAATAAATAAATAAAATCTTTAAAAAAAAAAAGAAAAATATATAGTTGTTCATATTGCCTCTATTGGGAGTTTAGCCATGTAACTTTTCTTCTGTAAAACTTGCTTGTGTCTTAATAATTATCCCATGTTTCGTCTGTTTTTCATTTGCTCTTTGTTCTGAGTACTTAATGTTAATGCGACTTCAGTATCTGCCAATCTGACCCCCCCTTCAAGATCTTCAGACTCCTTATTCTGTCAACTTTATTTTCTTAAGGAAGCTCTCCTGACTCTCTGAACTGGTTACTTCTACATCTGGTACACAGCTCTCGTCCTGGAATTGCTCTTCGCTATTATTTTCAGGACTTGCTTCACATCTCCTTTCTTGGATCTCCTGCTTCCTGCATTTTCCATGTCTCTCTCTCTCTTTTAAGATTTTATTTTAATTTATTAATTTTTTAAAAAGATTTTACTTACATATTTATTTGAGAGAGAGAATGAGAGTGAAACCACAAGCAGGGGGAGTGTCAGAGGGAGAGGGAGAAGCAGGCTTCCTGCTGAGCAGAGAGCCTGATGTGGATTTGATTCAGGACCCTGAGACCATTACCTGAGCTGAAGGTAGAAGCTTAATCGAACGAGCCACCCAGGCACCCCAGGATTTTATTTTATTTTATTTTATTCTTTTTTGGATTTTATTTTTTAAAGTAATCTGTACACCCGATGTGGGCTTGAATTTATAATCCCAAGATCAAGAGTTGCATGCTCTACTGACTGAGCCAGCCAGGCACTGCAACATATGTCTGTTTTTTAAATTGCTTTCTCATTTTGCTTCTTTAGCATGGGTATGTAGGAGGTCAGTTATTTTGAGACTGGGTATTTCTGAAAATGTCTTTATTCTACTTTAGCACTTAATTGACAGTTTCATAGGGTTTAGAATTTGGGGTTGGAAAAAATTTCCTTTGCAGTTGAGAAATCTGATGACATTCTGATTCTTGTTTTTTTTTTTTTTTTTTTAAACATTTTTTTTTAAGATTTTATTTATTTATTTGACAGAGATCACAAGTAGGCAGAAAGGCAGGCAAAGAGAGAGAGGGGGAAGCAGGTGCCCTGCTGAGCAGAGAGCCCGATGCGGGACTCGATCCCAGGACCCTGAGATCATGACCTGAGCCGAAGGCAGCGGCTTTTACCCACTGAGCCACCCAGGCGCCCTTTTTTTTTTTTTTTTTTTTTTTTTAATATGGAGACAGGAAGGATTAGCTTTTTGTCCCTAGGGTTTTGAAATTTTTGGATGGTATACCTGCTTTTATCTATTGTGGTAGATATTCAGTAAACCCTTTCAACCCAAGAACTCATGTGCTTCAGTTCTAGGAAATTTTCTTAAACTTATTTGTTGTCAGTGTTCCACATGACTTTTTTTCCTATCCCAAACCTTCTCTTATTTAGATATTGGACTTCCTGAAATGATTATCTTATTTTCTTTTTTTTAAAGATTTTATTTATTTGACAGAGAGAAATCACAAGTAGGCAGAGAGGCAGGCAGAAAGAGAGAGGGGAGAAAGCAGGTTCCCCGCGGAGCAGAGAGCCCGACGCGGGGCTCGATCCCAGAACCCTGGGATCATGACCCGAGCCGAAGGCAGAGGCCCTAACCCACTGAGCCACCCAGGCGCCCCGATTATCTTATTTTCTTATCCTTCCTATTTTCCTTATCTTTGTCTTGTTCTACTTTTTAAAAAATAGCTCAGTTGAGAGACCATTTACATACCATAAAATTTGCCCATTTTAAAGTGTACAATTCAACAGTTTTTTTTTTTTTTTTTTAAAGATTTTATTCATTTATTTGACAGACAGAGATCACAAGTAGGCAGAGAGGCAGGCAGAGAGAGAGAGCGAGGAGGAAGCAGGCTCCCCGCCAAGCAGGGAGCCCGATGCGGGACTCGATCCCAGGACCCCGAGATCATGACCTGAGCTGAAGGCAGCGGCTTAACCCACTGAGCCACCCAGGCGCCCCAATTCAACAGTTTTAAGTATATTTATAAAGTTGTACAAACATTACCACAATCTAATTTAATCTAATTTGGGAACATTTTTATCACTTTAAAACGATACTGCTTATTCTACCTTCGAAGGATTTGTTTTCAACTTCCAATCCTCTGTCATTTTTGATATCTAAGAGCTTTTTTTTTTGTTTTCTGATTATTCTAAATGGTAGCTGTTGCTTCAATGGTGCCAATTTCTCTGATATTAATCATAATGATTGAAGAGGTTTTATTAGTACTGTTGTTTTCTCTAAGGGTTTTTTCCCCTGCTTTTTTGGGTCTCTATTTTTCAAGTTAGAAACTTTTTTTTCAAGGCTTTGATCATTCTAGATTGTTATATTTAAGAGTAGGAGGGATGCCTGGATGGCTCAGTGTTTTGAGTGTCTGGGTTTTGATTTCAGCTCAGGTCATGATCTCAGGGTCATGAGATGGAGCTCCTTGTGGAGCTCCCTCTCTATTTCTCTCTCTCAAATAAATATTTTTAAAAAAGAGTAAGAAACTAAAAAGCAAATTGAGTCTTTTTATGCATAGGTGGCTCTTTGAGAAACTATTGGGCTTATCAGATTCTTAGAGAAGACTTTCGCCTTACCTGGAGAATAAAGAACTTACAAGAAACCCATAAGCAAAGTTAAGGGCTGGGAGATCTGAGTCTGCAGTATGCTCATTCACTTGATTCTACTTTTAGAATGGTGTTGCAAATATCCCTGGTTGATCCTCAGTTCAGAGACACCCTCTTTCACCATCTCCAGAGCACAAATCTTCCATCTTCTTTCTGCTGGGGGGTGGAAATTCATCTAATTGTGTGGAATGGAGGAGGTGATCTGGAGGTCTGCTACCTATATAGACTGTTGATCTTTTTAGTTAAGTCAGTCTTTACTCTCCCTCCCAGAACTCCCTGGAACTGTCAGTTCCTGACAGAATCTTTGGGGATTCTGTGGTGTAAAGTGGATTGGCTTTTCCCTCCTGCTAGTCTAGTATTCTGCTTTCTTGGGTCTGCTGAATTAGTTACCACTCTTCTCTATGTGCTCTTGCTTCCAGTATTTTGTGCTGTTCCTCAGCATCATCTTATGCATTTATGCATTTTTAGGAAAATCCCTTTAATGTAGTTTAGAGTTTTAGTAGGGTGTGAAAATAGGTAATAAAATGAAGTGCTCTCTCTCTGAAAATAAATAAATTGGAAAAAAAATTAAAAAAAAATGAAGTGCTCTCTTTTCTCTTTACCTGAAGTAATTGCTAAAATTGTAATCTTCATTGCTTCTAGAAGGTGGGTATTTCTATCTGTATTTTTGGATAGCAGAGTTGAAGTTCAGAAGGATCATTTAAATTTCTTGTTTGAGATCACATTACCAGTCATTAATAGAGGTAGGATTCCTTCTGAGCTCTCCCATGGCCTAAAGGCTGTTACCTTTCTACTATATAATGCTGTCTTTTATTAGTGGAATGGTTTAGGTATAGTTGAGAATGATCTTTTAAATTTTCTTAGCTTGGGATAGCAGGCTTTTTAGTTGCTTTTTGTTTTACTCATTTACACTGCAGTGAAGTAGAAGAAAATCAAAAATTATTTTCACAAGTCAAAGTTGACTTGTATCTTTCAAGGTAAGTCTAGGAATTCCCTATTAAAACATTGTTGGTACATTTTTATAATCATTTTTTATGTTTCATGAACCCGTGGCTCTTTTTCCTTTTTCTTTGAATAGTGATCACTTACTTCTCTTTAATTTTGAGATCTGCTCAAAATGTTTCTATAAATTAAATTTTATTTTCCTTGTTACTTCTTTAGTACTCAGTTTGAAACTTATTGATGAGTGTCTTAACTCTTATATGAAATATTAGCTGTTAATATAGTTCTTCTACCATCTTAATCCCAGAAGGTCTTTGCTTTTCTAAAAAAAATAAGAGGAAGTTCACTCTCTCCAAGTTGCAGATGCAGTAATAAAGCGTTTGAAAGAGTTTGTTCACATTTATAAAAGCAAAGGGTCTTATTCTTCATCTCTAAAACTACTTCATACTTCAATGACAGTTAATGGGCATTTCAACAAGCAATTAACTTGAATTGATTATTTCAAAATAGGGAAGGAAAAAGTAATTTCTGCTAAAAATAATTCCAGAATGTTTTCTCATTCTTATGCTAGTATATCTGGTTTAAGCCAGTGACTTTCTTGTATGTTTTATATAGTACACCTGAACAGGAGCAGTTAATGGTAGTGTGGCTAAGTTGGATGATAAAAGAAGAAGCTTATTTTGAAAGGTAAGATGACTTCATTTGTTGCAGTTAATAAGTGTTTCTTATCTTCTCTTTGGAAATTCATATTTTCTTTTTTGTTTCAACAGTACTTCTGGCGTCTCTGCTTCTTTTGGGGAGATGTTGTTATTGGTTGCTATGTACTTTCACAGCAACCAACTTAGTGCTATCATTGACTTGGTCTGTTCCACTTTGGGGATGAAGGTAATTTTCTTTTATTTTCTTTCTAAGGAAGAGAGTTCTAAGCTGGGTGTTTTTTTTGTTTTTTTTTGTTTTTGTTTTTGTTTTTTGTAGTGTACAGTACCTTTTTTTGGTTTGTCTTATAAATATACATTTTTAATTTCGTTTTATTTTATTTTCGTTTTATTTCTTTCAGTGTTCCAAAATTCATTGTTTATGTACCACACTCCGTGCTCCATTCAGTACATGCCCTCCATAATGCCCACCACCAGGCTTACCCATCCCTCCATCTCCTTCCCCTCCAAAACCCTCAGTTTGTTTCTTGGAGTCCACGGTACATTTTGTTTCCATTTTGAAGTAATTTTAGTTTAATAGTTTGAAATTTTGCCAGGAGCTCTTAGAAAAAAATGTATATTATGAAAACATTTATTTATAAGAATAAAATATGTTCAATATAGAAAGTTGGGAAACCCCAAAATATAGAAAGCTTGGAGAACACAAAAGAAAGGAAGAAAATTATTTCATTATTCAAGATATCAACTATACTACTGTTAACATTTTTCTATCTGTTCTTTCTTTACATTGATATATATATTTTGTAATATAAAGAACTTAACTAATATGTGATGACATTTCCTCATATCAATAAATGTCCTTTTTTTTTTTTTTTAAGATTTTTGTTTATTTGAGAAAGCCCGAGAGAGAGAAAGTATAAGCAGGGTGAGGGGCAGAGGGAGAAGCAGACTCCCCACTGAGAAGGGAGCTCAATTAAATGTTCTGATTCAATATAATGTCTCATTGACTGTATCTTGGTTCATCTTATGTACCAATCATGACTTTCTTAATGGATCCTTTCTTTTTGCCATGTAGATTTTACAGTTTCTGAATGGTGCTTAGATGGTTATCCTTATTTACATAAATACATACAGGAGCACTCATGTGTTTATCTTTAAACAGTTTTTTTTTTTTTAAATTTCTACACCCAACATGGGCCTTGAACTCAGGACCCCAAGATCAAGAGTTGTGTTCTCTACCAACTGAGCTAGGCAGGCGTCCCCTTTAAACAGTTTTTGGATTAGCTCCTTAGGAATAATTCTAGCAGTCAAAATATGATGATGTTAAGGTGTTTAATGAGTATTGCCAGATTACCTTTAAGAAAGATTATACCAGTTTAACTGTTCCCATCAGTGTATGAGAGTGCTAGCTAACTGGACACTCATTACTACTGGGCATTACCATTCTTTTTTTTTTAACCATTCTTTTTAATCTTTACAATTTTGATTGATGAAAGATGGTCTCACTTATTTTGCTCTTCATCCATTAGTAGTGGAACTATGGTTTAAATATTCTGTCTTAGTTATAGTTTATAGTGGTTGTTTTTTGGGGGGTAGTTTTAAAAATCTCTGTTTTGGCTGATTCCTTTTTTTTTTTTTTTTTAAAGATTTTTAATTTATTTATTTGAGAGAGAGAGAGAGAGCATGAGCAGGGAAAGAATAGAGGGTCGTGGTCTCGGGGTCCTGGGGTCGAGTCCCGCGTCGGGGTCCTGGGGTCGAGTCCCGCGTCGGGCTCTCTGCTCAGCAGGGAGCCTGCTTCCCTCTCTCTCTCTCTCTCTCTGCCTGCCTCTCTGTCTACTTGTGGTCTCTCTCTGTCAAAAAAAAAAAAAAAAAAAAAAAAAAGAATAGAGGGAGAGGGAGACGTAGACTCCCTGCTGCGCAAGGAACCCAGTGTGGGGCTTGATCCCAGAAAACCGGATCATGTCTTGAGCCAAAGGCAGATATTTAACTGACTGAGCTATCTTGGTGCCCCTTGGCTGGTTCATTTCTTTTGTGCAGAAGCTTATCAATGTCCTAATTTTCCTATAGGGATTTTTATTGATTTATTTTTCCTCTTACTGATCAAATGGCATATACATGATATGCCATTATGCCTTGTATACCATGTTTCATTGATTTCAAGGCACGTATTTTATCTAGTATTGAAATGGGGCTTTATTTTATAGTTGACTTGTAATATAATATGGTAGTATTCCCCTCGCTTTTTTTCTTGAAAAGTTACTTTTTTTTTTCTTAAATATTTTATTTATTTGATTGAGAGAGAGAGAGAGTATAAGCAGGGGAAGCAGCAGAACTTCCCACTGAGTAGGGACTTGTGGGGCTTGATCTCAGGAGCCTGAAGGCAGCCACTTAACCAACTGAGCCACCCAGGTGCCTCTTGAAATGTTACTATTAAATCAGCATATCTGATAGTCCATAGTGTCTTTAAAGTGAGAAGTACAATATATTGCAATTATTCTTCTCAGTCTTTTTGGCCATATGGAAATTATTTTTGTGAGTGTGTATAGAATATATAGTATTTCCAAAAAAAAAAAAAAAGAATATATAGTATTTCCTTTCTAGTTCCTACTTTGTTGTTACACTTAGAAATGTTTATCTTAAAAAAAACGTTGGGGGGGAACCTTGGCTGGCTCAGTTGGTAGAGTATATGACTGGATCTTGGGGTGGTAAATTTTTTTTTTTTTTTAAAAGATTTTATTTATTTATTTGACAGAAAGAGATCACAGTAGACAGAGAGGCAGGCAGAGAGAGAGAGAGAGAGAGGGAAGCAGGCTCCCTGCTGAGCAGGGAGCCCGATGCGGGACTCGATCCCAGGACCCTGAGATCATGACCTGAGCCGAAGGCAGCGGCTTAACCCACTGAGCCACCCAGGTGCCCCATTGGGGTGGTAAATTTGAGCCCCACTTTGGGCATAGAGATTACTTAAAAAAAATTTTTTTTTTAAAGATTTTATTTATTTATTTGATAGAGACACAGTGAGAGAGGGAACACAAGCAAGGGGAGTGTGAGAGGGAGAAGCAGGCTTCCCACTGAGCAGGGAGCCCGGTATGGGGCTTGATCCCATTACCCCAGGATCATGATCTCCCATCCAAGTACTAACCAGGCCCGACCCTGCTACCCCAGGATCATGATCTGAACTGAAGGCAGATGCTTAACGGCTGAGCCACCCAGGCGCCCCCACAAAATTTTTTTTAATGCAAAAAAATGTTTCTCTTTCTTCAGGTTTAAAGAAACGGTTACCTATATTTTCTTCTAATGTTTTTGTGGCTTCATGTTTCACATTTAAGTCTTTAGTACACTCAAGTTCATTTTGGGTATGGTATCATGTGTACGGATATATATAGATATATATAAACATACATATGTATGTTTATTTATTTACTCCCCAGAAAGGTAGATATTTCACCTTCATTTATTGAATAATCCACTTCTTGCCATTGACTTGAAAGGCTGATAGTAATATTTACTCAGTAATTTTGTATGTTGATTCAGTGTCTGAGGAAAAACACTCTGATGTCGGGTTTGAGAAGCCACTTTTGAAATAGAGTATTTGAACATTAATTTTACATATCACAGCCATGTTAGAGAATACATTTATGAGAGGAAAGTGTGCTTCATGTATTTTTACTTGCTGTTAGAATTTTTTTGGTTGTTTTAGATTGTGATTAAGCCAAGCTCCTTGAGTAGGATGAAGACTATCTTCACACAGGAAATTTTTACTGAGCAGGTACTTCTTTTCACTTTATTCTTAGGTATTTCTTTAACTTTCTTTTACAACATTCTTTGGGGGGAAATTTGTTTATCTCAGCTTAAGAGAATGCTTGTTCTATTTCATTTTAGTTTCCAATGATAGTTAATTTAATCTTCATTTTTTATTAAATTTTTTTTTCAAAGATTTTCTTTACTTATCTGAGGGAGAGAGAGAGAGAGGGCCTAAGTGTGGGGAGTGGGCAGAAGGAGAGGGACAAAGAGACTCTCCGCAGAGCAGGAAGCCAGATATGGAGGCGGGGGGGTCGGGGGGTGATCCCAGGACCTTGAGATCATGAACCGACCCCAAGACAGATGCTTAACTGATGGAGCCACTCAGGCACCTCAGTTTATTTATCTTTTAAAATTTCTATAAAGAATCATCCCATTTACTTATTACATACAAAAGCATGCTTTAAATTTATATGTTTTGGAGATGTTGAATAAATGCTTAAGAATATGGTCTTTGGTATTGGTAGGATCTCACATGGGGTAATCATTCGGGTTTGTGAGGAGAAAAATAAAACGTTTAAAATTTTAGACTGTAACATTTATTTTTATATAAATTATAAGCTGGGGTCTAAATTCTTTATTTTTAAAAAAATTTTTTTTTATTAGGCTGGGCATGGAACCTATTTGGGGGCTGGAACTTATGACCTGGAAATAAAGACTTGAGCTGAGATCAAGAGTGCTTAACTGATGCTTAACTGACAGCCACTCAGGCACCCCTGAATTCTTTATTGTTATATTTACATGTTCTTATTTTGCCTTAGCACTTTTGTCCATATGTAAACCTGAGGATATTTTATTTTTTCAGCAAAAGAGACAATTCTGAAATTGAAAACTAATTCCCAGATTAGTCAGTTTAAACTTGGGGTTACAAAAAGCATATATATTTTTGAAAAAAATGAGATATTTGAGAATGCTCATAGGTGCATAAGTGTTGCTTCTTTTAGGATGATATTCTCATCCCTATACCACATTTTCCTTTCTTCCCTCAATACACATACACTCCCACAAAACAGACATAAATAGTGCATAGGAGACTCAGAAGTTATTTTTTATGTTTTTATTTGAACTCACTGGACTTTGGGGAGGGTCTTTGAAAACAATGAGAATAACAATAAAAATCCCTGTTTATATTTATGTGATCATTTATATCACATATAAAGAATTTATGTCACATATAAAGAACTGATACTTTATAATTCACATATGTTTTTCAAACATATTTTTTTTTAAAGATTTTATTTATTTATTGGACAGACAGAGATCACAAGTAGGCAGAAAGGCAGGCAGAGAGAGAGGAGGAAGCAGGCTCCCCACTGAGCAGAGAGCCTGATGTGGGGCTCGAACCCAGGAATCTGGGATCATGACCTGAGTTGAAGGCAGAGGCTTAACCCACTGAGCCACCCAGGTGCCCCTCAAACATATTTTTTAATTTTTTCCCCTCACAAAAACTTTTTGAGGCAGGTGAGACTGTACTGTACCATTTTATAGGTGGGTATGAGGACTGTATTGTCCCGTTTTATAGATGTGAAAATAGGCTGGAAGATAAAGTGACTTATCTGAAGTCACTGAGCCCAGATTTTAGAATTCCAAATTTTGTGTGTTTTTACCTTACTACATTAATGTCAACATACCTATGTTTAAAAACAATTTAAAAAATTAGAGTGTTTTACAAATCCCTAAATGTATGCTGCCTTATCATCTAGAAATAATCAAATCTTGTAACAATTAGTTTTTCTCATTCATTCCTAAGGACCACATTTGTATTAAGTATTGACACTCTCCCTGCTAATCCTCTCTCTTACAGAATAGTTTTATATTTGCTTCTGTCATACGTATTAATACTATTTTCCCTTTTAGGTTGTCACAGCTCATGCTGTTCGGGTCCCTGTCACCAGCAACCTGAGTGCCAACATTACTGGATTTTTGCCTATTCATTGTATTTACCAGCTTCTCAGGAGTCGTTCCTTTACCAAGCACAAAGTGTCAATAAAAGTATGATCTTAAATTTATATAACAAGCTACAACCCAAGTTTATTTATTTATTTTTTTCTAGCTCTTTTTCAGTTTATAGACTTCTACTGTGGGTTTTGTGTTTATGAAATATGTCTAATTACTAATCATTTATATGTAGTACTAGTATAATTTCAGATTTTTTTAAACAATATAACTCTAAAGTTATTGACAAAATGTACAGTATTACTAATCCATTTAAAATTTCGATAATATCATGTGGCTATTTCTTTAAAACTTGGTAAAAAATTGCCATTTTCTTTTTTTTTTATGATTTTATTTATTTATTTGACACAGAGAGGGAAATAGCGAGAGAGGGAATATAAGCAGTGGGAGTAGGAGAGGGAGAAGCAGACTTCCTGCTGAACAGGAGCCCGATGTGGGGCTTGATCCCAGGACTTTTGGATCATGATCCGAGCCAAAGGCAGACGCTTAATGACTGAGCCACCCAGGCACCCAAAATTGCCATTTTCTATACTTTGGTTTTGTTCACCAAACTGAGAAAGTTCATTATCAGCCATGACCAGCATTTGTACTTTTGTCACAAGGACAGCTAACACCTAATATACATATTTGGACATATTTTCCATTAATTATAGTTGGCTATGTCAAACAGTTAAAAGGCCTTCTAAAGAGACAGATAAGTCCCAAGAAGGTAAAGAGATCTGAGCCTTTTCTAGCGGCTCTTCTATTTATAAAGAATAATCAACAATATATGCATTGATATATCACCTTTAACTATCCTTGTTTTCATGATTTAGTGGAGTTATTTTTCTAGGTAGATTGTATCTTCTACTTCTTTATGTTTTTAGCACATGAAATAGATTAAGAGTCTGAATGCACACCCAGTGTATCCACATGTCCTCTGTCCATGTGTAGTTAAATGATGGTCTCCTGTAAGTGGTTGCCAAGGCCACTTTTTTTTTTTTAAAGATTTTATTTATTTATTTGACAGACAGAGATCACAAATAGGCCGTGAGGCAGGCAGAGAGAGAGGAGGAAGCCAGCTCCCCGCTGAGCAGAGAGCCCGATGCGGAGCTCAATCCCAGGACTCCGGGATCATGACCTGAGCCGAAGGCAGAGGCTTTAAGCCACTGAGCCACCCAGGCAGCCCCAAGGCCACTTTCTTAATCTGCCTCAGGATTTGCTGTGAAGAACTATCTCTCTCCCTCAATTCCTCTGTGCTGTGGGGTCTTCTACAACACAGATAGTGCTCAAAATACAGATATAGTAGGGACTTAAAATATTTTTCTTGCTACTTAAAAACGAATACAGTAAAAACCTCAAATCCAAATTCAAAACCCAAATTCCTCATTATAGATTTATCTTCCACTGGACAATAGTCTTGATTAGGATATAAAAGTAATTCATATTTTTAGATCAAAGACAGATGTGAAACTAGGTAATATATTTGTAGCTGCTAGAAGTTAATAGTTTCACTGATTCATAAATCATGTAAATTGTGTGTTCTTAATAAAGTTTGCTTTTTCTTATTGCCATAAGTGATTTACTGCCTATAACCTTCTTTTTTAGGACTGGATCTATAGGCAGCTGTGTGAAACCACTACTCCGCTTCATCCTCAATTACTTCCTCTGATTGATGTGTACATAAATTCCATACTTACTCCTGCATCTAAATCTAATCCAGAAGCCACAAATCAGCCAGTTACAGAACAGGAGATCCTCAGTATTTTCCAAGGAGTCATTGGGGTAACAGTAGTACTCGTACATGGATTAGCTGATTTTTCTTTTATTCTTCTGACTTGTTCCATATTTTTCCTTGGATTATTAGAGGACTTCTAGGTGGTTCTGACTTTGAAATGGAATTACATTTCTTCAGATCACTTATGAAATTACAAGTATACTATTAGTTCCAAGTAGTTTGTTGAAGAGGTACTTTCTGAGGAAATCTTCGAAAGAGCTCCACTTTAAAGTCTAAAGAGTGCCCTGTAGAGTTGTGCCTAACAAAGGAGTATGTGACATCTCAACATGGTCAACAGAGGTTTATTTAGCTTCCTGGGAATCTAAGATCTAGGTAGATTCAAATGGGAAATTTGAAGAAAATCTTTTTTCTCCATCTTTTAAGAGAGAAAAAGTAGTTGTATTTTTCACAAATGTATTCAAATGCACACTATGTTTTTTTTAGGAGTTATTTTCTTCCTGGTAATTCCAGGTAATATTTGAGACTTCTGTAAACCTTTTTCAGAAGCAGCTTGATGGATTTGCTGTTAAGGAACAGCTGAAGTCTTTTTTATAATCGTAAAGACTGTTAGGCATGTTGCCTTTGCTCTCCCATGCCACCTCAAATTGAAACTTCAGGTTGTCTCTTTGAGTTTAATGCAAACATAGCAATGTTTCTCCTGTTTTAGCTGAGCTTGGGAACAGTAACTGAATAGTCTATTTAAAATGCTTTTACCATCAAGAAAGCACTCATGAAATTTAACAGTATCTTACGTGTTTATAATCTTACTTCCAGGCTGATAGCATCCGCCTTAACCAACGTTTTAGCATCACAGCACAGCTCTTGGTGCTTTACTATGTATTGTCTTATGAGGAAGCTCTGCTAGCAAACACAAAGACTTTAGGTAAGTTGTACTTATTCATAGGGGAGTGTTTCTAGTGCTAGTTCATTTTATTTGTTTACATTTTGTTACTTTCCAAGCTGTCATGTGAGAAAATAAGGTCAAATATTCTAACAGGCTCCAGGACCATTCTGTAGTCTTTGTAGCATGGGCACTATGTACTCTGATGCGTAAATACATGTGTAGATGGGTACATAACCACCCTTTAAGTCTCAGCCCTCTTTTTAGCAGCCTAAATTAATAACTGATTATCTGTATTTTATTAATTTTAGGGACCTTAACTAAGTGCTGATAAATTAAGAGATAAACCTAAAGGAAATATAATGGAAAATTTATTTTTTTTGCTTGATTTCAGTCTTTGCCCTGCCTTCCTTCCATTAGGTGAAGAATAGCAATCTAATCAAAAACAGAAAAAAAAAACAGAAGAGTTTCATTTTGCCATTAAAATTATCATTGAACTGGGCTTTCAAATTTAACTACTTTCTATAGTATCAGAAGATCAGATTTAACCTAGATGATTTCCAGTATAAAGCAGTGTGTTTTTCTATATTTGAAAAAAAAGGGTGCCTGAGTGGCTTAGTGGGTTGGGCCGCTGCCTTTGGCTCGGGTCATGATCTCAGGCTCCTGAGATCGAGTCCCACATCGGGCTCTCTGCTCGGCAGGGAGCCTGCTTCCTCCAATCTCTCTCTCTGCCTGCCTCTCTGCCTACTTGTAATCTCTCTCTGTCAAATAAATAAATAAAATCTTAAAAAAAAAAGAAAAAGAAAAAAAATTCACTTGTTTTTTAGGGTAGTTAGTTAAAAAACAAGATAGGAGCCACTAGACGGCTCAGTCAGTTAAGCATCTGCTTTCGGCTCAAGTCGTGTTCTCAGGGTCCTGGGATAAAGCCCCGCCTTGGGCTTCCTGCTCAGCTTTGTGCTGGGGAGTCTGCTTCTCCCTCTCCCTGTGCCCACTGCTCCTCCTCCTTGTGTGTGTTCTTTCTCCCTCTCTGACAAATAAATAAATAAAATTAAAAAAATATACATGATGGAGATGAGACAGAGAAAGATAGTGTTGATTGGCAGCTACTTTTACTCTGTGGGATATAAGAATCCACTGAAGGTTTTTGACCATGAGGATTTTTATTTTTAAGTAATCACTACACCCAATGTGGGGCTCAAACTCACAACCCTGAGAGCAAGAGTTGCATGCTCCACAAACTGAGCCAGCCAGGCACCCCTAAGATGGACTTGATTTTTTAAAAAAGGAATTGTTGGGGCACCTGGGGGTACAGTGGGTTGAAACCTCTGCCTTTGGCTCAGGTCATGATCCCAGGGTCCTGGGATCGAGCCCTGCATCAGGCTCTCTGCTCAGCGGGGAGCCTGCTTCCTCGTCTCTCTCTGCCTGCTTCACTGCCTACTTGTGATCTCTGTCAAATAAATAAATAAAATCTTAAAAAAAAAAAAGAATTGTTTTCTAGTTGAAGATAGAAGTTGTGAGAGAAAGGAGTTAAATTCATATTGCCCACTGCGGGGCGCCTGGGTGGCTCAGTGGGTTAAGCCGCTGCCTTCGGCTCAGGTCATGATCTCAGGGTCCTGGGATCGAGTCCCGCGTCGGGCTCCCTGCTCGGCGGGGGGCCTGCTTCCCTTCCTCTCTCTCTGCCTGCCTCTCTGCCTACTTGTGATCTCTCTCTGTCAAATAAATAAATAAAATCTTTTTTTTTTTTTTTTTATTTGACAGACAGAGATCACAAGTAGGCAGAGAGAGAGAGAGGAGGAAGCAGGCTCCCTGCCAAGCAGAGAGCCCGACGCGGGGCTCGATCCCAGGACCCTGGGATCATGACCTGAGCCGAAGGCAGAGGCTTTAACCCACTGAGCCACCCAGGCGCCCCAATAAATAAAATCTTTAAAAAAAAAAAAAAAGAGTCACTGCGATAATATGTAATTAAATTAAGACTGTTGGAGTCACGAAGCTTTAAGCCATATGGTCATGACTGAATTTAGTTTTCCTAATTAGATTTGGGAGAGTCTTGAGTTACTTATCAGGGTTTTTGTTTAATTTTGTTTTGTTTGATTTTGTGTTTTAGTGTAGGGCACTCCTGCAGATGGCTTCTCTCACTTAGGACTTTTCTCCTCAATGGTTTTAATATGGAGGCATTTTCCAGATCTTGCCCTTAGATATGTTCTTGCTCTTACTGTGTATCCATTATTTCTTCATTTTTTGTGAAGCATATTCACAGATTAAGTGAGTTAGAAGTAACCTAATGTTGTTTTTGTTCCATTTAGGTCGAAGGTTAAGATTTCTATTGTTTATTACACTGTTCTTATCTTACACTTTGTATCTTTGACTGACAGCTGCCATGCAAAGAAAGCCCAAATCATATTCGTCATCTTTAATGGATCAGATTCCCATCAAATTCCTTATTCGACAGGCTCAAGGGCTGCAGCAGGAGTTGGGAGGTATTTTGTGTTTCTTGCTTTTTACTGCTGATGTTTATTGTTAAAAAATATCTTTCTGTTGGGGGGCCTGGGTGGCTCAGTGAGTTAAAGCCTCTGCCTTTGGCTCAGGTCATGATCCCAGGGTCCTGGGATTGAGTCCTACATCCGGCTCTCTGCTCAGCAGGAAGCCTGCTTCCCTTCCTCTCTCTCTGCCTGCCTCTCTACTTACTTGTGATGTCTGTCAAATAAATAAATAAAATCTTTAAAAAAACCCCAAAAAACCCCCTTATTGTTTACAGCGTTATGAAGTAGAATATATGCTCGGTGGTAAAAACAAAAACAAAAAAAAGACAATTCAGGAGCGAAATTCCTCTTTACCTTCCTCACTATCTTACTACTTGCATTCCTCCTTCCCCAAAACCAAGTTTTATTTTGGTATGTAATTTTAGACATTTTTCTATAAGTTTTATGATATGAAATTGCAGGTATCCAACCCTTTTGACCTGCAAAAATAGTTTCATATAGTTGAAGCTAATAGATAAACACATGAATAAAAAATTATTTTTTTAAACTATGAATGGCATTATACCCTATCTCTTTTGAGAATTTTTTTTTTCCTCTTGGACTCTTGGAAATCTTTTATGCCAGTACATGTAGATCTACCTTATTGCTTTTATTTCCTCCAAAATATTCCACATCTTGGAATTACTGTTTTTTCTATAAAATTGTCAGATATATAGTAATATTTTTTGAAAAAAAATTGTTTTTTGATTTAACACCTCTTTTTTATAATGTTTGAATATGGGTTTCTTGTTTGTTTCTATGAAGTTGGAGTTTTCTTTTTCTTTGTTTGTTATGGTTGATTTCAAGCAGGAACAAAGATAACCTTATTTGGTCACCTTTAACCAGATATGTGCATTTATTTACTTACATCTTTGCATAAACTAATGTTATATTTGGCAATGTTTGGTGACTAACATTTTATTGAAGAGATTATGAAGTGTAGATTAATTTTCACTTGGTAAGCAGTCATTTTGTGACTGTTTTGAGATACTCTTAACTATACGTGTAGTTGTGCATTTAGATATTTAAATGTTTAATAGTACTTTTGATTGTTGCAGCATTTTTTCAGACAGAAATATTAATTTTAATCAGTTTCTATGACAGAGGAAGTGGATACTTTCCCTACTGGGACTAAGTGGTATGATTTTATCTAAGTTGCATAATAAGGAGATAATTGGATGAAAAGTACTTTTATTACAACTAATACTTTTACTACTGCTCTTACAACTCTGGTGAGGATGATAATAATAATATAGTAACAACAATATTTATTAGGTATGTATGTACCAAACACTTGACATAGTGCATACTTCATATATCTATTCATATATACTTCATGTATATATTCATATACTTCATATATCTAAATAGACCTTTTTTATAGAATCATTTATCACTAAAAGTAATAGTCATGAATAGCCAAACTGCACTATAAGCAAAAGGTTAGAAAGAATGCTTTGATTTAGTAAAAGGAAGTTTCCCATTTCTTTTGATCTTCCTTCACTTTCTTGAAGGAAGACAAACGCACTCTTGTAGATATCATCCATACTGCTTTGGTGGGCTGACATACTTAGCTGTGTCTTTCAGTCTGTTTCCTTACAGTAGAATGGAGACAATATTGCTTACCTTGAAGGGACATTAGCGAGAAATGAAAAAATGTACATAAACTGTCCGAGATCTTTTAGGCATTCCAGGTGGGCAACTTTGATTTTACCTATCTGCAACAGTGATTCTGAAGTGGGTTGGAAAAGAGCATGTGTCATGTGTTTTTCTGTAGAAGCCTACCAGAAGTTTTGAATAAGGCCTTTCTCAGACCATATACGATCTCCCCCAAATGGACATTCTTTTCTCCTTTTTTTCTTTCCTCCCCAGTCAACTCTTGAACTACTGCGATGTCAAATGTTTCCTGATGGGAGACTTTTATGTTGGGATAGGGTGGAAGGAAGAAAGATTGAGAACTTTTGATAAAACTCGTAGCTTTCACCTTTTTGTGTATCAGATCACTTGGGGATCTTTATTTAAGCAGATTCTCTGACTGAATTATGCAACAGAAATTCTCAAACGGTAGTACATGCACAAGATGTGTACATTTCTTTGGTTTGCCAAAAATGAAAGGGACAAAAGAGAGTGGAGTGAGGAGAGAAGTTTGAGTATTTGAGAATGAAGAATCCAGTTGACTTCTTGTAAATTTTCAAGGGCTACATTCTGCTTTACTACGTCTCCTTGCAACTAATTACCCACATTTATGCATTGTGGATGATTGGATCTGTGAAGAAGAAATCACGGGGACTGATGCCCTGTTAAGGCGAATGTTACTGACTAATAATGCCAAAAACCACTCTCCGAAACAACTTCAAGAAGGTATAGTAAATTGGATACTCCTTTTACCCCTCTTCTAGGACAAAGAGATATTAGGCTCCTTGAAATCTTAAAATCATGCAGAATTTTCCTGGCTGTGAAACAATGTTTGGCCAATATATTTTAAGTAATTTTTTTTTTTTAAATTTTAGTTTTTTCAGTGTTTTAGGATACCTTCTTTTTGTTTTTGTTTTTTTACGGATTTTATTTATTTATTTGACAGACAGAGATCACAAGTAGGTAGAGAGACAGGCAGAGAGACAGAGAGGAGGAAGCAGGCTCCCTGCTGAGCAGAGAGCCTGACGCGGGACTCGATCCCAGGACCCTGAGATCATGACCTGAGCTGAAGGCAGAGGCTTAACCCACTGAGCCACCCAGGCGCCCTATTTTAAGTAATTTTTGAGTTGGGGAGGAGTAGAGGGAGAGGGACAAGCAGACTATGCACTGAGCATGGAGCCCTACTTGGGACTTGATCTCAAGACCCTGAGATCATGACCTGAGTGGAAATCAATAGTTGGACATTTTAACTGACTTATGCACCCAGGCACCTCAGGCATTTTAACCTTTTCTTTCTGACGTGCTTGTGTCTTTTTTTTTCTCATAGTTTCTATGTTAGCATCACTAAACAGGTCATGTGGTTTTAGGAAGGTCCTAAACTGCTCAGGAATAAATGCTATGGAATAGAGCAGTGTACTTGTCGTTAATGGATAATGTTCAAGCACAGTCGAATAGAAATATGATACGAGCCACACATATAATTTTAAACTTTCTACAGTCACACTAAAAAAGTAAAACACAGGCAAAGGTTGTTTTTTTTAATAATTATTTTATTTAACCCAATATATCAATATATTATCATTTCATCATATAATCAATATAAAAATAGTAATGAGATATTTTACTGTTTTTCCATAGAAAGTCTTTGCAATCTGGTCTACATTTTATACTCACAGTACATGTCAGTTTGCACTAGCTACATTTTCTAAGTGTTCAGTAGCCAGATGTGGTTAGTGACTATTCTATTGAAAAGTACAGTTCTTGGGGCACCTGGGTGGCTCAGTGGGTTAAAGCCTCTGCCTTCGGCTCAGGTCATGATCTCAGGTTCCTGGGATCGAGCCCTGCATCGGGCTCTCTGCTCAGCAGGGAGCCTGCTTCCTCCTCACTCTCTGCCTGCCTCTCTCCCTACTTGTGGTCTCTGTCAAATAAATAAATAAAATCTTTAAAAATAAAAAAAAGAAAAGTACAGTTCTAGAAATTTTTGACTAACAGCAGTGTGCTGTATACTAACATCCTGTAAAAGGGGCCATCCAGTTGGGAAATATAAAAAAAATTTGAATGTTACTACTAAAAGCTATACTTGGGTATATTTTCATGTTTCAGCCAGTTTTTAAAATTAGTCTGAATCACCAAGGAAATGACATTTGTCTTTGGGTCATTAATGTGTTTTTTAAAATGGGATTTTTATAACTTTTATCTTTATGATTATTTTTATCTTTATAATATATGTATACTTAACATGAATTTTTCTTAGCTCCTTATTTTAAGTGTAGCCAAAACTTGTGGCCAGGATTCAAAGTTTTACCCTTTTTCAGCAACAGTGTTTCCTTGATTTATGTGGTGTGTAGGAAAGTATTACCAAATACTATTTGGTAAGCTGTGTAGAATTTAGATCATGACTGCTAGTTTTCCTTTTAGCATTTTCAGCTGTCCCAGTAAGTCACACACAAGTGATGCAGATTCTAGAACACTTGACTCTACTCTCTGCCAGTGAACTTATACCTTATGCAGAAGTATTAACATCCAATATGAACCAGCTGTTGAATTCAGGGGTTCCACGACGAATTCTTCAAACCGTCAATAAACTGTGGATGGTTCTTAATACTGTGATGCCTAGAAGGTAAGTTCAGTGTATTGTTTCCTGTAATAAAGAAGCATATAGCAGTGATTGTATACAATAACCTAAACTTAAATGTTGAAAAAATTATTGATTATCTGACAATATAAGTCCATTCTGAAGACCATTAATTTAAGAGCTGTTATAATTTTAAGGAAAAGAATAAACTTTATTTTAAGAAACAGAAAACTTAAAGTATTTCCAACTTGAGAAAGTTCTTTAAAAATGAGTTCTCACATATAGTCATTTGTGGCTAATTGTGATTTAGATCACCATGTGTTTTGCAATCCTTAGCATGGCTTCAAATTTTACTGCACATTAAAATCACCTGGAGAGCTTTTGAAACTCCTCATCTGAGAGCTGTAACCCATGCTAATTAAATCAGAATGTTTGTTGGTAGGAGTTACCCATTAGTTTTTGTTTTTTTTTTTTTTTTTTTTAAGGATTTCCCTAGTGATTCTAGCACACATGAAGTTTAGAGAACACTGGGTTAATTCTTTTGCCTTTAGGAAGATGTGTCTCTCCTGTTTCATATATTGCATCAAAAACACCTGTTCTTAATAGGTGATGAGGATTAAGGAGTACACCTGTGATGGGCACAGGGTATTGTTTATAGGTGGTGATTCACTAAATTGTACACCTGAAGCCAATATTACATAGTATATTAACTGGAATTTAAATAAAACAACAACAAAACCCCCCTTAAACAGAAAAACAAAACAAACAAAAAACACCTAGTCTGTGCTTTTAAAAAAAAAACCAGAATACTCGGCCGGACTTACCTGAGATTTTGATTCAATAGTTCTGGAAATATTTATGTTTTTTATTTTATTTTTCAATTTTTTTTTAAAGATTTTGTTTATTTGAGAGACAGAGAGCTGCACAAGCAGGGGAGGGGGAAGGGACAGAGGGAGAGGGAGAAGCAGACTTCCCACTGAGTAGGGAGCCCAACGTGGGGCTTGATCCCAGGACCCTGGGATCATGACCTGAGCCGAGGGCAGATGCTTAACAGACTGAGCCACCCAGGTGTCCCATATTTATGCTTTTTAAATTTAATTTTATTTATATCAGATAAATAAATGCATATAACTTAAGAACTTAAATAGTATATTCCTTTCTATTTTAAGATTGTTGCTCCCCAGAGACAGCCGTTTTCAGTTCGTTAGCCTTTTTATTCTGGCATGTATATCCCCCATCTATCTCAATAACATACTTAAAATTAGTATGATTTCTTGGCTTTCCCATTTAGAAATTATCTGTGACTTTCCACTATACAAGATGAAGAGTTAGTCCTCTTACTTCTTTCCTCCCCTATGAGTCCCTCTTCCTTCAACGCTCACTTCTTCCCTTCCTTCATTTTCCCTGACAGGGTAATACCAAAAGTTTTGGTTAAATCAGTGTTCATTGTGCCTCTTATGACTACATCAGTGTGATTTTTATAGTTGACATATGCAGTATTCTTTGATTACAGTTTCTTTCTTATACAGTTGCCTTTCTTCATACCTCAGACACAAACCCTGACTTAATACTTCCCTCTTTCATTTACTTGGGTTTTTTGTCTTGTTTTTGTGTTCTTTTTTTTTTAAAGCAATAACTGATTTAACCCTAAACTCCATTATTGAGGGAACGTTTACTTTATAATTGTTATAACATATCAGATAATGTAACAGTAACATTTTTTTCTTGCAAACATTCCTTTTCTAGCTTTCCATCGTCATGTTTTAATTTGCGACATGCACAGTAGCCATCCTGGGATTGGTTTTGTCTCTCTTTGTTGAATTCTATGTTTTTCTCTGTGTTGGTGTAGTTCCTCATTTCAGTGAGTGGAACTCACATTCAAGTTGCTTCCTGAGAAAGGGTGTTCAGGAAACTCATTTATCATTCTGCTGAATGAATTGAGCTCCCTTGTTGCTATTAATTAATCCAGTGATATATCAATTCCCACTCCTTTGTATGTGACCATTGTTTTTTCTCTTTTAAAATGTAGGTTTTCCCCTTTCACTACTTTCTGGAATTTTATGATGATCTATTTTGGTGGGTTTTTGTTTTTTTTTTTAATTCATAATGTTGGGTACTTGGTCTTTTTTTAGTCTAGGGACCAATGCCTTCATTTCTAAGGACATTTATATTTTTTTCCTTCAGTGATTTCTTTCCCTTGTTTTTTTATAATTTTTTGTAATTTTGGTTTTAAGCCTCTTATTTTTTTTTTAAGATTTTATTTATTTATTTGACAGACATATCACAAGTAGACAGAGAGGCAGGCAGAGAGAGAGAGGAGGAAGCAGGCTACCCGCTGAGCAGAAAGCCCGATGCGGGGCTCCATCCCAGGACCCTGGGATCATGACCTGAGCCGAAGGCAGAGGCTTTAATCCACTGAGCCACCCAGGTGCCCCTTAAGCCTCTTATTTTAAAACCACTGATTTTGCAGTTTTTTCCTATTCTTTTTTAAATTTGTCTTTTGAATATACTTTGAGTATTTTCTCAATGTTATCTTCTGATCTTTCTTTTGAATTTAAAAAATGTGGTATATTCTTAATCTCTAAGAACTCTTTCTTACCTGAATATTCTTAGTTTTCTATTTTATTTTATTTTCAGTGGGCTCCATGCCCATATGGAACCCAACATGGAACTTGAACTCATGACCTTGAGATCAAGAGCCAGACACTTAACTGACTGAGCTACCCAAGTGTCCCTTGCCTTAATATATTCTTGTTTCATATGTGCAATATCCTATCCTTTAAGAATATTAATATAAGCTTTAAAAAGTTTTTCATCCCTACATTCTCTGTTTCTTTGAAGTTTCTTTCTGTTTGCATATTTTAATCTTTTTCAAATGAGAGGCTTTCCTTACATGTCTGATGACTCTTGGCTGTCTACTCATATTTAAGAGTGGGCAAGCTCTTTGTGCAAAATGGGGCTGATGGACTCCTGGGCTTCACTGTAAGAGATCAGGTACCCTTCTTATTGCCATATCCTTTAGTAATTCTGATGTGCAGTCAGGTTAGTAATCACTTTTAGAGTTTATGATGTCTAATCTCAAAGTGGCATCTCACATTGAGATTTTATGATGATACAGATCCGTGGCTTATTTATGGGGCCAGATACAGTTTCAAAGTGCTAAGGTGTTAATTCATACTTTTATTTTTTATGCCATGATTATTCCATTACAACTGAGAATTTTTGAAACTACTTTGTGTTTACTGTTTATCTTCATTTGTTTTAGAGACATCCAGATAAGTTAGATTACTATAGTTCTTAATTTTTCCAAGTTAATTCCCACCTGTTTAATTTTTACTGAATATATCCTTCTAAGTTGGACTGGATGGCTGCAGGTTTCAACTATAATATAAATGTTTTTGAATATGTGTTTATCTTCTCATCAGGCTGTGGGTAATGACAGTTAATGCACTTCAGCCTTCAATAAAGTTTGTACGACAACAAAAGTATACTCAAAATGACCTGATGATAGATCCTCTCATTGTCCTAAGATGTGATCAGAGGGTACACAGGTATGTGTCATTTGAGTTTCATTTTTATTCTGGAGTTATACTTCAGAGCGTCTCAAAGAAATTGAAGAAATTCAGTTTAAACGTCTATCTTAGCGTTCTTGCGGGTGACTAGCGGTGTACGCTATGAGGTTTTTTTTTTTTTAAAGATTTTATTTATTCACTTGACAGACAGAGATCACAGGTAGGCAGAGAAGCAGGCAGAGAGAGGAAGAGGCAGGCTCCCTGCTGAGCAGAGAGCCTGATGCAGGGCTCGATCCCAGGACCCTGGGATCATGACCCAAGCTAAAGGCAGAGGCTTCAACCCACTGAGCCACCCAGGTGCCCCTATGAGATTCTTTTTATTTTTGTTTTGTCTATATTTAAGAACTATTCAGTTTAATATTTAACATGTGATTAATAAAATCTAGCCTTGTTGCTAGCATTTTTGAAAAAGGCTTCTAAAATTTGCTTATTATGAACCGTTATATGGTTTAATGCATTATATGCATTAAAACTGAAATAAGACAAATACATGAAAAGTTAAATTATATGGTCATATGCAGATAAATCATTCAGTAAGTGGATGCTATTAAAAATTCAGGAAAGATGTAGAGGAAGTGGGACCTGAGTAGTACTTGAAAGGATAGAAATGGGTTTTAGATGAACAGACACTATAATGATGGGGGTAAGGGGTTAAGGAAGGCATTGTCGGGGGGGAAAAGGAACAGTGTGAGCAAAAGTATAGAAGCACAAATGAAAAAGACTTGGAATGGAGGGGTAATTTGTTGAGAGGAGCACACTTTAGAATTGGAATGTCAAGTTAGGGGTCAGACTATGAGGGCCTTGAATGTTAGGCTAAAGAGGTCATTTAGGTGGTAACTTAAGAAGAGAAGCTTTGCATTACATGGCTTAGAGGAGAAAGAAATTGAAGTTAAGACTTAACTAGGATACACACTCTGTATGTTGTCATCTGTCTTCAACCCAAGGGATGACATTCATGAAATGAAAAAATTTGCAAAATCAGCTATGTGTGGTTTGGTGAGATCAAGATCTCATGGGAAATAGGAGTCAGGAGAATGAACAGTTTAAATGACATTAAGTATCTAATAAAATAAAAATAGCAGTAAATAATACTTCCAGAAAAGAAAAACTTTTTAAACAATTTATCAGTGTTAAAAATCCATTTATGTAAGTAACCTTTCACCTGAATTGCCTCTGGTTATTCAGGAAGTTGTTAAATTTTACTATCATAGCCTGGATTTTCTTTTACCTTGCGACCTTTTCCCCACATTAATAGATATTCTGATATTAACTGGCTACATAGTATTCCATACAGATATGCAATGCTTAACCCAGTCCCTGTTGTTGGGCATTTGTTTATTTCTATTTTTTGTTATTATCAATAGTACTGTGGTGACTATTCTATGTACTGAGTATTTCCTTAGAGCAGATTCTTTTTTTTAATTTATTTATTGAAGTAATCTCTATGCCCAACACAGGGATTGAACTCAGGACCCCAAGATCAAGAGTTGCATGCTCTTCCAACTGAGCCAACCAGGTGCCCCAGAGCAGATTCTTAAAAATGGAATTATGGGTCATGCTCATTAAGACTTATGATTCATATTTCTCATATTCATATTTTGATTCATATTCATATTTTTATTCTGCCATGCAGAAAGGCTGAAGCAGTTTACACTCCCAAAACAGTGTTTGATATTGTACTTCACTACTTTGTATAATACTTTACAATTTGCTAGGTGAAAACTTGTCTCTAATTTTATTTATTTATTTTCTTATTTAAAAAAAGATTTTATTTATTTATTTGACAGACAGAGGTCACAAATAGGCAGAGAGGCAGGCAGAGAGAGAGAGGAAGGGAAGCAGGCTCCCCACTGAGCAGAGAGCCTGATGCGGGGCTCGATCCCAGGACCCCGAGACCATGACCTGAGCGGAAGGCAGAGGCTTAACCCACTGAGCCACCCAGGCACCCCTTAGTCTAGTTTTCTATTGAAATGCTTATCTTTTTTGATTTGCAAACAGTTCTTTATAAAGGAAATTGGTTCTTTATATGTATATTGCAGGTTTTTCCTTTGTTCTGTTTTGCCTTTTAATTTTGTTAATTTTTAAAAATTTAGTTTTTTTACCAAGTGATCATCCACATCATTTTTAAAAATAACAATATAAAAATATATACACATACAGAAATACATAATGTTTAGGATTTGCTTTGAACTAACCCTTTGGTGGTGATGGGAAAGTGGATGGGGGTGCAGAAGAAATGATTGGCCATGTGTCAATAACTGTTGAAGGTAGATGATAATTTCTTGGAGATTCATTATCATATTTCCTTTGTCATGTATGTATGAAAGTTTTCATTGTATATATTAGTAAGTGAACAAACAAGAAGATCAACAGTAAGAAAAAGGTGTACAATGAAAAGTCTTGTTCGCTCTCATGTCTACCATGTTGCTATGGCTAAACCAAAATTGCTCTTTTTTTTTTTAAAGATTTTATTTATTTATTTGACAGACAGAGATCACAAGTAGGCAGAGAGGCAGGCAGAGGGAGAAAGCAGACTCCCTGCAGAGCAGAGAGCCCGATGTGGGGCTCGATCCCAGGACCCTGAGATCATGACCTGAGCCGAAGGCAGTGGCTTAACCCACTGAGCCACCCAGGCGCCCCCCAAAATTGCTCTTTGACCTCTTGATCAATCCCTGTTCCATCTCCAGAGGAAATACTAGTGTGTATGTAGCTTTACTTTCTATGTATTTACAAATTTATAAGTAAGACTACTACTTCTTTCAGTGGTTTTTAAAAAAATAAGTATTATTATATTGTATTGCATTATTTTGTTCTTTTTTAAAAAAGTTGATATTGTTCACATGTTCTCCATATTGATATGCATAGGTCTAATTTATTTGTTTTCACTGCCGCATTGTAATCCATATGTAAATTACGAGGCTTGTCCTCCAGAAACTCTGATTCAGAATTTTGGAGTGGAGCTTGAGATTTTTGGAGACATTGCCATAGTTTTTTAATAGTGACGCATATGGGCGCCTGGGTGGCTCAGTGGGTTAAGCCGCTGCCTTTGGCTCAGGTCATGATCTCAGGGTCCTGGGATCGAGTCCCGCGTCGGGCTCTCTGCTCAGCAGGGAGCCTGCTTCCTCCTCTCTCTCTCTCTCTCTCTCTGCCTGCCTCTCCATCTACTTGTGATTTCTCTCTGTCAAATAAATAAATAAAATCTTTTAAAAAAAAAATAGTGACGCATATTTTTTTCACTATAAATACATAGATGTTTACTGTACTAAATTTGGGCATTTCAGAAAAACTATTGATATACTGATGAACATTTAAGCTGTTTCCATTGTTACAATGCTATAAACATACCTATACTGCCTGTTAATGCACTCATGCTAGTTCCTTCTGTGATAAACTGAGATGTGGCATTATCAGGTTATTCTAAGGGCTTGACTTTTTTTTTTTTTTTTTTAGATTTTTTTTATTAGAGAGTGTGCACACGCGCGCGCGCACACATCCACCCACCCACACCCACACACACACACACACAGGAACGCAGGCACAAGTTGGGGGAGGGGCAGAGCACAATAGACTCCCTGCTGAGCGCAGAGTGCAATAGGGGTTGGAACCCAGGACCCTGAGGGACCTGAATCAAAGGCAGGTGCTTAAATGACTGAGCCACCCAGTTGCTCCAGGGCTTGGCTTTTTACATTTTAGTGGTTACTAATTTATCATTTTTTTTCCTTTTTTATATTTCTTATATTTGTTCTTTTTTTTTTTTAATTTTTAAAATTTATTTGACAGACAGAGATCACAAGTAGGCAGAGGGACAGGCGTAGAGAGAGGAAGGGAAGCCGGTTCCTGGGCAAGCAGAGAGCCCGATGTGGGGCTTGATCTCTGGACCCTGGGATCATGACCTGAGCCAAAGGCAGAGGCTTTAACCCAATGAGCCACCCAGGCGCCCCTTATATTTGTTCTTATCTCACTTAATCCGTAACAACTTTTGAGGTATGAATAACTGCTCCTTTTATAGAAGAAGAAACCAAGGTTTTGTAAATAAGTTATCCCGGGTCAAGTGGATGAAGTACTTTTGGAATAGCAAGTTGTCTTGCTCCAAAGAAGAAACAGGAGTAGAAAGAATAAATATTCTGTTCTGGTCTCCTTATTCTTTTTTTTTTTAAAGATTTTATTTATTTATTTGACAGAGAGAGAGAGAGATCAAGTAGGCAGAGAGACAGGCAGAGAGAGAGGGGGAAGCAGGCTCCCTGCTGAGCAGAGAGCTCCATGCGGGGCTCGATCCCAGTACCCTGGGATCATGACCTGAGCCAATGGAAGAGGCTTTAACCCACAGAGCCACCCAGGTGCCCCTAGTCTCCTTATTCTTTTTTTTAAAGATTTTATTTATTTATTTGTTAGAGAGAGAGAGAGAAAGCACAGGCAGACAGAATGGCAGGCTAGAGGCAGAGGGAGAAGCAGGCTCCCTGCTGACCAAGGAGCCCGATGTGGGACTCGATCCCAGGATGCTGGGATCATGACCTGAGCCGAAGGCAGCTGCTTAACCAACTGAGCCACCCAGGCGTCCCTAGTGTCCTTATTCTTATTAATAATAGAACATTTCTCTTTCGGACAGCTGCTTTGTAGGTTCCTATTTAAGAGATTTACTCTTAGTGCCATTTTTTGCAAAAAAGGAATCTTTTCTCTAGGGCATACATTATATTTGGTCTTAGCTGATAAGATGAAACAGATAATATTTAATATATATTCAATATCCGGTATAATCTTGAGAATAAGACAAACATATTAAACTTTTCTAGAGGATAGGACAAACCTATTAAACTTTTATTTTTAGAAAAAAATATTTCAGTGGAAGAGTGTTACTGCTCTTTTTAGGTTTCTCAGGTACTGCTTTTCAGGACTGATTGATCATATTCTGACTAATATAAATTTATATTCTTCCTTATGTATTTTTCTTCTTTCTGTGGTAGGTGCCCCCCACTGATGGATATTACTCTACACATGTTGAATGGATATCTTCTTGCATCCAAAGCCTACCTTAGTGCTCATCTGAAGGAAACTGCAGAACAAGATAGGCCTTCCCAGAATAATACAATAGGTTTAGTTGGGCAAACTGATGGCCCAGAAGTTACCAGAGAAGAATTGAAAAATGCTTTACTGGCTGCTCAGGTAATGAAATTTAGTCAAGGAAAGCATGGGTTTCCCTGTTAATATAATTAGTTAAATAAACGGCAGATGATTGCCGTTTATGTACAATAGTACATATTGCGCATTTCTTTCATTACAGAATGTATTATGATGCTGGTTCCTTTGCTTCTGAAGATCAGATGGACTTTATTACTAAAATTAGGAATAATCTTCATGATATTAGTTTAGTATCCATTTAAATGAATTTATACTTTAACAAAATAAGGTTTTCGAAACCAAATGGTGGAGACAAACAGAACAAGAAATATATATATAATAAAATGTCAGGTACTGGTAAACAGTTTGACAGCATGAAGAGCTCAGGTTTTTTTGTTTGTTTGTTTGTTTTTTAAGAGCTCAGTTTTATATTTAGGAAAGTTTTATAACAATGTAGAATTTTAGTGAAGCCTTTAGTAACTTTTGAATAAGGCAGGAGATGTGAGAATGATTAAATGTTACGCAATTGATGTCTTCAAAGTAGAAATGTTTTCTTAATTTGAAATGTAGCTTCTAAAATATTTTCATTGGCTATAAGGGGAATTAGAATGATAATGTATGTCCACAATCTCTTATCTATGATACAGAGATCAAAAATCTTATGAAAACTGAAGCATTTTTTTGGTAATTCAGTTGGCAGAAAGACCTGACCTGATGTGATCTCATTGTGACAAAACTTGACCTGAATTGATATAAAGCTATTTATAACCTTATCCCACTTATTGTGAATGTTGTTTTGCTGCAAAAATGTGAATATGTTTGGCTGCACTGTGTGCTCTCCTAGTCTCTGCTGGAGATGTTATATAATATCACATGAAAAAAAGAATTCTGAGTTCTAAAATAAATCTGGCCCTCAGAATTTCATATAAGGGATTGAAGATCATAATAGCTACCATTTATTTAATGGTTGCTATATGCTGAGTACTATTCTAAGTTCTTTATGTATATTAATTTACTTAACCTTTATAGCCAACCTATGAGGTAGGGAGTATTATCCATTTTTACAAATTAGGACACTGAGACTTAGGGAGGTTAAGTCACTTGCTCAAGGCTGCACATTGATAAGTGGCAGAGCTAGTATTCAAGCCTGGGTAGTCTGGCATCAGAGTCTACAAACAAAAACAACCCCAAACCAAACACCCTTTAACTGAAGAATGATAATTACAAAATAAAGCTAACCTTACTTTATAATCAAGTTTGTCAAACAGTTCGATGAAGTAATTGTTTTCTTCGATTCCATGCAGTGGCTGTCTTCCAGAGATACATGTCATATATTCATTTTTTTGTTACATTTTCCTACTAGATAAGAGTCATTATAGTTCTCCTTTAAATGTAGGGGCATCAAGTGGGTCACCCCTCAGGAAATTACTGTTCTTTGAAATGACACTCAAGCTTGTAGACTGAGCAACAATGAGTTGTACAGGGAGAATAGATGGTAAGGCAGAATTTTTCTTTGCAAAACCAGGGCTATAAAGAGCCCATCTTCAAATTAAAAGGGGGGAAAAAAGCTTTAGGAAGTGACATTTAGGCATTAATTATTAACCATCATCTTCAGAAGAATTAATTAATTAGTGAGAAAAAAGTGTCAGGTGAGAAAAAGAGGGGAATACAGAATAGGATCTTGGGAGATGTAGGAATTTTTTTTTTTTTTTTAAAGATTTTATTTATTTATTTGACAGAGACAGATCACAGTAGGCAGAGAGGCAGGCAGAGAGAGGAGGAAGCAGGCTCCCTGCCGAGCAGAGAGCCCGATGCGGGACTCGATCCCAGGACCCTGAGATCATGACCCGAGCCGAAGGCAGCGGCTTAACCCACTGAGCCACCCAGGCGCCCGAGATGTAGGAATTTAAGAGGAAAGAACAGAGGTTCTGGTAGAAGTCATCTTTTGTTTAGGCCCTCTTTTTGATATCACTGAATCAGAATACTCTTCTAGTAGATGATTTTAAACTGCAGTCTATTGATTTCCTTAGTGATATGTGATGACCCTGAAATTATGCATATATTTGTTTACTTGTTAATTTTTATACGGAGAGGGTGTGTAGTTTTCTTCAGAGCCTTAAAAGCATTCACGACCTTAAACATGGTGAGAATGACTGCCCTATAGATTGCTCATATATGCTCTTAAAAGTACGTTTTTTTTTTTTTTTTTTTTTTTTAAAGAAACAATTGTTTTGCCACTTTGGTTCACATGAAAACATAATTCTCAAAAACTTCTTAAATTCTGTTTTATTTGCTTGAAGGATAGTGCAGCTGTCCAGATTCTCTTGGAGATTTGCTTACCTACTGAAGAAGAGAAAGCAAAAGGTGTCAATCCAGACAGCTTACTAAGAAATGTTCAAAGTGTTATTACTACCAGTGCTTCAAATAAGGGAATTGAGGAAGGAGAAGACAATTTGCTCTGTAACCTTCGAGAAGTTCAGTGCCTTATCTGTTGTCTTTTACACCAGATGTACATTGCTGATCCCAACATTGCTAAACTTGTTCACTTTCAGGTACGTTTCAAAGAATGTTGCTCATATGGTCGACATTGATTTTTTGGGGGAGGTAGTGCTTTGATTACTAAATTAATGGGGATCAGTTAGAAATTGGAGATCACACAGATGATCATGGTGCTTTGCAATATGGCCCCAAATTCAGAGTTTTTCTATTTCATTTCACTCTAATAAGTTCAAATAATTTATCTCTATTCTGGTGCACCAGAAAGGTGAAATGCCAGGATACATGTAGAGTACTGTAGCTTTCTGAGCAACTTTTACAGAAAGGAAGAAAAAAAATCTCTCTCTGTATTTTTATCTGCATTTGACTTATAGTCTTTTTTTTTTTTCCTAACTCTTCCCCCCCGCTTTCTTGTTGAGATAGGGTTATCCATGTGAGCTTTTACCTCTGACCGTCGCAGGTATTCCATCTATGCACATCTGTCTGGATTTCATACCTGAGCTTATTGCACAGCCAGAACTTGAAAAACAGGTAACAAGCATTTTGGAGGCTTAGGGAAAATTTTAATCTCCCTCCAGTCTTGCTGGCTATCAAACATTTAAAAAGTGTTAATGCTTAAGAATTCTTCAGAAACATGTAACATTTTGATTTTGCATTGCAGATATTTGCTATCCAGTTGCTTTCTCATTTGTGTATCCAGTATGCATTGCCAAAGTCACTCAGTGTGGCTCGCTTAGCTGTGAATGTCATGGGAACTTTGCTAACAGGTGTGTAGCCAACCAACATCAATAACAAAAACTTATAAAGTAGTACGTATTTTTACTGAATTTAGTAGTACGATGTTTCTTTTTTTTTTTTTTTAAATACTTTATTTTATTTATTTGACAGAGAGAGATCACAAGTAGGTAGAGAGGCAGGCAGAGAGAGAGAGAGAGAGAGGAGGAAGCAGGCTCCCTGCTGAGCAGAGAGCCCGATGCGGGACTCGATCCCAGGACCCTGAGATCATGACCTGAGCCGAAGGCAGCGGCTTAACCCACTGAGCCACCCAGGCGCCCCAGTAGTACGATGTTTCTGTGTTACTAGTAGTTTAATTTATGCCATCTTTTCAATTCTTTGAAGTTTTTTTTATTAGAAATGTGATTTATAGCATAGAGGAGATGAATAGGTAGGCAAATTGTATCTTTCACTTTGTGAATAATTACATATAGATTTAGGTAAATATAATAAGCTTTCCAGGGTGGACTGGGTGGCTCAGTTGATTGAGCATCCAACTCTTGATGTTGGCTCAGGTCAGGATCTTATGGGCTGAGCCTTGCACTGGGCTCTGTGTAGAGTCTGCTCTGGATTCTCTCCCCCTCTACCCCTTTCCCTGTTTGCAAATGTGCATGTTCTCTCTAAATAAATAAATAAATAAATAACATCTTAAGGGAAAAAAAAAGTTTTCCATATTTTACAAATGAAAATCAGATCTGCTTTCTGAACGTCATTAGGTCGGTAGAAGGCAAATTATAATTTATTAGAAAGACTTAGAGTTCCAGAAAAATATAATCATGATGTGTAAATAAAAGATAAATATATTAGTTGTTTCCTTAAGTACTAAAACATACCCCAATGTTTTAATCACCATCTGTTTTGTAGAGCAAAATGGTATGAAAATAAACTACTTTAAAAGAAATGAACTATAGGGACGCCTGGGTGGCTCAGATGGTTAAGCGGCTGCCTTCGGCTCAGGTCATGATCCCAGCGTCCTGGGATCGAGTCCCGCATCGGGCTCCTTGCTCAGCCAGGAGCCTGCTTCTCCCTCTGCCTCTGCTGCCCCTCTGCCTGCCTGTGCACTCGCTCACTCGCACTTGCTCTCTCTGACAAATAAATAAATAAATAAAATCTTTTAAAAAAATGAACTATAATTCAGTCTTTTTAAATTACGACTTAGTTAATTTCATATTCTTTCTTATTGCTCCCATAATACTCTATTCATTTTTCTTTTCATTATATTCACCCCATGTTACTATTTTTAGCAATTAAGAGCTTTAACTGCCTGAGTTCAATTAGAGCTCCACTACTAACTGGCTGTGTAGCTTTGAACAAGATTCTTCTTTCTTTTTTTTTTTTTTTTTTAAAGATTTTAGTTCTTCATTTTTATTTGAGTGACACAGAGAGAGAGAGAGACAGAGAATGAGTGGGAGCGGGGAGAGGGAAGGAGGGAGGGAGAAGCAGACTCCCCACTGAGCGTGGATGCCCCCCTCGCCCACAATGTGGGGTTCAATTCCAGGACCCAGGGATCATGACCTGAGCTGAAGGAATATGCTTAACCAACTGAGCTACCCCAAGCACCCCTTTGAACAAGTTTCTTAATCTAAGGTTTAAGAGTTTTTCTCCTCTATAAATATTTTCCTCATTTATAAAACTGTGAGAATTAAATAATGCATGTAATGCACTTATCACAGTGCTTGAAAATAAGAATTTGTATGTTGGATGATGGCTGACTATTAGATTGTAAGCTCCCTAAAGGCAGGGATCAGATATATCTTAGAAAATTTAATAATCTCAGCAGAGAGTATGGTGCTTAGTATATTCAATAGGCCATGTACGTTGAATTTATATCTGTAAAGTAAAAAATTGTTTAACTTCTTTCCAACAGTTTTAACACAGGCTAAGCGGTATGCTTTTTTTATGCCAACTCTGCCAAGTTTGGTTTCCTTTTGTCGAGCATTTCCTCCACTGTATGAGGATATTATGTCTTTGCTGATCCAAATAGGGCAAGTCTGTGCCTCTGATGTTGCCACTCAGACAAGAGACATTGATCCAATTATTACACGTAAGTAGTAACTTATTGTCAAAGTTGTTTTAGTATCGCAAACATAAAGGCAAATTCCTTTCCAGATTCCTTGCCTTAATTTTTTTTTTTTTTCCTTATGTTTTTAGGTCTTCAACAAATAAAGGAGAAACCAAGTGGATGGTCTGGTATCTGTAAAGATTTATCTTATAAAAATGCATCTGGGGACACTGGAAGTATGGATCCTGATGTACAGCTTTGTCATTGTATTGAAAGCACAATAATTGAAATAATAAACATGAGTGTTAGTGGAATTTAACAAAAAAAAACTAAAACAAAAAAATGAAGCTTTTGCTGCATACACTCAATATGAGTCTGCATCTTACAACAACTCTAAACTGAATGGGAACAGTAACATCTTGGAATCATTAAAAGATTCAGTTCAACATGGGTATAGTTTAGAACTCTCTTTAAGAATTATGCTTGCTTATATTTGATTGGCAGTTCTTTGAATCTACTTTGCTGGTATGTTTATACTGTAGCAGCGGAACTTTTTTTTTTCTTCTGTTGGGAGCACATTTAAGAAACTCATTTCTAGAAAGTGAATTTGGCCTTATATTTACTTTTGCAATGAAGAAACAGTGCCATGCCTTTAATTTCTTATAAAGATGAGTCTATGGGCAGCCCTAGTGTTTAATGTTAGCTAATAACAATGTGACAATGATGCAATGATGAGAGGGAGAAAAAGGGAAGGGAGAATATAGGAAAAATTAGGAGTTTAAATACCCAGTAGAAACTGTTAAAACTTGCAAGTAGTAGTAATGGGAGATGGAATTTTGCTTCTCAAGAAATAGTATTGAGAAGGCTTTAAAAAAGGCAAATAGCTTTTTGTAAATGATTTCCATGGAATTACAGATGAGAATTTTAAGATTTTACACATTTGCTTCAGTTTTTACTAAAATGGAGATATGTTTAAAGAGATACTTGAATAATTTGGAATTTTAAGTTACTAATTTAGAATTGTTTACAGAAACATCTTTGTGCAAAGAAGAACCTGAAAGGAGATCTCATTTAGGTTTTTTTTAAGATTTATTTTTATAATGTTTTACTGACTTACCTAATGGTCGGGGGGGGAATACATTGGGATCTAATTAAAGTTTAGAGCAGTGAAACACACCAGATTAAAGAGCTCTTGGTGTGCCATCAGGATTATAATTCACATCATAGTTTTAGAAGATCTCTGAGTAAGAAAAACATACAGTGTTTGGACCTCAGGAAAAGTTAAAAATAGTGTAAAGTACCATGTTGCTGAAGGATTTTGCAGTCCTCCGTTAGTAACTTCCATTGATTAGGTAGATGCATTCAGGTAAACCATAGTCCCATTTTTTTTTCTTTAATTAAGAATCCAACATAGAAGTTACTTCTCTTTGTTTTCTGAGATATACCTGAATAATACACTCCTCCCAACCCCTTCTTTTCTCTGCTTTGAAACAGACCTGTTCACCTGTAAAAGAAATTAGGTAGGCTAATAAGGAAGTGTGATTTTTTTTTTTTTTTATTTGATAGAGAGAGATCACAAGTAGGCAGAGAGGCAGGCAGAGAGGCAGGCAGAGAGAGAGGGGGAAGCAGGCTCCCTGCTGAGAAGAGAGCCCGACATGGGGCTCGATCCCAGGACCCTGAGATCATGACCCGAGCCGAAGGCAGAGGCTTAAACCACTGAGCCACCCAGGTGCCCCGGAAGTGTGATTTTTAAGAAAAGAAATTTGACTTTGGTCTTCTCACTAGCATATAGGCATATGTCATTTTCCTCCTTTGTAAAATGGGATTACTACTGGCCCTACCTCATAAGGGTATTATACAAGAACTAATTTGTAGCTATTTCAAATCATGAAGTACACAGTATCCTAGATGATAGGATATTTATAACTTTTATCTGATGCTTAATATTCAATGAAGTAATTTTGATGCAAAAATAAAGGCATCCATTTAAAAAGTACCATAAGAATTTTCATATTTTTAAACAAGGCAGTTTTATAAGTCTTTTAAGATTAAATACAACTGCTCCTGTTTTGTTTTATTTAGTTTTTAAACAGAGGCTTTGGAATATTTTGTGTGAGTAGGTAACCTCTAGGAAATCAGAAAAGGTTGAAATATGTTTTCTAACTAAATGCCGTGCACATTCCTGGATCACTTTTCAAAGACTGGTCAAAACCTGCTGTGTTAAAATAACATATGCTCTTTTTCATCAGATTTGTTGATGATGTAAATAAAATGTGTAAATATATTAGTAAATGTTAATATTCATGTATTTTAAGTTAAGGTTATAAGATTTGTCACAATGTGATTTCTTTTTATTCAAGTGAAAACAGATGTGTGCAGCTATTTTGAATATTGGTTTATAAACATTCATATTCTTTATCAAATGTACTTGTAGTTTTTTGTGTTTCATTTCACTGCTGCTAACTTGAAAGGGACATTTCAAGGGACTGGTATCCAGAACTGTCTGGCTCCAGTCTCAGCGTGTCCCTTTCTGTTATGCCACATACATCAAATGGCGATACAAGGTAAAGTCAGTTGAGAGTCTTAGGAATTAAGGAGAGGAAGATCAGAATAGTTACCCTGGAACGGTTACTTAAAAGATGAGATATTTAAAAAATCTGTAAATGCAGAATAACAATTTGAATGCCTTTTTGAGGACTTATTTTTATAAATTATCCTTCCACTGTCTTAATAAGTTACATTTTTAGTACTTTCCCTTCATCTTTGCCTATGTACACATATCGTCACATAATGAAATTCATAGTACCCAGCTGAAATCTGCTTATTTTTTTCAATTAATTTTATATGAAATTATTTTTGCAAGTTATTTAATTTTTATAATTATGGTTTATAGCAATTTATTTTTATAATTATTTTATTGGCTTCATGAATTCATTTAACTATCTCCCTATTATTATACTGGACCTATTATTATACTGAACCCAGCTGGAATCTGCTTATTTTTTTCAATTAATTTTATATGAAATTATTTTTGCAAGTTATTTAATTTTTATAATTATGGTTTATAGCAATTTATTTTTATAATTATTTTATTGGCTTCATGAATTCATTTAACTATCTCCCTATTATTATACTGGGAATTTTTTTCAGTATTATAATAGGCACTGATGTAAATTGAGGTATTATAAGTAAAGGGCAGAATTTATTTTCATGACTAAGTTTTGTCATTTGGCGACAGTGTAGTGAAAGTGAAAGTGAGGCAAATCAGTTCCCCTCTTGCCGCTTCCTCCTGCCGCAAACGTCTCTCCTAAACCAGTTTTCTCGAATTTGAGAAAATGTCTCAGGTTTTGCTTTTTTGGACACTAGTATTTTAGCCAAGTTTAGACTATACAGAACTCTTTAAAAAGAGCAGTTAAGAGAGATCATGATTAACCTAGTTTTGAGGAAATTTAAGTATACTTCTTGAGGAAATTTAAGTATACTTCTTGAGGAAATTTAAGTATACTTCTTGGCAGAGAAGAATAAACTGGTCTCCGGAGGGACACTGATGGGTGAGCGTTTAGAGGAAGAAGTTATCTGGTAGTAGAAGACATCGGAAGCGTTTGTCTGGTTTAATTTGGTATCTGGAAAAGCCTCGAATATTAGGAGATCCTGTGAGCTGGTTGTCATCGAACCTTTTCGCCTCGTTTGGCTCATTCTGGCAATTGCCGCCTCAAGCTTTTCGTTCGCCTGACTACTTACAAAGTTCTAATTTGAATTGAGTGGCGCTTTTGAATGCGCGGAGAAATCGGCGAGGCTTAAAGGTGTGTCTTCTCTGTTGGTCTACAGACTTTAAGAATAGACACTACGAGTTTCTAAGAAATCCATTAACGGGTTAAATCACCGGTGTCAAAACGTCAGTTAAGAGCCTTAGGAATTCAGGAAAGAACTCTTTTCCTTTAAAAACCCTAAGATTTGGGCGAGCCTTCCCCTCTTCTGCGGTTCGCCTTCCGGTGCCGCCAGGTATCTTGAGCCCGTTCTTAATTGCGTAGTCTTCCATTGGGTGCCAGAGTTCTCGCCCCCTGACCTTGTACCAAGATTGGTTGCTGGTTTCTGGTCTTGGCAGATGATTGGTTGTCTGAGCTCGCCCGGCGATTGGATGCCAGGAGTCGAGGGGTGGGAGGCGGGAATTCGTCTAGGGGAAAACGTAGCTGAGGGGACTGATGGGGACTGGAGAGAAAAGCTGAAGCAGCCCCAAGCCTGCGACCAGGCCCGGGTAGTAGCAGCCGCCTGAGCAGGAGAGAGAGGCGTGTGACCTTCTTTGCCCGCGCTCCACTGTATTTGCTTGCAGGTATCTGTTTCTTTTTCTCCCGTGAATCGGAGACCAGTCAGCGGTGCGTCGGTTTTCCTCAGGACGGGCAAGTCTGTCTCCTGTGTGGGGGCGAGAGCGAAGCCGGCTGGAGCAGTGCATTCTGCTTTCGCCCAAACTCCTTGCTGGCGGGTTGGTGTTGACTGGATCACCAGGGGCTCTGGGATCTCCACGGGCTGAGGGAGGAGGAAGGGTTGAGGACGAAAAGCTGGGGAGAAGTCAGCCTGCCCAGTATAGTCCTGTTAGTATTGTCCGGGGCCTCGTGCTAATTCTTGGCGGCAGGGGGCGACGGCGGGAGGCAGATAATTGTTTTTTGTTTGTTTGTTTGTTTTAAAGGACTTTATTTATTTGACAGAGAGAGACAGCGAGAGAGGGATCACAATCAGGGGGAGTGGGAAAGGGAGAAGGAGACTTTCCGCGGAGCAGGGAGATCCCCGGACCCTGGGATCATGACCAGAGCCGAAGAAAAATGCTTATCAACTGAGACACCCAGGCACCCCCTGAGGCAGATAATTGTGATTTGTTTTTGTTTGCTTTATTCCATTGTTATGAGGGAAGCTACCCCATTTTGAGATGCTTGTTGTTACACCTGGGGCGGAGTATGGATTATTTCGAGGTTATTTCCGAGTAACTAGCCAGCGTTGAGTTGTTGGTTCAGATTAAAGAGTTGGATTCCACCAAATCTCATTCTCACAGCTTCACAGCTTCACAGTTGGATTCTTCACAGAATCCCAAAAATTAGAACTGGAAAATAATTTTCCAGTTAGAATATTCCACTTAGAATAACCATAGGCTATGGTTAAGGTTATTACTGGCTTTCTAATCAGTTGCATTGCTATTCAACAATCACTCCATCCCCACATTGAGTTTACTATTTTTTTTTTCCCCATATTTGCCAAGTAATACCAGTGTGTATCATTTCCCCTCCTCTCTTCAGTTATTTCTCTAGGATGTGTTTCTGGGAATGAGAAATCTACGGACTCTTTTTTCAGAAAAATGCAGTCATGCACAGAAACTTATGCATGCAACATCAGGAGATCACAGTTTCTGAATTACATCTATGTATCTTGGGTTAAGAAAAGTTTGTTTAGGGGCGCCTGGGTGGCTCAGTGGATTGAAGCTTCTGCCTTCTGCTCAGGTCATGATCTCAGGGTCCTGGGATCGAGCCCTCCATCGGGCTCTCTGCTCCGCAGGGAGCCTGCTTCCCTTCCTCTCTCTGCCTGCCTGCCTCTGCCTACTTGTGATCTCTGTCAAATAAATAAAATCTTAAAAAAAAAAAAAAGAAAGAAAAAAAAGTTGGTTTAGAAGGAGGATTAAAGTAGATCGCTTCTGTTTTAGATATTGGAGTTTGCGCACATTTGTGCACAATATATTTTTTTATTAATTATTTAATATTTTAAAATATTTAATATTTTATTAATATTTTTATTTTATTATTATTTTTAGAGATTTTATTTATTTATTTATTTATTTGAGAGAGAGAGAGAGAGAAGAGCACAAGCAGGGGAAGCTACAGGCAGAAGGAGAAGCAGGCTCCCTCCTGAGAAAGGAGCCAGACATGGGGCTCCATCCCAAGGCCCTGGGATCATGACCTGAGCTGAAGGTAGACACTTAATGGATTGAACCCCCCAGGCACCCTCTATTTTATTGATTTTTAAAGATTTTATTTATTAGACAGCGAGCACTATCATGGGAGGGCAGGGGAGGCAGAGGAACAGGTAGACTCCCTGCTGAACAGGGAACACATGTGGGGCTTGATCCCAGGGTTCTGAGATGTTGACCTGAGGCTAAGAGAAGCTTAAGGACTGCACCACCCAGGTGCCATAGGGTGCCTTATATACACATAATGTACAGACATTATCTTATTTAATTCTTTTTTTTTTTTTTTTAAAGATTTTTTATATCTTATTTAATTCTTAACTCAATGCCTGGCTAATTTTTGTGAAAACCCTATCAGGTGGGTAGTATTAGGGTAGTATTATATCCATTTCACAGATGCACAAATTAGTTCTGAGAGGTTAAGTGACTCACACAGAGGAATTCAAATTTAGGTTTGCTTTAGTCCAAAACTCATCTTTCCATTATACCCCCCTGACTTTTAAATAAGAATTATTGGGCACCTACTAAATGCCAAGGCATTGCTTCCCTCATAACAGTTTTTAAGTTAGGGGTTACTACAGATATAGATCCTAATCTAGAGAAGTGAAGAGACATGATCAAGGTAACATATATGAGTTGTTTTCAGAACCTGGTCTAGAGCTTGTTCTTTCTAACTCCCACTCCACAGCTTTGGCACCCCAGGAATACAAATCCACATTTGTCAGATTTTAAGACATGCTGTCAACCATTGTGATTTATAAGACTAGGAAATTCTTTTACTTTCCCATTTGTTTTGTTTAAACATTTATTCCAGTTTTTATTTTCAGACATCTGTCCTAGTGTTGGGTATCTGGTTTTCTTTGGTATTGTTTCAGTATTGATTTCATTTCTGTTGCAGTTAGGAATCTGAAGTAAATAGTAAAGCATGATGTCTTCAGTTTGGTCTGAATATACAATTGGTGGGGTGAAGATTACCTTTCCTTATAAAGCATACCCATCACAGCTTGCTATGATGAATTCTGTAAGTATTTTTCAATAGTTATTTTAAGTCTTTATTAAGATACAGGTGCTTATAATACATAAAACTACATTTGTGTTTTCAGATAGTACATGGATTGAAAATATTTGCCAGTTCATTGAAGAAGATTTAAACTATGGAAAAATAATACTGATCACGACTAAACTGTATATATACATTGTTACAATGGAGACCAAGGAGAACATTCTGAAAAATATTCTCACCTCAGTTGGAACTTTTGTTTACTTTGCAGAATTAGTGCTTTCTACAAAATATTTGCTATATATATTACACAGAACAGTATATTTCTCACCATAATTTTTTTGAGATAGTTTTCATATAGAAAATGCATACACAAACAAGTAAACCAACTTTCCAACTTTGTTAAATCTGAATATTTAAAAATTTACCGTATTTTTTGAGTTTATACCTTGTTTGTAAGCAATATTTACTTCACATATTTTAAATGTTGCATAATGATGTACTATAACTACCTGCAGAAGTTGACCTTTTTTTGCTTAAATTGTTAAGATGTAGGCCTGTTAACTGTTAATCTATTTTACTTGCTGTATAGTATTCTGTTTTATGGATATATGAGAATTTTTTTGCCCATTTTCTTTTGATATACTTTAAAGTTGTTTACATCCTATAGCAATTTAAACAATGCTGCTATGAACTTTCTTATACAGGTTTCCTTGTGTTCATGTGTGAAAAGTTTGGACGGTATACATAGGACTGGACTTGCTAGAGTTGGGTATCTTCCGTTTTACTAGGAATTGTTAATTTCTGTACAGAGTGGTTGTAACAATTTACACTCTCAAAAGCAGCATCCATTAAGTTTTCATCAAAGATATTCATGTGCTGTATTCTAATTTTACAGAAATGATTAAAGCACAGATTGCTTTTTTTTTTTTCATTTCTTTTTTGCTTGTTATTTTTTAAGGCCATAATAATTTTAGGGAGCGATATAAAGGAATAAAGTCTAGGTTTAACTAAATACTGGTTCTTCCTTCTATTGCTATACTCCTGGAAGAGCAACCTTACTTCTCATTGTTGTTGTATTTATACTGTTGATGGAGAGAGACCCTAATGAAGTAAACTGTTTATTGACTTTTTTATCATTTTTGTGTCCATAGATTGTCAGAGGATTAAATAGTAAGCAACATTGTTTGTTGGAGAGCCCCACAGGAAGTGGGAAAAGCTTAGCCTTACTTTGTTCTGCTTTGGCATGGCAACAGTCTCTTAGTGGTAAGTTGTTGGTTGGTACTTCAGGTTTCTTAGACCAGAAAAAAATATTTTAATATTTTTTAAATATTTTAAGTATTTCTTATCCAGACGGACTCAAACCATGTTCTAGCTAGCTAATTTACTTATTTATTTATTTGTTTATTTATATTTTTATTTTTGTAAAGATTTTATTTATTGACAGAGACAGACACAGTGAGAGAGGGAACACAAGCAGGGGGAGTGGAATAGGGAGAAGCAGGCTTCTGGCTGAGCAGGGAGCCTGATGCAGCGCCCAGTCCCAGGACTCTGGGATCATGACCCTAGCTGAAGGCAGATGCCTAACGACTGAGCCAGCCAGACGCTCCTAGTTAGCTAATTTAAGTACAGATTCTTTTTTTTTTTTTTTAATTTTATTTATTTATTTGAGAGAGAGAGAGAGAGAGAGAGATCACAAGTAGGCAGAGAGGGAGAAGAAGGCTCCCCGCCAAGCAGAGTGCCTGATGTGGGGCTCGATCTTAGGACACTGAGACATGACCTGGGCCAACGGCAGAGGCTTAACCCACTTAGCCACCCAGGCGCCTCTCTTTTTTTTTTTTTTTTTAAATTAACATATAATGTATTACTTGCTTCAGTACAAATAATGTATTATTTGTATACAAATTGTGTATTCAATACAAATAATGTATTATTTGATACAGGTCTGTGAATCATCACACACTTCACAGTACTCACATAACCCTCCCCAATATCCATAACCCAGCCACCCTATTCTTCCCCCTTCATCCCCCCAGCAACCGTTAGTTTGTTTCCTGAGATTAAGAATCTCTTATGGTTTGTCTCCCTCCTCGGTCCCATCTTATTTCATTTTTTTCCCTCCCTTCCTGCCATGACCCACCCCCCCACCCCCATCATCTCAAATTCCTCATATCAGAGAAATCATATGATAATTGTCTTTCTCTGATTGACTTATTTTGTTTAGCATAATACCCTCTAGTTCCATCCACGTTGTTGCAAATGGCAAGATTTCGCTTTTTCGATGGCCACATAATACTCCGTTGTGTGTGTGTGTGTGTGTGTGTGTGTGTGTGTATACACATCACATCTTTATCCATTCATCTCTTGGACATCAGGTCATCTAGGTTCTTTCCATAGTTTGGCTACAGATTCTCTTTTAAGATTTTTTTTGTAAGTTGTATATCTTCCTTTTTCTTTTTTTAAAGATTTTATTTATTTGAGAGAGATTGAGTGAGCAAGAGAGAGCACAGTTAGGGGGAGTGGCAGAGAGGTAGAAGCAGAAGATCAAGATGCAGGGCTTGATCTCAGGACCTTGAGATTATAACCTGAGCTGAAGGCAGATACATAACCAACTGAGCCACCCAGTTGCCCCAAGTTACATATCTTCCAAAAGAGTTTCAACTGAGCAAAATATGTTGTTAATTCTAAAACAGTTTTGAACATAATATAGTCCTTTGATGATTCAGAGTCTACATAAGAATCTTGGAATGCTTAGTTATCATTATGAAAATGATTATGATAATTTATATGTAAAAGATGAAAGAGATGGGCCTGTCATGATGCTGTAACATACACAAATAATCCCTTTGAGTAAATCCTTTAATTTATTTGCTTATTTGTCCCTTCTGTATAACATTAGACCATAAAATCTCTAAAGAAAACATTCTAGTTGATATTTTTCTACTTGTTTGGATGCCAGATAAGCAAAAGTTTATTGTAATATTGTTTTCATAAATACATTATTTTCTATTACTTTTACTTAATTTGCTAACAAAAGCCTAGTAACATGTATTTTATGAAAGTCTTGCTAATATACATAATGAATCTGAAATACAGTATTGGATATATTTTAGTTATGTATTAGATGGATTTGACTTAAAGTAGTAGGAGAATTTAAAATTAAGCACAAGTATATGTAGGTATGTATTTATGTATTTTTATATGTGTGTGTGTGTTTAAAAGGAAACATGCTACTGATGAGACTTAAAAAATAAAAAGTAAAAATTTTGTAACTTGTTCATTTTGATTGTTAATGATGTTACTCTGTGGGGAAAAATGAGAAAATCTGTTAATCTAAAATTTTAATGGGAGACTGAAAATAGAATTAGTAGTATATATGTAGTACAGATGGGAAAATAATGTCAATACTGTTCATAGAAAATAACTTTTCACTTTTTTTAGTATCTATGAATTATGTTTTTGTAGATGTGGGCAATTGTTTCTTGGCCTTTTGGCTAAGATCTGGTGTAGTATATATGTAGGTACACAATGTAGACTGCTATTACAATTATGTAATAGCAAAAATGTATTCTGTTTAAGTATTAAAAATTACCTGTTTTATTTGAATGTTGATCTTAAAATAGATTTTGGAACATGTATCAGAATCAATACATCAGGAGCACCTGGGTGGCTCAGTGGGTTAAGCCTCTGCCTTTGGCTCAGGTCATGATCTCAGGGCCCTGGGATCAAGCCCTACATTGGGCTCTCTGCTCAGCTGGGAGCCTGCTTCCCCCTCTTTCTGCCTGCCTCTCTGCCTACTTGTGATCTCTTTCTGTGTGTCAAATAAATAAATAATATCTTAAAAAAAAAAGAATTGATATATCATGAAACATGTTTCTATTTGAAATAGATATATAAAATGGAAATTATGTAGCCCTTATGCATTTACATTATTTAATGTATTGAGCTTTATTTCTTCAGGGAAATAGTAGTAATTAAGAATATACTTTAGGGGGGGCGCCTGGGTGGCTCAGTGGGTTAAGCCGCTGCCTTTGGCTCAGGTCATGATCTCAGAGTCCTGGGATCGAGCCCCGCATCGGGCTCTCTGCTCAGCAGGGAGCCTGCTTCCCTCTCTCTCTCTCTGCCTGCCTCTCTGCCTACTTGTGATTTCTCTCTGTCAAATAAATAAATAAAATCTTTAAAAAAAAAAAAAAAGAATATACTTTAGGTCTTCATTTTAATCTTCCCTGCTTAATATTTTAATAAATCTCAATATAAATGAATACCCAGCTAGTTAACGTTATTCATCTTTGACTATTATCAGATTTTTACAAATGATTAAATTGATGTTAACTTCTCTATAAGCGTTTCTAGTGTAGGTGTTTCTCTCTTGTTGTAATTTGATGCTGGAGACAGGGTGACCAGTTTGCCCAGATCTGCCAGGTACTTTTCCAGTTTTAGCAATGACAATCTTGTATCTTAGGAAACTTCCCAATCTTGGGCAAATTGGGTGTTTTCTCATCCTAGTTGCAGTTTTTTAAATGTTTTTTGAATGAGAACTATTACAACTTGGGTTCTTTCTTTCTTTTTTTTTTTTTTTTTAGGGAAGCCAGTGGATGAAAGCTTAAGTAAAAAACCTGAAGTACCATCATCATGTTGTTGTGCATGCCATTCAAAGAATTTTACAAACGTTGACTTGAACGAAGGAACTTCACATCATTTCAACAGTCCAAGTACACCACCTTCTGAAAGAAATGACACTTCATCAACTTATCAAGGTACTTTATATTTTTGCCTGGCTCTGTTAGTATATGTAGTTGCCTTAATTATTGCTGTTGTGAGACTTAACTGAGATACATTTGCTTAGCATAATTGACTATGTATCTCCACCTAATTTCTCTGGAATTATTTTTAGGTAACACATATGATAGATAGCCTTGTACTATTTTATTCTTGGCTTGACTTTTAATTTATGCAGACATTTTGCTAGCTTAAATTTTTGTTTTGCTAGCTTTTTTTTTCTTTTTATATACATAGTTTTTGTAATTGGAGTATAATTGACACACTGTATTAATACATTAGTTTCAGGTGTACAATATAGTGATTCAACAAGTCTAGGCGTTCTTCTGTCCCCATCACAAGTGTGTCTACCATCCATTGCCTTATGTCATTACAGTGCCATTGACTATATTCCTGTGCTGTACCTTTTATCCCTGTGACTTATTCATTCTGTAACTGGAAGCCTGTATCTTCCATTTCTCTCTGGCAACCATTAGTTTTTTCTCTGTGATTATGGATCTGTTTCTGCTTTTCTTGTTGTTTATTCATTTGTTTTTTAGATTCCCCACAGAAGTGAAATCATGTGGTATTTTTCTTTCTCTGTCTGGCTTATTTCATTAGCATAATACTCTCTAGGTCCGTCCATGTTGTCACAAATGCCAAATTTCATCCTTTTTTATGGCTGAGTAGAGAATCAGGTATGTTTTAAATATGATCCTTAAACAGTTCATACTAGATTTAAGATAAGTGTACTAAGAACATCACAAGATTATTAATTTTTAAAAATATTTCTTTGGCGTTGAGTATATGGAAAGGATTAACCATTCTTTATCTAAGCCAAAAACCTAGGAGACATCCTATACATCTTATTCTTCCTTATTTCTCCATGAAAACCTCTTATCTCCATTGATAGCTCCCTAGTCCAAAGTGCCATCTCATGGTTAGAGCACGTAAAAACTTCTTTTCCTGCTTTTACTTATGTCATCCTTTATTCACTGGCAGGAAGAAAAGAGGTTGCCATAACTGACTTAAGTCTAAAGGGCATCCACTTCTCTTTTTTGTGTTTTTTAAGATTATATTTATTTATTTGAGAGAGAGCGAGAGAGGGAAGAGCAGAGGGAGAGGGAGAGAATCTCAAGCAAACTCCGGAGGAGAACGGAGCCCCACAGAGGACTCCATCTCATAACCCTGAGATCACAACCTGAGCCGAAATCAAGAATCAGGCACTTAACCCACCACCATCCAGGTGCCGTAAATAGTATCCACTTCTAAAACAAAGGATGGAGTTATCTTCCTCTAAAACATATGACCATATATGGAGGAGGGTAGATACTTGAACTAAAGTATGATTCTGTTACGAATGAGGAAGAAATGGTTAAATACATGCTGGAGAATTGACCAATAGTGTTGTCTATACTGTTTCGACCCTTAGTAGTTTTGGCTTTTCTTCCCATTCCTTAAGAGGATCATGCTTTCGCCTACCTCAGAGACTTTGCTTATGTTAGTATTTATTCTGAGGAAAGTCCCATCTTCCCTTTGTTATCCTGAATTTCCTTTAGGTCTCAGCTTAAATATCATTTCCTTGAAGGAGCCATACTGACCTTTCTGTCAGACTAGATTTGGTTTCCCTATTCTGTCTTCTCACTGTGCACCTCTCCTTCGTAGCACTTGTCACAGTTTGTATGATCTGTATTTCTGTGTACATCATTTGTCAAGCTCTGCTTCCCGTAGCAGACTATATACTGAGGTCAGGGACCATGTCAGTTTGCTTATCATTGTATTTTTTTAAAAATTAGTTTTATTAACATATAATGTATTATTTGCCCCAGGGGTAAAGGTCTGTGAATTGTGTTTATGCATTTCACAGCACTCATCATAGCACATACCCTCCCAATGTTCATAACCCAACCACCCCCTTTCTATTATCGTTGTATTTTTAGTACCTAACAGAGTGCCTGACATAAGGTAGGGGCTAGATAAATATTTGTTGTATGAATGAATGGAATTGATTTTGAGATAATTATAGAAATTCTGGTTTATGTTTATATACAACCTGTTTTTTAGGATTTTATTTATTTATTTGAGAGAGTGAGCACAAGCAGGGGGAGCAGCAGAAGGAGAGAGAGAAGGAGAAGCAGGCTCCCAGCTGAGCAGGGACCCCAATGGGGTCCCGATCCCAGGGCCCTAGGATCATGACCTGAGCCAAAGTCAGATGCTTAACTGACTGAGCCACCCAGGTGCCCCTACAACCTGTATTTTTTTTTAAACAAACATTGAAATATACTTGACATAACTATATATTTAAATGGTACACTTTGGTAATTTTTGATATAGGTGTACCTCCTTTAAAGCGTCAAGGTAGAGAACATGTTCATAACTTTCAAAAGTTTTCTTATGCCCGTTTGTTATTCCTCTTTCCCAAGCTTCCATGACTCACTTTTTCCCAACAACCACTGATTTGCTTTCCGTCATTGTAGATTGGTTTGCATTTTTAAAGTTTATTTAATTGGAATCTTAGTTTGTATGCTTACTTGTCTAGCTTTTCACTTAGCATAATTCTTTTGAAATTTGTCCATGTTGCATGTATCAACAATTTGTTCTTTTTTATTACTGAGTAATATTCTATTGTATGAACTTACTATAAATTGTGTATCCAGTCACCTGTTGATGGATATTTGACTTGTTTCTAGTTTTAAGCTATTACGTATAAAGCTACTGTGAATATTTCTGTATAAGTCTTTGTTATAGACATGTGCTTTCATTTTTTTGAGGGTAAATACTAGAAGTGACTAGATCACTTATGTTTAACTTCGTAAGAAACTTCCAAGCTGTTTCCCAAAGTGTTTTTTTTTTTTTTAAAGATTTTATTTATTTATTTGACAGAAAGAGATCACAGTAGGCAGAGAGGCAGGCAGAGAGAGGGGAAGGGAAGCAGGCCCCTGCTGAGCAGAGAGCCCGATGCGGGACTTGATCCCAGGACCCTGAGATCATGACCTGAGCCGAAGGCAGCGGCTTAACCCACTGAGCCACCCAGGCGCCCCCAAAGTGTTTTTACCATTTTAAATTCCCACTAGCAGTGGCTGGGAGTTCTCATTTCTTTACATCCTTGTTAATACTTTGTATGGTCAGTCTTTTTTACTATTCTAATAGGTATGTGGTGGTATCTCATTGTGGTTTTAATATGCATTTCCCTAATCACTTAGGACAGTTGGGGATCTTTTCATGTGCTTATTAGCCATCTGTATCTTTGATGAAATGACTGTTCAGATCTTCTGCTTTTTTTTTTCTTATTGTTAAGTTTTGAGAGTTCTTTATATATTTCAAGTACAAAATTTTTTTTTAAATCAAATCTGGTTTTAGCTTTTACTTTTAGTTTGAGATATTTCAAATTAATTTTGTAGATCATGTGAGGTATAGATCCAAGTTCATTTATTTTGCATTTGGATATATAATTGTTTGGCATCATTTATTGAAAAAGCTGTTTTAGGGCGCCTGGGTGGCTCAGTGGGTTAAGCCGCTGCCTTCGGCTCAGGTCATGATCTCAGGGTCCTGGGATCGAGTCCCGCGTCGGGCTCTCTGCTCAGCAGGGAGCCTGCTTCCTCCTCTCTCTCTCTGCCTGCCTCTCTGCCTGCTTGTAATCTCTCTCTGTCAAATAAACAAATAAATAAATCTTTAAAAAAAAAAAAAAAAAAGAAAAAGCTGTTTTATCCACTACCTTGTGCCTTTGTAAAAAATCAGTTGTCAATATATGCTCAATGTGACTGTGAGTTAAAGTTGCTTAGAATATTTTCTCGAAGACTCCGATGTGGTCAGGGTTGTATTCTGATACTCTGTATTTTTAAGTAAGTTCTTTAATATGAAATAACCTAAATACAGAAAAGTGTGTGGATTTTAAGTGTATAAGCTTGATGAATTTTCACAAAGTAAACAGTCCTGTAGCTACCACCTAGATAAAAAACGTGGGACATAACCTACACTGTAGAGGCCCTGCCTAATTGCTGTCCTCCTTTCTGTCACCATTGATGATTTTTACCTCTTTATAGGAATGTAATTATATGTGTACTCTTGCACATTGTACTGCCTGTCTGTTTTCGCTTAACATTGTATTTCTGTGATTCATTGGTGTTGTTGTATATAGTACTAGTTTTTATATATTATTTCTACAGCATATTAATTTGTTGTACAACTGTTAGATATTTGAGTGGTTTTGTTTTTGGTTATTAATGCTATTATGAACATTCTTGTTCATTCTAGTGCAAATGGATATTTTTTATTAGACTTATACCTAGAAATGGAATTGCTGGTCATAGTGTGTGTTTATGTTCTGCTATAATAGATATTGCTAATATTTCCAAAGTGGTTGAACCAGTTTATTTACCCTGCTGCCTTACATCTAGCAGTATTTGGAAGTTACATTTTTCAACATACCTGTTAACACTTAATATTTCCAGTTTAAAATTTTAGCTGTTGTGGTGCATCTGTGGTGTTCGCCTGAGTTTTAATTGGTATTTCTCTGGTGACTGATGAGGTTGAGCATCTCTTTATATATATGTTTACCGATAGTTTGAATATCCCCTTTAGTGAATTGCCTGTTATTTGTTTGCCCATTTTTCTATTGGGTTGTTTCTTACTGATTTCTATGAGGGTTTTTTTTTTTTTTTAAATATATTCTAGATAGATGTTATTTCTTTATAACTTTATATTTTAAAGACTTTGGTAAACTTCCTGCAGACTTCCCTGCTATAAAGAACAAGAAGATAAGCCTTTTTGTATGCATATAATGTGATTTTTTTAAAAAAATGAATTGGGGTTAATCTTATTTGGCACATGGCAATTCAGTTTTTCTAAAACTAAATTATTGTTTTGGGTGGACCCATACAAATTTAATGGGCCTATACAAATTCCCCCCTTGATATATTTGGGGCAGAGTTTCTCAACAATGACACTATCATATTTTGAAAGGAATAGTTCTTTGTTATGGGGGCTGTACCATCCCCCATAACAAGCATAAGCATTGTGGGATGTTTAGCAGTGTCTCCTAGGCCTCAACCCACTAGATATCAGTAGTATTCCCACCTTCTGTGACAACCGGGAATGTCTATTCCCAATGTCCCTTGGAGTGGGACTTGGGATGTTACAAGTGCCTAACAGTGCCCCAGTTGAGAACCAAGATCTACATTCATTCTGTGGGTATTTTACAAGTTTGACCAAAAATTGCAGAGCTCAAAATTAAAAAAATCTTTTCTAAAATATATATGGAAATACAGAGGACTAAGACATTCTTCAAGAATCAGGTCAAGTTGAGAGGAATTGATCTATGAGATATCCTGATTTTTTATATATAAAGCTATCATAATTGAAACAGTTTAATATTAGCACAATGTTAGACCAGTGGAAAACAATAGAGAACCCAAATTCAGTTCCACATGTATCTAGAAATATGATTTTTAAAGATTTTATTTATTTATTTGACAGAGAGATCACAAGTAAGCAGAGAGACAGGCAGGGCAGGGGTGTGGGGAGCAGGCTTCCTGCCAAGCAGGGAGTCTGCCTGATTTGGGGCTTGATCTCAGGACCCTGAGACCATGACCTGAGACAAAGGCAGAGACTCAACCCACTGAGCCACCCAGATATCCCAAAACTTGATTCTTTATAGAACTACATCTAGGGGTGCCCGGGTGACTCAGTTGGTTAAGTGTCTGGCTCTTGATCCCAGCTCAGGTCTTAATCTCAGGGTTGTGTGTTTAAGCCCGGCATTGGGCTCCAAGCTGGGTGTGGAGATTACTTTTAAAAAAAAAAAAAAAAAAAAAAAGTATGTTTACAGAGTAGAGGACTAAGAAGGGACTTTTTAAAATAGGTGGTACTTAGATATCCATATGAAAACATTTACATTTGAGTTCTACTTTATGCCATAAAGAAAAATACATTCCAGGCAGATGAAAGATTTAGGTATGAAAGGCCTTTGTTGTTCCAAACAAATTTCAGGATTGTTTGTTCTAGTTCTGTGAAAAATGCTGTTGGTATTTTGATAGGGATTGCATTAAATCTATAGATTGCTCTCAATAGTTCTGGCATTTTAACAATATTCGTTCTTCCAGCCCATGGGCATGGAATGTCTTTCCATTTCTTTGAGTCATCTTGAATTTTTTTCATCAGCATTTTATAGTTTTCAGAGTACAAGTCTTTCACCTCTTTGGTTAAGTTTATTCCTAGGTATTTTATTTTTTTGGTGCTGTTGTAAATGGGATCATTAATTTCCCTTTCTGCTGCTTCATTATAAATCTGTAAGAATTTCTGTACATTCTGTGCTTAGATTTATGTACATTGATTTTGTATGCAGCAAATTTACTGAATTCATTTATCAGCTTTAGTAATTTTTTGGTGGAGTCTTAAGGGTTTATATATAGTTTCTTATATAGGGTTTCTTATAGTGTTATGTCATCTGCAATTAGGGAAAGTTTTACTTCTTCCTTACCAATTTGGATGCCTTTTATTTCTTTAGTTTGTCTAATTGCTGTGGCTAGGACTTCCAGTACTATGTTGATTAAAGTGATGAGAGTGGACATCCTTGCCTTATTCCTGAACTTAAGGGAATCCTCAGGTTTTCACCACTGAATGTGATGTTGGTTGTGGGTTTTTCATATAAAGTCTTTATTATGTTGAGATATGTTCCCTTAGACCTGCATTGCAGAGGGTTTTCATGAATGGATGTTGTACTTTGTCAAATGCTTTTTTTGCATCTGTTGAAAATGATACGTGGCTTTTATTCTTTCTCTTATTGATATGACATAGAACTTTCATTGTTTTGCTTCAATAGCCAAAACAATCTTGAAAAAGAAAAACAAAACTAGGGTTCTTGGGTAGCTCAGTCATTAAGCATCTGCCTTTGGCTCAGGTCATCATCTCCGGGTCCTGGGATTGAGCCCCAAATTGGTCTCCCTGCTCAGGGGGAAGCCTGCTTCTCTCTCTCCCACTCCCCCCTGCTTGTGTTCCCTGTTCAGCTGTGTTTCTCTGTCAAATAAATAAATAAAATCTTAAAAAAAAAAAACACCAAAAAAAACTAGAGGTACCACAATTCCACAATTCAAGTTACAGTACAAAGCAGTAGTAATTAAAGTAGCATGATACTGGCAAAAAATAGACACACAGGTCAATGGAATAGAACAGAAAATCCAGAAATAAACCCACAGTTACATGGTCAGTCAATCTTCGTCAAAGGAGGAATGAGTATACAATGGGAAATGGAGACTCTTCAACAAATGGTGTTAGGAAAACTGGACAAGCACATGGAAAAGAATGAAGCTGGATCACTTTCTTTCACCATATACAAAAATAAACTCAAAATGGATCAGACACTTAAATGTAAGACCTGAAACCATAAAGATCTTTGAAGAGCACACAGGCAGTAATCTCTGACATTGGCTATAGCAGCATTTTTTTAGATATGTCTCCTAAGGCAAGGGAAATAAAAGCAAAAACAAATTACTGGTACTACATCAAAATAAAAAGCTTCTGTGCAGCAAAGAAAGCAACCAACAAAACTAGAAGGCAACCTACTGAATGGGAAAAGATACTTGCAAATGAAATATCTGAAAAGGGTTAGTATCCAAAATGTGTGAAGAATTGATACAACTCAACACCCAAAAAAGAAATAATCCAATTAAAAAATGGATAGACAAAATGCTCAAAAATGAGCAGACATTTCTCCAAAGAAGATATACAGATGGCCAATGCATGAGAACAGATGGTCAGCATCACTTATCATCAAGGAAATGCAAATCAAAACCACAATTAGATATCACCTCATACCTATTAGAATGGCTAAAATAAAAAACACAAGAAAACTAGTGTTGGTAAGGATGTGGAGATAAAGGAACTTTCTTGCATTATTGGTTGCAAGGCGAGCTGGTGCAGCCACATAGAAAATTTTATGGAAGTTCCTCCAAAAATTAAACATCAAACTACCCCGGGGCACGTGGGTGGCTTGGTCAGTTAGGTGTCTGACTTCAGCTCTGGTTGTGATCTCGTCCTGGGAACGAGCCTCGCATTTGGCTCCCCCGCTCTGCTTGTCCTTCTCCCTCTGCTCCCTTTCCCCCTGCTTTTGCTCTCTTTCTCTCTGTCAAATAAATAAATAAAATCTTTAAAAACAAAGGAATAAAAAATAGAACTACCCTACAATCTAGGAATTGCACTACTGGGTATTTATCCCCCAAAATACAGAAACACTAATTCAAAGGGATACGTGCACCTTTATGTTTACTGCAGCATTAATTGAATAGCCAAACTATAACAGCAACCCAAGTATCCATTGATAGATGAATAGATAAGGAAGATGTGGTATATGTGTGTGTGTGTATATATACATATATATGTGTGTGTGTGTAGTATCCCATCATATACATATGATGGAATATTATTGAATCATTTAAAGAATGAAATGTTGTCATTTCGAACAATATAGAACTAAAGAGTATAATATTAGACCAGTCAGAGAAAGACAAATAATGTATGATTTCACTCATTTGTGGAATTTGAGGCAACCTCAAATGACCAGGGGGAAGAAAATAGAGACAAACCAAGGAAAAGACTCTTAACTATGGAGAACAAACTAATGGTTACCAGAGGGGAAGAGGGGCGGGGGTGGGGGGGGTAGGAAAATAGGATAGGGATAAAAGAGTACACTTATTATGATGAAAAAAAAAGATAAAAAGAAAAAAGTCATCCGGAAGGATTCAAGGTGAAAGATAAATAGTTATTACTTAAGAGAGGAAGAATAAGAAATGAGCAAGTGGGAAGGGAGGAAGGGAAGTGGATGGCATTTTACTGTTTGTTATTTATACTTTTAATTTGCTTACATCTTTCACAATGGGCTTACATTAGTTGATAACTTTTTAAAACTTCAAGATATTGGGTACCTGTCTGGCTCAGTAAGCAGAGCATGGAACTCTTGGTCTCAGGGTCATGAGTTTAAGCCCTGTGTTGGACATAGAGCTTACTTAAAAAAAAAAAAAAAAAAGTTAAAAAGGGGCACCTGGCTGGGTTAGTGAGTAGAGCATGGGATTCTTAATCTCTGGGTTTGAATTCCAACCCTGTGTTTGGTGTAGGAATTATTTAAAAATAAAATCTTAAAAAAAAAAGACAAAACAAAACTTAAAGGTATTGGATTATGTTGGAAACCAATTTGGAATCAATTCCATTGTTTATCTTGGGCACTTACTCTATTTTTCTATGTATCAGTTTCCCCAACTGTAAAATAATACTTGTTACTTCATGCGATGGTAGAAGGAGCTGATCTATGTAAAACTTTAAGCCCAGTGTCTGATACTAATAAAATGGAATTGTATAGCACCCCCAAAAAAGACCTAGGTGTGAAAGACAAGACCATTAAGATTTTAGAATATAGTGGTGTTAATTTATTTAGAGGACTCAAGAATGTGAGTGGTGGGTGGGGGGATTCAGAGGTAGAGAGAATTTTTTTTTTAAGTCTTTATTTAAGAGAGAGATCTCTCGCCTGCCCATGAGTGGGGGGGGGCAGAGAGAGAGGAAGAAGCAGACTCCTGCTGAGCATGGTGCTGGTTGTGGGACTCTATCCCAGGACCCTGGGACCATGACCTGAGCCAAAGATAGTCGCTTAACCCACTGAACCACCCAGGCACCCTTGAGAGAGAGAATCTTGAGTGGGCACCATGCCCAGCACAGAGCCTACACAGGGCTTATCCATGACCTTAGCCAAAATCAGGAGTCCATCGCCCAACTGACTGAGTCACCCAGGTGCCCCTAGAATATAGTGGTATTCAAACTGTGTTCCTAAGAGTCATAGGAAAAAATATGGCCTGCTGGGGGGATGGGACAATGAGTCAGGGAAGTTCTAGGTCTTTTATTCTATTTTGAAAATTTTAAGCAATATTTCTTTAAAAAATATAGTCCTCTCAGAAAAAGCTTGAAAATCAGTGCTGTGTAGCGTAGATTTATTTGTGGTTTTACAGACTCAAACTTGGTTTTTGAAAATAATATTGGACTTACTTTTAGGGCTTTCTCCTCTAATAGTCTATAAATCTTTTAAGGCCCGAGGCTGTTTCTTTTTCATTGTTTTCCATGGTGCTGAAATTGTGTGGACTCCATAAAATAAATGCTTGTTAAATGAATTCAAGCCCTGGGAGTGGAGGGAATGTATAGAGAAGAGCTGAGAGGAAGGAAGGTACTTTTAATAACACTCACATTTAGGGAAAAGGAGAAACCAAGGTATAGGAACAGTTAAGAAAAGTGTTACAGAAATTAAGGAAAAAGGAATTGTGTTTGTGTTATTTCAAGAAGATAGTGTTAAGTTTGGCTGTATCCCTAGAAGTTAGACCGATGGATTTTGGAGTCAGACAGGAGGAATCAGTCATATCCAGGCTCTGCCTCTTACTAGCTGTATCATTGGGCATATTAACTTGACTTCTTAAAAACCTAGTGTTCACATCTATTAAGTGGGTTAATATTTGGTGATTAAGAGGTCATTGATGATCTTCAGAGTAGTGGCATTAAAGGACAGATTTTAAGAGCTTGATTCTACTGTATTTTCAAGCCCAAAGAACATGTAAAAGCTTAGTGGGGAAGAAACATTGAGAAACTGTAAAGAAAGATTTTTATATAAATGAAATACATTTTCCTGTGAGACACTTACAGTTGTATTTTTTAAACCACATTATTGGGAGTCATTTACAAAAACATAAACCTGTTAAAGCAGAATTGGACTTTGCTATTGAAAGCCTGTTTCTCAAATGTATCTTTTTTAAGTAAACTCAGTAGCAAAGAAATGCTTTTAAACATGTTGAACTTTTCATGTTTTAAATATGTTAATGAAATTTTGAGAAGTCATAACATCTTGACTCCTATTTTTCCTAGAAAATTGCCTAATTGTAAGTTTTTTGCTAATTTTTATGACTTTTTCTGTAAGACTCTCCTGAAAAAACTACGCTGGCTGCAAAGCTATCTGCCAAGAAACAGGCATCCATAAAAAGAGATGAAAATGATGATTTTCAAGTAGAGAAGAAAAGAATTCGACCCTTAGAAACTACACAACAGGTAAACAGTTTATTGGCAGTGAAATGATACTGTTATCGCTGCACATGGGAGTCAAATATCAGTCAAGTTTTCAGTGGCACTTGCAGAATTTACTTGGATTGTATCATGGACATAAATTAAATGGTAAATTATTGTAACTTTATTTTATATAGTTATTCATTACAAAGGAGTTTGTTATTATAGTAGATTGTTCATTATAACATGTCTTTAAAGTGAAGCTGCATGGTACTTTTCTATATATGAGGAATTTGATGGTAAAATATGAACTTAACACATGCACTGGTAATGTAGATACTTTGTACTTTTTAACTCTGTTGTTTTTACCTAATGATTGATTGCATTTTCTTTTGGCCAAAATATCTTTTATATGAATATTTATGTCATGAATATTTTTGTTATTGATAGTTTTAATATAATGACAAGGTTTACTCTTACTTGTTGAGTTTTAATATCAATACATTATAAAATGTTTATTTCTAAAAATTACTGAAAGACCTCAATTACTAAATATTTTATAAGAAATGTGTTTTTCATACATGACTACAGTATTTTGTCATAGAGTTCATGGCAGTGAGGTAGGGAGGTAGGCTGGGACTTTGATAGACTTAGTTATAAATAAAGAGATTATTATAATTATCATACCCTTTATAGATAATTATATATTTCTAATTGAATATACTCAAAAACTGTTTGCGCTCTTCTGTAGTGTATCTATTCTACATATAATCTTTATTAATTTCCATAGTTAAGCCTTGATTTTAATTTAATTTAATTTTTTTTGTTAAAGATTTTATTTATTTATTTGACACAGAGAGAGAGATCACAAGTAGGCAGCGAGGCAGGCAGAGAGAGAGGGGGAAGCAGGCTCTGTTGGAGCCTCAACAGGAAGCAGGCCTGTTGAGCAGAGAGCCCTATGTGGGGCTCCATCCCAGGACCCTGAGATCATGACCTGAGCCAAAGGCAGAGGCTTAACCTACTGAGCCACCCAGGTGCCCCAAACCTTGATTTTAGAAATAGAATGAGCTAGTTTATTTTTGGAAAAGTACTGGTTACAAATGAAGTATGAATCTGTGTATATTTTCTTCTCCAAGATGTAAACACAGAATTGGATATTGTGAGAAAGGGGTCAACGTATAACATTTATTCTCTGACTTAATTGACTCTCGTTTCTTTTTTTGGTAGGAATGGGATTATCAATAGAAATGCACCCCCCCCTTCATAATTTAAGTAAATAAGTTTTTGACAAGTAGTAAAAGGCATAAACAGTTTGGAAAAAAAAAACTTAGTGGGATTTATAGAAGAAATTTAGTCAAATACAATTTGAATTATGAAATATCTAGTAAGTAATGGTAACATTAATCAAATAATTTATTTTTTCATGTAGGAAATCTTGACTATTTACATTTAAAATTTTTATTCTGAATTTTTTCAATTTATGTATATTTTTAAAGAATTACTTACTCCAGAGAGAGAGAGAGAGTTTGAGGGGGAAGGGAAAGAGAATCCCAAGCAGGCTCACATGGAGCCCCACATAGGGCTCTATCCTGCAACCCTGAGATCATGACCCAAACCAAAATCAAGAGTTGGACAGACACTCAACCAACTGAGCCCCTCAGCTGCCCTGAGGTTTTACAATTTAGAATGAAGCTTTATTTTTATTTGCTTTTACTTTCCACTTAGATGTGTAATTGAACTTTGCTATAATACTACACTTGATATCCATATGGTAGGACTATCATTTTATCATATGAAAGATCATTTTACAATACTGTAGTTTTGACACATGACTAATTAAAGCCATTTTGGTTAGGATTTGAGAGTTATAAGGTGTTTATTTGTATTTTTAAAAAATTATTTGATTATTGCCAGTTAGAACTAGTCATCTTTTTTTTAATGCTAAAAACATACCAAAAACTGTTTTGACCTTTAAAAATAACTGGCCTGCTCACATTTTTGTTACATTGAACTTCATTTTGGTTCTGTGTTTACAGATTAGAAAGCGTCATTGTTTTGAAAAGGAGGTACATCATTTGGATGCAAAAGTTGCTTCAGGCAAGACCACAAAACTCAACTCTCCATTAGGAAAGATAAATTCCTTTTCTCCACAAAATGTATGTATTTATGCCACTGTTCAGTTTAAAGAAGGAAAACGTGGAATTTGCTAAACTCATTTTAAAAAAAGTAATTGTATAATGCAAAGTATAGTAGAAAATAATTCAGAAGTCCTCTAAGTACTATCATATCTCTACTACTAATATGTGAGGTGAGAAAAGCTATTTTCTTGGAGCCCCCATTTCCTCATTTATAAAATGAAAGAATTGGACTAGAAAATCTGAAAGGTTTTTTCCTCTTGTATATTCTAAAGTTGTGGACTTTACTTTCCGATAATTTTTCTCATTCTCCTTAGAGCAGATCATTTTCAAGGAGTAGTCCAGGGAACTCTAAAGATTACTGTTGTTTTTTTCTCAGGCATATAATGTTAGTAATAATAGGATGTTATTTGCCTTTTTGAAAACTTGCATTTGACATTTGCATTGATGGTGCAAAAGCAACAATGGATAAAATTGTCAGTACCTTACCGTAATCAAGATAGTGGTACCATGCTGTTTCAGTAGTAGTTTTCTTCACTGTCATTAGTACACAGTTAAAAAAAAGACAGTTACACTTAAGAATGTCCTTGATGAAGTAGTAAAACTTACTAAGACCTTAGGCTTTTTTAACATTCTGTGTGAAGAAGTGAGTAGTACTCTAAATGTTTTGCATATAGGAGTAGGATGATTATCTTGAGGAAAAACACTTGTAGCATAGTTTGGATTGTTAGCTGAACCTAGCTACTTTTTTTCATGGAACATCATTTTTACTTGGAAGAATGAAAGACAGATGAATGATGGTAATTTCTTTTTCTTTCTTTCTTTTTTTTTTTTGAATGATGGTAATTCTTGAAATAAAGTTTGATAAAATTTAAGTGAAAATCAGTATTTTGAAGAACTGTATATTTCACTCTGAGCTTGGCAGTTTTATGATACTTACAGACTTTCCTCGTGATAGTGGTGGTGACAGTATAGAATGTGACTTTTTTGATATTATATAATGAAATGTGTTAACATTTATAAGATCTGTAAAATTGGGGAATCAAATATCTTCTGAATGGCCTGTACAAGATACGATACTATAAAATAAGGCCTGGAAAAGATCCATCCAAAGATAGACCAGTGGATCTTTTTTTTGCCCGTATCCCCCCATCCCCAGGCATCCTTAAGATATTTTTTAAGTCACTATAGATAGTTTTCATTTCCATAGTTTTATATAGATGGAATCATGCTTGTTTTTTTAAAATTAAATTTAAGATGTTGTGAATTTTACCTGCTGGGTGTTGAATGTTATTACGTATATATATTTTTAAAGATTTTATTTATGTGAGAGGGAGAGTGAGTGAGAGAGAGAGCGAGAGAGCGAGCGAGAGAGCGAGCAGGAGCTGGGGGAGTGGCAGAGGGAGACGGAGAAGTAGATTCCTTGCTGAGCAGGAAGCCCGATTCAGGGTTTGATCCCAGGACCCCAGGATCATGATTTGAGCTCAAGGCAGACACTTAACTGACTGAATCACCCAAGTGTCCCGGATGTTATTATATTTCTAGAAATGCTCTAATTTTGTTATTTTTTTAAAAAATTATGTTCTGTTATGCTAATCACCATACAGTACATCATTAGTTTTTTTTGGTTGTATTCCATGATTCATTGCTTGCATATAACACCCAGTGTTCCATGTAATATATGCCCTCCTTAATACCCATGAGTTTTGTTCTGAGATGCAGTTAAGTTACTTGGAATCAACTTGATCTTTTTGGGTCTGCTTTTAGGATTTGTCAGGTGGGACCTGAGCAGAATTTAGTCGTAGTTTACCTCAACAGAGGCTAGCTCCTTCAGGGTCCTCTACTTAATGCTCTATAAATTGTTAGTTTTTTTCCGGTCTGGCTGGTGGGAACAGGCACTATTCCATGCCCTGTGTGAATGCCTCATCATTTTGGGTGGTTCTTTCCACTGTCTTGGTTTGTTTACTCTCTCACATATGTTGATCATTACTATGCTAGATACCTGAGAGGTCTCTTTACAGATCTCTGGAAATCATTCTTTGTGCAGCTCTCTCTACTTCAGTATTATGAACTTGAGTCTTCTCTGACTTCCTGGACTAAAGAGCAATGTCTCTTCAGCTCAGGTTTGCTGGGCTAAATCTGGGTTCCCCTTCCCTAGGGCAGAGTAGAAATTCTCTCAAGACAGTAAGCCTAGGCAATCATAGGGCCTATCTCATTTATTTCCTATCTCTCTGAGATCACTCTTTCTTACCTGATATCCTGTATCTTAAAACTATTGCTTCATATATTCTGTCTATACTTTTGATTTTTCTGGTAGGAATGAACAAACTCATTGATTATGGGACAAATTCCAGAAGTCTTTAGGTGGCATATAAGTCTTCCTGTTTATCTGTATAGTCATAAGACCTTTATAAACGTATTGTTTTCTTTTGCCCTTTCTGCTCCTCCCTCTTTTTTTTTTTTAATTAACTTCTGCTAATTCTTCAGAAAACCTTCCTCGATATCCCCAATTTGGGGTTAGATTCCCATCTGAAGTGTTCCTTGTACTTCTAGAATTTTAACACTTATCCCCATTATCTTCTCTGCAAGGCTCTAAGTTCTATTAAGGAAATACCAGGTTCTGTAGTATATTGAGACCTCCTTGAAGGCTGTGACTTTTTTTTTTTTTTTTTAAGATTTTATTTATTTATTTATTTGACAGAGATCACAAGTAGGCAGAGAGGCAGGCAGAGGGAGAGGGGGAAGCATGCTCCCCGCTGAGCAGAGAGCCCGACGTGGGGCTCGATCCCAGGACCCTGGGATCATGACCTGAGCCGAAAGCAGAGGCTTTAACCCACTGAGCCACCCAGGCGCCCCGTGTTTTATTCATCTTTATGTTTCAAGCACCTAGCTTTGTGCTAGGAACCTAGTAAAGGCTGGGTGAATGAAAACTATATTCCCTGCCCTTGAATAGTCTTCGTTTCAATTCTTAAAAATGCAGAGTGGGGGGAAAGTTGTTTGTTATCTTTACAGAAGGCTTAGAGTTGAAGTCATCTCAGGAGCTTTTACTATTAAATTGTCAATAATAATATATGCTATGTATTTGCCTCTGCCTATGTTTTCTCCCTCATTTTCTTTAACATTGCCTTATTTTCATAGCTCTTAGTATTTCTTTATCTACCTGTTTATTATCGATCTGTTTTGTTAGAATATAATGTCAGTCTTTTTCATGTGTATCTCTAGTACTTAAAATAGCATATAGTGTGTATTAGTTGCCCAATAAATATTTATTAGTAGAATATTCTTGAATTCTTACAATGGCATAGGCAGGTAATATTGTTATTCTTATTTTACAGAGAAGAATACTCTGAGAAGTAAGTAATTTGGTTAAGGTCACAAATCAGGCAAATATTAGAGCTAAATCTTGTGTAAGCAGTATGATGCTCTGGCAAATGCTTTAATCACTTTATTATACATTCTCTCTAAAATGCCTCTTAGAAATCCTGGAGTCATCAAAGCAGGATTCTCATACCAACATAAAGGGAAGAAATATCATGTAGAAGCTTCAAGAATAAAGAAATCAAGCATAGGATAAGATGTGATTAATAATAGCTAAAATAAGAGAAGTGTATTTAAAAAAAAATAAGTGGAGACCAAATAAAATTAATTAATTATATACACACACACACATACACACACATACATACATGGAGAGAGAGAGAGAGAGAGAGAGCATGCATGCAAGCCAGTGTGTAGCGGGAGAGATAGGGGAAGAGGGAGAGATAATCTTAAGCAGGCTTCATGCCCAGTGTGGGGCCCAACCTGGGACTTGACCTCATGACTGTGGTATTATGACCTGAGCCAAAATAAAGAGACGCTTAACTGACTGAGCCACCCAGGTGCACCTAGAGAAGTGGATTTTTAAATTTTGTTTTGTTTTTATTGGTTAAGAGAATGAACTTAAATCATACTGCCTGGGTTTTAATCACAGCTCTGCTTTTTACTACCTGTGTAACCTTGATGAAGTTTTTAAACTATGGCTACTTCAGTTTCCCTGTTGGTTAAATGGGGATAGTAATAGTACCTAAAAATATTTATAAATATTTATAATATTTATAAAGTGATTAAATACACTTGGCATATTTTAGGGCTTATTAAGTGATAAGTGGTAGTAGAAGTAGTAACAGTAGTGATAGTAGTAGCAGCAAATGGTTAAATAGTTGTATGTTGGTAATAAATATATAATACTAATTAATAATGTTAATTAGTATATGTAGTTATCTTTGAATGCTGCTAAAATGTATTATATAGAATTGATTGATACTAATTTTGAGGAATTAGGTTTCTAATTAAGTAACAAGTTCTTTTAATATCTGTTAAGGATGTCTATGGCTCACCTGCTTTAGAGTCTAGACCAATTATAAGCAGAGTTCCTGGCTAGATACCTTAATTTTTTTTTTAAAGATTTTATTTATTTATTAGACAGAGATCACAAGTAGGCAGAGAGGCAGGCAGAGAGAGAGAGAGAGAGAGAGAGGAGGAAGCAGGCTCCCTGCAGAGCAGAGAGCCAGATGCGGGGCTCGATCCCAGGACCCTGGGATCATGACCTGAGCCGAAGGCAGAGGCTTTAACCCACTGAGCCACCCAGGCGCCCCTAGGTACCTTAATTTTAAGCCAAGTGCTTTGATTGATTTCTCCTTCTGGTTATATACTACGTTAATCATTTATTATGGTCCTCCTATTGGTAAGGTGTAATTGTATTTATACTTGTATATCCATATCTTTTTTATCAGTTATATTTTTAAGCCAGAATTTATGTTTTGTTTCCTTGGCTATTGGTGGTATAATTATATTGCTGTAGAAATGCAATATTTGTTATAGGTGGGTGATTTATTATTTATAATATTAAAAGTATGGGTTTCTGATAATTTCTTTTAAGTTTGAAGACTGTTAAACTAAATTTCTCAATTCAACCTAGTAACTCAAATGATAACATTTCAGTAGTGTGAGATAGAACTTTTGTTTGTAAAAAGATGTAAGTGGTATATGCCATACTAATTCAACATATATAAAGTACTGCAATGATAGAGAAAACATGTGGTTGAGCTCTAATAATTGTTCCTTTTTTTTTTTGTAGTCTATAGTCAAAAACATGAATATAAAATTTTAAGTACTTTCTGAATAGTTAGGGAAAAACTTACAAATACTTAGGTAACATGATCTATATTTTCAGTGTTATGTTTTTCTTCCATACAAAATTAGAATAACCAGTTACAATAGAAACTTACAAAATATAAGATTGTAGTTAATATTTTCATTTTTTTGGTAAATTGGTAAATTTTGGTAAATTGTTAACCTATAGATTTGTGTATGTGTTTTAGAGATTTTATTTATTTATTTTAGAGAGAGAGCATGCTTGTGAGAGCAGGGGCATGGGTAGGGGGCATAGGGAGAGAATCCCAAGCAGACTCTAAGCTGAGCATGGAGCCTGATGTGGAACTGGATCTCACGAACTCTGAGATCATGACCTGACTCAAAACTGAGAGTCGGACACTTAAATGAGTGAGCACCCAGGTGCCCCAGTGTAGATTTTTGTGTTTTGACTGTCATCTTAATTTTAAAAGTGGATGGTAACATTTTTAGTGTAAATCTCGTGGATGTTTAGCACTAGGTAATATCTCTAGTTTTTCAAAGAATGAGGACTGATCATTTCCATCTATGTAAGAAAGAATAATGGGGATATGAGTAGAGGTAATTTACTTAAAGCAAGGAATCTTTGTAGAGGTATTGTTTAGAAACTTACTTTGCTACTGGTATAACGTACCAGTTTTCCCCTTTTCTCTCTCTTTTTCCTTTTGAATAGAGGTGTAATTAATTGACATTTTCAAGTGTATCCTAATGATTGAAATGATCACCTTTTATAGTTACGAACTTTTTTTTTATGATGAGAACTTTCAAGATTTACTCTCTTAGCAACTTTCAAATATAAAATATAGTGTTAACTATGGTCACCATGCTGTACATTACATCTTTATGACTTACTTTATAACTGAAAGTTTGTGCCTTTCACTCCCTTCACCCACTTCTCCCACCTCACCCCCTGCCTCTGGCAACCACCAGTCTGTTCTCTATGAACTTTTTTGTGTACATGTTTTTGGTTGTTTTTTTTTTTAGGTTTTACGTATAAGCAAGATCATGCCATATTTATCTTTCTCTGTCAGACTTACTCACTTACCTTAACGTCTTTGAAGTCTTTTTTTCACATTGTTGCAAATGTCAAGATCTCATTCTTACTTATGACTGAATAATTATTCCATTGTGTATATATACTTTTTTTTTTATCCATTTGTCACTGAGATTGTTTCTGTATCTCAGCTATTATTTTATTTTATTACTTGAGAGAGAAAGAGAGTATGAGCAGGGGGAGGGAGAGAGGGAGGGACAAGCCATCTCCCCGCTAAGCATAGAGCCTGATGCAAGCAAGCCTCCATCCCAGGACCCTGACATCATGACCTAAGCCAGAGTCAGATGCTTAACTCACCGAACCACCCAGGCACCCCTCTGTAACTCAGCTATTATAAATAATGCTGCAGTGAACACAGGGGTACATAATCTTTTTTTTTTTTTTTTCCCAGAGGGAGAGGGAGAAAGAGAATCCTAAGCAGGCTCCATGCCCAGCACAGAGCCCAATGTGGGACTCAATCTCATGATCCTGAGATCATGACTTGAGGTGAAATCAAGAGTCAGATGCTTAACTGACTGAGTTACCCAGACTCCCCCATATATCTTTTTGAGTGTTTTTATTTTCTTTGGATCAGTGCCCATACATGGAATTGCTGGGTCATATATGGTGGTTATATTTTTAATTTTTTAGTAACACCCATACCATTTTCTATAGTGGCTGCATTGATTTACATTCCCACCAACAGTGCATAAGGGTTCCCTTTGCTGTACATCCTCACCAAAGTACGTTATTTCTTATCTTTTTGATAATAGTCATTCTAACAGCTTGTGAGATGAGAGCTCATTGTGGTTTTGATTTGCATTTACCTGATGATTAATGATGTTGAGTATCTTTATATACCTTTTGCCCATCCGTATGTCTTCTTTAGAAAAATGTCTGTTTAGATCTTCTGCCCATTTTTATTTATTAAACAGGCTCCATGCCCAGTGTGGGGTTTGAACTCATGACCATGGATCAAGAGTTGGGTTGTCTGTTGACTGGGCCAGCCAGGTGTCCCTCTTCTGCCCGTTTTTAAATTGGATTGGTTGGTTTTTCTGCTATTGAGTTATATGAGTTCTTGATATATTTCGGATACTAGCCCCTTATCAGACATGGGATTTGCAAATGATTCTTCCTGTTCAGTAGGTTGCTTTTTTATTTTGCTGATGGTTTCCTTTATTGGCAGAAGTCTTTTAAAAATTTTTTTTTTTTTTAAGATTTTATTTATTTGACAGAGAGAGATCACAAGCAGGCAGAGAGGCAGGCAGAGAGAGAGAGGAGGAAGCAGGCTCCCTGCTGAGCAGAGAGCCCGATGTGGGGCTCGATCCCAGGACCCTGGGATCACGACCCGAGCCAAAGGCAGCGGCCTAACCCACTGAGCCACCCAGGCGCCCCGGCAGAAGTCTTTTAGTTTGATATAGTCACACTTGTTTATTTTTGGCTTGTTGTTTTTGATTTTGGTCAGACTTAAAAAATCATTGCCAAGACCTGACATAGGAACTTACCACCTATGTTTTCTTCTAAGAGTTTTGTGATTTTGGGTCTTATGTTCAAGTCTTTAATCTATTTTAAGTTAATATTTGAGTGGAGTATATGATGATGGTTAAGTTTTTTCTTTTGCATATTGCTGTTCTTTCCCCATTGTATAACACTTCTTAATATTTGCTGAGTGGCTTATTATAAATCACAAAAGTGTTTTCTGTCAATTTTGGAATATGTGATTTCGTAAGGAAGTGGAAGGAAAATATATAGTTTTGTAAGATTTAATACTGTATAGCAGCTTCTGAAATTAGTTTATCACCAAAACCTTAGATTAAGTAATGTTTAAAGTGCAGTCCATATTTTAGATCTTTTCTTAGTTGATATATCGCATGCATCACATTTGGTAGATCGATAGATCACATTTTAATCAAGATAAACCAAACATCTTGAATAAGATAAATTGAGAGACTTGGGCAAGTAACATTTTTTTCAGGATCTGTTCCTTCAAATCGGAGGGAAAAGAAGGTGGGACTAGATTTAATATACCTTATATCGCTTTTAGCTCTAACACTTCTAAATTCTAAGGCTGCTTTCTCTATTTTGGTTCCTTTTTTTTAAAGATCCTGTCTGTTTAGTTGACACAGGTAGAGAGAGAGAGAGAGTGAGCATAGCAGCGAGGGCTAGGGGGTGGGTAGCGCAAGCAGAAAGACAGAAAAACAGGTCCCTGCTGAGCAGGGAGCCTGATGCAGGGCTTGATACCAGGTCCCTGGGATCATGACTTGAGCTGAAGGCAGCCTCTTAATACACTGAGCCATCCCATTTTGGTTTTGGTTTTGGTTCTTATAAGATGATACAGAGAAGACAAATTATTTTTGGGAGAATATTTATTTGGATTCATAAATTAATGGTTTAGTTCTCTTACCCTTACAAAAATGTAAATGTTGCAGTCTTTATACATTTAAAATCTGTTTTGGTTCTTATAAGATGATATAGGGAAGACAGAATTTATTTTTGAGAGAATATTTATTTAGATTCATAAATTAATGGTTTAGTTCTCTTACCCCTACAAAAATGTAAATGTTGCAGTCTTTATACATTTAAAATCCATAGTTTTTCTTTCTCTTGAAAAACTTTCCTTCATAAAGGCAATGATAAAAAATAATTAACGAGTTCTCTTTTCCTCTGAATTCAACATTAAACTTTTTAAGTTTAAAGTTTAAGTTTTTCTTTATAATTTTCATAGTTTCCATTGAAATAATTTAGTTTCCAGCCTATCGATTGGAGATTCGATAGTTGTCTTTTTACCATCTTATCATCTCAAGCGTCCTTCAAGTCAGGAAATCGTGTCAATACCTCCTCTTTACATAATTATCTTCCAATGTCCACTGCTATTCTCTTTCCTTACATTTTAGATTCTCTTTTTTACTGATAATTCAAACATTAAAGGTCTAGTAAGGCATTAGTCTCCAGGTCAAAATATAGTTAAGAGAAACATTATTTTTTAATAGTATTACCACTCTGATTTTACTTCGTTCCACCATGCATAATCATTTTCTCCAGAATTTATTTCCGTTCTCTTTACTCTTTTATTAAATCTTCACAAAGGCTGAGGTATTGCTATAGACTCATTCTTGTGCTTATACCTGATTTTTATTTATTCATTAAATCAATGCTAACATCAACTGTATACTTTTCTAAAAGCAGTTATATTTTTTGATTTAGTACAGCAGTAGCATTCGTTATTTTTGCCTAGTGTGTAGAAGAGATGTGGGTCCAGTAGAGTGCGCTGTTGACCTTCGTTAAAGTGTTGATGTTGGGCAAACCTTGGGGTTTTTTTCTCCTTTTTCTTCTTACATGCCCCTGTCTTTTCCGCTCTCTCCTCCCCTTTCTTCGTCTCCCTCACGTCAATATTTAAGATGTTCTCTAGGATCTCAAGAGAAAATGACTAGTTTTCTCTGAAATTATTTTACAAGTCATTTTCTAACAGTTTAATTTACTTTTATTTAATATTACTGTTTACATAATGATATGATGCTTACTGTGTGTCAGAAACTCTTCTAAACATTCTAGAAATATTAGTTCATCTGGTAGAAACAGGTTCTTATGAGTTAACACCTATTGCAAGTTCTTTTAACTTTTCTGTGGATTTGACAGTTTTCCAAATAAAATGAAGGAATTTAACTCACTCCTTATAATAGCCCTTTAGAAAGGTATAAATATTTCCCCCAATGACATATGTGGAAATTGAGGCACAAGAATTTAAGTTGGCCTGTTCATGTCACAGCTGTTGAGTAGAGGCTGGTTTAAAACCCAGGCAGTCTGGCCCTAGAATTGATTCTCTCAGCCACCTCACTATTCTGCCTGTGAATAAACTCTTCCAGATGACCTTGGGTGAAAGTTCTTTTTTGTACTTTTACAGGCCATATTATATTCAGTACCATATAGATAATTAATTTAAGATTCATTCCTCTTTTAGTCTTTCTCTCAGCACCCTGTTCTTTTCTTTACAATGCTTACCAAATTTTAGAATTATATACTTATTTGTAGATTTAACTGTTTTGTTTGCCTCTTTGTCAGGCTGTCCATAAGGACAAGTGTTATACATGTCTTTCTTGCTGCCTTTTTAATAACCAGCATCTGGCATAGGACCTGAACCTAGTAGGTACGGACATATTTAAAAATTGAATGAAAAAATGGCCAAAGTTGAGAAAAATGCAGGATTTCCTATTGTAGCTTACAACTTTTACTCAGATCCATATACTAAAGGAGGTGTAATAGTACTGTGAAATAGAGAAGACTTAAAGCAGGTTTAAAATTTTTTTTCTTTTGCAGTACATTTTGGAAGTCGTTTTTTATGTAGTGACACACAAAATATCAAACAATGATTTCAGGGGGTAAGCAGTAAATTGGTGCTTAATATAAACAAAATTAGAAACACTTTTTGATTTCTGTAGCTGCTATAGGAACAAGTTATTAGATAATATTACCAGCCAATTGAAGTATAGTTTATTAAAAGCAGGAAAATTTTTTAAAAAAATTTTATTTATTTATTTGACAGACCGAGATCACAGGTAGGCAGAGAGGTAGGCAGAGAGGCAGGCAGAGAGAGAGGAGGAAGCAGGCTCCCCATGTGGCTCGATCCCAGGACCCTGGGATCATGACCCGAGCTGAAGGCAGAGGCTTTCATGGACTGAGCCACCCAGGTGCCCCAAGTCAGGAAAATTTTTGAAGCCTGTTACATGCCAGACACTTAAACAGTAACCTATATTTCTTAAAGGGTTAATAATGATATGATGATAGCTTTTTAGATTATATACTTGTGCCAGACAATTTATATGTTTTATTTAATCCTTGTATCAACACTGTGAAGAAAATTGAGTAGACTTTAGACTCATTTTACAGGTAAGAAAATTGAAGCCCAAAGATATTAGATTATTTGACTATGATCTTACTACAAGTAAATAGTGGAACCACGATTTGAGCCTAGCTCTATAATTGAGTGCATATAGATTCATGGATTATAAATGGGGAGAAAGGAGAGAAAAGGAATGGCTGGGAAATTTTTTTTTCTTGTTGGCCAGTGAGGAAAAAACCAAATCACTATGCAAAAGAAAGTAGATTTTATTATTCAGTATGTCTGGCATTAAATAACTACTTTTATTTTATTTTATTTATGTTTTTAATATTACTTTTAAGTAGTTAATCTGTAGTTGAGGAAAGATTAAATTATCTTAAACATTTTGTGTATTTTATCTACTAAAGAGTTACAAACTAAAATTTAAAAATTATGAGTAATATACATTATTCAAAAGACATTTAATAGTGTTTTAAGCCATTACAGAGTAAAAATTAAAATATTCTCCTTTAAACATTATTCCCATCTCCCTTTCTTCTTCCCAGAAGTAAACAAGATGAGCACTTTCATGAGAATCTTTCTGGATCCTTTTGTAGAAATTTGCAACAGTTATTTTTCATAGTTCAGTATAGTTAAAAAAAAATTTTTTTTAACACTTAACCCTTTCATTAATATTTTTTACTTTAGTATATGTATGAGTTCAGGGTCTAATTGTACACCTTCCCAAGTAGATGATCAGTCATCCCAGTGTCAATTAAAGAATAATTTTTCCTGATTTGAAGTTTTACTATTTTCAATTTTAGTATATGTGCTGCCGAAGCGAGCACGAAGTTTTGCTATTTTCATACAGTGAGTGCTTATATAGATTTGGATTGGTTCCTAGACTGTTTATCTCTTTAAATTTTTAATATTTTCAAAGTATGTATAGTCAGAATCAAAGAGTTCTACGTGACTTTGAACAAAAATCAGTAGACCTTTGCCTTAGTTCCATTCTCTAGTTTCTATTATTGAAGTCAATAATTTTTAATCACTTTACTTATTTATTTTGGTATTTATTCAAGAATAACATATACATACTGCTTTGCTCTTGAATTTTTGGTTTTAGATACCTTCTCTTGCTTTCCTAGTATCCTTTTCTTTCTTTCTTTCTTTCTTTTTTTTTTAAGATTTTATTTATTTACTTGACAGAGAGAGACACAGTGAGAGAGGGAACACAAGCAGGGGTAGTGGGAGAAGGAGAAGCAGGCTTTCTGTTGAGCAGGGAGCCCGATCCGGGGTTCAATCCCAGGATCCTGGGATCATGACCTGAGCCAAAGGCAGACACTTAATGTCTGAGCCACCCAGGTGCACCCCCCCTCCCAGTATCCTTTCTAATTGTCCCATTACTTCTCTGCCTTAAACCTCATAACATTTGGTGTTTACGTTATTGTAATTACATAAATATCTTTAAAAACAGAGCCAAACATTCTACTATGATTATGTTCTTTCCCCAAACCAGGTTTTATTCATTTGTTTAGTTTTCTTTCTTTCTTTTTAGATTTTCTTTTTTTGTTTTATTTTTTTTTTTTTTAAAGATTTTTTATTTATTTTTTTGACAGAGGGAGATCACAATAGACAGAGAGGCAGGCAGAGAGAGAGGAAGGGAAGCAGGCTTCCTGCTGAGCAGAGAGCCGGATGCGGGGCTCGATCCCAGAACCCTGAGATCATGACCCGAGCCGAAGGCAGCGGCTTAACCCACTGAGCCACCCAGGCGCCCCTATTTTTATTTTTTAAAAGATCTTATTTATTTGTTTGACAGAGAGAGCGAGAGCGCATAAGTAGGGGGGAGGGGCAGAGGGAGAGGGAAAAGCAGGCTTCCCGTTGAACAAGGAGCCCAGTGTGGGCCTTGATCCCAGGATGCTGGGATCATGACCTAAGCCAAAGGCAGATGCTTAACCAACTGAGCCACCCAGGTGCCCCTTTTTATTTTTTTTTAGAGAGAGAGAGAGAGCACACATGTGTGTCGGGGAAGGGGCAGAAGGAGAGAGAATAACTTAAGCAAACTCCGTGCTGAGTGAAGAGCCTGCCACCTCGGGGCTCAGTCTCAGGACCCTGAGATCATGACCTGAGCCGAAGTCAGGAGTCCTAAGCTTAACCAAATGAGCCATCCAGGCACTGCTGTTTAGTTTTCTATGTCACTGTAACTATGCTCAAACTTAGCTAGAATGCAAAATCTTTCAGGCAGGCTCCACACCCAGCATAGAGCCTGATGCAGGGCTTGATCCCACAACACCAAGATGATCATGACCTGAGCTGAAGTCAGGAGTTGGATGTTCAACCAACTGAGCCACCTAGGCGACCCTGACATTGAATTTTTTTGGATGCAAAGGCATTATCTATTTCTTAGTGAAAATTTGGAAAACACCAAAATGTGTACTTATGTTATTAATATTAACCTTTAATTCAACTATTTTCCTTAGTATCAACCCTGATATTTTGCTTGCTATCCACTGTTCTTTTTTTTTTTTTAAGATTTTACTTACTTATTTGACAGAGATCACAAGTAGGCAGAGAGGCAGGCAGAGAGAGGGGAAAGCAGGCTCCCTGCTGAGCAGAGAACCTGATGTGGGGCTCGATCTCAGGACCCTGAGACTATGACCTGAGCCGAAGGCAGAGACTTTAACCCACTGAGCCACCCAGGCACCCCTGCTATCCACTGTTCTTAACACACACACACACACACACACACAATTAGTTACCCAATACTATGTAAGAAACCAACCATTTATTTAGCTTACTATTCTGGGGATCAGCAATTTAGGCTGTGCTCAGCTGGGCATTTCTTCTGCTGATCTCAGCTGTGCCACACGTGTGTCTATGGTCGGCTGCAGGTCAGCTGCAGGACAACATAGTGGCAGTGTTTCATGGGCTTGGTTGGTAATTGGCCGGAACTAGTGGGTATTTCTCATTATCTAATCCTGACATATATATATCTCTTATCTGTCATGACTGAGGGTTCAGATAGCAGCAGGAGAGCAAACCCCAATGTGCAAATACCATGTGAGCCTCTGATTGTGTCACATTTGCTAATGTCTTAGTCACCAAAGCAAGTCACATGGCCAAACCCAGATTCACGTGGTAGAGTTCACTTCTTGGTGGGAAGATCTACAGAGTGACATTGCAAAGGGTCTTACATATAGAGATGGGAAGAATTTGTGGCTATTTTTGTTGTATAACATATAAAACATATATATAGGAGCACCTGGGTGGCATAGTTGTTAAGCATCTGCCTTTGGCTCAATTCATGATCCCAAACTCCTGGGATCGAGCCCTACTTAGGCTCCCTACTCAGCAGGAAGCCTGCTTCTCCCTCTTTCACTCCCCGCTGCTTGTGTTCCCTCTCTCGCTGTGTCTCTCACTGTCAAATAAGTAAAATCTTAAAAAAAAATAATATATATGTAATATGTATTATGCATATACTGCATTTTTATTTTTATTTTTTAAAGATTTTATCCATTTATTTGACAGAGAGGGAGATCACAAGTAGGCAGAGAGGCAGGCAGAGAGAGAGAGGGGGGAAGCAGGCTCCTTGCTGAGCAGAGAGCCCAATGTGGGGCTCAATCCCAGGACCCTGAGATCATGACCTGAGCCAAAGGCAGAGGCTTTAACCCACTGAGCCACCCAGGCACTCCTATACTGCATTTTTTAAACTTTTTTTTTTTTTAAAGATTTTATTTATTTATTTGACAGAGAGAAATCACAAGTAGATGGAGAGGCAGGCAGAGAGAGAGAGAGGGAAGCAGGCTCCCTGCTGAGCAGAGAGCCCGATGCGGGACTCGATCCCAGGACCCCGAGATCATGACCCGAGCCGAAGGCAGCAGCCTAACCCACTGAGCCACCCAGGCGTCCCCTATACTGCATTTTTAATTTTTGTTAGAAATTTGGGTTATAGTGTATATATATAGCTTTTACTTTTTACCTAATATATCATGGTCATAGAAAAGGCTTTTATTTTTATTTTTATTTTTTTTTAAGATTTTTTTTATTTATTCACTTGACAGAGAGAGATTACAAGCAGGCAGAGAGGCAGGCAGAGAGAGAGAGGAGGAAGCAGGCTCCCTGCTGAGCAGAGAGCCCGATGCGGGACTTGATCCCAGGACCCCGAGATCATGACCTGAGCCGAAGTCAGCGGCCTAACCCATTGAGCCACCCCGGCGCCCTAGAAAAGGCTTTTAAAAATCCAAATCATAACTGGTCTGTTTTGATGCATACTTTTTTGATGCAACATTTTGCATCAAATTTTTGCAGAAATTGGAAAACTGTAAATAATAAGCTGAATATTGCCTGCTGCTTGTTTTTTATTAATTTTGGGGAACATAGTTTACATTCATTTACATATTGTCTGTGACTGCTTTTTTTGGTGCAGTGTTAGAGCTGAGAAGTTCGACAGTCGGTGCCTGGGTGGCTCAGTGGGTTAAGCCACTGAGCCTTTGGCTCAGGTCATGATCTCAGGGTCCTGGGATCAAGCCCTACATTGGGCTCTCTGCTCAGCGGGGAGCCTGCTTCCCTCTCTCTCTCTGTCTGCCTCTCTGCCTACTTGTGATCTCTGTCTGTCAAATAAACAAATAAAATCTTTAAGAAAAAAAAAAAAAGAAGTTCGGCAGAGATCATATGGCTCACAAAACCTAAAATATTTAATCTCTGACCCTTCAGAGATTGTTTACTAACCCTTGTCCTATGCTATTTTAATCTTGGTAAGTGAGGTCAGAAGTTAGTGGGGTTAGTTTGAATTTCTTGCTTTTACTGCAAATTTACCTAAGGACAGGATTGTAGAATCGATTAGTAATTACTTGAATGAATTTCCTTCAGCTCCAATACTTGTGATTATTTTGAACATTTATAGAAAACCTAATAGTGACCCCTGCAGTAGAAATACAAAGGAAAAATCTCAAAAATTTCAAATCTTTTTTATCATGTTGTGTGAACTTCATGAATGTTTTAGAAGAATGGACAATTATTTTTTCTTGATATGTATAAATACCTAATGAAATATCTACACCAATCCAGCCTACATGTGCACATATTTAGTGACAATAGGGTCGACAATTGCCATACAGAAAATTTTCACTCATGGTTAGTGGGTATAGAAAGATTACTTCAGAACATTGCTTTGTTAATTGACATATTTTCTGGCCAGTTGATTTATTTGTTTGTTTATTTTAGCTTTTTTAAGATTCAACATAGCCACAATATTATCCAAAAATTGGAAGTACAATACAAATATATCTTTTATCCCCTGGAACTATTTGAGAGAAAAGTGATGACCTGATACTCCATCACTCTGGAATACTTATTTCTCTTTATCTTATAAGTGAAGACATTCTACTGTATAACTACAGTAAAACCATAAAAATCAGGAAATTAAAACTAAGTCATTTCTGTTATCTAATACTCAGAACCAGGTCAGATTTTGTCAATTATCTCAATAAAGCTTTTATAAGCAGTTCAGAATCATGTGTTGCATTAATGGTCATTTTGCTATCTTCAGTCTGGAACAGTTCCTGAGTCTTTCCTTGACTTTCATGACCTTGATACGTAAGAAGATCATAGCCTTTGTAGAATGTGTTTCAATTTTGGGTTTTATCATAATTAGGTGAAGGGTATATATCTTTGGGAGGAATGCCACCGAAGCAATGCTTCCCATTCTACCATTCTACCCACTGCATTCTGCGAGGTGGCAAATAGTTTCATTTTGTTTTATTAATGATGATTACCTTGATAATTTGATTAATGCGATGACTGGTAGGCATCACTGTAAAGTTATTTTTTCCTTTTATAATTAAAGAGGAGAGGAATTAATAATTGTGGAGAGAAACTCTGAAACTTTATAAATAACATTTCCTCACTAAACATTCACTTTATTCATTTTATACTTTTATGGACTCATGATTTCCCATTTTATTCAGTGGGTGATAATCCATTATATGATTTATTTAGATATTCAAGTGAGAGTTTACTTAAGTTGCTTGTGTATTTCTGTGTATTTCTTCATTCCAAGAATGAAGACTTGGAGCATTTCCTTACTTTCTGGCACAAGATGTTCCAGGCTTATATATCTTTTCTCTGCCCCAGTACTGGATTCAGCCATTTTTCCAGGGAGCCCTGGTTCCTTTTGGCAAATAATATTTAGAAGCCAGGTTTTGAGTATTAGTTTTGTTCATTGCCATTGGGATTGCTGTTCAAGGCCCTTTCAGCAGACAGAGCTAGGAATTATGCGTGTGTGTGTGCATGTGCAAATATACACACATATGTATTTATATTTATACTTTTTCTATCTGTATGTTGAAAATTATGTGTTCCTATCCATACATCCAATTCCATTTCAACACCAGAGAGTTCATTCTAAGTTTTTCACTTCTTATTTTTTTAACTGAAAAACCTTGTTCCCAGTTCTTCAAAAACTTAAATGAAATTACCATATGTTCTAACAATTTCATTTCTTGGTATATATCCAAAAGAATTGAGAGCAGATACTGAAACATATACTTGTACACCAATATTCATAGCAGCATTATTCATAATAGCCAAATAGTAGAAACAACCTAAGTGTCCTTTGAGAGATGAATGGATAAACAAATGTGGTATATACATACTATGGAATATTTAACCTTAAAAAGGAGGGAAATTCTGACATGTACTGCCATGTAGAAGAACCCTCAAGAGATTATGCTAAGAGAAATAAGACACAAAAGAACAAATACTGTATGATTTGACTTTGAATTTTCTTTTCCAGTTATGTGTTTTTATTATAGAAATAGAATTCTTTTTTATGTATTGGCCATGTAAACTGCAACTTTGCTAAATGACTTTTTGGTTCTAGTTGATGTTGGGAATTTTGTGGGACTTTGTAAGTACACAGAATTGTACATTTACATTCTCTAGTAAACATTTTACTTCTTTTATAATGTTTGGCTTTTAATGTATTTTCTTGCCTTATTGCAGTGGCAAGGATATATAGTACAAGGTTGAATTTGGAGTATTGACAGTGGATATCCTTGCCTTCTTCACATCTTGGGGGGAAAGCATTCATTCACTCTTTCACCATTAAATATGACATTTGTTATCAGTCTTTTTTTTTTTTAAAGTATTTTTATTTATTTGAGAGAGAGAAATCACAACTAGGCAGAGAGGCAGGCAGAGAGAGAGGAGGAAGGAGGCTCCCTGCAGAGCAGAGAGCCCGATGCGGGGCTCGATCCCAGGACCCTGAGATCATGACCTGAGCCGAAGGCAGAGGCTTTAACCCACTGAGCCACCCAGGCGCCCCTGTTATCAGTCTTTTGTATATGTCTTTTATCAGATTAAGAATTTTTAAAAAAAATATTTTACTTATTCATTTAACAGAGAGAGAGAGATCACAAGCAGGCAGAGAGAAAGGCAGAGAGAGAGAGGGGGAAGCAGGCTTCCCGCTGAGCAGAGTGCCCGATGCGGTGCTCGATCCCAGGACCCTGAGATCATGACCTGAGCTGAAGGCAGAGGCTTAACCCACTGAGCCACCCAGGTGCCCCAAGAAATTTTTTTTTTAAATTCCTAGGTTGCTGAAAGTTTTTATAAGGAGTGGATATTGAATTTTCTCTTTTAAATTTTATTGCATCTCTTGGTAGGATCGTAAGATTTTCTTCCTATATCCTGTTGATATGGTGAATTACAATGATTGGGTTTGGGTTGTGGACCCAAACTCGCATTCTTGGGGGTAAAACTGACTTGGTCATTGTATAAGACCCTTTTTATATATTGCTGGATTTGATTTGCTAAATTTGCCAAGGCTTTTTGTGCATGCAAGTTAGATATTAGTCTGTAATTTTATTTTTTATAATGGCTTTGGTTTTGATATCAGGGTAATGTTAGCCTTATAAAATGAGCTGGGAATTACTGGTATTACTTCTTCCTTAAATTTTTGATAGACTCTACCAGTGAGGCCTTCTGGGCCTTGCATCTTATTTCTGGAAAGGGTTTCACTTACATATTTAATTCTTTTTTTAATTTTTTAAAAAATTTATTTTAGAGAGCCAGAGAGGGAAGAGGAGAGGGGGTGGGGGAAGGGGCAGAGGGAGAAGGGGAGAGAATCCTAAGCAGGCTCCACACTAAGTGTGGTGCCGCCCCATGCAGAGCTAGATCTCATGCCCCTGAGATCATGACCTGAGCTGAAGTCACGAGTCAGACACTTAGCTGATTGAACCACCCAGGTGCCCCTACACGTTTAATTCTTTTTTTTTTTTTAATATTTTATTTATTTATTTGACACAGAGAGATCACAAGCAGGCAGAGAGGCAGGCAGAGAGAGAAGGGGGAAGCAGGCTCCTCGCTGAGCAGAGAGCCCGATGTGGGGCTCGATCCCAGGAACCTGAGATCATGACCTGAGCCGAAGGCAGAGGCTTAACCCACTGAGCCACCCAGGTGCCCCTACACGTTTAATTCTTATAATAAGTATGGGGTTATTCAGACTTTCTCTTGCTTTTTGAATTGGTAATTAGTATTTCTCAAGAAATTTGTCCATTCAAGTTTTTTAATTTATTGGCATACTGCTCAAAATATTCTCTTTTAAAAAATGCTTGCAGGATCTGTAGTGATCTCTCTTCCTTTCTGATATTCATAATTTGTTTCTCTTTTATGATCAATGTAGGCAGAAGTTTATAAGTTTTATTATCTCTAAAAAACAACTTTGTCTTTTCCATTTTCTGTAAAGTTTTTCTATTTTCTACTTGGTTGATTTCTGCTTTTATCTTTATTTCCTTTGTTTCACTTTGGATTTAATTTGCTTTTTTCCTAATTTCTTCAGGATTAAGCTTAGATAATTAGTTTGGACCTTTTTTTCCCCCTTCTCCGACAGCAGTTGAAAGTTAAACATTTCCTTGTGAGCCCTACTTTATCTGTATCACACAGATTTTGATGTTAGGTTACTTTTTTTTCCTAATTTTTTTGTGATTTCTTCTCTGACCCAAGATTTATTTACAATTCTAAATAAACCTACTAAGTAGGTGTTTTTTCCATAGATATTTTTTTCTTACTGACTTCTAATTTAGTTTGTGGTGTTAGAGAACATATTCTATGTGATTGCAGTTCTTATAGTTTCAATGATCTGTTGGTAAATGCTCTGAGTTCTTGGTGAGAATATGTATTCATTTATAGTCTAGTGCTCACTTATTCAATATAGTCATCTATAAATGTCAGGTCAGTTTGGTGATTATGTTGTTTATGTCTTTTATATTACTGATTTTTTTTTTTGTCTATTTATAAATTAGAGAAAAGTGCTGAAGGCCTTATAATCATGGATTTGGGCTGCTTTCAATTCTATCAATTTTTACTTCTTAGATTTTAAGTTTTGTTATTAGGAGTATACACATTTAAGATTATGTCTTCCTGATGATTTAACCCATCTGTCATTAGGAAAATCTGTTTTAAAATCTACTTTGTTTATTATTAATATAAGCACTCTAGCTTTTGATGCTTAGTGTTTGCATAGTATTTTTTCATCCTTTTACTTTTAGCCCATATGTCTTTACATTTAAAGGATACATAAATACATAAATGGACTTCTTTTGCATAGTTGAATCTTCCTTTTTTTTTTCCAATTTGACAACCTCTGCCTTTTAATTGAAATGTTTACATGATTTACATTTAATGTAATTATCACTATGGTTGCTGTATGTTTTCTATTTGCCCCATCTGTTTTTTATTCTTTTCTTTCTGCTCTCCTTTTGATTAATTGGACATGTTTTAGGGTTCTGTCTTTGCTTTCTTAACTATATCTCTTTTGGGGTTACTCTCAGGTTTATAATTTATAGCTCAAATTTGTCACTGTACTTTAAAATTTTTACTTCACATATAATGTGTAAAAACCTTCTACCACTATACTTTCATTTCCACCCTCATCTTCTGTGCAACTTTTGTTCTATATTTTACTGGATACACACAGTATTTTTTAATTAATTATTTTTATTAACATACAATGTATTATTTGCCCCAGGTGTACAGGTCTGTGAATCATCAGGCTTACACACTTCATAGCACTCACCATATCACATAGCATCCCCAATGTCCATAGTCCAACCACCCTCTCCATAACCCCTCCCACACAGTATTTTATTACTTTTTTCAAATCATCTTTTATATTTTTAAAATATTTATTTATTAATTTGAGAGAGAGAGAACACAAGTGGGAGAGGCAAAGGGAGAGGGAGAATCTCAGGCAGACTCCAAGTTGAGCACAGAGCCTGACAGGGGGCTCGATCTCACAACTCTGAGATCATAACCTGAGCTAAAACCGGGAGATGGATGTTTAACAGTCTGTGTCACCCAGGGATCTCAGTTATATTTTTAGAATTTTAATATTTTTATTGAGATTTTATTTTTGTAGGGCAATTTAAAGATCACAGCAAAATTGAAGAGAAAGTACAGAGATTTCCCATATATTCCCTACCCCTACCTACATGCATAGCCACCCCATTATCAACATCACTCAATGGAATGGTACATTTATTACAATTAATGAAACTACATCAGCACATCCTAATCACCAAAAGTCCATAGTCTATATTACAATTCACTCTTAGTGTTGTATATACAATGGGTTTGGACAAATGTATAACATGTATGCATCATTATGAGGTCATACTGAGCATTTTTACTACCTTAACAATCTTTTGTGCTCCACCTATTCATCATTTCCTATCTTCTCTGAAAACTCCTGCAACCCCGATCTTTTTCCTATCTCCGTAGTTTTAACTTTCCCAGAATGTTATGTATAGTTGGGAGTCAAATGATATGTAGCCCTTGGTTTGGCATCTTCTTAGTAATATGCTTTTAAGGTTTCTCTGTTTTTTAATGGCTTGATAGCTCATTTCTTGGAATGCTGAATAAATACTCCATTGTCTGGATGTCCCACAGTTTGCTTATTTGTTCACCTGCTGAAGGGTTGGTTGCTCCCAAGTTTTGTATGAATAAAGTGGCTATAAAGATCTTTCTGCAGGTTTTTGTGTGGACATGTGTTCATCTCCTTCAGGTAATTACCAGGGAGTATGATGGCTGAATCTTACAGCAAGAGTATGTTTAGTTTTGTAAGAAATTTCCAAATTGTCTTCCATTATGGCTATACCATTTTGTATTTCACTGACAATAAATGAGAGTACATGTCTCTCCACATTCTCATCAGCATTTGGTGTTGTCAGTGTTCTGGATTTGGCCATTCTAATTATGTGTGTAGTGGTATCTAATTTTAATTTGCATTTCCCTGATATATGATATCAAGCATCTCTTCATATGCTTGTTTTCCATTGTATATTTTCTTTGGTGAAGTGTCTAATGAGGTCTAGGTTAGGGATGCCTGGGTGTCTCAGCTGGTTAAGCATCTGTCTTCCATCTCAGGTTATGATCTCAGGGTCCTGGCATTTGGATTTTGCCCCTCATAAGCTCCCTGCTCAATGGGGAGTTTGCTTCTCCTCCCCCATTGCCTTGTTCCACTGCTCATGCTCTGTCTCTCACAAATAAAGAAATAAAATCTTAAAAAAAAAAAAAAAAAAGACTGGGGCGCCTGGGTTGCTCAGTGGGTTAAAGCCTCTGCCTTCGGCTCAGGTCATGATCCCAGGGTCCTGGGATCGAGCCCCGCATCGGGATCTCTGCTTGGCGGGGAGCCTGCTTCCCTCTCTCTCACTCTGCCTGCCGCTGCCTACTTATGATCTCTTTCTGTCAAATAAATAAAAATCTTAAACAACAACAAAAAAGGCTAAAAAACCTCATTTTTAATTGGGTTGTTTGCTTTTTTCTTCTTAAGTTTTAAGAGTTCTTTGTGTATTTTGGATAATAGTTTGATATTTTTTTAAAAGATTTTATTTATTTATTTGATAGAAATCACAAGTAAACAGAGAGGCAGGCAGAGAGAGTGGGGGAAGCAGGCTTTCTGCTGAGCAGAGAGCCGGATGCGGGGCTCGATCCCAGGACCCTGAGACCATGACCTGAGCCGAAGGCAGAGGCTTAACCTACTGAGCCACCCAGGTGCCCTGGATAATAGTTTTTTATCAGATGTATCTTTTGCATATATTTCTTCTAGTCCAGTTTATCAGTTATTTCTTTCATGGAGACATATATATATATGTATATGTACATATATAATATTTTAGCATTCTAAAAGTATTTATGTAGTATATATATATTATAAAGGTAAGTTGCACATAATATACATACACACAAGAATACATGTTACCACTCTTGCAAATAAGTTATGAGTAAGGTTGAGTATCTTTTTAAATATCTGGTTATTCCTTTTGTCACTTAGGTTTTTCGTCTTTTTCTTACTACTTTACAGGGTTCTTCAGTATTAAATTAGACCTTTATGTTGTGAATTGCAAAAATTTCTTTTTTTTTCTTTCCTAGTTTGTTATTGTCTTTTGATCTTTTTTAAAAGACTTTACTTATTTATTTGACAGAGAGAGACACAGTGAGAGAGGGAATGTAAGCAGGGGGAGTGGGAGAGGAAGAAGCAGACTTTGCACAGAGCAGGGAGCCCGATGTGGGGTCCTGGGATCATGATCTAAGCTGAAGGCAGATGCTTAAAGACTGCGCCACCCAGGCACCCCATCTTTTGACTTTTTATAATGATTTTTATCATGCGGGTAATTTTTATTTTATGTATTCGAATTTGTCAGTCTTTTATGGCCTCTGGGTTTTGGTCATACTTTCTTACTCAGGTGATTTAAACATTTTTAAGTTGTTATATTTAAATCTGAAATTTATTCTGGTGAATAATCATGAGATATGAATATGTAACCTTTTTTTTCCCCGTTGGATTACTACCCCATTATTCCAACATCAATTACTGATAGTTCTTTTCCATACTAATTTGAGATGCAACTTTTATGACTTTATGATATTCTAGATTCCTTAATGTATCTGGTTCTACTTCTGGACTTTCTATTTTCTTTTCCATCAATATACAGTTTCAATTATTGTACTCATTAATATTTTATGTGTCTAGTTCCTCCTTATTACCTATTTATTTGTTTATTGTTTATTTTTACATATATATTTTAGAATTATACTAGCTAAAAATAAATTCTTGACGTATTTTATAGATTATTTGGAAGAGAGTTGAATTCTTTATGATGTCTTACTATTTAAGACAATGTTCTGCTTCCATTTTCTTTGGTTTTTTATTTTTATTTATTTATTTTTTTCTAATTTTCTTCAATACTGTTTAAAGTTCTCTTAACTTTTTTTTCAGGTTTAATGAAGTATAATTGATAAGTAAAATTCTAAGATACTTAAAGTATAAATCATGATGATTTGACATATGTATAGGTTGTAAAGGGATTCACTCCATCTAATTAGTAAATCCTGTTAACACTTCAGTATATTTTTAAGTTGATTCCTGGGGAATTTGTCTTTTATTTCTATATAATGGGGATTTTGTTCTTCAGTTACATTTTCTAATTTGATATGGTTTTATAAGATTACTGATTCTTTTTACTAAACTACATTTACATTTACATTTTTTTTTTTACAAAGGCACATTAATGAATTCTTTTATTTTAATACTTCCAATAAATTTTCTCCGGTTTTCCAAGTATATAATCATATTTTCTGTAAATAGTGACTATTTTACCTTCTTTGCAATTTTATATACTATTTCCAATTTAAATGTAATAATAGTAAGATAGGAGAATCATATTTATTGTCCAGAATAGGACACTTTTGAGAATGAAGGTAATGGGGGCATCATTAATAATTAAGCTGAAGCAACAGATATAAACTGAGATTGTCCTAGGCACATTGGGAAGACAATGGTAATCATTGTCTTCTTTGAAATATTAATGGGAATGCTTCTAGGGTTTCTTCATAAAGCATGACAGTGGCTTTTGAAAATTATATATAAGTCATATCTGTAAATCTATAAATATATTAAATTATACAAGTTATATATTTATATGTAAATTACATATTTGACTAATATATTAATTTTACATATAATTTTTTTGTCACGGTTGAGAAGAATCATTTTGTTCCTATTTTACTCAGCATTTTCATCAAGAATGAATATTAAACTATGGATATGAATATGATTTTTCACATTTTATTTTTTAATATGTTAACTACATTAAAAGATCCTAATACTGAATTATCCTTTTGTTCTTGGCTTTTTGGTTGTGTGTGTGTGCACACATGTAGAAGAATCCTATTTTCTATTAACATTTAGAATTCATTGTTACAATATTCATATGTGAATGGTCTTGATCTCTTCATATTTTTGGTTAGAAAAGGTATATCCAGATTTGCTTTAGGATCAATGTACTTGTTTTATAAAAGGAATTTGTAGGGACACCTGGGTGGCTCAGGTGTGTCAGCCTTTGGCTCAGGTCACAATCCCAGGGTCCTGGGATTGAACCCCGCGTCAGGCTCCCTGGTCAGTGGGAGCCTGCTTCTCCCTCTCCCCACACTGCTCGTGCTGTCTGTCACTCTTTCTCTCTCAAATAAATAAAATCTTTTTAAAAAGTGAATTTGTAAATTTTCTTTAATAATATTTCATAAAGGAAATTTCATTCACAGAGAAGAGGACCATATAATGAACTTCAAGCTTGTGCCCATTACTCAGCTTATTTATTTATTTATTTATTTATTTATTCTGAAGGTCAAGCAAAGCTTCATTGCACGCCAAGCATCAAGAATCAAACTGACCAGTCACGGCTGTCCTTGTAAAGAGGCGACCTCTCCCAGCCTCATAGACTAACTTTTATAGAGGTAGTTTAGCCGGACTATACACAGGTGGTTAATGAGATTGCAATACACAGATAAAACTGCACAGTCATGTTAGGTTACACACAGGCAGCCAATTGAATTATGATTCACCCTAGTAGATATATGTGTGCCCCACTGATTGGCTGTCTCTACTTGGCCTGACCCACCCTTGTATCTGGGTTTTGCAAGTGAGTTCCTCTGGGAAGGGCAGGGTCAATCTAAGTTTACTGTACTCAGCTTTTATAATTATTAATATTGTGCCAATTTACCTCCCCTATTTGTTTTATTTACCCGTTGCTATTTTTTTTTTTTTGAGAGAGAGATGAGAAGAGGAAAGAGTGAGAAAATGAACTTTTTTTTTAAAGGTTCTGTTTTTTTTTTTTTTAAGATTTTATTTATTTATTTGACAGACAGAGATCACAGGTAGGCAGAGAGGCAGGCAGAGAGAGGATGAAGCAGGTTCCCTGCTGAGCAGAGAGCCTGATGTGGGGCTCAGTCCCACCCTGGGATGGTGACCTGAGCCGAAGGCAGGCGCCCACTGAGCCACCAGGTGCCCCTTTAAAGGTTGTTTTTAAGTAATTTCTACATCTAACGTGGGGCTTGTTCTCACAACCCCAAGATCACAAGGTGAATGCTCTACCAACTGAGCCAGCCAGGGGCCCCAAAAGAGGCTGCTTTTATTTTTTTTAATTATTTATTATTTTTTAGAAGTAACTTCTACACCCAATTTGGAGCTGAAGGACTGAATATTTTATTTTTAAATTTTTTTTAAAGATTTTATTTTATTTATTTGACAGAGAGAGATCACAAGTTGGCAGAGAAGCAGGCAGAGAGAGAGGGGGAAGCAGGCTCCCTGCTGAGAAGAGAGCCTGATGTGGTAGATCCCCAAGACTCTGAGATCATGACCTGAGCTAAAGGCAGAGGCTTAACCCACTGAGCCACCCACGTGCCCCTACATTTTAATGGGACTAGAACATTTTAAAGCAACTATTAGACTTCACATATATTTGCCCATGCATAATTTAGCATATGTTTCTAACATTTTAAAGACAATATTACTATGGTTTAGGAAATTAACAGTAATTCTTTGTCTAATACCCAGACTGTTTACAATTGTTTTTGATTGTTTAAAAAATGTTGTTTTAGAATTGGCTTTTTAAAAATCAGAACCTAAACAAGGAAGTTACATGGCATTTCTTTTAAGAGGGATGCCATTTACTTGCTGAGAAAACTGCATTATTTGGGGGCACTTGGGTGGCTCAGTTGGTTAAGCAGCTGCCTTCGGCTCAGGTCATGATCCCAGCGTTCTGGGATCCCAGAACGCTGGGATCAAGCCCCACATCTGGCTCCCTGCTCAGCAGAAATCCTGCTTCTCGCTCTTCCTCTGCCTGCTGCTCTGCCTACTTGTGGTCTCTCTCTATCTCTCTAGTAAGTAAATAAAATCTTAAAAAAAAAAACTGCATTATTTGTCTTGTAGGATTTCTTATATTCAGGATTTGTTTGAATTTATCCTCATGGTGTCATTTAAGATAGTGCTTTTCCCCCAAATTTCTAGGAATGTTTCCCTAGTAATTAGATTCCCTAATCTAAATACCCCAAATACAAGTTCTTGGAAAGTGAATCTTACTGGTCTTGCTTTGCCTGGGAGTATTTTGGGAATGGTCATGTGTTACTAGGTCCACATATTTATGAGGGGCTATAGATGATAAACTCTTTTAAGAATATAGGGTTGGGCATCTGGGTGGCTCAGTTGGTTAAGTGTCTGATCTTGATTTCCGCTGGGGTTGTGAGATTGAACCCCCTTCGGCTCCGCACTCAGTGCAGTCTGCTTGTCCCTCTACCTCCGCCTGCTTAAACTCTCTCTCTTCCAAATAAATAAAATCTAAAAAAAGAAAAAAAGGAATATAGGGTTGGGCACATGTCTAAAGAGGTGCCTAGCACAGCATCTTTATCATGTACACTAAATTCTTACATACGTAAAAATACCATTCTTGCCCATCTTCCTTTCCATATATTTTTGGTTATTCTCACTAGTTTATATTCCAGATTAAATTTAGAAAATGTTGTAGTATTTTAAATATACATTGATATCGTAGCTGCTAGCCACATGTAACTATTTAAATTAATTAAAATTAAAATATAGTTCCTTAGTTGCACTGAGCACATTTCAAGTACTCACTAGGCCCTTGTAGTAGTTAGTAGCAAGTATATTGAATAGTACAGATAAAGAGCATTCTATCATTGCAGAAAGTTCTATTGGGTAGTGCTGCTTTAGAGGCTTGTATATTGATAATACCTTACTCCTTTTTTAATGCTCATGAAAGAGTAAAAAAAAAATATCTATTTTGTGTGAGTTTTGCTTGTAGCATTTTAGTCAATTACGTAGGAAAGGTATATCACAGGATAGCTTTGTTTTCTCATTTTAAAAATTTCATTGAAGGAAGTTTGAAAAATATTAAGTATGCAGTTGGATTAATTTTCACCAACCAAATAATCTTTTTAATACATTTTCTTTCTGGGTTCTATTTGATTCATGTCTGATTATTTGACTTTCACAATCATGTAGTTTTGTTCAAAAAGAGCACATAAATATTTTTCTAATAACACATCAAGAGATATATTGATCGGGGCGCCTGGGTGGCTCAGTTGGTTAAGCCACTGCCTTCGGCTCAGGTCGTGATCCCAGGGTCCTGGGACTGAGTCCCGCTTCGGGCTCTCTGCTCGGCAGGGAGCCTGCTTCCCTCTCACTCTCTCTGCCTGCTTCTCTGCTTACTTGTGATCTCTCTCTCAAATAAATAAATAAAATCTTTAAAAAAAATTAAAAAAAAAAGAGATACATTGATCCCAGTTTGTCTGACCACTGTATCATTTGACCATTTGGTTAGACTGGTGATTACCAGGTCTCCAGGATAAAGGCACATTTTTCTTTTGCAGTTAATAAGTAATCTGTGGGGTAATATTTGGAGGCTGTGTGACTATCTTGTTCCCCAACAACTTTTTACTCAATGATTTTACCATCCATTTGGGTAGCTTTCAGGAATCAATTATTACATAGGAGTTACAAGATGGTGATTTTAGAAACTCTTTTATTCTGTTTACATACAATTTTTAGCTGATATTCTTTAAGAAAGAGCTTTTCCTTTTCCCCTCATCATCTTTGATTCTTTTTTTTTCTTTTCTTTATTTGTTATAAACACCAGGTATGTCTCCTGAAGCTGGCCCATGTGACTTACTATACTTTGAGACTTGTTGCTATAGGCACTACTGTGTAAAGGGCTGTTAAACCAAGAGAATTTTTGCTTTATGGCAGTTTGGTCATTTTTTTATCATGTGATTATTCTTAAAATAAGAACTTTAATAGACTATAATTGTTATAAATTTAGGTAAAAAATTATACCACTTTGGATCTTTTTTTGATTAATTCTACTGAAACACAAGCTTTTCAGAAACTGGGGCATCTGTGTTAAGGAATTCCCATTTACACCAGGCAAGAAAGTAAACAGTAAGTGGAGAGTAGGGTAACAAACACTTACGGTATCAAAAAACAACCGTGAAAAGGATCTGTCTTAATGTGCTAGCCCATTGCAGTTTAACATATTGCTTACAACCTTCACAATAGAATTTGAGTGACTTCAGTTACACATTCCAGGAGACTGGCAGTCTGTTACAATCAGAGTCTGAACTTTAGAGCAGGCTAATTTACAGCGATGGGATGAAGAAAGTTGTGGATTTATATTACACACTCTCACCTGACACTGTATCTGATCCCTTACCTGCTGATTGACATCTTGAATGAGCTCTTTGAAGCAAGTTCCAGCTTAATTAAAACGTTTGCTTGGTTAGCAGTGATCTGTGAAAGCCTGTGATAAATATTGAATCAGGTTCACCTGCTGGTTGCTGTGAGTGGATAAACAGCTGCTTTGTGCAGTTTAATCATGAAACTGGCAGTAGAGTACTACTGTTTGAATTTTTTAAAAAGAATAGTTGAGAAGGTATAGCTATGTCACTTTTGCTATCTTACTAGAGTGTGTGCTTATGTGAGATTTTGCACAACAGGCATTCAGTACCTGTTTAGATGGCTTGGGCAACAGCAATTTGTTGATAAAGATTAACAATAAACCCTCTTTTTTATGTCTCAAAGATCATAGTATAATTCTACCTTCATTGGCTTTTTACCACTAGCTTTTTATGTGCATGGCATTCTGAAATTAAAAAGGGTAATATTTTGGTTTTTTGCCAAGTTAAATGGTAGATGAAAATGAACTTACTAAGGCTTTGTTTTGATGTGTAAGTTTATGAGTTCCAACTTTTCCACAAATTTATTATGTATTTTATAACAACTTGAGGAACTCTTTTAGATTTTTTTTTTAATCTGTGAAATAGAGTTAGAAATAAGCAGTGGCAATAAACTGGGTGTTTTAGAATTATGTTAAAATTAGGTAATTAACAAACATAAAGATAAATGAATTTACAAGCATTGGAGGAACCTTGTAAAATTGCGTTCTTTGGACTATCAGCTTGTTTATTCCTTTACCGAATAAATGTGTCTGGCCAAGTTGGTTGTAATGAAAATGCTGTTTCCATTTGATTTTCATTATAAAATCAGATGTACATTCTGGAAGAAAGCCCTCACCCAGTAAGTCACAATCTTCTTGAGCACCTGAGGAAAGTTTGGACTGACTTTCTAGAAATGCACACAAAATTGTGTTTGTAGTTTCTGGGTGATCTCAAACCCTCTCTTCTGTAATAGTTCATGGATCCTAAATTAAAAACTTATTTCTTAATAAATGAGGTTGAAATATTTTGGTCAAGAGGTATTAAGATGAAAACTATTCTGTGTTAATAAGCAGCTGAGGAAGAACCAGAAGGGACTGTATTTGCTGTGCTCGATTTCTTTTGAATATTTAGCATTTTTCAGGTATATTGTCCATTACAATTCTTAGCTCTTAGTAGATTATTTACTACAGTGGGGGTTCCTAATTCTGTACCTAAAGTTTTATAGTTTTATTCCTATCATCAGTTTGTTTGGAATTTTAGGGGCAGAAAAAAATTTAAGTTATACTCGGTCTGCTCAACCTTGTTTTTTTTGATGTTTATCTACTTTGATACATGCTTTTTAAAATAAAAACTTTTTTTTCATTACATTTTCATTTTTTCATTACAGATAATATTCTATTGATTAAAAAACCTCACAATTTATTTATGCATTCTTTTTTTGATACACTTAGCTTGTTTTCCTCACTATTTAAACAATGCTGCAAAGAATACCGCTATTATATCTGTTTAATGTGCAAGAGTTTCTCTACTATTTATACTTAACAGTGTCATGCTGGGTCAGAGTATCTATGTATCTTTGATTCACTAGATCACCAGTTTGCTCTACAAAGTGGATGTGCCACTTTATATTTGGGTCAGCAGTGTGTGAGAGTTGCTTCAAATCTTCTCGAACACCCTATCTGATGGATGAGAAATGGAATCGAATTACGGTTTTAATTTGCATTTTCCTAGTTAGTAATGAGGTTAACATTAAACTATATATCTTTTCTGATGTTTATTGGCCTTTCAGCTTTTGTCTTCTGTGATTCTTTTGTTCTTGATCATCTTTTGGATTTGTCTTTTAAAATGAATTATTGGAATTTTTCATATGTTACAGATACTGGTCCTTGGTTATATGCAGAGCAGATACTCTTTCTTAGTCTGTGCTGCCTTTTTCTTTTCTTTTCTTTTTTAATAAAGGGAAGTGCAGTTTTAGATAGAAATTTTACACCCTAATGAGATTGTGTCTTCAGTCATTGTGTTTTTGGCGTATTGTTTAAGAAATCCTTTCCCACATTGGGATCATAAAGATATTTTCCTGTACAGAGTCAGAGACCTTATTTACTACAAAACACAAAATATTTACTCTTTGGCCCTTTACAGAAAAAGTTTGTTGATGTATGCTTTAAGGAGTCTCTTAATTGAGAGGTATTTCCCGCCCCCCGCCCCCTTGAGGAACATAATGTAAATCCTGTTAGAAAATATTTGACTTAAAGTCAACTAATAAATTAAAATGGTTTTTTTTAATCTGAGTTTTATGTCTTACCCTTAGGAATATTTTATAATTGCATTTGGTAAATAATGCACTTGAGTACTAACTTTAAACAGTTCTGTAATTCATGAGTGAAATTGCTAGTGATAAGCTCGAAAACCTGTGCTTTGTAGAACAATTAAAGAATGAAGCATTGTCAGTGAGATGTGGTAACCCCTGTCATTATCTTCTACTTGGCTTGATATATCAGGAATTCTAATATTTCTTGAATGAATGAGATAGAACATATAAAGTGTTTAGCACAGGGACAGTCTTAATAAATGTTTGTTATTATTAATAATGAATATATCAGGATATGTATTTGTTGTGCACAACTATAAAGTGGCCCAAATATTAGCGTAACAAGATGATTTTTCTTTTTGGCCTTGAAAATAACAGGTTGCCCTGTACTTTTTCCTTTACAAGCTAACATTTTTTTTTTTGAAGATTTTATTTATTTATTTGAGAGAGAGACAGTGAGAGAGAGCATGAGCAAGGAGAAGGTCAGAGAGAAGCAGACTCCCCATGAGCTGGGAGCCCGATGCGGGACTTGATCCCGGGACTCCGGGATCATGACCCGAGCCGAAGGCAGTCACTTAACCAACTGAGCCACCCAGGTATCCCTAACATTTTTATTTTGAAGTAACTTTTTGATGTGTGAAGAACTTCAAATTAGAACATCAATTATACATCTATTGGATAACAACAGTGTTGTATATGTATAGTACTTGGCTTGGTGACATAAGTCACGGTCCATCAATTAAAAAAATTTTAAGTTATAGTCATATGCAAAATACCATGTTTAATGAATGAGTTATATAAAGAAATATAAGACATAGTTTATGTCCTCAAGGAATTTACAGTGTGATTGAAAGACAATAAAGATATGGAAAGTTTCAGAAAAGTATGTAATTATTTTATGGACCTAGTTTTCCCTTTATTTCCTACAAAACTTCTTTTTAGTCTTTTTTCCTCTCTTTTATATAGTTATTTTTTTCCTCTCTTTTATATAGCAATTTTTTGCATCTCTTTTATATAGTTATTTTTTATGTCTGTGTTTAGAATCTAATTCATAGCCTTCTTTTAGAAGGTTACCTGATTTTTGAATTAGCAAAATAACTTCTCAGAAAATACAATAGTTCATAGCTTTCCTTTATTATTTTCCATTTTTAAAATGTATTTAGTCACTGTACTCATTTTTATTTTTCAACTATTTAACTATAGTTTTTTTTTTTTTAAGAGTTTGTTTATTTATTTAACAGAGATCACAAGTAGGCAGAGAGGTGGGCAGAGAGAGAGAGAGGGAAATAGGCTCCCTGTGAGCAGAGAGCCTGATGCGGGACTTGATCCCAGGACTCTGGGATCATGACCTAAGCCGAAGGCAGAGGCTTTAACCGACTTAGCTACCCATGTGCCCAACCATAGTTATTTCTTAATATGTATTTTAAAGATTTTATTTATTTATTTGACAGAGATTACAAGTAGGCAGAGGCACGCAGGGAGAGAGGGGGAGGCAGGCTCCCTGCTGAGCAAAGAGCCCGATTCAGGACTCGCTCCCAGGACCCTGAGGTCGTGACCTGAGCCGAAGGCAGAGGCTTTAACCCACTGAGCCACCCAGGTGACCCTCTTAATATATTTTTTAACGGTTTTATTTATTTAAGAGAGAGTACAAGCGGGGTGAGGGACAGAGGGAGAAGCAGACTCCCTGCTGAGCAGGGAGCCCAATGCAGGGCTCAATTCCCAGACTTCAGGATCATGATCTGAACTGAAGGCAGATGCTTAACTAACTGAGCCATCTAGGTGCCCCTAGGCATAGAAGTTTTTATGTTGTTTTTGTGGGGAAAGGTTGGAGAAATTTATGAAACTTAAGACTTTGAAATTATATCCTATCTTACTTGAACTTACAGCTTTGTGAAAGCGACAAGGACTCAGAATTTGGTCTTTCAAGATCAAATCTTATAATCTTTCTTCATTCTTTCAAAAAAATTAATATATATTTCTATATTGTAGAACAAGAGAGAGAATAGAAATTGTTAGACATGAAGGAAATTTTCTAAAATCCTTGATTACTGACCCTCTAAGAACAGTTTTGACTATCATAGATTTGAAATGTATTTTTTTAAAAGATTTTATTTATTTATTTGACAGACGGAGATCACAAGTAGGCAGAGAAGCAGGCAGAGAGAGAGGAGGAAGTAGGGTCCCTGCCGAGCAGAGAGCCCAATGCGGGGCTCTATCCCAGGACCCTGGGATCATGACCTGAGCCAAAGGCAGAGGCTTTAACCTGCTGAGCCACCCAGGTGCCCCTGAAATGTATTTTTAAACAAGTGACTCCTACACGTGGAAAAAATATAGCTGTCACACCCATATGCATCTCTTGTGTTTCTTCATAGGTATGTAGGCTCCATGCCCAACGTGGGGCTTGAACTCATGACCCTGAGATCAAGAGTCACATGCTCCACTGATTGAGCCAGTCATGTGCTCCTGTAGTTTTGTTTGTTTGTTTATTTGTTTTTTTTTTTCTCCTTAAATAATAATGGAATTTTGGTGTTATTTGGGTTGGGTTCTCTTGTCTTTTGTTGAAGTAAAAGGACTCTAGACAGTATCTAACTATAGGAGAAGAAGCCATCTCTTAAAGGACTGCTCTGCCACTTTCAGGTCTTACAGGTTTTAGATTATAGGTTATAGATTTTAGATTATACATTATAGGTTTTAGGGAGCCTATATGTTTTACCTTTCTTGACATTCAGATATGTTGGATGAAAATGAATACTTTTTAATTTATTCTCCTCTTCCTCATGCAATCTCTATAAAATCAAAGGTCAAAAGCAAAAGGAAAATATATCTTTGAAAGATAAACCTAATAGCTTGTTAGCAGGAGAAATACATAATTAAAGGTACAAAATTATTTTATTTTGTTCATTTATTGTTTAAAGATGGCTAGTTCAAAGTGTTTCAGAGAGAGAGTCATAAAGTGTTAGCCTATTAATTGGATTGGAGGATATTAGGACTTCTGTCTTGGCTGTTTTCAGTATTCTTTCTCTAGTTTTCTTTCAGAATTGAAAATAAGTGATTTTTTTTGTTTTGTTTTTTAAAGATTTCATTTATTAACTTGATAGACAGAGATCACAAGTAGGCAGAGAGGCAGGCAGAGAGAGAGTAGAAGGGTAGCAGGCTCCCTGTTGAGCAGAGAGCCTGATGCAGGGCTCGACCCCAGGACCCTGGGATCATGACCGGAGCCGAAGGCAGAGACTTTAACCCACTGAGCTGTCCAGGCGCCCCTGAAAATAAGTGATTTTGGTGCAAATAATTCCAAATGTCTTTTTGAAGCCTCTCTTCTCTTGCCACATTCAGTTTTTTCCTATATTAAATGATTGTACCAAATCCTTTAAATAGAACTTCAGTAGACAATCACACCTGAAGAAATAATTTTTTAGTATTGCAAAAGAAAAAGAATCAACGTTCTTTCTTAATTTCCATCTTCTACAATACTTGCCTAAACAACCACTAGAAAACCATGTTCTTAGAAGATATACTTGCTTCAGACCATTGTAAGACATAATGAACAAAAACATGTTTGATATAGAATTAACCATAGCTTATAGTTTTATCAGCTATGGAGTGAAAACCAAATTTAAAGTTCCTAAATAAAGCTGCTATAATGGGAAAAGTTTCCTGAAATTAGTTCTTGATCTTTTATTTTTGTTAGTTATAGCTACTATCATAACATTTTAAGATAGGGAGATCCTTTTTTAAAATTACTAATGCCAAATTCATCCCTTTTAAAAAGTAAAAAAACGTTTTAATATAAAACAGCATTATAAAACTGTATAATAGCATCCCTTTTTATTTGAAAAAAGTTATATAGGAGATATATATGTATGAGGGTCTGTAGGTTATATATTACATTATTTGTCATAGGTGGTTGGCTCATTTTGTTTATTTCAATATTGTTTGGACTTTTGGTTAGAAAAAAGTGGAATTAAAATGAAAGGTTTAGGTGGTAAAGCTTTAAGTGGAATTGATGTTCAAAGTGTTTCATCAAAAGGGAGGTTTTTGAAGCCTTGAGAGAAGACCACTTTATTAGATTACTTTTATGCTTGGATATAATATATCCATATAGTATATAGCATTCCATTATTCAACTTAATATTCAGTATTTAATTTATCATATCATAGGGAAGAGAAATAGTATAATTGAGTGAAAAGATTAAAGGTATTGAAAAGTAAACTAATTCTGCTACCTAGAGTTATTTCACCTCATTTACTAGGTTAATTAATTAATGTGATCATTGCAAAGGCCAAAAAAATTGAGTCAGAAATATCATGATATAATTTGCATTCCATTTTCTGTATGACCATAAATTGTTAGATATTGCAACATATGTAACATAAACCACATGTCAGCTGTTTCCTGCCTCGCTGTTGACAAGAGCTCCATTCATAACTCTTCTTTTTATCCTTTCAGTGAATAAGTAATTATTCAATATAGAAGGCAGGATATTTGGAACTGGCTATTTAATGTGGCAGCACTCTGTAATGAAATCTGCTGCTACTGGCAACTTGAGAGGGGAATGTAACAATTCCAGCATGACTGTAACTTTATCTGCTTTGACTGACTGTTTATTTGGCACATCAGTGAACCTTTTATCCCAGTGAGTGACAGCTCCAGAAGGGTCACATTTACATCCATTCTATCATGTATTGTAATATTTAATGGCGGACAAGGTTGAGCGAGACTGGGAGTAATTTGAACTTGCTTTTCTACCGAGTTGAGGCTAAAAGACAGCTTGATCCCCAGTGTTGTGGTGTAACATGCTATGACTTAGCATTTGTTTATGAAGGCTACTCTTACTGATTATAATTTAAAAAAAAGTCTTCAGTTAAATGGTGTATTTGTTCAGTTGAACAAATTCTCTTAAGCTACTGTGCTATTTAGCTTTTTTTCCCTGTCAGTGACCCCTTCAGTAACTATTTCACAGTATTTCTCTTAAATGAGACTGCATTTTGTCTCATTTGTATACTAATTGAGATTGAGGAGAGAGTAGTTATTAAGAACTCATGGTTCTAATGGATAGCATTAAATAGAATAGTCTTAAGAACTCATGGTTCTAATGTATAGCATTAGATTTTTTATTTTATTTTTGAGTTGGGAAACAGAAGAGGAAAATCAGGTAAATTACAAACTATATTCCTGCTGTTCCATATGTTGTGTTTAAGGAGACATTTATCTAATTATTTAAATTATGGAACTGAATTATGAGTAAAATTGTTCAGAAAAAGCTGTCCTGAAAAATTATACTGATGGATTTGAATTCCATGACAGGTAATCAAATTTCAGATGTACTTGTTCCAGACAAACAACCTGCCTTTATTAATACATATTAATAATTTTCATCCATTTGCATCCCTATGGTAGATAATATTTTTCTTATATTTAATGACATTTTAGATTTGACTTGATATTTCTATTTTTTGCAAGCTGTATTTAAAATGCTCTTTACAATGTTGGTACAGAATATTTGAATGGGCTATGCTGTGAACAAAAATAACATTATCAACTCTAAACTGTAGTATTACGAGTTTACTTGAAGCCTAAGCAAAAATGAAAATTGTCCTCCATTTTATCTTATTTTTATAATTAGAATTAAAACCTCTTAGAACATTTAGAATTTGAGTGTCAGAATGATATGTTAGAAAGCCATGCAAATGTGGAAACATTGTTTATAACTTTGAAGAGTGCAAGAAAACCAATTTGAAATGGAATTTGTATTTTTTTTTCTTTAATGGCAAGTTTTAGATGATGTAATATCTTGAAATTTCTCTTTGGTAGTTGTGTTTTATTACTTACAGGTTCTGATTTTGTGAGAGGTTTCATAACTTTTTTTTGGCATGCCAGACATAAATTGTCTTTTCTTTCCTTTGTTACAGACCCCTGGTCACTGTTCCAGGTGTTGTTGTTCTACTAAACAAGGAAGCAGTCAAGATTCCTCAAATGCCACTAAGAAGGATCATGGGGGGAAATCCAAGATACCCAAAATATATTTTGGGACACGCACACACAAACAGATAGCTCAGATTACTAGAGAACTCCGGAGGACAGCATACTCCGGGGTCCCAATGACTATTCTCTCCAGCAGGGATCATACTTGCATCCATCCTGAAGTAATAGGTAACTTCAACAGAAATGAAAAGTGCATGGAATTGCTGGATGGAAAAAATGTGAGTAAAGTTATTTTGTTTTAGAGAAAAAAATAAGGCTGAAAAGATTCAATTTGCTCAATTTTCTACACATTCATTTTCTGTTTTATATGTGTATTTCCCGTGATAGTCAAATAACTTACAAAAATCAAATTAATTGCTAGTATTGCTATTTTTTGAAAAGTAACTTTACCATAAAATCTTTCTACATCAAAAACTGATGACGTACTGTACGGTGACTAACATAACATAATAAAAAAAAGAAAATCGTAAGTTTAAAATGACAGGTTTTGGTTCTAAAGCTTTGGGATATTTAATTCCTTGAAATTAATTCCCATTTTAGTCAGATACCTTCTTACCTCGTTGAAATCCCACTACCAAAAATAGTCAGATATGGATGAGTCATAGGAGGAGATAAAGTATTTAAATAAGTTAGTCAAATTTGATCTAATTAATATATTTTATATATTTTAAAACTTAATTAAAAGATAGTTTATTTAGGGTCTCTTTCTGAGTAAATTTTTAAAAGTTTTTGTGTTAAATGAGAAATATAATTATTATCCTATCTTGTAATTTTGATTAGTATAAACTTCTCTTTCAAAAAAAGTTATATGAAATTATTAACTTTAAAGATATGTCATTGGTGGTTTTAAAGTATTCCAGGAAAATCTTGAATATGAATTTGGTCAAGGTAGAAATTAAGAAGTCTTTCTTAGTAAATACATAATTTTTTTAATGGTATTAGTTTGGTGGTCTGTACAGTTTAATAACTTGTTTAGTCTGAAACTGCCTACAAGTCTGGAATACACTCAGAATTTATTCATGAATAATAAATTGATAGTCTGTGAAATGATCAGTGACAAATTAATATATTTTGAAAGTTCTTTCACTAGTATTTTGTCAGAGTTGGTTCTAGAGTTGGTTCTCATGGTCTCAAAAGACCATGAGCCATAGCCCCTAAAGTTTCATTTAATTGGTATATCACCTTCTACCCATGTAATGTGAATAAGTTATTTTGTATTATGCATTTCTTTCTCCTTGGTTATAAATACTTGAAGATACCTGCTTTTAGTTATTTGTCTGGACCTAATTCTGCCTCAGAATGCTTAGCTCATAGCCAAACACGAACACTCTCTTGTTCTCAAGTCCTTAGGGTAATTTGGTATTGTAATGATGGCCAATTACAAAGTCACTGTAGGTGTCTGTGTTTACTATGGCTGAATTACCAAAGCGAAATGATAAATAGATAACTGACAGTTTGGGGAAAAAGGAGTTTAAAGTGTGATAACACTTCAATTGACAGTCTCCCCTCAGGATTGTGTTACACTGCTAAAATGGATGAGCCATTCTGGTTTTGCTATCATTCTTCACAGGAGTGTCGTTCTAAGTGCCCTTAAAGTGTAAACTTTCTGATTTTTTGGCTTGATCCAAAGGCACATGTGTTTTTGTTCACTGTTTCTTTTTTACGAAAGTGCTCCTATACTGGAAAAGCAATGCATTTATCTGCTGAAAGTTAATTTTTGTTTCAATTAAGAAAAAATAATTAACTAGCACCAGAAATAATTCTACAAAATTATTTTAGGTATGGAAAAATATGTTTTTTGTGAAGATGAGATTTAATGGTTAATAATCATGCTCTCATTATTTTAATGTTGGGTCACATTTTATAGATGTGTCCATATATACATATGTATAGAAGAAGAATAAATGAAGTACATCAAAATGTTACTAGTACATTCTTTCTGTTATAGAATTATAGATAATTTAGTGGAATTTTTGTACTCCTTTGTATCTTCTAGATATTTTATAGTGAACACTCTTTATAGTTTCCCCTAAGACATTCCTCTCTCCCTTTCTCCTCTCTTCCTTTTTTTTTTTTTTACTTACTTATATTTGATTAAGTAATACAGTCTCATGGCTCAAACTGAAAATATACAGAATTGTTTATAGAGAAAAATCTCTCTCACTGTTGTCCTCAAGTCACTTAAGTATCATCTTTGAAAGCAACCAGTGATACCATTGTTCTTTTGTATCTTTCAAGAAATATTTTTGCCTAATATCACTTTATAATCAAAGCAAAGGCAAAACAAGCATAATTAAAAACTTTTTTCAGGTTAATTTGGGGTATCTAGAGCTGTACTGATCTGGAGCTCTGTCTGAGTCAACTAATAGAGTTTCTTTAAAATGGTTGTGATTATGGATACAGTATAATTTCTCTACTGTAAAGTCTTTGTGGTTTTAATGATGTTCTGAAAATACTGAGATAAACTTGTTTTATTCTTTTGTTCCAGCATTGATTCACATTTCAGTAATGCCTGTTTATTTTTAGGGCAAATCCTGCTATCTTTATCACGGTGTACATAAAATTAGTGATCAACACACATTACAAACTCTTCAAGGGATGTGCAAAGCCTGGGATATAGAAGAACTTGTCAGCTTGGGGAAAAAACTAAAGGCATGTCCGTATTACACAGCACGAGAACTAATAGAAGATGCTCACATAATATTTTGTCCTTACAACTATCTTCTAGATGCACAAATAAGGGAAAGTGTGAGTAACTGTGTGAAAATTAGAACTTTTCTCCTATGTATTGGAATATGAATGATCAATGTGAAAGCTTTTAGATGTTTTACTTTTTACTTTATTTTTTTGCTTTATATTTAATTTATGTAAATGTATAAGCAGATTAGAGTACTGAAAACATATACTGAGATGTATTAAAAACTGAATTTTAGATATTAACATTTTTTTTTTTTAAAGATTTTATTTATTTATTTGACAGAGAGAAATCACAAGTAGACGGAGAGATAGGCAGAGAGAGAGAGAGGGAAGCAGGCTCCCTGCCGAGCAGACAGCCCGATGCGGAACTCGATCCCAGGACCCCGAGATCATGACCTGAGCCGAAGGCAGCGGCTTAACCCACTGAGCCACCCAGGCGCCCCTAGATATTAACATTTTAATGTCTAAAGTAATTAATACTTTTGAAGATCTAGTAATTTATACTTTTAAAGAGCTAGTACTGAGTGGGATTCTTTTTTTTTCTTTTTTTTTTTAAGATTTTGTTTATTTATTTGACAGAGAGTGAGAGAAAACAAGTAGGCAGAGTGGCAGGTGGAGGGAGAGGGAGAAGCAGGCTCTCCGCTGAGCAGGGAGCCTGAAGCGGGGCTCAAGCCCAGGACCCTAGGATCATGACCTGAGCCAAAGGCAGCTACTTTAACCAACTGAGCCACCCAGGTGCCCCACAGAGTGGGATTCTGATGGGGTTTTTCAGCCTATAATAATGACATTTTGGGCTTGACAGTGTTTTGTTGTGGTCATTTATCTTGTGCTCTGTAGGATGCTAAGCAGCATCTGGTTTTATCCACTAGACACTGGTTGCACGCTTAACAGCTGTCACAATCAAAAATGTCTCCAGACGTTGCCAAATATAACCTGGGGGCAAAATTACTCCCAGTTGAGACCCAATAATAAGTATCAGTCCTTCTATTTATGAATGGTCAGAATTATTTTAAAACGTTCATCTGAAAAATTTATAGTTTAAAGAACTTTGGGGGGAGAATATGTATACTATGCAAATTACGCTTTGTGAGATTTTAAGAAATGAAGTTTGGATATCGTATTTGTGTTTATTTGCACGGTTTTTCTTAGAACCATCCAGTTGTTGCAGCATAAGAGAAAAAGTGAATTACTTGGGGGAAGCCTGGGTGGCTCATTCTGTTAGGCATCTGACTCTTTATTTATTTATCTGACAGACAGAGATCACAAGTAGGCAGAGAGAGAGGAAGGGAAGCAGGCTTCCCGCCGAGCAGAGAGCCCAATGTGGGGCTTGATCCCAGGACCCTGGGATCATGACCTGAGCTGAAGGTAGAGGGTTTAACCCACTGAACCACCCAGGTACCCTAGCTATCTGACTCTTCATCTCCGCTCAGGTCTTGATCCCAAGGTCATGAGTTTGGGCCCCACTTTGGGCTCCCCACTGGGCATGGAGCTTTCTTTTAAAAAAAAGAATAATTTCATATATTCCCCTGTTATTCTTCTCTCTAGATCTGACTGCACAGCACTCATTAGCTTTCTATTTAAACTTAATAGGCATTATTATGTTTACTATTCCTGCTGTCCTCTTATTTGGTTTACTCTTGGCTAGTCCCCTTTCATTTGAGCCACTATACATATCAATGCCAGGTCAGTCTTCCTGATATTACTTTCATTACATCTTTCTTCTGCTTGAAAATATATTGCACTCTTGGCTCATGAGTTAAAGTCCATATCTCTTATTTTATTCAATTTTTAAAAATTTTTAAAAAATTGATTTCAGTTAATAAACATATAGTGTATTATTAGTTTCAGAGGTAGATTTCATTGATTCATCAGTCTTATGTAATACCCAGTGCATGTTACATCATGTGCCGTCCTTAAGGTCCATCACCCAGTTATCCCATCCCCCCAATTCCCCTGCCCTCCAGCAACCCTCAGTTTGTTTCCCATGACTAAGAGTCTCTTACGGTTTGTCTCACTTCATCTTGTTTTATTTTTCCCTCCCTTCCCACATGATCCTCTGTTTGGTCTCTTAAATTCCATGTATGAATGAGATCATATGATAATTGTCTTTCTCTGATTGACTTATTTTGCTTAGCATAATACCCTCTAGTTCCATTGTGTCATTGCAGATGGCAAGATTTCATTCTTTTTGATGGCTAAGTAGCATTCCATTATACACACACACATACACACCCCACATCTTTATCCATTCATCTGTTGATTCAAGTCCATTTCTCTTAAGCTTACTCTCATGATGCTCAGTAGTCTGGCTTGAATCTGCCATCCACTACAAACTCCCAACTTGGACCCTTCAAAAATTACCTCATAGTCCCCTGAGGATACCTCGTTCCTAACTATATCTCTGCTTTTGATGATGCCTGTATTGAAATGCCTGACTCCCTTTGCTATCCAAATCCAAATTCTACTCACTATTTATTTATTTATGGGAGAGAGGGATGGAGGACAGCAGGAGAGGGAGAATCTTAAGCAGGCTCCATGCCCAGTGGGGATCCTGATGTGGGGCTTGATCTCACAAGCCTGGGTTCATGACCTTAGCTGAAATGAAGAGTTGGACACTTAACCAGCTAAGCCACCCAGGCACCCCTCAACTCATCTTTTGAACCCCAATATATTTCTTATTCTTCCATGGTTCTTTTTCAGTCATTGTCAACTCTATATATTTTTTCCTCAGAATAACTCACTGGCAATTACTTTGTAACATTTCTTCATGTAAGCCAGGAGTCTTTCAATTGCAAATGACAGAAACCCAGTTTCAGTAGAGCTTAAAGAAAAAAGTACTTGACCAATTTCATTGTGAAGTCTTTATTTTCAGGCTGTTTCTTTCCAATGGGAACAAAGATAACCTCAAGCAGCCACCTAACCTGGAAAAAAAGAACATGATCTTAAATTTAGTATCCAGATTTCTCTGATTGGCCTACATTGACACTCATTTCCATTCTTGAACCTGTGACTGTAGAGGGATGGAATACTTGATTTAATTCACAAACCTGGGTTCTGAGTCTGTGTTGTGAGAGTGGTAATGTCCCTTGATTAACAGTTCTATCCACATCACATGTAGCTGGGGAAGAATAATTCTCAAAATGAAGGGATGTAGGGACGCCTGGGTGGCTCAGTTGGTTAAGCAGCTGTCTTTGGCTCAGGTCATGATCCCAGCGTCCTGGGATCGAGTTCCGCATCGGGCTCCTTGCTAAGCAGGGAGCCTGCTTCTCCCTCTGCCTGCCACTCTTTCTGCCTGTGCTCACTCTCAATCTCTCTCTCTTTCTCTCTCTCTCTGACAAATAAGTAAAATCTAAAAAAAAAAAAAGAAGGGATGTAGGAACAACATAAATGAAATAGATACATGCTGTATTTTATTTTGAGAGTCTTTTGAATCCTGTATAATTATTTTAGTTTTAAAGTTTTTTTGTTTGCACCCCCACTTTTTTGTTCAGAAATGTTGATTTCTGAACATTTATTTTGAATACATTTATCTTGTTAATTTTTAATAATTTTTCAGTTTGTCATCTTGGGTTTTTAGATAGATGATCATGTCACCTTGTTTGCCCCCTTTTAACATTATGTTGGAGATTGTAAATCTTTTTTTTTTTTTTTTTTTTAATTTTATTTATTTATTTGTCAGAGAGAAATCACAAGTAGATGGAGAGGCAGGCAGAGAGAGAGAGAGGGAAGCAGGCTCCCTGCTGAGCAGAGAGCCCGATGCGGGACTCGATCCCAGGACCCTGAGATCATGACCCGAGCCGAAGGCAGCGGCTTAACCCACTGAGCCACCCAGGCGCCCCATGTTGGAGATTGTATAGTGTGATTTTTATACACTTTAATGTGGCCAGCTATACCTTAATCCAGACTCACTTAAAAGGTATTTTGGTTGATAGGTTTGCAAAGTATTTTGAGAGTGAAAAATGAGAAACTGTAATGTTGAGCTGATATTTGTTAGCTTTAGTGTTTTAAAAGTTTTAAGACCTGGAATCAGTTACTTATATAATTATCCTTGCCATTTTGCCTGTAGTATGAAATTTTAAATGAAAATATCTTGTCTACTGCTGTTAAGTCCATTTTCCTGAATGTTTTACAGGAAATTTTTTTTGTCTTACAGATGGATATCAATCTCAAAGAACAGATTGTCATTTTAGATGAAGCCCATAACATTGAAGAGTGTGCTCGGGAATCAGCAAGTTACAGTGTAACAGAAGTTCAGCTTCGGTTTGCTCGAGATGAACTAGATAGTATGGTCAACAATAATATAAGGAAGAAAGACCATGAACCCCTACGAGCTGTGTGCTATAGCCTAATTAAGTAAGAACATTTTCTTAACAGTGTCATTTTTGCTGCCTTTGTATTAAAAACATGCTTTATTATGCCACAATATTTTAATTAGTAAACTTTGATCAGGCAACTTGGGAAATGGATTATTCCTTGTCTGTTAAACTTTTAGAAATAGGCCAGTCCAAACTTCTCTTTTGTTCAAAGAATATAATAAACATTCAATTTTTAAATTGATAATTGTGAATCTTATTTCTAATTTAAGAGACTAATTTAACAGCCCCATGTATGATGTATATAGGACATTGGACTAAACATAAACTGAAGGGGATTTTAAGTAACATATTTAAAAGTTTTGGATTATAGCTTTAATTTATTGCTTTATCTTTCAGTTTGAGTAGGACTCTGGTTTGATGAGTTTTAGTTAACCAAGATCTCAATACTCTACTAGATTTAGTAATAGTTTTAATAAAGTTTACATTGAATTCCATTTTATTAGACATTAGGTTATTGATCTAGAATCTCTTTGTCTTAGATCTTGATCCTACAACCTATTCCACTTACTACAGCATTTTTCTGTTCTTTCCATTTTCTTAAAATATTTTTTGAATGTTATATAGTCACATGTTTGAACATAAAAGGTATACAAATTTATGTTGTAAAAACTCCTTTCCACCCCATCTGCTTAGTTCCTCTCTTCCTGAACAAGTGCCTATTTACAAGCAAATTTCATGCATATATGAGCCAATATGAGCCAATATAGATACTTTTCCCTATTCCTCCTTTTTTACCCAGTGATGGCATATTGTACTTTCATTTTTTTGTCTTCTCCATTTTTTTCTGTAATATTTATTTTAGAGAGAGTGTGTTTACAGGTGAGGGGAAGAGCAGAAGGATGGGGAGAGAGAGAATCTCTAACAGACTCCCTGCTGAGCATATAAGGCTTGATTTCACAACCCTGAGATTATGACCTAAGCCAAAATCAAGAGTCAGATGCAACTGACTTAGCCACCCAGACACCCCATTGTCATCTTTATTTTAAGCATAAAAATGTTATTTTTAAAGCCATTTTATTGAAGTGTGATTGGCATACACAAAGCTGTAAATATTTAATATATATACAACTTGATGAGTTTGCAGAGAGCCTGATGTGGGGCTCAATCCCAGGAACCTGGATCATGATCGGAGCTGAAGGCAGACACTTAATGACTGAGCCACATTGGTGCCCCATCCAGTGTAGTTTTTACTTAAATTTCTCTTAATATGATTGGTATTAAGCATTTTTAAAAAGTGATTTATTTGTTTTGGAGAGAGAGAGACCAGGTTGGAGGGTGAGGAGAGGCAGAAAGAAAGGGAGACAGGTCCCAAGCAGATTCAGCACTGAGCATAGAGCCCAGCATGGGGGTCAATCTCACAACCCTGAGATCACTACCTGAGCCAAAACCAGGAGAAGGACACTTGATCTACTGGGCCACCCAAGCACCCCAATATTAAGTATTTTTAAAGGCCACTTATATTTCCTTTTCTGTTGATTGTTAACATCTCTGTCCTTTTTTGGTTTTGTTATGGTTCTTATTGATTTGTAGAAGCTCTTTGCACATTAACCCTTTGCCTGTCTATTATAGAAGTTGCAAATACATTCCTCTTATTTTGCCATGTGGTTACATCTTTCCTTGTGGTATTTTTGTCATGTAGAAGTTTGTCATTTTTATTTCACAGCATAATTTGTGGAAAGAGTTGCATATAGTTGTTAATTCTATTTTCTCACTTCCCAGTCTTTCCTCGGTTGGGTTGTCTGCAGAATTCTACTAAAACTGTTCTTATCAAGGTCACCAGTGATCCGTATGTTCCAATCCAAAGGTTAATTTTCTGTTATCTTACTCAGCCTCTCACCAGTGTCATTTGGGTATTGTGGACTACCATCTCTATGAATAATGGTTTTGGCTTAACTTCTGTGAAATAATGGAAAATATATGCACATTGCTCTCTGTCCCCAGTTTCTGCTACAGAAGTTCTAAAACCTTTGTAATTTCCTAAGTGATACGAGCACTAAGAACATGTTTGACTCTAGTTCCTGACAGAACTCCTAAATCCTTTGGGATTTCCTGGGTGCTAGGACTGTCTTTTTTTCTAATGAGGTGGTGTTTGGTGGGCTTCTGGGTGGGGGGTGTTCACTAGAAACACTAAACCATGATTAGTAGCTTAGAACTTTCAGCCCCATTTCCCTCTGGAAAGGGGAGAGGGGGTACAGATTGAGTTGATAATAGATCATGCCTATGTGATGAAGCCAGGTTTCAGAGAGCTTCCAGATTGGTGAACACATTTATGTTCTTGGAGCATCCTACCTTTCCAGGTATAGAAGCTTCTGTGCTCAGACCCTTCCAGACCTCTCCCCATTTATCTCTTCATCTGGCTCTTTATCTGTATCCTTTATTATATTAAAAACTGGTAAACAGGTATTTCCTGGAGTTCTGAGGATTGTTCTAGTAAATGATCAAACCTGAGGAGGTGTCCTGGGAACATCTGATTTATAATTGCTTGGTCAGAAGCACAGATGACAACTGGGACTTTAACGCTGACATTGGAGGTGAAGAGGCCAGGAGGGCAGTCTTGTGATACTGAATGCTTTGCCTGTGGAGTCTGTGCTAACTCCAGCTAGTGTCAGCATTGAATTGAATCCTAGGACACCCAGCTAGTGTTTTGGAGAATTGCTTAGTGTAAGGGGAAAAAAAAAAAAAAACCCCACTTAAATTTAGTGACCAAATATGTCAGAAGTGAAGTAGTGAGACAAGAGGAGACATAGAGGAGTACTTTTTCCTAGACAACCTCTATGAGACTTTCTGGTTTTGCTCTTCCTCACAGTTCATTTTTTCTCAATTTCTTTTGATAGTTCTTATTCTGTTTGATGTCTAAATGTTGAAGTGCCGCAGGACTTGGTCCTGAGACCTCATTTCTTCTCTATCTCTGTACTTTGCCTAAATTATATAACTGAGTACCATAGTAGTACTAGTAAGGCCTGAATCTGTGCCTCACCCAATCAGTAATAAATCTAGATTCTAGTTTGTCTCTGGAATGCTATTTTCATATATCCAACTGTACTTTATAATCTGTTTGGATTTTAATTTCAACTTTACAAAACAAACTCCTTCCCTTCCCTTACCTATTCCCCCCAAATGCCCAGTCTTCTTATCTAAGCAAACAGTACCAGCCAGTTCCTCAAATAAAAAATGTTACCCTTAATTACCCTCACCTAAAAAATGTTACCCTCACCTCATCCAACTCATCATTAAATTTAATAAATGCCACCAGTCCAATATATCCCAAATCCTTCAATCTCATAGCTATTATCCTAGAATCATCTCTTAACCAGAATTCTTTAACAGCATCCAGCAGCTCTCCGCTTTCACTCTTGCCTTTTGCCTATAATCCATTCTAGCTTAGAAACTGGAATCACCTTTTAAACATTTAAAGTGGGTTTTTTCTCTCTCTCTCTTTTTAAGATTGTATTTATTTATTTAGAGAGTACATGAGTCAGGGAAGGGGTGGAGGGAGAGGAAGAGAGAGAATCTAAAACAGACTCTGGAAGTGCCAGACAGGGGGCTCAATTTCATGACCCTGAGATCATGACCTGAGCTGAAATCAAAAGTCAGACGATCAATGAACTGAGCCACCCAGATGCCCCAGATTGTCTCTCTCTTATTTAAAATACCCCATTTAAGGGACACCTGGGTGGCTCAGTCAGTTAAGCATCTGACTCGATTTAGGCTTAGATCCTGCTCTCAGGGCCATGGGATTAAGCCCCATATCAGGCTCTGTGCTGGGTGTGGAGCCTGCTCAAAATTGTCTCTCTCCGCCTTGTGGTCCTCCCTACCCCCCTGCTCACAGGCCCACATTCTTTCAGTCAGTCAATCAATCCTTCATTTAAACATTCCCACTGGATTTTGAATAGAATCCAGACTCATTACCTTGGCTCAACATGATCTGATTCCTGCTTAACACTCTAACATTGTTCTAACATTGTACATAATGTTATTCCTTTTTGCCCATTGTGTTGGAACCACAGTGGCTTTCTGTCAGGTCTTTAAATAAGCAAAATTTGTTAACCACGTCAAAGTCTTTGCGCTAGCTGTTCTTTCTGCTTGGAGTTTTGTTTTGTTTTGTTCTGTTTTTCCTTCTCCAATCCTTCCTAACTGGGTACTTTTGCATTCTGTTGTTAGAATAAATGTCACCTCAGGGAGAACTTCCTTGGCATTCACATTAAAATAGCAAGTAGACTACAGTAAGCTAATTTATTTTCATTATATGACTTTTCAGTACCTGATATTTTCTTGTTTCATGTATCTAAGTTTATTTCTCTTTTTAATAGAAAGTAATTTTCATAAGAGTAAGGATCTTGCCTATTTTACTTATTGCTGTATTTCTGGTACCAGTACAGTGTCTGGCATAATACAGGCATTTAAGTACTTACTAAATATGTGTAGGTAAAAATGTGTAGGTATACATAAAAATGAGTATATTTTCTAGTAACTCTTTTTTGTTTTAATATGTAACAGCTTAGGGGCACCTGGGTGGCTCAGTGGGTTAAAGCCTCTGCCTTCAGCTCAGGTCATGATCCCAGGGTCCTGGGATTGAGCCCTGCATGGGGCTCTCTGCTCAGCAAGGGAATCTGCTTCACACCCCCTCCCCCAACCCCCCGCCTGCCTCTCTGCCTACTTGTGATCTCTGTCTGTCAAATAATAAATAAAATCTTAAAAAAATATATGTAACAGCTTAATTTTTTTCCAATTTATTTATTTTCAGAAAAACAGTATTCATTATTAATTTTTTTATTAGATTGTTTTATATTTCCTTTGTGCACATTTGGGATCAGCTTCTATACCTGGTTTTCAGTTGAAGAGATAAAGAGGTGTGAATCTAAAAAAACACAACTGGGAAATCACATGCATGTTTCCCTTTTCTGAATAAAACATTTTAACTATGCAAGTGTTTATTATGCAATATGAAATATACACGCATTTTAAAAGATGTCTTAATTCACATTTGTATCCCAAGAGTTTCAGGAATATGATCAATGTATCACAGTTCTTTGTTTTGTTGAAATAGTGCATGTAAGGATGATATTAGTTGATGGAATTGTTTTATTTTACTTAATTAATTAATTTGGGAATTATTTTATTTTAGTTGGTTAGAAGCAAACACTGAACATCTTGTGGAAAGGGATTATGAATCCTCATGTAAAATATGGAGTGGAAGTGAAATGCTCTTAAATTTACACAAAATGGGCATTACCACTGCTACTTTTCCAATATTGCAGGTAAGATTTTTTTTCTACCTGTGACATTTATTTAGTGCATTAGAGATGGTTTAACAGTGAATAAGTTAATCTAGACTTAAAAAACTGTAATTTAACTATTTTGAAATTATATTTTATTATCTAAGTTTGTTAATCTTTAATTAACAGTGTAAATTTTAGATTAAAAAATAGCATTACTTAGTTTGAAAGAAATAAGACTTAAAAGAATGAATTGCTTTGTTCAAATCCAAAGAAGTCAATATTTTTAAGTTCTAAAATTATTTTGTCAGGTGTTTTTTTTTTTTTAAATTAACATATAATATGTTATTAGCCCCAGGGGTACATGTCTGTGAATCACCAGTTTTACACACTTCACAGCACTCACCATAGCACATACCTTCCCCAATGTCCATAACCCAACCACCCTCTCCCTCTCCCGCTCCCTCTGGCAACCCTGAGTTTGTATTGGGAGATTAAAAGTCTCTTATGGTTTGTCTCCCTCCCCATACCACCTTGTTTCATTTTTTCCTTCCCTACCCCCCAAAACCCCCACTTTGCCTGACAACTTCCTCGTATCAGGGAGATCATATGATAATTGTCTTTCTCCGATTGACTTATTTCACTCAGCATAATACCCTCTAGTTCCATCCATGTCATTGCAAATGGCAAGATTTCATTACTTTTGATGGTGGCATAGTGTTCCATTGTATATATATACTACATCTTCTTTATCCACTCATCTTTGGTGGACATCTAGGTTCTTTCCATAGTTTGGCTATTGTGGACATTGCTGCTATAAACATTCGGGTGCACATGTCCCTTTGGATCACTACATTTGTATCTTTAGGATATATACCCAGTAGTGCGATTGCTGGGTCATAGGGTAACTATGTTCAACTTTTTGAGGAACCTCCACGCTGTTTTCTAGAGTGGCTGTAACAGCTTGCACTCCCACCAACAGTGTAGGAGGGTTTCCCCGCATCCTCACCAGCATCTGTTGTTTCCTGACTAGTTAATTTAGCCATTTTGACTGGCGTGAGGTGGTATCTCATTGTGGTTTTGATTTGTATTTCCCTGATGCGAGTGATGTGGAGCACTTTTTCATGTGTCTGTTGGCCATTTGGATGTCTTCTCTGCAGAAATTTCCGTTCATGTCCTCTGCCCATTTCTTGATTGGATTACTTGTTCTTTGGGTGTGGAGTTTGATAAGTTATAGATTTTGGATACTAGCCCTTTATCTGATATGTCGTTTGCAAATATCTTCTCCCACTCTGTCAGTTATCTTTTGGTTTTGTTGACTGTTTCCTTTGCTGTGCAAAAGCTTTTGATCTTGATGAAGTCCCAATAGTTCATTTTTGCCCTTGCTTCCCTAGCCTTTGGTGATGTTTCTAGAAAGAAGTTGCTGTGGCTGAGGTCGAAGAAGTTGCTGCCTATGTTATCCTCAAGGATCTTGATGGATTCCTTTCTCACATTGAGGTCTTTCATCCATTTTGAATCTATTTTTGTGTGTGGTGTAAGGAAATGGTCCAGTTTCATTTTTCTGCATGTGGCTGTCCAATTTTCCCAACACTATATTTTGAAGAGACTGTCTTTTCTCCATTGGACATTCCTGCTTTGTCAAAGATGAGTTGACCACAGAGTTCAGGGTCTATTTCTGGGCTCTCTATTCTGTTCCAGTTATCTAGGTGTCAGTTTTTGTACCAGCACCACACTGTCTTGATGATGACAGCTTTGTAATAGAGCTTGAAGTCTGAAATTGTGATGCCACCACCTTTGGCTTTCTTTTTCAACATTCCTCTGGATATTTGGGGTCTTTTCCGGTTCCATATAAATTTTAGGATTATTTGTTCCATTTCTTTGAAAAAAATGGATGGTATTTTGATAGGGATTGCATTAAACGTGTAGATTGCTTTAGAGAGCATAGACATTTTCACAATATTTGTTCTTCCAATCCATGAGCATGGAACATTTTTCCATTTCTTTGTGTCTTTGTCAGTTTCTTTCACGAGCACTTTATAGTTTTCGGAGTACAGATTCTTTGCCTCTTTGGTTAGGTTTATTCCTAGGTATCTTATGGTATGGAGTGCAATTGTAAATGGGATTGACTCCTTAATTTCTCTTCCTTCTGTCTTGCTGTTGGTGTATAGAAACACTACAAATTTCTGTGCATTAATTTTATATCCTGACACTTTACTGAATTCCTGTACAAGTTCTAGCAGATTTGGAGTGGAGCCTTTTGGGTTTTCCACATAAAGTATCCTATCATCTGCAAAGAGTGATAGTTTGACTTCTTTGCCAATTTGGATGCCTTTAATTTCTTTGTGTTGTCTGATTGCTGAGGCTTGGACTTCTAGTACTATGTTGAATAGCAGTGGTGATAATAGACATCCCTGCCATGTTCCTGACCTTAGCGGAGAAACTCTCAGTTCTTCTCCATTGAGAATGATATTCGTTGTGGGTTTTTCATAGATGACGTTAATGATATTGAGGTATGTACCCTCTATCCCTACACTTTGAAGAGTTTTGACAAGAAAGGGTGCTGTACTTGGTCAAATGCTTTTTCAGCATCTATTGAGAGTATCATATGGTTCTTGTTCTTTCTTTTATTAATGCATTGTATCACATTGATTGATTTGTGGATGTTGAACCAACCTTGTAGTCCTGGAACAAATCCCACTTGGTCGTGGTGAATGATCCTTTAATGTACTGTTGGATCCTATTGGCTAGTGTTTTGGTGAGAATTTTTGCATCTGTGTTCATCAAGGATATTGGTCTGTAATTCTCTTTTTTGAATGGGTCTTTGACTGGTTTTGGGATCAAGGGAATGGTGGTCTAATAAAGTGAGTTTGGAAGTTTTTCTTCTATTTCTATTTTTTGGAAGTTTCAGGAGAATAGGAATTAATTCTTCTTTAAATGCTTGATAAATTTCCCTAGGAAACCGTCTGGCCCTGGGCTCTTGTTTCTTGGGAGATTTTTGATGACTGCTTCAATCTCCTTACTGGTTATGGGTCTGTTCAGGTTTTCTATTTCTTCCTAGTTCAATTTTGGTAGTTGTAGATCTCTAGGAATGCATCCCTTTCTTTCAGATTGTCAAATTTGCTGGTGTATAGTTGATCATAATATGTTCTTTTAATTGTTTGTATATCTTTGGTGTTGATTGTGATCGCTCCTCTTTCATTCATTATTTTATTTATTTGGATCCTTTCTCTTTTCTGTTTGATAATTCTAAACAGGGGTTTATCCATCTTATTAATTCTTTCAAAGAACCAGCTCCTAGTTATGTTGATTTGTTCTACTGCCTTTTTGGTTTCTATTTCATTGATTTCGCTCTGATCTTTATTATTTCTCTTCTCCTGCTGGGTTTAGGCTTCCTTTGCTGTTCTCTCTCCAGCTCCTGTAGATGTTGGGTTTGGTTTTGTACTTGAGACCTTTCTTGTTTATTTTATTTTATTTTATTTTATTTTATTTTATTTATTTGACAGAGAGAGATCACAAGTAAGCAGAGGCAGGCAGAGAGAGGAGGAAGCAGGCTCCTGGCTGAGCAGAGAGCCTGATACGGGGCTCGATCCCAGGACCCTGGGATCATGACCTGAGCCGAAGGCAGAGGCATTAACCCACTGAGCCACCCAGGTGCCCCTACCTTTCTTGTTTCTTGAGAAAGGTTTGTATTGCTGTATATTTTCCTCTCAGGACTGCCTTTGCTGTGTCCCACAGATTTTGAACAGTTGTGTTTTCATTTTCATTTGTTTCCATGCATTTTTTTCAATTCTTCTTTAATTTCCTGGTCGACCCATTCATTCTTTAGTCGGATACTCTCTAGCCTCCATGTATTTGGGTTCTTTCCAACTTTTCTCTTGTGATTGAGTCCTAGCTTCAGAACATTGTGGTCTGAAAATATGCAGGGAATGATCCCAATCTTTTGGTACCAGTTGAGACCTGATTTGTGACCCAGGATGTGATCTATTTTGGAGAATGTTTTATGTGCACTAGAGAAGAATGTGTATTCTGTTGCTTTGGGATGAAATGTTCTGAATGTATCTGTGATGTCCATCTGGTCTAGTGTGTCACTTAAGGCCTTTATTTTCTTGTTGATCTTTTGCCTGGACGACCTGTCCATTTCAGTGAGGGGGTGTTAAAGTCCCCTACTATTATTGTATTCTTGTCGATGTGTTTCTTTGATTTTTGTTATTAATTGGTTTATGTAGTTGGCTGCTCCCATGTTAGGGACATAGATAATTAAAATTGTTAGGTCTTCTTGTTGGACAGACCCTTTGAGTATGATATAGTGTCCTTCCTCATCTCTTATTACAGTCTTTGGATTATAATCTAATTTATCTGATATAAGGATTGCCACCCCAGCTTTTTTTTTATGTCCATTAGCATGGTAAATTGTTTTCCACCCCTCACTTTAAATCTGGTCTGTCTTCGGGTCTAAAATGAGTTTCTTGTAGACAGCATATTGAAGGGTTTTGGTTTCTTATCCATTATGATCCCCTGTGTCTTTTGATTAGGGCATTTAACCCATTTACATTCAGGGTAACTATTGAGATATGAATTTATTGCCATTGTATTGCCTGTAAGGTGACTGTTACTGTATGTTGTCTTTGTTCCTTTCTGGTCTACTGCTTTCAGGCTCTCTCTTCAATATTTCCTGTAGGGCTGGTTTGGTGTTCGCAAATTCTTTTAGTTTTTATTTGGCCTGGAAGCTTTTTATATCTCCTTCCATTTTCAATGATAGCCTAGCTGGATATACTATTCTTGGCTGCATGTTTTTCTCATTTAATGCTTTGAATATATCATGCCACTTCTTTCTGGCCTGCCAGGTCTCAGTGGATAAGTCTGCTGCCAATCTAACATTTTTACCATTGTATATTATAGACTTCTTGTCCTGGACTGCTTTCAGGATTTTCTCTTTGTCACTAAGACTTGTAAGTTTTAGTATAAGAAGACGGGGTGTGGGCCTATTCTTATTGATTTTGAGGGGGACTCTCTGCACCTCCTGGATTTTGATGCTTGTTCCCTTTGCCATATTAGGGAAATTCTCTACAATAATTCGCTCCAATATACCATCTGCCCCCTCTCTCTTTATTCTTCTTCTGGAATCCCAATTACTCTAATATTGTTTCATCTTATAGTATCACTTATCTCTCGAATTCTTCCCTCTGGTCCAGTAGTTTTTTGTCTCTCTTTTGCTCAACTTCTTTATTCTTCATCATTTGGTATTCTATATCACTAATTCTCTCTTCTGCCCCATTTATCCTAGCAGTAAGAGCCTCCATTTTTTATTGCACCTCATTAATAGGTTTTTTTGATTTCAGCTTGGTTAGATTGTAGTTCTTTTATTTCTCCAGAAAGGGCTTTTATTTCTCCAGACAGGGTTTCTCTAGTATCTTCCATGCCTTTTTCGTGCCCAGCTAGCACCTTGAGAATCATCATTCTGAACTCTTTTGATATGACATATTACCAACGTCCATATTGATTAGGTCCCTAGTCCATACTGATTAGGTACTGCCTCTTGTTTTTTTTCTTTGTGGTGAGTTTATCCGCCTTGTCATTTTATTCAGATAAGAATATATGAACGAGAAAATAAAATACTAAAAGGGTGCCAAAGACCCCAGAAAAATGTATGCTAATCAAATCAAAAGAGACCCCAAATCAGGGAGAGAAGCAAAGGGGTTAAAAGAATCATCAGAAAGGATGAATACCCAACTTTTGTAGCAACATGGACGGGACTGGAAGAGATTATGCTGAGTGAAATAAGTCAAGCAGAGAGAGTCAATTATCATATGGTTTCACTTATTTGTGGAGCATAACAAGTAGCATGGAGGACAAGGGGCGTTAGAGAGGAGAAGGAAATTTGGGTAAATTGGAAGGGTAGGTGAACCGTGAGAGACTATGGACTCTGAAAAACAATCTGAGGGATTTGAAGTGGCGGGGGGGTGGGAAGTTGGGGTACCAGGTGGTGGGTATTATAGAGGGCACGGCTTGCATGGAGCACTGGGTGTGGTGAAAAAATAATGAATACTGTTTTTCTGAAAATAAATAAATTGAAAAAAAAAGCTTAAAAAAAAAAAGAAGTTCAAAAAAAAAATAAACAAAAAAATATAGACTAGGGAATAGACTAGAGCCACCGATTTGATTTTGGGTGTATTTTGGTCTCAGAAGAATCTACCTACCACAATTTTAAAGAAAAACATACATATATATATATACACACACACACACACACACACACACACACATACATACACAAACAAAAATAAGGGTAAACACGATGAAGGGAGGGAATATGACTATAAAGATGAAAATTTAAAAAATTCTAAAAAAAGGAGTTGATAAGATAAGTTAGTTGGGAAAAGAAAGAAAAAGAACATGGGGAGAATTTGCTTAGGCAGGAGACTAGAACAAAGCCCTGTGCTAGATTTAGGGTATATTTTGATCTATTAGAAAAAGTTATATCCCAAAAAAACCCTATATGTATACAAAAAATAAAGTTAGATACAACAAAGGATAAAACATGACTATAACAATGAAGATTTTTAAAGTTTTTTTTTAGAGGCGCCTGGGTGGCTCAGTGGGTTAAGCCTCTGCCTTCGGCTCAGGTCATGATTCCAGGGTCTTGGGATCAAGTCTTGCATCTGGCTCTCTGCTCAGCAGGGAGTCTGCTTCCCCCCTTTTCTCTCTCTGCTTACGTCTCTGCCTACTTGTGATCTCTGTCTGTCAAGTAAATATATAAAATCTTTAAAAAAATGTTGAAAAAGTTGAAAAACATATTGAGCATTTTTTTTTAAATTTTATCTATTTGACACAGAGAGAGAAATCACAAGCAGGCAGAGAGGCAGGCAGAGAGAGAAAGGGGAGGAAGCAGGCTCCCTGTGGAGCAGAGAGCCTGACGCAGGCTCGATCCCAGGACCCTGCGCCCACGACCTGAGCTGAAGGCAGAGGCTTTAACCCAATGAGCCACCCAGGCAACCCACATATTGAGCATTTTTTTTTTTTTTTAAAGATTTTATTTATTTATTTGACAGAGAGAAATCACAAGTAGATGGAGAGGCAGGCAGAGAGAGAGAGAGAGAGGGAAGCAGGCTCCCTGCTGAGCAGAGAGCCCGATGCAGGACTCGATCCCAGGACCCTGAGATCATGACCTGAGCCGACGGCAGCGGCTTAACCCACTGAGCCACCCAGGCGCCCCCATATTGAGCATTTTTAAAGAAGATTTTTTTAGAAAGTTTTCGTTAAGATAAACTAGTTTTAAAAAGTTAAAAGATGAAAGAGGAAAAAAATTAGAATAAGAGATAAAATTTAAAAATTTAATTAACTTTGCAAGACTAAAGAATCATGGGGAGAAAGCTATGCATTCCATGCTTTGCTTTCCCCTCCTGTAGAATTCCACTGTTTTCTTGATCACTGAGCTTGGTCTTGGCTGGATGTTCTTGCTGATCTTCTGGGGTAGGGGCCTGTTGTAGTGATTCTCAAGTGTGTTTGCCCAAGAAGAAATTGCGCCACCCTTGCCAGGGGCCAGGCTAAGTAATCTGCTCAGGCTCACTCTCAGGAGCTATCGTTCCCTGATTGCTTTCCATAGAGCTCTGGAGGACAGGAATGAAATTAGTGGCCTCCCAATGTCCACCTGGAGGAGCGGAGAGCTCAGGGCCCCGCTCCTCAGTGTGCCCTCCAAGAAAAGCGCTCAAGCACTCCTGTCTTCCTGGTCTCTGGCCACGCTCCGAGCTCACACAGCCTGTGACCGAGCGTTTCTGCCTCTGACACACAGCCCCATTTGGAGTCTCCAAACCCAGCAGATTCCTCTTGCTCTGCTCTTCCAGGGGTCTCCCCAGATCTGCTACTTGTGGGGTCTCTGCTCAAAGAGCAGTGGTCTGACTGTGTCACAGTTTACAATTTAAGGTAACCCAGAGTTGAGATCTCACTCCTCGCTTCCGTCTCTGTAGCCAGCTTCCCTGCTCTAATACCTGGGAGCTCTGCTACACTCTGACACTCCCGATCCTTCTGTGACCCCGCAGGACCTGAGACCACACTGTACCAGCAAGGGCTTCACTCCCGCTTAGCCACTGGAGCAATGTCCCTCAGTGGAGCAGACTTTAAAAGTTTGGATTTTGTGCTTTGTTGCTCCACTGCTTGCTAGGAGCGAGCTCCTCCTCTTGCGATCTATCTTCCTGTTACTTTGGATTCACTTCTCTGCACTTCCTACCTTTCAAAAAGTGGCTGATTTTCTGTTTCTAGAATTGCTGCTCTTCTCTTTGATCTCATGTTGGATTTGTAGGTGTTCAGAATGGTTTGATAATTATCTAGCTGAACTCCTGCTACCTGATGTTATCTCAGTCTGCTGTTCCTCCACCATCTTGACTCCTCTCTAATAATCCTTTTAATGTGCTGTTGGACCTGTTAGCTAGTATGTTGGTGAACATTTGGCATCCATGTTCATCAGGGATATTGGTCTGTAATTCTCCTTTCTGTTCGGGTCTTTGGTTTTGGGTTCAAGGTAATGCTAGCCTCATAAAATGAGTTTGGAAGTTTTCTTTCCAATTCTTTTTTTTTTTTTTTTTTGATTTATCAGATAGATCTGATAAATTTTAAAGATTTTATTTATTTATCAGATAGAGATCACAAGTAAGCAGAGAGGCAGGCAGAGAGAGAGGGGGAAGCAGGCTCGCCACTGAGCAGAGAGCCCGATGCGGGGCTCGATCCCAGGACCCTGAGATCATGACCTGAGCCAAAGGCAGAGGCTTAACCCACTGAGCCACCCAGGTTCCCCCAGGGTTCCTTTTTTTATACATCCTTGCCAATATTTGGAATTGTCTGGGTTTTGAATAGCAGCCATTCTAATAGATGTGTATTAGCATTTTACATTTTTTCATTTACATTCCCTACTGACGTTTAATGTAGAACATGTTTTTTTTTTTTCCAATTTATTTATTTTCAGAAAAACAGTATTCATTATTTTTTCACCACACCCAGTGCTCCATGCAAGCCGTGCCCTCTATAATACCCACCACCTGGTACCCCAACCTCCCACCCCTCCCGCCACTTCAAACCCCTCAGACTGTTTTTCAGAGTCCATAGTCTCTCATGGTTCACCTCCCCTTCCAATTTACCCAAATTCCCTACTCCTCTCTAACGCCCCTTGTCCTCCATGCTATTGGTTATGCTCCACAAATAAGTGAAACCATATGATAATTGACTCTCTCTGCTTGACTTATTTCACTCAGCATAATCTCTTCCAGTCCCGTCCATGTTGCTACAAAAGTTGGGTATTCATCCTTTCTGATGGAGGCGCAATACTCCATAGTGTATGTGGACCACATCTTCCTTATCCATTCATCCGTTGAAGGGCATCTTTGTTCTTTCCATAGTTTGGCGACTGTGGCCATTGCTGCTATAAACATTGGGGTACAGATGGCCCTTCTTTTCACGACATCTGTATCTTTGGGGTAAATACCCAGGAGTGCAATTGCAGGGTCGTAGGGAAGCTCTATTTTTAATTTCTTGAGGAATCTCCACACTGTTCTCCAAAGAGGCTGCACCAACTTGCATTCCCACCAACAGTGTAAGAGGGTTCCCCTTTCTCCACATCCTGTCCAACACATGTTGTTTCCTGTTTTGTTAATTTTGGCCATTCTAACTGGTGTAAGGTGATATCTCAATGTGGTTTTAATTTGAATCTCCCTGAGGGCTAATGATGATGAGCATTTTTTCATGTGTCTGATAGCCATTTGTATGTCTTGATTGGAGAAGTGTCTGTTCATATCTTCTGCCCATTTTTTGATGTGTTTGCCTGTTTCGTGTGGGTTGAGTTTGAGGAGTTCATTATAGATCCTGGATATCAACCTTTTGTCTGTACTGTCATTTGCAAATATCTTCTCCCATTCCGTGGGTTGCCTCTTTGTTTTTTTGACTGTTTTCTTTGCTGTGCAGAAGCTTTTGATTTTGATGAAGACCCAGAAGTTTATTTTCGCTTTTGTTTTCCTTTGCCTTTGGAGACGTATCTTGAAAGAAGTTGCTGTGGCTGATATCAAAGAGATTACTGCCTATGTTCTCCTCTAAGATTCTGATGGATTCCTGTCTCACGTTGAGGTCTTTTATCCATTTTGAGTTGATCTTTGTGTACGGTGTAAGAGAATGGCCGAGTTTTATTCTTCTACATATAGCTGTCCAGTTTTCCCAGCACCATTTATTGAAGAGACTGTCTTTTTTCCACTGTATATTTTTTCCTGTTTTGTCAAAGATTAATTGACCATAGAGTTGAGGGTCCATATCAGGGCTCTCTACTCTGTTCCACTGGTCTATGTGTCTGTTTTTATGCCAGTACCATGCTGTCTTGGTGATCACAGCTTTGTAATAAAGCTTGAAATCAGGTAAGGTGATGCCGCCAGCTTTATTTTTGTTTTTCAACATTTCCTTAGCGATTCGGGGTCTCTTCTGATTCCATACAAATTTTAGGATTATTTGCTCCAGCTCTTTGAAGAATGCCGGTGGAATTTTGATCGGAATGGCATTAAAAGTATAGATTGCTCTAGGCAGTATAGACATTTTAACAATGTTTATTCTTCCGATCCAAGAGCATGGAATGGTCTTCCATCTTTTTGTGTCTTCTTCAATTTCTTTCATGAGTGTTCTATAGTTCCTCAAGTACAGATCCTTTACCTCTTTAGTTAGGTTTATTCCAACGTGGCAGGATACAAAGTCAATGTGCAGAAATCAGTGGCTTTCTTATACACTAACAATGAAAATACAGAAAGGGAAATTAGAGAATCGATTCCATTTACTATAGCACCAAGAACCATAAGATACCTTGGAATAAACCTAACTAAAGAGGTAAAGGATCTGTACTTGAGGAACTATAGAACATGTTTTTCACTTGCTCTTTTGCCATCTATACATCTGTTTGGTGAGATGCCTCTTCAAATCTTTTGCCTAGTTTTCATTTGGGTTCTTTATCTTCCTGTTGTTGAGTTTTAACTGTTCTGTGTATATTTGGTATACAAGTCCTTCATCAGATACATGTTTGCAGATATATTCTTCCAGTCTGTGGTTTGTCTTTTCATTCTGTTAACAGTGTCTTTTATGGAACATAAGTTTTTCGTCTTAATAAATTTTAGCTTACCAATTGTTTCTTCGATGGATCATGCTTTAGATGTTGTGTCTAAAAAATCACCACCAGGGACGCCTGGGTGGCTCAGTTGGTTAAGTGACTGCCTTCCCCTCAGGTTATGATCCCAGTGTCCTGGGACTGAGTCCCATATCAGCCTCCTTACTTGGCAGGGAGCCTGCTTCTCCCTCTGCCTCTGCCTGCCATTCTGCCTGCCTGTGCTCACTTGCTCTCTTTTTCTCTAAGGAAAAAAATAAATAAAATCTTAAAAAAAAAAAAAATCACCACGAAACCTGAAGTCATTCAGATTTTCTTCTAAAGGTTTTAGAGCTCTCATTTTACGTTTAGGTCTGTGATTCGTTTTTAGTTAATTTTTGTGAAGGATAGAAAGTCTGTATCTTTGCATGTAGATGTCCAATTATTCTATCAGCATTTGTTGAAAAGATCATCATTCTCCATTGGATTGTCTTTGCTTCTTTGTTAAAGACCAATTGACTGTACCCTTGTGAGTCCATTTTTAAACTCTTTATTCTTTTCCATTGTTTTATTTGTCTGTTCCTTTACTAATACCACACTATCTTGATTACTATGGATTTATAGTTAGTCTGGAAGTTGGGTAGTATCACTTCTCTGCCTTTCTTTAGTATTGTGTTATGCTGATTTGTTTCTTTCCAAATAAACTTTAGATTCAGTTTGTCAATATCCACAAAGTAACTTTCTGGAATTTTGATTGAAATTGCATTAAATCGGAACGCCTGGGTGGCTCAGTTGGTTGGACGACTGCCTTCGGCTCAGGTCATGATCCCGGAGTCCCGGGATCGAGTCCCGCATCAGGATCCCAGCTCCATGGGGAGTCTGCTTCGCTCTCTGATCTTCTCCTCGCTTATGCTCTCTCTCACTGTCTCTCTCTCAAATAAATAAATAAAATCTTTAAAAAAAAAAAAAAAAGAAATTGCATTAAATCTATAGATCAAACTAGGAAGAACTAACAACTGAACAATATTGAGTCTTCCTATCTATGAACAGAAAGTATCTTTCCATTTGTTTTGGATCTTTGATTTCTTTTATCAGTTTTGTAATTTTTCTCATCTGGACTTAAAGAGGTTTTTGAACCAAAACAGGTAGGAACTATGGCTGCCATGATCATTTTGGGCATATGAGTATTGAAAATGTATTTTAATCAGATTATATTTAGAATTTTTGCCCTGCATTTTTAAAATGCAATGTGGTATTATAAGTATTGTTCATATTATGACATCTTTCCATGATTTTTTACATAACTTTTACATTTTAAATGTTCATGTCATTAGTAAAATGGATAAATTACGAGGTGTTCACATTGTGGAATACTAGACAGCAATGTAAAAAATGAACCACCAAATGAGTCTTACAGATATAATGTTGAGTAAAAGAAACCAGACGCGGAAGAATATAAATGGTATGATTTCATTTTTCTGAAATTTAAGAAGAGACAAACATAATTATGCGAGTAGAAGTCAGAACACTGATTACTATTGTGCAGGGGTAAGGGGAAGTTTGGGTTGAGAAAGGGCAAAAGGGAACCATCTAGGATTCAAGGAATGTTTTGTGTCCTGAGTGAGTGTTAGTTTATGGGTGTGTGTATGTGTGTTTAGTGAGCTGTATACTTAAGACTAGTGCTATGTATATATAGCACTAGTCTATATTAAATTTATATATATATAAATTTAATAAAAATGTACAAATAAATATACATCAAAGGAAAAAACTTGGAAAATACAAAAGGTGCGAAGGAAAGAAAACTCATAAACTTAAGGATGATCATTAGTAATATTTGGATTTATATCCAGCTGTCTTATTTTATGCATATATTTACCTGACACAAATTGATTTCTATGATGCACATTTCTTTGTAGACTTTTTTCATTTAATGGTATATTATGAGTACTGTTTTTTTTTTAAAGGTTTATTTATTTCAAAGAGAGAGCACATGTGTGAATTGTAAGGAGGGGCAGAGGAAGAGGGAGAGAATTTCAAGCTGACTCCCCAGTGATCATGGAGCCTCTCGGGAGCTTGATCTTAGGGCCCTGAGATCATGACCCAAGCTGAAATCAAGAGTGGAATTTTTGACTAAGTTACCCAGGTGCCCTTATGAGTACTGTTTTAACAGAGATCTTTCACATGATTTTTATTTTTTAATATTTATTAGAAATGAAAAAATTATTAGAACAGGGGCTGGAGATGGGTGGGAGGAAAGCAGAGGGAAAAAGAATCTTAAGCAGATTCTGCACTGAGCGACTGCCATCTCACAGCCCTGAGATCACTACCTGAGCCAAAACCAAGAGTTGGAGGCTTAAACGACTGAGTCACCCAGGTGCCCCTTTCACGTGATTTTTAATTGCAGTGTAGGATTTTTGTGAGTGTACATATTCTTTTTTTTTTTTAAGATCTTATTTTTTTTTTAAGATTTTATTTATTTATTTGACAGAGATAACAAGTAAGCAGAGACGCAGGCAGAGGGAGAGGAGGGAAGCAGGCTCCCTGCTGAACAGAGAGCCCGATGCGGGACTCAATCCCAGGACCCTGAGATCATGCATGACATGAGCTGAAGGCAGTGGCTCAATGCACTGAGCCACCCAGGCGCCCTTAAGATCTTATTTATTTATTTGAGAGAGAGACAGAGCAGGGGGTAGAGGGAGAAGCAGGCTCCCCGGCTGAGCAGGGAGCCCAACTTGATCCCAGGGCCTGAGCTGAAGCTAGTCACTTAACCAACTAAGCCACCCAGGCACTTCGTGAGTGCATGTATTCTAAATTACTTGATTAATCTGGCATTTGAAATGTAAGTTGTTACCAGCTTTCCCAGAATAAGAAAAAAAATTGTTATGAACATCCTTGAAAATATATCTTTTTTTTTTAAAGATTTTATTTATTTATTTGACAGATAGAGATTACAAGTAGGCAGAGAGGCAGACTACCCAAGTGCCCCGAAATTATATCTTTTATATCTTTTTATATGTCGCTGTTTCCTTTATATATTGTAAATACTAATTCTTTGTTGCTTATTGCATGTATATTCTTGTGTCTGTGTTTTCTTTATTTATGCAGTATTTTTCTAAAAGTTTTTTTATTTTAGTGCGTTTAATATCAGTATTTTTTCTTTTATGAATTATATTTGAGTTTAGTTTAAGCAGTCTTTTCTTATCTTGTGCTACGTTTTCTAAAAGCAATATTTTTTCTTAATAAAATCAATGAAGGATTCCTTTTTGTTTATATTGTGAATTGAAAATCCATTTTATTTCCATATGGATAATTTTCTCAGCCTCATTTACTAAATAGTTCATCCATTTCTTTCTGATTTGTAGTGACACTTCTGCTACATATCTGATTTTCATTTATTTGTGAATTTCTGGACTTTGTTCTATGATCTAAACTCATATTTGTTAATTACTCTAGCATTAGAAAAATGTTGATATCAGGATGCCTGGGTGGCTCAGTTGGTTGGACATCTGCCTTCGGTTTGGGTCATGATCCCAGAGTCCTTGGGTCAAGTACTGAATCAGGCTCCCTGCTTAGCTTCTGCATCTGTCTGCTGTTCTCTCTGCTTGTGTTCACTCTCTTGTTCTCTCTCTCTCTCTGACAAATAAATAAATAAAATCTTTTTAAAAAAAGTTGATATCTGGTAGTATCTCCTCACTTTGTTCTTTTCCTTTGGGATAAATAAATTTTAGAATTAACTTGCAAATTTCCATGAAAATTTCTGTTGGAATTTTGGTTAGAATTTCACTGAATTTAGAAAGAATTATTTATTTATAGTACAGGAGTTTTCCCATTCACAAACATGATGTATAAAGTTCTTCATTTATTATGTCCTGTATCTCAATAAAATTTTGTTATTTCATTTTTAAAAGTCTTAGGTGTTTTGGATAGGTTTATTCCTAACTATGTTAAAGTTTCCGTTTCTTTTTCAAATGATGTATTAAAAAATTGCATTTTCTAGTTATTGCTGTATAAAAATCATTTTGGCTATTTATTTATTTATATTGCAGCCAATCACTTTGCTCAACTATTTCAGATTTGTCTGTGGATTCTTAAATCTTCTATGTAATGATACTGTCTATAAGTAATGATTATTTTCTTTCTTCCCAACTCCATCACATTCTATTTATTTCTTTGTTGGCTTAAATTTCCAGTGCATTGTTTATCACAAGCAATGAAACAGGCATCCTGGTCTTATTGCTATTTGAAAGAGACTAGGTTATTAGCGTTACATCATTTAGTAATATATCTACTGTATTTTTTTAAGATTATATATTCATTTGAGAGCGAGATCACAAGTAGGCAGGGAGGCAGGCCGAGAGAGGAGGGGAAGCAGGCTCCCTGCTGAGCAGAGAGCCTGATGCAGGACTCAATCCCAGGACCCCGAGAGCATGACCTGAGCCGAAGGCAGAGGCTTAACCCACTGAGCCACCCAGATGCCCCTACTGTATTGTTTTAAAATTCTTTATTTTAATTTTTTTACAGTTTGATTGAAATATAATTCACATGCCATAAAATATACCCTTTAAAATATACAATTCAGTAGTTTTTAGTCACAAAACTATGCAACAGTCACTGCTATCTGACTTCAGAACATTAAAGCTTAAGTGCCACTTGAAAACAAATGAGCCAGTTAGTATACATTTTGTATGTAGCATGTATTGTTTCCTTGAGTCATTTAAAAATTTTTTCTTGTCATGTAGTCATATTATTCTCATCATTGGTATACTACCTGGAGGTAATTCAGGCATTTACGTGTATATCAAATCTTTTAAGCTCTTCTTGGAGAAACCATTTGATACATTTTTATTTAGTCCTTTTTTACTTTTTTTTTTTTTTTCCGTTTTTGGTTTGTTTTTATGTTTTTAAAAGTAAGTTCTATGCCCAGCATAGGACTCGAACTCACAACCTTGAGATCAAAAGTTGCATGATACACCAAGTGAGCCAGCCAGGCATGCCTAGTTCATTACTTTTGAAGGGCACTAAATAATACACTGATTGCCTAAAGAAGTAATGAAGCTCCTAAATGTATTACTTACTGTTAAAGTGTCTTTGACTTTGAAGAGAATTTGGGAATATATGGCAATCTATCTATCTATCTATTATTTTTAACAAGTGATAATCAATTTATTAAAAAGGTTGATTTAAGCATAAACACTAAAAAAAGTAAGTTAAAAGTAAATGTTATATAAGAAAGCACATATAATTATGGGTTAGCCATAATAATATATATAATCACAATTTTGTTAAAAATAAATGGCTTAATAAAAAGTTATGATATAACTATATTGATGAGAATGCATAAGTAAAATGTATGTTTGGTGGTATAAGAGACTTAAAGAGGTACTTTTGTATAGGGTGCCAATTGAGGGAATATGTGGGAACTTAAAACATACTGTTTTGTATATTAACAATGTTTGCCTAAAATTTCAATATATACTTCATTTGAGTTTTATGGTTTTCAGAAGTTTGTTTTCCTCTTCCCATTTCCTGCAATGTACTTAATAATGGTAATTTTTTATAGGGACATTTTTCTGCTGTCCTTCAAAAAGAAGAAAAAGTCTTACCAATTCATGGTAAAGAGGAGGCAAGAGTAGTACCGATTATTAGTGCATCAACTCAAATAATGCTCAAAGGACTTTTTATGGTGTTTGACTATCTTTTTAGGCAAAATAGCAGGTTAGTAAATATATATGACTTGTATTTTCCCTTCTAAAAATATTAGTTTTATTGGGTGCCAACATGTGTTTAGGTTGTGTGAGTACCTAGGTTCATTGTAAAGAAGTGGTATAAATATTGTTCTTATTTGTTGGTACAGACTTTGATCAATTGAAATTAGTTTTTATAGATAAAAATGAGTATTGAAATAAAAAAGTAGGTATATTTTAAATACATTTTTTAGTTAATGCAGTATTAAATTTATAATTTTGCATGACTGAACTTAAATATTTAGGTTTTAAGGATAGTTTTAGATACATTTCTTCAGTGTCAGAAAGTCTCTTATTGTGTAAAGCCTCTATTTCCCCTCACTCAATCCTTCACTGAATTATAGTACTATCTGGTTCCAATTTTTTATGGTAAAATATACATAACATAAAATTTACTATTGTGATGATTTTAAGTGTACATTTTGGTAGCATTAGGTGTATTCACATGGTTGTGCAACCATCACCACGATCCATTCCCAGAACTTTATCAGGAACTCTATACCCATGAAATAATGTTTCCCATTTCCCTCTTCCCACAATCTCTGGTAAACTCTCTTCTTTTCTCTCCATGGATATGCCCCTTTTAGGTATCTCCTACAAAGTGGAATCATGTAATTGTTCTTTTGCATCTGGCTTATTTAACTTAGTATAATGTTTTTAAGGTTCATCCACGTTGTAATATATATCAGAATGCCATTCCTTCTTCTGGCTGAATATTGTCAGATTCCATTGTATGTATATACCATAGTTTGTTTATCCCTTGTTATGTTGATGGGCATTTGGATTATTTTCACCTTTTGTCTATTGTGAATAATGATGTAGTGAAAATTGATGTACAAGTATGTTTGAGTCCCTGCTTTCAGTTTTTCCAGGTAAGTACCTAGCAGTGGAATTTCAGGATCATATGAAAATTCTGTTAACTTTTTGAGGAATCAACATACTGTTTTCTATAGCAACTGGACATTTTAGATTCCCATACTATGCACAGCATTTCTAGTTGCTTGACATACTTGTCAAATATACTTCTTGTTTCTGGCTTTTGGAATAATAGCCATCCTAATAGGTATAAAGTAGTAGCTTTTAGTTTTGATTTACTCTACCCTCCACTAATGGCTAATGTTGTTGAGCATCTTTTCATGTTCTTATTGTCCATTTACATGTCTTCACTAGAGTAATGTCTGTTCGTGTACTATGCTCATTTTTGAATTGGGTTGTTTTTTGTTGTTGATGAGTAGTAAAAGTTACCTGTATATTCTACATATTAATCCATATCAGATATATGTTTTACACATATATTCCATTCTGTGGGTTGTCTTCTCACTCTCTGATAGTGTCCTTAGATGCACAAAAGTTTTTTAATTTTGATGAAGTCCAGTTTATTTTTTCTTTTGTTGCTTGTGCTTTTGGTATATATGGCCAAATCTGGTATCATTAAAATTCTCCCCTATGTTCTCTTCTTCTTTTTTTTTTTTTTCAAGATTTTATTTATTTATTTGACAGAGAGAGTGAGAGGGCACAAGCAGGGGAGCAGCAGAGGGAGAGAGAGAAGCAGGTTCCCCGCTGATAAGGGGCTCAATCCCAGGACCCTGGGATCATGAACTGAGAAGAAGGCAGATGCTTAGTTGACTGAGCCACCCAGGCACAACCCCCCCCCATGTTTTCTTCTAAATGTTTTATAGTTTTTAGCTCCCAGTACCTTTATAAAATTCTCTCCAAGGATTGTAGGGTCCCTGACTTGAACTTTGAGATCTGATGTCTCTTAACAGTCACTATTGTTGTGAAGGCATGGTAGAGAATACTGTATTTTAATCTGTTTAAGCTGAAGTGTGCATAGCCTTTTATTGAAAGAAATTTTAAGTTGGATGGGATCACAGAGATCAATACCTTCATTAAAGGTTAATGAAGACTGAAACCCATATTATAAAGGAACTTAAAATTTATAACTAGTTTCCTAAACTTTTAAAACTTTGAGTAAAAATTCTTTCAATTTTCTCATGTAATGAAAAAGTAATAAAGTATAATCCACTGTTTAGTTTCTTTTTTTTTTTTAAAGATTTTATTTATTTATTTGACAGAGAGAGATCACAAGCAGGCAGAGAGGCAGGCAGAGAGAGAGAGAGGAGGAAGCAGGCTCCCTGCTGAGCAGAGAGCCCGATGCGGGCCTCGATCCCAGAACCCTGAGATCATGACCTGAGCCGAAGGCAGCAGCTTAACCCACTGAGCCACCCAGGCGCCCCACTGTTTAGTTTCTTTAAGGATAACTGTTATCTATTTCGTGACTGATAATGTAACACAGAGTGCAAAGAGCTCTAGACTAGGATTTCGGAGACCTGGATTTTAATTCTGGTTTTCCCTTGATTTATGTATTGTTTGAACATGGGAATGGTAAATGCTAAGGGATGGATGTTTAGATAATATCTAAGCTCTAAGAGGAAGTTGACTGTAAGTTTTAATGGCTCATTTTCTATCAGAATTACTGAATTTAATTAGCGGTGGGGTTGTTGGTGGGTCAGGTGTTATCTTTGAGTGGGAAAATACCAGGACTCTCAATTTGGTTTTAATTCAGTCAGTTTTTATATTTATGTAGTTGGGACATTATGTGTTTCATAAAGTTTTGCCATCTAATTACCATTTTATTTTCATCCAGATTTGCAGATGATTATAAAGTTGCTATTCAACAGACTTATTCTTGGATAAATCAGATTGATACTTCAGATAAAAATGGATTCTTTGCTCTGGCAAAAAATAAGAAACGTTCAAGACAGAAAACTGCAGTTCATGTGCTAAACTTTTGGTGCTTAAATCCAGCTGTGGTAAGCCTATCATGTTGTAAATGAAAATTCTGTCATTTTGCTCAATGTTTTACACTTGTAAAGAAGATTTTATGTATCTAATATTGTTTCTTTTTAGGCCTTTTCAGATATTAATGGCAAAGTTTGGACAATTGTTTTGACATCTGGGACATTATCACCAATGAAATCCTTTTCTTCGGAACTTGGTGTTACATTTACTATCCAGCTAGAGGCTAATCATGTCATTAATAACTCACAGGTTAGTATGTTTTGTGAAGCCTCTCAGTCTTTTTGCTGCAATATAATTTTATATAAAGAAAATTAGAAGGTACCTGAAATACTAACATAACCTGATAGAACAAAAGAAAAATCTGTCAGCTATTTGATAATGCCAACAGAAGGAAATATGGATAAATAGCTTTCCTTCAGTTCAGTGAGTAAAAATAGACACTTTTGATGGAAAGATTATATTGCAGTTTCTTCATTTAAGTATGCTTTAGGTTTTTAAAAATGAGAATTAAAACAAAAAAATTTAATGTGTTTGCCATAGTTCCTATTGCATAATTATTTGTTCATGTGTTTCTCTTTTCCAACAGACAGTGGTATATCCTTATTCTTTTTATGTCCCCAGTCCTCCAGTGCACCTAGATTAATACCGAACAATAGTGTTTGGCATATATATATACATATACACATACATACATACATACATATATATATATATATATATGGCAAGTACTCAGCATATGTTTGAATATCTGAAATGAATTAAAAGTACTCTCATGAGTCCTATAACTTAAGATTTTAATGTTTTATAACAATACCACGTAAATGTGATTTAATTTCCTAGGAACATATGAATTGTTATTTGTCAATCTACTTAATGCTTCTTCTTATGAAGTAATTTTATGATGCTACATACTTAGCATCTGCTCACCTAACACATTTCTAGTTCTTTTTAAAGCTGTTGTTTTTTTTTTTTTTCTTTTTAAAAATTTTATTTATTTATTGGAGAGGGAAAGAGCATGAGTGGGGGAAGGGGGAGAGCACAGAGCCTGATACTGGGCTTGATTCCAGTACCCTGAGGTCATGACTTGAGCTGAAGTCAGATGCTCAACTGACTGAGCCACCCAGATGTCCCATAAAGCTGTTGTTTTCAACCAAGGTGTATGTGTAGGGACATTTTTAGTTTTCACAATTACTTGTGAGGAACTAATAATATTTAGTAGGTTGGGACCTTGAATGTTAAGCTCCTATATAACCAAGAATTGTGCTTTCTGGAGTGCCAGACTGCTCCTATTTAGAGACATTGCTACAAACAATAGTGAAGAAAAAATATATGTTCCACATTTTTTTTTTCCACATCCTCAACAACATTTATTTCTCATCTTTTTATTTGCCATTCGGACAGGTGCAAGATATATCTCATTGCAAAAAAAAATAAAAATAAAAAAATTTAAAAAAAGATATCTCATTGCACATTGTTGTTGTTGTTGTTGTTGTTTTTCCTTTTGAAGGCGTGTGTGTGTGTGTGTGTGTGTGTGTGTGTATGTGTATACACACTTTCAAGTTCCACATTTTTTTTAAAGATTTTATTAATTTATTTGACAGACAGAGATCACAAGTAGGCAGAGAGGCAGGCAGAGAGAGAGGAAGGGAAGCAGGCTCCCTGCTGAGCAGAGAGCCCGATGCGGGGGCTTGATTCCAGAACCCCGAGATCATGACCTGAGCCGAAGGCAGAGGCTTTAACCCACTGAGCCACCCAGGTGCCCCACGTTCCACAGTTTTAAAAGATTTTTTTTTTAATTCCAGTTAACATGCAGTGTAATATTAGTTTCAGGTGTACAATTTAGTGATTCAGCTCTTACATAGAATACCCAGTGCTCATTATAACAAGTGCTCTCTATGTTCTGTAGTTTTAAGTTGCCTTTTTTAGAGGTCCAAATAAATATGGGAAGTCATTAACAAAATGAACATATATTTTCTCATAAGACTATTGTTACAGGCTTTATGTTCCCAATCTAGTACACAAAAGCCCATTTAACCTATTATGTCAAGGGGTCATAATAGGAAAAATGCTAATTATTCAGTTGAATTCTATTATAATATTTCCCCCAACTTTAAAAATTTGTATTTTATTGTCAAGTGTGTTGTTATCTTTTTAATATCTGTGAGTTCTGCCGTCATGTTCTCCTTATTCCCTACCTGATATTGTCAATTTGTATTTTCTGGTTTTACTTTTTTTAAAAAAATCAGTGTCAGTTTGAGTTTATCACTTTTGTTAATCTTTTTAAAGAATAAACTCTTGGCTTTTTTGATTTTTTCTATTTTATTTTATTTTTAAAGATTTTATTTATTCACTTGACAGACAGAGATCACAAGTAGGCAGAGAGGCAGGCAGAGAGAGAGGTAGAGAAGCAGGCTCCCCACTTGAGCAGAGAGCCTGACAGGGGGCTCAATCCCAGGACCCTGAGATCATGACCTGAGCTGAAGGCAGAGGCTTTAACCCACTGAGCCACCCATGCGCCTCGAGTTCTTCTATTTTAAAATATATTTTTGTTTTATTTTATTTTATTTTTTTTTAGAGAGGGCGGGGAGGAGCAGAGGGAGAGGAAGAGAGAGAATCCCAGGCAGGCCTCATACCCAATGCGCCCTATGTGAGGCTTGCCTTGGGGATTCTTTCCCTTCCACTCTCTGCCTCTCTGCCTCTCTCTCTCTCTCTCTCTCTCCCTCTCTCTCTCTCTTACTCTCTCTCCCTGCCTCACAAATAAATAAATAAATCGTTAATTAAAGAACAAGTATATAATTCTACATAGCCACAATACCATGATCATACTCAAGAAATGTAATATTGGTGCAATATTTATTTTTGGTCCATATTTATATTTCTTGAGTTATTTCCAAAATGTATTTATACTATATTTTTATTCTTGATCCAGGATCCAATTGAGTATTACGTATTACACTTGACTTTAATATCTCTAGTCTTTAAAACTGTTTTTGGACTTTTTTTGTCTTTGTTTATCTTTCATGACATTTTTATAGAATTCAAGTTGGCAGTTATCTTGAGGAATGTCTTATAATCTGGATTTGAAGATTTTATTTTTTGACAGCAGAGATAGAAAGCATAAGTAGCCAGAGTGGCAGGCAGAGGGAGAGGGAGAAGCAGGATACCCCCTGAGCAGGGAGGCCCGACGTGGGACTCTATCCCAGGACTCTGGGATCATGACCTGAGCTAAAGGCAGAAGCTTAACTTACTGAGCCATCCAGGCGCCCCTTTTATAATCTGGATTTTATGATTGTTTCTCCTTGATAAGATTCAGGTTAGGGGCTCCTGAGTGGTTCAATCATTAAGCATCTGCCCTCTGCTCAGGTCACAGTTGGGCTCTCTGCTCTGGAGCCTGCTTCTCCCTTTCCCTCTGCCTGCTGTCCCTCTGCTGTGCTTTCTCTCTGTGGTCAAATAAATAAAATAAAATCTTTAAAAAAAAAAAAAAGATTCAAGTTAAGCAGTTTGGTAACATTACTATATAGGTGATATTGTTACTTCCCCTTGCCTCATGTCAAGAAACAATATCAGTTTGTCTTATTACTAGTTAATCATTTAGTTAAAAGTTGGTTAAACTGGTGTCCATCAGATGTCATCCTGCAAAATGTACCTCAGTCTTATACATCATTTGAAAATATAGGACTATTACATTTTTCAACAATCTGAAGCCTTTATTGTTTTTAGATTACTAATAAGTTTTTTCTTTTTCTTAGTCAAATTAAGTATACAAAAGCTAGGTCTATATGAACGTAGAACAATTGCAAATAACTAAAATTTGGTGGTTCTGATATTTTAAGACTATAGATCTTTGAGCATCAATGAGTTTATAAATTTGTTAAGTATATTAATATTGAATGTACATAGCTCTTGTCATAGTTGAGTCTTAGAGGTTTACCTACAGCAGATTGTACATCTTGTAAGAGTTTAGAATCATTTCTGATTTACTCATTTAATTTGTTCACATCCCACAAAATTTTGTTACATGCTTAGTTTTGTAAAGCTATTGAGGAAGTGAATAAGTAAAAGTTTTTGCTTTTATTGTAAGTGGTCTGCTTAAAGTAAAATTTCTATAAATTTTATATATATATAAATATATATAAATATTTATATAAATATTTATATAAATATTTATATATATTTATATATATATTTATATATATATAATTAATGGTAATTGAAAAACAGCAACAATTTAAAAATAAATTTCCTCTAAACTTGTTGCTTGATTTTCTTTTGACATACATAAAATTAAAGCTCTCAACTAAATGCTAATTTACGTAGTTTAGGCATGACCCTAATATGACATATTTATATTCTAGGTTTGGGTGGGCACCATTGGGTCGGGCCCCAAGGGTCGGAATCTCTGTGCTACCTTCCAGCACACAGAAACATTTGAGTTCCAGGATGAAGTGGGAGAACTTTTGTTATCTGTGTGTCATACTGTGCACCAAGGAATTTTGTGTTTCTTGCCATCTTACAAGGTAAGGAAAGATTTATTTTTTCTTTTGCCTTTAAAATATCACACGGGATTACCATGATAAACTTTCAGAGTTCAGAAGCAACAGAAGAATTAGTTTTCTAAGCATCATATATAATTTTACTTATTTATTAAGATATTGCTTGCTCAATCACTGTTTTACTTGAAATTCTAAGATTAAAAGTCTTCAAGCAAGGTTAGTTATATAAGGACAGTTTATGTGTACATTATTTTTATTTTAGGGACAGCTTGATTTTTTCATAGCTTAAGGAAAGCATTCTTTACTTTCATAAATTATACTTTTTTTTTTAAGATTTTATTTATTTATTTGACAGAGAGAGATCACAAGTAGGCAGAGAGGCAGGCAGAGAGAGAAGAAGGGAAGCAGACTCTCCAGTGAGCAGAGAACCCGATGCAGGGCTTGATCTCAGGACCCTGGGACCACGACCCGAGCTGAAGGCTTTAACCCACTGTGCCATCCAGGCGCCCCATAAATGATACTTTTGAATGTTTCATTAATCTGAATCTAAAGTCAGACTTCCTTTGTTACTCATGTTTTTTACTTCATGTATTTGGCTAGATACTTTTCTAGCTTTTAAAGTCATTCTGATTTTTAATAATATTTTCTTGTGTAAAATTTAGTTCTATAGTGTATTTTAGTCCTAATATTGAAAGCATTAAAACCACATATAATTCCTGAGAGTAAAAGACTTTATCAAGTGACCCTTAAAAATGGTGATATTAGGAGTACGGCCTGAGGGAGGTGCTTAAGCCATGAGGTCAGAATTCTTATGAATAGGATTAATATTTATAAAAGAGGATCTGAGAGAAACCTTGTCCCTTCCACCATGTGAGGACATAGAGAACAGGTGCCAGCTATTAACCAGGAAGTGGGCCTTCACCAAATTTGACCACGCTGGTGCCTTGATCTTGGATTTTCCAGCCTCCAGGACTGTACATGATAAATTTCTTATGTTTAAAAGCTACCCATCTTGAGGTATTTTGTTATAGAAGCCTGAAGGAGACTAAGACACATACTTTGTTAAACAGAGACAGTAAATTAGTCTTCCTGTAAATAAACTGAAAGAATTGCTTTCAGAAGAAATTGAATCAAATAGGTTTTTTTTTTTTTACAAGAACATCCGAAAATAAAGTGGACATAAACATCTTCAAAATTCTTAATAGAAAGCAATGTTTATCCCAGAGTCTGAGCATTTATTACACCAAATGGCTATGTTAAGGAAAACTAAAAAGCTTGGAACTAGAGAAGAGTAAAATCTCGGTAACAATCCCAGAAAGTGAGCCAGAAATGCCCAGTTGAATAAATGAAAGATTTCATATTCTAGGCTTCAAAGGCATTGTAGGAATGATTCTTTATATGCTAGGAGGTAGTTTGGTATCTTTTGTTTGTTTGTTTCTATTTTTTGTGTATATAGAGGAAAACCAAATCTGATATAAAGTTATTAAAACTGACAATAATATAATTGCCATTGAAAAAGTTACAGTGAAAAAACAGACTGTTTAATAATGAACCATCTTTTAGTATCTTTTATTATTTTCTCAAATAATAAAATTTTCATTAGCCAATTTCAATAGTTTAAGAATATATTCTAATTCTGAATATATTTAGGTGAAATATATCACTTGTTAGGAGAAAAGTAACTACTCTAAATATAAAAGTAATGTTACCTCCTAAATTTAATTTTTGGAATAGATTTAGCACAGTATTAATTTTATAGTTTCTGAAATTGATGATTATTGGGTGACTACAGAGCCCAACATTTAAGTATACTTTTTAGCAGATTTATCAATTGGCTTAACAAATGGATTATTTTTCTGCTTCTACCTTTTGAACAAAAAACGATGGGAAGATACAGAAAATAAGCTTTCAAAAAGTATTTTGTTTTGGTTTTAGTTTGTTTCTTTTATTAATAGTGGGATTGATAGTTCTCTGGGGGTTTTGCTTATTTATTTTCTAATTTATTGTCCTTGTACCATATATATCTTTTTTATTGATTTGTATCGACTTCTAATAGATCACATGGATATTAATTCTCTATAAAACATATAAAAAATTCTCTAGTTTTTCATTTTTGAATTATTATAATTTCTTTATTTAAGCTTTAAAAGTTTAATTTGTTGTCTAAGTAATTCTTACACATAATTAAGTAATAAAAAATGATTATAATGAAAAACAGCAGTCCCCTTCCTCACTTCTCACTTTTCAGTCCTACACCTCAGAGGCTTCTCAAATCTTTGACCTATTCCTCTAATATTTATTGTTATTTCTTTTTTAAAAATTGTGAAACATGCATAACATACAATATATCATTTTAACTGTTCTGTGAGTATACAGTTTAGTGCCGTTAAATATATTCGCAATTTATGCAACCATAAACACTGTTCATTTCTACTACTTTTGCATCATCCCAAATGGGAATTCTCTAACTATGAAATAGTAGCTCCTTAGATCCCCTCCCTGCAGTTCCTTGTAATCTCTATTCTACTTTCTGTCATAGGTACCTCATGTAAACGGAATTATACAATATTTGTCCTTTTGTAACTGGCTTATTTCTCTTTAATATAATATTTTCAAGGTTCGTCCATGTTATAGTATTATCAGGGTTTTATTTTTTATAGATGAATAATATTCTGTATGTACCACATTTTGTTTATCCATTCATTTCTCAATGGTGACTTGGGTTGTTTCCACCTTTTGGCTAATGTGAATAATGCTGCTTTGAACATCAGCATACAGATACCTGTTTGTGCCCTTGGCTTTCAATTCTTTGGGATATATACTTAGAAATAGTATTGCTGTATCATATGGTAATTCTGTATAACTTTTTGAGGAACCAACATGCTGTTTTCCACAGCAACTGTACAATTTTAGATTTAGAAAACAACACTGCATAAAGATTTCCATTTTTCCACATCCTTGCCAACATTTGTCGTCTTCTGTTTTTTTTGGTTCATAGCCATCCTAATGGGTATGAAGTGGTATTTCCTTGTGGTTTTGATTTGCATCTCCCTAATGATTAGTGATTTTTGTTGTGTTTATTATCCATTTATGTATCTTCTTTGGAGAAATGTCCATTCAAGTACTTTCCTCATATTTGAATCAGGTTTTTGTTGTTTCTGTTGTTGAGTTTTAGGGGTTCTTTATATTTCTATATATTAATCCCTTATCAGAGATATGCTTTATAAATATTATCTTCATTCTTTGTCTTTTCACTCTGTTGGTAGTGTTCTTTGATGAATAAAAGTTTTAAATTGTGAAATTTTGATCAAGTTTAATTGTTTATTTTTTCTTTTGTTCTCTCAGCTTTTGGTGTCATAACCAAAAAATTATTGCTACATCCAATATCATGAAGATTCCCCCTATGTTTTCTCTAAGTGCTCAATACTTTAGTTGTTACGTTTAGATCTTTTAACCATTTTGAGATAATTTTTTTAAAAGATTTTATTTATTTATGTATTTATTTTAGAGAGTGAGAGAACACAGGGAGGAGCAGATGCAGAGGGACAAGCAGACTCTGTGCTGAGTGTAGAGCCAGACATAGGGCTTGATCCCGCCATCCTGAGATCACCAACTGAGCTGAAACCAAGAGCTGGATGCTCAATTAACTGAGCCACCCAGGCACCACAAGATAATTTTTATATATAGTGTGAGCTACGGGTCCTCCACTACTACTACTACTACTTCTTCTTCTTCTTCTTTTATTTTTTTGCATGTGGATACCGGGTTTTTCCAGCGTCATTTGTTGAAAAGATTCTCTTTTCTTCATTGAAGTATCTTGGTATCCTTTTTGAGAACCCATTAACCACATATGCAAGGACTTAAGTGTGGACTTCCTATTCTTTTTCCTTGGTCTATAAATCTATCCTCATGCCATTATTGTTTCAAATACTTCAACTTTGCAGTAAGTTTTTTTTTTCCAATTTATTTATTTTCAGAAAAACAGTATGCATTATTTTTTCACCACACCCAGTGCTCCATGCAAGCCGTGCCCTCTATAATACCCACCACCTGGTACCCCAACCTCCCACCCCCCCGCCACTTCAAACCCCTCACAGTCTGAGGGGTTTGCAGTAAGTTTTAAAATCAGGAAGTGTAGATCCTCTAATATTATTCTTTTTCAAGATTGCTTTGGCTATTTGGAGTTCCTCAGGATTCCTAGTGCATTTTAGGATTGATATTTTTTCTTTTTCTGCAAAAGAATGCTGTTGGGATTTTGATAGGGGTTGCATTGAATCTATATTTTGTTTTGGTGGTATTACTAATAATGTTATTAATTCTTCCAATCCATGGACATGGGGTGTCTTTCCATTTATTTATGTCTTCTTTAATTGTTTTCAGCAATGTTTGTAGTTTCAGGGTACAACTCTTTAACCTTGGTTAAATTTATTTCTGAGTATTTTTTTTTATCCTGTTGCAAATGGATTGTTTCCTTAACTTCCTTTTCCAGTTGTTCATTGCTGCTGTATGGAAAGAGAACTGATTTTTCTGCATTGATTTTTGTATCCTGAAACTTGCCTGAATTCATTTGCTTTATATGCTTTATATTTGGTGGGTTTGGGGATGGGAAATCTTTCGCTTTCTTTTTATAAGATCATATCTTTTGCAAACAGAGATCATTTTAGTTCTTCCTTTACAATTTGGATATCTTTTACAATTTGGATATCTTTTATTTCCTTTTTCTTTCCTGATTATTCTGCCTAGATCTTAAACTACTATGTTGAATAGAAGCTACTATGTTGAATAGAAGGGGTACAAACCGACATCCCTGACTTGTTCCATTGAGTGTGATGTTAGCTGTGGGTTTTTCATATATTACTTTATAATGTTGAAATAGAGGCTGCCTTGATGTCTTAGGCATGTGGTTCTCTCAACCACATGGCAACTTCTTCAAAGCCAACAAGGGTGTCTCTTTTCAGAACAACAATAATCTTTTAAGGATTTTACCTGATCAAGTCAGGTCCACCCAGGTTAATCTCCCTTTTGATTAACTCAAAACTAGTTGAGGTTGGTTTTAGTCACATCTGCAAAGTCCTTCTACCTTTGCTACATAATATAACCCAATCATGAAGTGAAATCTTATTATTCACATTTATCTCACTCAGAGTGAAGGGGAGAAGTTTATACAGAGTGTGTACAGAGGGCAGAAGTCTTGGAAGCTATCTTAGACTTCTTCCTACACAGGGGTAAATCATCAGGGTAAGAAAAGAGTTAAGAAGAGCCATTAGGATCAGGATTTGCTTCTTTGGCATATGCAGAGAAGATTGAGTAAAGTAAAATGAGATTTGTGAAATGCAGTCAGGTAGCAAAGGCATCATGACTGGCACATAATAAGTTCTCCATAGACACATAAATCGATGGATATTAATTCTCCTTGGTCCAGGTCTTCCTTATTGTGTCTAAAATCCGAGATATTTTAGAACTACAAGCTAACATCTCTGATTTGTACCATAGATCAATACATTCTAATCCCTGCATATTTATTTCTGTATTGAGAAGGAACTTTTAATATTCTTAATTAAATTTTTAAAAATACCAAAATTATTTACATTGAGAAACTTGCTTATATTACAGTTAAGATCTTTCTGGGAAATCTAGTAATGTTATTCACATTTATTTTTATCTACTGGATCCACTGAGGAAATAATTACTGAATGTGTACTTCATGCCAAGGACTGCAAAGCCCTGTTGAAGATTCAGAAATGAACAAGAGCTCTCGTTCTTTTATCCCTTCCAGATGATTTCAGTTTTGGTAGCAGTATCAAATATATTATATACAAATCTCTATGGTATTTGACAAAATCTATAATCATTAGGAAGATAAAAGTGATAAGGAGTTAAGAGCAGGAAAAAAACACATTTGATTGAATGAATCCGTGATGCTTTTCTAGAGGAGATGCTACTTCAGTGGGTGTTAAAAAAAGGTGGGTAGATTTGCAGTGGTGGATATGGTAGTGGAGATCGTATTTTAGACTGAGAGGATCATATTAGCAAAGCCATAGAAAAAGGTTTTTTTTAGTTTTATGTTTTTAATTTTTTTCTATAGAAAATATTTTTATAATCATGAGTTCAGGTTACCTGTGTGAAAGAACTTTAGCTTAATGACTAAAGAACTAAAGAACTCAGTTTAATGACTGAGCTACCAGGCACCCCCGTCTTTCTCATTTTTAAGCTATATTGCATTTAATCTGAAGGAGAAACCGAATTATTCCATTTAAACTATTTTTTTTCTTATTTAGATGCTTGAAGTTTCTATAGATTATGGATTTGCCTTATTTTAAGTAATCAACCGCGCCTTTTTAAGGAATATTTCTTCCACAATGTTAAGTAGAAAGAATCTTCATGGTGTTGAGGCCTTTGGGGTTATTTGAGGTTAGGTGTAATTCTTAAGAATTTTTTGTTTTGGAGTGCCTGGGTGGCTAAGTTGGTTAAGTGTCTGCCTTCGGCTCAGGTCATAATCTTAGTGTCCTGGGACTGAGTCCTACTTCCAGCTCCCTGCTCAGCCGGGAGCCTGGTTCTCCCTGTCTTCTGCTCATTTTCTCTCTCTCTCTCTCTCTCTCTCTCAAAAATAAATAAAATCTTTGCTAAAAAAACAATTTCTCTTTTTAATTAAACAATATTCATTCTTTTGTTCATTCCTTCGTCGATTTTTTTTTTACTTAACAAACATTTATTGGGCACATACTATATTCTGAGTAGACAACTCAAATTACTTGGCCAAGGTCATATGTTTAATTAATGAAAGCACGTGCCTTAGGACTCTTGATTTTCTGGCCCAGTTCTATCTTCATAATAGCTAGCATTCTAGAGTTTGATATATGATATATATTTGATCTGATAATTATTAATTTGGTCTCTTTATTTAGAATAATATACAGGTTTATATGAATACCTATATATTTGTATATCAGTATTTATATTTGCTTTTCACATTTTGCTTTGTTTGTGAGGTAAACTATTATCCTTGGAAGGTAGACATAAGAGCTATTAGGAAGGGGTATGCTGAAAAGTGGCTTCTAATGAGTTAGTGATCAAATGTTCTGAAAAATAGTAGGAGATCATTTGGAAAGTAGCTACTTAAATAACCAGCTTTTTGCTTTATGTGTGTGTGTGTGTGTGTGCATGCATATAGTCATTCATGCCATTTCTCTATAAGTAATATGTGTGTGTTTGTCATATCTGGCTTCAAAGGACCTTTATAAAAATATATCGATTATAATTTTTTAAGTGAAAAATCTAGGGAGAATAAGAGCAGGGAAGTTAAGTTTAATTAGAGTCAGGATGGCTGGGTAGATTTCTAGCTCAAAGAGGCAAGGGTCAAGCAGTAAATCTAGAAGTTGCATTCAAACTGCTCGTGTATCCCCCACTCTCTAACCTTGATTCTAAACTATATTTTCCATGGCTGAGAGCATAGATATAGAAAGCACTTTGGTGAAATGACAGGCAAATTGGTTAAGTTTAACTCATGATTAATTTACTTTACAATATCCGTATTAAAGCAATTTCTTTGAATTTAATATGAGATAGAAAAACTTGGAGGCCCCAGGCATTTGTCTTGGTTACAATCTTTAATATCCATCTATAGTTAATCTTCGTAATAGTAACCAATGGATTTTTCTTTTTGGCTGACAGTTTCAGATTGGCAGCTTTTGAATTTAGGTGATTTGGGTGTTGACAGGTAGGAATCGCCTTGATACAATGGTAGCCTCCAAATATTGCCTATTAGGCAGGCTCTCCCAATGGTAATGGGAAAGAGAAGCTGACAACCCACATTAAAATGCTTAAATCACATAGTTTATTAAATAAATTTAAAACCACAACAAGAGGCAAGGGGATGGAGTTGAGGGTTAGTTAATACATTTAGGACAGAGTCCAAATGGGGCACCTGGGTGGCTCAGATTGTTAAGCATCTGCCTTTGGCTTAGGTCATAATCCCAGGGTCTTGGGACCAAGTCCTGCATCAGGCTCTCTGCTCAGTGCAGAGTCTGCTTCTCCCTCTGCCTCTCATGAATAAATAAATAAAATCTTTAAAAAAAAAAAAAAAAGGTGAGAGTACAAGTGTTTGGAAGGACTACATTACCTAAATCCTGGGTTATACAGTGTTTGTATGTCTCATCTGTATCTCTCTGCTGTTTCAGTTTTCCGTACAGATGGCATGGTTACAAAGACTAAAAATGAGGTTTGAGTAAGGTGCCATAATAATGGAAAGTGCTCAAAGCTAATGCTCATGCTTATTTTATTATGGAAAGTAGGGGTGAGTGCACTTGGCCATAGTTGTAGTCACCAATCAGCCTGCTGGGCAACCATGTATACATTTACTTTTCTTGGGCAGAAGATATGTGGGGCCAGGATGGGTGTCAAGAATGGATGGCTGAATTAAGCGTTCTTGAATATTGAGTGTTTCATATGCCTCAGATATATTTAATATATTTTGAATATTTAGTGTCTACTTGATCCATCCTTCCCTTTCCATCTGTGTGCCTATGCGTATGCTATGCTTATTTGTTTAATGTGTTTTATGGGTTTCCAGCTTCTATCTAGGGCTTGAACATCTTGTGAATTTCGCCCATCCATTTGGTTTCTTGCTTTTTGTATTAGAATTGAATATTCTCAAGTAATACAACAAATGCAAACTATAGATGTGACTTTTTTCAGTCTCTTGACTTCAATTTTAAGGTGCCGGATGCCCAAGGGTTACTACATTTTAAAACTCTTTTGAAAGACATGGCAGTTTCTACAGGACATGGAGAATGAATGGTTAGAATTCAATACCAGTGCATTGGTATTTGCTTTGGAACAAAGGGCTATTTCTGAATTTTTTGAGGTAAAATTTGCCTCACTTGCCCGGGTTAGATTAACATTCGCTTAAAGATGGTATAACTAGAAAGTCATGGTATCATGACAGATTTTGATGTGAAAAATATCAAGGAAAAGATTGAACAGATAGAGCAGCTCAATGTAGCAAAGTCTGTAGGTCATGTAATCCTTTTTTGTTGTTGTTTTTAATAGATTTTATTTTTTTAAAGTAGTTCACAGAAAAACTGAGTGGAGAGTGCAGAGAGTTCCTATTTCCACACTTGCATAGCCTCCAATGTTATTAACATCCCTCAGCAGAGTGGTACATTTATCATACTTGATGAATTTATATTGACATTCATGCAAAGTTCATAGTGTATATTAGTGTATTCTTGGTATTATACATTTTATGAGTTTTTATAAATATATAATATGTATCTACTATTATAATATGCGTAGTAGTTTCGTTGCCTTAAAAATCCTTTGTTCCACCTGTTCATTCCTCCCTCCCCCAATCTTTAGCAACCACTGATCTCTTTGTCTTTATACTTTTGCCTTTTCAAGACTGTTCTATAGTTGGATTCATATAATATGTAGCCTATTTCACTTACTAATATGCATTTAAGTTTCCTCCATGTCTTAGCATGTCTTGCTACCTCATTTCATTTTGGCATTTAATACTATTTATTGTCTGGATGTACCAGTTTATTTATCCATTTACCTATTGAAGGACATCTTGGTTGCTTCCATGTTTTTGGCAATTATGAAGAAAGCTGCTGTAAACATCAGTATGCAGGTATTTGTATGGACATAAATTTTCAATTTGTTTGCATAAATACCAAGGAGTACAATTGCTAGATTATATTTACTTTTGTACAAAATGACCAGATTATCTTTCAAAGTGGCTGTACCATTTCTTGTTCACGCCATACCCTTGTCTGCATTTGGTGTTGTCAGTGTTTTGGATTTTGGCCATTCTTACAGGAGTGTGGTGGTATCTTGTTTTGATTTGCAGCTACCTGGTGTCCTAAGATGTGAGTGTCTTTTCATAAGCTTATTGGCCATCTGTATTTTTTCTTTGGTGAAATGATTGTTCCAGTATTTGACCCATTTTTTAATTGGGTTATTTTCATATTATTGAATTTTACTAGCTCTTTGTATGTTTTGGATGATAGTCATTTATCTGTTGTGTCTTTTGCAAATATTTTCTTCCAGTTTGTGGCTGTCTTCACATTCATTTATTAAATGTTATAATATTTCGACTATCAGTCTTAGTTTTTTTTTTTAAGATTTTATTTATTTATCAGAGAGAGAGAGGGAGAGAGAGTGAGTACAGGCAGACAGAATGGCAGGCAGAGGCAGAGGGAGAAGCAGGCTCCCTGCTGAGCAAGGAGCCCAATGTGGGACTCGATCCCAGGACACTGGGATCATGACCTGAGCCGAAGGCAGCTGCTTAACCAACTGAGCCACCCAGGCGTCCCTATCAGTCTTAGTTTGATCCTCTCTCTGAACTCAGTTATCATTAAGTGGTCTTTCTCCCTCTAGTCTTTCATTCATCAGTTTTTCTCCAAACTGATCATGTTACTCTCTTGTTTAACCCTCAGTATACCAGCAAAAGTAGTTACAGCTTTTTTATTTATTATTATTATTATTATTACATTTAGTTTAAAATATTATTATTACTTTTGGTTTTGGTGGGAGCTTTAGTATAGCTATATTTAAGACAATTCACAGTATGTACTTGTGTCCGTTATAGTTTCATATAGTGTGAATGAGGTCAACTTCATATATTTATCTTTTTTTCTTCTGCAGATTATACACAAGGGAAGGAGGCTTCTTAGTTTTAAACCCACTTTTCTGGATGTGCTCTCCTTTGATGTTTCATAGATACATATAAGTCATTGTAGGAATAATTTATAGAAGAATAAAGGAATAGTTAAAAATTATTAGGGACTTTAACAAGAGTATAGACATAAAAAATCTCTTTGTTACAAATAAATTTTGGTGTACAAATACAATGTCATATGTCTTTTCAGAACAATGAGATGGGAAGGGACGGTCAGTGTTGTCACAAAATATTGTATGATGAAGTCCTTCCTGCTGAGTAATTAACTTGTTGAGAATACCATGATTCCTTCTTGTCCTCAGATATATGTTGACCACTCATTAATTCTTGAATTTGAGAACTTTTATCTAGGATATTTTTATCTGAAGAGTCATAGAGATTTAACTTACACCATCCAACTTCATCATTGTCACTAGAGTTGGAGTGCTGCTCTCTGTCTCTTCATTTATCTTTTACTCATCTAGTAATTATGAAACATCTTCCTTTGTTAATTTCCTTCTTTTTGCCATTTTGGGCAGAAAATGAAAATTTTTTGGTTCTCAGCAGTGTTCAATAAAAGCTAAAAACAGACTATGAATATTGTCCTCAATTTTCCTTTATACCTTCTGAAAAGATGATATAATACTTTGAGTAACACAATAAGAAAAAAGAATGACAGTTTATTTATTATTACATCATCCTACATAATGCCATTATTAATCTATTTTCTTATTCTAGTTTTTTTTAACATTACTAGGAATAATTGGCGTAGTGATGGTGTAGTGATGGGTAATTTGCAGGATAATGAAATAGCTGAATGTTTCAAGATGCAGGAAAAATAATATCAGTAAGATCCCATAATATATCCTAGTATTATAAGAGTTCAGTTAACCTGTACAGTAATTGCAAGATACAATGTTGTTGTTTTAAGTAAATTTTCTTTTGGTAGTCCTCTGAGAGAAAATAGTGATGAAATTATTTGAAATTTATTATCTTACAAATACTTAGAAATGTTGAGAAATGAAAAATGAGCCCATTGGACCATAATAGTATAGCAGGGGTTAAAAAGCTTTAGTAATTCCCTGTTTTCTGAAAGATAGAGCCCAAAATCCTTTGCATTACCTAGAAGCCTTGGCTGGTTTTCAGCCTTACTCCTCCACTCCCCCATACTGTATATACCTTTTTTTGTGTTACATTGTATTATTAGAAGTGCCGTCAGCTGCCATGCATTTTCATACCTACATATATGTAGTAGGCAGAATTCTAAAATCGTCCCCTAAGTTTCCTGGCTCCTAATTGGCACATTTCTTCTCCCATTCAATGAAATACTCATCTAGGTACTGCTACCTAGGCTGTGAAATCAGTAGGCCTTAAGATAGGGAGAGTTATATAGATGGCCCTTATCTAATCACACAAGCCTTCAGAAAACAGTTTTCTGCAGCTGGTTGCAGACGAGGAAGTCAGACACGATCTAGCCTGAAAGCAAATATTCATGTTGTAAACTGATTGGTGGAAGGAGTGGAGCATGTGGCAAGGTATTACAGGTGGCCTCTAGTTGCTGAGAGACATCCTTGCCCAGAAGTAGCAGGAAAACGGGAGCAGTAGTCTTAGAGCCAGTAGGAAATGAATTCTGCCAACAACCGGTGACCTTGGAAGAAAACCCAAGTTTCAGATGAGAACTTCAGCCCTGGCAGACACCTTAATTTTAACCTCATGAGACCCTAGCAAGAATCTGATTGTACTGTACTTGGACAACTTTTCCTCCTCTTCCTTCTCCTTCTTTTTCTTCCTCTTCCTCTTCTTCTTTTAAGATTGTCTTTATTTATTTGATAGAGAAAGAGCACACAAACAGAGGGAGAGGGAGAAGCAGACTCCCCACTGAGCAGGGAACCCGATGCAGGGATTGATCCTGGACCCTGGGATTGACCTGAGCCGAAGGCAGGTGCTCAACCAACTTAGCCACCCAGATGCCCCACTAGACTTCTAATCTACAGAAACTGAGATTAAAAAATGATGGTATTTTTATGCTACAACATGAATGAAGCTGGAAGACATTTTGCCAAGTAAAATAAGGCAGTCACAAAAGACAAATACTGTATGATTTCCTTTACATAAGGTACCTAGAGTAGTCAAATTTATAGAGACAGAAAGTAGAAAAGTAGTTGCCAGGGACTGGGGGAGGAAGGGGAAGTGGGGAATGAGGAGTTGTTTAAGGGGTATATTTTCAGTTTTGCAAGGTAAGTAGAATTTTGGAGATTGGTTATACAATAATGTGAATGTACTTAACACTACTGAACTATATACTTAAAAAGGTTTAGATGGTAAATTTTATGTTATATATGTTTTACTGCAATTTAAAGAATTATTTTAAAAAGTGGGTATTATTTTAGATCACTACGTTTGTGAGTAATTTGTTATGCAGCAGTCATGTTCATAGTTTTGTGCCTGCTTGAGATCCACTCTCACTTTTTTATTATCCAGAGACCCTATGCTCTATAGCCACCTCAGAGCTTTACTCTATTAAGCCATCCTTAACCCTCAGGCAAAGTTAGTCACTCTTTCCTCTGCTTAGCCACATATACCTATAATAGCACTTACACATTATATTTTAAGAATGGTGTGGGGGGATGGTTCTACACTAGATTTTAAGGTAGAGTTTTTTTCCTAGAGCATTTCATCTTCAGGTTTTACAGCAACAGATTTACTGCAGATTCAGGTTGGTAGTACCTGAAAGCACTTAGTAGTGGTTGCTTCTTCTTTTTCTTTCTTTCTTCTTTTAAAGATTCTATTTATTTATTTGTCAGAGAGAGAACACAAGCACAGGGAGAGGCAAGCAGAGAGGGAAGCAGGCTCCCGCTGAGTAAGGAGCCTGACGCAGAACTTGATCCCAGAACTCTGGAATCAATCGCAACCCCAGCGGAAGACAGACGCTTAGCCCACTGAGCCACCCAGGTGTCCTGTGGTGGTTGCTTCTTACTCATTTTTTCCTCTCAGCCTAGGCTCTACCAAGATTCTAATAGTTCAAATGTGCTGACCACATTATAGTCTACTTTAATTATTAGCCTTTTAACAGAGGGATAGAAAACAAATCGTGTTGTTCCCCCTTTCCCTCCTCTGTGCCGCCCCACCCCCACCACCTTTTTTGCCTGCAATTAATCTTGTTGTCAGATAAGGAGTGAAACATATAGATAAATAGATTTCTTCATTCTGATTTCAGCCAACACTTACTAAGCCAATACTTCTTGACTCTAAAGCTGCAAAACTGGTCAAATAAATACATTGGTTATTTCAGACACTGATGAATCAACCATGTAGATTCAGTGAAAAGAAATTCAGAATTCATGTTTTAGAGAGTTTGTGACTTGTTCCATAAATAAATAAATACTGTTTTCAAGAGATAACAAAGTAGATTGTTGTGGGGAAATGTTGGAGTTATTTCTGAAATTCCATTTTATTTGAAATTTTTTATGTTGTAAGTATTATTGCATATTTTTATCAGAATGTATCAATAAGTGACCCTGTAAATAAACATATCAGTATCAGTAGTGCAGCTCTAACATTTTCAGAGTCCTCACTCTTAACAAATTTATGAAAGGGAATACTCCTTGTCACAGAGGACTGTAGGACCTTTCATTTCCATTTAGATAACCAACAACTACAAGTAATCTTACTTACTTTCACTTAGGACAGTATTTCTCCATATTCTTCCCAGTGCATTACTCATTGCATCTATATTGATTGGAAGTTTGATTCTGAAATCCAAGCCAGTCTCTTGAGGTGAAGATGCTGAGTCAGATATCACCAAGTATCTGGTGTTTCAAAAGATATTTATATTTTTGGTTTTCTCATATTTTACATTTGAATATAGCAAGAATTAAGGATATGCCTGTTTTTACTATAATTTTCAAAAGTTGTAAAAATCGCTACTACTTTATTTTTCTTTTTTATTACTATTTAAAAGGAACTGTACTTTATTCCTAACATGTGCCACCTATAGGTAGGTACATATTGAGTGACTAAAAGAAAATAAATATTTCTTTAATATCAGTACCTCATGAAGTGAATAGTGAAGAATCATCTTCAGATGGAAAAAATATGACAGGTTTTACCTATGAAATAAATTATGTGAAAAAGATTACAAAAGATGGTAGTCTGTTTAGGCAAGCCTATTAAAAGCATTAAGACTTGAGTACTGGCTATTAAAGTGAGTAAATGGCAATATTATAAAGTTAAACACATGCCAAAAAACATTTTCCAGAGGACCGGGATTGTAACAATACCATTAATGAGGGCAAGGAGGTCTTAATGCAATTTGCACTTTCTAAAGTTTCAAAAAGAGGCTTTGAGTTCGAGCATTATTAATGTACTGAACATCTGGAACTGTGTAAAAGCTATAGACATTGAGCAAATGCAGAATTTCCCCACTAGGTTGCATTCGAACTTATTGCCTCCCTAGTGGTTGTAAGAAGTTTGAAAAAATAAAATAATGATATCCAGATAAAGCATAAACATTCCAAAATTTCTTTTAATTTTTGAGATCTGACTTAAAAAAAAGTATCTGATCTTACAAATCCAAATGATTTAAACTTCAATTAATAGATTAAATCATCTATATATTATTGTATATGAGCTAGTTTCTCTGTATGTGGATAGTATATGCTCCCTATGAGCTAAGTAAACTGTTTTATCACAGTTTTACCTCACATTTTTCATGTACATAAATCTTAAAACTTGAGAGATTTCTCTGTGTTAATGTACTTTCCTCTAAGTTTTTTTGCTTTTTAGGTTCCTAGTTGGGATACTTAAGAGAACTTAAAAAACAGCTGAGTTATGTGTGTCTTTAGTTATCTGCATGATTTCTCCGACAGGGGGGAGCAGTAATTAAGATGTATAAATGTGTAATTTGAGTGTCATCTACGATGAGAATGGACAAGCTATATATATCTGAGTATTCTGTTATCTAAAACTGAAAATTTGCTATAGACCATTTTCACCAAAATAATCCATATGTTTCGGTTATAGAGCTACAGTCCAAATTTGCATGTATAATCTTCAACAGGAGGCTTTTAAGATACTTTTTTAAAAACCCCCACTGAAGAGATTAAAATAAACACATTGTGTTCTGTGAAAATGTTGTCTCACAATTACCAAATTCTCCCAGTATTCCTTGTACTTCTTTACCTGAATTAAAATCTTTGTATAATTGGAAAGTATGTTATTTCTTCATTAACCCTGTCAGGTTATGGCTGTGTTTTCTCTGTAGTAACTCAGGTTTGCTATCCTTTTTACTCTCCATGCTCTTTCTAAACCTTTACCTCCATTTTTTTCCTGAAGGAAGGGGAAGGGGGTAAGAGAGAGAGGAAAAAAAAAACCTCACCAACAGAAGTTCTAGTGTCTGAACTCATGTCTTTTAATTGATATATATCATCCTTTCCCATTCATCTTTATTGACACCTTACAAATCACTTGAATACTCTTTTATTGAGGATTTTTGGTACTAGTTGTACAAGATTTTCTCTCCCTTCTTACTCTCCTCTCAGACCTTCCATTATTTTGGCCCTTCCTTTTTCATTCATTTATTAAATTCATTCAACAAATATTTATTGAGTACTTTTTATGTGTCAAGTACCCTTTTAGGTACCAGACAATCAGCAGTGAGCAAAATAGAAATCATTGCGCTGGGGTTCCTGGGTAACTCAGTTGGATAAGTGTCTGCCTTTGGCTCAGGTCACAATCTCAGGGTCCTGGGATCTAGCCCTGCATCGTTGGGCATCCTGCTCAGCAGGGAGTCTGTTTTTCACTCTCTCTTTCTCCCTTTGCCCCTCCCCCATGCTCGTTCGCTTTCTCTCAAAAATAAAAATCTTTAAAAAAAAAAAATCATTGTTCTTACAGAAGTTATATTCCAGAGGTATAAGACAGAAAATAAACCAGACCAATAAAAAGATATATTAGATGGTGTCATGGACTGGATGTTTGGGTCAATCTCCCCAACCCCCACCCCCAAATTCATATATTGAATCCCTAACCCCTTGTATTTGGAGATGGGGTCTCTAAGGAAGTTATTAGGTTAAATGAGTCAAGAGTCTGGGGCCCTGACCCAATAATATTAGTGTCCTTATAAGAAGAGATACGAGAAATCTTGCTGTCTTCTCTGCAATGGGAGCACAGAGGAAAAGTGGTGTTGGGACTCAGTGAGATGTCTGTCTACAAGCCTAGACTAGAGCCTCACCAGGAACTTTGTCAGCTAGCACCTTAATGATGAACCTCCCAGCATCCAGAACTGTGAGAAAGAAGCTTCTTTTTTTCTTTCTTTTTTTAGATTTTATTTATTTATTTGACAGAGAGAGAAAGTACAGCCAGGAGAAGTACAGCAGAGGAAGGGAAAAACAGGCTCCCCACTGAGCAGGGAGCTGATGTGGGCTCAGTCCCAGGACCCCAGAATCATGACCTGAGCTGAAAGCAAACACTTAATCAACTGAGCCACCCAGCTGCCCAAGAAGTAAATGTCTAAGCTACCCTGTCTGTGGTGTATTTTTCTCCCAGATTTATTGAGATATTATTGACATAACATGTAAATGTGGTGATTTGTTTCCACCTATCTATTGCAGAGTGATTATGAGGTCTTTTCTTACAGTAGCCTGAATGGACTAGTATGGATAATGGTAAGTGCTATGTAGAAAAATGTGAAGAAGGGGGAGATGAGACTCCTAGGGCAGTGGGAAAAAGTGGTTTAGAATTTTAACTGGATGGTTCTGGATGGCCTGTCAGAGGTGATACCGAGTGAAGGCCTAGAAGGAGAGGAAGCAAACCATTGTGATCTGGAGGAAGAATGTTTAGACAGAGGGAACCTTAAAGTAGAGAGTGGTTTGATGAACAAGAAGGCTGCTGTGGCTGAAGCAGAGTTGGGGTGAGGTGAGAAGAGTAGTAGGATGAGGTCAGAGAAATAAATAGCTACAATAAAGTCATGCCACAGTAAGGATTTATTTTAAATAAATCTGTTTTATTTTAAATGCAATAGGAAGCCATTGGAATAGACTTTAGACTTAATTTTTAAAGGATTATACTGGCTGCTTTCTAGAAAAATGGACTGTAGAGAGCATAGGAAGAAGCAAGGGGACTGTGTAGTAGTCTACTGTAACTTACATGATGGATTGTGGGTTGGACCACTGTGGTAGCAGTATTTGGAGTCTAGATATGATTGAAAGTTGGTTGGCAGGATTTGCTGATGAATCGAATGTGCAGTGTGATAGCGAGTAAGGTTTCCTTTCTGGGCTTTTTTCTTTATCGCTACTGTACTGCTTGTTAATCACATCTGTGTTCATTCTTCAAGTTACATCTGTTGTCTTGGTTTCCCAATTTCGCATTCAGTTCAATTCTCCTCTAAGTGCCACACTCTAAAGAAAAAACTTGTGTGCCTCCTCTCAGTAATTTGCCACACTACACCTTCACTTCTGACACCAGATGTGTGGTTGTCTTATAATTTAACTCAATTCTGACATTGTCTGCCTAGAGATAGAGCCTCAGGTCCCACAGGTTAAAGTTCAATCCCACAAGATTGCCCCCACTCTGACACCAATCTCAGGTCCAGTTTTGTTTACCTGTGTTTCTTATTGGCTGTAAATTGGAGGTGCCACCACCCCCTCCTCAGGTGTGATTAATTTGCTTGAGTGGTTCACAGAACTCAGAGAAACATTTACTAGGTTTACCAGTTTATTATAAAGGATACAGATGAATAGCCAGATGAAAAAGTATTAGGTGAGATCAAGAAAGGTCTGAAGCACAGGAGCCTCTGTTCCCATGAAACTGGAATATACCACCCTGCATCATGTGGATGCATTCACCAGCCTAGAAGCTCTCTGAACTCCATCCTTTTGGGGTTTATGCAGACTTTATTAATATAAGCATGGCTGATTAAATGATTCATCACTGGCAAGTGATTTAACTTCTAGCCCCTTCCTGGAGGTTGGGGTCACAGGCTGAAAGTACCAACCCTCTAATCACATGGTTGGTTCCCCCTGGCAACCAGCCACCATCCTTAGGTTACCTGGGGGCTATCAAAAAGTCACCTAATTAATATATACTTAGGTGTGGTTGAAGAGGCTTATTATGAATAAATAATTTTCACCTCTACAGCTCTGGAGCTATTTCAGGAACTGGAACAAAAGATGCCCCTATCACTCTTACTGCTCAGAAAATTCCAAGGATTTTAAGAGCTGTGTACCAGGAAAAGGGATAAAGACCAAATACATGTTTCTTATAAATCTCAACATCACACATACCCATATACTGAACTGCCAGATAAACATATCAATATATGTATCTCATAGGCAACAAACTTAGATCTTTCCTTTCAGTCTTTCCTCCCAAGCTTTTCCAGTGTTACCATTATGAGTGAATGATAGGTACCACAATCTATATTTGGACTAATCACGGAATTGGGGTCATCTATAAACCTTTTCCCCCATTCCCTGCCATATCTAATCTTACATTTCATTTTAAATTTTATTTTATTTTATTTTTTTTTTTTAAGATTTTATTTATTTATTTGAGAGAGACAGTGAGAGAGAGCATGAGCCAGGAGAAGGTCAGAGAGCGAAGCAGACTCCCCATGGAGCTGGGAGCCTGATGTGGGACTCGATCCCGGGACTCCAGGATCACGCCCTGAGCCGAAGGCAGTCGTCCAACCAACTGCGCCACCCAGGCGTCCCTCATTTTAAATTTTAAATGTTCATTTTAAATCTTAAATACTTTTATTTTTATTCATTTTAAATTTTATTTATTTAAAATTTTAAGTATTTTTATAATTTGCTCACTTTTCTTCACAGTATAATTTTCAAAAAGGTAAATATAAAGTAAAAAACCTATCAAAGAATTTATTCAGTTTGTTTTGATTAATGAGGAAATGAGTATGATGTTAGGCTGATTCAGAGAGCATTTAGGGAACTTATAAGCCATTTAATAAAGGACTACTACTCGAGTTCAGCAAACTGCATTTCCCTATATAATCCTTAACTGGGCCTTTGCCTGCATACAAAGTATATAAAACTAATGTACATATCTTAAATAATAAAGTTGACATTGACATATCCACCACCAACTTAAGAAATAGAACTTTACTCTTACATTAGAAGAACCCACATACCCCTTCACAATTATATCCTTCCATCTTTACAGATAATAGTTTTGCATTTTTAAAATAGTATATATATGTGTGCAAGTACATAGCTTAAATAATATAGTTTTTGAACTTCATATGAATGAAATCATTATGTTATTTATTTATTTAGAGTGTGTGTGTGTAAGAGAGAGAGAGAAAGAGAGAGAGAGAAATAAGAGAGAGCAGGGGGAAAGGGAGAGAGAAAATCTCAAGCAGACTCCCTGTTGAGCATAGAGCTAGATGTAGGGCCCGAGATCATGACCTGAGCCAAAATTAAGAGCCACCCAAGCGCCCCAGTAATTTGCTTTTTAAACTCAGCATCTATAGATTTATGTTCATCCTTGTTGACGCAAGTGTTACTAATTTATTCATTTACACTACGGTATAGTATGTGTTTTTGTGCGTGTGTGGGTTTTTTTTCCAATTTTTAAAATAGTAGTAAAAAACAAAGTTTGCTGCTTAACCATTTTTGATGTATACAATTCCATGTCATTAAGTACATTTACAACATTATACAACTGTCACTATTTCCAAAATGTTTTCATCCCAAATCTAGAAACTCTGTATCTGTTAAACTGTTACTCTTCATTTTCTTCTCTCCCAGGCTTCGGCAAATTCTACTTAATTACTTCCTTTACAAATTTGTCTGTTCTGGGTATCTCATAAAAAATGGAATCATAGGTGCACCTGGGTGGCTCAGTTGGTTAAGTGTCCACCTTTGGCTCAGGATCCTGGAGTCCTGGGATCGAGCCCCACATCGGGCTCCTTGCTCAGGTGAGGGGGAGGGGTCTGCTTCTCCTTCTGCCTCTGCCCATTCCCTCTGCTCGAGCTCTCTGAGTCTCTCTTTCAAATAAATAAAATCTTTTAAAAAATCATATTTGTCCTTTTGCATATTCCTTATTTAATTTACCATGTTTTCAAGGTTTACCTACATTATAATATGTATCACAATTTCATTCCTTTTTCTGGCTGAATATTCCATTGTATGTATATACTACTTTGTTCATCCATTCATCCATTGATGGATGTTTGGGTTGTTTCTACCTTATAGCTATTGTGAATAATGCTGCTATGAACATTGATGTGCAACTCTCCATTTGAGTTTTTGCCTTCACTTCTTTTGGTGATATACTCAGGAGTGGAATTGCTGAATTACATGGTAATTTTATGTTTATAAACTTTTTGAGGAACTACCAAGTTTTCTGCAGTGGCTGTACCACTTTACATCCCCGCCAGCAATGTACAAAGATAACAATTTCTCTACAGGCTTGCCAACACTTATTTTCTGAGGTTTTGTGTTTGTTGGTTTGTTTTATAGTACCCATCCTAATGGATGTGAGGTGGTATCTCATTGTAGTTCTGATTTGCATTTTCCTAATGATTAGTGAAGTTATGCATCTTTTCATGTGCTTATTCATCCTTTGTGTATCTTTGGAGAAATGTCTATTCCAGTTCTTTGCCCATTTTTGAATTGGATTGTTTTTGAGTTGTAGGAGTTCTTTATATTGTCTGCATATTAATCTCTTATAAATAAATTATAAACATTTTCTCTTATTTGTGAATTATCTTTTCACTTTCTTTTTTTTTTTTTTTTCAGATGGCAATTCTATTTTTAATTTTTTTTTTCCCAATTTATTTATTTTCAGAAAAACAGTATTCATTATTTTTTCACCACACCCAGTGCTCCATGCAAGCTGTGCCCTCTATAATACCCACCACCTGGTACCCCAACCTCCCACCCCCCCGCCACTTCAAACCCCTCAGACTGTTTTTCAGAGTCCATAGTCTCTCATGGTTCACCTCCCCTTCCAATTTACCCAAATTCCCTACTCCTCTCTAACGCCCCTTGTCCTCCATGCTATTGGTTATGCTCCACAAATGAGTGAAACCATATGATAATTGACTCTCTCTGCTTGACTGATTTCACTCAGCATAATCTCTTCCAGTCCCGTCCATGTTGCTACAAAAGTTGGATATTCGTCCTTTCTGATGGAGGCATAATACTCCATAGTGTATATGGACCACATCTTCCTTATCCATTCATCCGTTGAAGGGCATCTTGGTTCTTTCCATAGTTTGGCGACTGTGGCCATTGCTGCTATAAACATTGGGGTACAGATGGCCCTTCTTTTCACGACATCTGTATCTTTGGGGTAAATACCCAGGAGTGCAATTGCAGGGTCGTAGGGAAGCTCTATTTTTAATTTCTTGAGGAATCTCCACACTGTTCTCCAAAGAGGCTGCACCAACTTGCATTCCCACCAACAGTGTAAGAGGGTTCCCCTTTCTCCACATCCTCTCCAACACATGTTGTTTCCTGTTTTGTTAATTTTGGCCATTCTAACTGGTGTAAGGTGATATCTCAATGTGGTTTTAATTTGAATCTCCCTGAGGGCTAATGATGATGAGCATTTTTTCATGTGTCTGATAGCCATTTGTATTTCTTGATTGGAGAAGTGTCTGTTCATATCTTCTGCCCATTTTTTGATGTGTTTGTCTGTTTCGTGTGGGTTGAGTTTGAGGAGTTCATTATAGATCCTGGATATCAACCTTTTGTCTGTACTGTCATTTACAAATATCTTCTCCCATTCCGTGGGTTGCCTCTTTGTTTTTTTGACTGTTTCCTTTGCTGTGCAGAAGCTTTTGATTTTGATGAAGTCCCAGAAGTCTATTTTCGCTTTTGTTTCCTTTGCCTTTGGAGACGTATCTTGAAAGAAGTTGCTGTGGCTGATATCGAAGAGATTACTGCCTATGTTCTCCTCTAAGATTCTGATAGATTCCTGTCTCACGTTGAGGTCTTTTATCCATTTTGAGTTGATCTTTGTGTACGGTGTAAGAGAATGGTCGAGTTTCATTCTTCTACATATAGCTGTCCAGTTTTCCCAGCACCATTTATTGAAGAGACTGTCTTTTTTCCACTGTATATATTTTCCTGTTTTGTCGAAGATTAATTGACCATAGAGTTGAGGGTCCATATCAGGGCTCTCTACTCTGTTCCACTGGTCTATGTGTCTGTTTTTATGCCAGTACCATGCTGTCTTGGTGATCACAGCTTTGTAATAAAGCTTGAAATCAGGTAAGGTGATGCCGCCAGCTTTATTTTTGTTTTTCAACGTTTCCTTAGCGATTCGGGGTCTCTTCTGATTCCATACAAATTTTAGGATTATTTGCTCCAGCTCTTTGAAGAATGCCGGTGGAATTTTGATCGGAATGGCATTAAAAGTATAGATTGCTCTAGGCAGTATAGACATTTTAACGATGTTTATTCTTCCGATCCAAGAGCATGGAATGGTCTTCCATCTTTTTGTGTCTTCTTCAATTTCTTTCATGAGTGTTCTATAGTTCCTCAAGTATAGATCCTTTACCTCTTTAGTTAGGTTTATTCCCAGGTATCTTATGGTTCTTGGTGCTATAGTAAATGGAATCGATTCTCTAATTTCCCTTTCTGTATTTTCCTTGTTAGTGTATAAGAAAGCCACTGATTTCTGCACATTGACTTTGTATCCTGCCACGCTGCTGAATTGCTGTATGAGTTCTAGTAGTTTGGGGGTGGAGTCTTTTGGGTTTTCCATATAAAGAATCATGTCATCTGCGAAGAGAGAGAGTTTGACTTCTTCATTACCAATTTGGATACCTTTTATTTCTCTCTGTTGTCTGATTGCTGTTGCTAGGACTTCTAATACTATGTTGAACAAGAGTGGTGAAAGTGGGCATCCTTGTCTTGTTCCTGATCTCAACGGGAAGGCTGCAAGCTTTTTCCCATTGAGGATGATATTTGCTGTGGGTCTTTCCTAGATAGATTTGATGAGGTTCAGGAATGTTCCCTCTATCCCTATACTTTGAAGCGTTTTAATCAGGAACGGATGTTGGATTTTGTCAAATGCTTTTTCTGCATCAATTGAGAGGACCATGTGGTTCTTCTCTCTTCTCCTATTAATTTGTTGTATCACATTGATTGATTTACGAATGTTGAACCATCCTTGTAGCCCAGGGATGAATCCCACCTGATCATGGTGGATAATCTTTTTAATGTGTTGTTGGATCCTGTTGGCTAGGATCTTGTTGAGAATCTTAGCATCCATATTCATCAGTGATATTGGTCTGAAATTCTCCTTTTTGGTATGGTCCTTGCCTGGTTTGGGGATCAGGGTAATGCTGGCTTCATAGAAAGAGTCTGGAAGTTTTCCTTCTGCTTCAATTTTTTGAAACAGCTTCAGGAGAATAGGTGTTATTTCTTCTTGGAAGGTTTGGTAGAATTCCCCAGGGAATCCGTCAGGTCCTGGGCTCTTGTTTTTTGGGAGATTTTTGATCACTGCTTCAATCTCGTTATTAGATATCGGTCTATTCAGGTTGTCGATTTCTTCCTGGTTCAATTTTGGTAGTTTATATTTTTCCAGGAATGCATCCATTTCATCAAGGTTGCTAAGCTTATTGGCATATAACTGTTCGTAGTAACTTCTGATGATTGTTTCTACTTCCTTGGTGTTAGTTGTGATCTCTCCCCTTTCATTCATAATTTTATGAATTTGGGATTTCTCTCTTTTCTTTTGGATTAGTGTAGCCAGTGGCTTATCGATCTTATTGATTCTTTCAAAAAACCAGCTTCTAGTTTCATTGATACGTTCTACTGTATCTCTGGTTTCTCCCTCATTGATCTCAGCTCTAATCTTGATGATTTCCCTTCTTATGTGTGGAGTTGGTTTGATTTGTTGTTGATCCTCCAGTTCTTTAAGGTGTAGAGACAGCTGGTGTGTTCTGGATTTTTCAATTTTTTTGAGCAAGGCTTGGATGGCTATATATTTTCCCCTTAGGACCGCCTTTGCTGTATCCCATAGGTTTTGGACCGAAGTGTCTTCATTCTCATTGGTTTCCATGAATTGTTTCAGTTCTTCTTTGATCTCCTGGTTGATCCAAGCATTCTTAAGCAAGGTGGTCTTTAGCTTCCAGGTGTTTGAGTTCCTTCGGAACTTTTCCTTGTGATTGAGCTCCAGTTTCAAAGCATTGTGATCTGAGAATATGCAGGGAATAATCTCAGTCTTTTGGTATCGGCTGAGTCCTGATTTGTGACCCAGTATGTGGTCTATTCTGGAGAAGGTTCCGTGTGCACTTGAGAAGAATGAGTATTCTGCTGTTTTAGGGTGGAATGTTCTGTATATATCTATGAGGTCCATCTGGTCCAATGTGTCGTTCAATGCTCTTGTTTCTTTATTGATTTTCTGCTTCGATGATCTGTCTAATTCTGAAAGAGGCGTGTTAAGATCACCTACGATTAGTGTATTCATATCAATATGACTCTTTATCTTGATTAACAGTTTTCTTAAGTAATTGGCTGCTCCCATATTGGGAGCATAGATATTTACAATTGTTAGATCATCTTGGTGGATAGTCCCTTTAAGGATTATGTAGTGTCCTTCTGTATCTCTGACTACAGTCTTTAGTTTGAAGTCTAATTTATCTGATATGAGAATCGCTACCCCAGCCTTCTTTTGAGTCCCATTGGCATGAAAGATGCTTCTCCACCCCTTCACTTTCAGTCTGCGTGTATCTTTAGGTTCAAAATGGGTCTCTTGTAGACAGCATATGGATGGGTCCTGTCGTTTTATCCAATCTGCAACCCTGTGCCGTTTTATGGGTGCATTGAGGCCATTCACATTGAGAGTGATTATTGATAGATACGTTTTTATTGACATCGAGTTACCTTTGAAGTCTTTCTTTCTGTAGACTGTCTCTATATTTCTGTTCAATGCTATTCTTGGGGTTTTTCCTCTTTTATAGAACCCCCCTTAATATTTCCTGCAGTATCGGCTTGGTGGTTGCATAGTCTTTTAAGTCTTGCCGGTCTTGGAAACTCTTTATCTCTCCATCCATTTTGAATGTCAGTCTTGCTGGATAAAGTATTCTTGGCTGCATGTTCTTCTCATTTAGTGCCCTGAATATATCTTGCCAGCCTCTTCTGGCTTGCCAGGTCTCTGTGGACAGGTCTGACGTTATTCTGATGGGCTTCCCTCTGTAAGTAAGGAGCCTCTTTGCCCTGGCAGCTTTCAAGAGATTATACCTACAATTATAATTTCTCAATTTGACTATCAGGTGTCGTGATGTTTTTTTGGAGTGTATAATCTTGGGTGGAGACCGTTCAGCCTCTAGTACATGAACGCTGGTTTCATTCGCGAGATTCGGAAAGTTTTCATGAAGGACTTGTTCCACGACATCTTCTAGACTTCTTTCTTTCTCCTCCCCTTCAGGAATTCCAATAATTCTGACGTTGGAACGCTTCATGGCATCACTTATTTCCCTAATTCTGCTTTCGTGGGATCTAAGCTGTTTGTTCCAGGCTTCCTCCTGATCCTTTCTCTCTATCTGTTTGTCTTCCAGATCACTAATTCTATCTTCTGTCTCAGTTACCCTAGCTTTGAGAGAGTTTAGATTGGATTGGAACTCATTGAGAGCATTGTGGACCTCCTCCCTGGTAGCTTTAAGCTCCGCCCTAACATTGTGAACATCCTGTCTGGTCGCTTTCAGTTCGGCTCTAATCAATTCTGTTTGGTCATCCATGGCTTTCTCCAACCTAGCTATTGCCTGGATAATTGTTAGCCTGAATTCTCTTTCCGACATATTGTCTATGTTGATAGCCGTTAGCTCTGTTGCGGAAGGTCCATCCTCTGTATTTTTCTTCTGTTGGGCATTCCTCCTCCTAGTCATTTTGGTGGGAGAAGACTGAACAGATGTAGCTGGATGTATCAACTCTGGTGCAGTCAAGGTGCACCCTGGAACACTTCCTGATCTCCGTCTCAGAAGCCTCAGTCTGGGTGCAGAAGCTGAATAAATTCCCCCTTGGACGCTGGCAGTGCAGGTTCCAAGTTAAAGACCCTGGGGGCGCAGGATCTTTTGCTCGTCCCCAAAGCCAAGGCAGTGGCGGCTGTCTGGGAGCTCCTGACCGCCAGAGAGGTTCCAAGCAGCGATCGCACACTGAGATTTTGCCGCCGGCCGGGGCTGGGAGTGCCCGGCTTGCGCGCACCTCTTTTCAGAGGCGGCTGTGGGTCGGGCGCGCGTCTGGGGCACTGAGAACGGGGCGCTGGTCCGTAAGCCGCAGGCTGGGCTTTTGCGCGCCTCTGTCCGGGGAAGAGTTTCGCGGGCGCGCGGCTTAGACTTTGAAACAATGGCCCGGGTCAAGAAGCGCCCCAGGGCCTTAGAAACCCAGGAGAGCTGGAGCGACGTGCACGCGCATCTCAAGCTTTGTGGTAGGGCTAGCGCGCGTTCTGCAGACCGGCTCCCATCCCCTCACAGGAGCCGGAACCCCGCGCTCTGGGGCACGCTGGCGGCTTAGGGACCAGGAGCCGGTTTCTCCGCCGCACTCTCTCTGCCTCCGCGCCGGGGAGGCCGTCTGGGACCGGGGACTCAAGCCCCTGTCCCTAGCCGCCCCGATTCCCACAGTTTGCCCCCGCGATCCTTTGCTCTTTTGGAGTGCTTTCAACCAGTCTCCGAGTTAATGCTGGTCCCCAGACGCAGGGCACTCTCGCTCGTATCGGGGTATTACTTTTGCACCGGTCGCCTCTGGTGGCTCCCTCCCCCTTTTGTTTATCTTCCGATATCAGTCCGCCGTTCCCATTCCGCTTTACCTGCTCACTGGCGTCTTCTGCCCCTGTAGAGATCCAGACGTGTATAATTCTGATCTCAGGCTGATTTCATGGGTGATCAGAGTTCTTTGGTAGGTAATCAGCTCACTTTGGGGTACCAGCTGAAAAGACGCCTCTTCCTAGTACCCCGCCATCTTGTCCCCCCTCTCTTTTCACTTTCTTGATGGTATCCTTCGATGCACAGAAGTTTTTAAATGTAGATGAAGCTCAGTTCCTTTATATTTTTCTTTTGTTACCTACGCTTTTGAAGTCATATCTAAGAAATCATTGTTAGATCCAATATTGGAAGATTTTGCCCTCTGTTTTCATCTAATAGTTTTATAGTTTTAGGTGTTACATTTAGGTCTTTGGTAATTTTGAGTTAACTTGTAAATTGTGTAAACAAGTCCTAACTTCATCTTTTTTTGTGTGAATATCCAGTTTTCCCAACATCGTTTGTTGAGAAGACTGTCCATTCCCCTTTGAATGGTACTAGTATTCTGATTGAAAATCAATTGACAGTAGTCTTAGTATCCTGACTGAAAATTAAAAAAAAATAAAATAAAATCAATGCAAGGGCTTATGTTTGGACTCTCTTTTCTATTTCATTAGTTTATATATCTGTCCTTAGGCCAGTATCACACCATTTGATTGCTGTTCCTTTGTATTAAGTTTTGAAATTAGGAAATGTGAGTCCTCAAATGTTCTTTTTTTGGTTTAGCTATCCATCTCCTTCTGATTCCATATGGATTTTAAGATGGGTTTTTCTATTTCTGGAAAAAAGGATTTTGGTAGGTATTGCACTGAATATAAATTATTTGGGGGGTAGTATTGTTATGTTAACAATATTAAGTCCTCCAATCCATGAGCATGGCATATTTTTTCATTTATTTATGTTTCTTTAGTTTCTTTCAGCAGTGTTCTATAGTTTTTGGTATACAAGTTTTTCACCTTTGGTTAAATTTATCCCTAAGTGTTTTTATTCTTTTTGATGCTATTATGTATGTGCTGCAAAAGTGAGCACTCTTTTTGATACTATTGTGAATAGAATTATTTTCTTCATTTCCTTTTATGGTTGTTTACTGTTAGTGTGTAGAAATGAAACCAACTTTTCATGTTGGTTTTATATCATGCAATTTTGCTCATTTCATTTATTAGCTGTAATAGGGCTTTTTTGAAGGGGGGAGTTGATGTGTATTCTTTGGAGTTTTCTAGATATAAGACCATGTTATCCATGAACAAAGATAGTTTTATATCTTTTTTTCCATTTTGAATACCTTTTCTTTCTTTTTCTTGACTAATTCTGTTTAATTGAAGTAGCAAAGATGGGCATCCTTATTTTGTTTCTGATTTAGGGGGAAAGGTTCGAGTTGTTCACCACTGAGTGTGATGTTTGGTGTGAGCTCTTCATAAAAGACCTTTAATATGTTTAGGAAATTTTCTTCCTTTCCTAGTTTGAGTGTTTTTATCATGAAAGGGTGTTAAATTTTGTCAAATGCTTTTCTGCCTCAGTTGAGAAGATCATGGGCCTTTCCCCCCCCCTCCATTCTATTATTGTAGTGAATTATATTGATTGATTTTTATGTGTTAAACAACCCTTGTGTTCCAGGGGTAAATCCCAATTAGTCACGATCTAGAATACTTGTATTTTATTTTATTTTGTTTTATTTTTTAAAGAATTTTTAAAATTAACATATAATGTATTATTTGTTTCAGAGGTACAGGTCTGTGATTCATCAGTCTTACACAATACACAGTGTTCACCATAACACATGCACTCCCCACTGTCCATCACCCAGCCACCCCATCTCTCCCACCCCTCTCTACTCCAGCAACTCTCACCTTGTTTCCTGAGATTAAGAATCTCTTACGGTTTGTCTCCCTCTCTGCTTTCATCTTGTTTTATTTTTTCCTCTCTTCCCTTTTCCCTCTGCCTTGTTTCTCAAATTCCACATATCAGTGAGATCATTTGATAATTCTTTCTCTGATTGACTTATTTTGCTTAGAATAATACCCTCTAGTTCCATCCACATCATTGCAAATGGCAAGATTTCATTTTTGATGGCTGCATAATATTTGATTATGTATATATATTTTTTTTTAAGAATTTCAAAATTTCTGTTTATTTGAGAGAGAGAGAGAAAATGAGAGCGAAAGCAAGAGCAGGGAGAGGGAGAAACAGATTTCCTACTGAGTAGGGAGCCTGACATGCCTCTCAGTCCCCAGGACCCAGGGATCATGTCCCGAGCTAAGGCAGACACTTAACCGATTGAGCAACCCAGACACCTATATAATACTTTTACTATGTTGCTGAATTTTATTTGCTAGTATTTCTTGAGGATTTTTGCATCAGTATTTATAAGGGATATTTGTAGCTTCGTTTGTCTGCCTTTGGTATCAAAGTAATGCAAGCTTCTAGAATGAGTTTGGAAGTGTTCTATTCAGTTTTTTTGGAGAGTGAGTAGGATTGATATTAATTAATTGATATTAATTCTTTACATATATACATATATATGTATGTGTATATATGTGTGTGTGTGTGTGTGTGTGTGTGTGTGTGTATACATATATATATACACATTCTTCTTTAAATGTTTGGTGGAATTCACCAGTGAAGATATCTGAGTTACAGCTTTTTTGTTGGAGGTTTTTGATTATTGGTTCAGTCTCCTTACCTGTTACAGGTTTGTTTAGATTTTCTTTTTCTTCATGATTCAGTATTTATAGATTATGTATTTCTAAACATTTATTCATTACATCCAGATTATCCAATTTGGTGGTATACAATTGTTCATAGTATTGTCTAATAATCCTTTTTATCTCTGTAAAGTTGGTAATTAAATCTCTACTTTCTTTTGTGGCTTTCCTCATTCATTAAGTCTTTTTTTTCCCTTAGTCAATCTATCTGTTAATTTTGTTGATCTTCAAAAAACCAACTTTCATTTCTCTATTTTTTCTATTCTATTTTATATATTTTTGCTCTCTTTATTTTTTCTTTCCTTCTGCTAGTTTTTGGTTTAATTTGCTGTTTTTTAGTTTCTTAAGATGTACAGTTAAGATTAATTGAAGCTCTTTTTAATGTATGCATTTATAGTTATAAATATCTTTTGTAACACTGATTTGCTGTTTCATAGTTTTGGTATGTGTGTATTTTTGTTTTCATGTATCTGAAGATATTTTCTTATTTCCTTTGTGATTTCTAGTTTGATCTAGTGGTTGTTTAAGGGTGTATGTATTATTCAGTCTCCACATATGTATGTATTTTTCTAATTTCCCTTCTGTTATTGATTTCTAGTTTCATTTCATGGTTGTCAGAAAAACCACTCAATCCATTTAAAATATATTAAGAGTTGTATTGTGGCCTAATTTGTGGTATATTCTAGAGGATATTCCATGTGTACTTAAGAACATGTATTCTACTTTGTTGGGTTGAGGGTTCTCTATGTGTATCTATTAGGTCAATTCGTTTGTATATATTTTTTAAGATTGATTTATTTATTTTAGAGAGAGTGTGTGCAGTGAGGAGGGGCAGAGGGAGAGGGAGAACAAGAATCCCAAGCAGACTCCCCGCTGAGCACAGAGCCCAATGTGGGACTCATCTCTTGAGCCTGATATCATGACCTGAGCTGAATTCAGCTTGACTATTTGAACCACCTAGGCACTCTGATAGTGTTTTTTAAATCCTCTTTTTTATTGAACTTCTGTGTGGTTGTTTTGTTCATTATTGCAATTGGGATATTGAAGTCTCTTACTGATACTGTAGAACTATTTTTTTCTCTATTCTATTGTGTTAGTTTTTGTTTCATACATTTTGGGGCTTTGTTCTTGGGCATTTATCTGTTTATTATAATCACATCTTCATGGGTTGACAATTTTTTCAGTATATAATATCTTTGTCTTTTTTAATAGTTTTTCATTGAAAATTCATTCTTTATGGTTTTGTGTTATTATCTGCACCTTTATTTCAATTTGAAGGACTCTCTTTAACATTTCTTTTAAGGCAGGTCTAGTGGCAATGAACTCCCTCAGTTTTGCTTATTCTAGGGAAGTCTTTATCTCACCTTCATTTTTTACTGAATATCATGTTCTCAGTTGCTGGGTTTTGTTTGTTTGTTTGTTTGTTTCAGCACTTCATATATAGCATTCTACTGGCCTGCAAGATTTCTGCTGAGAAATTCACTCATTGTTTTATGGAGGTTCTTGCTTTGCTTTCAAAATTCTCTTTGTCTCTGACTTTTGATACATTTATTTATAATGTGTTTCAGTGTGACCCTCTTAGATTTCATGCTATTTGGTGTCTTTTGGCTTCTTGAAGCTAAATGTCTGTTCTCCACCTCCACCCCTGATTTGGTAAGGTTTTTGGCTAGTCTTTATTTATTTAAAAAATTTTTTTAAAGCTCTTATTTATTTGACAGAGAGAAAGAGAAAGTACAAGTAGGGAGACCAGCAGGTAGCCTGACATGGGGCTCCATCCCAGGACACTGGGATCATGACCTGAGCTGAAAACAGATTCTTAACCAACTAAGCCACCCAGGTACTCCTTGGCTATTCTTTAAATAAACTTTGTGCCCCCTTCTTGCTTTTTTCTCCCACTGGGAGCCCCATATGTATATACTTGTCTGCTTGATGATGTCCTATAAATACCCTAGGCTTTATTCATTCTTTTTCTTTTTTACTTCTCTGGATAATTTTTAATGGCCTGTCTTCAAGTTTGTGGATTCTTTATTTGAGTTAAATCTGCTGTTGAATCTCTTCAGTAAATTTTTCAGTTCAGTTGTTATTTTCTTTAGCTCCAAAATTTCTCTTTGATTCTCTCTTATATTTTCTGTCTCTTTTATAAATTCTCATTTTGCATATGTATCATTTTCCCGAGCTTGTTGAATATCTTTATGATGGTTATTTTAAATTATTTGTCAGGTAATTTATATTCCCCCATTTCTTTATAGTTGATTCCTGGAGTTTATTTCATTCCTTTTTATGTACCCATATTGAAACAAAACAAAACAAAACAGTCTTTCATAGACTGGCTTTGGAGCTATGGATTCTGGGGACCACCAAAACCTTTCCTGTGGATGTGTCTTCTAGACTCCTATGCATAAATTCTGAATTAGAGGGATTTTCCTTTTTTTTTTTTTTTTTTTAAGAGCTTATAAATCACTTGCTCCCTCTGGTTTTTGTCTGTGGTACTACAGGTTCTCTGGAGTGCTATAAGGCATCTAGCTGTCTTTTGTTTTCCTGTAGCTCCCAGGCTTTTAGAGTTTGTCAGGTCCCATCAACTCTTTGAGTCAGGCGGGACAGGAACCCGTCCTTTAGGCAGTGCCAAGCTGGAATGTTATACAATCTAGTCCACTCTTCTCTTCTACCCAGCCAGGGTAGAGACCACCAAGCTACTATACTACTAGTCCTCTGGAGTGGCACCAAGCTACCTACCTCTCTCTTTTGTTCTCAGTGGCCCCCTGGCATTTGGGGATGCTGGGTCTTGTCAGTGCTCTGAGACCAGTGACACAGAAACCACCAGTCCTTCAGGCAGCTTCCTGAAAAAGTACAACATTGGATACATAGTCCAACAGTTTCCTTTCCCTGGAGAAATTGGGAGTTGGGAATTTTCTGCCCTTAATTAAGACCTGAGCCAGGGGGCGAGACTATGGTGAGGGAATGCATTCTAGTCTAAACTTTAGCCTTTGTGTTCAGTAGCCCCCATCTCAGCACCATTTCCTGTCAGTACTTAGATTTAGGAAGGACAGAAAACAGTCCTCTGGGTAACTCCCTAGATAGTCTGTACATTGGATGTATATTTCAGTCTTCTCTCCCTCTTAAGGGAAAAGCCAGGAGTTGGAAGTTTTCCCTGAGTCACACCATGCTGAGCTGGGGAGAGGGACTAAGGCAAATGGTGCCACGAATTTTCCTACCTTCTATGTAGCTGGTTTCATACTCATCTAGGGGCAGGAGCCTCTTAACTGTTTTCCAGATTTCTCACAAAAGTAATTGTTCCATGTATCGTTGCATCAGTATTTCCATGAGGGCAAGGAGGGTTTGTTGATGCATACTTACTGATTTTTAAAGTGGAGATGTGAGTGGATCATGTGGTAAAATTGGTGTTTTGAAAATACTCTCTGGCTGAAATGTAAAGATGTAAGAGTGATAAGAAACAGGAAATCAGGAGATTATTGGAGTAGTTTTTCGGGAGATTTTAATAGCTTGGACTGGGGTGTTGGCTTTGGATATGGAGAGATAGTTAGAAGACAAAAATTAAGAGGACTGGTAATAGATTGTACCTGGGCATTGAGGGGGGGAGAGGGAATTGTTAAGGATGACTTAGTGTTCTAGCAAAGGCAACTCAAGGGAATGGCGATATCCTTTATTGAAATAATAAACACTAAAATGTTATAAATTTGGTCTCTTATGAGACATTTCAGGTGCCTTTGAGATAATCTAACTGGTGAATTTGACTGTGCTTAAAAATATAGCACATAAAGGGGCGCCTGGGTGGCTCAGGGGGTTGAGCCGCTGCCTTCGGCTCAGGTCATGATCTCAGGGTCCTGGGATCGAGTCCCACATCGGGCTCTCTGCTCAGCAGGGAGCCTGCTTCCTCCTCTCTCTCTCTCTGCCTGCCTCTCTGCCTACTTGTGATCTCTCTCTGTTAAATAAATAAAATCTTAAAAAAAAAATATAGCACATAAAGGAGCAAACTGGGTTGTAGATACAAATTTTGGAGTTTCAGGCCATGTTTATTCTGCATCATTAGGAATGTAATGTTTTCTCATTAGAATGTAAGTGCCATGAAGGCAGGTATCTTTTCTGTGATGTTCCCTGCTTTATCCTTAGATTTTTTTTTTCATGTTTCTGGCACATTGTATGAGTTAAATCTGTTTATTGTTTTTTTTTTATTATCTCCACCCTTCATCCCCACGCCTTGGTATTACTAAAAACATTCAAAAGAAATATATTCTGCTCCATTTTCACAATCATTATGTAATATTTCATACTTACATAAGAGTACATATAATATAGATGTGAGTTATAAAGTATATTTATAAATTAATAAAATGCAAACATCAAAACTGCCACCTAAGAACTAAATATTAGAGTTTAAAGCTATGTGGATGCCCCTTCTCAATCCCATCTCTTTGCCTACCCCCATAGTGTTAGTCAATGTCCTGAAGTTTGTAATTCATTTTTTTAAAAAATGACCTTACCACATACATAACATATTCCCTAATACATATATATTCCTAAACACTGTTATTTAATTTTGCTTTTTTTTTTTTTAATGGCATGGTATTAGATATCATTTTCTGCCATTTGGTTTTTTTCACTAATCCAGTTATTTTTATTGCTTATCATAATCCATTGTATGACTATGAAATAGTTTATATATTACCTTTAGTAAATATTTTTGTTGTTTCTAGTCTTTTTATGTTGTTTAAATAATGCTGATGTTGACATTTCTGTAGAAATTGATATCTGATTTAAAATTTATACAGAAAAGACCTACCAAATTGTTTTTAAATAATTTTTTTCCATTTTGTTTCCCTCTTGAACCTGGAAATTGTTCCCCCAAAATTGGAAAATATTTTTCCTCTTTCTGTGTAAATCTTTTTTTGTTCTGAAGGCCTTTCTGTTACTATTCATTTCCAGTGAATATATATGATTCCAAGTTTAAAAAATTCATTGATATGTTCTTTACATATATTATTACATATTTGAAAAGAATCACTATTTTCCATTCAGCACCAAATTCCCCACATATTTGAGCAAGGTTGATGATTCTTTGTTTTTGAGAGAGAGCAAGCAGTGAAGGGGCAAATGGAGTGGGAAAGAGAAAATGTTGAACTTCATTCCACGGCCATAAGATCATGAACTGAGCTGAAATCAAGAGTCACACACTTAACTGACCAAGTCACCCAGGCGCCTGTAGAGCAAGGTTGATGATTCTTATAAACGTCAGTCTTCTTTATCCTTACCAATTTTGTCCAGCTCATCTATAAATAGATAAGAGGGGTACATCGAAATCCTCAGTACTATTTAGCGAATTGGTCAGTTTATCTTTATATATTTCTTGTCAACTTTTCTTTTGTATATTTTGAAGCTATGTTTTAAGTGCATGAAGATTCATGACTGTTACCTCTTTTTAGTGGATGTACTTTTTAAGTATATAGAATATATATCTGTTCTAAAACTTTTTGCTTTGAAGTCTATTTTTTATGACTGTGATATACCTGATTGCTTTTGGTATATGCCTTGCATTTCTTTTCCTATAAATTCATTTTTAAGATTTCTATGTGGTTTAATTTTAAGTGTCTCTATTGAACAACAACATATAGATGATTATTTCTTTTTCTCTCTCCACCTCTTCCCTCCCTCCCTACCTCTTTTCCTTTTTTTCCCCCAAACAATCTGAGTGTCCAGTTTTAATAAACAAGTTAAATTCATTTGTGTTTGCTTTAAGTCTGGGCATACTTGGACTTATTATTTTGTGCTTTCTTTACCTCTTTTCTCCTTTTGTTTGTCTTATTCAATTAATATGGGTTTTTGTCCTTTCTTCCCATAGTGGTTTAGAAGTTCTGTATGCCATTTATGTTGTTTTTTCCCAATATAACATCTTTATTGCAATATAATTTACATATAGCTCACTCATTTAAAGTGTAAATTCATGGTTTTTATTTGATTCACAAAGTTCTGCAACTATATTTGAACATTTTCATCACTCCATACCTCTTAGTAATCACTCCCCGTATTCCCCTTAACTTTCCCCCTTCATAGCCCTAGGCAACTTCTAATTTACTTTATGTCCCTATGCATTAGCCTTATCTGGAACTTACATATAAATGGAATTATACAAGGTGTGGTCTTTTGTGTCTGACATCTTTTACTTGGTTTCGTTATCCCTTGAAAAGTGCTCTAATCCCCTATGCAGTCAAAAATCTGTGTGTGTAAATTTTGGCTCCCCCAAAACTTAACTACTAATCACCTACTATTGATGAGAAACCTTACTGATAACATAAACAGTTGATTAACACATATTTTGTATGTTGCATATATTATATATTGCATTCTTAACAGTAAGTTAGAGAAAATCATAAAGAGGAGAAAATACATACATGGTGCTGTACTATATTGAAAAAAAATCTGTTTATAAGTGGACCCATACAGTTAAAACCTTTGTTGCTCAAGGGTCAACTGTATATTGTTTTTGAGGTTCATCCATGTGATAGCATGTATCAGTACTTGATTTTTATGATCAAATACTCTACTGCATGAATATACCATGTTTTATTTATCCATCAATCAATTGAAAGATATTTGTGTTGTTTCTACTTAGGGATATTATGAATAATGCTGCTATGAACATTTATGTACAAGTTTTTGTGTAGCTTTGTTTTCATTTCTCTTGGGTATTATGAATGTAATTGCTGGATCATATGGTAGCTCTATATTTAACCTTTTGAAGAACTATCTGACTTCTTCCCAAAGCACCTGCACCATTTTATATTTTCACTGCACTGTATGAGAGTTCCAGTTCTCTGTATTCTTACCATAAAAATAGATAAAACTGAAAAGCAAATTTTTTTTCCTTTTTCTCTTTTTCTAAATTCTGACCAGGAGCTCTCTTAGTTATGATCAAATTATTTGTCTCTTACTGCCTCAGCTTTACTTGAATTTCTCTGAACTTGGCTTGAAATGGTATGGCATGGGCACCTGGGTGGCTCAGTTGGTTAAGCAAGCAACTCTTGATTTCAGCTCAGGCCTTGCTCTCAGTCATGACTTCAAGCCCTGTGTTGGGCTCCACATTGGCATGCAGCCAATAAATACATACATATATACTGGGCGTGGAGCCTACTTATAAATGAATGAATGGTATGGTATGGAAATTTGGAAAGGCTGATAGGTGTCAAAGTGCATAAAATTTTTCTGGAAAAATGGTCTTAGCTATGATTGGATAATTAAAATAATTCTTCCTTTTCAATTAAAGCAAATTTAAATGGTTTCTATTTAGGGAAAAAATTTTGTCCTCGTTTTAAAATTTGCATTAACAATGAAGTTTTTCAGCTCTAATGCAAACCTAAAACAAATATAGCCTGTCTATTAGTGTCCCACCTTTTTCCTTTTTGTCCTCTCCTTATTCTCTGAATTATAATCTTATGTATAAATCTTATATACTAGTAATTCAGTTTTATTTTTTAAAGATTTTACTTATTTATTTGTCAGAGAGAGAGTGCACAAGCAGGGAAGCAGCAGGCAGAGGGAGAAGCAGGCTCCCTGCTGAGCAAGGAGGCCTTTGCAGGACTCTATCCCAAGACCCTAGGATCATGACCTGAATGAAGACAGATGCTTAACCGACTGAGCCACACAAGCATCCCAACAATTCAGTTTTTAAAATTTAATAGAATTAAAGAGTTTTAGAGCTAGAAGTTCCTTCAGCTATATCACCGAACTTTAAAGCCTTATTTTGCAGATAATTTTTAAAGACCTATTAATATATGACAGTTTGTTTTGTATGTGCCATAAAATTGCCTGAACTGATTGATATAATGCATATTCTACTTTTAAACTGTAATATTCATGATTTATTTACAAATCCTTGGCTGCTTTCATTGTCTATAAGTTTTTGAAGTTCTTAGAATCTAAAAAGTCAGTAGATTGTTTTTTTCTTCGTTCATTATAACAAATTTTGAAATTTTGCATGTATCATCCCTGCTTTGAAATTTTTTTAAACTTGTGTTAGACGTTTTCTAAATCATATGCAACTCTATGATATTCTGAATTCTTTTTTATGTAATGGGAATGTCTTTGGGGGTAAGTTTATATTGAACCAATTTCTTTGCTCTTTCTGAAACTTGCCTTCTTAAATAGATTTTATGGAATATATTTTGGAATGACCAATTTAGTGATCTTCAAGTAAAGTGAGAGGTATCCATCCAGATTTTAAATGTTAAAAATATATTGTACTGGCACCTGGGTTCTTATTTCAAGATCAAGGAATCAAAGATGAAAGGCTGTTTTCAGATGACAGAAAACAGTATATCATTGGATTAAGTTGCATTAAGTATCAACAATTATGCAAATTCATGTCACATTTTACCTGGTTTTACATCCTTAGGATGTTTATATCTTCTTCTAAACTGCCTATTCAGTAGAGAAATTTAAAGAGAGTAATATATTATTCTGAACATTATCAACTTTATAATAGTCTTATCTTTGCATTGAAGTCTCAGTTTGACTCTCCCGTATACACTGTAGCCCTGAATACTGTTACAAGGTTTTCATACTTCCTAGCACTGATGAGAGACTAATTCAAAAACAGTGCATATTCAAAAAGCAAATTTTAATGGCCAACCCTTGAGGCACTCAAAGTAAGATAGACTTTTAGATTTAATGACTGCCCTACTTTTTTCTTTTTTAACCTAATGACATGGTGTTATAGAGAATTTTTCTTTTTATTAATCAGGGTTCCTTGACCACCGTATAATACACAATGAGGTTTTTTACCAGTTAGTGATTTTCTTAGTCTGTTCCAGTTGCTATAATAAATTACCACAGGCTTTGTAGTTTATAAACAACAAAAATTTATTTCTCACAGTGCTAGAGGCTGGGAGACCCAAGATCAGGTTGGATGACAGCCCCCTTCCTATTTGGTAGGCAGGGTCTTCTGGCTGTGTCTCATATGGTGGGGATCCCTTTTATAAGAGCACTCATCTGTGGGGATCCCTTTTATAAGAGCACTCATTTCATTCATGAGAGCTCCATGCTCATGACCTAATCACCTCCCAAAGGGCCTATTCATAATACTATCATCTTTGGGGATTGGGAAGTTCAACATATGTGTTTTGAGGGAACATAAACATTTATACCATAGTAGTGATAAAAAATTGTATCTTATGATCTTGCTAAATTTAATTCTGAAAATAGATAAGGGTGATGGGGTGTCTGGGTTGTTCAGTCGTTTAAATGTGGGACTCTTGATTTCTCCTCAGGTCACCATCTCAGGGTCCTGGGATCAGCCCCTGTCAGGCTCTGAGCTCAGCAGGGAGTCTGCTTCTCTCCTTCTCCTTCTCTCTCTGCCTTTTGCCTGCCCGTGTGCATGTTTTCTCTCTCTCTCTCAAATAAATAAAATCTTTATAAAAAAAACAAAATCGATAAGGGTGAAATTCTGAGGAAGTAAACCGTCTTATAAAATTTAGTTTCTGTTTTCTAGAAAATTTGTGGTAATGCCCTGTTGCTTTTCTACTTTATAATAATTGGTCCATACTGCATGGAACTCTGCATAGAACAAGTGGGTAAAACAGATCAGTTTAAATCATGATAATTTTTAGTACTGGCTATTGTCTTTTTATTTCAGCTCTTATGTTTATTGTTAACTTCTACTTCCTTTGCATTTACCATTTGATTTTCTTGCTTCTTAAAAAGAATGCTTCAGGGGCGCCTGGGTGGCTCAGTGGGTTAAAGCCTCTGCCTTCAGCTCCGGTCATGATCCCAGGTCCTGGGATCGAGCCCCACGTCAGGCTCTCTGCTCAGCAGGGAGCCTGCTTCCTCCTCTCTCTCTGCCTCTCTCTCTGCCTGTCTCTCTGCCTCCTTGTGATCTCTGTCTGTCAAATAAATAAATAAAATCTTTAAAAAAAAAAAAGAATGCTTCAATGTAGTGTGTGTGTGTATGCATACATACAATGGAATACTATGCAGCCATCAAAAGAAATGAAATCTTGCCATTTGCAATGATGTGGATGGAACTAGAGGGTATTATCCTTAGCGAAATAAGTCAATTGGAGAAAGACAACGAAATAAGTCAATTGGAGAAAGACAACTGTCATATGATCTCCCTGATATGAGGAAGTGGAGATGCAATGTGGGAGGTTTGGGGGGTAGGAAAAGAATAAATGAAACAAGATGGGATTGGGAGGGAGACAAACCATAAGAGACTCTTAATCTCACAGAATAAACTGAGGGTTGCTATCGGGAGGGGTGTCAGGAGAGGGTGGTGGGGTATGGACATTGGGGGGCGGGTGTGCTGAGGTGAGGGCTGTGAAGTGTGTAAACCTGGCGATTCACAGACCTGTACCCCTGGGGCTAAAAATACATTATATGTTTATTAAAAAAATAAAAATAAAAAAGAATGTTTCATTTAATTTCATGTTTTTAAAACAAATACATCTTAAACTATAAGTATATATCTAACTATTGCCTTTACTGAATCCCATATTTTGAATTGTGGCTGTTTTTCTTATCATTAATATCTGAAGGTTTCCTGAATTCTCTGTTTTTTCTCTTTTAACTATATGGTGTTTGTCTTTTCTAGCTTTATTGAGATTAGTTGACATATAACCCATGTGTTCTTTAAGAATATAATCAGTGTTCAGTTTGTTTGCTGGGTTTTTTTTTTTTTTTACCCCACTAACTCTATATTGTTTTTTAATCTAAAGTTACATTGTTATTAGACTCTGTGGTTAATCTGATATTCTTTGAAATTTATTGGAAATTGTTTTATAATATAGCACATGGTTATCTTTATAAATGTGCTCTTGTGCTTGTATATTTTCTACTTGTTAGCTACCTGAGTCTGTTTATATATTTATTGGATTCTGTTTAATTGGTGATGATCAAATTTTTAAATGGCATAACTACCTATGGACTAGGTAAAATAATCTTAAAGAATCTTCACTAAAGAATCTTTAGTTGAAGTTCCTAGGTGGTCAGTCTGTTAGGTGTCTGACTTTTGATCTCAGCTCAGGTCTTGATCTCAGGGTTGTGAGTTCAAGCCCTGCATTGGGTTCCTCTCTGGGCATGGAGCCCCCTTCAAAAAAAAAAAAAAAAAAAGTAAGGAAGCTTTAGGTGGGGATATTAAGGAATTTCACTTTGGGTTTAAAGAGATAACTTAAGGGACGCCTGGGTGGCTCAGTTGGTTAAGCAGCTGCCTTCGGCTCGGGTCATGATCCCAGCCTCCTGGGACTGAGTCCCACATCGGGCTCCTTGCTCAGCAGGGAGACTGCTTCTCCCTCTGCCTCTGCCTGCCATTCTGTCTGCCTGTGCTGTGCTCACTCTCTCTGTAAAATAAATAAATAAAATCTTAAAAAAAAAAAAAGAGATAAAATTTATCAACTTCGACAGAAGTCTTTTTTTTCTGCTTTTGAAATCCCAAGATAGCAATCATAGAAGTAGTAGCAAAAGCAGCAACAGCAGCAGTAATTTAGTAGTAATAGAAATGGTGGCAGTTAACTTTTACGGAGCTCTTACTATCTGCCAGGCATCATCATTCAGAGCTATCTAAATTAGTTAATGAATTTAACCCAATAACGACTCTATGACATATTCTTGTTTTTCTCATTTTATAGATGAGAAAAGTAAAATGAAGAAAGGTTAATTTGCTTGCCATAGTCACATTGTTGTCACATTCTCTTTCAACAAACCAAGGTAAGTTTGTTCATTTTGACACAAAACAAGTTCATTTTTTTCTTTCTCCTTTTCAGTTATTAGAAAAGTTAAAAGAACGTTGGCTCCACACTGGTTTATGGCATAATCTAGAGTTGGTGAAGACAGTCATTGTAGAACCTCAGGGAGGAGAAAAAACTGATTTTGATGAATTACTGCAGGTGTACTATGATGCAATCAAGTACAAAGGCGAGAAAGGTAAATGGAAATTATTTGATGGTCAATGAAACAGTATTTTTATCATAAAGTAAGAAGTTGATGCTGTCAGAATTTTATATTATTTTTTTTATGAATTGCACTTAATAGAAAAATTATACTTTATAATCTGGTTGAGAAGAAAATAAGGTGAAAAGATTCTGTTATTTGGAGCTGTTCTCCTATGAATATTTTCATTTGGAGATGCCAGTTCAACTTTAAGAAACAGCGTATATTTAGGTAAAGAAGACATTTAGTATAGTCTTCCTTAGACTACCTAAAATGTTTTGTGAAAGAGGGTGGACAGAGAATGCATAAATATCTTTCTTACTAGCCAGATGAACCCTACACTTTGATGCAAGTAAATGTACTTTATACTTACATTCTATTACATAAGATGAATTTGAGATTTCAAAACACAGCTGAAGGCTCCATTTCAAATTTAGCAAATGTCCATAAGAAAGTTTGACAGGAAGAGCTAATAGTAATAACTTATGAACAGTGTACCATCTTAAAGATGCTACAACATAATTGTCAATATTGTTAGCGTGATGATATTATACACAATGTTCTTTAGGTTTTAAATGTTTTCCAATATAATATTATATTCAATGTGATATATAGTACAAACTAGAATTCTTTAAATCATTCTGAAAACTTTATATTCTCGTGGTAAAAGTAGTGATTGCAATTTCACTATTTTAAAGATAAAACAATGCCTGATTGCTTAGTTCATCTACAAGTTAATAACACTCTGATGTGGCTTTTCTGTGTCTGTGTTTGTAGATTTATTTGGTACCAGAAATGTAATTTTGTGTCCATTTTAAAACTTTATCTCATCATGATTTTTTATTTGATTCTTTTAAAGTTGCTATTATTACTTAATTAGATCTTTTCAAAATGACAACAATAAGCAGCTTTGGGGAATTTGGGGTGTGCTTTTTAAAACTTTATTTTTTGTTGCTTAAGATGGAGCCCTCTTGGTAGCAGTTTGTCGTGGTAAAGTGAGCGAGGGTCTGGATTTCTCAGATGACAATGCCCGTGCTGTCATAACAATAGGGATTCCTTTTCCAAACGTGAAAGATCTACAGGTAGGCCAGCAAACCTTAAGTTTTGTGTATCACAGAAATTGTTGATTTTAAGTTGTTATTTAAGTTCCATTTAGTTAATGTACAGTGTAATATTAGTTTCAGGTGCTGAAGTTCTTGAATATTATGTAAAGTTAATTGTATTTTTTTTTTGTATCCTCAGATATTTTAATGCTCTGGTGACTCAGAATGAGTGAGAAAGGTTTAGTAGACATGGATTTATTTTATTTTTTTTAAACCTTTAGTGATTTATCATTTGATTTATTTTTAATCTTTTTTTAAAAGATTTTATTTATTTGACAGAGAGAGACACAGTGTGAGAGGGAACACAAGTAGGGGGAGTGGGAGAGGGAGTAGCAGGCTTCCTGCTGAGCAGGGAACCTGACGTGGGGGTCAATCACAAGACCCTGGGATCAAGACCTGAGCTGAAGGCAGATGCTTATGACTGAGCCACCAAGGGCGCCTGGGTGGCTCAGTGGGTTAAGCCGCTGCCTTCGGCTCAGGTCACGATCTCAGGGTCCTGGGATCAAGTCCCGCATCGGGCTCTCTGCTCAGCAGGGAGCCTGCTTCCTCCTCTCTCTCTCTCTCTGCCTGCCTCTCTGCCTACTTGTGATCTCTCTCTGTCAAATAAATAAATAAAATCTTTAAAAAAAAAAAAAAACTGAGCCACCCAGGTGCCCAGATTTATTTTATTTTTAACTTACATTATCTTTTACTCAACAAGAGTGATTTTCAAAGTGATCCAACCCAGGAGTATCAATCAATATCACCCGGGAACTTGATAGAAATACACATTTTCTAGGCTTCATCCAGACCAACTGAATCAGAAGCTGTGGAGGTGGAGCCCAGCAATTTGTGTTTTATAAAGCTCTTAGTCATAGACTTACAAGGGTCCCCCAGAGAATTCTAGAATTCTAGGACTCTTTCTTTATTTCCCTTTTCTCAGTACCATACACTGCCCTGCTAATTTCAGTGATTTAGCTGCTCCAAAATCTGACATCTTGCACCACAGCTTGGCAGGACAACCATACTCTGCTTGTACTTCAGTGTTCTAGATACAATTGTCAGGAAATTATATGTAGGAAAAGAGCTGAGAATCATGGAGTTCACCTAACGGATTTCCCTTATCTCTGAGATTATGGTCTTATGCAATGGGAAGGACATTCCCAAACCAGTTCTTCTATCTTGGCCAAAAACAGGAGTTTCGCTTTGTTATCACTAATTGTTTACTAAACATATTTGAAAAATTATCTGTAGCAATAATTTGAAGCCTAAGGTGATGTTATTTTCCATCAGAAAGGATTTTCTTTTATTTCCTACTGGAATTTGAAGGTGCCAGCAATCTGAGACCAAGACTTAAGGTTTTCTGGCCATTTAGCTGACTAGAATGAGTATAATTTATATCCCTCCTCCTAGGATACAACCCGTTAGGGTCTCATACCAAAGCAAGAATTCTTTCCCCGGATAGTTATCTTATTTATTGTTAATACTTTAGTAGACACTGTGAATTATATAATATTGACAGTAATAAATAGTATTTCTCTGGTTAGCTCCTACACTTCCCTAAGCTCTAGATCTCTTCAAAGTTTCTGAAAGTCCTCAGGAGGTATCTAATCCTTTCAGGGTGCACTGACTTTGTGGCTTCCACTACCTTTCTTCAGCCACTAGGGCTCCCATTGCGAGTGCTGATGACCATGCTCAGGGCTTCTATTCTGAAATGATTAATACTGCTTCTCACTATAGCTACTGATGAAATAGTTGACATCTACTCAAGAAAACTGTATTGTTTTCTTTCTTTGCGGCTTTTGTTGCAACATTCCACTGAAGCTGAGGGCTGCTGATGGCACTGCTATTGTCGACGTTACTGTCTCTCTTTGATGTCTTATCATTTTACCTGGGTCCTGTATCATTGCATTAATGCTCTTTTGTTAGAGTGGAGAAAATCCCTTTCCCTTCTTTGTACCACACATTCTCCCAATGTCTTAAATATATTTATAGTTTCCCTAAAACTAGCTCCTTCAATTTATGCTTATATCTTCTCTTTTTCTTGGACCTATATAGGAGTCCTTGAGGACCACAGGAGGAGATAGCTTATTGGCTAATAATATGTTGTACTAAATATTATACTCACAAAATAGCAAGGCCTGAAAAGAATCATTCACATAAAACTCATAATAGTGATTACACCTGAGAAGAGAAAGAAATGGTATTGGAGTGGTTATCAAATGGGACTTTAACTTTTTCTATAATATTTGTTTTAGTAGAAAAGAAATTTTTTTTAAGAGTTTATTTATTTATTTGACAGACAGGGATCACAAGTAGACAGAGAGGCAGGCAGAGAGACAGGGAAGCAGGCTCCCTGCCGAGCAGAGAACCCCGCGTGGGGCTCGATCCCAGGACCCTGGGATCATGACCCGAGCCGAAGGCAGAGGCTCAACCCACTAAGCCACTCAGGCGCCCCAGTAGAAAAGAAATTTTAAGAGAATGTGGTGAGAATAAAGATATTTACTATGTCATTCTTTGAAAAAAAATTAAATTTGAATAAAATGTTACTTGTGAAGAAAAAATTACATTTACCTTCTACTTTCTCTGCCCTCACTCCCAGCAACTGTGATTATGGGCATTGTTATTGCACTAGTGTTGTGATCGTAATTCTCTCTTTCCTCAGAATTAGTTCTTCTCAGGCACCTTCTCATACCATCATAGAAAAAACTCAGAGATGACCTGCTCTGACATTCCTCAGTAATGGTCTTGCTTGTCACAGTTCTGCTTATCTGAATTGTAATGGCTGTAGTTATGTAAAACAGCAGAACAACAGAAGCTCCAATGAGATCTGGGTGCAGAGGAGGAGGGTAGTTCTAAAGAAGTTTCCCTTGTGGTTCGCGAGACGGGTGAGTAGAGTAGACCCAAAAGTAGCCCAAACTGCAGGGACAGATAAAGAGGAAAATTCTTCATTGGCAATATCAGATATAAGAGAAGTATATTTCCTGTTGCCTTATGTCTAGATCAACTCTTCCTGTGAAACAAACAATTGTTAAACATAGTGGATTAAAACAATAATCATTTATTATGAATCACATATCTGTTGGTGGGGAGTAGTAGCTGGGTGGTAGATGATCTGAGCTGAGCCTGAGTAAGCCCCTCTGCCGATTTCTACTGGGCTTAGTCACCGTGCTATAGTTTCACCAATGTAGATTTGGCCCAGTTGGGTCAGCTCTGCTCTGCATGTATCCCATCCTTTGTGTACCAGCAGACTAGCCAGAACATGTTGCCATGTTTTATACTTTGGCAGAGATATAAGAGGGCAGGCTTGATTGAGCAAGCACTTTCTGAACACCTACTTATATCATATCTACTAACCTATTGCCCAAAGCATGTCATATGCCTAAGTCCAAAGTCAGGAGCAATAGGAGAGGTGTGGGTATTTTCTATGAAATGTGGAAAAGGACTTAGAGGCAAGACTCTAAAAAGGAGTTTTGCCTTTTTTTCATAACTAAAGGGTATTTGCAAGACATCCATTCGAAAGACTGTGTTTATAAGCTTTTAAGCGTATAGGTATGTAATTTTTATAATAATCAGGAAGGCCTTTTATCATTTGGAAATTACTAGAATATAGCCATCAATATCTGAAATACCTGAATATCTGAAATAAATCAGAGTACTATTATGGCTGATTTCTTAAGATTCATAAATGATACAATAAATTATTGAAAGTATTTATTTGGAATAAAAAAGAAAAATAGAAATCAAATTTATAAATATGCTATATTTATTTATATGTTAATTTATTAATGTAAATTAACATAGAAATAGAAAAGTTTGATAATTAAGTCCACTTTATTTTTTTGTTTTTGCCTGTGCTTTTGCTGTCATATTTAGGAAACTATTGCCAAATCTAGGCCATGCAGATTTGAACATTTTCTTCGAAAACTTTCATAGTTGGAGCTCTGAAATTTAGATATTTGGTTCAATTTTGAGTAAATTTTTGTAAATGATATAAAATAAGGGTCTAATTTCCTTGTATCTGAAATGAGTCTCTTGTTCACACCGTATAGTTCGATCATGTTTTTTTAATTCATTTAGCCAAATTCTGCCTTTCAGCTGTAGAGTTTGAACTATTTACAAAGTAGTTACTGATAAGGAGGGGCTTGGTTCTACTGTTCAGCTGTTTTCTGTGCTTTGTGTTCTTCAGTTGCTTCATTATTACCCTATTTTGTATCTAGTTGTTTTTTCTTTCTTTCTTTCTTTTTTTTTTTAAGATTTTATTTATTTATTTGACAGACAGAGATCACAAGTAGGCAGAGAGGCAGGCAGAGAGAGGGGGGGAAGCAGACTCTCTGCTGAGCAGAGAGCCTGGTGCCGGGCTCGATCCCAGCACCCTGAGATCATGACCTGAGCCAAAGGCAAAGGCTTTAACCCACTGAGCCACCCAGGCATCTCTCTAGTTGTTTTTTCATTGAGTACTATTTTGATCCCCTTTGACCCCCATTTTTTAGTTATTTTCTTAATGTTTACTGGAGATTACAAGTAACATCCTTAATCTCTGTCCTTCCCTTCTTTTATTTTACTGTCTGAATTGCAATTTTTATACATTGTATGCCTGTTAACATAATTTATAATTATTGTTTTATACATTTACCTTTTAAATCATGTAGGAAAAAAAAGAATTACAAACTAAAAGTATAATAATACTGGCTTTATATTTACCTACATAGTCCTCTTTACCAGTGTCCTTTATTACTTCCTAAAGCATCTACTATACTCCCCTCCTCATATTTCAGTGCTTATAAATATGGTTTATAATGTGTTACATGATGTACGTCAAGGATTAGGATAATTTCTTTGTGTTTCTATAATTAAAATAATGCCTTGCAATGTAGTAGGTATTCAATAAATGTTGATTTTTTAAAATAAAAATGTTGATTTAATTAATGACTAAATGTAAACCTATTAACGTAATATTGCCATACTCTTGTTTTCTGTAAAATGAGATGGACTAAAAGATTTCTGTAAATGGCTCTTCCAAAACTGAAACAGTTCTTCAGATTACTGGACTACAAATTAGGATTTGATAGTTTGTTTGCTTTTTTAATGTTAATACTTAGTCTGTCATACGAAAATAAGTAGAAGTTATTTATATTGAAAACCTTAAATATTCTAGCTTTTGGAAATAAAACAACCTATTTCTACATTGTTTTCTCTTTTGTTTCATTTGAATTCATATTTGAAGGTTAAGATCAGTGTCAGAGTTAGAAAAGTGATCTGAATGGGGGAAAGAGCAATGACATTAATTTTATGATACTAAAAGTTTTTTTTCTTAAATTTGAGACACAGATTATGGAAGTAAAAAATTAATACAGTTTAAAATACTGACTTAAGACTCTTATAGTCTCAATTGCAGAGTTTGGCTTTTAGAGAAGCAGGAAAATGTATGTTAGAGCCAAAAATATGACTTCTTTGGCTGTGACCAGGATTTCCTCTTCCCACCTTGGGGACTAGAAAGTAGAGGTAGGAAAATTTCATTTTGGAGCCAAGTGTGACTTGTTTAGTTCAAGTCATAATTTATTGCACACACCTCAGGGACCTGAAAATAAAGAAACCCACTATGAAATGTTGATAATGGGCCACTCTGAAGGGCAAGCATTAAGCTAACTTTCCCGGTGAGGATTTTTTTTCACTTCCACCTTTCCCAGATGCTTCTGATCATTCTATAAGGACATACTTAATCGTGTAATAGTTAAAAAGAAAACTTTCTGTGCACTAAACCATAGTATTTGAAAGAGAAGAAAATGAAGCAAGGCCTTTATGTGATTAGATGTTGGTGAAAAAATATAACTAAAAGTTGTTTTCTTTTAATGCAATTAAGTCACAGTATAACAAGGCTCCCATTTAATGGATATCTAAAGCAAATCCTTTGACCAATTAGTATGATCTAAAAACTACAAAAGCCTTCAACTTTATAATTCAGGCATATACATCTCAAATTGGCATGGTTATAATTTATGAAACATTATAAGGTATAATATTTAGATTTTAAAATTGCATCTTATTTATATTCCCTACCATAGTTTGGTAGTATATAGAAATATTTTCTTTTCATGAGTGTTGTACCTTTACTCCCCTGTGGAAAATTCATAAAAATGGCAAATAGCTAAAAATTTTTGTACTTTAAAGATGCTCAGGTGGTATGTTAGATTTTTATAATTGGTTTCATAAAATTTGATGATAATATTCAATAACAAGTGCTCTTAAAATGATTAAAATAACTTAAGATAATAAATTTTATTTTTTGTGTTATTTTTCTTTATTAATATAGTATAGAGGGTGATCTGGTTATCTTAGTATTGACATACAATAACTACTATTTTTTTGTTGTTTAGGAAATTTCTCTTAGCTTTGAAGGTACTGAGCTATTTGAGTTTATTTAATCAATTTTGGAAAATTACATTCATGATTGAAAAATGCAAGCATGTTAAATTATGTTATTGACTTAAAACAGATACATATAAATTTATAGTCTTCTCATGCATTCTTGATGTTTTATAAATTTCAGGGAAGGGCTGTTATCTTTGCTTACCCCAGAAGATAACAACATTAATAAAATAGAATGCACATTAAACCACATTCAGCCAGTGTTTTTAAGTGTCAAAATATTATTAGATGGTAGCCATATATGAATTCTTATATCTGATATTTCTTTTTAAGGAGAATGATGTTGATTTTTCATTATTCTTATTTTTACAGCAGTGTGTATATTCATCAGTAGATAAATGAAGGCAGAATGTAAGGGGCTATAGTATATCAAGACAAACTTGATTTCAGAAACCATTCTTAGTAATTTTAAGTAGACTTATATATTCCTTTTGTATCACTTTCATTATTGTGTTGATGATCTTGAGTATTGTAGCATTTATTCATTCATTCATTCATATAATAAGCTTTTACTAAGAGCCTAACTTGTACTAAATATAGTAGGTACAAAAATGAACATGATGCTATCTCTACACTACTGAAGTCTGTAATTTAGTAAAGGCCCTTAATGTGTAACAGAATGTTTTGGTGGGATTGAATCTGGGTATTCAGATGCTTAGAGAAAGTGAAATTGAGCAACACTTTTCACCTGTCATCCAGATATCCATTTACTTTGATTTGCCTAAAATAGATGAAGGAGGCATCTCTTATCTACAAAGAGATGGAAACATAAAAACATTTTATAAGGTGGATTGGCCTCATCAAAGGCCAGATTACAAGACTATTCAGATTTTTAAGACTATTCAGGATAATGAAACAACCATCTTTTGAATAAATGCCTCAAGTACCAAATACTTTAATAGACTGATGACACAGTGATCCACTACACAGGTTATAGTCCCTTGTGTCATGGAATTTATAGTTTAGCAAGGAAGAGTGACATAGAAGTAATAAACAGTTGTTTACAGTTGTGATAAAGGCTGTAAGAAAAAGTCACAAGAACTATGAGAATGTATAACAGGATCCTGACCTGGTCTTTGGGGGTAAAGAAAGACTTCCTGAGGAAGTGCTATTTAAGTTGACATGGGAAAGAAGGCTAGGAGTTATATAGGTGAGCAGAATGGTTAAGAATATTCTCAACAGAGACCCCCTGGGGATAAAAATATATTATATGTTGGCTCAGTTGGTTAAACAGCTGCCTTCAGCTCAGGTCATGATCCCAGTGTCCTGGGATCGAGTCCCACATCGGGCTCCTTGCTCAGCAGGGAGCCTGCTTCTCCCTCTGCCTCTGTCTGCCATTCTGTCTACCTGTGCTCGCTCACTCTCCCTCTCTCTCTGATAAATAAATAAAATCTTAAAAAAAAAAATTAAAAAAAAAAAGAATATTCTCAACAGAGAGAGTAGACTATGCTAAGGCCCTAAAGGTATGAAAGAAGATAAGCAGTTTCTAGGAATTGAAAGAAACTAAGTTAGAAAGTGAGTTGGGGAGAATGGCATGTGAATAGAGGCTGGGAGAGGTATTAAGGAGCCAAATCATTTAGGACCCTGTATGCCATTTTAAAGATTTGAGACTATTCTAAGCCAAGGGAAATTCTAAGCTATCCTGTGGGAAACCAGATCCGGGAATAGAGCCTGAGGTCAGAGTGTGGTTGAGTTCTAGTTATAGTGTAGCATCTGATACAGAAACCCACCTGGATCTAGCTTGGATAATAACATGTGGTTACCCAGGGGAAATGGCTGTATATATAAACTTAAGGGGCTGTAATACTAAACTCCCAACATTTAGGAGTCCAGCAACTTGCTGTTGGAAGCACTTAGGCCAAAGCACAGATATGGAAGAAAAACCATGTCACCTCTGAAGGTCTAGAATGAGTTGTTACTTAAACACTTTTTTTTCCTCCTCAGTACATTATTTTCCCCCAGCTTTTTAAACAAAGGATAGTTTGGCTAAAGTATTATTAAAGTAGGTTGTAAGTTTATCTTGAAATAATAAAATTAAAATCTAGTTTAAATCTAATTATACCATCTAGGTTGACAATTTGTAATTTGCCTTGAACAGTGAAAACTGAGATAACCAAACCTTTGTTCTCATCCTTTCTGAGAAACAAACATAAAATAAATGGCTAAAATAACACTAAAATAAACACTAAAATAAATGGCTGAGGTATTTTTAATTCTTAAATTTTAAAAAATTCCCATATTTCTTAAAGGAATGTTTTGGGATCAGGAGAGGAAACATTTAAAAATCACAAAATTTTAAGTAAGTTTCATGAACCTTTTTCCTTCTTTTTCTCCTAGTAGTCATGTCATTCTCTTTCCATGGTGGTGGGGGGGGGGGGAGCCATGCCTAACTATGGCTACAAATAAAACCTTTGGATATTTAATTTAAAAAAAAAAAACTTTTGGTTTATGAAAATTTTTAAAATTATTTTCTTGTGTTCATCTTGTTTTAGGCAAAAATAAGAACTTTATTGACCTTTGTATTTTACTTTTGCTCCCATAGTAGATTCAAGGCTTTAAAAGTGAAATTATCACCCTGGGGATTCATAAGGTTGATTGACATATAACTTCTGTTGTCCCAGAGCACAATCAGGAGCACTACCTCAAGGGAGGTGGTGGAATTGATTTTTAACTTCTCTGAAAATAACTTTGTTTTTTTCTTCAGATAGAATTATTTTTTTTCCCCAATTTATTTATTTTCAGAAAAACATTATTCATTATTTTTTCACCACACCCAGTGCTCCATGCAAACTGTGCCCTCTATAATACCCACCACCTGGTACCCCAACCTCCCACCCCCCCCCCCGCCACTTCAAACCCTTCAGACTGTTTTTTAGAGTCCATAGTCTCTCATGGTTCACCTCCCCTTCCAATTTACCCAAATTCCCTACTACTCTCTAACGCCCCTTGTCCTCCATGCTATTGGTTATGCTCCACAAATGAGTGAAACCATATGATAATTGACTCTCTCTGCTTGACTGATTTCACTCAGCATAATCTCTTCCAGATAGAATTATTTTTTAAAGATTTTATTTATTTATTTGACAGAGAGATCACAAGTAGGCAGAGAAGCAGGCAGAGAGGAGGAGGAAGACTCCCTGCTGAGCAGAGAGCTGGATGTGGGGCTCCATCCCAGGACCCTGAGATCATGACCTCATGACCTGAGCTGAAGGCAGAGGCTTAACCCACTGAGCCACCCACGTGCCCCCAGAGTAGAATTTTTTTATAGTGAATTTTACCCTTTTTATTTATATTTACTTAGTCAAATCCCCTTAAAGTCTACAGGGTACAGATATGTAGGTGGGCCTCAGGTGAGTATGCTACTTGCTATTTCTCCAGCTATAAAGCCTTAAGGTCTCAGATAACATAAACTGTAGTAGACAGCACTGTTTATTTAGTGTGTTTACATGTCAATCTTTCCTATAATTATTTTTCTTTTTTTTTTTTTAATTTTATTTATTTACTTGACAGAGAGAGAGAGATCACAAGTAGGCAGACAGGCAGGCAGAGAGGGGGAAGCAGGCTCCCTGCTGAGCAGAGAGCCTGATGTGGGGCTCAATCCCAGGACCCTGAGATCATGATCTGAGCCAAAGGCAGAGGGTTAACCAACTGAGCTACCCAGGCGCCCCTCTGCATTTTTTAAAATTATTTTTTACCAAGTTGAAAAAATTGAAGAAAGATTTTACAAAGGCATAATTTATACAAAATAGAATACGTAGTTTATTATAGTAACAGTTTCTTGGATTCTGCCCCACTTCCAGCCCCTGTTTCTGAGAGGCTGTGACTTTCACTTTTTTTTAGCTATTTTATCTGGTATTTACTGTCATATTTATCTTTATTTAATCAGTTTTAAATCTGTTTACTTCCTGTATGAGATAAAAATTTTAGCTCACTATACCTTTCCTTCTTTTTCTTCCTAATGTAGTTATATCACATTTCAAAAATTAAACCCATAATTAGTATTCAAATCATGATCAGGGTGCCTGGGTGGCTCAGTCAGTTAAGTGTTTGCCTTCAGCTCAGGTCATGATTCCAGAATCCTGGGATTGAGCCCCGAGTCTGGTTCCTGCTCAACGGGAAGACTCCTTCTCCCTCTCCCCCCAGGTCGTGCTCTCTGTCGCTATCTCTGTCTCTGTCTCTCTCTCTCTCTCTCAAAAGAATAAATAAAATCTTCAAGAAAAATATTAAATCATGACTGTGAAAATATTGTTCACTGTGGTCAAATGATTTCCTTCCTTGCTTGAACTTTTAATCTTCCCGTTAATAATGCCCTCTGCTCTTTTTTCCTTTTTAAAAGATCCCCCCCTTTTTTAAAAAAAAAAAAATATTTATTTATTTATTAGGAGAACACGGGGTGGGGACAGAGGGACAGAAGGAAAGGGAGAAGCAGACTTCCTGCTGAGCTGGGAAACCTTTGTGGGGCTCTATTCCAGGACCCTGGGATCAAGACCTGAGCCCAAGGCAGACACTTAACCAACTGAGCCATCAGGTACCCCTCCTTTTTAAAAGATCTTTAATCTTCTGTCACCCTTCAGTGAATCTTTATAGCACCTCTCAATACAATTATCCTATCCACCTGTCAGATAAAATTTTTTTTAACTACTAAAGACATTACTTCTTGAGCCTCTTGACCTTCTACTTCAATCAGGACCAAGTTTTTCTTTAGCCCACTTAACTGTCAAAATTCTGAGATTTCCCTTTACTGTCATCCTAGGAATTTGATTTGCCTGTCTTCTGTGTTGGATCCCCAGTTTCCTAAGTCTCAAATCTTCCTCCGGTTTCTTGTTTACTATTTCATCTTCATAGTACACATCCTCCAGCATTTTACTTATACATTCATTTCCTGAACTTTTTTGGACTCCTCTTGGCCAAACTGGCTTATTTCCCTTCAGTAGCTCTGTGGGTACTTTGGTTTGAACTTTCACCTCTCTGCTTCGTCATAAACCATTTGTCCATCTGCTTTTCACATTCATGTATTGGGTTTTGAGGTTGCAGATTTCTCTTAGTTTAAATGAAGATGAAGATTGTGTTTTTCTTATTTGTCTTTTAAGTTTGGGGCAGGTTTTGAGAGGCAAGGAAAGAGGAAATGCCTTTTTTCCTTTCTGAAACTAGAAGTCTTCATTACTTTCTAAAATGAAGTATGAGATTTTAAAATGTTATGTTTCTATATGTCTTATTCCCACACTCACACATTCACATTTGAGAAGCTCTAAATCAAATATTCCTAACAAAAATATTGTAAAGATAGGAAGTAATAACTTTTAAATCAAGCATATACTTACTATTTAAAAGATAAATTTGGACATAATAAAAATCTAGATGGAGAAAGTATCAGAATTCATTTATTGGGCTGTGGAGATAATAAATAGTTTTAAATATATTTCAGTATTTTTCAGTACTTATGTAATCTTTTTGTTATGTGCACACTTTCTTTTGACCATGTTTGTTTTTAAATGTCACAGTGTTGAATCATGTGAAATTTGAGTCATGTGAAAATTGAGTCTGAGCCTTCTCTGACTGTGATTACTTTCTATTTTCTATGCCTGCCATTGCTACCAAACTTTTATGCAACACTCCCACCCCCACCCCAAAGTGCTCAGTGTTGCATTTTCTAACATCCACAAGCCTCCTGCGTGAGAGATCTTGCCTTCTTCCAGAGTTATACGAGAGTATGTACAGGTCTCTGCCACTTGCTAAGTGCAGCATTATTCATTCCCCTTAAAAAAGTCTCTTGAGGGCGCCTGGGTCGCTCAGTTGGTTCAACGACTGCCCTCAGCTCACGACTCAGCTCAAGTTGTCGTGATCCTGGAGTCCCAGGATCGAGTTCTGCATCAGACTCCCTGTTCTTCAGTGAGTCTGCTTCTCCTTTTGACCTTCCCCCGCCTCTCGTGCTGACTCTCTCTCTCCCTACCCTCCTCTCTCATTCTCACTCACAAATAAATAAATAAATAAATCTTTGAAAAAAGTCTCTTGATATTAGCTCATTCCTTTAAGAGCCTGGGATTCCAGTTATAGCCCCACATTGCTTTCCTATGTATGATAATATTTCATTGTGTTTACTGTTACTGCTAGAAGGGTTTATTCATAGTTATTCTGCTCTCCTATGTGACTTTAACAAGGGAAGCTCTGGATTATCAGATATGTGAATGAGATACTATTCAGACTAATAAAGAACCTGTCATGTTCTCATTCCATAGATTACACCACTAATGTGTTTTATATAGTTCACATACAGTTAATGGTTGCACAGTGATAAGAAAAAATTATGAAGGATATTAAAAAGTGCTAATTTGTCAGAAAATTTAAGATCATTTGCAGAAATTATTTATCAAAAATTATGTTTCAAAACTGAATACTGTTCTTTGTCCTGCCAATGTATGTATTTTCACTGATATTAATAAAAAAGTAGCATTCACAAACTGAAGAAGCTTACTTTATGTTACCTAAAACAATGTGCCTGTATATTGAATAGAATCAGTTCTAAGCACCTTCATAGGAAGTTGATCCAGTTGTTTAAAACCCTGATTTGAGGTGAACAGCCTAAGAGATTGCCTATATTGGCTAGATGGCCCTCATCGTCTCTGTCAGTCCTGTGGTTTTCATATGCATGAAACAATATAGTATGACAAAATGCAAAGCCCACCCAAACCTACTTTGGTTTTTAGAAACATGGGATAGGTAGTGACTCCAGCCCACTTACCTCCACTATATGATACTTTACTGTTTTGTGCTAATTGTCATTTATTTCTTCAACATCTGTGTGAGGTAAGGTTGGCAGGAATTATTTTCTTCCACTTACAAAGGAAGAAACTGAGAAAGGAAACTAAATTGAGGGAGTACTGGTGACTTGCCCAAGGTCAAACAACTAGTTAGTGTCAAAGCCTTGAATCCAAGCTGTGTACTTTTACCTCCCTCTGTCAAAATGTACTATAGCATGAATATATATGTGTGTGGGTACATATACACACACACATATATATTTATATATATACACATATATACAATTTATATATATAAATCTTTATCTGGAGATGATAATTGAAGCATTTTCAGGTTTACATAGACAATATTTTGTTATGGGTAGCCTAATTAAATTGCCACAAAGCTTACTATTCTTTTTAAAAAAAAATGTTTAACTTTGCCCTTTATAGAATAAGCATATTCAATTTTAAGGTATCTAGCATGTCTTAAAGTAGTGTCTTTTTTTTCTTTTAATAGAAAAATATTAATTTCTGCTTTTTTTTCTGAACTCATTTTCTTATCTTGATAAATTATTTTCTTAAAAACTCCAAAGATCTAATATTCCATACTGACAGAATGTTTTTGCATTATTACCTAAAGCATTTATTTAGGATTTTTTTTTTTAAGATTTTATTTACTTAAGAGAGAGAGTGTGTATGAGCGGGGGGAGGGGCTGAAGAAGAGGGAGAAGCAGACTGCCTCCTGAGCAGAGAGCCAACGTGGGGCTCCATCCCAGGATCCTGGGATAATGACCTGAGCCAAAGGCAGATGCTTAACAGACTGAGTCACCCAGGCCACCCTCAGGATTATTTAAATGTTACTGAGTTACCAATAAACTATTCTGGATAGTAGCTAAATTATTATAACAAATTAAGGTAAAATATGTTGACTATATTGAGAATAAGAGATGCCAGGTTTGATGAAAACGTATTTTTTTTCTTATATTTGAAATTTCTAGGCTATTTTTTTCAGCAATGACAATTTATAACAGAGTTTAATACAGATTTTCTTTGTAGGAAATATGTTACCCAAAGCAGCCTTAAAACATATGTGAAATAAATTATGTTACTGTTACTATGTCTGTTACTATGTCCTGATTATTATTTCTGGTAGATTATTGTGGTCAGTTCCTAATGTAACAAGAAAAGTAAGTAATAATTGAAAACCATCTCCTGTGTGTGTGTGTGTGTGTTTTGTTTTAAACTTTAAAAGGGAGCCTGGCTTCTTAAGTCTTGGCAGACACCCATTTTTCCCCATTTAAGAAAATATATATACTATATTTGGTTAACTTGGTGTTTAGAAATCTTGAAAATATGCCAGATGAAATAAAACCAGCTATATTCCTTTTATCTGGCTAAATTATTTTACATACAAGATCTTATGCTGAGTTTAGAACTCTAACCATTGGAATTTATATTGTGATACTCTGATAAAAGTGTTTATACTGTGATGATATAGAGCAGTAAATGTCTCTAATGTAGTCTCTGTCTTCCAGATTTGGCTTGCTGTAAATGTTTATGTTTTAGATTCTATACCTTGGTGAAAGATAAAACTATTCTTCTTGAGTGTTTGCTAGACAAATGTGCTTATTTTTCTGAAGCAAAGTTTTAAAATATTTTTAATAAATAAGTTTAGCTGAGTATATGTTCATAGTCTTGTTTCAAAGCTCGAACTTCTGTTGTAAAGCTTACATATAAGGGGAAAATGTACATTTTGTCTACATTGATTGCTTTTAGAAAGGCATTTATTACTAAAATCATAACACAGATTTGTATGATTTGGGATAAATTCCCCTGTCTTTCGTATGAGGCAGTAAAATGAGGAGTTACATTTATAGTTCTAGCTCATATTTATCATACCACTTATTTCTTCAGAAGCTGCTTATAAAAGGCTACTCTTGTACAGAGCTACTAATGGTCAACACTGTTGGGTTTGACTAAATTGAAGAAATAATCTAATATTCAAAACTGAGTTAAATTTCTTGTTGACATATAAGTATAATAATCCTTGTGGTTATTTTAATATATACTGTGCCCATTACTAGTGTACTACCTATACTGTCTCCAGTAAAACTGAGTTATTGAAGGACTTAAGGAACTTACTGTTTGATCTCAAGTATATTATAATGTAATAGTAAAATCAGAATCCAAAACCATATAACTTCTGCTTGAAAGCTATATGGGTATTTTTACATAATTCTGTTAAGCACCTCAGTCTTGATTTGTCTATCTTTGGTGTTCGGGATCTTATCTCTACTTATGTCAGGTTAGCTTTTGATGCAGAAGCATCAAGTTTAGTTGTCTAGAAACTATGATATTAAGTGTTTTTTCATTTTGTGTGAACTTGAACTCATTATGAAAAAAAATGTTTTGTGGGGCACCTGGGTGGCTCAGTGGGTTAAAGCCTCTGCCTTAGGCTCCAGTCATGATCCCAGGGTCCTGGGATTGAGCCCCGCATCGTCGGGCTCTCTGCTTAGCAGGGAGCCTGCTTCTCCCTCTCCCCTCTCTCTGCCGGCCTCTCTGCCTACTTGTGATCTCTGTCAAATAAATAAATAAAATCTTTAAAAAAAATGTTTTGTGAATCAGTGTAGCATCTGAACCAATGGGTTGCAAACACAAGCCGATTATTTAAACGAGTTAACAGATTATTTAAATGAGCGAACTAGTTGAGGGTTGGCAAATAGCTCAAATTATTTTAAGCTACAGTAAGGGGGCCACAGAAAATACAACTTTGGGCCCTCAGTTTGCAACCTTTGATAAAATAGTTTGATTTCTCTCTGCTGTTCACACATCCCTCCAAAATTACACATACTCTAATCTATGGGGGTGGGGACCAAGTGGTTTGAACTCCTTCTAGAGTATACAATTAAATATGGCTTTCTATTTTGGGAAAGCCTTGTAAAATGTATTTGAAAAGTAATGTTAACTGGTCTACAAGATCATTTTTCCAAACCACACTTGAGCTTAGTTTATGGTGTTTACTTTCTGTCAAAACTCAGAAAAAGCATTCACAGTTAACTTCCATAATATAAAACGTCTGTCTCATGAGGCACTAAAGAAAGATTGGTCAACAGGTATAATGTTGTTAGACTGTATTGCTAATGTGAATGTGGACATGACCTCCCAAATAGATCAAAGACTAATCTCTTTGACAGTTACAAGATGGCAGAGCTTGCCTTGGGCCTTTTGCTGCTGCACATTGAAACTGTTTGTTTGGAAAACATGCCTGAGGGATGAGAATGTGTTTATAAGGATGAGCAGGTAAAAGTAAAAGGTTGTCTTTTGACATTTCAACTAATCCCTTCCAGTCTTTGGTTTGCTTAACATTTAGGCTATTTGCTGGCAGGAGAAACTGGCTTTTTCACATATGCTTTATGTCATTTTAAATTGGGCATTGATTTTTGTGCCTGATAATCCCTCAGTGTATGATGAAATAGATTCTGATGTCATTAAAATGAGGTATACTTTTATTCCTTCTTTTTCTAAACCCTTAGTTTTGCTTTACCTAACTAAATATGTTCCCCCAAGACAACTTTTACTCTTTATTAATTTTTAAAAGTTGGTTTCTTTATATAATAAAAAATATTTTAATGTTAACTGGTATTTAGATTTACTTTCAAAATTTTTTTGTTTTTTTCCTTTTCATCTAAAAAAATTTTCCTAGGTAAAATACTGGCTCTATTTACAATTTGCATTATAAAAAGTAGAGAATTTATAAGAAATTGAATTCATGTTGTCGTACATAAAAATTAGTTCGTTTTAATGAAAACTAAAAGAGCAAGAAGAGATAATTTTGTTTATTTCATCTAATAATTACTACATTATCTCTACTTCATTTATAACTAATAAATCCTAGAACAACTGTTACCGTAGGTGGAGTGATCATTTCAAAGTATTTGTCTGAAACAGGGTGTAGGAAAACTTGAAAACTCTTAAGCTATTGTGACTGACAAAAGATAGATGCTACAGTTTGGTGGGGATTGGAGAGTATAGAACATAGGATATATTCTATAGAATACAGAGGGGAATATGGAGGATATAAAATATAGAAAAACAACTTACATTTTGAGAGATAGGTAGGAAATGTTTATTTTTCCCAGTGGATAGAATTTTTAAAGCATATTCTCTTTTAATCTCTACATATTATAATATTTATCTCCAAATTATGATAAATTTTTACATGCTATTTATTATCTAATATTTCCTATGATGCCATATTATTTATTGTGTATATTTTTAAAGCATAGCCTTAAAGGAAAGTTTATTTCATTTGTATTCTAGTTATAAAGTTAATACAAAAATTTGACAGATTATTTAGAGGGGGTATAAAATGTAGTTTATTTCCTATCAACTTTAAAATTACTTGTCAGGAGTGTACCCTTCTGATTTCTCATCTAATACTTGTCCTTTTATTTAAAAAGGTTCATAGTATTAAAAACGTTCATAGTATTATAGACTGTATTGAAGAGATTTTGAGTAGTTTTTAAAACTTCTTAAAACTAATTTTTTAATTTATCTTGAATTCCAGGATTTTTCCAAGAAAGTAACTCTTTATATCTTTGATCAGGCTTATACTACAAAAAATATACTATTATATATAATATAAAATATTCTTCCTCAGGAATAGTGCATAGGAGATCTTTAAAAGTTGACTAAATGAAAAGAGCAATGCCTACTCTTTTACATTAGATAACTGGTTCCTAGGTATTATAGTCAATTTCTGTGAGCTTCCAATACTAGCAGATTGTTATAGGTGGTTAAATTGTTGTTGTTGTATTTGAGAACCATTTTAAATTTTATTTTAATTAGATTTTCTTACCCATTCCTTTTCTAATTAGCCACAACAGAATTGACTTACCTAAGATCACTCATAGGAGATATGTAGTGTTTTGACTCTAGAGTTTTCACTCATGACCCCCAGATCAAGAGTCCGATGGATGCTCTACCAGCCAAGCCAGCCAGGTGCCCCAGAAATGATCAAGAATTAAGCCAAATGTATCTTCTTCCTTAAACATACTCCTTTTCTTGTTTTCTCTCGGTGGATTAGTAGATTGCTTCTCTCTGGTGGCTGGAAATTTTGTCAAATCATTTTTTTTTAAGATTTTATTTATTTATTTGACAGACAGAGATCACAAGTAGGCAGAGACATAGGCAGAGAGAGAGAGAGGGAGAAGCTGGCTCCGTGCCGAGCAAAGAGCCCGATGCGGGGCTTGATCCCAGGACCCTGAGATCATGACCTGAGCCGAAGGCAGAGGCTTAACCCACTGAGCCACCCAGGCGCCCCTGTCGAATCATTTTTGACTTTTCTATCTTTGGTAAGCCCTATATCTACTTTGTTACTGGTGTTCTGTAGCTCTACAATGTGTTAAAAACCTGGACCTCTTTTCCATTCCCTTTGCCTTTCCAGGTAAGGTTCTCATTACTTTTGCATCAAATTCATATCGTGTCTTCATGTCTCAATTCTTCTTACTTCTATACACTGTAATCAAAGTAAATACTTTAAAACTTAAATTTACTTGATGGCCATTTGTACTCCTATTCTTTTGTTCCTTACAAAAACTTGCTAGGCAGAACATATTTTTAAGTCACTTTTTAAGATTTTTTTTTTTTTTTTATTAGAGAGAGCATGTGAACATGAGCAGGGGGAGGGACAGAGAGAAAGGGAGAGAGAGAATCTCAAACAGACTGCCCACTGAGGGTGGAGCCCAACACAGGGCTCAGTCTCACTATTTTGAGATCATGACCTGAGTCAAAATTAGGAGTCAGGCACTTAAATGACTGAGCCACCCAGGAGCCCCAACTCATCTTTGCACTGCCTATCACAGATGCTTTGTACTAAGTGAAACTGTAAATATTAGTCTAAATTCAGTGTTTCTTTAAACTACCAAAAGCTTCTTTCTCCCATTTTGTGTTATATATATATATTTTTAAGATTTAATTATTTATTTGACAGAGATTACAAGTAGGCAGAGAGAGAGAGGGGGAAGCAGGCTCCCCACTGAGCGGAGAGCCCGATGTGGGACTGAATCCCAGGACCCTGAGATCATGACCTGAGCCGAAGGCAGAGGCTTAACCCACTCAGCCATTCAGGCACGCCTAAGTGTTCTATTTTTGATGTTTCTCCAGCATTCTTTTTTATTGAGGTTCTGATTTTGTTTTTGTTTTTGTTTTTTAAGCTTTGTTGAGCCATAATTGACTCTATAGCATTCTTGAAAACTGCCTAAAAATAACCCCTTTTAGGGTGCCTGGGTGGCTCATTTGGTTGGGTGTCGAACTCTTGGATGCCCAGCACAGACCTGCTTAAGATTTTCTCTCTCTCTCCCTTTGTTCCTCCCATGCTCTTTCTTTCTCTCTCTCTCTTTCTCTCTCGCTCAAAAAACAAGCCAAAACAACAACAAAAAAAACCAACTCTGTTCATTGACTTAGTGTATAAAAATATAAAATCATAATGTGTAATTTCCTTTTACTTGGAGCTTGCATCTTTTTAGAGGAGAGCTTTTACAGGAAAAAGCTCATTATCTTATATATTTAAATAGGTCATTATGAATTGTGTATACCATACACTCTTTGTATAAAAGTAGTCCACTTTCAGGATGATGTAAATTTAACAATTTTTATGAATACCAGATGAAGGCTGGGTGTGGTATCCTTTGGTGTGATACTGCTTTTAATAGGAATATAGTTTTATGTCCTCTAATTAACTGTGAGTCTCTTTGAGAAGAGATATAATTATACCATCAAGTTCAGTTGACTAGATAGCAGAATTTATTGTGATTTCTTTTGAGCAAAGAAGTTTAACACAGTTTCTGTGTGTTAGTACTTTGTGTTAGTACCTAGATAGAAAAATGAATGTAGATTCAGTCACTTGGAAAAGTAAAAGATTCTTGATGTCCTGTAATAATGGAGACTTTGAGGCAGTAAATATTGTCTCAAATGCATTAGTACTGTTTAGCTCTGAACTTTTAAGTTTGTTTAGATCATCACTGAGTGCTTTCATATGCTTTGATTCTTTCACACCTATGTTTTTGGTGTGCATGAAGTTATTTTGATCTAGTTGATGTTTTTCATGGGTTCTGTGGATCTGTTTTAAGACTTACCAGTTCTTCCATCTTCTCCCTAATGCTGTTAAACCCATCCAATGGATTTTTATTTCAGTTACTGTATTTTTCCGGTGTAGAATTTACATTTGGGTCTTTTTTTATAGTTTCTGCTTCCCTACTGTGATTCCCTAAAGTTTATGCATTAAACTGTATGTTTCCAAGTTATTTAAATATATCTGTAACAGCTACAAGAAAAGTCTTGGCTAATTCTAACAGCAGGGCCCTTGCTAGATTGGTTTCTGTTGACTGTCTTTTTTTTTTTTTTCTTTAATTATGGATCACACTTTTTAGTAATTTTTATTGTGCACTAGATATTGTAGATGGTACATTACAGAGATTCTGGACTCCGTTATTCTCTTAAAAAATATTGATTTTTGTTTTTGTAGGTAGTTCAGTTAGTAGCTGATCATCTTGAATTTGTATGAGCATGACTTGACAGTTTTTTAGGGGAGATATGGGAAAAGCTCAAAGAATATAGTCTTTGAACTCTCTCCCCTGTGGTTTGTGTCAGTATTTTGGTCTTAAGTCTTTTGGGGGGTTCTTTTAAAATTGGCATTGGTCTAAATTGTAGTCCTTTTTAAAAATTTGATACTGGTTCTGTGTGGGTGTGATTTTCATTTACAAAATATATTTTGGTTAAATTTCCATGTCAAAATGTTTAAATATTTCTTTTAATAATCCAGTATTTATCTCAGAATAAATTGATATAACATTTAATTAATCCACTTGATAGGTTGTTATTTGTCTTCAATGCAGAGATGCAGTGAATATTCTTGTACATATTATTCTATTAGTACTTGTAGGAAAATATAAATACTTTCAGTAAATATTTGTCAGTATTCTGCAGATAAAAGCAATAGAATTATTAAATTTGCATTTCTTCATTTACTAGTAAAGTTAAGCATCTTTTCATGTGGGTTACCAGCCAGTTATCATTCATCTAGTTCTATAAAAGATGCCTCTTGGATTTTGATGGGGGATTGCATTGAATCTGTAGATCACTTTGGGTAGTAAGGACATCTTAACAATGCTAATTATTCTAGTGCATAAGCACAGGATCTTTCCATTTATTTGTGTTTCTTCAGTTTCTTTCACCAGTGCCTTACAGTTTTAAGTGTAAAGATCTTTTGTGTCTTTTGCTTAATTTATCCCAAAGTATTGGGATAAACAGTCTTGTAAATACAGTCTTGTAAATAAGACTGTTTTCCTAGTTTCCTTTTTCTTTTTTTTTTATTTTTTGGGTAGTTTATTGTTAGTGTATGGAAATACAACTGATTTTTTTATGTTGATTTTATATCCTCCAACTCTACTAAATTTGATTAGTGCTGACAGTGTTTTGGTAGAGTCTATAGAGTTTTCTACGTATGCAAACAAAGATAGTTTTACTAATTCCTTTCTGATTTGTATACCTTTTATTTCTTACATAATTGTTCTGGCTAGGACTTTTCAGTACTTTGTTGAATAGAAATGGTTAGAGTGGACACCTTTATCCTGTTCCTGATACTAGAAGAAAAGTTTTCAACTCTCCACCACGGAGTATGATATTAATTGTGGGCTTATTATATATGGCTTTTATTATGTTGAGCTACATTCCTTTTATATTTGATTCCTTTTATATTTGATCATGAAAGGATGTTGAATCTTCTCAGATGCTTTTTTTGCATCTATTGAGATGATTATAAGGTTTTTATTCTCCCTTCTATTAGTGTGGTGTATATTTATTGACTGTATAGTTAAACCAGTCTTGCATCCCACTTGATCATGTGTTTGATTCTCTTATTGTGCTGTTGAATTGTTTGCTGATATTTTGTTGAGGATTTTTGTAACAATGTTTATCATATAGGGGTATAGGCCTATAATTTTCTCTTATTGTAGTATCCTAATCTGGCTTTGGTATGTGAGTAGTCCTGATCTCTTAAAATGATTTTGGAAGTTTTCCCTTCTCTTCAGTATTTTGGAAGCATTTAAGAAGGAACATTGTTAATTCTATCTTGAATGCTCAATAGAATTAATCGGTGAAGCCAACCGGCCCTGGGATTGTTTTTGTTCAGATTTTTGATTACTGCTTCATTTTTCTTGTTACAGATCTATTCAGATTTTTTATCTCTTCATGATTTAATCTTCGTAGGTTGTATATTTGTAGGAATTTATCCAGGCATATAATTGTTCACAGTGGTCTCTTATGATCCTCTGTATTTCTGTAGTATCAGATGTAATGTACTCTCATTTATCATTTTTTGACCCTTTCTTTTGCTTAGTTAGCAAAAACATTATCAGTTTTATGTTTTTTTAAAAAACTCTTAGTTTCAGTGATTTTTTTTCCATTGTTTTCTAGCCTTAATTTTATTTTTGCTCTCATCTTAGTTTCCTTCCTTAAGCTAAGTTTAAGTTTAGTTTGTTCTTTTTCTAGTTTCTTAAAATGGAAAGCTATGTTGTTTATCTGAGATCTTTTTGTTTTTTTCCTGTTATAGATGTTTATCACTATAAACTTTTCTTTTAGAACTGCTTTTGCTGCATCTGATATTTTTGGTTTGTTGTGTTTCCCTCTTCATTTGTATCAAGACACTTTTTGGGGTGCCTGGGAGGCTCAGTGGGTTAAGCCTCTGCCTTCGGCTCAGGTCATGATCTCAGGGTCCTGGGATTGAGCCCCGAGTCATTGGGCTGTCTGCTCAGCGGGAAGCCTGCTTCTCCCCCTACCCCCACCCGCCTGCCTCTCTGCCTGCTTGTAATCTCTGTCAAATAAATAAATAAAATCTTAAAAAAAAAAAGATACTTTTTGAGTTCTCTTTGGTTTCTTCTCTGATCCATTGATTATTCAGTTGTGTTATCTATTTCCACATATTTGTGAATATTCCAGTTTTCCTTGTGTTACTGATTTCTAATTTCATACCATTGTTGGAAAAGATGCATTATATGATTTCAGTCTCCTTAAATTTCTTAAGACGTATTTTGTGGCCAACATATAATCCATCCTGGAGAATATTCCATGTGCACGTGAGAAGAATGCATATTCTGCTGGCATAGATCTAAACCCAAATCATAACAATATTTACATTAAGTGTGAATGGTCTAAACATCCCAATTAAAAAACAGAGATTATCAGTCTGAATAAACATTAAAAAATAACCTCTGATGTATGTTTCAACATGAATGAATTCCAAAATCATTATGCTAAATGAAAAAGACAAATGATAACATACTGTGTAATAGCTTTTACAAGGAATTCTAGAAAAGGCTAAACAGAAAGCAGATTATTGGTTTACAACGTTAGCAGGAAAGGAGAGACTGAAAAGGAATAGAAAGGAGATTTAGTGGGTGCTGAAAATATATCATGGTTATGGTGGTGGTTACATGACAAAACATTTGTCAAGATTTATCTATATATACATTAAAATGTGTGAATTTTATTCTATGTAAATTACTTCTCAATAAAACTTTTGACTTAATCAAACAGCTAATTAGTTGCATGGAGGAATTCAGGGAAAGTAAGTATGAAGTAAGAATGAATGAATATTCTTTTTTCAAATTTTCACTTATTTTTTAAAGATTTAATTATTCGTCAGAGAAAGAGAACAGAATCAGGGGGAGTGACAGCAGAGGAAGAAACAGGCTCCCCACTTAGCAGGAAGACTGTTGCGGGACTTGATCCCAGAACTCTGGGATCATGACCTGATCTGAAGGCAGACGCTTAACCCACTGAGCCACCCAGGCATCCCTGAATAGACGTATTTTAAAGGAACTGAATAAAATTTAGTACTGATATACTGAAAAAAAATCTCTCTAACTTAATAAAGTGATGTTCAGAATATTAGGAGTTAATATGATTTTTTAAATGAGCCTTGATTTATTTACTATATTTTTAATATTTTTTAAATTATTAGGTTGAACTAAAGCGACAATACAATGATCAACACTCAAAATTGAGAGGTCTTTTACCTGGTCGTCAGTGGTACGAAATTCAAGCATATAGGGCCCTAAACCAGGCCCTAGGTAGGTAAGTGAAATTTAACATAATGTTACTGTAATATTATCTGTGGTCTGGGCTATAGAAAAGATAGTTTTGTTGCTCCTTAGAATAAATTTGATAGCATTTTCTTTTACTAGAACCTTAGGAACTGATATATTTTTAATGATAGCTGTCACAAGTGAAAGCTGAAAAGAATCAGTGGAATAAATGAAACCCTAAAACATCAAAATTTGCTAAAGTTCAAAGAAGATTTATGATTGAAGATTTATGATTGATCAATGAATGTCACACAGAAGAGGTACTTAAAATGTTTATAGACGTTCATAACCAAACAGTAAAAATTTTATCCTGTGAACATCAGAAATTAGATAATGATTTTATGTTTATAAAGCAAACCATTCAAGAGAAGTTAAAAGAAACCATGCTTTGGGGGCCCCTGGGTGGCTCAGTTCGTTGAAGATCTGACTCTTGGTTTCAGCTCAGGTCATGAACTCAGGGATGTGAGGTCAAGCCCTACTTAAGGCTCCGTGCTCAGTGAGAAGTCAGTTTGAGATTCTCCCCCACGATAGTCTTCTCCCCCTGTGCACACACTCTGTCTCTCTTACTCTCAAATAAATAAATAAATGTTTTAAAAAATAAAAATTTTTTTTGAAAAGCTGAAGTATTAATGCCACTAATAATAACATTTAGTTATAATATTTATTTTCCTAAGGACTCTGGCCCATTAAGATTTGTGTTTTGTGGAATTAGTTATTAAATCACCATTTTTAAACATAATTTTCATGTGGTAGATCATAGCATTTAATTTATAAAACTTGAATCCTTAGACTTTTAATAATCTAATATATTATATTCTCTATTCATGAAATTCTAATTAGTTAAGACCATGTAATAATTTTTTCCTGTGAGGCTGTAAGGCACTCATATAATCAAAATAAAAGAACACAGGTTAAGAATAAATTCATGAAAACATGACCATTTGACATATTTTCAATTCAGCCAGAAGACCCATACCTAACTGTAATCTGACCTAACCAAATCCAGAATTTAAATTTTTCTCATGTCCTTTTTACTCACATTAGCCTATTTACACATAAACATATTAGATCACGTTTGAGTTCAGATTTACAGATAGCTAATGACATAGGACTACCAACAGCTGGATTTAAGTCCCAGAACACATCACCCACTCCCTTCCCCATCATTTAAAAATGATATTCTGCAGGTGTTTCCCTTCAAATTGAATGATTCTGTTCTATGGTTAATCTACTGATATGTTAAGCTGCTGTCCTTCTCTGCATAGAAATTTCATTGGTACTTGGCATCAAGTTGCACTATAAATTATTCTATTTATTTATTTATTTAAATTTCTTTTAATTTTTTTTAAAGGTTTTATTTATTTATTTGACACAGAGAGAGAGATCACAAGTAGGCTCGATGTGGGGCTCGATCCCAGGACCTTGAGATCATGACCCGAGCCGAAGGTAGAGGCTTAACCCACTGAGCCACCCAGGCAGCCTATAAATTGTTCTTGAAGCTATTCACTGCTTACTTGGTGCCTCCCTATTGATGACCTATTTTGTGTTCTTGTTTTTTTATTTTAATATTCAGCAAATAGTTTCTAGGGGAGCCTGAATATTATTTAAAATTCTTGACTTTTAGTCACTGTACTTAATTTCAGGACAGTAAATATTCTTAAGATTTTATTTATTTATTTGACACAGAAAGAGAGAGAGAGCACAAGCAGGCGTAGTGGTAGACAGAGGGAGAGCAAGAAGCAGGCTCCCCACTGGACAGGGAGACCTGAGCAGGGAGCCTAATGTGGGAGTCAGTCCCAGGACCCTGGGATCATGACTTGAGCCAAAGGCAGACACTTAACCAACAAAGCCACCCAGGTGTCCCGAAGCAAAAATATATTTATATCCTACTTTGTCATTTATAAACATTTTCTACATATATTAAACAGATTGTAAAAGATGAAATTACTTATCTAACAGCATATAACTACTAAATGGGTTTTTATATCTTGGCCCCACCTACTTTCAAAACTTCAAGACCTGCTTCTTCATCCTTAGACCCTTACCTTTATCCTCTAAATCTCTCACTGTTAAACATGAAACATCTTACTGTTAAACATACCATATCTTTTTACTACTTTCTGCTTTGGCATACAAGCTATCAGACAATTAATTTGGCAAGTTTACCAGTCAAAACCTAGTCGAAGGTCGTGTCCTTTATGAAGATTTCTTTTTCCTTTTCCAACTACTTATTTACTCCTTAGGAGACCTATAGTAGTTTATACATTCTCTCTCTTACACATATATCTCATTGTATTGTAATAACATGTTTATATGTCTGTCTCCTTTCCTAAACATGTATTTTACATTCTCATCAACCAGTTATACCTCAGCTTGGATGCTCAATAAATATTTGTTGAATTCATGAAAAATGGTGGTGGGTTTGATGCTTTCGCCACTATACCATGTTAGTCAGAGAGCGTCTAGAGCTTCAAAACATAGTTTTCTAGAATTTCATAAAAAACGTGTTTGTAACATTTGATATATAATACTGTAGTTTTCATATTTTATTATTAATTTAAAAATTGATAGCCCAACTGTCATTGTATTGATTTTCAGGGAAACAGTGTCAACAAGTAGCAACTTTTTATTTCAAAGAAATACTCATTTAAAAATCAAGTAAATGTTTTACATCACTTGATAAAACTCATAATGTGTATTAATTGACCTAAAAGTACTTATAATCAGCACTCTTCTTATAAGGGATAAGTCTAGAAGGTCTAAAGTAAGCAGAAACAAATTGAGGTTTTTTAGTGGTTTTTTTTTTTTTTTTGTTATCTTTTTTTTAAGCCCACATGGGACTGTTAGAGTATTTGAAGTAATATAAGTCCATGAAATGTAATAACAGCCTTTGGGAATGTACCAGATGGTTTTGTGACCAGGTTACAACTGCACTATGAGTTTCCTAACAGGTCTGCTTTACTGAAAGTATAATCTTTGTCTCAAGTGGACATAATTCATTTGAACAAGGCAGAATGAAAACAATGGAAAAAAGAAAAGGTGAAATTCTTTTCTCTGAACTGTTTTGATAACTTAAATGCCTTTCTACTATAGAACATTTAAACATAAACCAAAATGGAATAAAAAATAGAGTGGGACCCCAACTTTCCATTAATTTTCAATACTGGTCTATAATATTTGCACTATCCATCTTCCTATCCTGACTACTTTTGTGGTCTATGCCTTAGAACCTATGAGTTACTTTAAAATAATATCAACAAAATGTCATATAAAATTTAGACTGTTTTAAATCTCTAGAAAAATCATACATTTGTATTAATCTTCACCCCACTCAAAATTCCACGAAGCTAAAGGAATAAAAATGATAAAATTGCCAAAACTACAAAGTTAAAAAGAGTGGGAGAGGGGACACGAACAGCTGAGATGTCAGCAAAGTTTGAACACCAGAGAAACAGGTGAATGATTGAGTGACTTAGCAGGCAAAAGAAAACTGTTGTGAAAGCCAACAAAATTCTTCAGATTCAGGCATGGAAAAGCTTAGGACGTGGGAGCATTCTAAAGTATCATTTAAAGTAGGATTATCACAAAAGAATTGATTGCAAGTAACTATAAGTAGACAACTCCCTCCCCCACTCAAATTTACTCTGGAGAGATTTTATTAGAGAGTTTACATATTCTTCAACTCCAGGTATAGCTAAGGATGTATTAAAGATGGGGGTTAAGGAAAGTCTGTTTATGGAACCCTCCTTTTCTTCTCAGCTCTGAATAGGCTTATAATCGATTTTATGTCTCTGAGCCAGGAAAGTACAGTATTCCTATCTAGGGATGTTCATGACCTCATGAGTAAAGACCTGAAGATACTAAAGATAATAGCAAAGTGGTCCTGTTCCTACCAAAGTACCTTACTCTGGCAAAGCTTCCCTATATGTAAGCCACATCTGTGTAGGCTGAGCTATCAACATTTTAAAACTTTACTCTTACATAAGTGTAAAGAGTGATCACCAGATAATCAAAAGAAGTCTGTAACATGAAAAATACAGATCAAAACAACAAAATTATACCAACAAAACAAAAACAGGGTAGAAGAACTTGTAGAAAACAGAAATAGTGCAATAGAACAGAGGTTGGTCAAACTTTTTCTGTAAAGGGGTGTACAATACTTATTTTAGGGGTTTTGGGCCATGTACAGTCTGCACCCATATTCTTCTTTATTTTTTCTTTAACCCTCTGAAAATGTGATTACCATTCCTACTTTGTAGGCTGTATAAAAACAAGATATGGACCAAATTTCCTGTGTGGGCTTAGTTAGCCGACCCATTATCCATAGAGGGTAAGATACTTCCTCCATGAGATAAGAACAGATTTATTTTAAGAAGTTTTCAGGCATTAACATGATAGCAAATTTTTAAATGTAGAATTGGGCTCAGAAGATAAAATTGAAATTTCCTCAGTCAAAACAAACAAACAAAAAAAAACAAAGAGGAAAAATTTAAAGATCAGTATGCAAGAAGCAACCTCTGATACAAAGGAGATCTACAGGAAAAGACCAGAGAAAATATAGAAGATGAAAATATAGAAGAAAAAATATGGAAGAACTTAAATAAAATAAAGAAATAATTCAAGAAAAATGCTCAGAATTGAAGGGCATAATTTCCTGGTAAAAGGGGCCCACCCAAGCACCAGTAAAGGGAGAAAAGCTACATAGCACCTCACTGTGCAGTTTCAAAGTACCTGAGATAATGAAAAAGCCCTGGAACGTTCCAGAGAGAGGAAAACCAGGTCTCATTACAAAAAATATGGAATCACAATTGAGAGACTCCTTAAAAAGCAACATTATGCTGAGTGAAATAAGTCAAGCAGAGAGAGTCAACTATCATATGGTTTCACTTACTTGTGGAGCATAACAAATAACATGGAGGACAAGGGGAGATGGAGAGGAGAAGGGAGTTGAGGGAAATTGGAAGGGGAGGTGAACCATGAGAGACTATGGACTCTGAAAAACAATCTGAGTGTTTTGAAGGGGCGGGAGTGGGAGGTTGGGGGAACCAGGTGGTGGGTATTAGGGAGGGCACGTATTGCATGGAGCACTGGGTGTGGTGCAAAAACAATGAATATTGTTACGCTGAAAAGAAATAAAAAAAATTTTTTTTTAAAAAGAAGAAGAAAAGCAACATTAGCAGCTAGAAGACCGTTTTAAATTATCTCCAAATCTTTGACTTACAATTTAAATTCTGTACAATCTAAATGATCAATAAGCTGTAAGATAGAATAAAGCTTTCACTATGCAAAGGACCTAAAATATTAGGGACATCTGGGTGGCTCAGTCAGTTAAGCATCTGCCTTCAGCTCAGGTCATAATCCCAGAGTCCTGGGATCCAGTCCCACATCAGGCTCCTTGCTCAGTGGGGAACTGGCTTCTCCCTCCACTTACCACTCCCTTGTTCATGCTTTCTCTCTCCCCCACCCTTCTCTGACAAATAAATAAATCTTAAAAGGGGGGAACCTAAAACATTAGCTTCAAATGCACACTTTCTCAGAATGCTACGGGAGGATATGCTTCATCAAATAAAAGAAAATTCAGACAGAGGAATATCAAGGTTGCAGGAAACTGGAGTTCTAACCCAGAATAAAGGGAAAAAGAATTCTCAAATTAGAAAGGGAAGCTCTGGGGTGACAACTGTGGCGCAGTCCCATAGTAGTCAACCTAGATTGTTTCTGAAGATGGATTTTGATTGTATTGAGAATTTTTAAAGCTATGGAAAAGTTTGGGAATTAATTAGTGATAGAATACATAGAAAAGCAAAAAAGGAAAGAGTTGTTAACTCTAGGACAGACCAAAAAGTCTTGTACAAGAAAGAAAATGTAATCATAGTGTACAACATAACACCTATAAATGGTATTCCACTGAATATTGATTACACAAGAATTGTGTTATAACTATCAGGAAAATGAAAAGATGATGAGGTATTAGTGATGTCAGAGAATAAACATCTTCTATAGGAAGAATCAATACATAGTATGTAAAGGTTAAAAATCAAGAAGTAGTAGTACTAAAAGCTATTTAGAAACATGGAGGTAAATGAGTAGAACTATAATTTATTTAAGGGAATTATTTCTGAGGATTGGGAATTGGAGATAGGGTATACATAGGTATAAGAGAATTCTGAGTTTTTTATAAAAATTGTAACTACTGTGCTATTTGATTTTTAAACTATGCTTGTGTTTTAATTAAAAATTAAAATTTGTGAAGTTAAAATTATCTTTTTAAGAATAGTCATGTGGTCGGGCACCTGGGGGCCTCAGAGTGTTAAAACCTCTGCCTTCGGCTTGGGTCATGATCCTGGGGTCCTGGGATCTAGCCCCTCTTTGGGCTCTCTGCTCGGTGGGGAGCCTGCTCCCCTTCCTCTCGTTCTGCCTGCCTCTCTGCCTAATTGTGATCTCTGTCTGTCAAATAAGTAAATAAAAATCTTAAAAAAAAAAAGTCAGGAGGTTTCAGCTCTTGATAAGAGGGAGTAAGCATACTACATACTGTCTTACAAACCTAGACAGAATGCATGAAACAACTATTTGAGTACTGTGAAAAGTAAATAGTGGCAGACAGATTTGGGAAGACTAGAATTCAAAGTACAAGTGAACTTTCTGGAGTAACTATATTAATTAACTAATTAATATTGGACAAAGTAGAGTTCAGAGCAAGGAGTATTAGTGGAGTATTAAGAATGAAAATTATAGGGATTCCTGGGTGGCTCAGTCAATTAAGCTGCTGCCTTTGGCTCAGGTCATGATCCCAGAGTCCTGGGATCCAGTCCTGTATTGGGCTCCTTGCTCAGAGGGGAGCCTGCTTCTCTCTCTGCCTGCTACTCTGCCTGCTTGTGCTCTCTCTCTCTCTCTGACAAATAAATAAAATCTTTAAAAAAGAAAAAGAATGAAAATTATAAAGTGATGAAAGGGTCAATTTACCAATAAGATACAACAATCCTTTATGTGTATGCACCTAAAAACAGAGATTCAAAATATATGATGCAATAACATATCTGAACAGAGAAATAGATGAATTCACAAGTATAGTTGAAGATTTCATTTCCTCTCTCATTAATAGAAGGAATAGACAGAAAACAAATAAAGACACAGAAGACTTGAACAATGTTATTAACCAGCTGGATTGAATTGATACTATAGAGCACTCCATGCAACAATGTTAGAATAATCATTTTTCCAGGTTCACAAGGAACATTTATCAATATAGACCATATGCTGGATGATAAATTGTATGTTTTTTAAAAAGAATTGAAATCCTAGTGTGTTCTCTGACCAAAATATAATTAAATTAGAAGTCAGTAACACTTGACAGAAGAAAAATGTCCAAATACTTGGAAATTAAAAACGTATGTTTTTTACAGTAAATGTCTAGTAATTTAAGTTTTTTAATTTTTTTTATTTTTAAATTTAAATTGTAAGTAGTTGACATACAATGTCAACTATGTTCAATGTCAATGTCAATATGTTCAATATTGGCTTCAGGAGTAGAGTTCAGAGGGTCATCATTTACAAATAAATTTGCTCATCGTAACAAGTGCCCTTCTTAATACCCATCATCCGTCTATCCCATCACCCTCATCCCTCCATCAACCCTCAGTTTGTTCTCTATACTTAAGAGTCTCGTGATTTATTTCCTCATCTCTCTTTTCCTGCCTCCCATATATTCATCCATTTTCTTAAATTCCACATATGAGTGAAATCATATTAAAAACCTACTTCTAGTGGCACCTGGGCGGCACAGTCCAGTTGGGCATTAGACTCTTATGGTGATCTCAGCGTCCTCCTGGGTTTGAGCCCTGTGTCCGACTCCACACTCAGCACAGAGTCTGCTTAAGACTCTTTCTCCCTCTCCCTATGCCCCTCCCCCCTCTCTAAAACTAAGAGATAAATCTTTTTTAAAACTATACTTATAAATAATCCATAGGTAAAGCAGAAAGTCTTGGGAAAATTAGAAAATATTTTGATCTAATCAAAAATTAAAATATATGGGCTGCATCTATAGCAGTGCTCAGTGGGGAATTTCTATAGTTTATTTTCAAAAAGAAGAAAGGTCTCAAATCAATAAACTTCTACCTTAAGTTAGGAAAAGAAAAGCAAAATAAATATAGAGCAAACAAAAAAAGGAAATAATAAAGATAAGAGTATAAATCAATGAGTTTGAAAACAAAGGAAATCAATAAAACTAAGAATTAAAAAATTGATTTCTTTTTTTAGAAGATTTTTTTATTTGAGAGAGAGAGCAAACACAAGTTGGAAGGGCAGAGGGAGAAGGAGAGAGAATCTCAAGTAGACTCCCTGCTGAGTACAAAGCCCAACACAGGGCTTGATCTCACGTCCCTGAAATCATGACCTGAGGTGAAACCAAGAACCTAGATGCTCAACTAACTGCACCATCCAGGTGCCCCTACCCTAAAAAAAAATTGGTTTTAAAAAGGTAAATAGAGTTGATAAATCTCTAGGTTACTGACAAAAAAAGGGAAGCCACAAACTACTGATCTCTGGAATAAAAGAAATCATATTACTATATACCCTGCAGATGTTAAAAAGACAATACAGACAAAACTATACTATATGCATACATTCAACAACTTAGATGAAATAGACTAATTCCCTCAAACCCACAAAGTACCAAACTCACTGAAGATGAAAAAGATAAATTGAATAGTCAATTCAATTGACTTTTGGACTCCCTGCTAAGTGGAGAGTCTGTTTCCTCCTCTTCCTCTGCCCCTCCTCATTCTCTCTCTCCCTCTCTCTCAAATAAATGAATAAAATCTTTGAAAAAAAAAATAGATGTTAGAACCCTTCCCATTTTATGAAGCCAGCACTATCTTACCAAAACTCAATGAGACAATATAAAAAACAAAAAAAGACTACAGACTAATATCTGTCAAAAACATAGGTGAAAGTATTCTTAACAAAATATTAACAAATTGGGTGAGATGTGCAAAAATTATAGATTAAAGACCTCTGAAAATTCTCTAACAAAGGAATGAAAAAACAGGCTAAATAATTAGAATGAATTTTTTCAAAACTGTAAATTAACCAGTTTACAACTTTCCAGGAAACATTTATTGATGAAAATTGCTGGCTCTTCATTAAGAACACAGTGTTGTGGGATTTTCACTTGCCCAATTCCCATTCCCTCTCTTCAAGTTCACAATGGTTTTAAATCATGGTGAAAGCCAGTAATCTGCCAGCCACAGGAAGGTCTGGAACTTACTTCTTGAGAATTGTCATTTATGGAAACTGTCTGGTGATTTCCTGGAAGACCCCATTCACAAGGCTATCTTTGCATGACCTGACTAGGAGCTTACCCAGGCAATTAATTGTTTAATTTCACAGCATCCTGAGATGATGACTAAATTTGGGCCAAATAATAAGCTAACTAAACAGCCTAGTGGGAAAAACTGGGAAATGAGATATACATAGGGGGTTTTAAAAGTTCTGACATATTCCTAGACTTTAGTGGGCTGTGCCTGTATGTACAATGGTGCCTATGACCATGGGTGTACACATGCTCAGGAAAGACCTGAGAAGACCCTAAGTTCTCACCTCTGGTTGACCCTGAGGCTCTGTGGAAGCAGGAAGTGAAGACTATGGCAGAGTTGTTACCTGCCTGGCTGAGGATCGAAAACATGTTGGAAAATATGTGCAAAGCCTCTTGGCAAATGAGAGATATATTGGTTACAGATGTTTAAAGAATCTTTGCCTATCATTAACTGGATACTAAGCTGATCTAGCAATAGTAATACATGATAGGACACAGACTTTAAAGAATTACTTTTAGAAAGTCACAACATCAGCAACAGAAGTCCTTGAGCAGAGGGAAGAATCTGAATTCTACAGTTGCCACATCGTATTATTTAAAATACACTTTTCTCAACAAAAATTATGACATCTGCAAAGAAAGAATGGATATCCCATACACATGAGAAAAAAACAACCAATAAGAAGTGTTCCTAAGGTAGTCTAGACATTGTAGTTAGTGTATAAAGTTATTTTAAATATAGCCAAAAAACTATGAAAATGATGTCTCGCCAAATAGAATTTTTTCAAAGAAGATAGAATCAATAATAATTTTTTAAAAGAATGTAATGGAAATTCTGGATTTGAAAATTTCAGTAACAAATGAAAAATTCATTAGAGTGACTCAGCAGCAGTTTTGAGCAGGAAGAAGAATCATTTCACTTAAAGGTAAGTCAACTTTTTGTCTGTACTGTCATTTGCAAATATCTTCTCCCATTCCGTGGGTTGCCTCTTTGTTTTTTTGACTGTTTCCTTTGCTGTGCAGAAGCTTTTGATTTTGATGAAGTCCCAGAAGTTTATTTTCGCTTTTGTTTCCTTTGCCTTTGGAGACGTATCTTGAAAGAAGTTGCTGTGGCTGATATCAAAGAGATTACTGCCTATGTTCTCCTCTAAGATTCTGATGGATTCCTGTCTCACGTTGAGGTCTTTTATCCATTTTGAGTTGATCTTTGTGTACGGTGTAAGAGAATGGTCGAGTTTCATTCTTCTACATATAGCTGTCCAGTTTTCCCAGCACCATTTATTGAAGAGACTGTCTTTTTTCCACTGTATATTTTTTCCTGTTTTGTCGAAGATTAATTGACCATAGAGTAGAGGGTCCATATCTGGGCTCTCTACTCTGTTCCACTGGTCTATGTGTCTGTTTTTATGCCAGTACCATGCTGTCTTGGTGATCACAGCTTTGTAATAAAGCTTGAAATCAGGTAAGGTGATGCCGCCAGCTTTATTTTTGTTTTTCAACATTTCCTTAGTGATTCGGGGTCTCTTCTGATTCCATACAAATTTTAGAATTATTTGCTCCAGCTCTTTGAAGAATGCCGGTGGAATTTTGATCGGAATGGCATTAAAAGTATAGATTGCTCTAGGCAGTATAGACATTTTAACAATGTTTATTCTTCCGATCCAAGAGCATGGAATGGTCTTCCATCTTTTTGTGTCTTCTTCAATTTCTTTCATGAGTGTTCTATAGTTCCTCAAGTACAGATCCTTTACCTCTTTAGTTAGGTTTATTCCAAGGTATCTTATGGTTCTTGGTGCTATAGTAAATGGAATCGATTCTCTAATTTCCCTTTCTGTATTTTCATTGTTAGTGTATAAGAAATGGGAGAAGATATTTGCAAATGACAGTACAGACAAAAGGTTGATATCCAGGATCTATAATGAACTCCTCAAACTCAACACACACGAAACAGGCAAACACATCAAAAAATGGGCAGAAGATATGAACAGACACTTCTCCAATCAAGACATACAAATGGCTATCAGACACATGAAAAAATGCTCATCATCAGGGAGATTCAAATTAAAACCACATTGAGATATCACCTTACACCAGTTAGAATGGCCAAAATTAACAAAACAGGAAACAACATGTGTTGGACAGGATGTGGAGAAAGGGGAACCCTCTTACACTGTTGGTGGGAATGCAAGTTGGTGCAGCCTCTTTGGAGAACAGTGTGGAGATTCCTCAAGAAATTAAAAATAGAGCTTCCCTACGACCCTGCAATTGCACTCCTGGGTATTTACCCCAAAGATACAGATGTCGTGAAAAGAAGGGCCATCTGTACCCCAATGTTTATAGCAGCAATGGCCACAGTCGCCAAACTATGGAAAGAACCAAGATGCCCTTCAACGGATGAATGGATAAGGAAGATGTGGTCCACATACACTATGGAGTATTGCGCCTCCATCAGAAAGGATGAATACCCAACTTTTGTAGCAACATGGACGGGACTGGAAGAGATTATGCTGAGTGAAATAAGTCAAGCAGAGAGAGTCAATTATCATATGGTTTCACTTATTTGTGGAGCATAACCAATAGCATGGAGGACAAGGGGCGTTAGAGAGGAGTAGGGAATTTGGGTAAATTGGAAGGGGAGGTGAACCATGAGAGACTATGGACTCTGAAAAACAGTCTGAGGGGTTTGAAGTGGCCGGGGGGTGGGAGGTTGGGGTACCAGGTGGTGGGTATTATAGAGGGCACGGCTTGCATGGAGCACTGGGTGTGGTAAAAAAATAATGAATACTGTTTTTCTGAAAATAAATAAATTGGAAAAAAAAAAAAAAGGTAAGTCAACTAAGATTATCCAGTGTGAGGAATAGAGAGGAAAAGAATGAAGAATAATGAACATAGCCTCAGGGACTTGTAGGACCCCATCAAGCTACTAATTTACGCATAATGGGGGTCTTGGGAGATGAGAGAGAAATGAACAGAAAGATTAGTTGATTGAAGAAATAAAGGCTGGAAGCTTCCCAAATTTTTAAAAAAATTTTATTTATTTATTTGACAGAGAGAGATCCCAATAGGCAGAGGCAGGCAGAGAGAGAGAGGAGGAACCAGGCTCCCCGCTGAGCTGAAAGCCCGATGTGGGGCATGATCCTGGGAGCCTGGGATCATGACCTGAGCTGAAGGCAGAGGCTTTAACCCACTGAGCCACCCAGGCGCCCCTGGAAGCTTCCCAAATTTGATGAAAAACATTAATCTGCACATCTAAGAAAACCAGCAAGTTTGAAGTAATTTAAAATCAAAGGTATGTAGACATGTCATAATCAAACTTCTAAAAGACAAAGAGAATCTAGAAAACAGCAAGAGAAAAACAACTCCTTGTAAGACATCCTCAATAATTATAGCATATTTCTGAAAACTATGGAGAGCAGAAGGCAATATTTAAGAAGGACTGACATATTTAAAGAAATATGTCAGAAATATTTAAAGAAAAAGACTGTCAACAAAGTGTATTATATTTAACAAAACTGTCCTTCAAAAATGAAGGACAAAGTAAGATATTCCCAAATAAACAAAAACTGAAAAGATTAATGTCCAGAAAGCGTGTCCTACCAGAAATACTACAAGGGATCCTTTTCAGGTTGAAATGAAAAAACATTACGCAGTCACATATCCATATGAAGGAATAAAGAGTATCCATAAAGGTAATTTCTTAGATAAATATAGAGAAATATATAAATGTATAGTATACTCTTTTTATCTCATTCGATATTTTTTTTTAAAGATTTTATTTGTTTATTTGACAGAAATCACAAGTAGACAGAGAGGCAGGCAGAGAGAGAGAGAGGGAAGCAGGCTCCCTGCTGAGCAGAGAGCCCGATGCGGGACTCGATCCCAGGACCCTGAGATCATGACCTGAGCCGAAGGCAGCGGCTTAACCCACTGAGCCACCCAGGCGCCCTATCTCATTGGATATTTAAAACAGCTGCATAAAGCTATCATTTTAAATATGTGGTGATAGGCATTGTCTTGCAGGTTCCCTAAACTATCACAGGTTCAGTAATTCACTAGGAGGAGGAATACATTCATCATACAGTTGTATGCACATAGAGGATTTATTACACTGAAAGAATATGAAGCAAAATCAGCAAAGAGAATAGGCACATGGGCAATGTCTAGGGGAAATCAGGCAAAATCTTCCAAGGCTTCTCTCTAAGTGAAGTCATATGGAACGCACTTAATTTCCCAGCAATGATTGTGTGAGATATTGCCAATTAGGGAAGCTCATTAAAGACTCAGAACCTGGTGGGGTTTTTTGTTTGTTTTTTAAAATATTTTATTTATTTGACAGACAGAGATCACAAGTAGGCAGAGAGAGAGAGAGAGAGAGGAGGAGGAGGATCAGGCTCCCTGCCTAGCAGAGAACCTGATGCAGGACTTGATCCCAGGACCCTGAGATTATGACCCGAGCTGAAAGCAGAGGCTTAACCCACTGGGCCACCCAGGCGCCCCAGTGTTTTTATTTGTGGCTGTTCAGATAGCTTCTGCCTAGCACTTCCTCAATGTCCAACCTCTTAGAAACAAAGGAAGTGCTCAACATAAATCAGTGTTGGCACAAACATTTTAAACACAGGGAGCATCTTTTATCAGTCAATGTTTGGAACCCTCCTGAAATCTAAGTTCCTCAACACCAAAATCTACCTTGTATGCAGGCCTCTGTGGGGATAAGCAGTTTGGCATAGTGTTGCCTCTTTTCTGTACAGGCATACGTATAAAGAGGTAATTTATATTACATTAGTAACACAAAGATGAGGGGGGAGGAACAGAATTAGACAGGAACAACATTTTTGTATACAATTGAAATTAAATGGGTATTAATCCATATAAGATTGTTGTAAATTAAAGTATTAAAGCAGCCACAAAGGAAATAACTCAAAATAATAAGAAATGAGAAGAAATTAACATGATACATAAAAATATCTATTGTGCACACGGGGTGCTAGAGTGGCTCAGCCGGCTAAGCATCTGACTCTTGATTTCAACCCACGTCATGATCCCAAGATCCTGCGATTGAGCCCCATGTCAGGCTCTGTGCTCAGTGTGGAATCTGCTTGAGGATTCTCCCCGCCCCCCAATAAGTAAATAAAACTTTACTTTTTAAAATATTTATTTATTTATTTTAGAGAGAGAGAGAACACAAACAGGAAGGGTTGGGGAAAGGGGAGAGTATCCCAAGCAGACTGCTGAGGGTGGAACCTGACTTGGGGCTCCATCTCACAACCCCGATTTTGAAAAAGCGTATGACCCATCTATATTCTGCTTATAAGAGAAACACTCTAGTTAAACACACAGACACACACATAGATTAAGATACTCAGATGGGAAAAGACTTAATATGCAAACCGTAAACAAGCAAGCTAGTCAATTATACAGACACCAGACAAAATAGACTTTAAGACAAAACTTGTTAATAGAGACAATAAATATTCCTTTTATTTATTTATTTATTTATTTGACAGAGAGAGAGAGATCACAAGTAGGCAGAGAGGCAGGCAGAGAGAGCGGGAAGCAGGCTCCCCGCTGAGCAGAGAGCCCGTGATATGGGGCCCGATCCCAGGGCCCTGAGATCATGACCTGAGCCGAAGGCAGAGGTTTTAACCCAAATATTCCTTTTTAAAAAAGATTTTATTTATTTGTCAGAGAGAGAGAGTGGCAGGCAGAGGGGAAGCATGTACCCCACGGAGCAAGGAGCCGGATGCAGGACCTTGGGATCACGACCTGAGCCAAAGGCAGATGCTTAACCAACTGAGCCACCTAGGCATCCTGAGACAATAAATATTCTATAATAAACTTTCACTTCATCAAGAATATGTAACATTGGGGCACCTGGGTGGCTCAGTGGGTTAAGCCTCTGCCTTCAGCTCAGGTCATGATCCCAGGGTTCTGGGATCCAGCTCCACATCAGGCTCTCTGCTCAGCAGTGAGTCTGCCTCCACCACCCCACTGCCTGCCTTTCTGCCTACTTGTAATCTTTGTCTGTCAAATAAATAAAATCTTTAAAAATATATATATATAACATTTAACTGTGTAACATATACACATATATGCAACTAACAAAAGGACCCTAAATTATATATAGCGAAAACTGTCAGAAATAGACAATTCAGCAGTTAACTAGTTGGATACTTTGTTCCCTAGTTTCATAATAGAACAATTATAAAATCAATAAAATGTGAGTCTTCAATACTATAACCCAACAGTTATAAACCTAACATATCTATTACACTCCACCCTCCTAAGGTACATGTGGCATATTCTTCAGGATAGACTATATGTTAGTTTAGAAAATCAGTCTTCAATAAATTTTAAATGGCTAAAATGGTAGAAAATATATTTTCTGATCTCAGTGGAATAAAACTGGAAATCTATAACAGAAGAAAAAATGGGAAATTCCTAAGTATGTGGAAATTAAAGAGCATATTCTTAACCAGTGGATCCAAGAAGAAGTCATAAGAGAAACTAGAAAATACCTTGTGATGAGTGAAAATGAAAACATTGCTCATAAAGAAGTTTATAGTTGTAAATGCCTATATATGTATGTGTGTGTGTGTGTATGTAAAATTTTTTTAAGGAAAAATCTGAAATCAGTAATCTAACCTCTTACCTTCAGGAATTGGAAAAAGAGGCACAAGCCAAGCCCAAGGCAAGTAGATCAAAGGGATAACAGATACTAGAGTGGAAATAAAGGAGAGAGAATAGAATATTCAGCAGAAAAAAATAAGGATAACATAAGTTAGTTCTTTAAGAAGATAAGGAAAATTGACAACCTTTAACTAGACTGACCAAGAGAATATACCAAAGGGAACTTAAATTACTAAATTTAGGAATGAAGAGGGGATGTTGCTACCAACCTGATAGAAATATAAAGCATTATAAGAGAATGCCTTGAACAATTGCATGACAGCAAATTACATAAATCAGGATGGACAAATTCATAGAAAAATACAAGCTACTGAAACTGACACAACAAGAAAAAGATCTGAATATATCTATAAAAAGTAAAGAGATAGAAGAATTAGTATCAAAAAATTTCCCACAAAGAAAAGCTCAGGACTAAATGTCTTCACTGGTGAGTTCTAGCAAATGTTAAAAGAAGAGTTAATACCAGTCCTTTACAAACTTAAGAAAAATAGAAGGGTAAGCATGTATCATCGTATTCTATGAGGCCAGTATTGCCTGTTACCAAAACCAAAGACATCACAAGAAAGGAAAACTACATGGCAGATCTCTTATGGGTATAGATGCAAAAATCCTCAACAGAAAAGCAGAAAATTGAATCCAGCAACTTACTAAAAGACTATACACAAAGACAATCCCACACAAGTGGGGTTATCCTGGGATTGCAAGCTTGGTTCAACACCCAACCAATTTTGTTGGTCCAACTCAAATCAATCAATGTAATATGCTGTATTAGTAGAATAAAATACAAAAATCACACAATCTCAAGAGGAGAAAAAAGCATTTGACAATATCTAAGTGTTTTCATGATAAAACACTCAAGATAGTAGAAATAGAAGGGCATCTATTACAAACTTACAGTGAACATCTCAATGGTGTAAGACTGAAACTTTGCCCTGATGTGTTTGATAATGAGATAAGGATGTCCACTCTCACCACTTGTATTCAGTATTGTATTAGAGGTTCTACATGGAGCAATTAGTCAAGGGGGGAAAAAAAGTACTTGGATTGGAAAAGAAATAATCTTAAAATTTGCAAATGACATGATATTCTACATGGAAATCCTGTATCCATAAAATATAACTGTTAGAGCTAGTAAACAAGTACAGTAAGTTACAAGAAACATTCAGTATACAAAAATCAATCACTTTGTATACAAAGGGAATAAACATTCCAAAAATGAAATTAAGAGGTTCCATTTACATAATGTAATAGTATTATATGGTGATAAAAAGTAGCTACATTTGGCATAAGCATAGTATAACATATAGACTTGTTAAATCACTATGTTGTAAACCTGAAACTAATGTAAAGCTGTGTATCAACTATATTTCAATAAAAATAAATTTAAAATTTTTCATTTGCAATAGCATCAAGAAGAATAAGTTACTTAGGAGTAATTTTAACAAAAGAAATGCAAGATTTATGCACTAAAAGCTATAAAACATTGTTGAAAGAAAATTTTAAATAAATGGAAGAATTCCAGGGACTGGAAGATGTATTAAGATAACGTTTCCGCAAATTGATCTGCAGAGATTTAGTGCAATCCCAAAATACCAGCCCGATTTCTTGCAGGAATTGAGAAACTGATCCTATAATTCACATGGAAATTGAAAGAAACTAAGAATAGGTACCTGGGTGGCTCAGCAGGTTAAAGCCTCTGCCTTTGGCTCGGGTCATGATCCCAGGGTCCTGGGATTGAGCCCTGCATTGGGCTCTCTGCAGAGAGAAGCTTAACCCCGCTCCACCCACCTGCCTCTTTGCCTACTTGTGATCTCTGTCTGTCAAATAAATAAGTAAAATCTTTAAAAAAAAAAAAAAATAGAAGTGGGGCGCCTGGGTGGCTCAGTGGGTTAAGCCTCGCCTTCAGCTCAGGTCATGATTTCAGGGTCCTGGGATCAAGCCCCACATCGGGCTCTCTGCTCAGCAGGGAGCCTGCTTCCCCCTCTCTCTCTCTGTCAAACAAATAAATAAATCTTTTTTAAATTTTTATTTATTTATTTGTTAGAGAGAAAGAGAGAGAGAGGGAGGAGTGAGAGCAAGCACAGGCAGAGGCAGAGGGAGAAGCAGGCTCCCTGCCGAGCAAGGAGCCCAATGTGGGATTTGATCCAAGGAGGCTGGGATCATGACCTGAGCCGAAGGCAGTCGCTTAACCAACTGAGCCACCCAGGTGTCCCAATAAATAAAATCTTTTAATAAATAAATAAAAATAAATTTTTTTTCCCAATTTATTTATTTTCAGAAAAACAGTATTCATTATTTTTTCACCACACCCAGTGCTCCATGCAAACCGTGCCCTCTATAATACCCACCACCTGGTACCCCCAACTTCCCACCTGCCCCGCCACTTCAAACCCCTCAGATTGTTTTTCAGAGTCCGTAGTCTCTCATGGTTCACCTCCCCTTTCAATTTCTCCTAACTCCCTTCTCCTAACTCCCCATGTCCACCATGCTATTTGTTGTGCTCCACAAATAAGTGAAACCATATAATAATTGACTCTCTCTGCTTGACTTATTTCACTCAGCATAATCTCTTCCAGTCCCGTCCATGTTGCTACAAAAGTTGGGTATTCATCCTTTCTGATGGAGGCATAATACCCCATATGTACACTTTTTTTTTTAGTAATTTCTTAAGATTTATTTATTATTTTAGAGAAAGAGCATGGGGAGGAGGGGCAGAAGGAGAGGGAGGTCTCAAGAGAGAAGATCCCAAGCAGATTCCCCACTGAGTACAGAGCCTGTTGCAGGGCTCAATCTCACGACCCTGAGATTATGACCTGAGCTGAAATCAAGAGTCGGACACTTAATCAACTGAGCTACCCAGGCACCCCTTGAATAATTTTTAAAATTAAAAAATATTTTAGCAAACCAAATCCAATAATCCATAAAAAGAATAATGCACCATAACAACATAGGTGATCTTAGGAGTGAAGGAGGGAGAAAGACACTCAAGCAGACTTCACACTGAGGGTAGGGCCTGGTGTGGTGTTCGATCTCACAACCCTGAGATCACGAGCTAAGATGAAACCAAGGGCCAGACGCTTAAATCAACTGTTACACCCAGCCACCCTGTTGGCTTTTATTTTCAAAGTCATTTTTATTTAGTTATTCTCCCTTTTTTTTTTTTAATAGGTGTATTCGACACAAAAATGATTGGGGAGCTCTTATTCTAGTGGATGATCGCTTCAGGAGTAATCCCAGTCGATATATATCTGGTAAGAGTTGCAGCTGGGCTTAGAGTAAGAATTAATAACAATCTTTGGTATTTAATAACTGCTAGTTTTAAAGAAAAATTTTGGGCAGGATTTGAATTATTAGATCAAATATGGAAAAATTCATATTGATGGGAAATCTAGCATTTAATACTTATCTATTTAAAAAAATCTTTATAGAGGAGTTGGTTAACATATACTAACATATCAGTATCCTTTAATTTCATAGAATGTGGGATTTAATTAAGTAACATAATAATAATTTATTTAGCATTATCAGGGAAAAGGCTGTTCGCAGGAATTTTCCAAAAAATACATTTTTACATTTAAGCACGTAAGCACATTTCCTTTGGCTGCTTAGGATTCTTTATCCTTTCATTCTAGATTATACTGAAGTTTGTTGATTGTTTAGAAATGCTTCAGCTGTTCTACAGTTCATGTTAGTCAGAGCTAGTATTTTCTAAAAGAAAAAAAAGTACCACTGTAGGCCTCAAGATGAAGTAGATGGTCATTTTTTCCCCACTCAGATGAACAAATATTATATGCCTATAGTTTTTGTCCAGCAGTCATACCATCCCTTTAGAGTCAATACCAGGAATCAATCTGTTATTAAAGAACTGTTGGAAATACTTGCATTTTTATTATCTTTAGAGCTAAGATGTTCATACCATACTATGATAAAGAGATACAAAATTTTAAGTTTCTTTCAGATTAGCTACCTGTGGGTATGGACTCTTTCTATTTCAGAGCCTAATATCTGGCTTGGTATTAAAATGTATCCACCTGGATTAAAGCACTCTTTTCTCCCCTTTCCATGTAAAGCAAGCCATTGAGCTTAGGTCCAGACATAACTAAAAGCAAAATGTTAAGTGCTATGTTTAGTCAGCAGGTGGAGCTCAGATTCTTTGAGTTTTCAAAAGCAACCTGACATTTTACACCAAAAAGCTTTCTTTGATTACAGAAAATTCCAAACATGAAAGAAATGACTATAATACTAAAATTCTTCAATTTTAGAAAGTTTCGTGTTTAATCAGTATAATTATTTTCCCCAAACAAACAAAAATAACTTTAAGGGAAATGCTTATTGAAAATGTTCTTCTAGGCACACCTGGCTGTTCAGTAGACAGAACATACGATTCTTGATCTTGGGGTTGTAACTTCAAGCCCCATGTTGGGTGTAGAGATCACTTAAAAATAAAATCTTCAAAAAATTAAGATGTTCGGGGCGCCTGGGTGGCTCATTGGTTTACGCCTCTGCTTTCAGCTCGGGTCATGGTCCCAGGGTCCTGGGATCGAGCCCCACATCGGTCTCTCGGCTCGGCAGGGAGCCTGCTTCCTCCTCTCTCTCTGCCTGCCTCTCTGCCTACTTGTGATCTCTGTCTGTCAAATAAATAAATAAAATCTTAAAAAAAAAATTAAGATGTTCTTCTTGTCAACTGTACTTCAACTAAAAAAATGCAAAATTTGAAAACAAGTTTTTTTTTTATTTTAAAATCTTGAAGTTAAATTTTCCCCTGATGGTTCAGATTTGCTGAGAGTTTTTTTTTTTTTTAAGGATTTTATTTTTAATAGTCTCCACACCCAACATGGGGCTAGAACTTACAACCCCAAGATCAAGTCGTATGCCCCTACTGAGCCAGTCAGGCACCTCTGAGAGATTTTTTAAATCAAGAATTTTTCACTATTTCTGTATGGTTTTTATTCATTTTTTCTGAGATTCATAAAAATGTGAACTCTTCTTATCTAGACAATAATAGCACAATGACATGCAAATTCCTTTTGAAGGCTAGTCTTTGTTTAAATTCAATTTGTATTAACTAAAGAACTCAATTCAACTTACATTAAATATAGAAAAGCTCTACATTAAATATAGAAAAAATTTTGCCTATTTACATTTGATAGAGAAGTCTTTTGTTTTCTAATTACTTCATTAGAAAAATTAGCAAAGGAATGTATTTGAAATGAATGTATCACGACTTGAAGCCCTATCTTATTTTTCTTTTAACTTAAAATACAATAGTGACTTTTTAAACTACTTCGGAAGATGATGATCATTTTAGTAACACCAGAAGAGAATATTTATTTTCTTTTAAAAGTCCAGATACCTGATTTTGAATTTCATTCTGAAATGAAACAAAACACCTTATACTTTCAACATGGTTCAGGGTTGTACAGTTTTCACATGTTACAGGTCAGATCACATCCATTACAACTTGATTATTTATATATTAAAAAATAATTATATAATAAATTTTCAAACAGGACACAGTTTGTCCCTAATAACATTGTTATTCCATTCATTCCTAGGATAGTTTAAGACATATTTGGAATTGAGGGAAAAGGGCAACAAAAAAACCCATGAGACTGGCATCTTGAATTTATTTTCATGGAAGAAATCAAAGTTGGAATGAAAGACTATGTTATTTACAACTTCTAATTTTCCTAAAATTAAAATGTAAGCAATATTTTGGGGAATTATGTTGAAATTAAAATTTGCCTTATTTCCCCAGTTATTCTAAACTGATAATAATATATTTCTCTCTTTCCAGTCTACTCCCACTGCCTCTTCCCTCCCTCCAGTTGATAATCAGTGTATATAAAGAAAAATGTTACTCATACATGAGCATAGTGTACATGTGAAGTTGTTTAGGCAGGAAAAATATTGAGAATCATTCTATATACCCTAGATTCATGTGGATTACTTCATTAGAAAAATTATCTAAGTGTATTCTTAATATGTAATATCTTCCTTGGGTTTACTCTTTTCCTTAGGACTTTCTAAATGGGTACGGCAGCAGATTCAGCACCATTCAACTTTTGAGAGTGCACTGGAGTCCTTGGCTGAATTTTCCAAAAAACACCAAAAGGTCATTGATGTATCCAGAGAGGACAGAAAATTTATACAAGACAGTGAGTCTACACTTGAAGTGACCTGTTTGAAGGACAGTAGTTTAACTTACTTATCAGAAGTGACAAGTCCTCTAGCACCTGAAAATCCTAGGAAAGATGAAGCAAAAGCACGTGTCCATGAACACCAGTGTCATAAAATAACTAAAAGTCCATCTCTACCAAGAGGCATCATCTCTAGAAAGGAAGGAGGTTTGAAAAGTTTTGCCTATTTACATTTGATAGAGAAGTCTTTTGTTATATCTAGTGAAATGATAGAAATGATATTTAATTTGCTATAGATTAATTTCCTTAAACATAATGGTCTGAAATAGGTATTATCATAAAATAATGAAATAGTGTGGTATATTGGGATGGGAACACACTTTTATCAAGAGACCTAAGCATAGGGTTGCCTGGGTGGCTCAGTGGGTTAAAGCTCTGCTTTCGGCTCAGGTCATGATCTCAGGGTCCTGGGATCGAGCCCCACATTGGGCTCTCTGCTCAGCAGGGAGCCTGCTTTCCCCTCTCTCTCTGTCTGCTTCTCTGCCTATTTGTGATCTCTGTCAAATAAATAAATAAAATCTTAAAAAAAAAAAAAAAAGAGAGACCTAAGCATATTTTCCATTTACCAGGTTTGCCACTACCTAGTTTTGTGACAATGAGCAAGTCACTTAACTTTCTTGAATCTTAATAGAAAAAAGGAATCTCTGTATACCTGTCCCTCAAGCTGGACTGTAAAGATCTAATAAGATGATGAATATCATAGCATGGTAAAATACTGTATAAATGGTACACGTTTTCCTAAAGGCTATATTAAAAATTGGTCTAATTTATAGATACTTCTCTTACATGAATTTCTTAGTTTAGGGGAGTGAGAGTCATATATTCTAAATTATTTTTTTTTTAAATATGTTAGAGGGGTGCCTGGGTAGCTCAGTTGGTTGAACATCCAACTCTTGATTTTGGCTCAGGTCATGATCTCAGGATCATGAGATCAAGACCCACTTAGGGCTCTATGCTCAGCAAGGAGTCTCCTTGAGATTCTCTCTCCCTCCCTCTGCCCTTCCCCCCTCTTGTGTGTGCACTCTCTCTCAAGTAAGTAAATAAATAAATCTTCAAATATTCAAATATATATATATATATATATATATATGAATTTAATAGTCTATGTCAGAGATTAGCAAACTGTGGCTTATGTACCAAATTTGGCCATCTGTTTTTGTGAATCAAGATTAATGGAACATAGTCACATCCATTCAGTTATATATAGTACACAACAGCAGAGTTTAGTCATAGTATGTTTTTGCACTCAAACAGCATAATTGAGTACATACATACATACCTCAGAGATATTGTGGGTTTGGTTCTAGACCACCACAATAAAGCAAATATCACAATAAAGCAATTCAAATGAATTTTTTGGTTTCATAGTGCATATAAAAGTTGTGTTTACATTATATTGTAGTCTCTTAAGTGTGTAATAACATCATGTCTTAAAAAATAATGTATAATTTAAAATACCCCAATTTAAAAATATTTTGTTGCAAAAAAAAAATACTAACCATCTGAGGTTTCAACATATCATAATCTTTTTGCTGGTGGAAGGTCCTGCCTCATTGTTAATGGCTGCTAACTGATCAGGGTGGTTTTTGCTGCAGGCTAGGGTATATGTCAAAATCTCTTTTAAAAAGACCCCAGTGAAGTTTGCCACATCAATTGACTCTTCCTTTAATGAATGATCTCTCTATAGCTTGAAACTATTTTATTCAAAAGTAGAACTTCTTTCAAAATGCAGCCAGTCTTCTCAAATGCTGCTGCTACTTTATGAACTGTTTATGTAATATTCTAAATTCTTTGTAGTCAATTTCAACAATTTTCAGAGCATCTTCACTGGGAGTAGATTTTATCTCAAGAAACCACTTTCTTTGCTCATGTATAAGAAGCGGTTCCTCTTCCATTGAAGTTGTTTTATGAGATGGCAGAAATTCAATCACATTTTCAAGCTTCCCTTCTAATTCTCTTGCTATTTCTACTGCATCTCTACTGAAGTCTTGAATCACTCCAAGTTACCCACCGGGTGGCTTCCAAACTCCTCTTAATTATTTTGACCTCTTCCCATGAATCATGAGTGTTCTTACTGGCATTGGGAATGGTGAATCCTCTCCAGAAGGTTTCAAAATTTTTTTTTGCCTAGATTCATCAAAGGAATCCTATCTGTGGCATCTGTTGCCTTACAAAAATGTATTCTCTCTCTTTTTAAAGATTTATTTATTGTGCTTGCTTCGGCAGCACATATACTAAAGATTTATTTATTTATTTTAAAGAGAGAACATGAGCAGGAGGAGCAGAGGGAGAGAGGGAGACTCCCAAGCAGATTCTGTGTTGAGCACAGAGCCCAATGTAGTGCTTGATCTCTTGACCCTGAGATTATGAGCTGAGCTGAAACCAAGAGTCAGACACTTAAACTGACTGTGCCCCCCCCAAAATATATTTCTTAAATAATAAAACTTGAAAGTCAAAATTACTCTTTGGTCTGTTTTAGTTTCAACATGTCTTCCTCACTAACCATAAAATTTCTAACTTTAGATTTTAAGTGAGATACAAAAATTAATAAAGTGAGAGAAGTGCGACTCTTCTTTTCACTTTGACACTTAGAGGCCATTGTAGGATTATTAATTGGCCTGATTTTAATATTGTTGTGTCTCAGGAAATAGGGAGGCCTGAGGAAAGGGCAGGAGTTGGGGGAACAGCTGGTCAGTGGACCAGTCAGCATACACACATTTGTCTGTTAAGTTCACTACTTTAAATGGATGTGATTTACAATGCCCCCAAATAATTACAATAGTAACATCAAAGATCACTGATCACAGATGACCATAACAAATAAAATAATAATGAAAACTCTGAAATACTACAAGAATTACCAAAATGTGATACAGAGATATGAAGTAAGCAAATGCTTTTAGAAAAATGTTGCTTGTAGGCTTGCTTGATTCAAGGTTGCCACAAACTCTGAATCTGTAAAAGTTGCAGTATTTGCAATCTGCAATAAAGCAAAGTGCAATAAAAGGAGGTATACCAATAGTTGCAACAGGTAACAATATGAGCCACAAAGCCTAAAATTTTACTGTCAGCCCAGATGTAGACAAAGTTTGCCATACTGTCGTCTATATCATTGGGTATCATTTTAATTATTTTAGCTAATAAGTGATAGTTTAATATATCAAGTATTAAATATTTACTTTGTAGTATTTGGTAGTTTAAAAAAAAATGCCATAGTGAATTCAAGGCCATAAGACTGGTAATCAGGAAACATAAGTTTTAGTTTGGGCCTGAGTACTAACCAGTTTTATAACTTTAAACAAATAATTTAGTGTTTGTGGTTGCCAGTGTCCTTTAGGGAATTAATCTAGGTTAGTTTTTCCCAGTCCTTGGTTAGTGGATTTTCAAGGCAGATTTTTATAGCGTGTTTCCTTCGTTACTCAGCCTTCTTCCTATTCCTTTTACGCCTCCTTTCTTCATTCACTTCTGAGGTCCCTGGTGTGGAATTTGATAGTTTACCAGACAGCATTATAACTTGGGCTCAGAATCGCTGGAGGCCTAGGATTCCTTTCAGAGTTCACATTTTGTGCTTTCTGTTCTAAGATGGAAGTCTTGCTACTGTTGGTTGTGGGCTTTAAGTTTTGATCCAATACAGTTATGTCAGTATTTTTAATAAAAATTATGTTAATGTAATAATTATATTTGTTAGGAGGAGAAAATTAACACTCTTAAATTTTTGTAGATGATCCTGTATTATTTGAAGAGACTCCCCAGGCAGTGAAAGCAGAAAATACTGTGATTTCCAGATCTACAAGCCCAACCTTCAACAAACAGACAAAGAGAGCTAGCTGGTCTAGCTTTAATTCTTTGGGACATTATCTTACTGATGAAATTATAACTGCAGCTCCTAAGTTCAGGTTACCAGAAGACTGTGCCTCTAGTGTTTCCACTTTTGAAACCGAAAAGGGATGTAAAACAGTTTTTCCACTCACTGATAAATGTGAGTCCTCAGCTCTGATGGTAAACGCATCATTTGGACCATGCCCTCAGTCAGAAATCACTATTTCATCAATAAAGATTGATTCTACTCTTCTTAAAAGAAATGATTCCAAACAGCTGTTCTGCTGTGAAGAAGCCTTGGATCTGGACCCTGAATTGTCTCCAGTTGGTGAAGAAGATAAACTTTCCACCTCACATAGAGCTTCTGAAACAGAAGCAGAGGATGAATCTATCTATTTTTCACCGGAGCTTTATGATCCTATGGATACAAATGAAGAAAAGAATGACCTAGTTGAAAGTGATAGAGACAATAGATTGGCTAATCATTCAAATTGCATTTTAGTTGAAGATCTTTTTGAAATTAAAACTATGAAAGGAGTGGATTCAGTCCAAGAAATGAAAGCTGAGGATTGCACAGACACAAAGTTGAATTGACTCATGCATATCACAGAAAGTAAAATCCGTAACATTGGTAATAATGTAAAAACAACTCATAAACAAATTGGAACAGAGAAAACTTGTGAAACAGATTTAAAGAAATTTAAACAGTCTCCTTCCAAAAATAAAGGTGTGTTCCATGGTGTTAGGTAGTAATACTTAACTGTAACGCTATAAAAATATGTTGTCATGCTTATATTAAATGCTATCATAAATGACAATTTCTACTTTGGATAAATGGTATAGGGTTTTTTTTTAATTTTAAAAATATCTTTCACTTTCTTTGGTATTAGAGGTTTTTAGAAGTCTTTCTTTATGTTGAGAATGTAAATTTTATTGTTTCTGAGTTTTGATAAAGTGATTCATCCAAAATATTTTCCTTTAACAAGTTTTCTTTACCTATATACAATTTAAAATTAATCTGAAAGATACGTAGTTTCCTTTAAATTTCACATAAATATTTGTATTTTGTAGTTCTTTTCATTTATTTTCATACTGATACATAAAAATGAATAGCAGTCTAACCAGTCACACTTTAGGCATGTTTCACTATATATTTACCTCAAATCAATATATAATTTTTAGAAATCAAAGTTTTCTTCAAGAGTTTATTCCTGTATTAAACTGCCTACTTGTAAGTAATTAAGAATTAAGAAGAAAACTGTGATTTTTTTTACATTGTTTTACATTTTTCTGTTTATGATGAACCAAAGTCAAGCAGATGTTAAGCAAATTATGTAAAGTTACAAAATGCCAAATGAAAGACTCCAAATTTTCAATTATAATTAGTTTCATCATCATTGTGGGAAAAAAGTGACATGTCCTAGCATGAAGGCTATAATTATAAAACTATCAGGATAGAAAACTTCATATATAAATTTTATAAGTAGGGGCACCTGGGTGGCTCAGTGGGTGAAGCCTCTGGTCATGATCTCAAGGTCCTGAGATCAAGCCCCGCATGGGGTTCTCTGCTCTGCAGGGAGCCTGCTTTCCCCTCTCTCTCTGCCTGTCTCTCTGACTACTTGTGATCTCTCTCTCTCTCTCAATCTGTTAAATAAATAAATAAAATCCTTTTAAAAATAAATAAATAAATAAATTATATAAGTAAACCCGAACATGTAACTGCAGCCAAAAAAGTTCTTATTGCTCACTAATTTTTTGTTAATTTTGACTCTTTTTATGTATTTTTGAATGAAGCTATACTTCTGATCAAGTAATTATAGAAGATGCACTTCGCTGTCATCTTTCCAAAAATATATTTACTCATCTTTTTCTAAGAAACATTATTATTCATTGGATATTTATTTAGCTTTGTGTGGGTGATTTGAATTGAAATTTTATGAGTTGTCAAGTTGTGGGTATGGTTTATTATTTTCAATTTGAAATTTCCAGAAATCAAGTATTTTATATATTCATTTTGATAAATGAATTATTATATATAATATTTACTTTTATTTTGAAGGTGTTTAGATTGAACACAACATTGGATAGTACAACTGTAAGCATAGTTCAAAGAAATTTAAATTGCTAATTTACCAGTTCAAGAATTCATCTATAGATTAGGATATATTAGATCCTTAGTATTACATATTTTCTTTGAGTAATAAGTTACAAACACTAGAATGGAAGATAATTTCTAAATTGTTTTGAAAGGGTGAAACCATTTATCCTTTCTGGTTTAGTTCCTAATCCACAGATAAGGGTAGTGGGGTAGTAGAAAGAATACGAGGTGGAAAACAAGAGACTTGTGCTTTATTCCTAGCTCTGCCACTAATTTGCTAAGTCACATTGGCAATCATCCTGCCTTTGAGAAATTAGCTTCATCTGTGAAATGTGGCATTTAGTACTATAAAAATCACTTAAATCCCTTTCAGCTTTAAAAACCCATAGTTTAAAGAAATATATATTGGTATTATATTTTGAGTCAATTTTCATTTGCTTTTGTTCCAGAATGCTTTAAATAAGGTAAACCATTTTGTAGAAAAGGTGAAATTGACACTCACCTCCCTTTAAGGCATAACTGTATGAATATGCTGCTTAGTAATTTGAGAAGCAAGATATTTATTTTTAACAGTGCTGCAATGAAAACATTTTTTGACCCTTAAAATTGCCTTTAGAATTGGTAAATGACATGAGAAAAATTAAGCACAATATTTTTTAGTCATAACCTTGGTATATTATCCAAATAAACCTCAAATCTATTCTCTCCAAAATCTAATTTTCTCAGACTAAAAATTTCCATTAACTGAGAATGTATATAAAGATGTGACACTAGTATTTAGTGATTCCAAAAGGTATTTCAAAAATTTCGTGCAATGATCTCACTATTGAAACAGGTATAGGGTTTCCAAAAATAGCAACATGACCAGGATAGTATTGCAAGAATTAAAGTACCAGACTTTATGGGACACCTGTGTGGCTCAGTCAGTTAAGTGTCCAACTTTGATTTCCTTCTGGGTCATGATTTTCGGGTTGTGGGATCAAGCCCCAAGTCGGGCTCAGCTTGGAGTCTGCTTGTCTCTCTCAGTTCCTCCATTTGTGCATACTCTCATAAATAAATAATAAATAATGAACTTACAAAATCTTTAAAAGATTTTTTTTTTAATTAAGTACCAGTTGGGGCATCTGAATGGTTCAGTTGGTTAAGTGTCTGACTCTCTATTTCAGCTCAGGTCGTGAGATTCAGCCCCACATCGGGCCCTGCATTCAGCAAGGAGTCTGCTTGGGATTCTCTCCCTGTCCCTCTGCCCCTGCCCCCCTCCTTCAGTCTCTCTCAAATAAATAAATAATGAAGCACCAGTCTTTATAATAGAGTAGGAGGTAGAACATTTTTATTAGTAGTAATGTACTTTTAAAAGAGATGTTTTGGAGCCCAAGTTAAAACAGGTGAAAGCATTTAAAGACTTTTTATTTATTTGAGAGAGCAAGAGCACATGGGTTGGGGTAAGGGCAAAGTGAGAAGGGGAGAGATCCTCAAGCAGACTCTTCACTGAGGGTGGAGCCCAATTTGGGGGTCCTTCCCAGGACCCAAGGTGAAATCAAGAGCCCACCACCCAATCCACTAAGCCACACAGGCACCCCTAAAACATGAAATTAAAAGAGTATTTTGTACATGGTAGACCCTCAAATATTAGGTAGCAGGTCAATCATATATCTGAAGTACACATACCCTGCTTTATGTGAAGATTTCCCTGATGGTGATAGATGCCAGATAGAATGAGAGAGGGGGAGATAAACTGACAGTTAAGAATTGTTATATAATAGGAAAGAAAAATTACTTGACTAGTTTATTTCTTAAGGCTTTGGAGATATAGAAGTTTAGAAATTGTTTATCAGGTAATTTGCCTTACCCATTCAACGGATATGAAATAATTATACCAAATTTATTTAAGGCCTGAAAGTATATAAAGCATACCAGCCAGGAACCAGGAAAACTTCCAGTTGGAGAAAGAGCTTTACTGATGGAAGAAAGAGGTACAACATAAAGAGTAGATGTTTCATGACTTGACTTTTGAAATTTAGATAAGTCATTTAAAACTTTTTATAATTGTATCAGAAATTAATGACAGTTACTATGCTGCTACTATGCACTTAGTACATGATTTTTACTTTGCTACCATAAGTTCACGTGAGGCTTTGTTTTTATTCTTACTTATGATCTTTGTGTCTTTAAAGACTTTTCCATAATTTTTCTGCAGTGGCTTTGTCATATTTTTCTGCAGTGAAATACATTGCAAATATTTAATTCTTTAGGATTGCTTGTAAGACTGGAATCAAAGTGCCTCTTGTAAAATCACTTGAAGGACTGGTTATTGTAGTTATTTAATCTCTAATTGATGGCATTTTTTGTGTGTGTGTTTGACTACCACACAATTGTTCTTGTTTGTACCTCAGATTTATCAATGAGCTGCATAAGATTTTACTTTAATTTTTATGAATTCTTGATAGTTTCTTACCCTGTAGAAAAATGCAGTCAATCCTTTGTAAATAGAAAGACAGTATTAATACTGGACTTTTTCATAATAAAAAATAAATTTAAGACCTCATCAGACAATGAATGTCTTAACCTGAAGTATGTGCATAGCTATTAAATGTACAATATGAAGTATGTGCTTAGCTATTAAATGTACAATAAAGACCATCACTTCAGGAAATGGAAATTTAGACAGATGACCTAGGCTTATGATTCTCTAGGCTTAAGTGATTTTCATGTCTACCCCCCCAAAAAAAGAATTTTGTTTCTTAAGCTTTCATTTGATAGAACATTAGCTGCCCAGCTTCCTGTACTCTACAATGGAGCCTTGTTATAATGTCCATGGGATCTGAGCCAGTGGATCACCTTATTGGTGAAACCACCTTATAATGAAGTGCTTTCAGTAACTAAACTCTTGGACAAGGTCCAAAACAACCCATCTTATACCAAATTCCACTCTGTAATAAACAAGCTTCAATGTATTGAAAGAAAAATAAAAGCTACATGAAACTTAGAATTCCCAGAAATCAACCTTTTGAAAATCTAATGGTAAATACTGATTTAAAAGAGTATTTTTTAACAAGGCATGATCAGGTATTTATTTTAGTGCTTTTTTATAATAAATTTTTTTTCTTCATCTTCCTTTTTGAAGCAATTTATATGATTTTGATGCTCTTACAGTTTTCCCCCAAATTCTGTCATTTTACATTAGTATTTATAAAACTCATTTGGCTCTTTGCTATTATAAAGTACTAAATTGTACGAGTGGCATATCATTTATTTAAACTGCTAGATGCCATCATCTCTTATTTATGATTCATATATAGTTGAAAGATTTAAAGATGTCAAATATTGATTGTTATTTTGAATCAAGTATGGTCTTGGTATATTTTACCTTTTTTTCAAACTAGTGTTATGGTATTTATATTTAAATATTAACATTCTTTCAAAAATTGATCTCTTTCATCTTGTAAAAGGACCCATGTAACCTGCCTTGTCAGTCAGGACTTTACTATATTGCATGTGGAGCTGAATTATTACCTAAAGTAGGAGGTAGGAAATATAAAAAATTTTTTGTGCCATCCTTAATATAGGCCTACTTAAAATTATAATAAAGTAAATTGATATGTTCATATTTCCATATTTTAGCCTTTAAAGTTGATTGGAGAACATAGGCAGAAATCTCTTTGATTGCAATATACATGAAGTTTGTTACCCTTAGACTTGGAAACATGTTCCAGTTCCACCTGTTGACTTTGGGCAAGTTACTTAAGTTCTCTGAACTTCCATGTTTTTAATCTTAAAATAGAGATAAATAATAATTTCATAAGAAATGGATCAAACAGGGGCGCCTGGGTGGCTCAGTGGGTTAAAGCCTCTGCCTTCGGCTCAGGTCATGATCCCAGGGTCATGGGATCGAGCCCCACATTGGGCTCTCTGCTCGGCAGGGAGCCTGCTTCCTCCTCTTTCTCTGCCTGCCTCTCTGCCTACTTGTGATCTCTGTCAAATAAATAAATAAAATCTTTAAAAAAATAGATCAAACATTATGAGTATCAAATGCAGTAGAATGCATAAAAGCTTTTAAATATTTTTAGTTTTTTTTTAAGTGTTCCAAAATTCATTGTTTATGCACCACACCCAGTGCTCCATGCAATATGTGCCCTCCATAATACCCACCACCAGGCTCACCCAACCTTCCCCATCCCCTCCCTTCCAAATCCTCAGTTTGTGTCTCAGAGGCCACAGTCTCTCATGGTTTGTCTCCCACTCCAATTTCCCTCATCTCACTTCTCTCCATCCCACAATGTCCTCCATGTTATTCCTTATACTCCACAAGTAAGTGAAACCATGTGATAATTGACTCTCTCTGCTTGACTTATTTCACTTAGCATAATCTCTTCCAGTCTCGTCCATGTTGATACAAAAGTTGGCTATTCATCCTTTCTGATGGAGGCATAATACTGCATTGTATATATGGACCATATCTTCTTTATCCATTTGTCCATTGAAGGACATCTTGGTTCTTTCCGCAGTGTGGTGACTGTCCATTGCGGCTCTGACCATTGGGGTACAGGTGGCCCTTCTTTTCACTACATCTGTATCTTTGGTAAATACCCAGTAGTGCAATTGCAGGGTCATAGGATAACTCTATTTTTAATTTCTTAAGGAATCTCCACACTGATTTCCAAAGTGGCTGCTCCAACTTGCATTCCCATCCAACAGTGTAAGAGGGTTCTCCTTTCTCCACATCCTCTCCAACACTTGTTTCCTGTCTTGTTAATTTTGGCCATTCTAACTGGTATAATGTGGTATCTTGATGTGTTTTTTTTCCAATTTATTTATTTTCAGAAAAACAGTATTCATTATTTTTTCACCACACCCAGTGCTCCATGCAAGCCGTGCCCTCTATAATACCCACCACCTGGTACCCCAACCTCCCACTCCCCCGCCACTTCAAATCCCTCAGATTGTTTTTCAGAGTCCATAGTCTCTCATGGTTCATCTCCCCTTCCAATTTACCCAAATTTCCTTCTCCTCTCTAACGCCCCTTGTCCTCCATGCTATTTGTTATGCTCCACAAATAAGTGAAACCATATGATAATTGACTCTCTCTGCTTGACTTATTTCACTCAGCATAATCTCTTCCAGTCCCGTCCATGTTGCTACAAAAGTTGGGTATTCATCCTTTCTGATGGAGGCATAATACTCCATAGTGTATATGGACCACATCTTCCTTATCCATTCATCTGTTGAAGGTCATCTTGGTTCTTTCCATAGTTTGGCAACCGTGGCCATTGCTGCTGAAAAAATGTTCATCATCATTAGCCCTCAGGGAGATTCAAATTAAAACCACATTGAGATATCACCTTACACCAGTTAGAATGGCCAAAATTAACAGAACAGGAAACAACATGTGTTGGAGAGGATGTGGAGAATGCCAGTGGAATTTTGTTCAGAATGGCATTAAAAGTATAGATTGCTCTACGCAGTATAGACATTTTAACAATGTTTATTCCTCTTACACTGTTGGTGGGAATGCAAGTTGGTGCAGCCTCTTTGGAGAACAGTGTGGAGATTCCTCAAGAAATTAAAAATAGAGCTTCCCTATGACTCTGCAATTGCACTCCTGGGTATTTACCCCAAAGACACAGATGTCGTGAAAAGAAGGGCCATCTTGATGTGGTTTTGATTTGAATCTCCCTGATTGCTTATCATGATGAACATTTTTTCATGTCTGCTAGCCATTTGTATGTATTCTTTGGAGAAGTGTCTGTTCATGTCTTCCACCCATTTTTTGACATGATTATCTGTTTTGTATGTGTTGAGTTTGAGGAGTTCTTCGTGATCTTGAATATCAGCTCTTTGTGTCATTTGTGAATATTTTCTCCATTTTGTGGGTTGCCTCTTTGTTTTGTTGACTGTTTTCTTTGCTGTGCAGAAGCTTTTGATCTTGATGAAGTCCCAAAAGTTCATTTTTGCTTTTGTTTCCTTTGCCTTTGGAGAGATGTCTTGAAAGAAGTTGCTGTGGCCGATATCGAAGAGGTTACTGCCTATGTTCTCCTCTCCTCTAGGATTTTGATAAATTCCTGCCTCACATTGAGGTCTTTTATCCATTTCAAGTTTATCTTTGTGTATGGTATAAGAGAATGGTCAAGTTTTATTCTTCCACACATAGCTGTCCAATTTTCCCAGCACCATTTATTGAACAGACTGTCTTCTTTCCAATGTATATTTTTTCCTGCTTTGTCGAAGATTATTTGACCATAGAGTTGAGGGTCCATATCTGGGCTTTCTACTCTGTTCCACTGGTCTATGTCTTTGTTTTTGTGCCAGTACTATGCTGTCTTGGTGATCACAGCTTTGTAGTAAAGTTTGAAATCAGAGAACGTGATGCCCCCAGTTTTCTTTTTCTTTTTCAGCATTTCCTTAGCAATTTGGGGTCTCTTTTGGTTCCATACAAATTTTAGGATTGTTTGTTCCAGCTCTTTGAAAAATGCCAGTGGAATTTTGTTCAGAATGGCATTAAAAGTATAGATTGCTCTACGCAGTATAGACATTTTAACAATGTTTATTCTTCTGATCCATGAGCTTGGAATCCTCTTCTATCTTTTTGTGTCTTCAATTTCTTTCATGAGTGTTTTGTAGTTTCTGGAGTACAGATATCTTACCTCTTTGGTTAGGTTTATTCCCAGGTATCTTATGGTTCTTGGTGCTATAGGAAATGGAATCAATTCTCTAATTCCCCTTTCTGTATTTTCATTGTTAGTGTATAAGAAAGCAACTGGTTTCTGTACATTGATTTTGTATCCTGCCACATTACTGAATTGCTATATGAGTTCTTGTAGTTTGGGGGTAGAGTCTTTTGGGTTTTGCCTATAAAGTATCATGTCATCTGTGAAGAGAGAAAGTTTGACTTCTTCAGTGCCAATTTGTATGCCTTTTATTTCTTTTTGTTGTCTGATTGCTGTTTCTAGGACTTCTAGTACTATGTTGAACAAGAGTGGCATGAGTGGGCATCCTTGCTGTGTTCCTCTCAAAGGGAAGGCTGTCAGCTTTTCCCCATTGAGGATGATATTTGCTGTGGGTTTTTCATAGATAGATTTTATGAAGTTGAGGAATGTTCCCTCTATCCCTTAACTTTGAATCATTTTAATAAGGAATGGATGCTGTATCTTGTCATATGAAAAGCTTTTTTTTTTTCTTTTTTAATCAGGCAAGGAGAAAGATAACAGAATTTGGGGTCACAAGAATAAGTTCGAATTTTGGCCCTGTTATTTACTGAGTGGACTTTGTTGATCTTCAGCTTTATCTTCTGGGGGGAAAAGTGAGCAATATCTACACAAGAAAATTGTGAGAATTATGCAGTATGTGAAAATGCTTTATAAATTCTGAAGCACTGTTCAAATGTTCGTTGTTAGGGAACCAAAATAATACAGTATAATGGTCATCTCAAATTATACCTTCAAAAGGACTAATAACCCTTAGAATTTGGACCATATACTCAAAACCACTTTGAGCTTCTTTCAAAGGAAACTCAGTGCAGTTATTCTTTTACTGGCAAGACATATATCATGATAGTTTACTTTCCATTTTTACATTTCATTTTTATGTCTTAAAATGTGTGTACATTGCAAACAGAAAAAGTTATCAGAGGAACACCAAAATCCATAAATCCCATTGAGAACATTCTATGCAAGATTCATAGGGAAGGGAATTTTCTTTTTGTATATGTTATTTACTGCTGTACTCCCAACATCAAATTTTTGATTAAATGTATGCACCATTTTGCTAATAATGTATTTATTTCTCTCAGGACTTTATCATATGATACTTGACTCTCATAAATGCCTATTTCATTTCATTTGACCAATTTCTAGAGTCTAGTGAACTTTCTCTTTCTAAATGTTTATTCTTATTCCTTTAACAGCAATAAATCTTTCACATCTTCTCTGTTTCTTCAATTGTGGGCCAGGGATTGTCTTTACTCTTTCTTTTTTTATTTTGAAGGCTGTACTTTTAACAACTTTATCCACAAGGGATGCTGGACTTTTGCACATTCTATTGCGCTGTCCATAAACAGTATTATTCTGACACAATTGGATTCTAAAACGTTAATTAAATTTCATATTAACTAATTGGTTAGCCAAAATATAAGCTATTTTGTAAACATTTTATTACCACCCCATGATAAAAATTAATTATTCCCTATATGATATTTATTGCATGATGTTGCAAGTAATTACGTAGAAGTGTGTCTCTCTGGCACACTGTGACTGCCCAAGATTAAGGACGATTTCCCATATTACCTAGCATTTGTTCATTCACTCACTTATCTAGTATATTTTGAGAGCCTGCTTTGCATTAAGAGCTATTCTGTGCTGTAGGGATACCAAAGATGAGTAAGACAAGGATCGTATCTTCAAGGAATTCATAGCCTAATTAGCATACAGCAAATACTTACTATACAGTGTGGTAAGAGCTGTAATAGAGGCAAAACACACAGCAGTTTTGAGTATATACATAGTGGTAAGTATAATAATGATATTATTTATCTAGTTAGAGGATCTGTAAGTTAACAGCAGAATTTGTTTAACACAGGAAATACCATCTGACAGATTTTCTTTCATTTCTTAATGGAAAAGTGCTTACAATTTTGAAATACATTCTTGAGGAAATTCAGAATATGCTATTTTTCTTGATAATCCCATCTTCAGATCTCTTGGCCTCTCTACTCAGGATTATTGAGTGTTGACTTACTTAAAGGAAACAGCAAGAACATAGCAACTAAATCTTATGTAGTATTTTTATTGTATATCATGTAGTCTGTCATAGAGCTTTCACAACCATTAGTTCATCTGGTTCTCAAAATAGTCTACCAAAGTCAGCAACACATTTAAAAATGAGGAAAATGAAACTGACATCACAGTCAAGGTCATGATGCTCTTTCTACTGCTTTGTTGGAGTTTTGTACTCTCATATTTATTTTAGTATACTTTTATTTCCAAAAATCTCTTTATGAAAAGTATATTCTTAGAATTCTGAACATAGACTTCATTATCTAACTTTTTTTTTATAAAGGAGTGCTTTCCAGAATCATCTTAACATTTCTATAATATTAAACAAAAATACATAACATCCATTAAAAAGTATAAGCTCCTTGGGGCGCCTGCGTGGCTCAGTGGGTTAAAGCCTCTGCCTTCGGCTCAGGTCATGATCTCAGGGTCCTGGGATTGAGCCCCGCATCAGGCTTTCTGCTCAGCAGGGAGCCTGCTTCCTCCTCTCTCTCTGCCTGCCTCTCTGCCTACTTGTGATCTCTCTCTGTCAAATAAATAAAAAAAAACCTTTAAAAAAAAAAGTATAAGCTCCTTGAGGGCAGAAATAGTCCTAGAGCATAGTATACTGCTTGACACATCGGAGGTGCTTAGTAAACATTTTTTCATAAGAAGAAAGAATCTTTTTAAAACGACCCAAAAACCTTAACATTGCCTTAGGTAACATAGCTAACTCATGATGCTAGAATCAAAACTTGTACACAGGTGTCATAAGTTCTAATTCTAGATTCTTAACACCTTACCAACTTACCTTATATGAAAGCCTCAGTTTCCTGACGACTGTTCTTGTGATTTCACTTCCATTTCATCCACTCACTTCCATTGACTATACCGTAAAACTTCCTTACTCATGATACTTTGAACTCTGTCCTTCTTTCTACTTCTCTGATCTTCTGTGCTCCAGCTTTTACTCCATTCCTCCTTGTATACCTACTCCCTTGGTTTTCTCCCAGTTTATCAATCTCCTGCACTCTTAGCTTTCCTTTTTTAAAAAAATCTTATAATTCTTTTTATTTCTGAAAGTCAATATTAATATCCCTGTTTCTTCTCATTATCATTAATATACAATGTATCATTTGCTTTAGGTGTACAGGTTTGTGAATCATCAGTCTTACATAATTCACAGCACTCACCATGGCACATATACTCCCCAAAGTCCATTACCCAGGCACCCGATCCCTCCCCTCCACCCCCCAGCAACCCTCAGTTTGTTTCCTGAGATTAAGAGTCTCTTATGGTTTGTCTCCCTCCCTGGTCCCAACTTGTTTCATTTTTTACCCTCCCTGCCCCCACAATCCCCTAGGGGCCCTGCCTCTCAAATTCCTCTTATCAGGGAGATCGTATGATAATTGTCTTTCTCTGATTGACTTATTTCGCTCAGCATAATATCCTCTAGTTCCATCCACATCATTGCAAATGGTCAAGATTTCACTTTTTTTGATGGCTGCATAGTATTCAATTTGTGTGTGTGTGTGTGTGTGTGTGTGTGTGTATACACACATATATATCACATCTTCTTTATCCATTCATCTGTAGATGGACATCTAGGCTCTTTCTACAGATTGGCTATTATGGACACTGCTGCTATAAACATAAAGGTACACGTGTCCCTTTGGATCACTACATTTGTATCTTTTTTCTTTTTTTTTTAAAGATTTTATTTATTTATTTGAGAGAGAGAGACAGTGAGAGAGAGCATGAGCGAGGAGAAGGTCAGAGAGCGAAGCAGACTCCCCATGCTGCTGGGAGCCTGATGTGGGACTCGATCCCGGGACTCCAGGATCACGCCCTGAGCTGAAGGCAGTCGTCCAACCAACTGAGCCACCCAGGCGTCCCACTACATTTGTATCTTTAGGGTAAATACCCAGTAGTGCAATTGCTGGGTCATACGGTAGCTCTATTTTCAAATTTTTGAGGAACTTACATACTGTTTTCCAGAGTGGCTGCACCAGCTTGCATTCCCACCAACAGTGTGGGAGGGTTTCCTTTCCTTTACATCCTCACCAACACCTGTCCTTTCTGATTGCTTAATTTTAACCATTCTGATTGATATGAGGTGGTATCTCACTTTGATTTTGATTTCTATCTCCCTGATGCTGAGTGAAGTGGAGCACTTTTTCATGTCTGTTAGCCATCTGGTTGTCTTCTTTGCAGAAATGTCTGTTCATGTCTTCTGCCCATTTCTTGATTGGATTATTTTTTCTTTGTGTGTTGAGTTTGACAAGTTCTTTATAGATTTTGGATAGTAGCCCTTTATCTGATATGTCATTTGCAAATATCTTCTCCCATTCTGTCAGTTATCTTTTGGTTATGTTGACTGTTTCCTTTGCTGTGCAAAAGGTTTTGGTCTTGATGAATGAAGTCCCAATGGTTCAGTTTTGCCCTTGCTTCCCTTGCCTTTGGCAATGTTTCTATGAAAAAGTTGTTGCGGCTGAGGTCGAAGAGGTTGCTGCCTGTGTTCTTCTCAAGGATTTTGAAGGATTCCTGTCTCACACTGAGGTTTTTCATCCATTTTGAGTCTACTTTTTTGTGTGGTGAAAGGAAATGGTCCAGTTTCACTCTTCCGCGTGTGGCTGTTCAATTTTCCCAACACCATTTGTTGAAGAGACTGTTTTTTTTCCGTGGGACATTCTTTCCTGCTTTGTCAAAGATGAATTGACCATAAAGTTGAAGGTCTACTTCTGGCCTCTATTCTGTTCCATTCATCTAGGTGTCTGTTTTCATGCCAGTACCATACTGTCTTGATGATGACAGCTTTGTAATAGAGCTTGAAGTCTGAAATTGTAATGTCACCACCTTTGGCTTTCTTTTTCAACATTCGTCTGGCTATTCGGGGTCTTTTCTTATTCTATATAAATATAGGATTATTTGTTCCACTTTTTTGAAAAAAGTTGATGGTATTTTGATAAGGATTGCATTAAATGTGTATATTGCTCTAGGAAGCATGGACGTTTTCACAATATTTGTTCTTCCAATCCATGAGCATGGAACATTTTTGCATTTCTTTTTGTCTTCCTCAATTTCTTTCATGAACACTTTATAGTATTCTGAGTACAGATTCTTTGCCTCTTTGGTTGGGTTTATTCCTAGGTATCTTATGGTTTGGGTGCAATTGTAAATGGGATTGACTCCTTAATTTCTCTATCTTCTGTCTTGTTGTTGGTGTATAGAAATGCAACTGATTTCTGTGCATTGATTTAATATCCTCACAGTTTACAGAATTCCTGAATGTGTTCTGGCAGTTTTGGAGTGGAGTCTTTTGGGTTTTCCACATGAAGTATCGTATCATCTGCAAAGAATGAGAATTTGACTTCTTCTTTGCTGATTTGGATGCCTTTTTATTTCTTTTTGTTGTGTGATTGCTGAGACTAAGACTTCTGGTACTATGTTGAATAGCAGTGGTGAGAGTGGATAGCCCTGCTGTGTTCCTGACCTAAGGGGAAAAGCTCTCAGTCTTTCCCCATTCAGAATGATATTCACTGTGGAGTTTTCATAGATGGCTTTGATGATATTGAGGTAGATACCCTCTATCCCTACACTGTGAAGAGTTTTGATTAAGAAAGGATGCTGTACTTGGTCAAATGCTTTTTTAGCATCTATTGAGAATATTATATGGTTCTTGTTCTTTCTTTTATTAATGTATTGTAACACATTGATTGATTTGCAGATGTTGAACCAACCTGCAGCCCAGTCATAAATCCTACTTGGTCGTGGTGAATGAACCTTTTAATGTACTGTCGGAACCTATTGGCTAGTATTTTGGTGAGCATTTTTGCATCCATATTCATCAGTTATATTGGTCTGTAATTCTCCTTTTTGATGGGGTCTTTGTCTGGTTTTGGGATCAAGGGAATACTGCCCTCATAAAATGAGTTTGGTAGTTTTCCTTCCATTTCTATTTTTTGGAACAGTTTCAGGAGAATAGGTATTAATTCTTCTTTAAATGTTTGGTAGACTTCCCCTGGGAAGCCATCTGGCCCTCGGCTCCTGTTTGTTGGGAGATTTTTGATGACTGCTTCAGCTCCTTATGGATCTGTTCAGGTTTTCTATTTCTTCCTGGTTCAGTTTGGGTAGTTTATATGGAGCTAGGAATGCATCTATTTCTTCCAGATTGTCAGATTTGCTGGTGTATAGTTGCTTGTAATATATTCTTATAATTGTTTGTATTTCTTTGGTATTGGTTTTGATGTGTCCTCTTTCATTCATGATTTTATTTATTTGGGTCCTTTCTCTTTTCTTTTTGATAAGTCTGGCCAGGGGTTTATCAATCTTATTAATTCTTTCAATGAACCAGCTCCTAGTTTTGTTGACCTTTTCTACTGTTTTTTTTTTCTATTTCATTGATTTCTGCTCTGATCTTTATTATTTCTCTTCTGCTGGGTTTAGGCTTTCTTTGCTATTCTTTCTGCAGCTCCTGTAGGTGTAGGGCTCGGTTTTGTACTTGAGACATTTCTTGTTTCTTGAGAAAGTCTTGTATTGCTATATACTTTCCTCTCAGGACTGCCTTTGATGTATTGCAAAGATTTTGAACAGGTGTGGGTTTGTTTGTTTGTTTGTTTTTTCATTTGTTTCCATGATTTTTTTTTAAATTCCTCTTTAATTTCCTGGTTGACCCATTCATTCTTTAGTAGGATGCTCTTCTGCCTCCATGTATTTGAGTTCTTTCCAACCTTCCTCTTGTGGTTGAATCCTAACTTCAGAGCATTGTGGTCTGAAAATATGCAGGGAATGATCCCAATCTTTTGGCACTGGTTGAGACATGATTTGTGACCCAGGATGTGGTCTCTTCTGGAGAATGTTCCATGTACAGTAGAGAAGAGTGTGTATTCTGTTGCTTTGAGATGGAATGTTCTGAATATATCCATGAAATCCGTCTGGTCCAGTGTATTATTTAAAGCCCTCATTTCCTTCTTTTTTTTTTTTAAAGATTTTATTTATTTATTTGACAGACAGAGATCACAAGTAGGCAGAGAGGCAGGCAGAGAGAGAGAGAGGAAAGCAGGCTCCCTGCTGAGCAGAGAGCCCAAAGTGGGGCTCGATCCCAGGACCCTGGGACCATGACCCGAGCCAAAGTCAGAGGCCTTAACCCACTGAGCCACCCAGGTGCCCCCCCCTCATTTCCTTCTTGATCTTTTGCTTAGATGATCTGTCCATTTCAGTGAGGGGGGTGTTAAAGTCCCCTACTATTATCGTATTATTGTCAATGTGTTTCTTTGATTTGGTTATTAATTGGTTTATATAATTGGCTGCTCCTATGTTAGGGCATAGATATTTAAAGTTGTTAGATCTTCTTGTTGGGCAGACCCTTTAGTGTCCTTCCTTATCTCTTATTATAGTCTTTGGCTCAAAAGGTAATTTACCCGATAGAAGGATTGCCATCCCCGCTTTCTTTTGATGTCCATTAGCATGGTAAATTGTTTTCTACCCCCTCACCTTAAATCCGGAGGTGTCTTTGGATCTCAAATGAGTTTCTTGCAGACTGCATATAGATGGTTCTTGGTTTTTGTTTGTTTGTTTTTATCCATTCTGATACCCTGTGCCTTTTGATTGGGGCATTTAGCCCATTTATATTCAGGGTAACTATTGAACGATATGAATTTAGTGTCAATGTATTGCCTATAAGGTGACTGTTACTGTATATTATCTCTGTTCCTTTCTGGTCTGTTACTTTTAAGCTCTCTCTTTGTTTAGAGGACCCCTTTCAATATTTTCTGTAGGGCTGGTTTGATGCTTGCAAATTCTTTTAGTTTTTGTTTGTCCTGGAAGTCTTTTATATCTCCTATTTTCAATGACAGCCTATCTGGATATAGTACTCTTGGCTGCATATTTTTCTCATTTAGTACTCTGAATATTTCATGCTAGTCTTTTCTGGCCTGCCAGGTCTCTGTGAATAAGTCTGCTGCCAATCTAATATTTCTACTGTTGTATATTATAGACCTCTTGTCCCAAGCTGCTTTCAGGATTTTCTCTTTGTCACTGAAACTTGTAAGTTTTACTATTAGATGACGGGTATGGACCTATTTTGTTGATTTTGAGGAAGATTCTCTGTGCATCCTGGATTTTGATGCTTGGTCCCTTCACCAAATTAGGGAAATTCTTTGCTATAAGTTGCTCCAATATACTTTCTGTCCCTTCTCTCTATTTCTTCTTCTTCTGGGATCCTAATTACTCTAATATTGCTTCATCTTATGGTATCACTTATCTCTCAAATTCTTCCCTCATTGTCCAGTTAGTTGTTTATCTCTATTTTTCTCAGCTTCTTTATTCTCCATTATTTGGTCTTTTGTATCACTAATTCTCTCTTCTGCCTCATTTTTTCCTAGCTGTAAGAGCCTCCATTTTTTATTGTACCTCATTAATAGCTTTTTTGATTTCAACTTGGTTAGATTTTAGTTATTTTTCCAGAAATTGATTTTATTTCTCCAGAAAGGAATTCTCTAGTATCTTCCATGCTTTTTTCAAGCCCAGCTAGCACATTGATATTGTCATTCTAATCTCCAGTTCTGACATCTTACTCATGTCCATATTGATTAGGTCCCTAGATGTTGGTACTGCCTCTTGTTCTTTCTGTTGAGGTGAGTTTTTCTGCCTTGTCATTTTATCCAGATAAGAATAGATAAATGAGAGAACAAAATACTAAAGGTGTAGCAACAACCCCAGAAAAATATACACTATTACATTGGAAGAGACCTGAAACTGGGGGAGAAGAAAGAAAAAGGAGAAAAAGGAAAATATATATATTATATATATGTGTGTGTGTGTGTGTGTGTGTGTGTGTGTCAGACTGGTGAATAGAACAGAGCCACACACTTGATTTTGGGTGTATTTTGGTCTGTTACAAGAAACTGCCTCCCAAAATTTTAAAGAAAGAAAAAAAGAAATATATATCTCTATATATATCTATATATAGAGATAGATAAATATATAGATATACACACACATACATACACACACACACACACACACACACACACAAACACACACATAAGGATAAACATGGTAAAGGGATGGAATATGACCATAAAGATGAAAATTTAAAAAAAATTCTAAAAAAAAGAATTGATAAGATAAGAAGATGGTTGAAAAAGAAAAAGAAAAAAAGAAAGAGGAAAGAATGTGATCAGGCTGGAGATAGAACAAAGACACGTACTAGATTTAGGGTATAGTTTGATATGTTAGAAGAGACTGTATCCCAAAATATTAAAGGAAGAAAAACCTGTATGTATACAAAAAAATAAGTTTAAATATAATGAAGAAATAGAGTATGACAATAAAAATGAAAATTAAAAATTTCTTATAAGGTTTTGATAAGATAAAATTGTTAAAAAACATTAAAATAGGAAAGAGGAAACATTTTTTTAAATAGAATAAGAAAAAAATAAAATTAAAATTTTTTAACTTTGAAAGTCTAAAGAATCATGGGGAAAAAGCCATGAATTCTATGTGCTGTATTCTCATAGCTCTGAAGTTTTGCAGTTCTCATTGATTGGTGAATTTGGTCTTAGCTAGATGTTCTTGTTGATCTTCTGGGGGAGAGACCTGTTGCAGTTATTCTCAAATGTCTTTGCCCAAGGCAGAATTGAACCACCCTTGCCAGGGGCCAGGCTAAGTAATCTGCTCGGGTTTCCTCTTGGGAGCTTTTGTTCCCTAAATGCTTTCTGTAGAGCTTTGGGGGATGGGAATGAAGATGGCAACCTCCCAATCTCTAGCCCGTAGGACCTGAGAGCTTGGGGCCCCACTCCTCAGTGAGCCCTCAGAGAAAAGCAGTCTGTCAGTCCCATCTCCATGGTCTCCAGCTGCGCTCCAAGCTCACCCAGCCTGTGACCGTGCGTTTCTATCTGGCGCACAGCCCTGTTTAGGAGTCTCCAAACCCAGAATATTCCCGCAGCACACTCCTGTGCCACTCCTCCCAGAAGAGGAAGGAGGGAGTCTCCCCAGATCTGTCACTTGTGGGTTCCCTGCTCGAAGAGCAGTGGCCCGACTGTGCCTTGGATCATGGCTTAAATTAACCCCAAGCTGAAAGCCCCTTCCTCAGCTCTGTCTCTGTAGCTGGCTTGCCTGCTCTGTCTGCCACACTCAGACAGCCCTAGTGTTTTTGTGACCCTGAAGTTCCTGAGACCACACTGTCCCAGCAAAAGTTCCACCCACCTCCCACCTCTCCCCTGCTTAGCCTCTGGAATGAAATCCCTCAGTGGGGCAGACTTCTAAAAGTTCTGATTTTGTGCTCGACTGTTCTACCACTTGCTGGAAGCCACCCCCTCTTCCCTGCAGTCTGTCTTCCCATGTATCACCTCAGATTCACTTCTCCACACATCCTATCCATCCTACCTTCCAGAAATTGGTTGCTTTTCTGTTCCTAAAATTGCTGCTCTTCTTCTCTTCAATCTCCTGTTGAGTTTGTAGGTGTTCAGAATGATTTGATAAGTATCTAGCTGAACTCCTGGGACCCAATGATATTTAAGTCTCCTACTTCTCTGCCATCTTGCTCCTCCCCCTCCAGCTTCCTTCCTTCCAAGTTTGGACTTCATAGTCACTGTAACTATTCTCTTGCTCAGGTCCTGAACTCCTGTCAACCTTTGTCATTCTGCTATCTTAGTCTTGCAAAATCATAAATCTAATTTAATGTCACAGTCTATCTTCGCTATTTGTACATCTGGGAAGTTGAGTACTACTTAAAAATTTTGTATAGTAGTGTGGATTGGTGCCACTGCAGTATAATGGCTTCCAGTCTTAATTGGATTCCCAGTACTGCTTTTCAGGTTGTATGTTTTCCCTGATTATTTTTCCATCTCTTCCCTCACCTGGCAGCAACTGGACTAAACTTACATGTTACTTCTTAGCCCAATTCCCTTCCCAATTGGTATGCTTCCTCTGAATAATCTTATCCTCTCTTCAACTGTGTGCTGATGATGCTTGACCCATCATCTAGCTACATACTCAACATGTTGGGTGTTCCATAGTATCTCAAATTCAATTTGTACAAAATAATTCTTTCCTGAACTTGCTCTTCTCTGTTTTAGCTGGTGGCACCATCATTCATGTACTTCTCTAAATCTTAAACTATCAAGTCATCCAAGTTTTAGAGTTGAGCAATATTGCTCAACTTTCCATCTTTACTGTGATTGCATTAAGACCTTCATAATCTTTTCTAACCTAGTGTAATTGTTCTTAACTAGTCACTTTGCCACTTGTCTTACTCCTAAAGTCCACTTTACATTTTGTTGCCACTTAACCGATCAAAAATACCAATCTGACCTTTTCATTCACTTCTTTAAAACCCTTCTGAGGGGGCGCCTGTGTGGCTCAGTGGGTTAAGGCCTCTGCCTCTGGCTCAGGTCCTGGTCTCAGGGTCCTGGAATTGAACCCCGCATCCTGCTCTCTGCTCAGTGGGGAGTCTGTCTCCCTCCTCTCTCTGCCTGCCTCTCTGCCTGCTTGTAATTCTCTCTCTGTCTAATAACTAAATAAAAATATTAAAAAATAAAAAATAAAACCTTTCTATGTACAGGACCAAGTCAAAACTCTATATGAAAACATACCAGACTTTTTATGATCTGGTCTTTGCTAGTGTTTCCAGCCTTATCTCCTGCCACCCTTTGTTGACATTATACTTAAGAATAGTTTTAAAAACAGACCATGCTGTTTCAGATCCATTGCTTTTGCTAATGCTCTTTCACTTGTGCAGAGTTCCCTCCCTCTTCATTACCTGGCAAACTCCTACTCATCCTGAGAGTTTTAGCTAAGGCATTATTTCTCTGAAAACACTGTGTCTTCCCAGCTGCATTAAATGTACTTCTAATTTTCTTGCCCTCCCCCCCAGGGCCTACCTTCAACATAGTATTTTTAACACTATGTTGTTTATTTTCACTCCTGTCTCTGTACCAGACTGTATAAGCTTATACAACGTAAGACCTTATTTGTCCTTGTAACTCTTGCATCTGGTACATGCTTTAAAACCACCCAATTTATGACGCTGTTCAGTTCCATAAGCCAAACTGAATCATGCTATTTTAAGATAGGCTACTTTTATTTAGGTGCTGCATTGATTTGTTTATTATATTATTGATTACTGTTTTAATATTTTAGAGTAGGCCAGAACTTTAGAAATCATATACTTCCCTTACATTAAACATGAGGTAACTGAGATCCAGAGAGATTTAGTACCTAGACCAACATTGATAGCAACACAATACACTGTGTTTTTAATGTAATTTAGAACAAATTAACTTGATTTAGACTTGTTTTTCAAGGCATTCTTAGAGAAAGTACAAGGTTAGATAACCGAAAACTAACTTTAAAATACTAATTAAGAAGCCACTTGATCACATACTTTACGATTACATATAACTATAGAGTTTATTATGAGAAGAAGTATATGTTGGTGGTAATATATTTTAATGGTAATATACTTTTGTTTATTGCTACCACTATGTGTGATAATTCTCCATTGAGTGGTCTTCTGATTGACTAAACTTATACACCACACCTTAATAAATTATCACAACCAGCAGTATATTTTTAGGAAATTAATATAATTGTTAGTGTGATATGACTTTCCTAAATCTTTTTTACCTTATTTTATTCTTAGGAATTTTTTATAAAACTGTTTCTAAAAATACTATGCTGATAAAAATCCAAATTGCATAAAAATCCAAACATTTCCTGAATGTTAAATTAAATTGCACACACAGTGCCTGGGTGGCTCAGTCTCTTGAATATCTGACTCTTGGTTTTTAACTCAGGTCATGATCTCAGGGTCGTGGGATCAAGCCCGTGTCAGGCTCTGCACTCAGTGGGGAGTCTGCTTAGAGTTTCTCTCCCTCTGCCCTCTCCCCACCCCACCTCCACCTCTCTCTCCAAAATAAAATAAGTCTTTTTAAAAAATTGCACAAAATCCCTTTGCCATTGCTTAACTGAGAATGCAGATCAGAAGAAAATTTATGTCACTGGTGACAGTGCTGCCCTTAGTAATTTAAAAGCCACATCAATGGTTTATCAGACTTCAGGGACGAATTTAGGTGAACTCACTTAATTGCTACATAGCATCCTTGTCACTTTCTAAAGCCTTCAAATGTAAATAAGACAACTTTTTCATGCTCATGTAAAATCTGAAATGAAAAGCAATTTTTAAACTTTTTAAATATGATCCAGTCTCTTAAGAATTGCAAAGGAAGAAAAAAATAAAATAATCTCAGATTCTGCTCAAAACATAGAAAGTAAGAAGTGTCACATTGTGGCAGATAGGCATTGCTCTATTTGTGTCTGATAATGAATTTTTTTAAAATATTCCCAAGACAAGGGGGGACGGAGAGGAGAAGGGAGTTGAGGGAAATTGGAAGGGGAGGTGAACCATGAGAGACTATGGACTCTGAAAAACAATCTGAGGATTTTGAAGGGGTGGGAGGTGGGAGGTTGGGGGAACCAGGTGGTGGGTATTAGAGAGGGTACGGATTGCATGGAGCACTGGGTGTAGTGCAAAAACAATGAATACTGTTATGCTCTAAAGAAATAAAAAATTTAAAAAATATATTCCCAAGATACACATAATCCAGATTTCATACTTTGGCAGGCTCGACCTGGCGAAAGGATGGTTGCTTCCATGGGTTACAGGAAGCAGCCTATAGGATGTAGTGACTCATAGAAGCAACCTAAAGGATAAAGGGGGATGGGTTCCACCAGCTGTTCCTAAAAAACAATGGGATGGGTGCTCATATACAAACAAGTGACCCATAAGCCTTTTTCTTTTGCAGAAGTATGTCTTAGGTTGCCTGCTAGCCTTTTTCAACTGCCCAGCCACTTTCAATGCTGCTCATCATATTCATTTTTATTCTGATACCCACTTCTAATGTTACACAGAAGAGACTAGGTCACACATTATGATTTATTTCAGGCCCTGCCCTCACCCAGAAATAATCTTAAACTCCACTTTTCCTAGAAACATTATGGCTGAGGAGAAACACATTAGTTGTATTCTAAAATGCTTATTTTAACATCTATTACTTACCCACTTTCAACATCAGTGGATTCATCTAAATTCTTTCTACCCATTTAAAATCTGAGAGTAACAAGTTCTATGATAATATGCCTTCATTCAATACTTAAGTATAAAAGACACAACTATAACTTGGGATTTTCCCTGCTTCTACCCTCTCAGAGGTGGACCGTTTATGACAAGTCTGAATGTTTACTTTGGTTACAAATGTCTGCAGAAACATATGGTCAGATCATATGGTTCTAATAATGTTCCCTTTAGTACTTTGCAGCTTTGACCAATTTCAATATTTTTTCTGGAATTGGAAATTCTTTCTTGTGGGAATGTACTCATTTATCAAAAAATGAATATGTGGTTGTTAAGAACTTTTTGGCTTAGTGCAATATGAAGGACTATAAGAATTTTTTTGAGAACTACAACTTTGTATAGATTCATAGTCTTATTATACAAATTCTTCAGATTTCAACTGTGTACCCTTGAGCTTGAAGTAAAATGCTATGTTGTTAATTTTTTTTTTGAGCTGCATCATTCAATATCTTCTCATTCTGAGTTTCCACTCCTCTCTATAGTGATTTCCAGCACAAATGTAATTCAGTCCCAAAAAGAGTTTGGGAGAATGGTGTATGGGAGGTTATCTCTGGGTCTATTTTCTTCTCTTTGGTGTAACTGAGAACCTTTGTTGTATAGTACCATTAATTCCTACAGAAGGTAGTGAGAGTTCACTCAACACCAAGAGGAGCTCTTCCTTCCTCTATGAAAACTTGGAGGTTTACTCACTTTGTGCAAAACGCAGTCTGACATAAAGAAGATTGCCCTTGCTTATTTGAGATTTGCTTAGTGACTGCTTGGATTGTTCGGCTAAAGAATATGGAGAAATTTTTGTCCTGAAACCAGATGTGTAGCAGTGACTTATTACTATTATTATAAATATACTGTTTAAAAGGAACACTACTCACACAGATTTATTACAATGTGGAAGAAGCGTGAGAAAAATTACTTTGCTTTTTTTTATGTTAATTTTATTTATTTATTTATTTATTTGACACAGAGAGAGGGATCACAAGTAGGCAGGGAGCAGGCAGAGAGAGAGGGGGAAACAGGCTCCCCACTGAATGGAGAGCCCAATATGGGGCTCAATCCCAGGACACTGAGATCATGACCTGAGCTGAAGACAGAGGCTTACCAAATCTGAGCCACCCAGGCATTCCTACTTTGCTATTTCTAATTGCTAAAGAAATATTTGCATTAAAAGTTTTTTCTTTTAAAATAGCCTTTTCTTAGACTATGAATCTTCATGTAATTTCTGTTACAGGCTCTATTATGGGAAAAATTTTGTTCTTACATATTTATATAATAATCAAATTTCTGTTTTAAAGCTCACTGGTTGAAAATTTTGACAGGTACTATTTCAAATTTAATTAACATAGACAGATTTTCTTATTGTAGAATATGGAGATTTGGTAATATTTTCAATTATACATAATGAAAAAACAAAGAAATATACCTTTCTCTTGAACAATTTTGATTTTTAGGAAGTCACTAAGCCTAATGGACTGGAGCATGAATTTGAGGTTATGATATTTTATTTATTTACTTATAAATAATTTTTTTAGAGAGAGAGAGAGAAAGATAAGGGGAGTGGGGGAAGAGAACAGAGAGAATCTCAAGCAGGATCCATGCCTAGTAAGGAGCCTAGCACAGGGCTTGATCTCATAACCCTGAGATCATGACCTGAGTAAAATTAAGAGTCAGCCCAACCAACTAAGCCACCCAGGCACTCCAGGGTTAGCATATTTTAAATCCTCACCTACTGCTTTCTAACTTTTACTTATATTCTCTGAAACTTAATTTTCTCATCTGTAAAATGAGGACAATTATACTTATCTCATAGAGATGTTATGAGAATAAACTTAATTAATGAATTTACCTAAAGGCAATAGAAAATGTAGGCTAGTACTCTTTTTTAAAACTTATTTTTGTGACTCTTCTATGTTAAACGAAAGATGGTAAAAGTTAAGATTTTATATTTTCCTTTACATTAAACTAATGGTTTTCAAATCTTTATCCATTCTTAACATCCACTCTACCTTCTATTAGATCTTTATAAGTGAAATTGAGATGTTCAGACTGGTGGTTTAAGGTTTTTGAAAGGCCTTTTTTTATTTATTGTAGGCATGGAGACAGGTTTATCTTTAAATGTCATCTGGAATATGAAAGAATGTTCTTTAACCAACTACTTATGGTGTAGGAATTGTATAACCAGTCTCTATTCCCATGTCTTTTAATTGGTGCTGAAAAAAGTGATCCTGGAAACATTGCTGAATCAAGGGTAAGTTTTTATACATTCGTTCTTGAAATGTAATATTGAGCTGCTTATGTATAATGATATTTCATATATCTTCATCATAACAAAAGTATTGCTATGTTGCAGAGAAATATGATTAATAAGGCCTATTCTCTCTTTTAATAAAAAATATAAAATATGATATACTATTAAAGATGAACTATTTCTAGATATAATACTTCAGTAAATTTGGCATTAAACCGTAAGTATTGAAGCCAAAACTAAAAAGCCATTTAAATATGGCCACATAGAAAAATTAGACACATTATACTTCCATATTGCAATGAAATTACACTTTAAAAACTTGCATTGTTAAAGCAATTCTGTCTTATCTCTTTGTGTGTTTTTTAATCTGCTCACTGAAGCCTAATCAGGATTAAATATACTGGAGACAAAGACATGACCCAAAGATTAGCCTTGTAAAATAAGGATCGGATTTCCAACTCAATGTAAACTCCTGGTGTATATCCCTAAACCAAGGAGAATCAAAGTTATAATAGTAAAGCAAACAATTTGGTTATAAATACAGTTTTATCAAAGGATAGAATGACTTTCAACACATATGCTCTATGAATAAGACTAGGTATGTTCTTAAAGAACTATGAATTGCATTACTTTAAAAAACATCAAATCTCAGGTAACTAACTATAGTAAGATTTTTAAAATGTCTTCTTAGTGTAATACAGTGTGGTGGGTAAGAATGTGAACTCTGCAATGCGATCAGTTGGATATCAAATTCTACTATTCTGCCTCTTTATTGGCTCCGTGACCTAGAGCAAGTTACTTAACTTTTCTTTTACTTTTCTACAAAACTAGGGAAATAATACCTAAGCAATAGGGTTGTTATAAGGATTAAATGAGTTAATTCCTATTAAACTACTTAGAATACTGACTAGTGTGATGTAAGAACTCATGCAACAAACATGATGATGCTATATTATTAATATTGATATCACTTTAAAAAACCTTTAGTCATTAAAAAATACAAAATCATGCATTATTCCAACATTAAATAATATAGTTAGAGGTTAGAATATTTATCCATTTTAGTGTTTAAATTGTGTGATGATGGTTAGGCATAGGAACAATTTAAACTGTAATATTCCTGTTTTAACATTATGAAATAGTATCAGAGTCCCTCAGCAACAAGACATGCTCTACTGCTGTGGGTTTTATAAGGTGAGTTTCAATACACATTCAGACGAAATGCCATTTATAAGCATACAGTTAATTGAATGCTCACAGGAAGAGCATAGTTAAGTACTATTCCTTTGTGGACTGGTAAATTATGCCTTACAATTAATACTTCTCTGTGGGAAAAAAATAGAGCTTGTCTTTCTTCCAAGGAAGGTGAAATTGGCAGTATGGGAACATTGAAAAGTTCTGGCAGGGTTATATATTTTATTTTTGAAAATTCACTCTTCCCAACTGGAAATGTAATAAGGATTTTGCAACAAGATTTTGTTCCATTGTCTTACCTGATAAGAAATTTAGACAGGACAGTAAGCATAACCTTATTTTGGTTAGGGCCACTGGGAATTAACTTTCAAATATGACTTTCTCTTTTTTGGTTATCCCCATATCATAGCTATCCACATTACACTCTTGTGTTAGTGACTTATACCACTTATTATCAATTATCTTGAAATTATATCACTTATTATCATGTATGTTAACTTAACATCACTATTACCTGTGTTACTGAGAGATAATTTACTTTCTATTCTCATTCAGTCTTACCTAATAGTAGCACATTAGATATTTTTTAACTTGTTTTAATATAGTAACTCTTTTTAAATAAATATTGGAGATATTTGGGGATCTAAAATCTGAAATGATTGTACATTCAAATGTACTGTGTGCAAATGAAGGATTAGTGCTACTGATTCTGACTTTACTGAAGTTGGTTGTTTTAAGTATTGTTGACAGTTTTGTTGATGGAAATGAGATTTGCTCAAGAGATGTTAACATTTTAACCTAGTTATATCATATGTAACTTAAAAGCTATGGAAGATATATTTTTTATATTTCATTACCGTCCAGAGTAAACAAACTCCATTTTCTCTAATTTGTTGTGTTCTTAACATCTCCCTCTTCCCTTTTATCTTCAAAACATCCATTGAATAATGTTAGTTTTTAAAATTTTCTGTAGGCTTATTTTTTCTTATTGTTTTATTTCTCTCATTTATGCCTATTTGTAACCCTTCTCTCTTTTCTTGTTTTTTTTTTTGCTATTATTTATACTAAATTAGAGCTTTCATATACTAGTGTGCTCTAAATGACTGCATCAGTAAAAATCACATTACTCCATAAAAATACTTTATTTGTTTTAGATGATATAACACTTTTAATTCAATAGAAAAAATAGTAGGAATGTTTTCACATTTTACGCATGTAGCTTGATGAAGGACCTACGTGTATATGGCTTGGAACCTTTCTTTCAGTGGAAGCAGTACTAGAAAAGTACAAGTAAATCAATGACAAGGAAGAGAATCTAAGAAAAAGGAGGAGTGGGGAAAGGAAATAAAATTATTATAGCAAGCACTTGATCCTATTTGGCAACTATTGTAAGAGAACATTGTGTCAATCCAAAACATTCAATTTCCTTAGTTAAGACAACACTTCTTTCTAAGAACTAGACATACTGTGAGATTATTATGTCACTGTCATAGAAATAATGTTAAAGCAGGATGAAGGATGAAGAAGAACCTAAAAATCTCAGGCTGCATCCAAAGATCAGCAAGAGTAATGGTTCAATAGGGAATTGGTAAAAAAAAAAAAAGCCCAAACAGACAAACAAACAAACAAAAACCCAACAACAAAAAGCTGCTCTCTTTCAGATCTCCTGGTTTGGTTAGTATGTGTATGTAAATGAAAGAAAAGAGTTCTAAATAAATGATGTTTAAGTGTTCTTTTTAATAATCCATAGTTCATTAAAGCTTTTGAAATTTTGTTCTTATTATTCTTTGAATGTATCTTTGTAAACTTATAGATTCTTTAGAGGATACCTTAATACAAGTAAGAAACTTTGTACACTCATAGTGATCATTAGTGAAAGGACTAAGCAACTATACTTTATTATAGTTGATCACCTAAGTTTTCAGTAATTTTTTCAAATAATTGCCTAATTCAGTTCTATTAGGCATTTTCTTCAATGAGTTAATTTTCTACTTCTTTGTTATTATAGAAATCTTTTTATGCTAATCTTAAACTTGTATAGTTACCCCGTAATTTCAAAATACTCATTTTAAATATTTTTTTCTTTATTGAGTTAATTTTCTACCTCTTTGTTATTATAGAAATCTTTTTATTCTAATCTTAAGCTTGTATAGTTACCCCGTAATTTCAAAATACTCATTTTAAATATTTTTTTTTCTTTATTGAGAGAAGAAAGCACATATGGAGTGTGGAAGAGGACAGGGGGAGAGGGAGAATCTTCAACAGGCTCCACACCCAGTGCAGAGCCCATTGTGGGGCTTGACTTCAAGACCTTGAGATCATGATCTGAGCTGAAATCAAGAGTTGGACACTTAACCAACTGAACCACCTAGATGCCTCAGTCATTTTAAATCTTAACGAGTATATAACTCTATGTTTAAGAATATAACTCCTGATATTTTGTAAAACAGTATATACTTTTGATAAGGCCATAATTAAAATAACTTCTAAGGAGGAAAAATTGAAATAACTAATGTTCAAGATAATTTTCACTTCTATCTTTATTTTTAAAGAATGTTTTAAAGTATTTAGAGGATACTTGGAATATCAATTTCTCTTACAAGATGAAAAAGTCCATTGAAATCTAGGAAATGTTTACAACCTATAGGAAGAAAATCATAAAACTTATCTGGAAGATGTTAAGCAGTGATTTTCAAATGGAGGGAAGTGTATCAACTTCTACTCTAAAGATTTCCTATATAATTAGAGTTAACTATTGATGGAAGTGTGGATGCATGTAAATGACATTGAGGCTGAAAAGAAGTTTGAGAGTGAAAGCTTTAAATAGATACTGTATCATAGAATTAAGGAAATAAATATGGTACAGATATTAGTTATTTATTACTTAAGACATAGAATTAACTGATTTGAATATGGCTAATGAAGGGATATCACCTTAAGGGATGTTAAAAACATACATCAAACTTATAAATAATTAAAATAATTTAGGAGATCAATGTCTGGAACGGTAGTATGAGGATCTTTGTAACTCACTTTTCCACAAAAACTATAAAACAACTAACAGCTATTTCACTAACCAAAGACACAGAATGAACTGAAAACAAAACATCTATCCAAGGGAAACTATTATACCTCAGTAAGACAACAATGTTAATGACTTCTTCCTAACTCTGTGATATCATACCCATTCAAAGGTATAAGTTTCACAGCCAGTAGAGAGGCACTCAGTTAAAAGGCAACACCACTACTCAAAAAAAGTTAAAAGTAGAATTGTTATATAATACAGCAATTCCAATTCTGGGTATTGTATTGAAAGCAGGGTCTCAAAGAGGTAGTTGTACACTCGTTAATCATAGGAGCATTATTGACAATAGCCAAGAGGTTGTATCAACCTAAATGTCCATCAGTGGATGAAAAGATAAAATGTGGCACACACATACAAAGTGATCTTTTTTAAAAAAAAGTTTTTAAAATCAACATATAATGTATTATTAGCTCCAGGGGTACAGGTCTGTGAATCATCAGACTTAACACACTTCACAGCACTTACCATAGCACATACCCTCCCCAATGTCCATAACCCAACCACCCTCTCCCTACCCCCTTCCCCTGGCAACCCTCAGTTTGTTTTGTAAGTTTAAGAGTCTCCTATGGTTTGTCTCCCTCTCGATCCCTTTTTTTTTTTTTTCATTTTTCCTTCCTTAATCCCCACATCCCCTACTTTGCCTCTCAACTTCCTCATATCAGGGAGATCATATGATAATTGTCTTTCTCTGATTGACTAATTTCACTCAGCATAATACCCTCTAGTTCCATCCACGTTGTAGCAAATGGCAAGATTTCATTTCTTTTTGATGGTTGCATAGTATTGCATTGAATATATCTACCACATCTTCTTTAACCATTCATCTGTGGATGGACATCTAGTTTCTTTCCATAGTTTGGCTATTGTGGACATTGCTTCTATAAACATTGGGGTGCACGTGCCCCTTTGGATCACTATATTTGTTATCTTTAGGGTAAATACTCAGTAGTGAAATTGCTGGGTTGTAGGGTAGCTCTATTTTCAACTTTTTGAGGAACCTCCATGCTGTTTTCCAGAGTGGCTGCACCAGCTTGCATTCCCACCAACAGTTTAGGAGGGTTCCCCTTTCTCTACATCCTCGCCAGCATCTGTCGTTTCCTGACTTGTTAATTTTAACCATTCTGACAGGTGTGAGGTGGTATCTCATTGTGGTTTTGATTTGTATTTCCCTGATGCCGAGTGATGTGGAGCACTTTTTCATGCAGCTGTTAGCCATCTGGATGTCTTCTTTGCAGAAATGTCTGTTCATGTCTTCTGCCCATTTCTTGATTGAATTATTTGTTCTTTGGGTGTTGAGTTTGACAAGTTCTTTATAGATTTTGGATAGTAGCCCTTTATCTGATATGTCGTTTGCAAATATCTTCTCCCATTCTGTCAGTTGTCTTTTGGTTTTGTTAACTGTTTCCTTTGCTGTGCAAAAGCTTGTGATCTTGATGAAGTCCCAATGGTTCATTTTTGCCCTTGCTTCTCTTGCCTTTGGCGATGTTTCTATGAAAAAGTTGTTGCGGCTGAGGTCGAAGAGGTTGCTGCCTGTGTTCTTCTCAAGGATTTTGAAGGATTCCTGTCTCACACTGAGGTTTTTCATCCATTTTGAATCTACTTTTTTGTGTGGTGAAAGGAAATGGTCCAGTTTCACTCTTCCGCGTGTGGCTGTCCAATTTTCCCAACACCATTTGTTGAAGGGACTGTCTTTTTTCCATGGGACATTCTTTCCTGCTTTGTCAAAGATGAGTTGGCCATAGAGTCGAGGGTCTACTTCTGGGCTCTCTATTCTGTTCCATTCATCTAGGTGTCTGTTTTCGTGCCAGTACCATACTGTCTTGATGATGACAGCTTTGTAATAGAGCTTGAAGTCTGAAATTGTAATGTCACCACCTTTGGCTTTCTTTTTCAACATTCCTCTGGATATTCGGGGTCTTCTCTGGTTCTATATAAATTTTAGGAATATTTGTTCAATTTTTTGGGAAAAAAATGGATGGTATTTTGTTAGGGATTGCATTAAATGTGTAAATTGCCTTAGGTAGCATAGACATTTTCACAATATTTGTTCTTCCAATTCATGAGCATGGAAACTTTTGCATTGCTTTGTGTCTTCCTCAATTTCTTTCATGAACATTTTATAGTTTTCTGAGTACAGATTCATTCATGTGGGTTTTCCACATGAAGTATCTTATCATCTTCAAAGAGTGATAGTTTGACTTCTTCTTTGCTGATTTGGATGCTTTTAATTTCTTTTTGTTTTCTGATTGCTGAAGCTAGGACTTCTAGTACTATGTTGAATGCCAGTAATGAGAGTGGACAGCCCTGCCATGTTCCTGACCTAAGGGGAAAAGCTCTCAGTCTTTCCCCATTGAGAATGATATTCGTTGTGGGCTTTTCATGGATGGCTTTGATGATATTGAGGTAGGTATGCTCTACCCCTACACTGTGAAGAGTTTTGATCAAGAAAGGATGCTCTACTTTGTCAAATGCTTTTTAAGCATCTATTGAGAGTATCATATGGTTCTTGTTCTTTCTTTTATTAGTGTATTGTATCACATTGATTGATGTGTGGATGTTGAACCAACCTTACAGCCCTGGAATAAATTCCACTTGGTCATGGTGAATAATCCTTTTAATGTACTGTTGGATCCTATTGACTAGTATTTTGGTGAGAATTTTCACATCTGTGTTCATCAAGGATATTGGTCTGTAATTCTCTTTTTTAATGGGATCTTTGTCTTGTTTGGGATCAAGGTAATGCTGGCCTCCTAAAATGAATTTGGAAGTTTTCCTTCCATTTCTATTTTTTGGAACAGTTTCAGGAGAATAGGTATTAATTCTTCTTTAAATGTGTGGTAGAATTCCCCTGGGAAGCCATCTGGCCCCAGGCTCTTTTTTGTTGGGACATTTTTGATGACTGCTTCAATCTCCTTACTGGCTATGGGTCTGTTCAGGTTTTCTATTTCTTCCTGTTTCAGTTTGGGTATTTTATAGGTCTCTAGTAATGCAAATATTTTTTCCAGATTGTCAAATTTGCTGGTGTATAGTTGCTCATAATATGTTCTTATAATTGTTTGTATTTCTTTGGTATTGGTTGTGATCTCTCCTCTTTCATTCATGACTTTATTTATTTGGATCCTTTCACTTTTCTTTTTGATAAGTCTGGCTAGGGATTGGAAGGGGAGGGGCTTATCAGTCTTACTAATTCTTTCAAAGAAATTTCTCCTAGTTTCATTGATTTGTTCTATTGTTTTTTTGGTTTCTATTTCATTGATTTCTACTCTGATTATTATTTCTCTTCTCCTGCTGGGTTTAGGCTTTCTTTGCTGTTCTTTCTGCAGCTCCTATAGGTGTAAGGTTCAGTTGTGTACTTGGTAACTTTCTTGTTTCTTGTGAAAGGTTTGTATTGCTATATACTCAAAAAGTTTTAAAAAAATTAAAAAAAACATGCTTATTTCTAAATACTACCAATAAGCATGTGGACATCAAAGTTAAAAAATATAGTGTGATTTATAATAGCTCAAAAAATGAAATACTTAAGTGTAACTCTAACAAAATATGTATTAGATTTGTATGCTGAAAATTATGCAGCACTGAAGAAAGCAAAGATCCAAAATAAGCAGGGTATGCCTGGTTGGCTCAATCAGTTAAGCATCCACCTCTTGGTTTTGGCTTAGGTCATGATCTCAGTGTCTTAGGATTGAGCCCTACATAAGGCTCCATGCTGGGCACAGAGTCTGCTGAAGGTTCCCTCCCTTTTCCACTGCCCCTCCCCCTGCTCATTCTCTCTATATTTCTAGTGTGTGTGTGTGTGTGTGTGTGTGTGTGTGTGTATGACATAAAATAGAGCACCTGGGTGGATTAAAGCCTCTGCCTTCAGCTCAAGTCATGATCTCTCAGAATCCTGGGATTGAGCCCCACATTGGGCTCTCTGCTCTGCTGGGAGCCTACTTCTTCCTCTCTCTCTCTCTCTGCCTGCCTCTCTGCCTACTTATGATCTCTGTGAAATAAATAAATAAAATCTTTTAAAAAAACATAAAATAAACAGAGAGGGGCATCTGGGTGGCTCAGTCATTTGAGCAACTCACACTTGAGGCTCTGTACTCAATGGGGAATCTGCTTAAGATTCTCTCCCTCTCTCCTTCTTTCCCTCTCTCCCTCTTCCCCCTTGCTTTCTCTAAATTAAATGAATAAATCTTTTTAAAAATATGAAAGATAATAAACAGAGATATGTTATGTGTTCATTCTAAGAGTTTAGATGTCATTTCTCCTCCCCCAATTGATATACCATTTATGTAATAACTGTCAAAATCACAGTAAAGGTTTTGTAGATATAGACAGTATTATTCTAAAATTTATATGGGAAGGCCAAAGTACTAAGATAGCTAAAACAATTTTGAAAAAAAATAATAAAGTGGAAGGGATCAGTCTACCTGATTGCAAGACTTTTTATATACTTGTTGTAACCAAGACTATGTGTTTTTTTTTAGGAGGGATAGAAACATAGATTAATGGGATAGAATAGTGAACTCATAAATAGATCCTCACAATATCCCCAGCTAAATTTTGACAAAGATACAAAAGAAATTCGATGGAGGACAGATTGACTTTTCAATAAGCAGTGCTAGATCAATTGGACATCCACAGGCAAAATAAAATGAACCTCAACAAGAACCTCATATCTTACACAAAATTTAACTCAGAACTGGTCAAGAATTTAAATGTAAAATGTGAAACTATTGAACTTCTAGGAAAAAATAATCGGAGGAAATCTTTGGAACCAGGTTAAGAAAAAGAGTTTTTAAACTTGATCCCCAAAGCATGACTCATAAGAAGGAAACATTAATAAATTAAACTTATTCAGAATTAAAAACTTCTGCTCCAAAAAGACCCTCATAGGATAAAAATTCAAACTACAGAGTGGGAGAAAATATCTGAAACCACATTTCTGTCAAAGGACTTCTTTGAAGAATTCTCAAAACTAAACAGTAAAAAGAAAACAACCTAATTAGGATATAGGCAGAAGATATGAAGAGACCTTTTGCCAAGGAAGTTATGCAAATAAGAAAGAATTACATAGAAAAATGTTTGACATTATTAACCAATAGGGAAATGCAGTTAACCATACTGAGATCACTACATACATATCAGAATGACTAAAATTTAAAAATTGTGACACCACCAAGTGATGGTGAGAATGTAAAGAACCTATATCACTCATACACTATTGTGGGAATGTAAAATAGTACAGCCATGCTCACAATTTGGAAGTTTCTTTAAAAACTAAGAATGCACATTCACCAAGAGAACCACTTTCTGAATCTGAAAATACAGCTTAACAAATGTATTCATTTATTTATTTATTTATTTATTTATAGGTTTTAGTTATTTAACCGAGAGAGAGAGAGAGAGATCATGAGCAGGGTGAGGGATAGAGGGAGAAGACTCTCCACTGTGCAGGGAACCTCATGCAGGACTTGATCCCAGGATCCTGGGATCATGACCTGAGCCAAAGGCAGACACTTAACCACCTGAGTCACCCAGGTGTCCAACAAATTTAAAAGAATAGAAATCATACAGTGTTAGCTCTGAGAACACAATTGAGTCAAACTAGAAATCAATAACAGAAAGATAACTGGAAAATCCCAAGGTACATGAAGATTAAACAACACACTTCTTAATAACAAATGGGTTAAAGAAAAAAATCTCAAGAGAAATTTGAAAATATTTTGAACTAAATGAAAATGAAAGCACAACTTATCAAGATGTGTGGATGCAGCAACATCAAGGCCTAGAAGAAATTTATAGCAATGAATGCATATGTAAGTAGAAAGATTTAAAATTAAAAATCTAAGTCTCCACCCTAGGAAACTAGAAAAAGAAGAGCAAATTAAATCCAAAGTAAGCAGAAGGAAAATAATAATAATTCAGAGCAAAAATCAATGAAATTGTAAACAAGATATAATAGAAAAAATTCAGTGAAACACAAAGGTGCTTCTTTGGAAAGATAAAAAATCAACTAGCCTCTAGCAGTTTAACTAAGCAAAAAAAAGGACAAAAATTACCAATGTCAGAAATGAAAGAGGGAGTATTACTGCAGATCCTGTGCACTTTAAAGGATAACAAAGAAATATCATAAAAAACAAATATTAGTGGTCTAGATGAAATAGACCAATTTCTTGAAGGACATAATTTGACAAAACTCACTCAAAGAAAATCTGTATAGGCTTATATCTATTAAAGAAATTGAATCCATAATTAATAATCTTCTGAAACAGAAAGAACCCAGCCCAAGTGGATTCACTGATTATTTCTACTGAACATTTAAGGAAGAAATTATACTAATTCTCTACAATCTCTTCAGAGGATAAAGTAGAGGGAATACTGCCTAACTCATTGTATGAGGCCAGAATTACCCTAATCCCAAAACTACACAAAGACATTAGAAGAAAACTACAGAACAATATCTCTCTTGAACATGGATGTAAAAATTCTTAGTAAATATTATCAAATCAAATCCAAAAACGTATAAAAGAATTATACATCACCACCAAGTGGGATTTATCCCAACCAGCCAAAGCTAACTCAGTATTCAAAAATCATTTAGTGTAATCCATCACATCAATAAGCTAAAAAAGAAAAATCACATGATCATATCAATAGATGCAGAAAAAGTTCACAAATTCAACACTCAACATGATAAAAACTCTCAGTAAACTACAAATAGAGGAGGATGTCCTCAACTTGATAAAGAATATCTACAAAAAACCAAAGCTAACATTATACTTAATGGTGAGAAACTCAGAGGTTTCCCACTAAGATCAGGTACAAAGCAAGATGTCCCCTCTCATCACTCCTTCTCAACACTGTACAGGAAACCCTAATAAGACAAGAAAAGGAAATAAAAGGTAGTCAGTATGGGAAGGAAAAAATAAATCTGTCTTTGTTCAGCAATGACATAACGATGTATGTAGAAAATCCAAAAAAACCCCACATCAACCAAAACACACCCCCCACCCCAGAACTAGTAAGTGATTATAGCAATACTGCAGGATATGAGATTAATGCACAAAAGTCAGTTGCTGTCCTATATACCAGCAACGAACAAGTAGAATTTGAAATTAAAAACACAAAACCAGGGCACCTGGGTGGCTCAGTGGGTTAAGCCTCTGCCTTCGGCTCAGATCATGATCTCAGGATCCTGGGATCGAGCCCCACATTGGGCTCTCTGCTCAGCAGGGAGCCTGCTTCCTTCTCTCTCTCTACCTGCCTCTCTACCTACTTGTGATCTCTGTCTGTCAAATAAATAAATAAAATCAAAAACAAAAACAAAAAACCACTTACACTAGTCGAACTAATGAAATATTTAGGTATAAAGCTAGCAAAGTAGGTACAAGATGTAGACAAGGAAACTACAAAACTCTGAAGAATGAAATAAGAGAAGAACTAAATAAATGGAAAGCTACACCATATTTATGGTTATATTATCAAGATGTCAGTTCTTTCCAACTTGATCTATAGACTCGATGTAGTCCCAATCAAAATCCAAGCAAGTTATTTTGTGGATGTCAACAAACTGGTTTGAAAGTTTATATGAAGAGGCAAAAGGTCCAGAATAGCCAACATAATATTGAAAGAGAAGAACAATATTGGAGGACTGACACTACCTAACATCAAGACATACAAAAAAAAAAAAAAAGCTACAGTAATTAAGACAGTGTGGTATTGACAAATCATAGCTAAATAGGTTGACAGAACAGAATAGAGTCCAGAAAGAGACCCCCATTAATACAGTCAACTGATATTTGGCAAAGGAACCAAAACAGTATGACAGAACAAAGATAGTGTCTTCAAGAAAGGCTACTGGAACATCTGGACAACTGCATGCAAAAAAAGTGAATCTAGACTTAAACCTCTCATAAAACTTTACTCAGAAAGACTGCAGACCTAATGTAAAACACAAAAGTATAAAACTCATTGTAAGATAACATATGCGCATGTAAGATAACATATGAGAAAACCTTGGTGACATTGGCTAAGGTGATAACTTTTTAGATACAGTAAATAAAGTTTTACTTTTAAAGTTGATATATAAACTAAGGATCCTCCCTATTGCCATATAACAGCAATTCACTCCTAGGTATTTATCCCAGGGAAATGAAAGCTGTGTTGCCTCAGAAATCCATACACAAATGTTTATAGCAGCACTATTCATAACAGCTAAAAGATGAAAACAACCCAGATGTTCTTCAACAGGTTAGTAAAGAAACTGTACTTTATACACAATGAAATTCTAAACAGCAATAAAAGATATGAGTTATTGATACACAGAACAACCTGGATGTATCTCCATAGAATTATGCTAGGTTTAAAAAACCAACCTCGAAAGATTACATGCTGTATGATTCCATTTATATAAAGTCTTGAAATGCAAAATTATTCAAATGGTGAGCAGATTAGTGGTTACCAAAGATTAAGGAGGAAATGCAAGTGAGAGTGAAGTGGGTGTGGCTATTATAAAGCAGGAGAGATCCTTGTCATGATGCAAATGTTGCATATTGACTCTTTCAATATCAACATTCTTGTTGCAATATCATGCTTTTATTTTGCAAGATATTATACGTTTGGAAACTGGGCAACAGGTCATGGGATCACTGTATTATATCTTACAATTGCATATCATTCTACAACTATCTCAAAATGAGTTTAATTTTTAAAATGAAGGAGAGGGATGCCTAGGTGGTTCAGTCAGTTAAGCATCAAACTCTTGATTTTGTCTCAAGTCGCGATCTCAGGGTCGTGGGATCAAGCCCCTTGTCTGGCTCCATATTCAGCAAGGAGTCTGTTGGAGATTCTCTCTCTCCCTCGCCCTCTGCCCCTCCCCCCACTCATACTCTCATTTTCTCTCTCAAATAAAAAATAAATCTTTTTTTTTTAAAAGAATTTATTTATTTATTTGACAGACAGAGATCACAAGTAGGCAGAGAGGCAGGCAGAGAGAGGAAGGGAAGCAGGCTCCCTGCCAAGCAGAGAGCCTGGTGGGGCACTTGATCCCAGGACCCTGAGATCATGACCCAAGCTGAAGGCAGAGGCCAACCCACTGAGCCACCCAGGTGCCCAAAAAAATAAATCTTTTTTAAAATGAAGGAGAAATTCTGATACTCTCAGATAAACAAAAACAGAGTATATATTACTAGCAAACTTGTTATATGAGAAATGCTAACTGGAGTCCTTCAAGATAAATGAAAACAAAAAACAAAAACAAAAAAACAACAGATGGTAACTTGAATACTCATGAAGAAATATAGAGCATTGGTAAAAGTAATTTCAGAAATAAATAGAAGACAGCACAGGGACGCCTGGGTGGCTCAGTTGGTTAAGTGGCTGCCTTTGGCTCAGGTCATGATTCCAGCGTCCTAGGATGGAGTCCCACATCCGGCTCCTTGCTCAGCAGGAAGCCTGCTTTTCCCTCTGCCTCTACCTGCCACTCTTTCTGCCTGTGCTCACTCTCTCTGACAAATAAATAAATAAAATCTTAAAAAAAGAAGAAGACAGCATAAATGTGTGTTTGTTTATAATCCTTTCCTTTTACCTCTTTTCAATGACAACTAAGTATAACAATAATTATAAAAACTACTGATGAGGGACGCCTGGGTGGCGCAGTTGGTTAAACGACTGCCTCCGGCTCAGGGCGTGATCCTGGAGTCCTGGGATCGAGTCCCACATCAGGCTCCCAGCTCCATGGGGAGTCTGCTTCTCCCTCTGACCTTCTCCTCGCTCATGCTCTCTCTCACTGTCTCTCTCTCTCAAATAAATAAAAAAATAAAATCTTAAAAAAAAAAAAAAAACTACTGATGAGTTCATATTAAAGACGTAAATTGTGTGGCAACAATTATACAAGTGACAGGATGGAGATGTTGGAAGAAAGTTGGTATATAACATTGAAATTAAAATAATATTAATCTGAATAGATTGTTTCAAGTTAAGTTGCTAATTATAATCCCCAGAGCATCCATTAAGGAAATAATTTTTAAAATGTAGGAAGAGACACAAAAGAGTTAAAAGAGTACACTACAAAATATTTAACACAAAAGAAGTCAATCTCCTCTTCTTATAAGGACACCGGTTATATTAGAGTATGTCTTACACCAATGATCTCATTTTAACTTGTTTTTGCTTTGTTTTTGTGACCTTATATTCAAATGCAGTTATACTCTGGGTTAGCAGAGGTTTGGGCTCCAATATATGAATTTTGGGGGGAGACAATTCAGCCCATAATACTGATCTATATAATTTTCTTTTTTTTCTGAGGAATTTCTTCTAACATTTCTTGCAAAACATGGAAGTTGCCTATGGGTAAAAAAGTCCCTCAAATTCCATTTTTGCTTGTTGGAGAATGTATGTCTCCTTCATTTTTGAAGTTTAACTTAGCTGGAAATAGAATTTTAGGTTGTTTTTTTTCTTTCAATGCTTTAAGTATTTTATTTTTTTAACAATATTTTATTTATTTATTTGATACAGAGAGAGAGATCACAAGTAGGCAAAGGGTCAGGCAGAGAGAGGGGGGAAGCAGACTCCCTTCTGAGCAGAGAGAGCCTGATGCGGGGCTCCATCCCAGCACCCTGGATTTAGGACCTGAGCTGAAGGCAGAGGCTTAACCCACTGAGCCACCCAGGCGGCCCAGCACTTTAAGTATTTTGCTCCACTATTTTTTTTTTCTTGCTTGCATGTTTTCTGAAGAGAAGTTTAATGTAATTATTATCCTTGCTCCTCTGTGGTAAAATGTTTTTTCCTCTGGCTTCTTTCAAAATTTTCTTTGTCTTTGATTTTCTGAAGTTTGAATGTGATACACATTGGTGTAGATTTTGTGGTATTTATTCTCAGTGGTTTATGAACTTCATGGTTCTGTGTTTTGATGTTTCTCATTAGTTTTGGGAAATTGTCAGTCATTATTGTTTCTGGTATTCCTTTTGTTCCTTTCTCTTTTATACTTCTGGTATTATTATTATACATGTTACACTTCTTGTAATTTTAATTTTACATTTATTAGATATTCTGTTCTCTTTCATTATATTTTCTCTTTGCATTTCAATTTGGAAGTTTCTAAGATTTTTATTTATTTGTCAGAGAAAGAGAGAAAGCAAACACAAGCAGAGGGAGTGCCAGGCAGAGGGAGAAGCAGGCTCTCCCCTGAGCAGGGAGCCCCATGGGGGACTTGGCTGGGATCATGACCTGAGCCAAAGGTATTTACTTAATGGACTGAACCACCCAGGTGTCCCTCAATTTGGAAGTTCTAAATTGACACTTCTTCAAGCCCACTGATTTTTCCTGAGAGCGTATCAATCTATTGATGAGCCCATCAAGGCATTCTTTATTTCTGTTACAGTGTTCTTAATTTCTAGCATTTCCTTTTGATTCTTCCTTAGAATTTCATTTCTCTGCTTACATTGTCTACATTCTTGTATGCTGTCCATTTTTCCATTAGAGCCTTTAACATATTTATCATATGTTTTAAGTTTTCAGTATGATAATTTCAACACCTCTGCCATGTCTGAGTGCTTCTGATGCTCTCTTCAAACTGTTTGTTTGTTTTGGTCTTTTAATATAACTAGTAATTTTTTTGGAAAACTACTTCATAAGTAGTATTCTATTCTTCCATCAAGAAGCATATGTGTAACTCTTTTGATGATGTTAACAGTCACTGATGTTCAACATCTAGAGCTATTAATTCATTAAGGATTGCAAAATACTGATGTTCCATTTCTCTCATTCTATATTATATTATTATATAGAGTACTTTTATTATATTATTATATATTATTATATAGAGGAACTTCTTATCTGCTATATGGTTACTCAGAGGTAGAGTTTTGTTGTTGCTGTTGTTTTATTTACTTGACAGAGAGAGACACAGCGACAGAGGGAGCACAAGCAGGGGCAGTGGGAGAGGGAGAAGCAGGATTCCCATTGAGCAGGTAGCCCAATGTGGGGCTCTATCCCAGCAGCCTGGGATCATGACCTGAGCTAAAGGCAGATACCTAAGGACTGAGCCACCCAGGCGCCCCCAGAGGTAGAGTGTATTTTTTTTTATTTAAAAAAAATTTTTTTTTTAAAGAGAGAGATAACAAGTAGGCAGAGAGGCAGGCGGAGAGAGAGTAAGGGAAGCAGACTCTCCACTGAGGAGAGAGCCCAATGTGGGGCTCAATTCCAGGACCCTGGGATCAGGACCTGAGCCAAAGGGAGAGGCTTTAACCCACTGAGCCTCCCAGGTGCCCCCAGAGGTAGAGTTTAAATAGGAAAGTCAGACTAAGTACTTGCTAGCTTTTTTTTTTTTTTAACCATAATTAATATGATGAGTTAGCTCATTAGAATCCAATGGCAATGTTTTTTGGTTGCTTTTTAAATTATATTATAAGCTCAGAAACCTGAAAATGCTGACATATTTCAATTCCTTTCTTATTTTAAAAATAGAATAATAACTCAAATTTCATTTATATGCTGGTTAATAGAACCAATTTTAAGAGATATTACAGTTTGGCTTGGAAGACAAAATGCAGACAAAAGACTTAGATAGGCACTTCACAAAAAAGGTATTCAAATGACCAATAAATACATGAACATATGTTCAACCTTATTAGTTATCAGGGAAATGCAAATTTAAACAATAACACTACCTAATATGCCTAAAAGAATGGCTAAAATAAAGACAGAAAATGCTAAGATTGGTGAAATTATAGAACATTGTTAATGAGAATGTGGATTGGTATAACCATTTGGAAAACTGATTCACGATATCTAATAAAATTGAATATATTTACATTCTAAGTCCCAGCAATATTCCTGGATATATGCTCAACAGAAATGCATACATATGTTCACCAAAAGACATGTGTAAGATTGTTCGTAGCAGCATAATTCATTATACCTATAAAATGATGACCATAGAATAAATAAATAATCCAAAATCTACCATATATATATATATATAATGGTATATTTGCACAAAAAGAATGAATGAGCTATAACTGCTCAAAAACACTGAAGAATCTTGCAAACATTATGTTGAGAGAAAAAGCTAGATGTAAGTTCAAAAAAACAAGCCAAACTAATACATGATGTTTAAAATTGGGTTAGTGGCCTGGCAGGGAAGAATCTAATGACTAGAAGGGCTTCTAGGATGCCATTTCTTGATGTTTAGTTTTAAAAATCTTTTTCTGGTTAACGTATGTGCTCACTTTGTGAAAATTCAGTAGCCTCTTTATTTATGTACTTTTCTGTGTATATGTTATTCTTCAATAAATGATTTTAAAAATACAACTTGTGATATTCTCATCTAACCTCTATTATACATTATTTTTTAAAGATTTTTATTTATTTATTTGACAGAGAGAGATCACAAGTAGGCAGAGAGGCAGGCAGAGAGAGAGAGGAGGAAGTAGGCTCCCTGCCAAGCAGAGAGCCCAATGCGGGATTCAATCCCACGACCCTGAGATCATGACCTGAGCCGAAGATAGATGCCTAACCCACTAAGCCACTCAGGTGCCCCATCTATTGTACATTATTAATTAGGATGTTTTTAGATATGAAGCAGTTATTAAACCCCACTGGATCAAAGACATTTTCAGAATGTATTATTAAAACAGAATCCCTTCACGTTACTAAATCTCCTACAGCATGATTTTTATCATGTTTTCAGTTTTGGGGGATCAAACCAAATTGATTTAAAACATCTCTTGGGGTGCCTGGGTGGCTCTGTGGGTTAAAGCCTCTGGCTTCAGCTCTGGTCATGATCCTAGGGTCCTGAGATCAAGCCCCACATCAGGCTCTCTGCTCAGCGGGGAGCCTGCTTCCCCCACCTCTCTCTGCCTGCCTCTTTGCCTACTTGTGATCTCTGTCAAATAAATAAATAAAATCTTTTTTTAAAAGTCCCTAAGCAATTAAATACAGAAAACGCATAAAGATGTTTGGTCTATTTTCCAGATAGACAAGTCAGCTGTTAAAAAGGTGACCTTTGTGTAACAGGGATTTTGTGTAGATTTTTTAGGGGAGTCCATGTTAACACATTTGATAAACTTTTATCTTAATGCGCCTTTCTGGAATACCAGTCTGATCTCAATTCGAACAAAGCCTTAGTTGATGTTTGCTGGTGGTTGAGGTGGCTTGGTCATTTTCCCAGCCTGTATATTTATTATTGAATGTTAATCAGATTCATTATTAAAGATTTCATCTGCCACACAAATAAGTAATTGGCTATGTCTGAGTGGCTACCTTTTGTCTTTAGGAGGTTGCTTAAAACTGCATTAAACATCATTAGACCAAAATGATGACCATTTGTCCTTTACTTGTTTTCTAACAGATTGGATCTTATTATTATGCAAACACATTACAAAGAACAGTCTTAGAAAAAGCTCATATGAATATTCTAAGTTCATAACAAGCTTTTATATTGAAGGATGCATGAAATTATTACTAATTATGTTAAACTATTTCCTTTTGTATGTATTATAGGGCACTGTTTAGAATCCATGGGTTAAAAATTATACAAAAGTGAGAAGTTTGTAAGCATTGCTTTCTACCTTAATGTATTTTATCCTCTTTTATTGATGAAATGATACAGAAGAAAAAAGATTAAATATATTATTTAAATTTATATGTTGGTTTTCTCTTAAATGAGTCCATGAGATAAAATAAGCAGAAAATAATCATGAAGGTATAATTATTAAACAATATAATTATAAATCCACATTTTCCCTACAACATATTTTTCTTAAAATCATATTTGCCAGGGCACCTGGGTGGCTCAGCGGGTTAAAGCCTCTGCCTTCGGTTCAGGTCATGGTCCCAGGGTCCTGGGATGGAGCCCCACATCAGGCTCTCTGCTCTGCCGGGAGCCCGTTTCCTCCTCTTTCTCTGCCTGCTTCTCTGCCAACTTGTGATCTCTGTCTGTCAAATAAATGAATAAAATCTTAAAAAAAATCATATATGCCAACCCACAGAACTTTATTTGTAAGTCATCATCTATTTTGATCCCCCCAAAGAATTATATGTAATGCTATCTTTCTTGTTCAATTTCTATTATTGTTGTGACTAAATAAATTCAGTGGCTCTGAAATGCATGAAATTGGCTGTCATCTGAGATCTGACAATTTCATAATTGGTTTAAGCAGAATGTACTTCATACTGACCTTAAAATATCTTTGGAAATCTTTCTGCGCCTGGAGCTGACTTGGCCACAAATGAAATTATTTCAGCCTTAGGAATGAAATCCTCACCCACTAAGGGTTCAGGTGGACTTAGCTTTATAATCTGGTTTAAAAGTTTTGAGTAGATGGAGCCCTCGCTTGCCACCTTCCCTTCTCTTCCTCCACGCTACCTGTGGAGGTGGCAGCTGTGTGTTACAGGGCAGTGTTGCTGCCCTCAGACATCTGGTGAAGCCCAAGATCATTAAAGAAAGGACCAAAAAGTTCATCTGGCACGAGTCAGACCAATATGTCAAAATTAAGCGCAACTGCCAGAAACCCAGAGGCATTGACAATAGGATGCACTGAAGATTAGAGGGCCAGATCTTGATGCCCAGTATTGGTTAGGGTAGCAACAAGAAAGCAAATCATATTCCCCAGGGGCTTCCAGAAGTTCCTAGTCCACAATGTCAAGGAGCTTGAAGTGCTGCTGATGTGCAGCAAATCTTACCGTGGAGAGATTGCTCGTATTGTCTCCTAAAGAACCGCAAAGCCCTTGTGGAAAGAGCAGCCTAGCTGGACATCAGAGTCACCAAACCCAATACCAGGCTGCACAGCAAAGAAAATGAATGATCAGTTTGTGCACATTATAGTTATATCAAAACCATAAAAGTACAAAAATTTTTTTGAGAAAATTGAATTATATGGTTGTCCTTCATATTTCCTGACCAGTTTTAGGGAAGAGTATTTATTATTTTCTGTTTCATCAAGGAACTGAATCCTCTCAAATTCATACATTGCAAATTATATTAGGAATGGATTATGGTCAAGAATTTTATAAATAAAGCAATTAATACTAATTAATAAAAATCTTTCTGTATATCTACTTAAGAGTGAAAATAATTCACTTTTTAAAAAAGATTTTATTTATTTATTTGACAGAGAGAGAGAGATCACAAGTAGGCAGAGAGGCAGGCAGAGAGAGGGGGGTACATGATGTACATGATGTTTTGATATTTGATATTTGATACATTGTGAAGTGATTACCACATTAACCAAATTAATATATCCATCAGCTCACATAGTGACCTTTTTTTGGTATGTGGTGAGAGAAAACATCTATATTAGCAAAGTTTAAGTATACAATACATTATTATTAGCTATAGTCACTATGTTGAACACTAAGTCTCTAGAACTTATTCATCTTATAATTGAAAGCTTGTACCCTTTGACCAATATCTCTCCATTTCTCCTGCCCCTTGTGAGAACCATTTTACCCTCTGGTTCAATGAGTTAGGCTTTTTTAGATTCCACAAATAAGTGAGGTCATGTAGTATTTGTCCTTTGTGTCTGACTTACTTTACTTAGCTTAATATCTTCAGGGTTCATTCATGTGGTTACAAATGGCAAGATTTCTTTTTTTTTAAAGGATGAATATTATTCCATTATATATTTTTCTTTTTCTATTCATCCATTGACAACCCTTAAGTAGTTTTAATATCTTGGCTATTATGAATAATGCTGCAGTGAACATAGGGGTACATATATCTTTTCAAGTTAGAGTTCATTTTCTTCAGATAAATACCCAGAAGTGGAATTGCTAGGTCATATGGTAGTTCTATTTTGTATTTTTTGGAGAAAACTCCATATTGTTTTCCATAATGGCTATCTCAGTACACATTACCACTACAGTGTACAAGGATTCTTTTCTCCACACTCTCACCAACACTTGTTATCTCTTGTTTTGTTTGTTTGTTTTGATAATAGCCATGCTAACAGATGTGAAGTGATATTTCAATGTTCTTTTGCATTTTCTTGATGATTAGTTATGTTGAGCATTTTTTATATACCCATTGGGCATTTGTACGGCTTTGGAAAATGGCTATGCAGGTTCTCTGCTCATTTTGAATCAGGTTGTTTGGGTTTCTGGTTGTATGAGTTGCTTATATACTTTGAATATTACCCCCTTATCAGATAAATGCTTTCCAAATATTGTCTCCCATTCCACTGGTTATCTCTTCACTCTGATGACTGTTTCTTTTGTTATGCAGAAACTTCCTGTTTTTGGTGTCATATCCAAAAAATTATTGCCAAGATTATTGTCAGGGGAGCTTTCCCACATGTATTTTTTAAAGTAAATCTGCCCTCTTCAAGATTTATGTATTTCTTTGAGGGGGAGAGAGAGAGAGCACAAGCAAGGGGAGGAACATATGGAAAAGGAGAGGGAGAGACTCTCAGGCAGACTCCTTGCTGAGCTTGTAGCGGGAGGTGGGGTTTAATCCAATGACAACTGAGATCATGACCTGAGCCGAAATCAAGAGTCTGACACCCAACCACCTGAGCCATCCAGGTTCCCCCTGGACCCCCTGTATTCTTCTAGGAGTCTTATAGTTTCAGGTCATCCATTTAAGTCTTTAATCCATTTTTGAGTTGATTTTTGTATATGGTGTAAAATAAGGATTTAATTTCATTCTTTCGCATGTAGGTATCCAGTTTCCCACCACCTTTTTCTGAAGAGATTATCCTTTCCCCATCGTGTATTCTTGGTTCTTTTGTTGAGGAATTAGTTGAACATATATGCATGGGTTTATTTCTGTGATCTTTATTGTTTCATTTGCCAGTACTATACTGCTTTGATTGCCATAGTTTAAAATCGGGAAGAGTGATGCAACCAGAAGAACATCTACTTTATCATTCCTCATTATTACTTTGGCTATTTGGGGTCTTTGGTGGTTCTATACAAATTTTAGGATTGCTTTTTCTGCTTCTGTAAGAAATGCCATTTGGATTTTATAAGGATTGCATTAAATTTGTAGATCACTTGTGTAATATGGATACTTTAACAATAATAATTCTTCCAATTCACATACACAGATATTATCTTTCCATTTACTCGTATCTCCTTCATTTTCTTTCATCTTTCTTTAGAGTTTCAGTGTGAAGATCTTTACTTCCTTGGTTAAATTTTTTTCCTAGTATTTTATCTTTTTTATGATATTGTAAATGGGATTCTTAATTTCTTTTTGGGGGGGCAGATAGTTTATTGTTTATGTGTAGCAATACAACTGATCTTAGTATGTTGATTCTGTGTCCTGTAACTTTACTTAATTTATCAGTTCTAACAGTTTTTAGGTGGAGTCCTTAGGGTTTTTTTTTCTAATATATAGAAATCATACATCTAGATATATACATCTAATATATAGATCATACATCCATGAACAGAGACAGTATCATTATTCCTTTCTGATTTGGATGCCTTCTATTTCTTTTTCTTGCCTAACTGTTCTGGCTAGGATTTCTAGTCTTATGTTGAATAGTGGAGGTGAGAGTCGTCATCATTGTCTTGTTCCTGATCTAGAGGAAAACTTTCAGCTTTTCACCATTGAGAATAATATTAACTGTGAACAAATCATATACAGCCTTTATTATGTTGAGCTACATTCCTTCTATATCTTAAAATGTATTGAGAGTTTTTATCATAAACAGTTGTTGAATTTTGTCAAACACTTTTTCTGTGTCTATTGAGATGATCATATAAGTTTTTTCCTTCCTTCCATTAATGTGGTATGTCACATTGATTGATTTGTGTATGTTTCTTGCATCTTAGGGATAACTATCACTTGATCATGTTGTACGATCTTTGTAATGTGCTGGCGAATTGAGTTTGCTAGTATCTTTTGAGGATTTCTTTATTCTTCAGATATGTTGGTCTATAATTTTTTTGCAGTGTCCTTGTCTGGCTTTGTTATCAGGGTAATACTGGCTTCATAAAATGAGTTTGAAGTGTTCTCTCCTCTTCAACTTTTTGGAAGTGTTTGAGAAGAACTGATATTAGTTCTTTAAATTTAATTAGATTCCACTCATGAAGTTATCTAGACCTCGGCTTTTCTTTGTTTGGAGGTTTTTGATCATTACGTTAGTCTTCTAACTTATTATTGGCCTATTCTTTCATATTTTCTTTTTCTTTATGATTCTTGGTTTATTCTTTTTCTTTATGATTCTAGGTTGTATGTTTCCAGGAATTTATCCATTTCTTCTAGGTTACCCAATTTTTTAGTATATAATTCTTTATATTAGTTTTTTTATGATCCTTCATATTTCTTTGGTATCAGTAATAATCAGTAACTACTTTCATTTCTGATTTTATTTTATTTTTGTTTTATTATGTTATGTAAGTCACATACACTATATCATTAGTTTTTGATGTAGTGTTCCATGATTTATTGTTTGTGTATAACATTCAGTGCTCCATGCAATACATGCCTTCCTTAATACCCATTACCAGGCTAATGCATCCTCCCATGCCCCCTCCTCTCAGCAGCCCTCAGTTTGTTTCCTGTAGTCCATAGTCCCTCATGGTTCATTGCCCCTCTGATTCCCACCCCTTCATTTTTTCTCTTCCTTCTTCTTCTTTTTTTTTTTTCTCTCTTCCTTCTTCTAATGTCCTCTATGTTATTCCTTATGTTCCCCATATCAGTGAAACCAAGTGAAAATGGTCTTTCTCTGCTTTACTTATTTCACCTAGCATAATCTCTGATTTTATTTATTTGAATCCTTTCTCTTTTTTCTTAGGCTAGTTTAAGATTTGTCAATTTCATTTGTCTTTTAAAAAAATCAACTATTAGGGGTGCCTGCGTGGCTCAGTGGGTTAAATCCTCTGCCTTCGGCTCAGGTCATGATCCCAGGGTCCTGGGATCGAGCCCCGCATCAGGCTCTCTGCTCAGTGGGGAGCCTGCTTCCTCTTCTCTCTCTGCCTGCCTCGCTGACTACTTGTAATCTCTGTTTGTCAAATAAATAAATAAAATATTTTTAAAAATCAACTATTAAAAAAATCAACTATTAGTTTCATTGGTCTTTTGTTTTTCTAGTCCCTATCTCATTTTTCTCTGCTCTGATCCTTGTTATTTCCTTCCTTCTGCTAACTTTGAGTTGAGTTCTTTCTTCTTTTTCTAGTTCTTTGAGGTGTGAAATTAGGTTGTTTAGAGATCATTTTTCTTTTTTAAAGTAGGGTGCTTATTACTATAAACTTCCTTCTAATAAATGCTTTTACTGTGTCCCCAGTGTTCTGTTGTATTGTTTCATTAGTCTCAAGATTTTTTTTTTATTTCCCTTTTGATCTCTTCTTTGACTTGCTGATTGTTCAGCAGTGTGGTCAATTTTCACATATTTGTGAATTTTCCAGTTTTTTACCTGTTATTTATTTCTAATTTCTTATTGTTTGTGTCAGTAAAAATACTGATTTCAATTTTCCTAAATGTTAAGATTTGTTTTGTGACCTTATATATGATTTATCCTGGAGATTATCCTGTGCACCTGAGAAGAATGTGTATGCTATTGCTGTTGAATGGATTGTTCTGTTAGGTCCATTTGAAGTATAGTTTAAGTCCTGTGTTTCCTTATCAACTTTTATCTGAAAGACCTATATTTTATTGAAAGTAGGGTACTAAAGTCTCCTACTATTATTGTATTGTCTATTTCTGCATATCTGTTAATATTTATATATTTAGGTACTCTGATGTTGGGTGCATATATATTTATAACTGTTGTATCCTCTTGGTGAATTCACCTTTTTATCTTCATCTCTTATGACAGTTTTTGGCTTAAGGTTCATTCTGTCTCATTCAAATATGGCTACATCTGATCTATTTTTGCTTTCCATTTGTATGGAATATCTCTTTACATTTTTTAACTTTCAACATACATGTATCTTTAAAGCTGAAGTGAATTTCATGTAGACAGCATGGAGCTGGGTCTTGCTTTTTAATCCATTCAGTCACTCTGTGTATTTTGTTTGGAGGATTTAACCCATTTACATTTAAAGTACTTTTTGATGGGTAAAACTTACTGTGGCCATTTCATCATTAATTGTTTCCTGGCAGCTTTTGTAGTTCCTTTTTTCTTCAATTGCTATTTTTCTTTTTGATTGATGGTTATCCTTAGTGTGGTACTCTTTTGATTCCTTTATTTTTTGTGTGTTTACTATAGACTTTTGCCTTGTGGTTTCCATGAGGCTTACCTAAAACATATTTTAGTTATCACAGTGTATTTTAAGGTTGTAGCAACTCAAAATCAATTGCAAAGAAAAGCACTATACTTTTTCTACTCCCTTATATTTCATTTTTAATGCCACAGCTTACTAATTTTTATATTGTGTATCCATTAACAAATTATTTTGGCTAGAGTTATTTTTAATACTTTTGTCTTTTAACTTTTATACCAGAGTTGAAAGTGATTAACTCACCACCATTCTGGTTTAGAGTATTCTAAATTTGACAATATTAAGACATTTATTTTCTTATTGCACTTTGCAGATATTGCATTTTTTATGAATTGAAGGTTTGCGGGAAACTGGTATTAAGCAAGTCTATGAGCACTATCCTTTCCAACAGCATTTTCTCACTTTGTATCCTTGTGTCACATTTTGGTAATTCCCATAATATTTCAAACTTTTCACTATTATTAGTTTGTTATTTTGATCTGTGGTCAGTGATTGTAGTTCACTGAAAGCTCAGATGATGGTTAGCTTTTTTTTTTCAATAAAGTTTTAAAAAATTAAGGTATGTACATTGCCTTTTTATATAATGCTATTACACACTCAATATACTACAGTATAGTGTAAGCATAACTTTTATATGAACTGGGAAACCAAAAAACTTATTTGGATTATTTTATTGCAATATTCACTTTATGGTGGTGGTCTGGAACTGAACCCTCGATATCTCCAAGGTATATCTGTATCTCCCTTTATTTTTTTTTCTAAATACTTTATTTGTTTATTTGAGAAAGAGGGAAAGAGCATGTAAGAGAGAGCATGAAAGGTGAGGAGGGGCAGAGGGAGAGGGAGAAGGAGACTTCCCACTGAGCAGGGAGCCCAGCACAGGGCTTGATTCCAGGACCCATGAGATCATGACCTGAGCCAAAGACAGATTCAACCTACTGAGTCACCTAAATGCCCCTTACCTTCCTTTACCAGTGAGTTCTATACTTTGTTCATATTAGTAATTAGCATCCTTTTGTTTCAACTTGGAGAATTCCCTGTAGCACTTCTTGTGAGGTAGGTCTAATGGTGATGAACTTCCTCAGCTTTTTTGGGAGAGTTTTAGCTCCTTCATTTCTAAGAGACAGATTTGCCAAGTGAGTTATTCTTGGTTGGCAACTTTTTTTTTTTCTTTTAGCACTTTGAATATCCCACTCTCTCCTGGTCTTCAAGGTTTCTGCTGAGAAGTCTTATGGGGGTTCCCTGGTATATTATGAGTCACTTTCATTTTGCTGCTTTAATAATTCTTTGTCTTTAATTTCTGGCAGTTTGATTATTATGTGCCTTGGTGATTTCCTCTTTGGTTTAAACCTGTTTGGGGATCTTTTACTCTCATGTACCTGGATGTCATAAAGCTCCCCCAATTTGGGAAGTTTTCATCCATTATTTCTTTAAATAAGCATTCTGCCCTCTTCTCTTTCTTCTGAGACTCTCATAACACATACATTAGTGTTTTGGGGTTTTTTGATGGTGTTCTCTAAATCCCATAGACTTTCTTCATCCATTTTCATTGTTTTTTCTCTCTGACTAGAATCTTTCAAATGATTCATCTTTCTATTCATGATTCTTTCGTCTACTGCTGACAATCTCTATTGCATTTTTTATTTCATTTAAAAATTTTTTCATCTACAAAATTTCTTTCTCATTGGTTTTTATGATTTCTTTCTTTTTATTAAACTTCTCATTTTGTTTATGTATTTTTTTCTGATTATGTTGTGTTGTTTTTGTTATCTTGTTGTTTGCTGATCTTCCTTAAACCAGTTATTTTTATTTCTTTATAATGTAATTCATAGATCTCCCTATCTTTGAGTAGGTTACTGAAAAATTGTGTCATGTTCGAATGGATAACCACTTTGGTGGTGTCATGTTTCTTTGTTTTGTGTGTGTGTGTGTTCTATGAAGTCTTGTGTTGCTGTATTCACATTTGAAGAAGTAGTGACCTCCTTTAGTCTTTATTAACTAACTGGATTTGGATGAGAAATGCTTTCACTACTCAGCCTGGTTAGTAATTCTGAGGCTCTCTTCAACATTTTCTATGGCTGTGTGTATTTGACACCTTTTGGGGTGAATTGGAATTCTTAAGATTATATGCCTTCTCTTGATTTCTGCAAAGCCAGCCAAATGCTGAAATTCTTCCTTTTGTTTTTCCTAGGATGGTACCCTGAAATGTTTAAATTTGCATACCTTCTCCCAAACTCATAAAGTCAAGTTGGATGTTTGTGTGTGCTTGCAAGTTGTTTGCAGTGGCTTGCATATATCCACAGGAACATGCATTATGATATGGACATGATGGGGGAGATGCATAGCTTGTAAAGGGAGTCCATGGGATAGTTGTGGGGGTTCTTTAGGCAACGAGGCATCCCAAGTGGCTTTCTTTTTATTTATTTTTATTTTTAAATTTCTTTTCAGCGTAACAGAATTCATTGTTCATGCACCACACCCAGCACTCCATGCAATATGTGCCTTCCATAATACCCACCAACTGCCCCCCCAACCTCCCATCCCCTGCCCCTTCAAAACCTTCAGATTGTTTTTCAGAGTCCATAGTCTCTCATGGTTCATCTCCCCTTCCAATTTCCCCCAACTCCCTTCTCCTCTCTACCTCCCTATGTCCTCCATGTTATTTGTTATGCTCCACAAATAAGTGAAACCATATGATAATTGACTCTCTCTGCTTGACTTATTTCACTCAGCATAATCTCTTCCAGTCCCGTCCATGTTGCTACAAAGTTGGGTATTCATCCTTTCTGATGGAGGAATAATACTCCATAGTGTAATGGACAACATCTTTCTTACCCATTTGTCCGTTGAAGGGCATCTTGGTTCTTTCCACAGTTGGCAACTGTGGCCATTGCAGCTATAAACATTGGGGTACAGATGACCCTTATTTTCACTAGATCTGTATCTATGGGATAAATACCCAGTAGTACAATTGCAGGGTCAAAGGGAATCTCTATTTTTAATTTCTTAAGGAATCTCCACACTGTTCTCTAAAGTGGCTGCACCAACTTGCATTACATCCACATTTAGAGTGTTCCCCTTTCTCCACATCCTCTCCAAAACACGTTGTCTCCTGTCTTACTAATTTTGGCCATTCTAACTGGTGTAGGGTGGTATCTCAATGTGCTTTTTTTTTTTTTTTTTTTTTTTTTTTTGGGGAAGCTGAAACTACGTTTCTTTTTTTTTTTTTTCCCAATTTATTTATTTTCAGAAAAACATTATTCATTATTTTTTTCACCACACCCAGTGCTCCATGCAAGCCGTGCCCTCTATAATACCCACCACCTGGTACCCCTACCTTCCACTCCCCCGCCACTTCAAACCCCTCAGACTGTTCTTCAGAGTCCATAGTCTCTCATGGTTCACCTCCCCTTCCAATTTACCCAAATTCCCTACTCCTCTCTAATGCCCCTTGTCCTCCATGCTATTTGTTATGCTCCACAAATAAGTGAAACCATATGATAATTGACTCTCTCTGCTTGACTTATTTCACTCAGCATAATCTCTTCCAGTCCCGTCCATGTTGCTACAAAAGTTGGGTATTCATCCTTTCTGATGGAGGCATAATACTCCATAGTGTATATGGACCACATCTTCCTTATCCATTCATCCGTTGAAGGGCACCTTGGTTCTTTCCATAGTTTGGCGACTGTGGCCATTGCTGCTATAAACATTGGGGTGCAGATGGCCCTTCTTTTCACGACATCTGTGTCTTTGGGGTAAATACCCAGGAGTGCAATTGCAGGGTCATTTGAATCTCCCTGATGGCTGGTGATGATGAACATTTTTTCATGTGTCTGATAGCCATTTGTATGTCTTCATTGGAAAAGTGTCTGTTCATGTCTTCTGCCCATTTTTTGGACATGATTATCTGTTTTGTGTGTGTTGAGTTTGAGAAGTTCTTTATAGATCCTGGCTATCAGCCTTTTGTCTGTACTGTCATTTGCGAATATCTTCTCCCATTCCCTGGGTTGCCTCTTTGTTTTGTTGACTGTTTCTTTTGCTGTGCTGAAGCTTTTGATCTTGATGAAGTCCCCAAAATTCATTTTTGCTTTTGTTTCCTTTGCCTTTGGAGACATATCTTGAAAGAAGTTGCTGTGGCTGATATCGAAGAGGTTACTGCCTATGTTCTCCTCTATGATTCTGCTGGATTCCTGTCTCACATTGAGGTCTTTTATCCATTTTGAGTTTATCTTTGGGTATAGTGTAAGAGAATGGTCAAGTTTCATTCTTCTACATATAGCTATATGTATATATATCTTCTACATATAGTATATGTATATATATACATAGCTACATGTATATATATACATAGCTACATGTATATATATATATCTTCTACATATAGTATATGTATATATATACATAGCTATATGTATGTATATCTTCTACATATAGTCCAATTTTCCCAGCACCATTTATTGAAGAGACTTTTTTCCAACGTATATTTTTTCCTGCTTTGTCGAAGATTATTTGACCACAGAGTTGAGGGTCCATATCTGGGCTTTCTACTCTGTTCCACTGGTCTATGTGTCTGTTTTTATGCCAGTACCATGCTGTCCTGGTGATCACAGTTTTGTAGTAAAGCTTGAAATCAGGCATCGTGATGCCCCCAGTTTTGTTTTTCTTTTTCAACATTCCCTTAGAAATTTGGAATCTCTTCTGATTCCATTCAAATTTTAGGATTATTTGCTCCAGCTCTTTGAAAAATACTGGTGGAATTTCTATCAGAATGGCATTAAAAGTATAGATTGCTCTAGGCAGTATAGACATTTTAACAATGTTTATTCTTCCGATCCAAGAGCATGGAATTCCATCTTTTTGTGTCTTCTTCAATTTCTTTCATGAGTGTTCTGTAGTTCCTTGAGTACAGATCCTTTACCTCTTTGGTTAGGCTTATTCCCAGGTATCTTATGGTTCTTGGTGCTATAGTAAATGGAATTGATTCTCTAATTTCCCTTTCTGTATTTTCATTGTCAGTGTATAAGAAAGCAACTGATTTCTGTACATCGACTTTGTATCCTGCCACATTACTGAATTGCTGTATGAGTTCTAGTAGTTTGGGGATGGAATCTTTTGGGTTTTCCATATAAAGTATCATGTCATCTTCGAAAAGAGAGAGTTTGACTTCTTTGCCAAATTTGAATACATTTTATTTCTCTTTGTTGTTTGATTGCTATTGCTAAGACTTCTAATAACTATGTTGAACAAGAGTGGCGAGAGTGAGCAGCCTTGTCGGGTTCCTGATCTCAAAGGGAATGCTGTCAGCTTTTTCCCATTGAGGATGGTATTCACTGTGGGTTTTTCATAGATAGATTTTATGAAGTTCAGGATGTTCCCTCTATCCCTATACTTTGAAGCGTTTTAATCAGGAACGGATGCTGGATTTTGTCAAATGCTTTTTCTGCATCAATTGAGAGGACCATGTGATTCTTCTCTCTTCTCTTATTGATGTGTTCTATCACATTGATTGATTTGTGAATGCTGAACCATCCTTGTAAGCCAAGGATGAATCCCAGCTGGTCGTGATGGATAATCTTTTTAATGTGCTGTTGGATCCTGTTTGCTAGGATCTTGGTGAGAATCTTAGCATCCATATTCATCATATTCATCAGGGATATCGGTCTGAAACTCTCCTTTTTGGTGGGGTCTTTGCCTGGTTTGGGGATCAGAGTAATGCTGGCTTCATAAAAAGAGTCTGGAAGTTTTCCTTCTGCTTCAATTTTTTGAAACAGCTTCAGGAGAATAGGTGTCATTTCTTCTTTGAAAGTTGGGTAGAATTCCCAGGGAATCCATCAGGTTCTGGGCTCAAGACCAGCAAGCCTTGCCGGTCTTGGAGACTCTTTATCTCTCCATCCATTTTGAATGTCAGTCATGCTGGATAAAGTATTCTTGGCTGCATGTTCTTCTCATTTAGTGCCCTGAATATGTCTTGCCAGCCCTTTCTGGCTTGCCAGGTTTCTGTGGACAGGTCTGACATCATTCTGATGGGCTTTCCTCTGTATGTAAGGAGCTTCTTTGTCCTAGCTGCTTTCAAGATATACCCTCTACCATTATGATTCCTCATTCTTACTATCAGGTGTCTTGAGGTCTTTCTAGATTCTATAATCTTGGCGGGAGACCGTTCTGCTTCTACTACATGAATGTTGGTTCCATTAGCAAGATTGGGAAAATTTTCATGGAGAATTTGTTCAACTATATCTCCTAGTCTTCTTTCTTTCTCTTCCCCCTCAAGGATTCCAATAATTCTGACATTGGGATGTTTCATGGCGTCATTTATTTCCCTAATTCTGTTTCTGTCATTTATTTCCCTAATTATTTCCCTAATTCTGCTTCTGAAACAGAAGCTGTTTGTTCCAGGCTTCCTCTTGATCCTTTCTCTCTATCTGTTTGTCCTCCAGATCACTAATTCTATCTTCTGTCTCAGTTACCCGAGTTTTTAGAGAATTTAGATTAGATTGGAACTTATTGAGAACATTGTGAACATCATCCCTGGTGGCTTTCAGTTCTTCCCTAATCAATTCCATTTTGTCATCCATGGCTTTCTCCAGCCTAGCTATTGCCTGGATAATTGTTAGCCTGAATTCCCTTTCCAACATATTGTCTATGTTGACAGCCATTAGCTCTGTTGCAGAAGGCCCAGCCTCTGGATTTTTCTTCTGTTGGGCACTCCTCCTCCTAGTCATTTTGGTGAGATGGCTGAATGGATGTAGCTGAATGTATTGACCATGGTGCAGGCAAGGTGCTCCCTGGAAAGCTTCTGAGAAATTAAGAGTCCCCACCCAACCGAAAGAAAAAAGAAAGAGAGAAAAAAGAAAAAGAGAAAGAGAAAGAGAGAGAGAGAGAGAGTGACAGGAAAAAAAAGAAAGATAAAATAAAAGAGAAAGCCCAGCCCAAAGAGGCCCCAAGGTAAGATTTATGAAGTAGACAAATAAGAACAGACAAACAAAAAGACTGATAAAAGTGGATGACAAGAAAAAAAAAAAATATATATATATATAAAAGCAAAACAAACAAACAAACAAACAAAACCTCGTCAAAAAGAACCCCAAGTATAAGATTTATACACTACCAGGACAAACACAAATACACAGAAACATTGGCGGAAGAAAAAGATGGGAGAGTGGCTATAAATTCTCAGTGTGGGCAAGGAAGGTTATTTTGAGTCTTCCTGGTTGTATCTTGATATCTTTGTTAAAGGACTCAACTTTCCCAAGATAAAGGGGGATTAAAAATTGGTTTACCTATAAGGGTAGCATTGATCGGGGAAAGGGGATTACCCTGAAGCTTAACTCTATGTGAATATTAAAAAATAAAAATTAAAAAAAGGATAAACTAAACTAAAATTAAATTAAATTTAAAAAATTAAAAAATAGAAAAGCAAAAGAAAAACACCGGTACATGCATCAAAAAATTTGGGTTAAAAGTTTATTATGGAATTTGATGTACTGACATCTCACTATGATGGTAAATAGGTTAAAAAATTATCTATAAAAAAAAAAGAACCAGAATAGTGGGAACGAATAAAAAAAAAAAGAGTTGTATCTATGAAGTAGTGGTGGTGGTTCTCTTGTCTTTTTTTTTTCCTTATTTTTTTTTCCTGGTTGGCTTTCTGGGGGCGGGGTCTGCCACGTGGATTTTCAGGCAGTGTTCCCTGAGTTACGTCTTCCCACCCCCATCAAGGGCATGGGCTCGGAGGAAACTGGTTTTTCAGGCTTTCATTCCCTGGAGGTTTTTTTTGTTTGTTTGTTTGTTTGTTTTCTCTTGCCTTGACAGCTTTTGATGTTTTTTGGAGGTTTAGAGGAAAGCAAACTGCACTCAGACCTCCCTCTCAGAGAAAAGCTCCAGAGCACATAAATTCCCCCTTGGTCGCTGGCAGAGCACATTCCCAGTCGCAGTCCCTGGGGTCACAGAACTCCTGCTTGTACCCAAAACCAGCCACAGCGGCGGCTATCTGGGCAGCTCCAGACTGCCAGAGAGGTCCCAAGCAGCCATAGCGCACTGAGATATTCCCACTGGCCCCGGCTTGGAGTGCTCAGACTTTCTGGGTCCGAGAGTGCCAGGCTGGCGCCTGCACGCACCTCTCTCAGGGGAGGGTGTGGGGCACGACTCAGACTCTGTTCGCGTGACCTGCACGCATGGAGAGGGCAAAAGGCTGTGGTTCTGCCAGCTGGAGCCTACAGGCACCTCTCTAAGTGGGAGGTGTGGTACGTGACTCAGACTCTGATAGCACAGTGCAGCACAGGTGTGAAGAGTGCAAAAGGCTGTGGTTCTGCTGGCTGGTGAGGCTCCCAGTGGTGAGCCACCACCCAGGTGCTCTCAGGTGTGCTCATGGCTCAGGGAACAACACTTTGTTTCTTCCCTACACTCACTCTGGCTCAGCACCAGGGGTGGCTGTCCTGGGTCCATGGACTTAAGCCTCTGTCCCCAACTGCCCCGATTCCCACAATTTCCCCCCATGATCTGTTGCTCTTTTTTGAGTGCTTTCAACCAGACTCCAAGTTAATGCTGGTCCCCAGTCACAGGGCACTCTTGTATTAGGGTATTACTTTCCAATGGGTCGCTTCTGGTGGCTCCCTACCCCTTTTGTTTATCTTCCAATATCAGTCCATGTTCCCACTCTGCTTTACCTTCCCACTGGTGTCTTCTGACCCTGTAGAGATCCAGACGTGTATAATTCTAATCTCAGGCTGATTTCATGGGTGATCAGAGTTCTTTGGTAGGTAATCAGCTCACTTTAGGGTACAGGTTGAAACGGCGCCTCCTCCTACTTCCCCGCCATCTTGTCCTCCTCCCCAAGTGGCTTTCTGATTGAGGGCACAAACACTTTGATAGCATCCACTGCCCTTTGTTGAATTCCAAGTACTGGTTACTGAGTCCTCCCTCTGTTCCCTGCCCTTAGCCTCTTCTAGTCATTCAGCTGTGCCTATTACTTCAATATTCTGAGTAGGGTAAGAAGTGACCTCTGAGCAGCAATCTGTATGACTAGGAAAACAAAGTAGTCACTCACCTTGTTCTCACTTTCCCCCATGGAAGAAATTGCAGGCTAAGTGGGTCTTTCTTGGCCCTGAGCTATACCACCTTGTGGGAGGTATGATATATTTAAAGTGAACCTATTCTTCTTACCCTCTTCAATGCATCTGTTCTTAGATTTTTTTTTTTCCTGCAGTGATGTGCTTGAACATCTTCATTGGACTTCTAGCCTCCTACGAAGTTACTCTCATCCATGAGCATTGTCAAAATTCATGCTTTTGTGGGGAGATGATGGTACTTTACTGAAGTCTTTCCTCCAAAATTCACTTTGTAGTGAAATATTTAGGTAGTATCTGAACTCAAACCTTTTTACAACACTGTGGAGCAGAGCTGGCTTATAGAATAGTGTTAGTGTAAATGGATTTCTTTACTGAAGTGAAAAAAGAACTCATTATGAAATGATAAATTGCATAATATTAAATTCAATGATATACCATCTATTTATAAAAGATAAATATTAGTTGATATAGTCTAAATAAGACTGCTCCAACAAAGATGATCAATTGACCAGTTGATTTTCAATGCTAGAATTTTTATGTAAGTTATTCCTTAACTCTAAAATACTCCTTTCCATCCATTTTGACTATCTTGCTTTTCCAATTTAGGATTCATCTGCTCTGTAGAGCCTTCCCTTACCCCTGTAGCAACATCCATCCCTCACTTTTCTGACAATGCTTCCTATTTTATGCATTTAACCACTTAATTATTTATAAACTTTGATTTTCTGTTCAATTTGTATAGCTTTTCTATTCCCCTTGAGATATGTTCTTCAGAGATAGTCTAGCATATATGGATGGATGGTTAGACAGATAGATACTTGATAAATTTTATTTGAAATGAATTATATGTTTATCCCTACAACATCTCTTTTCCCCTTCACCTAAATTAGCCATACCTCTGTTCACTCCTATTGTTCCTAGTGCTACTATTTTTTTTCTCCCTTTTAAGATAATTTTTAAGTATAAATATCCTATTAAGTATAGATGGAAATGTATATATATATATAGTGTAGACAATGTATTCATATACCTTGAATTGATCTTAATACTCAATATTGTAATTTTGTCAAAAGGTAAAGACTCATATAACACTTAGCAGATAGTCAGTTATCATTAACAGACACTGATATCCTACTGTTATTTTTTTGAAGATTTTTACTTATTTATTTGAGAGAGAGTGTACAGGAGCAGGGAGGAGCAGAGGAAGAGGGACAAACAAACTTGATGCTGAGCATGGAGCCCAACACGGGGCTCAATCTCATAACCCTGAGATCATGACCTGAGCTGAAATCAAGAGTCAGATGCTTAACTGACTGAGCCACCCAGGTGTCCACAGAGACTGATTTTTTAAATTTAATTTTCAGTGGTCTGGGCTCTTTATTCCCCTTATTTAAAAATTGAATTAATAAATTCTGCTCTAACTTACCTCATAGAGATGTTGTATTTATATATGTGTTTGTTTTATATATATGTATGATCTGTGTATTTCACACATATGTATGTGTATTTCATAATCAAGTAAAATCAGTGTGCTTTGAGGCCAGAGCTGTACATTTTCAAGCAAATATAGTATATGTGTTCAAGTTATAGATAATTCAGAAGTAGCTTATTTGGCACTTATTTATCTACAGGAAAGAATTTCTTTTTTTAATCTTTTCTGAATTGATGAATAATAAATATACAGTGTTATATTAGTTTCAGGTGTGCAATGTAATGATTAAACAATTCTCTACATTACTCAGTGGTCATCATAATAATCCCCTTTATCAGGGTGCCTGTGTGGCTCAGCAGGTTAAGCCTCTACCTTCAGCTTGGGTCACGATCTCAGGGTCCTGGGATTGAGCCCCACATCGGGCTCTCTGCTCAGCAGGGAGCTTGCTTCCCCCCCCCCCCCGCCTGCTGCTCTGCCTGCTTGTGATCTCTCTCTCTCTCTCTGTGAAATAAACAAATAAAATCTAAAAAAAAAAAAAAGATAATCTCTTTTATCTATTTCACCCATCTCTCCACCTGGCAACATTTGTTCTCTATATTCAAGAGTCTGCTATTTTGTTTGTCTTTTTTTTTCTTTGTTCATTTGCTTTATTTCTTAAAATCCACATAAGAGTGAAATCATACGGTATTTGCCTTTTTCTGTCTGACTTATTTCACTTAGCATTATACCTTCTAGTTCCACTCATGTTTTTGCAAATGGCAAGATCTTATTCTTTTTATTGCTCAATATTATTCCATTTTATATATACCCATCTTCTTTATATGTTTGTCTATGGATGAGTACCTGGTTGCTTTTATATCTTGGCTATTGTAAATAATACTGCAAGGCAACCTATTAAGTGGAGGAATATATTAAAAATGATATATTCAATATTCAAAATATATACAGAACTTATAGAACTCAACACCAAAAAGACCAAACAAAACAAATAAATAATTTGACTTAAAAAAGGGTAGAGGAGGGAGACCTGGATGTCTCAGTTGGTTAAGCATCCACCTTTTGCTCAGGTTATGATCCCAGGGTTCTTGGATTGAGTTCTGTATCCCGATCCTTGCTCAGGGGGAACCTGCTTCTCCCTCTGCCTGCTGCTACCCTTGCTTGTGTGGGCTGGCTCATTCTTTCCCTCTGTCTCTCACCCATAAATAAATAAAATCTTTTTTAAAAATGGGCAGAGGATCTGAATAGACATTTTTCTAAAGAAGACCTAAAAATGGCCTACAAACACATGAAAAGATGATCAGCAAATTAAAATCAGATATCACCTTACATCTGTCAGAATGGCAAAATAAGGTAAGAAATAATACGTGTTGGCAAGGATGTGGAGAAAAAGGATTCCTTGTGCACTGTTCATAGGAATGCAAATTTGTGTGGCCACTGTGAAAAACAGGATAGGCTTTCCTTTAAAACAGAGGGGTGCCTGGGGAGTGCCTGGATGGCTCAGTAGGTTAAGGCCTTTGCCTTCAGCTCAGGTCATGATCCCAGGGTCCTGGGATCGAGCCCTGCATCAGGCTCTCTGCTCAGCAGGGAACCTGCTTCCCTTCCTTTCTCTCTTTCTGCCTCTCTGCCTACTTGTAGCCTCCATCAAATAAATAAGTGAAATTAAAAAAACAAAACAAAACAAAAAAACAGAGGGGTTAGCTCAGTTGGTTAAGCATCTGCTTTTGTCTCTGGTCATGATCTCAGGGTCCCGGGATTGAGCCCCCATGTTGGGTTCACTGCTTGGTGGAGAGCCTGCTTCTTTCTTTCCCTCTGCTGCCTCCCCTGTTTGTGTGCATGCTCTCTCTCTCTATTAAATAAGGAAATGAAATCTTAAAAAATTTAAAAAATAGAGTTGCCACATGATTCAGTAATTCCAGTACTGGGTATGTATCCAAAGAAAGCAAAAACACAACTCAAAAACACTAACACTAACCCCTATGTTCATTGTAGCATTATTTATAATAACCAAGATATGGAAGAAGTAGAGAGTTTCTTTGCAAAGCACTGTTTCTCAAATTTGCTAAAGGTACTCTGATGAGAGTCAAATTAATATCTCTTCCAGGCACTAAAATTCATGAGAAGCAAAGATCTAGTTAGAGTATAAGAGAAAGGAAAAACTTAATTATAGACAGCACCTAACAACCTAAGCAACCATCATGCATTTGAATATGAATTACACTAGGCATAAACAAATTAATCCGGAATTCAGCAGAATGTAGAAAATAAGGCAGTTAAGCTAAAATATATGCCTTTTGCTCAATATTAGATTTAACTAAATGTGATTGCCAACACGTGGCATTTTTTACCTACAAAAACATCAATTTCTTACAGTTCAGCCTAATAGTGTTAAGGTATTGAATTATATGGCAAGATTCCTATCAAAACCTGTTTTCTTGATAACAGTGAAGCAGAGGAGCAGGTTAAATGACTTGCCCAATGAGACAGTCAAGACTATATGTTCAAGTTTTATTTGTTTTTTTTTCCTAGCTAAATACTACATAACAACCCATTATATTTTTTTCATCATTGGCATATTATTTTATTCTTTATATTAAACCATCTCAGAATTCAGTAGGCCTTAATTTTGCTCTATATTTGCACCACTTTGTTAATACTTTTGGGGAAGAAGCATTAGAAAGAATACTGGATGAAGAATTTAAAAAAAAAATCCATTGGAGAGGATGTGGAGAAAGGGGAACCCTCTTACACTGTTGGTGGGAATGCAAGTTGGTGCAGCCTCTTTGGAGAACAGTGTGGAGATTCCTCAAGAAATTAAAAATAGAGCTTCCCTATGACCCTGCAATTGCACTCCTGGGTATTTACCCCAAAGATACAGATGTTGTGAAAAGAAGGGCCATCTGTACCCCAATGTTTATAGCAGCAATGGCCACAGTCGCCAAACTATGGAAAGAACCAAGATGCCCTTCAACGGATGAATGGATATGGAAGATGTGGTCCATATACACTATGGAGTATTATGCCTCCATCAGAAAGGATGAATACCCTACTTTTGTAGCAACATGGACGGGACTGGAAGAGATTATGCTGAGTGAAATAAGTCAAGCAGAGAGAGTCAATTATCATATGGTTTCACTTATTTGTGGAGCATAACAAATAGCATGGAGGACAAGGGGCATTAGAGAGGAGTAGGGAATTTGGGTAAATTGGATGGGGAGGTGAACCATGAGAGACTATGGACTCTGAAAAACAATCTGAGGGGTTTGAAGTGGCGGGGGAGTGGGAGGTTGGGGTACCAGGTGGTGGGTATTATAGAGGGTACGGCTTGCATGGAGCACTGGGTGTGGTGAAAAAATAATGAATAATGTTTTTCTGAAAATAAATAAATTGGAAAAAAAATTCCAAGTACTAGTTGCAGATTTTCCACTGTAATTCCCTTAAAGTCCCTTAAAACCTTGATAAGAACAGTATGTGAAAGATTAATTCCTTTACCTAAGATTTCTGTGAATCTGGAGGGGTATTGGTATGTTTTCTTCTTTATCATAAGTCTAAGCTTATGCTTCTGCTGAATTTATTCATTTATGGATTATTTGCTCTTCCTCCACATGCTGTCCTTATCTTACAACATACTGACTTAGATACAGAATTGACCCATAAATATTTTTTTAAAGAAAGGAGGATGAGAAAGAGGGACAAAAAAGAGAAGGAAGGAGAATAAAAAGAACAAAGAAAAAGAACCACCTTATTTAAGGCATTTATTTATATAAGAGGTTTAATGGTGGTTTGGAGAGAGGGGGAGATTTAAGTTGAAAGAATGTGGGGCCCCTCGGTGGCTCAGTGGTTAAGCTTCCACTTTTGGCTCAGGTCATGATCCTAGGGTCCTGGGATCAAACCCCGCATCTTGCTTTCTGCTCGGCGGGAAGCCTGCTTCTCCCTCTCCCACTCTCCCTGCTTGTGTTCCCTCTCTCACTGTGTCTCTCTGTCATATAAATAAATAAAATCTTTTAAAAAATAAAATAAAATAAATGGAAAGAATGTATACATCAAATTGTATACTCTTGGAAGTGCCCAGGTGGTTCAGTGGGTTAAGTGTTTGACTCTTCATCTCAGGGTTGTGAGTTCAAGCCCCATGTTGGAATTCATGCTTGGTATGGAGCCTACTTTAAAAAAAAACTGCACACTCTTTAAAGATACTTCAGAGACCCTAAAGATGCTGATAATCCATCTCCTTATCTCTTCTATTTATTTTTCTGTGCTATCCTTAGCCACGAATTCCTGTTCATTTCTAATGTAGAACAACTTAGCTTTCTCTTATTTTCTTGTCTTCAGCTACTTATGTTCTCAGAATCTCATATTTTATTTCCCAGTGTCATATCAAAGTTTCTTTCTAATAGAAAAGAGTTGACTCCTCAATAGAAAAGAATTTTTTCTGTTTACTATAAAGATTTTTGTCACCCTGCTATAACAGGGTGAATTTGGTTAAAAATTATATTTACATTCTCTAAAATCTAATTTTTTCCTCAGAAAGTTGGAGGTGTTCTACTTGATTTGCCTGTATCTCAAAGTAATAAGCATCAAATGGCTTATACATATATGAAAGTGTCATATAAACTTTTATACACATTTAAGAACTTTCATGTGGGAGAGAGCATGGTGAAAATAACACTAGACATCAGTTGGAAAGAATATGTGCTTACATTGTGCATGATTTAATTTATTCCTTTATGTTGAATAGTCATTATGTTGAATAGTCATTACTGCCAATTTTACATATGAAGAAACTGATACACAGAAATGCCAAGTAATTTGAAATGCCAGACAGTTTTAAGGTAGGAGAATCAGGATTTAAGCCCAAGTTTAATTGCCTACAAAACTTGTGGATATATTTGTTTTTCATTATATCTCACATCCAAATCTGAGTTACTAGTGTGTGTACATTTAATTTATTAGAATTTCAGTGTTTTTTATTTGGAAGTCAGAAATAATACCTGTGTTGCCTACCTCACAAGGATTTTCAAGAATCAAATGAAACATTTTGAAAATCTGAAGAACTGGCTAAATTTAATTAGTGTTTCCTTATTGAGAAGTGGATGCAAACAAAGTAAAAGTACAGACACATACTTAAGTAAAGATATTTAAATTCAAATGAAGATAATTGAAATTTTGTTGAGGGCAAAAAATTCAGGAGCTAAGGACTTCAGTCTTTGATTCAATAAAACGACTTTGCAGAATGGCAGTCAGATTTCTCTGACCATAGGATTATGCCCCTACACGTACATTCCACGTTTCTTTTATTAGAAACAAAAGAAATCATAATTAAAAATCATAATATAAGATTTAGTCAAGAATGTCAGTTCTAGCCAATGTTCTAGAGTTAGCACAGATTCAACTCAGTGTCCTAGATTATCTATATTAATTAATGATCCTTAGTCTTTTATAAATATAAGAAATGTTAAGTATAGTCTACTTACTAAATCACTGTAGTCTGCTTACTAAATATACTATAAATATATAAAAATATTTAAATCACAAATTTTAGAAGGTCTTAAGTACCAGCATTTATCTACTCAAGAGTCCTATTTTTTGAAACCCTACAACAATTAAATAAGATTTTGCTACACTTGGTTTCTTTTTGAAATCATTTAAATTTTTGGCCTTTTAAGAAACTCAGAACATTTCAAATTTTTGAGATGTATCTCTCTCATTATGTAGGTACTGACAACTGAAACTAAAAGATTAAAATCATTGATATAACAAATATTTGCAAGTGTTAATGTTTAAAAATTCACACTGTATACTCCAAACAAAAATAGTATAATTTCAGCCAAAATTCAAAATTCTAGCAAGGCCCTTTAAATTTTAAAATATTTATGATTATATATAATTTGTTTGAGATATCCAAATAGATGAGTATTAAACAAATTTTGTAAACACAATGTATATGTGATTTATCTTTGCTCATTATACTATGACTAAAAGGCTTCATAATAGTGTGTATATATTTTTCATCAGCTAAGGTACACATTGTTGTATTTTGGGTTACAATTTAACTTTGACCATTATAAATTAATCTATAAATAAATTTCACATGAAGTTGATGAATTTTGCCATATAACATTACCTTTTAAGTTATTGTATAATACAATCATTAAGTTGGAAATCTCATTTAGTTTTAGAAATTTGTCATGTGGTACTTAAAAGGCCACATGCAGCTTGTAAGGCTGTTTTAAACAGGGGCTCCTGGGTGGCTCAGTCAGTTGAGTGTCAGACTCTTGATTTCGGCTTAGGTCATGATCTCCTAGTTATGGGATCTCCATGCTGTGTACAGAGTCTGCCTGTCTCACTCTTCCTCCTCTCCCTGGTTGCCCATTCTTTCTCTCTCTCTCTAAAATAAATAAATAAAATCTTAAAAAAGAAAAGACAACTTTAAACAAATATTTTTTGCATACCATTATTTTGCAAGTTAATGTGTCTCTGCCTTCCTTCAAGACTGTGTACTCCTAAGCAAGGAATCAGGATATATTTAAAACCTGTAAGAGTAGCTCTAAAATTAGGAATTAAAGATTAGATTGTTAAATAATCTAAAAAAGATTCATTGAAGTGGAATTATATTTTATGTAGATTTTTCTGCCATTGACACTTCTCAAGAGTATCAAAATATAAATCACTTCTTTGTTATTGGCATATTATTTGGCTTTGCAGAACATGAATGCAAAACATCAACCAACAGAAAAAAAAATCAAAGAATTGTTTTCAACATTGTATGATTTATATAAATTATATAATTGAGTTATTTGATTTCTCTGTAGTCATTTGTTATTAATTAATTCATTAATTATTTTAGAGAAGGAGAGCGGGTGTTTGGTGAGGGCAGAGGGAGAGGGGTAGGGAGAATCTTAAGCAGGCTGCATGCCCAGCATGGAGCCTAACACAAAGCTCAATCTCAGGACCCTAATATGATCTGAGCTGAAATCAAGAGTCTGATGTGTAACTGATTGAGCCACCCAGGGACCCCTGTAGTGAGTTTTTTAAATATCAAGAGCATTAAATAAGGTTTTAGAATTTTTAAAGTTACAAATAGATTTATCCCAAGGATGTTGGTTACATAATTTATTACAAAAATGAATAGCTTTCAGCAATAGTTTTAATGCTTTACTAGGTAAAATTTAATTTGTTAACATATACTAATATATAAAAACTTACAACATAGGAAAGGAAATCATCAGAGAAATAAAAAGACAACTTGGGGCACCTAGGTGGCTCAGTGGGTTAAGCCTCTGCCTTCGGCTCAGGTCATGATCCCAGGGTCCTGGTATCAAGCCCCACATCGGGCTCTCTGCTCAGCAGGGAGGCTGCTTCCCCTCTCCCTCTGCCTGCCTCTCTGCCTACTTGTGATCTTTCTCTCTCTCTGTCAAATAAATAAATAAAATCTTTAAAAAAACCCCAACAACCTGAACTTATAGACATAGGGAACAGATTGTTCCCAGAGGTGGGTAATGGGGTGGGTGTGTGTAAAATGGGTGAAGGTGGTCAAAGGTACAAATCTCCATTTATAAAACAAGTACGTAAATGCCCTTTTAAAAATTTATTTATTTATTTATTTTGACAGAGATCACAAGTGGGCAGAGAGGCAGGCAGAGAGAGAAGGGGAAGCAGGCTCCTTGCTGAGCAGAAAGCCCGATGTGGGGCCCTATTTATTTAATTTTACTAAAATTTTAAAGAAGAATTAACATCAAGTTTACACAGTCCCTTCAAGAAAAAAGGAGGGAACACTTTTCATTTCATTTTATGGAATTAATATTACCTCAATACCCAGACCAGACAAAGTCAGTACAAAAAACAAAATAACAACAAAAACTACACACCAGTATCTCTCATGCACATAAATGCAAAAATCTTTAACAAAATATTATCAAGTCAAACCTAACATTTTATGAAAGAACTGTGCTCTATGCCCAGGTATGCAAAGTTGTGTCAATATCTGAAAATCAGTGTAATCCACCATGTTAACAGTCTAAAAGAAAAAAAAAAAAAAACACCATATGGTCATATCAATTGTTGCATTGAAAGCATTTGACAAAATACAATACCCATTCATGATTAAAAGTTCTCAGTAAACTTCCTCAACTTCACAAAGAACATCTATAAAAACCCTACAGTTACTATCATATGTAATACTGAGAAACTGGAGATGCTTTTCCTGCTAAGATCAGGAGATAGATAAGGATGTCCTCTTTTCCTTCCCCCATTCAAGTTCATATTGGACATCCTGACTATACAACAAGATTTAAAAAAAAAAAAAAAGGAAATGTGTGCAGATTGGAAAGGAAGAAATGAAACTGTCTTTATTATCTAATTATATGGTTATCTATGTAGAAAATCCCAAGAATTGAAAAAATGCCCCAGAACTAATTGATTGCAAAGCTGAAGGATTCACAGTTAATATATAATGGTCAGTTGCTTTCCTATACCAGCAATGTACAATTAGAATTTAAAATTTAAAAAGTACTATTTTTAGTAATACCAAAAAAATGAGTTACTTAGGTATAAATCTAACAAAATATGTACAGAATCTATATGCTGAAAACTATAAAACTCTGATAAAAGAAATAAAAAGGATCTAAATTAATGGGAAGATATTTCATGTTCATGGTCAGAAAGACTCAATATTGTTAAGGTGTCAATTCTTCTCAAACCTAATCAACAGATTCAATGCAATTCCAATCAATATCCCAACAAGCTACTTTGTAGATATCAACAAATTGATTCTAAAGTTTTTATGGAAAATACAATATTTAAAGTCACTTTATAAATGGAATACCTAGATACTAGTCTAACAAAACATCTATAGGTCTTTTACATCAAAAAGTACAAAATGATGATTAAAAAAATCAAAGATCTAAATAAACAGTGAGACATATCATAGGAAGACCAATTCTTCCCAAATTGATATATAGATTTAATGTGATTTTTATAAAATCCCAGCAAAAAAGTGTTTGTAGATATAGACAATATTATTCTAAAATTTATATGAAAATGCAGTGGAACTGGAATAACTGTAACAATTTTGACAAAGGAGAATAAGGTGGGAGGAGTCATTCTACCTTATCTTAAGGCTTACTGTATAATTACAATATCAAGACAGGGGAGAATAGGCATTATAGATCAATGCAACAAAACAGAGAATCCAGAAATGGATCCACATAAATATGCTCAACTGATTTCTAACAAAGATGGAAAAGCAGTTCAGTGAAGGAAAGATAGCCTTTTCAACAAATGGTGCTGGAAGCAAAAACAAAACAAAACAAAATAAGAAATAACCCAAACCTTGACCCAATTACAAAAATTAACTCAAAATTGATGAACCATGAGAGACTATGGACTCTGAAAAACAGTCTGAGGGGTTTGAAGTGGCGGGGGGGTGGTGGGAGGTTGGGGTACCAGGTGGTGGGTATTATAGAGGGCACAGCTTGCATGGAGCACTGGGTGTGGTGAAAAAATAATGAATACTGTTTTTTCTGAAAATAAATAAATTGGGAAAAAAAATAAATGAAAAAAAATTGATCATGAATATAAACATAAAGTATATAATGTAAAAGATAAATATAAAGTGTAAAAATATAAAATTTTTTAAGAAACAACATAGAAAAGAATTTGGGATACAAAGCTAAATAAATAGAAGCACTATTCATAGAGAAAAAGTTGATAAATTGTTCCTCTAAACTTGATTTCAATAAAAATTTAAAACTTTTGGCCTTTGAAAGCCCATATGAAGAGGAAGAAAAGATGAGCTACAGACTGGGAAAAAATATTTGAAAATCAAATATTACAAAAGATTGCTATAAAAATAAATAAGGTAGCCTCAAAACTCAATAGTAAAGGGGTGCCTCCATGGCTCAGTCGATTAGCGATGGACTCTTGATTTCAGTTCAGGCCATGATCTCAGGGTTCTAAGATTGAGACTTGTGTTGGGCTCTGTGCTGGGCATGGAGCCTGCTTAAGATTCCCTCTCTTCCCCTCCATAGACCCTACCCCCCAAAACAAACACCTCAACAGTAAAAAACAAAACAAACAAACAGAAAACTAATCAGAAAATAAGAAGAAAACATTGAAGAGACATATATCCAAAGAGGATATACAGTTAAGAAATAAGCACGTGAAGAAGTGCTTAACACTAACCATTAGGGAAATGAAATTAACACCATGATGATATATCACATGTCTATCAAAATGACTAAAAAATTAGTGACAATACCAAATACTGGAAAGAATGCAGAGAAATGGATGCTACCACACATTGCTGGGGAGAATATAAAATGTTACAGTCACTCTGGCAAATATTTTGGCAATGTCTTAATAAACTAAATATACAGATGCACTTCTGGGCCCTCATCTCAGAGAAATAATAATGTAGGTCCCACAAAAATCAATACATGATAGGGTTGTAACAGCTTATTTGTAAATACAAAAAGCTAGAAAACAAAATCTTCTGCAATAGGTAATGATTAAACCATGGTACAGCTCAGCAATAAAAATGAAGGTGCTATTGATACCTACACAATTTGAGTACATAATTCAGTGGCATATGCTGAGTCAAAAAATCAAATTTCAAAAATTGCATACCATGTGATTCCATTTATGTAACATTTTTGAAATGACAAAATTGTATAAATGGAAAACAATAAGAAATTTCCAGAAGTTAGAGAAGGTGGCAGAGAGGGAATTGGATGTGTCTTTAAAGTAGTATCTTTGGAGTGCCTGAGTGGCTAAAACAGTTAAGTGTCTGCCTTCAGCTCAGGTCATGATCCCAGAGCTCAGGGATCAAGCCCCACCATTGGGCTTTCTGCTCAGTGGGGAGCCTGCTTCTCCCTTTCCCACTCCCCCTGCTTGTGCCCAGTCTCTCACTCACTCTCTCTGTCAAATAAATAAATAAAATCTTTAAAAAAAAATAAAGAGGTATCTTTTTTTTTAAATGCAACTGTTTTATTTTATTTTGTTTTTTTTCAAGATTCATTGTTTATGCACCACACCCAGTGCGCCATGCAATACGTTCCCTCCTTAATACCCACCACCAGTCTAACCCATCCCCCCAATACCCTCCCTTTCCAAAACCCTCAGTCTGTTTCTCAGAGCCCATAATATCTCATGTTTTGTCTCCCCTCCAATTTATCCCAATTCACTTTTCCTTTTCTTCTTCCAATGTCCTCCAAGTTATTCCTTATGCTCCACAAGTAAGTGAAATCATATGATAATTGACTTTCTCTGCTTGGCTAATTTCACTCAGCATAATCTCCTCCAGTCCCGTCCATGTTGATACAAAAGTTGGCTATTCATCCTTTCTGATGGAGGCATAATACTGCGTTGTATATATGGACCATATCTTCTTTATCCATTCATCTGTTGAAGGGCATCTTGGTTCTTTCCACAGTTTGGTGACTGTGGCAATTGCTGCTATAAACAATGGGCTACAGATGGCCCTTCTTTTCACTACATCTATATCTTTGGGGTAAATACCCAGTAGTGCAATTGCGGGGTCATAGGGTAGCTCTATTTTTAATTCTTAAGCAATCTCCATGCTGTTTTCCAAAGTGGCTGCACCAACTTGCATTCTCACCAAGAATGTAACAAGGTTTCCCTTTCTTCACATCCTCTCCAACACACATTATTTACTGTCTTCTTAATTTTGGCCATTCTAACTGGTGTAAGGTGGTATCTCAATGAGGTTTTGATTTGAATCTCCCTGAGGGCTAGTGATGATGAACATTTTTCCTGTGTCTGTTAGCCATTTGTATGTCTTCATTGGAGAAGTGTCTTCTGCCCATTTTTTGACATAATTATCTGTTATGTGTGTGTTGAGTTTGAGGAGTTCTTTATAGATCCTGGCTATCAGCCTTTTGTCTGTACTGTCATTTGCGAATATCTTCTCCCATTCCCTGGGTTGCCTCTTTGTTTTGTTGACTGTTTCCTTTGCTGTGCAGAAGCTTTTGATCTTGATGAAGTCCCAAAAGTTCATTTTCACTTTTCTTTTCTTTGCCTTTGGAGACATGTCTTGAAAGAACTTGCTGTGTCCTATGTCAAAGAGGTAAAGGATCTGTACTCGAGGAATTACAGAACACTCATGAAAGAAATTGAGGAAGACACAAAAAGATGGAAAAGCATTCCAGGCTCATAGATTGGAAAAATAAACATTGTTAAAATATCTATACTGCCCAGAGCAATCTATACTTTCAGTGCCATCCCAATCAAAATTCCACTGGCATTTTTCAAAGTGCTGGAACAAACAATAATAAGATTCACATTGAACTAGAAAAGACCCTGAATCGCTAAGGAAAAGTTGAAAAGGAAAAACAAAACTGAGGGCATCTCGATGCCTGATTTCAAGCTTTACTACAAAGCTGTGATCACCAAGACAGCATGGTACTGGCACAAAAACAGACACATAAACCAATGGAATACAGTACAGATTTCAGATATGGACCCTCAACTCTATGGTCAAATAATCTTGACAAAGCAGGAAAAAAATATCCAGTAGAAAAAGGACAGTTTCTTCACTAAATGGTGCTGGGAAAATAGGACAGCTATGTATAGAAGAATGAAACTCAACCATTCTCTTACATCACAAAGATAAACTCGAAATGGATGAAAGACCTCAATGTGAGGAAGGATCTATCAAAATCTATAGGAGAACATAGGCAGTAACTTCTTTGACACTGGACACACCAATTTCTTTTAAAGAGGTATCTTGAGGGAGATCTTTGCAGTGGTGGAAGAGTTCTTTTAATTTTGTGGTAGTTTTATGATTATGTGCAATAAAAAGACATAGAACTATACACACATTTTATACTAGTTTCAATTTTCTGGTTTTGATATTGTTCTGTAAATGTGTCAGATGTATGTCAGACCATTGCAGTAAAGCAAATAGCACAATAAAGTGAGTCAAATAAATTTTTCGACTTCTCAATGCATTTAAAATTATGTTTACACTATACTGTAGTCTATTAAGTGTGCAGTAGCATTATGTCTAAAAAGACAATATATATACCTTAACTTTAAATATTTCATTGCTAAAAAATATTAACCATCATCTGAGTTTTCAGCAAGTCATAATCATTGATCATAGGTCACCATAACAAATATAATATTAATGAAAAATTTGGAAATATTGCAAGAATTGCCAAAATGTGGCACAGAGACATGAATTGAGCAAATGCTATTGGAAAAATGGTGCTGATAGACTTACTTGATGCAGGGTTCCCACAAATCTTCAATTTGTTAAAAAACAAACAAACAAACACATTATTGGGGGAGGAGACAAGATGGCAGAGAAGTAGGAGGCACTGTTTCAACCTGTCCCCTAAAGTGAGCTTATCACCTAACAAAGAACTCTGATCACCCCTGAAGTCAGTCTGAGATTAGGATTATACACTTCTGGGTCTCTACGGGGGCAGAAGACACCAGTGGACAAGTAAAGCAGAGTGGGAACATCGGACTGATATTGGAAGATAGACAAAAGGGGGAGGGAGCCACCAGAAGTGGCACATTGGAAAGTAATACCCCAATACAAGAGTACCCTGTGATTGGGGACCAGCATTAACTTGGAATCTAGTTGAAAGCACTCAAAAAGAGCAAAAGATCTTAAGGGGAAATTGGTGGAATTGGGTGGTTAGGGACAGGGACTTAAGTCCATGGACCCAGGACAGCCACCATTGGTGGGGAACCAGAGAGTGCAGCGAAGAAGCAGGTCTTGGTCCCTGAGCTGCAGGCGTGCCTGAGAGTGTCTGGGTGGTGGCGCCCATGAGGGAGCCTGGTGTGGACGCCAGCTGGCGCTCTCTAGAACCACAGCCTTTTGTGTTGTGCTGCGTGTTTTTGTTTTTTTTTTTTCTTTTTTTTTTTCAGCTGTGCTGCGTGTTTTTGTGTTGTGCTGCGTGTCCAGGATCTGAGTCGCACTCCACACCCTCTCCTGAGAGAGGTCTATGCAGGTACTAGCCGGTGCTCTCTAGGACCCAGAGATTCTGAACAGTCTCAGCCCAGGCCAGCTTGAAAATCTCAGTGGGCTGTCTCTGGTTGGGAGCTCTCTGGAGGTCCAGACCTGCCCAGACAGCTATGGCTAGTATCCCTCGTGGTTTGGGTTACAAGCAGGAGTTCCTGTGACCCTAGAAACCTTGACTGGGGATGTGCTCTGCCAGTGGCAGAGGGGAAATTTATGTGCTCTGGAGCACCCAGAGGGGAACAGACTGAGGCTTCTCTCTGAGATGGAGGTCTGGGTGCAGTTTGCTTTCCTCTAAGCCTCCAAAGAACTGCCGAAAGCCACGAAGGGGAGAAAAAACAAACTAACAAACCAAAAAACCTCCAGAGAATAAAAGCCTGAAAAACCGGTTTCCTCAGAGGGCAGCACCTTGATGGGGGTAGGAGGGCTCAATTCTAGCAAGACTCCCTGAAAAACTATGCAGCAGGCCCCTCCACCAGAAAGCCAACCAGCCAAAAAAAACAAAACGAAACAAAACAAAACAAAACAAAACAAAAAAAGAAAAACCCCAAAAACAAAAAAAACAAGAGGACAACCACCACTACTTCATAGATACAACTTTTTAAAAAAATTCATTCCTACTATTCTGGTTCTTTTCATTTTTTTAAATATAACTTTTAAATCTATTTACCATCACAATGAGATGTTCAGTACATCAAATTCCATAATAACCTTTTAACCTGAACTTTTTTGATACATATACCTGTGTTTTTCTTTTGCTTTTCTACTTTTTATTTTTATTTTATTTTTTTAATATTCATATAGAGATAAGCTTCAAGGTAATCCCCTTTCCCCAATCAATGCTACTCCTATATGTAAACTAGTTTTAATCCCCCTTTATCTCAGGTAAGTTGAATCCTTTAACAAAGATATCAAGATACATCCAGGAAGAATCAAAATCACCTTCCTCATCCACATTGAGAATTTATAACCACCCTCCCATCTTTTTCTTTTGTCAGTGTTTCTGTGTATTTGTTTTTGTATTTGTATTTGTTATGTATTTGTTCTGGTAGTATATAAATCTAATACTTGGGGTTCATTTTGACTGTGTCCTTTTATTTATTTATTTTTTTCTCTTGTCATCTACTTTTGTCAGTCTTTTTGTTTGTCTGTTTTTGTTTGTATACCTTATAAATCTTACCTTTGGGACCCATTCAGGCTGGGCCTTCTCTTTTATTTTTTCTTCTTCTTTTTTTTTTTTCCTGTCTCTCTCTCTCTCTCTTTCTTTTGGTGAGGACTCTCAATCGCTCAGAAGTGTTGCAGAGTACACCTTACCTGTTCCAGAGTACACCTTGCCTGCACCACAGTTGATACATTCAGCTACACATCCATTCAGCCATCTCTTACCAAAATGACTAGGAGGAGGAATGCCCAACAGAGGAAAAATTCAGAGACTGTGCCCTCTCCATCAGAGCTATTGGATATGGACATAAACAGTATGTTTGAAAGGGAATTCAGGCTAACAATTATCCAGGCAATAGCTAGGCTGGAGAAAGCCTTTGATGACAAAATGGAATTGATTAGGGAAGAAGTGAAAGCCACCAGGGCTGATGTTAACAATGGTCTCAGTGAGTTCCAATTTAATCTAAATTCTCTAAAAGCTAGGGTTAACTGAGGCAGAAGATAGAATTAGTGATCTGGAGGACAAACAGATAGAGAGAACGGATCAGGAGAAAGCCTGGAACAAACAGCTTAGAAGCCATGAAAACAGAATTAGGGAAATAAATGACACCATGAAACATTCCAATGTCAGAATTATTGGAATCCCTGAGGGGGAGGAGAAAGAAAGAAGACTAGAAGATATAGTTGAACAAATTCTCCATGAAAATTTTCCCAATCTGACAAATGGAACCAGTGTTCATGTCCTAGAGCAGAAAGGTCTCCCCCCAAGATCACAGAATCTAGAAAGACCTTGAGACACCTGATTGTGAAAATGATGAGCCATCATTTTAGACAGGAGCTCTTGAAAGCAGCTAGGGGCAAGAGATTCCTTACATACAGAGGAAATCCTATCAGAATAATGTCAGACCTGTCCACAGAAACCTGGCAAGCCAGAAAGGGCTGGCAAGATGTACTCAAGGCACTAAATGAGAACGACATACAGCCAAGAATACTTTATCCAGCAAAACTGACATTCAAAATGGATGGAGAGAGAAAGAGCTTCCAAGACCAGCAAGGTTTAAAAGAGTATGTGACCACCAAGCTAACACTGCAAGAAATATTAAGGGGGGTTCTATAAAAGAGGAAAAAAACCCAAAAATATCATTGAACAGAAATATATGGAGACAATCTATAGAAACAAAGACTTCACAGGTAACACGATATGAATAGAAATGTATCTCTCAATAATCAATCTCAACATGAAAGGCCTAAATGTGCCCATAAAATGGCACAGGGTTGCAGATTGGATAAAATAACAGGACCCATCCATATGTTGTCTACAAGAGACCCATTTTGAACCCAAGGATACATCCAGACTGAAACTGAAGGGATGGAGAGGCATCTTTCATGCCAATGGGCCTCAAAGGAAGGCTGGTGCAGTGATTCTCATATCAGATAAATTAGATTTTAAACTGAAGATTGTAGTCAGAGATACAGAAGGACACTACATAATTCTTAAAGGGACTATCCTTTTTTTTGTAAATATTTATGCCCCCAATATGGGACCAGCCAATTACATATAAAAACTGTCAATCAAGATAAATATTCATATTGATATGAATATTAATAGTAGGAGATCTTAACATGCCACTCTCAGTAATAGACAGATCATCCAAGCAGAAAATAAATAAAGAAACAAGAGCATTGAATGACACATTGGACCAGATGGACCTCATAGATATATACAGAACATTCCACCCTAAAACAACAGAATACTCATTCTTCTCAAGTGCACATGGAACCTTCTCCAGAATAGACCACATACTGGGTCACAAATCAGGGCTCAACCGATACCAAAATACTGAGATTATTCCCTGCATATTCTCAGATCACAATGCTTTGAAACTGGAGCTCAGCCACAAGGAAAAGTTTGGAAGGAACTCAAACACCTGGAAGCTAAAGACCCCCTCGCTTAAGAATGCTTGGATCAACCAGGAAATCAAAGAAGAACTTAAACAATTCATGGAAACCAATAAATGAAGACACTTTGGCCCAAAACTTATGGGATACAACAAAGGCAGTCCTATGGAGGAAATACAGAGCCATCCAAGCCTCTCTCAAAAAAAATTGAAAAATCCAGAATATACCAGCTGTCTCTACACCTTAAGGAACTGGAGGATCTATAAAATATTAAGTCAACTCAACACACAAGAAAGGAAATAATCAAGATTTGACCAGAGATCAAGGAGCTAGAAACTAGAGATACAGTAGAACGCCTCAATGAAACTAGAAGCTGGTTTTTGGAAAAAATCAATAAGATCGATAAACCACTGACCAAACTAATCCAAAAGAAAAGAGAGAAGGCCCAAATTAATAAAATTATGAATGAAAAGGGAGAGATCACAACTAACACCAAGGAAATAGAAACAATCATCAGAAGTTATTATCAACAGTTACATGCCAATAAGTTAAGCAACCTAGATGATATGGATGGAAATTCCTGGAAAACTATAAACTTCCAAAATTGAACCAGGAAGAAATTGACAACCTGAATAGACCAATAGCTAGTAATGAGATTGAAGCAGTGATCAAAAACCTCCCAAAAAACAAGAGCCCAGGACCTGATGGATTCCCTGGGGAATTCTACCCAACTTTCAAAGAAGAAATGACACCTATTCTCCTGAAGCTGTTTCAAAAAATTGAAGCAGAAGGAAAACTTCCAGACTCTTTTTATGAAGCCAGCATTACTCTGATCCCCAAACCAGGCAAAGACCCCACCAAAAAGGAGAGTTTCAGACCGATATCCCTGATGAATATGATGAATATGGATGCTAAGATTCTCACCAAGATCCTAGCAAACAGGATCCAACAGCACATTAAAAAGATTATCCACCACGACCAGGTGGGATTCATCCCTGGCTTACAAGGATGGTTCAGCATTCACAAATCAATCAATGTGATAGAACACATCAATAAGAGAAGAGAGAAGAATCACATGGTCCTCTCAATTGATGCAGAAAAAGCATTTGACAAAATCCAGCATCCGTTCCTGATTAAAACGCTTCAAAGTGTAGGGATAGAGGGAACATCCTGAACTTCATAAAATCTATCTATGAAAAACCCACAGTGAATACCATCCTCAATGGGAAAAAGCTGACAGCATTCCCTTTGAGATCAGGAACCCCGACAAGGCTGCCCACTCTCGCCACTCTTGTTCAACATAGTTATTAGAAGTCTTAGCAATAGCAATCAAACAACAAAGAGAAATAAAATGTATTCAAATTTGGCAAAGAAGTCAAACTCTCTCTTTTCGAAGATAACATGATACTTTATATGGAAAACCCAAAAGACTCCATCCCCAAACTACTAGAACTCATACAGCAATTCAGTAATGTGGCAGGATGCAAAGTCGATGTACAGAAATCAGTTGCTTTCTTATACACTGACAATGAAAATACAGAAAGGGAAATTAGAGAATCAATTCCATTTACTATAGCACCAAGAACCATAAGATACCTGGGAATAAGCCTAACCAAAGAGGTAAAGGATCTGTACTCAAGGAACTACAGAACACTCATGAAAGAAATTGAAGAAGACACAAAAAGATGGAATACCATTCCATGCTCTTGGATCGGAAGAATAAACATTGTTAAAATGTCTATACTGCCTAGAGCAATCTATACTTTTAATGCCATTCTGATAGAAATTCCACCAGTATTTTTCAAAGAGCTGGAGCAAATAATCCTAAAATTTGAATGGAATCAGAAGAGATTCCAAATTTCTAAGGGAATGTTGAAAAAGAAAAACAAAACTGGGGGCATCACGATGCCTGATTTCAAGCTTTACTACAAAACTGTGATCACCAAGACAGCATGGCACTGGCATAAAAACAGACACCTAGGGGCGCCTGGGTGGCTCAGTGGGTTAAGCCGCTGCCTTCGGCTCAGGTCATGATCTCAGGGTCCTGGGATCGAGTCCTGCATCGGGCTCTCTGCTCGGCAGGGAGCCTGCTTTCCTCTCTCTGTCTGCCTGCCTCTCTGTCTGCTTGTGATTTCTCTCTGTCAAATAAATAAATAAAAAATCTTAAAAAAAAAAAAAACAGACACATAGACCAGTGGAACAGAGTAGAAAGCCCAGACATGGACCCTCAACTCTGTGGTCAAATAATCTTCAACAAAGCAGGAAAAAATATACGTTGGAAAAAAGTCTCTTCAATAAATGGTGCTGGGAAAATTGGACTATATGTAGAAGATATATATACATATAGCTATGTATATATATACATATACTATATGTAGAAGATATATATACATATAGCTATATGTAGAAGAATGAAACTTGACCATTCTCTTACACTGTACCCAAAGATAAACTCAAAATGGATAAAAGACTTCAATGTGAGACAGGAATCCAGCAGAATCATAGAGGAGAACATAGGCAGTAACCTCTTCGATATCAGCCACAGCAACTTCTTTCAAGATATGTCTCCAAAGGCAAAGGAAACAAAAGCAAAAATGAATTTTGGGGACTTCATCAAGATCAAAAGCTTCGGCACAGCAAAAGAAACAGTCAACAAAACAAAGAGGTAACCCAGGGAATGGGAGAAGATATTCGCAAATGACAGTACAGACAAAAGGCTGATAGCCAGGATCTATAAAGAACTTCTCAAATTCAACACACACAAAACATATAATCATGTCCAAAAAATGGGCAGAACCATGAACAGACATGAACAGAACATGAACAGACACTTTTCCAATGAAGACATACAAATGGCTAACAGACACATGAAAAAATGTTCATCATCACTAGCCATCAGGGAGATTCAAATCAAAACCTCATTGAGATACCACCTTACACCAGTTAGAATGGCCAAAATTAAGAAGACAGTAAATAATGTGTGTTGGAGAGGATGTGAAGAAAGGGAAACCTTGTTACATTCTTGGTGAGAATGCAAGTTGGTGCAGCCACTTTGGAAAACAGCATGGAGATTGCTTAAGAAATTAAAAATAGAGCTACTCTATGACCCCGCAATTGCACTACTGGGTATTTACCACAGAGATACAGATGTAGTGAAAAGAAGGGCCATCTGTAGCCCATTGTTTATAGCAGCAATTGCCACAGTCACCAAACTATGGAAAGAACCAAGATGCCCTTCAACAGATGAATGGATAAAATACAACACAGTATTATGCCTCCATCAGAAAGGATGAATAGCCAACTTTTGTATCAATATGGATAGGACTAGAAGAGATTATGCTGAGTGAGATAAGTCAAGCAGAGAGAGTCAGTTTTCATATGGTTTCACTTATTTGTGGAGCATGACAAATAACATGGAGGACATGGGGAGATGGAGAGGAGAAGGGAGTTGGGGGAAATTGGAGGGGGAGATGAACCAGGAGAGACTATGGACTCTGAAAAACAATCTGAAGGTTTTGAAGGGGCGGGGGATGGGAGGCTGGGTGAGCCTGGTGGTGGGTATTATGGAGGGCACATATTGCATGGAACACTGGTTGTGATACATAAACAATGAATTCTGGTACACTGAAAAGAAATTTTTAAAAAACACATTATTTCTGAAGAGCAGTAAAGCAAAGCACAATAAAATGAGGCAGCATGTAATGCAATCCTCATATTGATAGACTAAAAAGAAAAATCACATGATCATATCAATAGATGCAGGAAAAGCATTTCACAAAACCCAATACCCATTTATAATAAAAACTCTTAGACTAGGAATAAGAGGAAACTTCTTCAACTGATTAAGAATATTTTTGAAAACCTTCAGTTAATATCCTACTTTATGGTGAGAAACTCAGAGGTTTCCCACTAAGATCATGTACAAAGCAAGGTTGTACCCTCTCATCACTCCTTTTTAACACTGTACAGAAAATTCTAGCTAATGCAATAAGACAAGAAAAGGAAATAAAAGGGAGTCAGAATGGGAAAGAAAAAATAAATCTGTCTTTGTTCAGCAATGACATGACAATGTATGTAGAAAATACAAAAAAACCCACATCAATCAAAACACACCCCCACCCCAGAACTAGTAAGTGATTATAACAAGATTGCAGGATATGAGATTAATGCACAAAAGTCAGTTGCTGTCCTATATACCAGCAATGAACAAGTAGAATTTGAAATTAAAAACACAAAACCACTTACACTAGTCAAAAGAACTAATGAAATACTTGGGTATAAAGCTAGCAAGGTAGGTACAAGATGTAGACAAGGAAACTACAAAACTCTGAAGAATGAAATAAGAAAAGAACTAAATAAATGGAAAGCTACCATATTTATGGTTATATTATCAAGAAGTCAGTTCTTTCCAACTTAATCTATCGACTCGATGTAGTTCCAATCAAAATCCAAGCAAGTTATTTTGTGGATGTCAACAAACTGGTTTGAAAGTTTATATGAAGAGGCAAAAGGCCCAGAATAGCCAACACAATATTGAAAAAGAAGAACAATATTGGAGGACTGACACTACCTAACATCAAGACTTACTGGAAAGCTACAGTAATCAAGACAGTGTGGTATTGACAAATCATAGCTAAATAGATTGATGGAACAGAATAAGGAGTCCAGAAAGAGACCCCCATTAACACAGTCAACTGATATTTGGCAAAGGAGCAAAAACAGTATGACAGAGCAAAGATAGTGTCTTCAAAAAACGCTGCTGGAACATCTAGACATCCACATGCAAAAAAATGAATCTAGACTTAAACCTTTCATAAGACTTTACTCAGAAAGACTGCAGACCTAATGTAAAACACAAAAGTATAAAACTCATGAAAGATAACATATGAGAAAACCTAGGTGACCTTGGCTAAGTTGATAACTTTTTAGATATAACACCAAAGGCATGATTCATGAAGGAAATAATTGATAAGCTAGACTTCATAAAAATTTAAAAATGTTCTGTGTGGGGCATCTGAGTGGCATAGTTAGTTAAGTGTCTCTTGATTTCAGCTCAGGTCATGATATCAGGGTTATGAGATCAAGCCTCATGTCAGGCTCCATGCTCAGTGGGGTCTGCTTGAGATTCTTTCTCTCCCTCTCCCTGTACCCACCCCTACTCTTTGTCTCTCTCACTCTTACTCTCAAATAATAAATAAATCTTTTTTTTAAAAAACTGTTCTGTGAAAGACAATGTCAAGAGAATGAGAAAACAGACCACAGTCTGGGAGAAAATATTTGCAAAATACATATTTGATAAAGAATTTTTACCCCAAATATACAAAGAATTATTTAAACTGAAAAACTTAATTAAAAAATGGACCACAAAAAAAAAAAATGGACCACAGACCTTGATAGACACATCACCACAGATGATATACAGGTGGAAAATAAGCATATGAAAAGAATTTCCACCTCCTATGTCCTCAGGGAAATGAGTATTAAAACAACAACAAGATATCACCACACACCTATTAGAATGAACAAAATCTGTAACACTGACAACAGCAAATGCTGGCAAAGATGTGGAGCAACAGGAACTGATGCATTGCTGGTGGAATGCACAATGGTATTGCCACTTTTGAAGATGGTTTGGCAGTTTTTTACAAAACTAATCATACTCTTAGTAATGTACTAAGTCATACCTAGTAACATACTCACACAATCCAGGAATTTCAGTGCTTGGTGTTTACTCAAAAGTTGAACACTTTTATTCTCATAAAAACTTACACATAGTTGTTTATAACAGCTTCATTCATAATTGCCAAAACCTGGTAGCACTATAAACTGATACACAAATAAACTTTGGTACATCCAGCTATGGAATATTATTGAACACTGAAAAGAAATGAGCTAACAAGCCATGAAAAATTATTGAGAAGTCTTAAATACATATTACTTAACATAATATTTAATAATACATAATACTTAATACTTACATACATAATTCATACATAATACATATATAATACATTATACATATAATACATTATAAATACATACATAAAACTTAATACATAATACTTAAATACATATTACTAAGTGAAAGAAGTCAATATGATTACATACTATATGGTTCCAACAATATGATATTCTATTAAAACTATGTAGATGGTAAAAAGATCAATAGTTGCCCAGGGCTGGGGATAGGAGGGAGAGGATGAATGGGCAGAAGACAGAATTTTTAGGGTAATAAATACTATATGATATTATAATGATGTATACATGTCATTATGCATTTTTACAACACCAAGAGTTGACCATAATGTCAACTACAGACTTTAGGTGATCTTGATGTGACATTGTAGATTCATCAAATATAACAAATGTACCACTCTTTTGGGGGATGTTTTTAATGAAGGAGGCTATGCATGTGTGGGGCAGGGGATATATAAGAAATCTCTGCATCTTCCTTGAAATTTTGCCATGAATCTGAAACTATTATTAAAAACACTCTTTAACAAGTTTAACAAAACACTCTTTAACTACAGCCAGCAGTATACTTAAATTTGGTGAAAGATTAAACACTTTTCCCTAAGATCAGGAACAAAGGGATATCTGCCCTCACTGCTTCCATTCAACATTGTACTAAAGGCTCTCTAGTCAATGCAATGGTGGGTGGGGGAAGTAGAGCATATAGATTGTAAGGAAAAAGTTAAACTGTTTTTATTCATAAACAACATGCAACCTATGCATAAAATCATAAAATATCTATAAAAAACCACCAGAACTAAGAAGTGTGTTTAAGAACTCATGAGTCAAAATCAATGTACAAAAATAAATTAGATTTTTATGCAGCAATGTTTCTTTTAGTGTTTATCTGTTGGTCATGAAGTCTTTTAATATTTAGTTATCTGTAAATACTCTTTCACATACATTTTTGAAGGATATTTTCAATGGGTATAGAATTCTAGGTTGGAGTTATTTTCCTTAACCACTTTGAAAATAATCTATTGTCTTCTGACTTCCATTATTTTCATTGAAATATCAGGTGTCTTTTTTTCTCTATGTCTAAGATTTTCTTTTTGTCTTTTGTTTTCAGCACTTTTATTATGATGCTCCTAGTTTTCCTTTTACTTATTGCTCCTGGGGTATTAGTACTTCTTGAATATGTGGCCTGCTATCTTTTGTGAGTTTTAGAAAATTCTCAGGCATTATCTCTTCAAATATTTCTTCTGTCTTACTCTCCTCCACTACCCTGTGGCTCCAGGAAAGTCTCAGAACTTTTGTACCCAACTTATTACATGTTCTCTGAAAGAAATTGGCTTAAAGTGCCCTCATCTTTTTGTGTTAATATTTTTAGGCTATCATGCTGTAATTTTGTTGCATATCAATAAAAATAATTTTTTTTACTTAAGATGAGTACTAAAGCTTCTGAATACCTTTCAAAAGGATAATCATAATCTTTCTTTCTTTGATTTATGCCTTCTTGTGAATTAAATGGATATGGCTTTAAAAAAGGAGCATCAGTCTCAAATACTGTTTTGATACTTACACTGTATTTTATAAGCATTAACTTCTATTCACCCACAGTTATGGAAAAAGTCTGTATCCTTCATTTATTACTACCAGCTAGGGATATATGATTGTGGATGCATATTTCTGTTTCAGCTTTTGTTTGAGCAGCTTCCAAAACATCATCCTATAGGTTTTTAGAATCTGTGCCAAGTTCAGCTGAGATTAAGTTTCTTTGTTAGAATTGCTTTTTAAAGCATCTGGATCAGAAATCATATACTTCTGCTGCATAGCAAAAGAACATTTGGAAATCATCAGGGGCATCATAATAGAAGATGATAGTATTGTATGTTCTTTCTCAGAGTAGGTAAAGACTACAACAAAAAATAATTTTATTAAGAATTTAGAAAATGCTGTTTTGATATTGCTAAAACATGTATAGCAGGGGATGGTTGGCTTCAAAAATAATGTCATTCTACGCATTATTATTCCTAAAACCATCATAGAATATTTCTAGGTAAAACAGAGTTTTCTGCTTTTTACCTGTTTTCAATGGTGTACACACAGGCACACACACAAATATGTTAAGAAGGCATGCAGTGTTAAACATTTTTTGTTTAATGTGATAATTTTATTTTTGTTTCTTCCCTAAATTTGAAACAGAGACCTAAATTATTCTTCATATCCTTCTAAAAAACAGCATTCATTTTGTTAGGTTTGGTTTAGATTTCATTAGATGACAGTAATCACTTTGCTCTCCTAAAGAGAAAGATCCATTTTTTATTAAAAAAAAAAAAGAAACACAAAACTCCAAGAGAAGTCTTCCATTTTTAATATAGTACATTGTATCATTTTCGTAAATGGGAAGGAGTTTCAAAAATAGTCTCAGAACTTTTGTACCTATGAAGTAAACTTAAATCTATGGTTTTTAGGCTCTCTAATGTTTCCAAAATGATTGATGGATTTTGGAGAGATCATTTGATTATTCCATATATAGCCATAAGAGGGTACATTTAGGTTGTGGTTTGGAAATCCAAATGATTTAGTGGATAAGCTCCAGACTGTGGAACCAGAAGAAAAGAGTTCTTTTTCTGGTTGGAGTGTGACCTTTGTCATGTTTACCTCTGCTATTCTCAAATTTAGAAATAACTTTCTCTTCTATGTTCACTTCCAAAGATAGTGTGAAATCATCAAGGTACATCACAACCTAATTTTACTTTCTCATAGTTATATATGGGGTTATCAAATGATCTCTCCAAATCTCAGTAATCATGAAATTATGATTAGTATGACCATTTTTGTACCAATTTAAACATTATAGTTCTTACTTTTATGAATCATATAACCTTCGTATTGATAGCACTATTTTTCAAAATCTAGCCTAATAAATGTTTTTATTTTCTTCCTCTCATTAGCCAAGGAAGATAGTAGAGGAAAGGCGGACACATTCTTTAGAGAGTAAGGAAATACAATTTTGCTTCTTTATAGTCTACCTTATCTGCACCTTAAAGACATAGCTAAAATGTGATGTCTGAAATATATGTAGCAATGAAGTTTTTATTGATTGATATAAATAGGGATGGCTTTGTTCAGCTGAATACTGCTGGTAGGAGTTACTGGCGTATGTAATACATTATCTTATTACACTCATTTTATGGAAGCTGATCCTGATGGGACAGTGGAAGGAGAGCTTTCTCCAGCTTTCTGGAAAAGCAATTAATCCTACTGCTTATGTAGCAACCATGTCTTGGATCACATTGGTGTACTGGCACCCTTTCTCCTTTTATTAAAACAAAAATGCAGCTGCTGACCAGAAGTGCAGCTCTACAAGTGGGGCTTTCATCGTACTGGTAAGAGATTCATATCCAGGGTTGACATCATTTCAGTTATGGCTTTTTCATTATTAAATTTTGGAATTTCAAGTTTGTTTATTAAAGATTTAAAGCTATAGGTTAAATCACCAAATTGAAATCCACTTATTTTTCTATCCTATGATAAGTGGATAAGGTGTGCTAGAAAATGTATTTTTCAGATTTCACCACCAGATGAATTATTTTAATTGTGAAATACATGGTATCATAAGGAAATTGATAATTTTCCCCAAATCTTTCTGTTCTGAAACATTTCTATTTTATATGTAACTGTCCACGTTCCTCAGTTTGTAAGTAAATTTAGTAGTAAGTTTAACAAATATTTTAGTTATTGACTAATAACTGTTGGTAAAAATAGTGGCCAGGACTTTTACTTAGCCCTTGTGGCAACTTTACTGTATACTTCATCTGTTTCTCATCAGTATTGAAAATTGATAATTCTTTAAAACATGTTGCATTCACTAATGCTAACAAAGATTTTCAACTCTTAGTATAGTCTTGCATATAAGGGCTCTCTTAATTTGTAATCCAGTCTTTTTCGAGACAGTTCATTTTTTACTGCAAAACCAAAAATTAGCAGAATACTTTTGTTATCTAGGGTTTAATGTAAATTTTATTTTAAATAGCAGAAGCAGTATTATATAGTTAACAGATACTTTTACGAAGACATTTATGAAACAGAAAGTTCCAACTGCAGTATATTTTATGTTTGTAAATTTCTAATGCTTTGGATTTTTGATATTTTAGGTCTTGCTTTCCCATTCAATCAGTCTATTGGGTTTCAATTTTGACCTCTGTGAAATCCATTTTACCAAAGACCATGGAATATATGTAAAATGGGTTCTATTCTCTATTCTCATGCCCTGTGCATTGTGCATATATATTAGTAGGTAATAGTTGTTTTTTAGAAGTTGTTGTCATTGGGGACCTGGGTGGCTCAGTCAGTTAAGCATCTGCCTTTGGCTCAGGTCATGATCCCAGGGTCCTGAGATTGAGTCCTGCATCAGGCTCCCTGCTCAGCAGAGAACTTGCTCTCCTCACTCTACCTGACACTCCCCCTGCTTATGCTCTCCCTCTCTTTCTCTGTCAAATAAATAAATCAAATCATTTAAAAAATAAAATTGTTATTTATTTGTTTTGCTATTTAAGATGAAAATAACAGAACAAATAATTGGAATAATGGCTGACACATCACTCTGACATGTATTCTTTAAAGACTTTTTAAATTGGTTACATACTGCAGGAGACAGGGCAGGAAAATCCAAAAGTTCACAGTTCTTAAGATAAAAATATGTGTTGCTGTGTTCCAACATCAATTCTCTGATACCAATTGGGTGTTCTACTATTCAATTCAATTATGATACCAACTACCCAAGTTAGAGTCAAATTCCACACATTTAAGACAAAGTTCTTCACAAGACAGCCCTCACATTAGATCCCAATTGCAAGTTTTGGCTGTCACCAAACACCCACATTTCTGTCTGGCCTACTACAAATTCAGCCAGGGCCTCACACAACCTCTTCAGGTTTGATCATTCTAGAATGACTCACAGAATTCAGATAAGTGTTACATTTATAATTGCCACTTTATTATAAAGGATGATGAAGATATATACAGAACAAGGTTTGGAATGGTCCAGAGTACAGAGTTCTGTCTCTGTGGAATCATGCTATGTGCCACCAGCATGTCAATATGTTCACCAACCAGGAAGCTCCCCCTGAACCTGTATGTCCAGATGGTTGCATTACATAGACATAATAAATCAAATCACAGAACACTGTGATTGATTTCTCTAGACTACCTCCTTTCCCTGAAGGTTGGACTGGCCCAAATTTCCAACACTCTAATCATGTGTTCATTTTTTGGTTATAACCCTCATTCTGAAGCTGTTTGGGGCCCTGTCTTGAGTCACCTCATTAGCATGATGAAGACACTCCCATCACTCAGGAAATCTGAAAGGTTTTTTGAAGCTCTGTGCCATGAATAAGGCCAGATAAAGATTTAATTATACCATGGTTGTCTATTATAATGGTTATAATTATAAATACTTGTTATGAGATAAAACATAAAGAGATATTTAGAAAGAGAATTCTGATGTAGAGCTCATCAATAAATTAAGATAGGCACATTGGATATATCTCTTGTGGGAGTTGAAGGTTTTTAAATTTCTACATCTACAATTAAGCTAGGTTTAAAGACTGGACCGTTTTCTTACATCATATACAAAAATAAACTTAAAATGTATTAAATACCTAAATATGAGCTATGAAACCGTAAAACTCCTAGAAGAAAACATAGGCAATAATTAATTTTACATTAGCTATAGCAACATTTTTCTAGATGTGTCTCCTCAGGCAAGAGAAACAAACATATGCTCAGCAAAGGTAAACATCAACAAAATGAAAAGGCAACCTACTGAATGGGAGAAGATATTCACAAGTGATGTATCTGATAAGGGGATAATATCCAAAATATATGAAGAATTTATATAACTCAAGAGTGATAAAACAAATAAATAACCTGATTAAAATAGGCAGAGAATCTGAACAGACATTTCTCCAAAGAAGACACACAGATGGTCAACAGACATGTTTCATTTTGTTGATTCTCAACATCACTCATCATGAGGGAAATGCAAATCAAAACCACAATGAAATACCATCTTCTACCTGTCAGAATGGCAAGAATAAAAAAGACAAGAATAACAAATATTGGTGAGGATGTGGAGCAAAAGGAACCCTCATGCACGGTTGATGGAAATGTAAATTGGTACAGCCCACTGTGGAAAACAGTATGGAGTTTCCTCAAAAAATTAGAAATAGAAATACCATGTGATCCAGTAATTCAACTTCTGGGTATTTATCCAAAGAATACAAAATCATTAATTCAAAAAGATACATGTACCTGTATGTTTACTTCAGCATTATTTACAATAGCCAAGATATGGAAGCAATCCAAGCCCATCCATAGATGAATCGATATAGATGTGGTATATACATACAACGGAATATTACTCATACATAAAAAAGAATGAAATTTTGCCATTTGTGACAATATAGATGAAACTAGAGGGAATTATGCTAAGTGAAATAAGTCAAACAGAGAAAGACAAATAACCATAAGATTTCACTTGTATGTGGAATCTAAAACACACACACACACACAAACACAAATGAATAAACAAACAAAAAGCAGAAACAAAGAATAAATACAGAGAATAAACCAATGGTTGCCAGAGGGGTGAGGAGATAGTAGATGAGCTAAACAGAAGAAGAGGAGTGGGAGATTCAGGCTTCCATTTGTGGAATGAATAAGTCGTAGCAATAAAAGACATAGCCTAGGAGATATGGTATATCAATGATACTGTAACAGCATTGTCTGATGACATAAGGTAGCTCCACTTACAGTGAGCATAGCATGACATATAGATTTGTCCAATCACTATGTTGTTTACCTTAAATTAATGTAACACTGTGTGTCAACTATACTTCAATTAAAAAATGAAAACATGATTTAAAAAATATTTTTTAAATATCCGTAATAACTGGTTACTTATTTGATACGGAATCATGAAAATAATGTTCTGATTCCTGTTTTACATTATAAAAAGGCTTAAACTTCACAAAGTAATTGCCAAACACCAGGGTACTTGAAATATGCACTTTCCACCCATTGAAAACTGGTTTTATTTATCATGAGCAAGTTGTATTTATGATATCCATGTCATGGCAAATTGCGAAAACAAAGATTAAGTTATTTTTTCAGCCATACATAATTAGTGCCAGAAACTGAAATCTGAATACTGATTTTCCATAGCCTGTGCTTAGCATACTTAACCGTAATATAATTCAATTACTAAAACACAATTTTGTATGAAGTATTTGCTAACATAATAATGATTTCATTGGATATATCACATACCACATCTTATTTTTACTTTTGTTAATATCACTTCCAATTGACACAATAGATTTCCTTATGAAAAATGAATGAATGACATTACTCAAATCTCATAGAAACTGGGAAAACATGCTTTTTTAAATTTTTTAAAAGGGTAGGAATTGAATTTAGGTTTTCTACTAAGTTCTAGGTCTCTATTGATTACTATATTAAATGTACACTTTTCTTGTAAAATAAGTCACAAAAAAAAGATATGATGATTTATAATCTATGCATAGCTAGATTATAGAGTATTGAAGCTAAGATTGCTAACACCACCATAAGAAGAAATCAAGAATGATTTTTTGGGCACCTGGGTGGCTCAGTGGGTTAAGCCGCTGCCTTCGGCTCAGGTCATGATCTCAGGGTCCTGGGATCGAGTCCCGCATCGGGCTCTCTGCTCAGCAGGGAGCCTGCTTCCTCCTCTCTCTCTCTGCCTGCCTCTTTGCCTACTTGTGATCTCTCTGCCAAATAAATAAATAAATAAAATATTTTTTAAAAAAAAGAATGATTTTTTAATTTATTTTATTTATTTATTTTTAATTTTATTTGTTTTTTAAATTTTTTATTTATTTTCAGTGTAACAGTATTCATTGTTTTTGCACCATACCTAGTGCTCCATGCAATCCGTGCCCTCTCTAATACCCACCACTGGTTCCCCCAACCTCCCACCCCAATAATGATTTTTTAAAATATATTCTTTTATCAGTATCAACCATCACTTTCTTCCAATGGAACTGGCAAATGCAGCAAAACACACAATTTTCAAGAAATTAATAAAATTAAATATTTTGAGTAGCAAATATAACATTTGAGTGAAACTATTGCTGTATTATGGGATACTGTAGGCCAGCCATTAGAAGAGAGAACCATTGATTTTAGTAGGAAAAACCAATTTAAGATAACCTAAAAACAAATCTTTATTAGTTTTCTAGATTTCTTTTGAAGCAATAAGATGGGAACAAAGTATATTCATTATTTATGTATCAAATCCTAATCATCAATTACCTGAAATAACAATGTGTTTTTAGTATATAATTTTTGTAAGAATGTTACATAGTTGGTATTGTGTGTGTGTGTGTGTGTATGTGTGTGTCTGGAAAGTATATGTATATATTCTGGCAGTGGGAAGAAAAAGAAAAATGAAAGTACTTAGGAGTAATAAATAGAATGAAGGAAAAAGGAGACTCAGAATAAGAAATAAGTGGAAAAGGTAGCCAGCCTTACCTAATAGTATTTATTGGACTTTGGGGGTAAAAAATACATCTAGATTTTTAAAACAGACAAACATTGCTAGAATTTTACAATCAAGTATTTATTGAGTACATATTATATGCTTAAACTATGCTGATAAAGGGAATGAAAGGGAAGTTTAAGACAAGGTCCCGGCTTTCAAAGAATGTAAAATCCAGCAAGAGTGACTAACCTAACATGCAAGACAACTAGAGAAGTAGATTACAGATATTGGTGTGGAATGAGTTGGCTTCTCAAAGGAGGTAGAATTTGTAAGTTTTAGACAAAAATCATGTGCATTCCTTTCTAAAGTTTTATACAATTATTCCTGAAATCAGGGCTTCTTTTCTTTTCTTTTTAAGATTTTATTTATTTGACAGAGAGATACAGAGCACAAGTAGGCACAGTGGCAAGCAGAGGGAGAGGGAGAAGTAGGATCTCTGCTGAGCAGGTGGCCTGATGCTGGGCTTGATCGCAGGCCCCTGAGATCATGACTTCAGCCAAAGGCAGACACTTAACTGACCTGAGCCACCCAGGCACCCCAGGTCTTCTTTGTTTTCATTATGAAATTGTAGCTTCTTTGCTAAAAAGTATGGTTACCACAATTCCCTTTACATAAAAGCAGGTTTATTTTAATGTTATAACCATTTTATGTTTTTCTAGAATGTACCTGCTAAAGATTTAAAGCCATATTTTTGCAACACTTCCTATTTCTGCTCTAAGAGCCAGTCATATAAAGGTAAGCTGATATTTTGATTCAAACCCTGATATGAAGTTGGAAGTTCTCCTTCCTCTTTTGCCACTCCCCTTTGTACATTAGATAAAGAAAAAATATTAACAGAAAGTACCATAGAAACACAAATAATCAATGAAGATAAAATTGTGAGAAACAAGTTTTTTACATTACTCCAGTATTATTAAAATTATTTCAGAAAACAATATTTGATATTAAGACTTCAAAATTAATATATATGTGGTGAATATCATTATTATAATTGTATAGATCAAGATTGTTTTACAGTAAGAGAAGTCATTTGTGGTCAGTGGGGTATAAAATGTGACTTTAGATGCCAAAGTGTTATGAAATTAAATTTATGTCAGTCTCTTTTTGCTTTCTTTTCTGTGGGCTAATCATGAATCTACTATGTCACTTGAGTTTGCTTAACAGCTTGTGCTGATGAAAAGATACTGGTCTTAATATATAGTAAGGGTGGTTATAATAAACCTAGTACAATATGCTGAAAATTTTTATGAGTCAGTTCATAATGTACATGTGAACCTGTCAAAAAAAAATCAATACCTTAGTGAAGGATAAAGTTGAGATGAAATGGCTAAGATCAGACTTTTTAGATTATTCTACCATTTGCTTTAAAACTTTTTGAAAGTAGTTATTTTAGAATTATATGTAGATTGCATTTGCATATTTCTAGCTAGCTATTTTGCCTCATTAGATTAGTAAACAAATGAATGATACTTTACTGGGAAATTTCCCAATCTGGATGTTAAGAAAAATTGGATATGATGATATTAATTTGCTGTTAACTAATGTTATACAACATTGTTAAATGACAGTCCATCTGTCAAATTAACATCATGACATCCTACTTGTTATTTTAATATGTTATAATGATGAAATGTGTTTTTTAGATATGTTTTACATTTGCACTAAGTAATGGAAAGTACAATATATTATGTGCCTATGCCCCGAGGAGAGATTTTAACAAAAATAATTGAAGGTAATAAATCTTAGCCGCTTTCCCTGTGTTGCCCCTACCCCAGTATACCTTTTATATTATTATATCTCCTATACATAGCAAGCTTTCTAGATAGTAACAAAGTTTGAGCACTATTATGTGTTTTATAGAATAAAACCCACAATTCCTGCCAAAAAATTTACTTTGCCCTTAAATGTTACTTTAATAAACACTCTCTATGATCGCTTTTATGATGATTTGATCCCCTTGACCAAGATTGAAATGCATTCTTGAATGATGTTGCTATTGAACAAAAGACAAGTTTTTCAAATAATTAGGAACATCTACAGGCTAATAAATCTCCCCTACAGTTTTAATTTGATTGTATACCTGGTAGGTGTTTTTGCTTAAGAGAGTGTGTATGGGGGGGGTATGCATGATTTATAATGTGTTTGGGTTTTTGTTTAAATTGTCATGGGCAGCAATGATAAAATTTGGTGCAAAGAAGTAATGCAATTCATATTTGATAATATTGTCTTTAATCATGCCTTGATCTCGCCAATATTCCCTAATGCAATTTAAAAAAATTTTGAGATGGCTAATTTTGAGACACATTATTTTAATAACTGGTGTTCCTCATAGTGCTTTGTTTTCATGTGTAAATATATAGCACAGATGATTATACACTATCTTTTCAAAAATGGTTACAGGGTTTTGTAGCTTTTATATAACATTATCCAGAGTGTTTTCAGTGTATTTAAATGTGACAATATATTGTGAAAAGCAAATTTTAAAATTATATAAATGGAATACTTTTCAACAAGAAATAATGATGTGAATGAAAACTAATCCAATATATATGAACGTAGCCCAGGCTTGCAATATTGGTTTATCCATTAATTTTCTTAGCCCAGGTGTTTGTTTAGTGGGAAGTCATCTCATGAAGTGATGATAGATGTATTTTACTCAGAGCTAGTTACACAAGTCCAACATTTTATACTTTTCATGCTCAAAACTGCTAAGGAACCTTTGCTTATAAAAGTTTAAAATCACAATTGGAGAAAATTATTCATGATCTTTCAATAGAAGAAATGCTTTCTGAAAGCTTTCAATGAACAAAATAGGACATTTTAAAACCTAGGTAGTAATGAATTTTATTCACAATGTTATTATAAAATTCTTTTTAAATAACATTAGAACAGATTTTTTCTAAAATGGAAAAAACTTTACTAATTTTTCATACTTAAAAAAAAGACAATATATTTTTGTTGTAAAAATCAACAATACAAAAGTCCCCAAACTAGAAATTCTACCCAATCTTACCTCTCAGAGAAAATCATTGTTAGTACTTTGCTGTATGTCTTTTCAGGATTTTTTTTAAAAAATAGTTTTAAAATTGCCTTATACTTACACATAGTACTTTGCAAACTGCCTTTTTTCACTTACTATATTATGGATAACTTTTCATGTCAATACATATAGATCTTGATAATTTTTAATGACACATAGTATTCTGCTTGTAGTTAACTCCCTATAGGTAAATAACAGTTCATTTAATGAATCTCTCTAGTGATGGTCATTTAGGTTGTTTCCAGTCCAGAGCTTTTATAAACATTACATTTGTTTAATGATTTCCTTGGAATAAATTCTAAAAATTCAAATTATTGGATTAAGTATTTAGATGTTTTAAAGTTTTATATGTCTTGTCTAGTTGTTCTCTGAGAGAGTTATGCTGATCACTATACAAATTGACAGTATCCACACCTTCGCCTACTCTGCATATAATTCATGTTTCTAATATTTGTTAATTGGATATGACAGAGTAGCACATCTTATTTACCAACAAGTCTAGGTTTTTTTCATTTGCGAAGTACTAGAAAATACTTATGTATTATGGTTTTTTCCCCATTTTTCTATCTCTTTTTATTTATTGGTAAGAGAGTTTTAGTGAAGATATTAATCCTTTATGATGGAGTGTCTGGGTGGCTCAGTTAAGTGTCTGCTTTGGCGGGGGGGTGGGAGGTTGGGGTACCAGGTGGTGGGTATTATAGAGGGCACGGCTTGCATGGAGCACTGGGTGTGGTGAAAAAATAATGAATACTGTTTTTCTGAAAATAAATAAATTGGGGAAAAAAAAGTGTCTGCTTTGGGCTCAGGTCATGATCTCATGGGGATGGAGCCCCATGTGGGGCTATTTGCTCAGCAGGGAGCCTGCTTCTCTCTCTCTCCCTGCCCCTCCCCCTTGCTTATGCTCTCTTTTTCTCTCTCTCTCAAATAAATAAGCAAAATCTTCTAAAAATACTAATCCTTTCTGTATTATATGTTAAAATGTATTTTTAAATTTTGTGTTTTGTGTCAATATGTGGTCAATTATGTGGTTAATTTTATTAGTTTTTTTACTGATAGTTTCTAGCTTTAGTGCATGCTAAAGAAGGTCTTCCTTACCCAGATTATGATAATATCTTTTATTTTCTTCCAGTGCTTCAATAATTCTGTTCCACTTATTTCTTTTTTATTCATTTTGAGTAGATAAGCAGTTAACATACAATAAATTGCACCTATTTAAAATACAAAACTTGACAAGTTTTTGTGTATTTATAACCCATGAAACCACCAACCCAAGATGATGTGCATACTCAGCACCTCAAAAAAGTGTTTCATGCTTCTTTGTATTTCCTTCCTCCCATTTCTTTTTCCCTACCCCTCAACAACCACTGATTAGCTTTAGCTTTCTGTCACTGTAGATGCATTTTCTAGAATTTTCTATGAATGGCATAGTAAAGCATAGTAAATTGTAAAACAGTAAAGTAAAAAACAGTAATAAATAGTAAAAAATAGTAAAGCATGCTTTTTTCCCTCTGGCTTCTTTAACTTGGCATAATTATTTTGAGATTCATCTGTCATTGCATATAATAATAGTTAATTCCTGGGAGGGGAAAAAAACCCCCAATGATTAATTCCCTTTTATTGCTGAGTAGTATTTCATTATATAACTATGCCAAAATTTGTTTATTTGTTCACATGTTGATGGACATTTGGGTTATTTCATGTTTGGGGCTATTACAAATAAATCTACTGTGAACATTCATGTACAAGTCTTTGTATGGACATTTACTTTCATTTCTCTTGGGTAAATATCTAGGAGTGGAATGTCTAGAAAATATAATCAGTGCATATTTGATTTTTGAGAAACTGCCAAACTGTTTTCCAAAGTGATCATACCATTTTACCTTCCTACCAACAGTTTTTCCAATTTTTGCCAACACTTCGTGTGGTCAGTCTTTTTAATTTTAGCCATTCTAGTAGGTGTGTAGTGGTATTTTATTAAAACATTAATTTGCGGGGTGCCTGGGTGGCTCAGTGGGTTAAAGCCTCTGCTTTCGGCTCAGGTCATGATTCCAGGGTCCTGGGATCGAGCCCCACATCGGGCTCTCGGCTCGGCAGGGAGCCTGCTTCCTCCTCTCTCTCTGCCTGCCTCTCTGCCTACTTGTAATCTCTGTCTGTCAAATAAATAAATAAATAACTCTTTAAAAAAAAACATTAATTTGCATTTCCCTAATGCTTAGTCTATTCATATGTTTTCATGCCATTCACATATATTATTTGGTGAAGTATCCGTCCCAACCTTGTGCCCATTTAAAAAAAATTGTTTTGTTTTCTTGTTGAGTGTGGAGAGTTCTCTATGTATTCCAGATTCAAGTCTTATCAGCTGTAAGCTTTGTAAATATTGCAAATATTTTCTTTTAGTCTGTGGTTTATCTTTTTTTTTTAAGATTTTATTTATTTACTTATTTGACAGAGAGAGAGAGAGAGAGAGATCATAAGTAGGCAGAGGGGCAAGCAGAGAGAGAGGAGGAAGCAGGCTCCCCACTGAGAGCCCGACAGGGGGTTCAATCCCAGGACCCTCGGATCATGACCTGAATTGAAGGCAGAGGCTTAACCCACTGAGCCACCCAGGAGCCCCGTGTCTTTTTATTTTCTTAACAGTGATTTTCAAAAAACAGAAGCCTTAAATTTTGATAAAGTCAAATTTGTCCATTTTTCTTTTTCAGATCATGCTTTTGGTATCATATCTAAAAAATCTTTGCCTAACCCCAGGTTACAGAAGTTTTTTTCTTCCATTTTCTAGATATTTGTGTGCTATGATGCATTTTAGGGTAATGCCTATATATGGTGCAAGATATGGATCCAAGATATGGATACATTTGTTTGTATCCAATTGTTTCAGCAACATTTGTTGAAATGAGTATCTTCTCTCCACTGGATTGCCTTTGCATCTTTGTAAAAACTAAGTCATCCATATATGTGTGGATCTATTTCTGAACTCTCTATTCTGTTCCATCTATTTATTTGTCTACTTTTTACAATACTGCACTGTCTTGCAATCAGATAATGTTAATCTTCCAACTTTTTTTTTCTTCAAAGTTGACGACTATTCAAGTTCCTTTGTATTTCCATATACATGTTAGAATTACCTTGTCAATTTAAACAAAAAATGTTAGGCGCCTGAGTGGCTCAGTTGGTTAATGCTCTGCCTTCAGCTTGGGTCGTGATCTCAGGGTCCTGGGATTGAGCCCTGCATTGGGCTCTCTACTCAGCAGGGAGCCTGCTTCCCCCTCTCTCTCTGCTTGCCTCTCTGCCTACTTGTGATCTCCCTTTCTCTGTCAAATAAATAAAAAAAAACAAAATCTTAAAAAAAAAATGTTCACGTGAATTTCGATTAAGATTGTAGTTAGAGGGCACCTGGCTGGCTCAGTTGGTGAAATATATGACTCTTGATCTCAGGGTTGTGAGTTCAAGCCCCATGCTTGGTGTAGAGATTACTTAAAAATAAAAACTAAAAAAAAAAAAAAGAACAAGAAGGTTGTAATTGGAAGAATTAACATCTTAAAAATATTGAATCATCCACATACGAATAAAGTATAACTTGCTATTATTTGGGTCTTGTTTAATTTCTCTCAACAGTGTTCTGTAGTCTGCAGGTATAGGTCTTGCCCATCTTTGGTCACACTTATTCCTAAATATTTTATATTTTTATGCTACTGTTGATTTGAATTTCAATTTCTGAATGTTGTTAGTATGTAAAAATATAATTGATTTTTGTATATTTATTTTGTGTCCTACAACCTAGATGAGCTCATTTATAAGTTCTAATAGAATTTTGTATAATGCATGAGATATTCTACACAAATGAACATGTTGTCTATGAACACAGACTTCCTTTTCAACTGGAAGCTTTTAAATTCTTCTTGTTTATTGTACTGAATAATGCCTTCCAGTACAAGGAGCGCTTGGGTGGCTTAGCTGGTTAAGCATCTGACTCTTGATTTTGGCTCAGGTCATGATCTCAAGGTAGTGAGATCAAGCCCCATGTTGGGCTCCATGCTCAGTGAGGCGTCTGCTTGAGATTCTCTCTCTCTCCATTTTCCTCTGCTCCTCCCTGTTGCACTCTCTCTGTCTCCAAAATAAATAGGTATATCTTAAAAGAATAACAACAACAACAACCACCTCCAGTACAATATTGAATAGACATAGTGAGAAGAAACAAACTTGTCTTGTTATTGATCCTAGGGAGAAAGCATTCAGTCATTCACCATTAAGTATGATGCTCTACACGGATTTTTTTGTAAATGCCTTTTAAGAAGTTGAAGATATTTTCTTGTATTCCCATTTGCTGAGTTTTTATCAGGAATGTTTGCTGAGATTTTATCAAATGCATTTTCTGTATCTTTGAGATGAATCATATGGTTCTTTTATATATATATAAATATATATATTATATATAATGTATAAATACACGTATATTCTATATGTGTGTGTACATGTGTGTGTGTATATATATGATATATATCATATATAGTATGTAAATATATATTTTACATATATAATATGTATATATATATACATATATATATGATGATTCACACTGATTCACTTTTTAATGTTAACCTACCTTGCAATCCTGGAATAAACCCTTCAATTATTTCAATCCTGAAATAAACCCATGAATTGTCCTTTTCATATATTGATAGATTTGATGTGCAAAAATTTTATTTATAATGTTTACATCTATGTTTGTGAGGGATATTAGTTCTGTAGTTTTCCTTTCTTGTAATATCTTTGATGGCTTTGGTATCAAGGTAATGCCAAACTCTGAATGGCTGAGAAATATTCTGCACTCTTCACTTTTCTGAAAGTTTTTATAGAATTTGATATTATTTATTCCTTAAGTGTTAGATAAGATTTACAGTGGAATTTTCTTTGTAGGTTTTTTTTTTTTAAACAGTTTCAATTTCTTCAATAGATACAGGGCTACACAGATTATCTATTTCTTCTTGAGTGAGCTTTAGCAGGTTGAGTCAAGGGATTTTTTTTTCCACCTAATTTAAGCTTTCAAATTTATGGACATAAAATTGCTTGTGATAAAAAAAAATTGCTTGTGATATTCCCTATCATTATTTCAATATATGTAGGATCTATAGCATGTATTCTCTTTTATTGCTAATATTAGCAATTTGTGTCTTCTTTCTGTTTTTTTCCTGATTAGTATGGTTAGAGGTTATCAATTATATTAATATTCATAAAATATCAGCTCTTGGTACAATCTATTTGCTCTCTTTTATTTTATTGATTTCTATTTTGTTATTTATTATTTCTTTCTTTCTTTCTTTCTTTTTTTTTTTTTGCTTACATTGGACTTAATCTGCCCTTTTTTTCTAGTTTCTTAAGGTGTAAGTTGAGGTCAATTTTTTGAGATCTTTCTTCTTTTTTAATATATAGGCTTTTGGTACTAAAAATTTCTCTCCAGTCAAAATGCTTTTCAATTTGCTTCTGATTTCTTCTTTGGCAAATGCATTATTTAGAAGTATATTTCATAGTTTCCAAATATCTGGGGATTTAAATATTTCTGTTATTGATTTCAAATTAAATTGCTTTGTGATTATGAACATACTTTACATGACTTAAATGATTTTAAATTTGTTAAGATTTGTTATATGGTCCAGAATATGGTTTATCTTGGTAAATGTTCCATAGTACTTGATAAAAGGGTTCATCCTCTCTTGTTGGTTGTAGTGTCCAAGGTCATTGAAGATTTATTCAAGTTGTGTACCTGTACTGGTTTTCTCTCTACTTGTTCTATAAATGATTGAGAGATTGAAATCTCCCTTTTAAAATGTATGTATGTATGTATGTATGCATGTATGTATGTATTTATCTTAAATTGGTTCCAGGCGGGGCCCAATGCAGGGCCTTGAACTCATGACCCTAAGATCAAAACCTGAGCTGAAATCAAGAGTCAGACACTTAACTGAATGAGTCATCCAGCTGTCCCAGAAGTCTCTCTCACTCTTTTTTTCTTTATAGATTTATTCATCCATTTTAGAGAGAAAAAGAGAGAATGCTGATGTGTGAGTGAGGGAAGGGGCAGAGGGAGAGAATCTTCAAGGAGACTCCCCACTGAGAGCAGAGCCCAGTATGGGACTCAATTCCACAACCCATGAAATCACAACCTGAACTAAAACCAAGAGTCAGATGCCCAATGGACTGAACTACCCAGGTGCCCCCCTGAAATCTTTTATTTTTTCCCCCATTTGATTACATTTTATTTTCGGAAAGCCATCAGTCATTCTAGTTAGTCACATAGATTACATGATCAAGAGATTTAAAACTATGTTAATCATGAAATCCCACTTTCATCTGCAAAAGTCAAGCTATGCTCTTAAACACAACCAAGATAATAAGAACACAAATGTCCCTAAGTCTACTGGATCTTGAGAATTATTCAGCAACACCCACAAGAAAAAGGCAAAACTTTGTCCTCCTGAAAAAGTGTAGCACTTTTTTTTTTAGATTTATTTATTTATTTGTTGGACAGACAGAGATCATACGTAGGCAGAGAGGCTGGCAGAGAGAGAGAGAGAAGAGGAAGGAGGCTTCCTGCCAAGCAGAGAGCCCGACGCGGGGCTCGATCCCAGGACCCTGGGATCATGACCTGAGCTGAAGGCAGAGGCTTCAACCCACTGAGCCACCCAGGCACCCCTAAAGTGTAGCACTTTTTAGAAAACCAGGAGAACTTCCAAAAGCCTCAACATTTGTGATTATGTTAATAACCCTTACAAATGTCTTCATAAACTGTGCTAAGTCAGGTAGGGGTCAACAAGTCAAACACACCCCTGTTGCTTTTCATGAGGACATTTGGAGGTCCCAAACTACTACCCCAGAGTCTCTTCCCTTTTTGTTCATACAGTATACATATACATATGAAGAGACTTGCTTTGAGTAGGCACACTTAATACTGTAGGTCCTTTTAACAAAGAATGTCCCTATGTCAGTCTTTAACTGTGTGCGACAAAGCCAAGTTTTTCTAGTGAAGACAACAAAGCCCATTCACAACTGAGGGACAGAGGAAAACTCCTATTTTAGCCACTGTTACCTCTCAGAAGACAGACCTGGGGGTTCCATGCCCTGCCATGTGGAAAGCTCCCCTTCTTTCCTGCCAGACACCCAGTAGTTGAGAATGCAAAGGTCATTGTGATCACCCTGCATTGAGAATTTCACTGCCTCTGACAGCCCACACATGGGAGCTTTGTTGTGCCTGCATGGCAGCATGGGAGCCATAAAGGGAGAGGATGAAAGCATTCCCTGTGAGAGGCTGTTAAAAAGAATCCCCTGCCCCAGTCCACCAAAAAAGCACTGATCATAGTATTTAATAACTACATCCAAGCAATTGGAGGGGAAATTACTGGGGCATGCAGAGAATCTAATGTACTCAAGCTGTCACTGCAAAGCTGGTCTTGCAAAAAGCAGAGGAACCATGTGATCTAGCTCAAATCACACGTGCTGCACCCTTAAATTTTGTCCCTTCAATGGGTCTTCACTGCCAACACACTGGTCTTCAAAGTCTCTCAGAGCTTCTCTCTTAACCAGGTTGCTTGTGCTAGTTTTTTAGTCTTTCCCAACAGGATCCAGGTGAAAAATAGCCTTTGGAATGCAGCAGCAAAGGAAATAAGGAATATTCAGGTATGGAAAATTTAGGAGAAGGCCTCCTGGTGTTGATTTAGAGACTAAGAGTCTTGGGGGCGCCTGGGTGGCTCAGTGGGTTAAAGCCTCTGCCTTCGGCTCAGGTCATGATCCCAGGGTCCTGGGATCGAGCCCCACATCGGGCTCTCTGCTCAGCAGGGAGCCTGCTTCCTCCTCTCTCTCTCTGCCTGCCTCTCTGCCTACTTGTGAGCTCTGTCAAATAAATAAATAAAATCTTTAAAAAAAAAAAAAAAGAGTCTAGGCTACTGCTAACAGTGGGGTTGCCAGCAGAGCCGTCTTCCCGGAGACACTCGCCGCAGCATTTCCGTTACACAGGTCCTGCTGGCAGCAGCAGTACTCAAGCTTCTTAAGCCCTAGGGCTTTTGAAATATACTTGTAATTTTAATTATCAAACTTCCAACCCTGGTGGTAAAAAAGTTTTGGCTCAGCTTTGACAAAAAGACACATATCAAGATTAACAGAACAAGTGGTGGTCTTATTGCAGTCATGGTCTGGTTCAGTACAGATGGAGCATGTTAGGCTGTGATCAGAGTGGCAGAGGACGGCCAGGACAAGCAGAAACAGGATGAATCCTCCTTTGTTTCCCATTGCGATCGTCCACAGAATCTGTCTGCACCTAGCACCCCACTGCTAACATTGCACCCTGAAATCTCCTTTTTAAACATGGATTTCTTTATTTCTTTTTTCCGTTTTATCAGTTTTTGTTTCATGTATTTTGAAGCTCTGTTAGTAGATGTGTAAACATTTAAGATTATTATGTCTTCTTCATGAAGTGAAATTATTTGGCCTTAAAGAGTAAGAACTCAGATAAGCAAGAGAAATCATGAGCTTATTGCAAAAAGGCTTATTCAAATACATTTGTTTTACCTTCTACCACATTTCAAAAAGGATTTGAGGCAGATACATTTATTTAGAATCTACTGTGTTCAAGATATTCAAGTAGTGTTTTTCAAAAACTAAATTCATATCACAATTTTACAGAAAGGGATACATTGTACACAGGGACCCAATATACACATTTATTTATACATATTTTATATGTGTGCATATAAAAAACTCACAAAAAATTAACTCTTAATACATGTGATATAATCTGATATTATCTAATCTATGTCATTTAAAAAAATTAATACTAATTATTAAAAAACTAAATTGATGAATTTGAATTTTAAAAGATCACTGTGGTGGGGCACCTGGGTGGCTCAGTGAGTTAAATCCTCTGCCTTCAGCTCAGGTCATGATCCCAGGGTCCTGGGATCAAGCCCCGCATCGCATCGGGCTTTCTGCTCAGCAGGGAGCCTGCTTCCTCCTCTCTCTCTCTCTGCCTGCTTCTCTGCCTACATGTGATCTCTGTCTGTCAAATAAATAAATAAAATCTTTAAAAAAAAAAGGATCACTGTGGTTGCAATATGGAAAATGGATTAGATTTGAGGATGACAAAAGAAGAACCATGAAAACGCTTGTAATGGTATGGGTAAGAAAATATGGTAGCCTAGAGTAGGGGTGATATCAAAGTAGCTAGACAAAAGTGAATCAATTCAAGATCTATTTTAGAAGTAGAATTAACAGAACTGAATAAAATATGTGAGAAAAGTGACATTGAAGATATAAGAACCAACTTTGGTTGACTTAAGCAAAAAGGGAAATTAAAAAAAAATAGGGATATTGAAAAACTCACCAAATTGATTAAAAGGTGAAACAGTTACAATTAGAAATGACTCATAAGACTACCATCATAGGAATGAAAGAAGTCCAACTGATTTTGTCATCTTTTCTTCATATGCCCACTATAGAGAGCAGAGGTGTCAAGGGTCTCTGAGGTGTCAAACTCTCAGAGTTTAAAAACCTCTGGTTAACCACCCTCAAGGGATACAATGGTCTAAAGGATAGAAACACAAAAGTTCTCCTTACCCAAGGACCCGAGATCTTTGCAGGTTTTTAACTTAAAAAAAAAATTTAATTGTCTACAAATGGGAAAAAAGGCAAATTTGAAAATGATCTGCAGTTCCCAGTGCATATTAATAGGCAAAAAAGCCAAGTACTTCCAAACATCTATACTTACAGTCCTCTTTAACCCTCTTAAAGACAGAAAAATGTTCTTAATTCTGTTATCAAAACTATTAAGGGGGGCTGGATGGTTCAGTTGGTTAAGGGCCCAACTTTTGATCTCATGTCAAGCTTGACCTCAGGGTTATGAGTTCAAGCCCCATGTTGGACTCCACACAGAGCATGGAGCTTCTTAAAAAATAAAACAAAACAAACCTTTTGACTTCAGTTTCCTAGTGAATTTTAAGTCTAGGCTGTGTTTTCTTCATCTTTTCTATGTCACATCAAATTCAACATCAAACTTCTTTCCTTCCTATACAAGGTCCTCCCTGCTCCCTTCCTATCCTTCCTTCACTGATTCAAGTAAGTGATGCTGTGGAATTTGCAGTTTGAATCACTTAGTATTTCTTAGGGGCACTCCATTGACAGGAGTGACTTTTAGACTTGGAACCTCCCATCTGCAACCAAACAATGTCTACAGATTTATTTACCTTATATTTCACTGAGTGAGCATGAGGGGAAAACAGTAATGGTACTCTAGTCAAAAGCCCAGCTATATTAAGAGTTCTAGAGAACAAATTCCTAGAGACTCAGGAAATTCCTAGAGTCTTTAGAAAATTGGAATTGGTCTTTGTGGTGATTATATCTCTGATCCTTTTTGAAAAAATAGCAGTACACATGAAGATGATCCTAGTTAAATGGAAACCACTCTACTAAGTAGGAATCCTTTGACAAACATCTTATGGATGGAACTAATGTGAAAAGATGTATCCTTTGTATTTTAAAGACTATAGTTCTTTTTAATCCCCTATCACACAGTCACCTGTTAATAAAACACTTGGAAACCATTGCAGATGCTTTCTTAAGATTGCAGCTTCTCTTTCCTACCTATAAGTGGGGTCTGAACCATGCGTTATTTGCCCTGTTCACTTAACTAAATCTATTCTTGTCCCTAATCTTGTCTCAATTTGTCTGTTACTTTAATGAGTTCCAGTCTAATTTAATTCCATTGTGAATCCCATTGTTTGTGCATTTTGTTGTTGTTTTGCAATTACCTTTTTCTGGTCCCCGCCATTTGACCATGCCACTTGCTTAATCTTACTGCAACTCCAATTTGTCTGCATAAAGAAACAAATGTGGTGTCTATTAGTATTTGTAGGGAGGTCTAAAACAGAATCCTATACTGATAACTGATAACTTCCAAATGGTTTTGAAGGTCATCATTACAATTAAATCAATTAACAGTTTTTAAAGAATGTAATGATTGAAAAGTCATATGCTAGGCAATGGGGAGAAGGATAATACCAAGAAATTTCATGGTTCTTGCCCTCAAATAGCTTACTGTCTGGTGAAGGAGAGGGAAATATAAACAATTAAGTTTAACATGAGCTTAAATAGGAAAATAAGTGCAAGAAACATACGGTTGTACAGGAGTGCCCAGATGAGAATAGGGAAGATTTCACAAAGGAGTTGGAATAAAAATATATTAATAAGATCAAACGTTTATATAGTATCATGAACTAGGTACTATTCTAAGAGCTTTACATACACAGTTGGCCCTTGAACAACATGGGTTTGAACAGTGTGAGTCTGCTGATACATGGATATTTTTCTATAAACATATTACAGTACTGTAAATGATTTTTTCTTTCTTGTGATTTTCTTTTTTTAATTTAATTTTATTTTTTTTCCAATTTATTTATTTTCAGAAAAGCAGTATTCATTATTTTTTCACCACACCCAGTGCTCCATTTCTTAATAATATTTTCTTTTCTCTAGCTTACTTTATTATAAGGATACAGTATATAATACATGTAGCATATAAAATATGTGTTAATTGACTGTTATTGGTAAGTCTACCAGTCAACAATAAGCTATTAGTAGTTAAGTTTTCGGGGAGTCAAAAGTTATATGCAGATTTTCAACTTTGCAGAGGGTCAGCACCCCTAACCTTCATGTTCAAGAGTGAACTGTGTTAATTCCTTTTTAAGGATATAGGTAAGATTTTAATATATAACTATAGGCAGAAGAGCATAAGGCAAAGCACAAAAATCTACCTCATAAGTTTTCTTATCTGTAAGAAAGAAAGTTGAGATTAATATCTCTAATGCCTTTTTTGGGTTACCTTTGTAAGCTACAAACACAGAAAGCAGCCTCAAATCCTTGGGTCATGGCAACAAAAGCAGAAGTTCAGTATCTCATCACAGAATGCAAGAGCAAGCATCCTCTCCATTCATACATGTATGGAAGCCAAAACATTTAGATAACTTGTCTAATGTTACATAAGGAATTAGTATTGAACAATGGATTAAATTTAATTCAGCTAATATGTTTGATCATACGCAATTAGAATAACCTTTCACGTAGCTAAATAAGCAGAAAGTAGAATATATAGCTCTTTTAATTTTAGTTCATTCCATACTACTGTATCCTGCCTATAACCAAGCATGCTGTCATTGTAAGACCAGAGCCTTCCCTTTATAGTGCTGTGGATCACTGAGGTATATAAATTAAAGCTGGTTACTATGGACATCTCTTTGGGACCACTTATATGAAATAAATAATAGGGTTAAATTAAAAAAACTAAATCCAAAAAGCCTTCCCAGAAGTTATGTATAAACCTTCATTAGGTACATTTTCCATTTTGAATTCTGGTGGATGGGAGCCAATCAGTGGGTAAAGCCAGCACCACATACTGCAATATACTCAACACTTAAATGCTTAGTATTTGAACCTTTCATATTTTTGGTTGAGTAGAAAGCAGTAGCTCGCAAGCCAAGTGAGAATAAAGAGAAGACAGAAAATTTTTGCATGTAAAAACACCAATTTTAATAAGATACTATAATTACATGACACTTTGATACCTATCCCCAGTTTCTTTCCCCAAAGATCCCATTTATTTATTTGTGAGGAAGCATGTGTGCACAATTTGGGGAGGGGCAGAGGGAGAGGGAGAAGCAGACTACCTGTTGAGCAGGGAGCCCAACACAGGGCTTGACCCCAGGACCCAGATATCATGACCTGAGCCAAAGGCAGATGCTTAACTGACTGAGCCACCTAGGCAGCCCCTACCCAGTTTTTGAGTGCATTGGGAAGAAAATAATGTACTTCTCCTTGATGGCTTTGGAGATGTGTATATATATTTCCCTTTTATGTTTGTTTTTAAATATTCAGATTTAAGCAGTTTAGTATGGAGAGACAATATTAGTGCATACTTACAGTAGCTAAAGAGCCAATTCAGAAAAACTGATAATATAAATTAGAATGGGTAGAAGCCCAATGTGGCATCTTTCTATGTTGCTTTGCAGTTTGTTCACTCTGGGAAAGTGATGTATTCATAATGTCCTTGGAAGCATGATAAATTGAGAAAAATTGTCTTCTGGTGAGATTCTGATTTCAGTGTAATCATTCTTGTGAAAGGGAAAAGCTTCGTATCTGTAGTCATTTTACAGACCAAGCAAGTTACTAAGACAGAAACTGTCATTTTCTTAGAGACCCAGAAGGTCTCAAAAGAAAAGAAAGCAAGGTTAATAGAAAAAAGTGTCTCTTATTTCTTTGGATGCCAGAGGGCCCCTTTCCAGTCCTTGTTTATATTCTTCCTCACTTGTTACATTGAAAGGAAAAATTTGATACTATTGGAAAACAAAATCCTCAAGACCTTCATAAGTTTGAACTTTATAAACCGAGGAGGAGATTTCGGAGCAAAGACAGGAGTTTTAATAAAGGAAAACAGAATACCAAACCAGGAATCTGAAAATGGAGGAAATTCTCAGTGTTGACGAAAGGTATGGATATGGAGATTTAAGGAACTAAAGGAACTGCTTTCCCATGGAGAGTCTTAGAGATTTTTAGAAGCATTCTTTCCCTGGCATTCATGCTGAATCCAATTCTATTTTTTTCCTGTTCTTGAAATTCTTGGCAGACCATCTCATTTGGCAATTGGGACTAATTACATTCTCTTGTTCACTGCAATTAGAAAACTTTGTTTCATTTTGAAACACAAAATTTATGTTTATCCAGAATTACTATATTCCACTATGAACCAATTTGCTGTCATTAAGTTTAAATCAAAATATATCTATGAGTTATATAATTTTAGTTCAAATAGAAATTCCATGACTAAAATTTACTTCTCAAAAGATGATGATGTCAGTTAGTTTTCAGCAACTAGAATTTAAGAAATAGAAAAATCACTAGATCTGGCTGGCTGTAGCTTACAAAATGCTTGGGGGTTTACATTCAATCATTTCTAGTTTCTATATTCTTTTAAACTCCTACCCCCACTGCTTCCTGATCATCCCCTGGAACTCAAGTAGAAACTCTTGTAACTAAGCTCTGTGTAACCAACATAATATTAATGGGTACTCATCCATTAACTCTATAAACAAAACATACTGACTGATGACCACAGCACACTGATAGCATTTAGGTAATATGCCACCGCCCAGTTTACGCATAGATTTTTGTTCTCATTAGAGTGATAGAATTACCAAGAACCACTTGTGTTTATTTAACCTATTTATGCTAGATATACTTGTTATTATAATTACATAATTTAAGTGATTATTTTATAAACCATTACATAATTTTTATTTGAAATATAAATAAAGAAAATGGTTGTTTCTACTAAAATGAAGTTGAGTGAGTTGAAAACATTAAAAAAAGGAAAATGTCTTTAAATTTTTCCATTGGGGGGCATCTGGGTGGTTCAGTCAGTTAAATATTCGACTCTTGTTTCTGGCTCAGATCGTGATCTCAGGATCATGGGATCAGGCCCTCCATTGGGCTCAGTACTGGGCGAGGAGCCTGCTTAAGATTCTCTTTCTCCCTGGGGCATCTGGGTGGCTCAGTGGGTTAAGCATCTGCCTTCAGCTCAGGTCGTGATCCCAGGGTCCTGGGATCAAGCCCTGCATCAGGTTCCTTGCTCAGTGGCAGGGCGGCTGCTTCTCTCTGCCTGCTGCTAGTGCTTTCTCTCTCTCTTCCTCATTCTCTCTCAAGTAAATAAATAAAATCTTAAGAAAAAATATTGTCTCTCTCCTTCTCCCTCTTCCCCTTTCCTGTCACTTACACGCTCTCTCTCTCTCTAAAAAAAAAAAAAAAAAAAAAAGAATTTCCATTGGACTAGAGTAAAAAAGAAGAGATTGGGGAGAAATCATAAGTATCTAGCATTCTGCACTCAGATTGCTTCATGAGCACTTTTTCCACTTTTTAAAATTGTGGTAGAATATATATAACATAATATTTACCATCTCTTTTTTCATTCTTTCAAGATTTTATTTCATTTCCAGTTAGTTAATATATAGTGTAGAATTAGTTTCAGGGGTAAAATTTAGTGATTCATCACTTGAATACAATACCCAATCATTATGTCAACTGCCCTCCTTCATGCCCATCACCTATTTACACCATGCCCCACCCACCACCCCTCCAGCAAACCTCAGTTTGTTCTCTATAGTTGAGTCTCTAATGGTTTGCCTCCCTCTCAGTTTTTTTTTTTAATTTTTTATTTTTTATAAACATATAATATATTTTTATCCCCAGGGGTACAGGTCTGTGAATCGCCAGGTTTACACACTTCACAAGCACTCACCAAAGCACATACCCTCCCCAATGTCCATAATGCCACCCCCCTTCTCCCAACCTCCCTCCCCCCCAGCAACCCACAGTTTGTTTTGTGAGATTAAGAGTCACTTATGGTTTGTCTCCCTCCCAATCCCATCTTGTTTCATTGATTCTTCTCCTACCCCTTTAAGCCCCCATGTTGCATCACCACTTCCTCATATCAGGGAGATCATATGATAGTTGTCTTTCTCCGCTTGACTTATTTCGCTAAGCATGATACGCTCTAGTTCCATCCACGTTGTCGCAAATGGCAAGATTTCATTTCTTTTGATGGCTGCATAGTATTCCATTGTGTATATATACCACATCTTCTTGATCCATTCATCTGTTGATGGACATCTAGGTTCTTTCCATAGTTTGGCTATTGTGGACATTGCTGCTATAAACATTCAGGTGCACGTGCCCCTTCGGATCACCATGTTTGTATCTTTAGGGTAAATACACAGTAGTGCAATTGCTGGGTCATAGGGCAGTTCTATTTTCAACATTTTGAGGAACCTCCATGCTGTTTTCCAGAGTGGTTGCACCAGCTTGCATTCCTACCAACAGTGTAGGAGGGTTCCCCTTTCTCCGCATCCTCACCAGCATCTGTCATTTCCTGACTTGTTGATTTTAGCCATTCTGACTGGTGTGAGGTGATATCTCATTGTGGTTTTGATTTGTATTTCGCTGATGCCGAGTGATATGGAGCACTTTTTCATGTGTCTGTTGGCCATCTGGATGTCTTCTTTGCAGAAATGTCTGTTCATGTCCTCTGCCCATTTTTTTTTGATTGGATTATTTGTTTTTTGGGTGTTGAGTTTGCTAAGTTCTTTATAGATTTTGGACACTAGTCCTTTATCCGATATATCATTTGCTAATATCTTCTCCCATTCTGTCAGTTGTCTTTTGATTTTGTTAACTGTTTACTTTGTGAAACAGTGCAAAAGCTTTTGATCTTGATGAAATCCCAATAGTTCATTTTTGTCCTTGCTTCCCTTGCCTTTGGCGATGTTCCTAGGAAGATGTTGCTGCGGCTGAGGTCGAAGAGGTTGCTGCCTGTGTTCTCCTCAAGGATTTTGATGGATTCCTTTCTCACATTGAGGTCCTTCATCCATTTTGAGTCTATTTTTGTGTGTGGTGTAAGGAAATGGTCCAATTTCATTTTTCTGCATGTGGCTGTCCAATTTTCCCAGCACCATTTATTGAAGAGGCTGTCTTTTTTCCATTGGACATTCTTACCTGCTTTGTCGAAGATTAGTTGACCATAGAGTTGAGGGTCTATTTCTGGGCTCTCTATTATGTTCCATTGATCTATGTGTCTGTTTTTGTGCCAGTACCATGCTGTCTTGATGATGACAGCTTTGTAATAGAGCTTGAAGTCCGGAATTGTGATGCCACCAACTTTGGCTTTCTTTTTCAATATTCGTTTGGCTATTCGAGGTCTTTTCTGGTTCCATATAAATTTTAGGATTATTTGTTCCATTTCTTTGAAAAAGATGGATGGTACTTTGATAGGAATTGCATTAAATGTGTAGATTGCTTTAGGTAGCATAGACATTTTCACAATATTTATTCTTCCAATCCAGGAGCATGGAACATTTTGCCATTTCTTTGTGTCTTCCTCAATTTCTTTCATGAGTACTTTATAGTTTTCTGAGTATAGATTCTATGCCTCTTTGGTTAGGTTTATTCCTAGGTATCTTATGGTTTTGGGTGCAATTGTAAATGGGATTGACTCCTTAATTTCTCTTTCTTCTGTCTTGTTGTTGGTGTAGAGAAATGCAATTGATTTCTGTGCATTGATTTTATATCCTGACACTTTACTGAATTCCAGTACAAGTTTTTGCAGTTTTGGAGTGGAGTCTTTTGGGTTTTCCACATATAGTATCATATCATCTGCAAAGAGTGATAGTTTGACTTCTTCTTTGCCGATTTGGATGCCTTTAATTTCCTTTTGTTGTCTGATTGCTGAGGCTAGGACTTCTAGTACTATGTTGAATAGCAGTGGTGATAATAGACATCCCTGCCATGTTCCTGACCTTAGCAAAAAAGCTTTCAGTTTTTCTCCATTGAGAATGATATTTGTGGTGGGTTTTTCATAAATGGCTTTGATAATACTGAGGTATGTGCCCTCTGTTCCTACACTTTGAAGAGTTTTGATCAGGAAGGGATGCTGTACTTTGTCAAATGCTTTTTCAGCATCTATTGAGAGTATCATATGTTTCTTGTTCTTTTATTGATGTGCTGTATCACATTGACTGATTTGCGGATGTTGAACCAACCTTGCAGCCCTGGAATAAATCCCATTTGGTCGTGGTGAATAATCCTTTTAATGTACTGTTGAATCCTATTGGCTAGTATTTTGGTGAGAATTTTCGCATCTGTGTTCATCAAGGATATTGGTCTATAGCTCTCTTTTTTGATGGGATCCTTGTCTGGTTTTGGGATCAAGGTGATGCTGGCCTCATAAAATGAGTTTGGAAGTTTTCCTTCCATTTCTATTTTTTTGGAACAGTTTCAGGAGAATAGGAATTAGTTCTTCTTTAAATGTTTGGTAGAATTCCCCCAGAAAGCTGTCTGGCCCTGGGCTTTTGTTTGTTTGGAGATTTTTAATGACTGTTTCAATCTCCTTATTGGTTATGGGTCTGTTCAGGCTTTCTATTTCTTCCTGGTTCAGTTGTGGTAGTTTATATGTTTCTAGGAATGCATCCATTTCTTCCAGATTGTCAAATTTGTTGGCGTAGAGTTGCTCATAGTATGTTCTTATAATAGTTTTTATTTCTTTGGTGTTAGTTGTGATCTCTCCTCTTTCATTCATGATTTTATTTATTTGGGTCCTATCTCTTTTCTTTTTGATAAGTCTGGCCAGGGGTTTATCAATTTTATTAATCCTTTCAAAGAACCAGCTCCTAGTTTCGTTGATTTGTTCTATTGTTTTTTGGTTTCTATTTCATTGATTTCTGCCCTGATCTTTATGATTTCTCTTCTCCTGCTGGGCTTAGGGTTTCTTTCTTGTTCTTTCTCCAGCTCCTTTAGGTGTAGGGTTAGGTTGTGTACCTGAGACCTTTCTTGTTTCTTGAGAAAGGCTTGTACCACTATGTATTTTCCTTTCAGGACTGCCTTTGTTGTGTCCCACAGATTTTGAACCATTGTGTTTTCATTATCATTTGTTTCCATGATTTTTTTCAATTCTTCTTTAATTTCCTGGTTGACCCATTCATTCTTTAGAAGGATGCTGTTTAGTCTCCATGTATTTGGGTTCTTTCCAAACTTCCTCTTGTGGTTGAGTTCTAGCTTCAGAGCATTGTGGTCTGAAAATATGCAGGGAATGATCCCAATCTTTTGATACTGGTTGAGTCCTGATTTAGGACCGAGGAAGTGATCTATTCTGGAGAATGTTCCATGTGCACTAGAGAAGAATGTGTATTCTGTTGCATTGGGATGAAATGTTCTGAATATATCTGTGATGTCCATCTGGTCCAGTGTGTCATTTAAGGCCTTTATTTCCTTGTTGATCTTTTGCTTGGATGATCTGTCCATTTCAGTGAGGGGAGTGTTAAAGTCCCCTACTATTATTGTATTATTGTTGATGTGTTTCTTTGATTTTGTTATTAATTGGTCTATATATTGTTGGCTGCTCCCACGTTGGGGGCATAGACATTTAAAATTGTTAGATCTTCTTGTTGGACAGACCCTTTGAGTATGATAGAGTGTCCTTCCTCATCTCTTATTATAGTCTTTGGCTTAAAATCTAATTGATCTGATATAAGGATTGCCACTCCTGCTTTCTTTGGATGTCCATTAGCATGGTAAATTCTTTTCCACCCCCTCACTTTAAATCTGGAGGTGTCTTCGGGCTTAAAATGAGTTTCTTGGAGGCAACATATAGATGGGTTTTGGTTTTTTATCCATTCGGATACCCTGTGTCTTTTGATTGGGGCATTTAGCCCATTAACATTCAGGGTAACTATTGAGAGATATGAATTTAGTGCCATTGTATTGCCTGTAAGGTGACTGTTACTGTATATTGTCTCTGTTCCTTTCTGATCTACCACTTGTAGCCTCTCTCTTTGCTTAGAGGACCCCTTTCAATATTTCCTGTAGAGCTGGTTTGGTGTTTGCAAATTCTTTCAGTTTTTGTTTGTCCTGGAAGCTTTTAATCTCTCCTTCTATTTTCAATGATAGCCTAGCTGGATATAGTATTCTTGGCTGCATGCTTTTCTCGTTTAGTGCTCTGAATATATCATGCCAGCTCTTTCTGGCCTGCCAGGTCTCTGTGGATAAGTCAGCTGCCAATCTAATATTTTTACCATTGTATGTTACAGACTTCTTTTCCCAGGCTGCTTTCAGGATTTTCTCTTTGTCACTAAGGCTTGTAAATTTTACTATTAGGTGATGGGGTATGGGCCTATTCTTATTGATTTTGAGGGGTGTTCTCTGAACCTCCTGAATTTTGATGCTCGTTCCTTTGCCATATTGGGGAAATTCTCCCCAATAATTCTCTCCAGTATACCTTCTGCTCCCCTCTCTCTTTCTTCTTCTTCTGGAATCCCAATTATTCTAATGTTGTTTTGTCTTATGGTGTCACTTATCTCTTGAATTCTCCCCTTGTGGTCCAGTAGCTGTTTGTCCCTCTTTTGCTCAGCTTCTTTATTCTCTGTCATTTGGTCTTCTATATCGCTAATTCTTTCTTCTGCCTCATTTATCCTAGCAGTGAGAGCCTCCATTTTTGATTGCACCTCATTAATAGCTTTTTTTATTTCAACTTGGTTAGATTTTAGTTCGTTTATTTCTCCAGAAAGGGCTTTTATATCTCCCGAGAGGGTTTCTCTAATATCTTCCATGCCTTTTTTGAGCCCGGCTAGAACCTTGAGAATTGTCATTCTGAACTCTAGATCTGACATATTACCAATGTCTGTATTGATTAGGTCCCTAGCCTTTGGTATTGCCTCTTGTTCTTTTTTTTGTGGTGAATTTTTCCGCCTTGTCATTTTGTCCAGATAAGAGTATATGAAGGAGCAAGTAAAATACTAAAAGAGTGGCAACAACCCTAGGAAAATATGCTTTAACCAAATCAGAAGAGATCCCAAATCGTGAGGGGGGAGAAAGGGGATAAAAAGAGGTTCAAAAAGAAAGAAAGGAAAAAAAAAAAGAGAGAGAGAATTAAAAAAAGAAAATGAATAAAGAAAAGTATAAAAAAGAAAAAATATATATTAGATAAACTAGTTAAAAAACGTTAAAAAGGAAAAGGGTAAACGTTAAAAAAATTTTAGCAAAAGAAGAGAAAAAAAAATGAAAAAGAAAAAAATTAACTGCAAGACTAAAATATCACAGGGAGAAAGCCATGAGTTCCATGCTTTGCTTTCTCCTCTTCTGGAATTCTGCTGCTCTCCTTGGTATTGAAATTGCACTCCTTGGTAGGTGAACTTGGTCTTGGCTGGATTTCTTGTTGATCTTCTGGGGGAGGGGCCTGTTGTAGTGATTCTCAAGTGTCTTTGCCACAGGCGGAATTACCAGGGGCTGGGATGAGTAATCCGCTTGGCTTTGCTTTCAGGAGCTTTTGTTCCCTGAGCGCTTTCCGTAGAGTTCCGGAGGACGGGAATACAAATGGCGGCCTCCTGGTCTCTGGCCTGGAGGAGCTGAGAGCCCAGGGCCCCACTCCTCAGTGCGCCCTCAGAGAACAGCTCCAGTATCTCCCATCTGCCTGACCTCCGGCCGCGCTCTGAGCTCACCGAGCCTGCGACCAGTTCAAGGTAACCCCGAGCTGTGAGCTTACTGTCGGCTCTGTCTCTGTAGCCGGCTTTCCCGTTCCAATACCCGCAAGCTCTATGACACTCAGACACCCACGATCCTTCTGTGACCCTGCGGGACCTGAGGCCACGTTGACCCCGCGTGGGCTTCGCCCCGGTTCAGCCTCTGGAGCGATGTCCCTCAGCGGAACAGACTTGTAAAAGTCCCGATTTTGTGCTCCGTTGCTCCGCTGCTTGCCGGGAGCCGGCCCCTCCCCCCGGGGTCTATCTTCCCGTCGCTTTGGATTCACTTCTCTGCCAGTCCTACCTTTCAGAAAGTGGTTGTTTTTCTGTTTCTAGAATTGCTGTTCTTCTCTTCGATCTGCCGATGGATTTGCAGGTGTTTGCAATCTTGAGGTAGGCTATCTAGCTGATCTCCTGCTGGCTGAAGTAGTCTCAGCCTGCTACTTCTCTGCCATCTTGACTCTTCCCCCCCGGTAAGAAACCTCTTTCATCTATTTTGAATCTATTTGTGTATGGTGTGAGAAAGTTGTCCAGTTTCAGTCTTCTGCCTAACGTTTACCATATTAAACATTTTAAGCATATAGTTAAGTGGTATTAAATATACTCTTGTGCTAACATCACTACCATCTACATTGAGAACAGAAATTCTATACCCATTAAACAGTAAATCCCTATTTTCTCTGCCCCAGCCCCTGGCAACCACCATTCTACTTTCTGTCTTTATGATTTTGACTAAGCGTTAATCTAAGTGAAATCACACAGTATTTGGGCTTTTTTAAAATTTTTAATTTTTTTTTTTTTTGTGAGTGGCTTGTTTTACTTAGTATAATGTCTTCAAAATTCATCTGTGTTGGGAACACCTGGGTGACTCTGTTGGTTAAGCAACTGCCTCCAGCTCAGGTCATGATCCCAGGGTCCTGGGGTTGAGTCCTACATAGGGCTCCTCATTCAGCAGGGGGCCTTCTTCTCCCTCTGCCTATAGCTCCCCCTGTTTGTGTGCTCTCTTTCTCTCTGACAAATAAATAAATAAAATCTTTAAAAAAATTCATCCATGTTGTAATGTATATTACTTTTGAAGTGTGAATAATATTCCATTGTATGTATATACAACTTTACTTATCTATTCATCTGTCAATAGACTTTGGGTTGCTTCTGCATTTTAGCTATTGGGAATAATGCTGCTATAAATTTGGGTATACATATATCTCTTTGAGACACTGCTTTCAATTCTGTATACCCAGGAGTGGAATCGTTAGAACACATGATAATTCTTTTTTTTTTTAATTTTATTTATTTATTTGACAGACAGAGATCACAAGTAGGCAGAGAGGCAGGCAGAGAGAGAGGGAGAAGCAGGCTCCCTGCTGAGCAGAGAGCCTGATGCAGAGCTCGATCCCAGAACCCTGGGATCATGACCTGAGTTGAAGGCAGAGGCTTTATCCTACTGAGCCACCCAGGTGCCCCAACATATGATAATTCTATTTACTTTTTGAAGAACTGTTTTCACTGGTAGCTGTACCGTATTACATTCCCAACAGTGCACAAGGGTTCCAATTTCTCAACATCCTCAATAGCACTTGCAATTTTCTGTTTTTTTTAATTAGCCATCCTAATGGATGTAGGTGGTATCTCATTGTAGTTTTGATTTTTGATTTGCATTTCCTTAATGACTAGAGATGTTGAGCACCTTTTCATGTGCTATATGGCCATTTATATCTTCTTTGGAGAAATGTCTATTCAAGCCCCTTACCAAGTTTTGAATTGGACTGTTTGTTGTTGTAGTTGTTATCATTAGTTCTTATATATTCTTGATGTTATCAGATATTTGTAAATATCTTCTCCCATTCTCTGAGTTGCCTTTTTACTCTGTCGATACTCTGTCTCCTTTTTTTTTTTAAACAGTTTTATTTAAAAATTTTAAAGTTTTTTAAATCCAGTTAATTAATGTAGTGTTATTTTCTGTTACTTTCTGCTGAATTCAATTGTTCTAACAATTTTTTTGTGAAATCTTTAGGGTTTTCTGCTTATAAGATCATATCATTTGAAAATAGAGATCATTTTACTTTTTCAAAGTAAATTACAATTTGAATGTCTTTTTATTTCTTTTTGTCTTTCCTTCTTTCTTTTTTTGGGGAGGTCTAATTGCTCTGGCTAGAACTGCTAGTACTGTGTTGAATAGTAGTGGTAAAGTGGTCATCTTTGCCTAATTTCTGATCTTAGAGAAAAAGATTTCAGTCATTTACCATTAAGTATGATATTCACTGTGGATTTTTAATGTATGGCTTTTACTATATGTTGAGGTAGTTCTTCCACTCCTAGTTTGTTGAGTGTTTTTTTAATCATGAAAGTGTGTTGATTTTTGTCAAATGCTTCTCTCTGCACCAATTGAGATGATCTTGTATATCTTTTTCTGTTATCATGATATATTACATTGATCAGTTTTCACATATTGAAACATTCTTGCACTTTGGAAATAAATCCCACTGAATAAAAGATTCAGTGTTTAATCCTTTGAATACACTGTTGAATCCAGTTTGCTACCATTTTGTTGAGGATTTTTGCAAAAATATTCATAAAGGATTTTGGTCTATAATTCTCTCTTGTTTTGTAGTGTCTTTGCCTGGCTTTGGTATGAGGGGAAAGCTGGCCTCAAAGCATAAGTTATGGAATGTTTCTTCTTTTATTTCAGTCGTTTTGGAAAGTTTGAGAAGTATTGGTGTTAATTCTTTTTTTTTTTTTTTTTAAAGATTTTATTTATGTATTTGAGAGAGAGAGTGAGTGAGAGAGGGGTGGGGCAGAGCAAAAGAAGAGGAGAAAAGCAGACTCCCCTCCTGGGCAGGGAGACTGACACGGGCCTTAATCCTGGATCCTGGGATGATGACCTGACCCAGAGGCAGATGCTTAACTGACTAAGCCACCCAGGTGCTTCAGATGTTAGTTCTTATTTAAATATTTTGTAGAATTCACCAGTGAAGCCATCAGGTCCGTTGCTTTTCTGTTGGGAGATTTTTTGATTACTGATTCAGTCTTCTAACTAGATATAGGTCTATTCAGATTTTCTATTTTTCATTATTTAGTCTTAGTAGGTTTTGTGTTTCTGGAAATTTGTCCATTTTATATAGATTAGATTATCCAGTTAGTTCGTATGCATAGTACTCCCTTATAATCCTTTTTATTTCTATAGAATCCGTAGTAATGTCCCTACTTTCATTTCTGATTTTCAGAATTTGAATCTTCTCTCTGTTTTTCTTAATCCATTTAGCTAATTGTTTATCAAATTTGTTGATCTTTTGTAAAAACCAACCTTTTATTTCATTGATTTTCTCTATTTTTAAAAAAATTCTTCTTTTGTTTACCTCTGCTGTCATCTTTATTATTTCCTTCCTTTGGCTAGTTTCATTTGTTTGGGTTTCATTTGTTCTTCCTTTTTCTAGTTCCTTAAGTTGTAGAGTTTGGTGTTGATTTGGGATTTTTTTTTTTTTTTTTGCTTTTTTTTTTTTTTCTTTTAGCACTGTGAATGATCATCCCATGGCCTTCTGGCCTCCAAAGTTTCTGGCGAGAGATATGCTGATAATCCAATGAAGATTTCTTGTATGTGATGAGTAACTTTACTTTCTCTGCTTTCAAGATTCTCTCTTATTAGTCCTTGTATTTCCAAATTTTATTTATAAGGTGTCTTTTTGTGGGTCTCTTACTTTGAATTCTTATTTATTTTTATGTCTTTCATCAAATTTGGGAAGTTTTTAACCATTATCCAAATACTTTACCATTTTTCTTTCTCTCTTCTCTTTCTGGGACTCTCACAATGCATATGTTGGTCCACTTGATTGTATCCCACAGGTCATTTAGAGTCTGTTCATTTTTATTCAGTTTTTTAGTTTCTGTTCCTCAGATTCAATTAATTTCCATTGTCCTATCTTTAAGTTTACTGCTTCTTTCTTTTGGTGTCTCAAATCTTCCTTTAAATCCCCCTAGTGAATTTTTCATTTCAGTTATTGTACTTTTCAGCTCCAGAATTTCTTTTTAGTTTCTTTCTAAGTTTTCTATCTCTCTATTGATATTTCCATTTCACAGAGTGCTTTCTTTTTCCACATCTTGCTTTAGTTTTTTGAGCATTTTTAAGACATTTGTTTTAAAATCTTTGTCTGGTAGATCCTCCATCAGGTCTTTTTTTCAGAGACCCTTTCACTTAACTTATTTTTTGAACCGTAAGTTGAATGGATCATTCTTTCATATTTCTTTGTATACTTGTGTTTGTTCTTGTTGTTGTTGTTGTTGAAAACTGGACATTTGACACTAATAATGTGGTAATTCTGGAGATCAGATTCTTCTCCTTCCATAGGATTTTCTGAGTTTCGTTGTTGATTATTATTGTTGTTATTTTATTTTTGTAGGTGTCTCCATGCTAAGGATCAGCCTGAGGTATAAACTTAAGATCTTTTCAGGTCTTTTCTTAGCCTGCATCTTTCCCTAGGCATACACGGTGACTTTCTAATTACCCTTATATATGCAGTTGCTTTTGAATATCCTAGTCTTTAATGTCTGTCTTCCAAAAGGGGAAAAATAAAAATGAAGGGGGATAATACTGTGCTAGCCTTTTAAATCCCCTGGAAATGATTTCAGCTGAAGGGGTGGAGCTTGTTGGGGAAGTATAACAACAACAATGGCCACCTGCCTCTTTGTACCTCTGAGTTTAAAACCTAGTAATTAACAATCAGAACACAGATCCTTGATATTTTGTGGACAAAGTCCTTTTATGTTACCTTGTATCCTGCAAGCTGGATTGCAGGCTGCCCATGTAATGCATGAAGAAGTAGGGCAGAAGCTTTTGATTTTGATGAAGACTTCATTAAAATCAAAAGCGGCAGAAGCTTTTGATTTTGATGAAGACTTCATCAAAATCAAAAGCTTCTGCACAGCAAAGGAAACAGTCAAAAAAACAAAGAGGCAACCCATGGAATGGGAGAAGATATTTGCAAATGACAGTACAGACAAAAGGTTGATATCCAGGATCTATAATGAACTCCTCAAACTCAACACACACAAAACAGGCAAACATATCAAAAAATGGGAAGAAGATATGAACAGACACTTCTCCAATCAAGACATACAAATGGCTATCAGACACATGAAAAAATGTTCATCATCACTAGCCCTCAGGGAGATTCAAATTAAAATCACATTGAGATATCACCTTACACCAGTTAGAATGGCCAAAATTAACAAAACAGGAAACAACGTGTTGGAGAGGATGTGGAGAAAGGGGAACCCTCTTACACTGTTGGTGGGAATGCAAGTTGGTGCAGCCTCTTTGGAGAACAGTGTGGAGATTCCTCAAGAAATTAAAAATAGAACTTCCCTATGACCCTGCAATTGCACTCCTGGGTATTTACCCCAAAGATACAGATGTCGTGAAAAGAAGGGCCATCTGTACCCCAATGTTTATAGCAGCAATGGCCACGGTCGCCAAACTGTTGAAAGAACCAAGATGCCCTTCAACGGACGAGTGGAAAAGGAAGATGTGGTCCATATACACTATGGAGTATTATGCCTCCATCAGAAAGAACGAATACCCAACTTTTGTAGCAACATGGACGGGACTGGAAGAGATTATGCTGAGTGAAATCAGTCAAGCAGAGAGAGTTAATTATCATATGGTTTCACTTACTTGTGGAGCATAACAAATATCATGGAGGACAAGGGGTGTTAGAGAGGAGAAGGGAGCTGGGGTAAATTGGAAGGGGAGCTGAATTATGAGAGACTATGGACTCTGAAAAACAATCTGAGGGGTTTGAAGTGGTGGGGGCGGGGGTGGGAGGTTGGGTTATTGGGTTACCAGGTGGTGGGTATTAGAGAGGGCACGGATTGCATAGAGCACTGGGTATGGTGAAAAAATAATGAATACTGTTTTTCTGAAAATAAATAAATAAATAAATAAATACCAAAAAAAAAAACAAAAAAGAAGTAGGGCAGATGGTTACTAATTTACTAAAAGCTGAAATTGATCAAAATTAAACAAAATTTACCATTCGTGCCTTCCCCTGGAGGTTACAGGCCTCAGTAGACTCCAGAGTTCCAAATTAGTTCTATCAGATTCTGCCAGGCCAATTGTTATCTAGATAGGAATATAGATTCCTTGTGCTTCCTACTCTACCATCTTCTTAGAAATTCTCTCCTTGAGGACATTTAAGTCCTTGATTTACTTTAAATAAACCAAAACAAGGAACCATAGACAATGCACTTATGTATATGGTCTATGCAAGAAAACTGATGCTGATTCGAATAAACATATTCTAATATTAGAACATATTCAAAGAAATCCAATAAAATCAAAAAAGTTTTAGACCTTATATCAAAAGATTGGAAAATAAATGTATGCAAACAGATACATGTTTTAGGTTAAAATAAATGTTAAAGAATGTAATTTTTGCTCATGATTCCCCAATTTAATCTTTTTCAGGGAACTACCTATTGGCCAAATCCCAGGTCCCTCTTACATTTTATTAAATAAGTGGTTTTCCACTGTGCTGTGGATCATCTGTAACTTATATCCTCTAAATCCAGCCTTACTTCAATTCCAAACTTCCTTGACTTCTTGGCAACATTTGACACTGTTGACATCTCTTTTTTAAATGCTCACTTTTTTTGGTCTCCATGGCACCACACTCTCCTGATCTTTACCTTTCCTTTCTATTGTGTTCCTCAGTTTCCTTTGTGGGCATCTCCTCTTCTGCACAGTTCTGAAATATTGGTTTATCTCAGGGGTCTTTCCCAGCCTTGTGCTCTTTTCACTCCATATACTCACTTTAAATGATCTGATTAATTTCTATGCCGATGATTTACAAATCTGTAATTCCAAGCTCAGTCTTTGTTCTGACACACACACTTATGTGTCCAAATACCTACTTAACAATCTTACTTGGATACCCCTCCGGCACCTCAAACATAGTATATCTAAAAGTGAACTAATTACCTCTTCTCTACTGATTAATTAGAGAATCTTCTCCAGTGTCCCCTGCTCAATGAGTAGCACCATCACATAGATAATTTCCAGACCGATGTGATAGTCATGTTCTTAACTCTTCCCTTTCCTTATCTGTGATATCTAATAAACCTTCAGTTCCTGTTGTTGTTGTTGTTTTTACCTCTTGAGTATTTCTCAAATCCATGTACTTCTCTCCATCTCTACTATGATCATTCCCTCCTAATTTTTGCAATAACCAACCAAATGGTCTCCTTACCTCCAGTATCTCTTCTCACCAATCCATTCTGCCACCAGATTTGCATATTCATTCTTCAGTATATGTACAACTCTGAACCTCCGCCATATGGTTTATTAGGCCTTGCATGTTCTGATGTCTGCCAGTCTTCTCTTACTATTCTCCCAAACGTAATTAACCATACTGAATTTCAGTTCCTGTAACATCATGCATCCTTACCCCCAGACTTCCATGTTATTGTCTCTACTTGAAACACTCCTAGTATCTTTCAAATCTCAGCATTAAAGTCATTTTCTCAGGAGAGTTAATCCTGATCCCTAGATTAACTTAAATCTCCCTAAAATATGTTCCCATTACACCATTCTTTATGCAATTGCTTATTCAATCTTTGTCTTCCTGACTAGATGAAGAATACTTGTTCTGTCTGTCCTATTCACTGCTGGATCCACAGCCCAATGGCTATCACATACTAGGTACTCAATAAATACTTTTTGGATGAATGAATGAATAAACACATTGGCAATAGTTAGAACTCAGTAACTATCAAATGAAATGGTCTTAAAAAGAAAAAAAAACACTACATTTTTTTATGCGGAGGAGAGTTGTTCTCAACAAACTCATTGCCATGGGAGATGTTATTCAGGCATCTGGAATTCTGGAATTCTTCTCCGGATTACCTTCAGAACATGCAATATATTCCCCCATAATACCCTAGATAGTGGCAGATATTCATCCTTCAGGTTGGATTTTATTTTTGAAGCAGCAAGATCACTTAAAGCCAAGATGGGTAATCAAGCAGGGTAATACTATCAGAGGTAAAAAAAAAAATTATGTGTGATTGTAAATTAATGAGTCTGACTTTTTCATATGGCTCATAAACAGGGTCATAAGGTACTTCTAGAAGAGAAGTTTCAAAAAATATTTTGAGAAATGGCAGGATTGTTAGAATGTTTGTATAGCTTCCCAAGGGAACTTCTTTGTGGGGAACACGGCTCACTTAGATATATACAGTAAGGAATGTTTTGTTTTGTTTCCTTTAGGCACGATTTCTACATACATGTAAGCTTGACTCAAAGCTTCAGGGAGAGAATGATATAGTAGATAGCAGATATGTGAAGTAAATTTTACTTATCATCATCATTATTGTGAACATTTAATAATGTGCAAGGCACTTACAAAGTAATCATCATCATAATTTGACCACATATCAAGATAAAGTGAAGTTGTTAGCACACCAACCTAAATACCACCCCCAACAAAAAGTGTTATGAAATATAGAATAATCCTTTGCCAACTAATATAGCTCTCAAGAGTATCAACTACAGTGATATTAGGTTGACTCAGTTTATTGAAGTTAATGAGTGATTCCATCTGCCACAGATGATGCCTTCAGACTTTGGTCAGACTACTCAAAAATAGGTATTATTGGTCATGAGGGAAATCATGGGCAAGAACAGATCTACAGAAATAAATATATCTTCCCTATTAACAGCAACAATAATAGATCTTATTTAGATTCCCCATTATGTGCCATGAATTATGCTAAGCACTTAATATGCAAGTATTATTTTTTCATTTCAGAACCCAAAGCTAAGAGAGGTTAATTAACTTGTCCATCATTAAACATATAGCAACTGGAAGATTTAGACTGAGAACTAATGGTATACATAATTTCAAAGCACAAGTTCTTTCCACTTTACTCAAAGTACATAATGGATGAAACCAGGCCTTCACCATATGCAAAGATTGCACATTTGAAATACCAGCTCTATTGATTTGATTTTTTTTTTTGGTGGATCATCTTCTCATAAGTGTCTTAACTCTTCTGGCAGTTCCACTTTCTTCAAAATTAGCATTAAGAATTTTTTTTTAATTTTTTATTTTTTATAAACATATATTTTTATCCCCAGGGGTACAGGTCTGTGAATCGCCAGGTTTACACACTTCACAGCACTCACCAAAGCACATACCCTCCCCAATGTCCATAACCCCACCCCCCTTCTCCTAACCCCCCTCCCCCCAGCAACCCTCAGTTTGTTTTGTGAGATTAAGAGTCACTTATGGTTTGTCTCCCTCCCAATCCCATCTTGTTTCATTTATTCTTCTCCTACCCACTTAAACCCCCATGTTGCATCACCACTTCCTCATATCAGGGAGATCATATGATAGTTGTCTTTCTCCGCTTGACTTATTTCGCTAAGCATGATACGCTCTAGTTCCATCCACGTTGTCGCAAATGGCAAGATTTCATTTCTTTTGATGGCTGCGTAGTATTCCATTGTGTATATATACCACACCTTCTTTTTCCATTCATCTGTTGATGGACATCTAGGTTCTTTCCATAGTTTGGCTATTGTGGACATTGCTGCTATAAACATTCGGGTGCACGTGCCCCTTTGGATCACTATGTTTGTATCTTTAGGGTAAATACCCAGTAGTACAATTGCTGGGTCATAGGGCAGTTCTATTTTCAACATTTTGAGGAACCTCCATACTGTTTTCCAGAGTGGTTGCACCAGTTTGCATTCCCACCAACAGTGTAGGAGGGTTCCCCTTTCTCCACATCCTCGCCAGCATCTGTCATTTCCTGACTTGTTGATTTTAGCCATTCTGACTGGTGTGAGGTGATATCTCATTGTGGTTTTGATTTGTATTTCCCTAAGCATTTAAGAATTTTCTATTGATCTTTCTCTCCACTTTTTTTTTTAAGATTTTATTTATTTATTTGACAGAGAGAGATCACAAGTAGGCAGAGAGGCAGGCAGAGAGAGAGGAAGGGAAGCAGGCTCCCTGCCGAGCAGAGAGCCCAATGAGGGGCTCGATCCCAGGACCCTGAGATCATGACCTGAGCCAAAGGCAGTGGCTTAACCCACTGAGCCACCCAGGCGCCCCTCTCTCCACTTTTTACTATAATATTGAGTGTATTTTGGCTGTCTTCTCAGCTGTCCTTATGCCTCACTCCTAACTTCATTGCCCCAAAAGTTGTTACTGAAGCTCAGATCCTGCCTGTGGAGCTCTGTCCCATGGAAACCAACTTTGCATGACTTTTGCCTCCTATAAAATGGTAATGGACAAATCCTTCTCTGTGGGGAGTTTTTCTTGCCACTTGATATTGAATCTTGTAGGGGGAAGGTAATGGGAGATGGTTGATGGAACGTTTGGAGTTACCAAATCTGATATCCATACCTTGTCCAAGTACAGCATCCAATTTGGATTTGGACCTTACTACTAGATTCTGTCAGTATCCCAGGGAATGCATTGACTATCATAACATTTTTGTCACATCTCCATGCTGATTGTGCCATTATGTTGATGGAATCAAATTCAGTTACCATTTTTAACTTGATGCTCTTGATGAGGGTCTTAAAGGAAAGCATGATTTGTCTTGAGTAGGTAGGTTGACAGATTATTTTTGTCTTCTAGCTTAATATTAGCAAGAAGACTATGATGCAAGAGCCTTTAGTCCCCAGTGACAGGGAAACATCCAACTAAAGAAAATTGGAAAGGAATTAGTAAAACTGTGTCATAAAAATCACCATTACCTTCATATATGTTTATATCAAACTATAAATCAATATCTTTCTACCTATTTACAACCTAGCATACTTTAACCCCACCTCACTGTGTTTCTTCTCTTGTCTATATTCCTGATTGATTTCATGGTGTTTATTTTAAGGTCAGTAGAGTCATTTCCATCTCCTCATAATATTTTAACTCTTCATCTGTCTTTCATCCTATACCTTGATTTAATTATTTATTATAAGTATTTCTTAAGTCGCATTTGTTCAGAGAACTCTTTTCTGGACCTTAAAATGATACCAAACTCTCTAAGTCATGCTCTGTATTCTAAAAAAGCCTTTAGATTGTAAGGGGAAGATTAAAAACATGAAGGAAAATCTTTTACCTAAGAGAAATATTTTAAAGGATATAAGAAACAATCAGAAAATATACAATGGAAAGGATTAAAAGGGGTCTTAAAAATGCTATTCTAGCAGGTTTCTCCATCCATGTGTTTGTCTTACATCTTGCTCAGAGCAGCCTACACTATTATTAGTCTGCTAATACTAATTTTCCAGGGGTTCTGGAAAATAGTTTAGTAGCAGGAATTACTCCCCCAAAATATACTAAGAAACTAAATCACAGTAAGACTTGTATAAAGCCTGACAATTATAGGAATAATATTTAGATGTCCTGACTCCTAATTAATTCTTTGCTAAAAATAAGTTGATTGCTAGGGAGATTTGGCTACATGTTCCTTTGTTATCTTTTAGCATTCATTATTGTTAGATGTTAGAATACTAAAACATATATTCATATATGTCATCTGTTAGTATACATAATTCTTCCTTCTGCAAAGCGTTTGTGTAGAACGTAAACTCCAAGATATGATAATTAGTGATAACAGAGTCAAAGGTTTCCAAGGAGGAAATCAAAGAAGAAAAATGGGCACAAAATGTTGAAGGAAACTAGCAATAATTTTCATAATTGTTCTATTCTAAATCAGTGCCTTTCAAACTTCTAAAACCATGATTCACATGATTTTAAAATAAATGCATTTTTATCATAAGACTCAAAAGTTGTTATCCTCACTATGTGTAATGCACCTTTGATGCAATTTTTATTTCATTTCTTAAAAATCTGGTTAGGATCTAATAAGTGGGTCAACGTCCATAGTTTGAAAATCACTGCTTTAAATTGTCCACTGCTATAAAGAAGAAGGAGGAGGAAGAAGGGTTAGTGATGACATAGACTAGTCCAAGTGAAGTTTAGTAAGAGATATTTAGCATGATCCTTTTTTTCCCCCTCACTGACAAATATGTACATTTTAAAGACTTCAAAAGAAGGAAGTTATATGTGCCCAACATTGCGTACTTTAAAGATGCCAAAGAATTTTTAACTTAGAGTGCTTGTTCTTATTTCAGAGTAATAGTCCAAGCAAAGATGTGAATGTGTTTTTTTAAATCAACTAGTGTGAATTTTAAATAGCAGCTTTCTGCTTTCATAAATCATTTGTATCAAATTCATCTGTTGTTCTTCATATGGTAGATCACAAGTGGGTTGCAGCTGGCTTCTTTACAAACTGGAATTTGGATTCTATTAACAGGTCCAGGGAAAGATTCTTCTCCAGTATCTGGGCTTTTTCATTGCTACACACACTGAACATGGCTTTTGTACTATTACTTCAAGCTCCTTCAATTAGAAATTGCAAGATAGCTGTCATCAAACTCATGTAATGTGGATCAGCCATACATCTGGCAGAATTTGTTTGTGCAACAGATTAGATACCTACAATGTTTTCTCATCTTAAAGCAAAAACATTGCTTTTATAGCTAATGGAACATCAGAAGTGTTTCCATTATCCTGGTTTAAAAATACACGTACAACAAAGCAAGTGTCGCAATAAAATGCATGTTCTTTAAAAAAAAATTGCTATTAGGAAGTATATAAAATAGCTTTATTTGCACCAAAGTGAAACTTTACCATTATTTTTAAGACATGAAATATAAAAATCACAAGAAATTGGGAGCATTTGAGTAAGTAAAATAGTTGCTAAGCATAATGAATTTTGCTTTTTGGAAAGCCCATTTAAATTTCACTCTACTTCTAAGCAGTATTGTGTCATATAGTAGAAAATGCACTAAAGAGTATAAAAGGCCTGGGATTTGGTCTTAGTGCAGTCATTAGCTGATAGTGTAACTTTGGGTGATCCACTTAACCTTGCTGAGACTCATTTTCCTAATTTTAAAAATGAAGATATTAAATCACATGGTTTCTAAATTCCATAATATCATAGAGATAGGGAAGCTTGAGATAGTTATCTATTATATAAATGTTAACAAACAGGAATTATCCACTCATTCCTTTCCACATTAATTTGTGAGCATCTCTCATCATGTAGGTAAGAAGTAAAAACCTTTGCTTAAATGCAAGAGAGTTTAATAAACCTTTAAAAATAATCTCGGACCCTACTTAGAAACTAACGGACTAGAGGTTGCTAGAAGTCTGTTCTGGTTATACAGGCAAACTTGCAATCACTATAATAAAAGAATAAATCATATAAGAAAATGCATTAGCAAAAACTGAAGAGAGTAATCAGATAAAACATTGTGTGCATCCAACCATATCATTGAGAATAGACAATGCGTTTTTCTATGATTGAATTGAACAAAAATTATTCTAACTTATGAATACTAGAGCTACCAGAGAGAGAAAGTGGTGACCATCTGGAGTAAGAAGTTTCTTCTTCATGTAATCACAGTGATGACATCATTCACAAGTGGCAGAACATAATAAAGCATTTATCTTTCATTCCACAAGGTGGTGGTTTCATGTATAAACTATTTGGGATAGGGTTTTTATTCTGAATCTAATGATGTGCTTTTTAAACGGTTTTCTTATTTTTGTCTTGTTAGTACATCATTTAGAATCCTGCCTCTGGGTCTAACAAATTGCCTCATGCCAACATAGATACATATACTTTTCCCCCAAATTGATAACATATGCCAAGCTTTTCTGTACTGCCCTCAATAAACACACTTCTAGGGGCATTCTTGACCCTGATCCCAAAGAGAACTCCAAATGCGTTCCCTCTCAGCCAGAAGATCAGCTTCCTTGTGCTTTTTACCCTGTAGTTATGGCCTTAAAAATTAAATATACTTTAGAAACAAAATATGGTTCTTTATCTATAAATATTTGTATGTATTATATGGCTGAATGAGGTTTGTGAAATAACATTAAAAGGTATTTTAAAACAAAAGTTGAAGAGTTGTTGGCAATAAATTTTGCCAACTTTAACTTAAGAACCTTAGAGCCTTCCAGATACCTCAGATTCTGCCATTTCCTCCCTCCATAATGACATCTTCAACCAAAGCCTTCTCAGATGAGTCCGAGATTAGTTTCAAGGAGTCCAGGCTAAAGGTGTTTGAGGGCTGATTCTTTATGTTTGCCTCCTGCAGCTTTGTTTCAGATACATCTGTAAAATGAGCATCAGTGGTAAGGTACAGGCTTATGCATAAACTGCAGGGTATATTTAGAGTACATTGACCATTTATCCGTGCATTCATTCATTCTTCCTCTCACTCATTTTTCAAATATTTATTAAGTGCTTTCTTTGTTCCAGGCATGTGTTAAGCATTGAGGGTACAAAATAAAATAAACTCTCTTAAGAGTAATAATATAGGAATGATAGCATTAAACCTAATATTCAGCAAGGCAAATGAGATTTAATAACTTTTTATGCTAAATATCTTCATTTCTAATAATTTCCTCTATTTTTTCTATTATCTATTTAAAATAATTGTTTCACTTATCTTCTGCTTTTCTGTCTTCGATATAGTTTAAGCTAAGAGTTCTTTATAGTTTAAAACACTACATCTTATCAGAAAAAAATTTAAACATTTTAGGAGAGTGTAGGGGCATCTGGGTGGCTCAGTCAGTTAAGCATCTGCCTTCAGCTCAGGTCATGATTCCAGGGCCCTGGGATCAAGCCCCAGGTTGGAGTCCCTGCTCAGCAGGGAATCAGCTTCTCCCACAGCCCCTCATCCCCACTCATGTTCTCTCTCTGAAATAAGTAAATAAAATCTTTAAAATAATAAACATTTTAGGAGAGTTTAGTGGCACCTAATTGTTATGCCACTTTAATTTTTGCCTAAAATAATTTTAGAGTCTTTAGATTTCTAGGACTTAGAGTCCCAGAAAAATGGAGGCAAGTGGTCTCCACCAGCAGGTTTACGGGGATTGGAACTTGAATGTTATTTATTTAGAGAAGATTATAATAAGTATGAGCTAAGGGATCAGGAGACAGTACACACTACAAAAGTAAATATGATTATTAATAGGACACATAATAGAAGGTTTAACTGTGTATACATCAGAACTGAGTAGTTGCTTTCCACCCTGGGAAGGACTGGTTGTGTTCTTGAAGGGTGTTCTGACTCAAATGTACGGCAAAGTCAGTGATCAAATGCTTTCCTAACTAGAGATTAGTTCAGGTGTTTACTTTTAACAGTCTTTCTACTTAGCGCATAAAAAATGGCATGTGAAGATGAAAAACTTTCTATATACTGAGAGAAAATGTTGCCACTAAATGGTAAAGTAATTCTTATTCAAACTAAAAAATGTCGTTTTTCTTTTACTCAAATTGAGTCATCAGAACATTCAGGTACACTTAAGCCAATAAAAGAAAGAAAGAATAAAATATTCAGAAGTAAAACATGTCCATACTTACACAGTTTCAAGTTAGAAATGGTTGGTTCATTATCTTATTAAGCTGCCATCCACTACAGTATTTAATGCTTTCTATTTTTGAGCACTGCACAAATATTAACAAATTGATTCCATCACACTCTAAAGTTTGCTAGTGTTGTTACTGCGATTTCTAAGGCAAAGGCAGAAGAGACCATTTTAGAGTGTACTTTGAGCTAGAGGAATGACAGCATATTCAAACACCTATAAGTAAGTTAGTCTTGTTGGGGAAGCAAGGTATGCACTTCTGGAGCAACTAGGAAATACTGAGCATTGGACATGATTATGTGCCAAAATAGATAGTAAGTGCTATAGATCTGAATAGAGAGGTAAAAAACCAGATCTATGATGAGTCTTAGAGCAAGAGCTATTTTACTTCTCAGGAACAGAAAGTATTCATATTACCATGATTTTGTCTTTACACCCTGACTTCTTCAGTAGCTACTTTGAAATTAGAGAAGGTAATTGCCCTTTCTCAGCTAATTCTGAAAACATATGGAGTGTACTATCATTACACTCAAACACAGGTACTTCAGCATTTAACATGGGGGCCACCCTGCTTGTCAAATTTTCCCCAAACAAGAGGCAATAAAAACTAGCCATTCCTCAGGAGTAGATATTCAAAATTAGAAAAGTGACTGGAAATTTGAAGGGGGAAAAAAAAAAAAAAGATGGGGCTGTTTTTTACGTGAGCTCTCCCCACGACCCCCTACTGCCTTTTAAAAAATAAATTAACTCATCATGAGATTTCCAAATGCATTCTTTTAACATATGGTCAGAGTGTAAACATACTGGATTTATTTCAGGGAAAGAAGTAACCTGATTGATTCAAACAGTACCTCAGAATTTATTCAGTAATGTCAAGAGTCACAACTTCTTTTTATCACTTTGGATTCACAAAATTGCATCAGAGGAAGATATATGCTTGAGTGTGATTGCTCCCAGACATGCATTTTTCCTCCATGAGGGACCTGAAATAATACCAAAAAGCCAGCATGTATTCATGTGGGTTTTAGTGGCACTCATCCGGAATGATTTCCCACTGAACGTTATGTCAAACTTGTGAAACAATAAGGTTATATCCTGACACCAGTAATTTTCTCTCTGGCATCTAAAATTCAGATTCTTCTGTTGGTAAAACTCCTCTCCAAATTTAATGAGCTATCTTGTATTACTTTTGCAAGGTGAGGGTAAGAGAGCTGAGCGGGCCAGTATAGGAATGAACATGTGAAAAATCAGAAGAAAGTGAGAAATTGCTTAATGATCGAGTTCTAATACCAGATATAATGGTATGCTTACCCTTTGAAATGAACAATCCAAAAGTCAAAACACAGTTAAATTGAACGTAGAGAAAGTATACACTGGAATGAAATCAGTACTGCAGGATTAAGTCTATATTCCTTTTCATTAGGAAGTGTCCTTCCCATGCACACATGTCACCATACTGATAGGCAGCAGGAGACAATGTTGTACGTTTTCTTCCCACCATCAGAGGCCTGAGGATGAAATCAGAGATCATCTGCTTGTGAATATGGGGGGAAAGAACCCATTTTCACTGCAAGGCTTTAATGTGATGTTGATGGTAAGCGACATGATCACTGAAAACAGATGCCATATGGAGTCTCATTGATTGATGTGCAAATCTTTGACAGCAGAAACCCAGGTTGTCAGTTTGCCTTCATGGCTGTCTTACTGAGATCGAGTCAGGAAAGGATCCTCTTCATTTAAAATGCTGGGATATGAATCACTCTGACAGAGAAAAGTTCCTTCTGTCTGGCCTTGTGATTCTCAAGTGTAGGCAACATGGGGACTTCTTCTAAAGGTGAAACTCAGGAATTTCAAAATCCCCTTTAACAAATTCTCTTCTTTAAATGAAGAATATTTTTGCTGAAATAGTTCACTAGACACTGTTTTCTTGTTTAAAGCGAGGGTGATTGTCACCCTTAAGGTGCTGGCTACCCTTCCACAAGTATGTGTGACAGCTTTGGTTAACGGGATTTTGTGAAATGAGGAATCATGGCCCCTCATGCTTTTGTGTGAGTTTGTATGCTGCCGTACTACAAAGAAAACACACCATTTTACCATGTCAGTAAAAGAAGGACTGCCTTGAATTAGGAAACCTCTCCGGAAGCAGCCAGAGGAGCCTCTCCACCTGAACTCAGTTTGGGAGGCTTATGCACTTTGTTTTTAATTGGTGCAGTCTGATCAAGCAAACCAAAACAAGGAAGTGTTTATAAGCTCAAGAGGGAATGGTATTCCTTAGAATCTCAAAGAGCTATATATTTTTTAGATATTAATCATATGTGATGCTGTAAAGAAAAGCAGTTGGCACCGACATGAGAAATGTTGGCATTAGATAATATGTGTAGTGGAAAGGCATCTGAACCCAAAGCCTGTAAATACTTTCTTCCAATGGTAGATCCTAATTATATTTTCTGTATTGCCTTTTGATTGGTTGGCTCATTTTATGTTTGTTTTAATAACATCTATTAACAATTTTTCTACTACAAAAGCAGTACATATTTTTTTATTAAAACACTGGATAATATAAGAAAAAGCACTCATATTTTTATTACTTTAAGACAACCAATATATTTTTCTATGTATAGGTTTTTATTTTTAAAAAATGTTTAAAGACCTCATTTATTTGAGAGGGCACAAGTGGGGGGAGAGGGGCAAAGGGAGGAGGGAAGCAGACTCCCCGATGAACAGGGAGCCCAATGTGGGGATGAATCCCAGGACCCAGAGATCATGACCTGAGCCAAAGGCAGATACTTAACCAACTGAGCCATCCAGGTGCCCTCTACAGGCGTTTATTTTTTAAAACATATACTGCATGTAAAATTTTGTATTCTGATTTTTATTTATTTTTTTAAAGATTTTATTTATTTATTTGACAGACAGAAATCACAAATAGGCAGAGAGGCAGGCAGAGAGAGAGAGAGAGAGAGAGAGGAGGAAGCAGGCTCCCTGCTGAGCAGAGATCCCAATTCAGGGCCGATCCCAGGACCCTGAGATCATGACCTGAGCCGAAGGCAGAGGCTTAACCCACTGAGCCAGCCAGATGCCCCTGTATTCTGATTTTTAAACTTAACATTCTATCACATAATTTTTGTATATAAATTTCATCTAAATTTTCTTTTATTAGCTGCAGTGATGATCATCAAATGAATTTACTATGTTGTTCTTGACCATTCCTTCATTGATACTTACCATTTCTTATCTTTATAAGTAAGGTTGCAATTAACATTCTCTTCAAAGTTGTATCTTTGGATCTTAGTTTAAATTTATATAATTGGTTCCCAGGTATAGAATTATTAGGTTAAACTATAAAAACTTTTTAAAGGCTTTGGTTGTTTCATTTTACATGCTCTTAAGCCGAATGTGATAGTATTCATTTCTTGGCTCATTTTAGATGGCTGATTATTGAAACTCTCTTGGGGTTTCATGAGGCCCAATGGAGTTTGGAAATAGATGTGATTGCTGTTTGACTCTCCTTAACCACCCTTAAGCTCTGGAGGTTCAATTTTCTTCATTAATGAGATGAATTATAAAATATTTCACAAAACCATTGTGTGAAAAAGACAGTAAAATAAATGGAAAATATCTCATAATTTTAGAATATTTATTAAGTACCTGCTGTGCGTGGGATTATTCTACATACGAATATGTTTTTTCAATTGAGAACCTAGCATATTTTAATTTTCCCTAGACAATAGTAGTCTAGCAAAGGAAAGGATGAAAACCTTTGGTTAAAGAATCCATTCTCATTTTTACTCTTTTACTAAGTTGCTATGTGACCTTGTATAAATTACTTAACTCTTCAGGTCTCTATTTCTTCATCAAGGAGTGCAGCGGATTTAACCAGATTATCTCTAAACTGCTTATGGGTCTAAGATTCTTTGATGCTATCAAAAGTCATTTTTCCAGAAAAGAATGACCCTTCTAACCACTCGTCCTTTCAAAATCCAAGTGAAGAGTGCCTGCAATATTTATTTCCAAAAACTCTCAGAGAGTTCAAATATATATGGCTGTACTGGGTAACTTTCATGTTTCTATTCAGATTTACTTTAAAGAAATATCATGATGAGAGCATAACCTTTGCTTGATCCTTTTGTGAGTTAAACAAAAACAGATGAAAGTTATAACAAAGAATCCTTTAAAAATATAAGTATACTACAGAATGTGCCAAATTATGCTCTAAGCTTTGTAGTGTAATGGTCACTGTTTTCAGTTGGAATTTCATACAAGTCTTTGAGATTACAATTTGGTGCTCATTACTATAACACAGAAGACATCCTACACTAAACAGAGAGCATCATCTTATCTGGGCTACAGTGAACATTTATCTTTTTATTAGTGAACACTAATCTTTATCTTTTTATACAGTGAACACTTATCTTGTTTATTTCATTTTGTATACTCTTAAATATAGTGCTAACAAGGAAAAAAATCACATTTTGTTTGCTAGCAGGATTTTGTCATGGAAAATTTGCATTTTTAAAAATAACAGCTTTATTATGATATAATTCACAATTTTAAAGTGTATAATTCAGTGGTGTTTAGTATGTTCACAGAGTTGTACCAACACCACAGGTGTGTTTTAAAAACTAAATTGTGTAGACAATACACTAATTGCTTGCTTCTGTTTATTAGATTTGGTATCATATATATATTTTTTTCACTCAAGACCTTGTTTGGTTGCAAGAATTTAAACTATTCAGAGTTAATAAATAATTTGGCTGTGTTATAGCACATTTTCAGTTTAATGTGAAATCTACGCATTTACCCAATCCTACGTGGAAATCTTTGTTTACAGAGTATAGAAAAATTTAAAGTGCATATGTTTGATGGTTTTGCAATACAATTAAAATCCATGAGAGGCTGAGAACAGTTCATGTGTTTCTGAATTTATTTTAGATATTTAAAGTCATTTAAAAAAATTTGCCTCCCTCTGTTGACTTAGAATTCTTATGGATGATTAAAGATCATACCTCAAGAAAAAACATCTAAAAAAACATCTGAAGGTGATAGAGGGGTAATAGCTGTTTTTTCTCCTCAAGCCATGAAAAAAAAAATGCTTGTATTTTGAGAAATCATAGGTATGATTTAAAATGTAAATAATAATATTTTATCTCTAGCATTTCATAAGATTGATCTTGAAAGAGTTAACTAGATGTTTCTACTTAAGCCTTTGCAATAAACTTGCTAGTAATCTCTTCTTAACTGTTTTATAAACAAGCTGAGTAACTTACTATTACGATGAGTTTTTAGTAACTTGACTACTGAAGCTATAAAAACCATTGTAAATTTAGATAAAACCTTTTTTGTTTAACATTCCAATCTAAATCCTTCAGTATAGCATCTCATTTTTTTCCCCTGTCCATCTCTTGGGAATTGCAAGGGTTGTCATAAATTATTTTCTCACTATTCAGTTTGAGAAATCGGTGCCCATTTTCAAATAGAAGCTTTATTTTATTTTATTCTTTATCCAGTATAATTAACATACAAAGTTGTATTAATTTCAGGTGTACAGTATAACAATCAGATGGAAATTTTGAAGTAAACTTCTCACTAGTGAGGTAAAAAAAGAGAGGCCTAACATTCTTGCTAGAACCTCAATACAGACCTTTATAAGAACATCTTCTCAGGGTGCCTGAGTGGCTCAGTTGTTAAGCATCTGCCTTTGGCTCAGGTCTTGATCCCAGGGACCTGGGATTGAGACCCGCATCGGGCTCCCTGCTCTGTGGGGAGCCTGTTTCTCCCTCTTCCATTCCCCCTGTTTGTGTTCCCTCTCTTGTTGTCTCTCTCTCTGTCAAATAAAAAAATAAAATCTTTAAAAAAAAATCTTCTGTAAGTGTTCATACCTTGAAATGACCTTGAATAAGTCGTTTACCCTTATATGGCTTATTTTCTCATCTGCCAAATGGCAGTAAAGAGTGGTCTAAGTGTGTTTGAACATGATAACCTAAAGTAATTGTATTACATCAAATAGTGGTATATACGTTGTGTCCCTCAGAAAGACATCAACAAACTAATATTTTTAATATAACCTATAAATTTTCTGTGATATCCTTATCTACATTTGGGAAACCAGTTGAACTCTTAATCTAAAATATACAGATGGGACACCTGGGTGGCTCAGTCAGCAGAACATCTGAATCTTGATTTGGGCTCAGGTCACAAGGTCAATGTCATGAGATTGAGCCCCATAGTGGGCTCCATGCTCAGTAGGCAGTCTGCTTGAGAGTCTCTCTCTTCCTCTCCCTCTGTCCCTCACCCTGTACTCATGCATGTGCTTTCTCTCTTTCATAAATAAATAAATTTTTAAAACATTAAAATACACAGAAATATTTATCAAAGTAGTAACTCATATCATATCATAATAACTCATTATGACATTTTAGAGAGATTATGAGCATTGATTTTTGTTATTTTGCCTTTAAGTGAGCATTGAGATATATGAGAAACAAGCCTAGCTTGAGGAAAATAAGTTGACTCATAATTAGACTTAAAAATTCAGAAAAAGGGGCACCTGGGTGGCTCAGTGGGTTAAAGCCTCTGCCTTCAGCTCAGGTCATGATCCCAGGGTCCTGGGATCGAGCCCCGCGTCGGGCTGTCTGCTCAGCGGGGAGCCTGCTTCCTCCTCCCTCTCTCTCTGCCTGCCTCTCTGCCTACTTGTGATCTCTGTCTGTCAAATAAATAAAAAATTTAAAAAAATTCTTTAAAAAATAATTCAGAAAAAAATGTGGGACAGTTAGCAGAGATCAAATAATTAGCTGAGAAAAAAAAACTAACTTGGAAACAAGTTCGAGACTGGAAATAGTGGGCACAATTTTCTCTTTTGTAAAATTGGTTATTTGGGGGACCATTCTGTGTTTTATAAATGTGATTTATATATTAGAGGCAACATTGCTTTTTAGGGAAAAAATACTGATGCCCTCTGCTGTCATCTTAACTTCCTTCTGTTTGCTGTCAAAACAGGAAGGAAAGGGGGAAACCCAAGCGAAGTAGTCAGGGAGCAATACTGGGAAATTCTGGTATCTGCACTGCCATGGACTGAATCACATGCCTCTATCTGACTGCTTTATAACTTCACCCCAAAGTGAATTCCATCATTATTAGAGACAAACATAATTCTTTTTAAAAGATTTTGTAGTGACAGAAATGTGTGCCTTTGAAATTCAGAAAAACTAATATGAAATGAAAGTATCATCTGTTTGAGATTTCTCCTGGAATGAAACTAAAATGGGTTCATTTGGTAATTAGAGGAAACCTCAGCCAAAAATTCTTTTTGAACAAATGAGTACCTCCTTCCTCAATGAAGCCGCCTAAAATGTTATTTAAAGTATATGCCGACTGGACAGACCTGGAATTGTTATTTTTCACAATTAATTGAAGCATTTGGAAAATTCTGGCTGTAGATGGCAGCATCGCACTAATGCATCCGTTCTAAAGCCTCTCACAGAATTTGTAAGATGCTAAAAGCTCTCTGGTGCTTAGAGGACTACAGCTCATTCACTAAAAACTAGCCACCTTTTTTCCCCCCCTCTGAGGGTGAAAACTTGCCTTGCCTTTGCATGCATCCACCTCTAAATTTACTACATTCAGACTTATTCCCAAAGTCTTTGAGCATATTCCTTTAGTTGTGGGATTTGGAAAACAAAATGAATGGTATTTTTTTTTAGAGCTTCTGAAAATACCAATTGTAGAGCCTTTGAAAACACAGATTTGTCAGCATTTCACATTAATGGGTCTTTTATTTGTTTGTTTTTCTTCCTGATTTATAGACAGCACCCCATTATAGAGGCAATATATCTTAATTTAAATAACTTTCAAGTTATTTATGACTAGCAATGACTTTGAGGCTGGGGTGTTTTACTTTGTTTTATTTTTGTTAACAGTTTCATTCTGGTGCTAGTGATAACAGTAGAGCCTAAAATAAAAGTTTTACAGAGTTCTCTGGATGATTGGAATAAACTACTGAATTACATGAAAGACCTAAATCTTTCTTGAAAAATTTTCATTTATAGCTATATTCTAACTTAAACGTTTAACAAAAGATAATGATGACAATTCATTATGTCACAGATATTATCTAAGGTTCTCTTATTTCACTTAACTCTTGTTATAAATGCACATTATTTTTATTTTGCACACGAAGAAGCAAGGGCAAAGAGATTCAGTGATTTGCCCAAGATTTCACCACTAATAATGGTGGAACCAGGCTATAATGCAGGGTTTTTTTAATTCTAAGATCAGTTCATTCAAAGTGATGATAGCTGCTTCTCCAAGGAGAAAAATAGTCTAGTAAGCAGGACATGAAAGATTTAAGACAGAAAAATAGGTATAATTTATAAGCATTTAGAATAGGTAGTAGGTGATTTTTAAAATTTGGGGGTTTTTCTTCATTCAATAAATATCCTTTAAATGTCTGGCATGTACCGGGCGCCTGGGTGGCTCAGTGGGTAAAGCCCCTGCCTTCAGCTCAGGTCATGATCTCAGGGGTCCTGGGATTGAGTCCCGCATAGGGCTCTCTGCTAGGCAGGGAACCTGCTTCCTTCTCTCTCTCTCTCTCTCTCTGCCTGCCTCTCTGCCTACTTGTGATCTCTCTCTGTCAAATAAATAAATAAATAAAATCTTAAAAAAAAAAAAAAAATGTCTGTCATGTACCAAGACCTGGAAAGGAACCAAGGAAACCTTAACATAATCTATAATATATAGTTCTTGCCCTTCTATAGTGTGTGTGTGGGAACCAAGACACAAATAGATAATTATAACACAGTGATTTTTATCTTTGCATTTAGTCTGTTGTAATATATGTTAATATGAGAACATAGAGAAGGCAAATCTTACCTGGGGTGGAGGGCAAAAGAGCCTTCCTGAAATAATTGACATTTCAGTTGAGTCTTACAGGCTAGACTAACCAATTGGAAGGAATAGAAGAAGACATTACAAACAGAACAGCAGCATAAACCAAAGACAGCATAGTGTGCACATTAAATAATATCTAATACTGAAGTGAAGATTTTGCATTTTTTATAGGGGGGAGAGGGAGAGAAACTTAATCTCAGGCTTGATCTCACAACCCTGAGATCATGACCTGAGCTGAAACCAAGAGCCGGATACTTAACCAACTGAACCATCCAGGTGCCCCATGAAGTGAAAATTTTAGAAAATAGTTTTGTTGAGTTCAAAGGGAAGAGTTAGGGTCACTATTTTCTCATCAGCCTTAACTGTATTATAAAACTATGTTAACTATATTATAAAACCCTTAAAAATATTGTAATTATACCAAATCTTAGGGACACTTAGATGACAACCTCAACCGTCAAAAATATAACTAAGAACCTGGAAGGGGAAGGAAAATAAGAAAACTGACATTTATTGAGGTATCTGGGTGGCTCAGTCAGTTAAGTGTCTGCCTTTAGTTCAGGTCATGATCCCAGGGTCCTGGGATCAAGCCCCGCATGAGGCCTCTTGCTTAGCAGGGAGCCTGCTTCTTCATCTCCCTCTGCCTGCTTCTCCCCCTGCTTCTGCTCTCTCTCTCATTCTCTTTCTCTGTCAGATAAATAAATAAAATCTTTAAAAAAAAAAAAAAAAGGAGGGGTGCCTGGGTGGCTCAGTTGTTAAGCATCTGCCATCAGCTCGGGTCATGATCCCAGGGTGTCTGGGATCGAGCCCCACATTGGGCTCCCTGCTTGGTGGGAAACCTGCTTCTCCTTCTCCCATTCCCCCTACTTGTGTTCCCTCTCTCACTGTGTCTTTCTGTCAAATAAATAAATAAAATCTTAAAACAAAAATTAAAAAAATTTAAAAAAGGAATACTGACATTTACTGAATAGCACTCACGTCATCCCAATACTGGACATTAATTCTGTGATATTAATAGTAATGTGTCTGTTTTATGACAAGGCTTAAAAATATTAAGGAAGTTTCCCACAGCAAGCTAGGGAATGGTAGAGCCAGAATTGGGGTTCCGATGACTCTAAAGACTTTGCTCTTTTTTATGCTTTTGTAGAAGAGGGAAAATATTTTTTTCTTCCTACTCTTCCAAGATCTGGACTGAAACCCCATAGCAAAAGACAGATTAACATGAGAAAAGCATACAGATTTACTTTACTTAATATAAGTTTTATGTGACACAGAAGCCTTCATAAGGAAATGAAGACCCAAAGAAGTGATTAAACCTGAGTGATTTATGCTAGGTGTGACGAAGAGTGGAAAATTATGGGAAAATGTGATAAGACAAAGAGTGTGAGCTCAGAGTAGTAAAGGGGGAGAAACAAGGTCTGATTGTCGACCTCTTGGTGTACCTGCCTTTGGAGATAAGAATGTTCCTTTCCTTCAGGTATAGAGAGGGCACCTCTCACATCAGGGTCTTATGATCTGCTTTAGGGGAAAGTCAGAAAGTTCTTTCTGCACATGCTTTGCCTCAAATTCCTTAAGTTTAAAATATGCAATATGTCAAGTTTATTTTGGGGTTATATGCATATTTTGGGGTAGCATGTTTTGAACACCATCTTTCTTTCCTCAGAGTAGCTAAAAGTTAAGTATCACAAAATCTATACACTATGATTTCCTTATGAACTTGACTCATAAGAAAGCTCCTCAAGCTCTGACTCAGGTGGTTTCCTTTCATAAATCACAAATCCATTCCAATTGTCCACTCCTCATCATCTCATACACAGATTAAAAAGTAGCTTCCTGAAGTGCCTAGGTGACTCGGTGGTTTAAGCATTCAGCTCGTGATTTTGGCGCAGGTCATGATCTCATGGGTCTTGAGATTGAGCCCTGACTCCAGCTCTGTGCTCAGTGGGGAGCCTGCTTGAGAGCGTCTCCCTTTGCCCCTCCCCAAACTCGTGTACATGCATGCACTCTAGCTCTCTCTCTAAAATCAATCAATCAATCTTTTTTTTTAAAAAATGGACTTCCAGGGTGCCTGGGTGGCTCAGTGGGTTAAGCCTCGGCCTTCGGCTCAGGTCATGATCCCAGGGTCCTGGGATCGAGTCCCGCATCGGGCTCTCTTCTCAGCGGGGAGCCTGCTTCCCTCTCTCTCTCTGCCTGCCTCTCCGCCTACTTGTGATCTCTGCCTGTCAAATAAATAAATAAAATCTTAAAAAAAAAAAAAGTACTTCCTAACTCTCTCTGCCTCAGTCTACCAGCACCACACTCCATACTACTTGTTTTTCTAAAACAGAACTAGTCCTATCACTTATGGAAACAAAAAATCCTTTACTGCCTTCCAATTGCCTTCACAAAGTTCAAACTCCTGAGCGTAGTTTTCAAGGCTTTTTACTTAGCCCTGTGTTTTCCCATCTAGAGGCCTGTTTCTTTCCTTCTTTCTGCCCTTTCTCCTCTCCCTGTCCTTCTCTCTTTTTTCCCTTCCCTTTTCCTCTCTCCCTGTCTTCCCCCACTTTTCTCTCATCTTCCCCTCTATCGTTGCTCTCTCCCTCGTCCTCTCCTTTTTACCGTGACTCTAGTCACAGTGAAATATGTATTGCTCCCTGAACATAGTATGTTCTCTTCCCCTAAAATTTACTTCCCATCCTTTTCTAGCTGATAAGATGTGACAAAAATCCAATTCGTCTTTCAAGATATAGTTTAAATGTCATGAACCATGTGAAATCTTACCCTATCTCCTGGGGTTAAATTATTACTTCCTACTTCAGACTCCCACAACTCTATTCTTACCTTTAAGTGCCTTTTGCAAGTGCCCTTTGTAAGTTAATTTTACAATGAACTCTATACATATATGCTTGTTAAATTGTGAGCATGCTCATCCTTATCTTAGAACATGACAGTCAGGGGTGCCTGGGTGGCTCAGTTGTTAAGCACCTGCCTTTGGCTCAGGTCATGACCCCAGAGTCCTGGGATTGAGCCCCGCATCGGGCTCCCTGCCCAGAGGGCTCCCCATTCGCTGGGAAGCCTGCTTCTCCCTCTCTTATTTCCCCTGCTTGTGTTCCTTCTCTTGCTGTGTCTCTGTCCAATAAATAGATAATTTTTTTTAAAAAAATGAACATGAGAGCCATAACTCTTCCTCAAAAAACTGAAATAATGGATATTCAGAATGTTTATTGGATACATTAAGCTTAGTTCTCTGAATTCACAGAGGCATTAAAAATAACGAATTAGGAAGAGAAAGCTGAGATTATAAATTCTGATAGGTATTCTGATTATAGCAAAAAAAAAAAAAGACAAAATGACAGCTCTGAGCAAGGGGAAGATAGAAAACCACATAAAACAAAGATTACTAAAAATACCAATCTGAACTTATTTGCTGTGGAGTTGAACATTTGATTTATTTCAGTGTGTCCTGAGGTGGCACTGTTACCACACAGTACATTTTAATTTATACTAAGAATAGTGATCCTATATCGTTTTGAAAGCACTTACGATTTGTACTGTATGGTGTGCTTAAGAAAGCACAATGGCATAAGGATAGACGTATAGATCAGTGAAACAGAATTGAGAGTTCAGAAATAAACGTGTGTGTCTATGGCCAACTGATTTTTTGACAAGAGTGCTAAGATTATTCAATGAGGGAAAAATAATCTCTTCAACAGATAGTGCTGGGACAACTGGATAGCCACATGCAAAAGAATGAAGTTGGGTTCTGATTTCAGAAATTAACTCAAAATAGATCAAAGACCTACATGTAAGCACTAAAACTATAAAACTTTTAGAAGAAAACATAGGTGTCAATCTTTATGACCTTAGGTTTGGCAATGGATTCTTAGATATGACACCAAAAATACAGGCAACTAAATAAAGAATAGATAAATTGGGCTCCTTTGAAGTTCAAAACTTTGTACATTAAAGGACATTATCAAGAAAATGAAAAGACAACTTGGCAAATGGGAGAAAATATTTGCAAATCATTTATCTGATAAGAGTCTAGTATCCAGAGTATATAAAGAACTCCTACAACTCCGCAAAAGAACAAACAACCCAATTTAAAAATGGGCAAAAGTCTGGAAAAGAAAATGGCCGAAAACTCATGAAAAGATGCTCAAAGTCATTTGCCACTAGGGAAATATAAAGCTAGACCACAATGAGCTAACATTTCACACATACTATGATGGCTATATTTTAAAAAAAGAAGAAAAAGAAAAATAACAAGTGTTGGATATGGAGAAGAGGCTGATCAGCCCAACGCAGGGCTCGATCCCAGGACCCTGAGATCATGACCTGAGCCGAAAGCAAAGACTTAACCCACTGAGCCACCCAGGTGCCCCAGCAGTGCATTTTGCTTTTTTATTCAACATTTTAAATATTGTAAAATTTGTTATGTAATTTAAGACATTAAAAGGGCTGTCACAGATTGTCCCTCCCTTTAGCGTCCTACTATCTCCAGTGAAGCCTCTTTAACTATTTCATTAGTCAAAAATTCTAATGAATCAAAGACAACTAACAAAAAAGATATGACATAAAAAACAATTCTGTTGTCCAAAAAGATAGCCTTACTATGTTCTGTGTGTTTTTCCGTCACTTCTGAGATTTCAGAATTTAAGCTCTAAGACATAAAGCATTCAAAGAAAATCATAATTAGAAGATATGGGAAGAACCCAAGAATGTTGGGTACTTATGTTTCAATTTCTGGAGAACACTGGCCATACGTATAATCCAACAATTCGATAAAAATTAACACTATTGAGAAACACAAGTGCATTGAAAATATTCAATTTGGAAATAAAACTATGTGCCTAACCATATAAAGTCATAGTATGGGCTGGATTGTAACTGCATTTAATAATACTCATAGCACTGTATTTCTGTATGTTTGTTTGTTTGTTTATTTATTTTCAGGATAACAATATTCATTGTTTTTGCACCACACCCAGTGCTCCATGCAATCCGTGCCCTCTCTAATACCCACCACCTGGTTCCTCCAACCTCCCACCCCCCACCCCTTCAAAACCCTCAGATTGTCTGTATCTTTAGATCAGAACTTGAAACATAGTCTCAGACCAATACTTAACCTTCAACATATTTGCTTTGAGAAACTAATTTTATTAGGGGGTTAACTTTGGTGTTTAATGGTTTTATATGTTCTTCAGGTATCTCTACACCTCACCTCAGTCTCATAACTTACATACATGACAAATGCAAACTTTCCATTGACCCAGAAAAGACATGTGTTCTGGCACAGAGTATAATTATAAGTCCCTGATCTCCTCCCCTCTCTCACTCTGCCCCCTCTTTTTGTGTTCTCATTGTCAAATACAAGAACTCAAGGATGGACCAGAGATTTGGCTCCAATTAGTATCCTCTGGCACCTGAGCCATTAGATTGACAATTCATTTATACGTCTTTGTGGTTAACTCATGATCTCATTCAATAACAGTATTTTTCTGGGTGGTATTTTTTGTTGTTGATCTTTATGCTTAAATATGGGTTCTTATTTTTCTCTGTGAATCATTGTGTCAACATAGGTGTAGTTTGGTTAGGTAAATACAGAGGAGATAAATAAACTAAATCTGAACCTATAGAAACGTTCTCTTCTCGGTGCTTATAGTAATGACTTGCACATTTGTAATATTTCTTTCTGGCTTCTTTTCATGGGAGGTATTGAGTCTGGAAGTTAAAAAAAAAAGTGGAGATAAACAGGGAACGCTTCCCACTAAGAGTTCAAGACATGTAAAACAGAAGTTGGCCTTTGAGTAACAGAAATGTATATGAAACACTTAAAAGAAAACAAGTACCTAATAGTTCTCAGGTAAATTAGTCAGTATAATTTTGTAATACCTTCCAAAGTGTGCTTCTTTGAACTTTCAGTTGAAATGAGACCTGTGTTAATCAGCATGCAGCTTCTTGTCTTAGAGATCAACACATTTAAAAACCAGGTGGGTAAGTCAAGTTCAGTATTAATCTAGGGTGTCTGAAACTTCTCTTAGCTTTAAACTATCCCACCCTCTAGCTCTATAGAAAGATAAGTATTTGTTAAGGAGCTTTTCTTTTTTCTTTTCTTTTTTTTTTTTTTTGCTTCATTTTTATTGTTAGTTTTTATAGAGATAATAGTTCCTAGTAATAATTGTTTCCAGTGAAAAGAAGTTCAAGGAAGATTGAAAATATATTTGAATGAGCTCAAACAATTTGCAATTTAAATAGCGTGCAGGATTCTCTTACTCATAGGTAATATTGTTTAATCTTTGTTAACATACTAGGTATAAGATCAATGATTTCTGCCTGATAATACCTTGCACTTTAAAGTGTATTTAGTGTTTACTTACTATCTGGTTTTAATGTGGTGGAGTCATAATACATAAAAGAGAATATTCACCAGGCCCATCTTTTGGGTTACACCCATTAACACAAAAGTTGTAATGTTTTCCAAAATGCCTTCATTTAATTACCAGTTATGCTGAACTTTTCACAAGTTGAATCAATGGTGAGTCACGTAAACTAAAATCCACCAATAGGTAAAGTAAAATCCACCAATGTTACAATAGAACAAAAGAGAGGGGCAAAAGAAGTTTCAGCCTCTAGACAAAAGTAGAATTTTCAAAAGATACAAAGAAATAACCTTTTGTCAACTTCCATCCTATAGACAAGCTGTAAGAAAAATACTAAAGAGTCTAGTACCATGTAAACATTAATAGAAACTAATATTTCAGCAGGTGTGCCTGTTGCTTTTTAAATGGAACTCAGTAATCCTTTGATCATGTCTCTGAAAAGGTTTTCTTCCCCAGATATGTTGCAACTTTTCTTAAAGGTATAGTTTTCCTTTCTGGAAATGTCTTGATATCATTATTACTTTTTGTTTAAAAACATTCCCTAAAGTAATAATTTGGAAAAGAATATTGACCATTCTAAGAATACTTGTTTTGCTTTTAGAATTTCTATTTAGACAAATTTACTAAATTCTGTTATTAACCATGTCATTAACTGATATTAAGTTTTATTATAATCAGAATTTACTTTTCCTTACAGTCTAGTTAAAGGAGTGACTTTAACATATTTATATAGTATGTGTAGGATTAAAGATATACATGACACCAAAATAATAGGCAGGTAAACCGTCAACAATTAGATAAGTCATATTAAAAAACTATAAACTTAGTGATACAGCAATGTGTTTTGGAGGTATCACCATTGCAAGATGTTTTTAGCAGTTTCACTTTTTTCCAAGTTCTGTCAATACCCTATAGATGCAGGATAAACTTCTCTATCTCTGCTGCTAATACTCCAATTCAAATCTGCATCATATCCTTCCTCCAAGAGAGGCTTCCTGCCTCTCTCTAATCTTATCTTCTCCTAAATCTGTCATCTATATTGCCCCCAGAACAATCTACTTGTTCTACTTGTCCTGCTTGAAAGTTGAGTATTTCTTTATTATGCATGTAAGACCTCTGGCCTCTCATTGTTCAATCTTATCTTCTGCATCTCTCCATTTAAAAATTTATGCTCTAATAATACTGGATTTTTTTTATTGTTACATATACACATCTGTTATTTCATATTTTTTGGTGCCTTTTTTTTTTTTCCACTATGTTCCCTCCTACCCAGATTGTACTTCCCATGAATCTTTGCTTGGCTAATTCTTACTCATCTTTTAAGAACCCAATTCAGGCGTCATTTTCTCCTGAAGTCCTAGGTTGAACTAAAAAGTCTTTTTCTTGTGATCCCATAATGATCTCTGCAAATTTCTAGTTAGTATATTATATTGAAATCATTTATGTCTATATGGAAGATCTGCCTTACTTCTTTTTTATGTCATTAGTGCCTAATACTAAACTTAATGCATACATTTGTGTGTTCTCTGAAATAAACATATGATAGTTTATAACAGTAGGTGGAGTTTTTTTTTTTTTTAAAGATTTTATTTATTTATTTGACAGAGAGAGATTACAAGTAGGCAGAGAGGCAGGTAGAGAGAGAAGGAGGAGGAAGCAGGCTCCCCACTGAGCAGAGAGCCCGATGCGGGACTCGATCCCAGGACCCCGAGATCATGACCTGAGCCGAAGGCAGCGGCTTAACCCACTGAGCCACCCAGGCACCCAGTAGGTGGAGTTTTTTCCTTGTTTATATCTTTACTAATTTTTAGTTAATTGCCTTTGAGCAAGTCACTTGCCTCTTTAAAACAGTTTTTTCATCTTTAAAATGAAGATGACAATTGCTAATATTTATTAAACACCTGCTGTTATTTTTCTAAGTACCTTGCATGCACTTTTCTAAGTACTTTATGAAAGTGCTTAAGGTAGATATTATTATCATCTCTACTTCACAGATAAGAAAACTCAAACATTAGAAAAAAATTTAACCATTTTGCATAGTTAATAAGTGGGGAAGCTGGGTTTCCATCTTAAGCAGTCTGATTCCAGAATCCATTCTTTTAAAAATTATATAATGCTGCAATGATAAGAGCAAGGTTATTGGGAAGACGGAATGAGATGCTAGTGAGAACATTCTGTAAAGCACATAGTATTAGGAAATAATAATTACTACTACCACTTTTGGAGCCCTAGTATGTGTCCCACAGAGTGTAAAGGAATTTGCATATTTTATTAACATTATAATTAATTGTATTGAAATATTAATTATAATTAATGCTACTAAAAATTGATTGGATCTTAGGTACTATTGTAATCTCCCCTAAAGATGAGACAATTAAGGCGAAGAAAGATTGTATGACAGTAGGTGGTAGAGCCTGAATTCAAGGGCACTGGTCTGAATTTGTAGCCACCATGCTTAACCACCATGCTGTGCTGCCTCTCACATAGTAATGTAAACTCGGTTTCTGTGTGTTCCCTACCCATGAATTTTGTCACATAAATCTTCCCACTTATATTGTATGTATCTGAAACTATATGCTTTACCCAAAGTGAATTTATTCCATTTGGAACCAAAAGGAGGTGTCACAAAGCAAAGTGTGTGCTCATGCAAGTGAGGGCTTTCAGGATTGGCACCTATAAATAACCTGCTTGCTTCCTTAATATAGGCATGTGTTTAAAGATAGAATCCCACATATACTAACACGTAGGTTGTAATTGGTAGAGGAAATCAATGAAAAATTCAATTGTGATTTAGGAATGGAAGTATCCAGTTCATTATTATCTAATTTATTACTTCTTAAATAAAAAAATTCCAACATTATATCCTCTTCTGAAGAATTACAGCTCATGAAATAGTCAGAGACATTTTTAAAACCCCTAAATCGGAATCCACTGCTCAGTGGAAATAGAGAGATATGAGCTCCAAACACCCTGATTTTGGTGGGGTTAGGTGAGAAAACAGAGTGATTTCATTTTAGTGCTGGTTTTTAACATTTAATTTCCTTTTATAAAAGTAGTTTGACCTTTGTGGAACATGGGAAATATAAAGACTGGGAAAAAAAAAAAAAAAAGCCCAGGTTTCTTTCCCATCTCTCCAGAACCATCTTCTCCAAAGTATCCCCAGACCAGACCACCTGCTTTAGCATTACTCAGCTATATTCAGATGGAGACATACCAGAGGTAGAGGCTTCTGTCTCCTAACAGCAAAAATGCAAAGTGAATCTCCTGCTTGAGAGACCTGAAGGATAATGTTGTCCCTAGGAACCATATACTTGGCATAATATGGCATGTTTACCTAACAGCCTGCTATGTGCCTAATATGTGAAGTTCCCTTTCATGGCTGTTTGTTTCTGTTGGACTGTATGTGTTAAAAATAATATAAGGTCAAATTCCATAGAAAAGCATGGTTTTGATTGAATTTCCAGTCTCAAACTCTGGACCTAAGCCAGTAGAATCTGGGAATGTGGCAAGGATATAGTATGTCTTACATTGCAACACTCAAAAGTGACTACTTAGGTTGATTAACTAGTACTAAGGATAGGTTTGGAAAGATACTTCAACCAGACTAATTAGCAAGCAGTTAGATGTGACAGAAAAGTGAGTAAAATATATGCCACTTTTCTGGTAGGGGGTTCAAAGAATTCACTGATAGAAGATGGAAATAAGTAAGATGTATGCTGGAGCCATATAGAAAGAAAAGTTAGCTCCATTGCATGACTCATGCTGTTTAAAAATAGAACTGATAGCTCTTAAACACGATTTGAGTTAGACTAAGAGCTTGACCCCAAAATATATGTATTTAGCTATATAATTTTTGATGCAATTTATTATAGGTAATGTTGCCTTTAAGCTCATTTTAAGGTTCAAATTAAGATATGAAATCTTAAAAAAAAAACAACCCTATGATGTCCCCAAAACTATATTAGTCTAAATTTAAACCTGAATGGATCAGTTTCTTATTTTTTTCATTTCCTTTGCAAAATACCCAGTAAAACACGTGTATTTATGTTGACACTTTTTGGAATTAACAGTGGAATGAAACAGAATGAATGACTTGCTCAAGAATACCACCTTTAAAAACGTGGGTTGTGATTTTAGATGGTGGCTTCTCTTATATGGTTCAAACAATTAAAACTTTAACCATTACTTGGTCACCCTCATACTCAATTTTCTTCTCTTGGATTTTTGGTTCTCACTTACATTTCTACTCTGAAACACTTTCTTCAGTCATCTGCCTGGAATGCCTTTCTTGCCTTTTTAGCTTAATGAAATCCTATTCATCTTTCAAGGAATATTATCTCCTGCAGAAATTCTTCTCCGTTTCTTACCCTTCATTCTTCCCAAACAAAATTATTCCCCCTGCTCTATGGTTCTGGTACTACTTCTATTCCCATACTTGAAATATCATATTACAGTTAGTATGTATATGTCATTCTCCCAAACTTATTTGTAAGGCACTTGAGGGTAGAAACTATCTTATTTATCCTAGAACTTCTACTCTTCTTGAGCAAGAAGTTAACATGAAGTCTTACACACTGTCAACATTTAATGTTTTCTAAACCAAAGGATATTCAAAGCAGGAATTCTACTTTAAGTGTTGGGAAGGTAGATGGGGTACTCGGAAGCATTCTTCCAAACATTCTTTGTTATTGAACTAGGCTTCTTATTTGCCCATATTCTCCACAATGTAAATATGCATTTCCCTCTTAAATCTGCAAATCTGTTTACCAATTGTTCTCCTTATGAGATTGAAAATGTTACTTTGGATCTATTTATTTATGCATAAAGTATGTGTTGACCACCCACTGTGGCATTGCTGATATTTTCATCCACATTAACTTCTCATTTTTCTCAAATGCTGATAAGTAATAATGTCCACTACAACCATTGTTTGTGTAGCATTTCATAGCTTACAAAATACTTTCATGGCCATCGTTTCATTAAGTTTTCCAAAATGTATGAACTGGATGGTATGATCTCAATGTTTAAGACTTTTCTTAGATTTGCAGCTACCTTCATGAAAGAATGTTTTTGTTTAACCACATCTAATTATAACCTTTAAGAACTGTAAGGGACCTTAATGATCAAATCCTGATATTTCCTCTTACAGATTAAGTAAAATGATTATTGGTCCGGTGAAGTGACTTCTCTGTCACATATTCTTAATAAGTGGCATAACCTAAATTGTAATAGAATCTGTCTTCTGAGTCCTAGTTCAGTGTTCTAGCCACAAACCACATTACCTCTAGGTAAAAAATTTAAGTACATCACACTCATTTTTGAGAAATTCTACCTGTTCACTTTTGAGAAGTGTCATTTCTGACAGTCTTTGTAAATCTCGCTCTCATCAGAGTCTTCTTCCTGGATTTCTACTCTCTTCCTCCTGCTACTATTGGAAGTGGAACTTATACATACCTTCACCACCACATACAAAAAGTATTTCTACGCAATTTTATCTCTCTAGTAGATTTTATCTGCAGATTTTAAAATCTCCTAGCTTTTTGGCCTTTAGTTGTTTTCAATGTTCAGATAGTTGGGTAGTTTTAGAGCATTTATTCAAAGTTCTGCTGAGAGACTTGAGGAATGTGAGATCTCTGGGCACCATTGCCTCGTATTCCTCCATTGCTGAGAACTTAGAATTTTAAACTGGAATAATTCTTAGAGATACTTGGTCCAATTCCATTGCTTTCCGGATGAGGAAAATGACTGTGGTGAAAAGAAATGTCCTTAAAGTTATATAGCCTGAATTCGAGTCCAGGGTTCTAATCATGGCCTTTCTACTACTTGTAGTGCTTGTTGAATGTAAATAAGGTCACTGAACAAGGACAAGGGCATCGGCTGAGTACAGAGAAGGGAAAGCAAGGAGTTTGTGCTGACAAGGGCCCCAAATTTGATCATCCTAAACTGACTAAAAATGTAAACATTTTGAAGATTCTCTTACAATTCTGTAAAAATTGACCTTAATTTGCAGCTAAACCTGGAGAAGTCTTCTGAGGGGCCTACTAAACCTTATCTTCCTATTCCAATTAATCAAATTTTTAGAAGTATAACCATTTTTTAAAAAATATTTTGTATATTTATTTGAGAGAGAGAGAGAAAAAGCAAGAGACAGAGCTCAGAGTTCAGAGGAAGAGACAGAGGCAGAGGGAGAAGCAGACTCCTGGTTGAGCAGGGAGTCTGACCTGGGGCTCAATTCCAGAACCCCAGGACCTCATGACCTGAGCTGAAGGCAGACACTTAACCAACTGAACCCCCCCCCCCACTCGGCGCCCCTCATTTTTTTTTTTTCCTTAAGAAAATGATCTTCATGGGTGTCTCAGTTGGTTAAGTATCTGCCTTCGGCTCAGGTCATGATCCCGAGGTCCTGGGATCAAGCCCTCAGTCAGGCTCCCTGCTCAGCTGGGAGTCTGCTTCTCCTTCACTGTCTTCCCCTACTCAATGAGCACTGTTTTTCTCTCTCTCAAATAAATAAATAAAATCTTAAAAGAAAGAACGTTATTTTCATGTGACAATTTCCTAGAATTTTATGCCATTTTATCTTTAAATATAAGCTCCATTATCCTTTTCATGGCCCATTTTAGGGGAATACTGATAGTGGCATGACTGAAACTGGCTGAGCTTAAACATAGCATGCGAACCCTTTATAATTTATTAACAAGATTTGAGCATAGAGGCTGATTTTTTGTAAGATTGGGTTCTGTGAGACAGAGTCTTTTGCATTGATTTAGGATACCCAAATTCAGACTGAAACTTTCCAGACTTGAGAGTGTTCACATTTTTGTAGCTTAATTGTAAATCATCTTTCATTTAGAAGATTTAAAGACAGGCTAAAGACCTAAATCTTTTCAGTCACCTTCCTAACTAGGAAAAAGCCTCTAGATGAGCCTTATTATGGTTGTTTTTTTTTTTCCCCCTAATGGATTAGAACAAACAGTTTGATACTATTCAAATAGAACAAATACCATCACACGAAAAACAACTTTTTCCTCCAAGAGTTAAAAGTAAAATTAGGTGTCATTATAGAGCATTTGGAAGATGTTTGAAAGGAGTCTAGCCCAAGCAGGCCAAACCGCTCCACTGGAATGGGCAGCAAATCAAAACCAGAGTGGTAGGCTTGTTGTTCCCCTATTTGTTTTGCTTCATTCTGCTTGATTATTTTGGCAAAGCTAAGCTGAAACGGCAATGCTCTGAAGTTCTGTAAATTTAAGCTTTTAATTAGGTAAAAGACTCTTTTGCAGCTCTTGTTGAGTGCTCATTTTGTGCTTGGAATGCTTTATTCCATACTTTGGTATGTTTTGAAAAGAGTTGTGGTACTCTGCTGACTCCCTTCAGTAGCCATGAAAACCCTCCATGGATTCTTTCCAGTTTTATCTGCTGAGGTGTTGTTCTGTAGGTGCCTGGTGCATTTGAATATCTCTGGAATTTTCTGTCCATTTGTGATGTTAAAAGAAAGGTGACTTCTGCTTGAAGATTTCCTGCTTACAATTATTTTTAAATTTAAGAAAAATGTGCCTGTAAATGATAGGTTTTTCTCAGAAGAGAGTATTTTCTACTTTTACTTTTTCACAATATTTTCTCAAATGTTTAACTGATTTGCACATGTTTTTATATCTGTGGTTTTAAGTAAAAAAATGGAACACAGGAGAAAAAGCATTGTCAAATGATGGTATAACACCATGGCTATGTGGTTTTCTTTTAAGAAAAAATTTTGTGGTCTTTAAATTGATATTTTTCATTTAGATAAAAAAAGTCTTTAAATAATAACTCATATGCAAGGGTATTAGAGTCTGTCTTATAAAGAATAATTTAAACAATCTAAAGCTCATAAGGGAAATCTTGATCAAAATCAAATAGGTTAAGTATGTGTGTAGAAACATCAGTCACTGTTAGTGTTTTTTGGTACAGGGAAAATCTCTAAATTGGCTTCCTTCTGAAATAGGAAATATATTGCTTACGAATTAATAGCTACAATTGGAGGAGAGTCTGTTTATTTTCAATTAAAATCCAGTCTTCTTCTTATCTAAAATATAATACGTATCTCCATTATAGAAAAAACAGCCACCCTTATGAAAACGAATCCTAAAAGTATGTGTGTCAATATTCAAATGTCAACAATGTCTACAGAAAAAAATTGCTATCCACCGACAATCTTGCCACACTTACTCTTCTTGTGAAACAGGTGTCTGAACTGATTTGGGAGCTCTGGTTTTATTTTTGTCAGTGTTTAATTTCCTACCATGCAGACGCACTTTGTGTTAAGGGATTTATGTGATTAAGTGGCAAAATAACAAACAAGGTTGTCTGGTGCTCATCTTCCCTCTTTAGTCGACTAATCACCTTTGGATTCTGGGCTCTGTCAGTGAGTGTGTCCCTTACACAAGTAAGCCGCATTTATCAGGCTAAACAGTTGATCTGCACATGACCACCTTAGCTGGAGGTGAAGTCCAGGATAAAACTTAGTTTCAATTTAGGAAGACATTTTATTGTCCTGGGTTTGGAGATGGTTTCCTTGATTAGAGTTAAGGATCTTTCCCCCTGGCTATGTTGACAGTGCAGTCCTGCCCATGCACTTCAGCTTAAGTATGTAAGTCAATATTCACTGTGGCCAAGATTTTAAAGCATCGAGGGAGGTAAACTAGTCAAGACCATATCTTCTCATAGCAGTGAGGTGACTTAGAATTCAGAATCATTTTCTTAGAAGCAAAAAGTTCACAGAGAAGGCTTGAGGCTTAGACAAAACCATTCTGACACCAGTACTATAGTTTGCGTATGTCTCACTCGCCCTTGACTTGACACACAACTTGAGGGATTTGAGGTGATTAATAGCTTGCTCTTTCTCTCTCTCTCTCCAAGGTGATGATTACCGCCCTGCAGGTACTATCATCCTAGTGTATTAGTGGTAATAATGACTGGGATTTATGTAATACCGTCTTAAGGAAGATTGCAAAGTATTTGATGCTTATTATCTCCTGCCATTGTGTTACCAGCCAGAATTGTTATTTAGAGCATTCTGGTGCGGAAACTGAAGCCTCGTATTTAGAGGATTTGTCCCTGGGACCCACTCACAGGGCAGTGGCATAAACAAGGTTTAGTTCCTTGATTTCCTGATAGTTAACCCACTATTCCTTCATCCAGATTACTACTCCTTCTTCATTTTTCAAATAGTGTGGGAACCATTAGCTTTCCCATTCCACCCCAAGCATAGAAAACAACAAAAATGTCCTGGCAATGTGAAAATACATTTATGCACTAGCTTGAATTTGCATTACAGCATATGGTCCTCTGCATATGGTTTGAGATGTCTTTTAACAAAAAAGTTCGTGAGAGGATGACCTAACTCTGAGTCATCAAAGGTGAGGCATGGGAACTGTTGCATTTTGTTTGCACAGACTGCTCAAATGTACATGGGGCATGTGGTGAGTGTGATTCAGTGGTGGTGGAGGTGGTGTGAGACTCCTTTGTATTAGGGTCTTCAGTTTCTCTTGTTTTGAACTTACACAGGATTCTTTCCCTTATCAGGCCTATACCAAACCAAATATTCACATGTGACTGTAGGAGTTAACTAAACTCTTTTGTAATTCTATTGAATTCCCTGTACAAAATGGATTATGCCTTTGGTGTTTTATGTGTACAACCAAACCCTCTAAAACCCAATTCCTTTGGTCAGTACCAACCCAAACTTATGGTAAAATCACAACATGAGGAAGAGAAAAATTTGGTGTGATTCACATTTGGCTTGAAAAATATATTGTTGATAAAGGACCCCACCTGGTCATATTTTAAAACACAGATAACTCTTACTTTGAAGTAATTATTTAAAGTGTTCTTTTTAAAAAGAAGGGGAAGGAAGAGAAGAAAAAGAGATATATTGAGCCTTAATTTTGTGTCAATCTCTGTCATATATGTTTTCACAAATTCTATCTCAAACCTCATAAAACCTGCAAGATAATTATCTTCTCCCATTTTAAGAGAAGAAAAAATTGAGAGGTTGAATGATTTGAACAAGTTACTTAGTAATACACTACTAAATGACAGAGCCCAAATTTAAGCTCTGGTGTATCTGATGGTTATCCAAAATATATCTGGAGAGGCCCTTGGGTTATTTTAAATGTTATCAACGAATATCATGGAAATAATGGAACTAAGTCTCTCTGAAAGGGAAAACTTACTATATAGAGAGAGCCATATCCATGCAGATATTAAATATAAACAGAAAATAAATATTTTCCAACCTGATAGCTTGTGGCATTGAGAAAATCTTCTCACAAAACCCCATCTTAAAAAATAATTGCACCATTTTAAAATCTTCTGAGATAATTGTGAGGAAATCTAAAGGGAAATGTGTATTGTAGGCTCAATGGCTTGGCAGAATCAAGTATCTTTTGGATTCAGACTTTGTAGGGGAGTAAACCACAGGAGAATCTTCAGTGCTTTTAGTCAACATTTCAGCACCTGGGTAGATTAAAAGAAAAACTACCTGAAAAGAGCAATATTTTTATTGACTATTTTGCATTTCTAGGCACTAATCATTTTATTTGGACCTCTTCTCTTTAGAGGTAGGGGATGGATGTCAGAAACACTCTCTCCCTTTTCTAAATTAGATAAGTCACCATTAGATTATAGATTACTTTCAACTCTTAGCATCAATGGATTTAAACTGTGTAAACATTATATTTGTTTGTAATCGTGCCTCAGAAAAGCCTCAGAAAAACTCCAGTAATCTAACCCAATACTGACTCATAGGCCAGAAGACAGCACTAGGATAGGGGACATCTGAAGGTGAAGTAACTCCAGGAGGTGAGACCTAGATTTAAGCTTATAAGCATTCCTGCATAAACTTTAGTGACTATCTGCATGCTTCTGAAGATTTCTGAACTTTGGGCAGGCTGTAGATTGCACATGCCTGGTTGATGTTTTTCTGAATGTTTCATCCTAACATTGAAGCCATTCATATTCTCAACAGTAGAGGTCCTCAGTACCACAGTTCTTCAACTAAGATGCTGAAAATTTTTCCCACCCTTGAAATATTTGACTTTATGATTGCTTGTGGAACTTAAATCATTTTATATGTACAATTGTCTATTTTTGTGTCATTAATACACAAAACATTTTATTCCTAATTGTCTTAGATTGGCTTATATTTTCACTTTTATAACAGCTGAAATAATTTGTCAAACATTATTCAGATGGGTGGAGGAATGGGTAAAATAGGTGATGGGCATTAAAGAGTATACTTATTAGGATTCCTGGGTGGCTTAGTTAGTTAAGCATCTGCCTTTGGCTCAGGTTATGATCTCAGGGTCCTAGGATCGAACTCCACATCAGGCTCCCTGTTCAGCAGGGAGTCTGCTTCTCCCTCTCTTCCCTGGTCCTGCTCTCTCTCTCTCTCTCATTCTTTCTCTCAAATAACATAAAATAAAATCTTTTAAAAAAATAAAGAGTACACGAATCATGATGAGCACTGATTGATGTATAGAATTGATGAATCACTATATTGTACACCTGGAACTAATATAATCCTGTTCATTAACTATACTGGAATTAAAATTTAAAACTTTAAAAAATGAGTCATTCAACAGTGGGATATTTGAAAAAATATGTAAACTATTTTCTTGAAATTCTGAAATAAAAAGACTGAGAAGCTGTTTAGAGGATTTTAAAAGTTTTTGAGATGAAGGACAACAACGATTTGTTAGGAAGACTAAAGGGTCAGTTCTGGTTTTCTAAAAACTGCCAATTTATTTACTTGTCTATTGTCTTTAGAACTATGGGTCTATAAGCTTTGGGAGGGGTAATTTTTTGGCCCTGTCTCAGGAATTTGTATTTTTATCTATTTTTATTAGGATCTTCTGCTATAAATACAATCACTAAGAACATTCCTATTTACCCCTCTTTTTAATCAAAATCTGACATTATGCTTAACCCCTCCCCATTCATTACTTTTCATAGCTAAGCAATCACTAAATGTTCTCAATTCCACCTTCTATATATTGCTTGTGCCATTTCCCAACTCTTTAGCCCCCACAGTCCTCTGTCAGGCCCTAACTTGGCTATTACAACCATCTTCTAATTAATCTAGTTCCAGTCTCTCCTCTTTCTAAACCATTCCTTGCATATTTATGAAACCATCTTTCTGAAATGCCATTTTCCTCCTGAATACTTTCAGTGGTTTATCACCACTCCTCAATAAAGGCCAAATTTTCTTAGCGTCACCTGCAAATTCTTTTATTATTTCGTCCCTAACTACCTCTTCAGCTTTATTACTTCCTTCTCTCTTCACCACAGCCCCAAACGCATGCGCCAGTCATCCCCGGAACTATTTAGAGCTCTTCAAATGCATCACAGTGTTTCAAATTTTCTGCCTTTACATGCTGTCATTTGCTCAAGTATTACCATTTTTTTTTTACTCCCTTTTTTTTTTTTTTAAGATTTAATTTACTTATTCTTTTACTCCTTGTTTGCGTGACAAATACCTAACTCTACCTTTAAGATCCAGGCCAAGTGTATTCCACTTTGTAAAACCTTGCCCGAACCTCAGGCAGGGTTAGCCACTACCTTCTTGTGCCAGTACTCTACTGTATATATTCTTCCATTAACACTCTCCACATAGTGTGTTAGTTACTTCTGCTAGACCAGTAGTTCTGGTGGGGAGGGTAAGGAGGGTGCCATGTAGCAATGTCTGGAGACATTTTTTATGGTCACGCAGGGGAGGGGGAACGCTACTGGCATCTAGTAATTAGAAGCCGGAGATGCTGCTACACATTATATAATGCCCAGGACAGCCTCCCACAACAAAGAGTTACCCAGTCAAAAAGTCAGTAATACTGAGGTTGAGAAACTCTCCCAGACTGCTGTAAACTTGTATCTTTTTTCTTTTTTTTCAACTCTGGATCCTTATAACGTAGAACAATGTCGGGCAAAAAATAAGCACTAAATAAATACCGGTTCAATGAGTGCAAAATTTCATAGGATTCTCTGAAAGGAATCCATCCAAAGATAGAAAAACAAGATTCTTTGAGAAAATAGCCAAATATAGCCAAATCCAATCCCATTCAAAGATATAATTTGAAATTCACTTTAAAATTCCCTTAGTAATGCATAGTGAGGTTGGATTTAAAATCATGAATCTGGTTATGTGCCTACTTCTCCTCCCAAAAAGTCACAAAATGTAAGAAAATATACATTAAAAATAAGAAACAGTTCATCATTAGTTCATTTTGAAGAATCTCTGAGAGAACACAGAGGGTAAAAGCAAGGAAATAAAGAAATAAGAGGAAAAAGTTTCCTAGTTTCTGAAAGTCTTCATATTGAAAGGGCCTAATCAAAATTCCAAGGATAGAGAGATTAAAAAAAAAATCTACAAAGGAATAGATATCAATTTGGCATTAAATGCTTTATTACTAAGGCTGAATGCCAAAAGATAATAAAACAGTATCTTGATATATTAAGGGAAAATTATTTTAAAGCTAAAAGTCTTATTCCCAGTGAAGTTAACATTTAAATGGTTGGGGTGTGGGTGGCAAAATGAAGACATTTTCAGGTATGTTAAGACTTGGAAGCTTATCTTCCACAAACCTCTTTAGAGAATTATTAAATGATGTAACTCAAACCCTCCTCCCTGAAAGGAATTTATAGAAATAAAAATGATCAACAAAGCAACAAAACCTACAGTATTTCTAATAGTGTTCATAAATAATGAAAAATTATTAACAACAACCTAGAACTAAAATACCAGATCATTTCAGCATGAGCAACAGGAGGGACAAGAGGAAAGGACGGGGGAGTGAATGAATGCTTACTAAGACTCTGGCGTTGTTGGGGTAAGAGCTGTGTTGATAAGTAGACTAACTGATAGAAAAAAAAATGATGGAAAATTTAAAAAACCAATCTAAAAAAAGTAAGAGTAACCATAAGAAAAACATATAGATTCCAAGACAGAAAAGGGAAAAAGAGAACGAAATCAATCCAACAAAAGGCAATACAGAAGAAAAAAGAAACAAAAAGAAATCACAGTAAATAGACAGTATAAAATAAGGTAACAGGGTTGTCTAAATAAACCAGTAATCACAATTAATGTCAATAGATTAAATTCTCCCATTAAAAGATAGAAAATCCAATTGAACTTTGCAAAAATCCTGCCATATGCTATTTACAAGTAACATATATATTATAAAATGATAAGTTTAAAATTAAAAAATGGAGAAATATATCCCATATAAATGCTAACAGAAAGTGGATGTAGTAATTTTAATTTCAGACAAAATATTACTTTCAGTTTAAAAAGTGAAAAACAGGGGCACCTGGGTGGCTTAGTTATAAAAGCATCTGACTCCTGGTTTTGGCTTAAGTCATGAACCCTGTGTTAGGCTCTAGGCATGGCCCAGTCTACTTGGGATTCTTTGCCTCTCCCTCTCCCTCTCCCTCCCTGTCTTCCCCTCCTCCCTTTCCCCCACACCAGGTACACACCCTCTCTCTCTCTCAAATAAATAAATAAATAAAATCATTTTAAAAAGTGAAAAATACAAAATAAAAAGTGAAAAACAACAAAAGGGACAGAGAAGAATTTTTAAAATATTTATAAAAAGTACAGGGGCGCCTGGGTGGCTCAGTAGGTTAAGCCTCTGCCTTCAGCTAGGGTCATGATCCCAGGGTCCTGGGATCGAGCCCCGCATTGGGCTCTCTGCTCTGCAGGGAGCCTGCTTCCTCCTCTCTCTCTGCCTGCTTCTCTGCCTACTTGTGATCTCTGTCTGTCAAATAAATAAATAAAATCTTAAAAAAAAAGAAAAGGAACAATCCACCAAGAAGACATAAGAATTTTAAACTTTTATCAACTAAACACATAGTTTTGAAATATATAATATTAAATAAAAATTGATAGAAATACAAGGAGAAATTGAAATCCAGAATTAGAGTGGAAAATTCTAATAGCCCACTCTCAGAAATCAGATAATCAAGTATCCCCCACTCCCCCCATACAGAGTTAAGAAATAGAGGATTTAAATTACAGAATTAAGCAAGCCTGTTCTAAATGACACATATAGAACATTATATCCAGCAAAGACATAGTGCAGCTATGGGTGATTCTTAGAATTTAGCCATTTTTTAAACTACAAAGGAAATTTTAACAAATACCAGAATAGCAAAAATCTTATATTCTATAACTTTCTGGTCAAAATGCAATAAAAATAATGATAAAGAATTAATACTTAAAGGATTCCTCCCACCCAAATTTCTCTGCATGGAAAAAATTAAACATCCTTAGTACTATTATATCAATCACAGACTATTTAGAAATGGAAATCAGTAAACACATAACATTATCAAAATCTAAAGGATTCTGACAAAGTGACATTTGAAGGAAATTTCAAAGCTTTTACTGCATTTATTAGAAAATATAAACATTGGGACACCTGGATGACTTAGTCAGTTAAGCGTCCAGATTCTTGATTTTGGTTCAGGTCATGGTCTCAGGGTCTTGAGATCAAGCCTTGCATTTGGCTCCAAACTGAGCTTGGAGACTGCTTAAGATTCTCTCCCTCCTAGAGTCCTGGGTTTAAGCCCCGCTTCTCCCTCTTCTGCTCCCCCTGCTTGTGTGTTCTCTCTCTCTCTGTCAAATAAATAAATAAAATCTTAGAAGAAAAAAGATTCTCTCTCCCTTGTCCTTTGCCTCCCCCCAACCACTTGTGTCCTTTCTCTCTCTCTTAAAAAAAAAAAAAGATTAAAGATGAATTAATTAAGCATTCAACTATGAGAACTAGGGAAAAAAAACCAATAAGATAAACCCTAAATGGAGGAAATAAGTAATCAAGATGAAAGCAGAAATTAAAAGCAAGATAAAACTAGTAGACCCAATTAATAAAACCAAAAATTAGAGGTTTTTTTTTTTAAGACTAATAAAATACACACAAAACTTCAGCAAATCTAATTACCAATAAAAGAAAGCACCGATGAAGATATTGGAAAAGTTGTACTTACGTACTAAAAATTTGAAAATCTAAATTCAGTGGGGGGGATCCTGGGTGGCTCAGTCAGTGAGGCATCTGCCTTCGGCTCAGGTCATGATGCTAGGGTTTTAGGATGGAGCCTCGCATTGGGCTCCCTGCTCAGCAGAGCACCTGCTTCTCCCTTTTCCTCTGACCCTGCCCCCCACACTTCTGCTTTCTCTCTCTCTCTCTCAATCAAAATTCAATGGAAAATTTCTAGAAAAGTGTAACTTAGTAAAATCTATTCCACAAGGTAAACAGTTTAATGTACTAAAAATAAGAGAAATTTTAAAAGTGGGAAGAAGTTGGGGTATCTGGGTGGCCCAGTCGCTTAAGTCCCTGACTTTGGCTCAGGTCATGATCTCAGGGTCCTTTATCGAGCCCCACACTGGGCTGTGTGCTTACAGCCAGGAGTAAGCTTGTCCCTCTGCCCCTCGCCCCTGCTCATGCTCTCTCCCTCTCAAATAAATAGATAAATCTTAAAAAAAAAAAAAAAAAAGTGGAAGAGGTCTTCCTCTGAGAAAACATCAAGCCTAGTTTTTGTTTTTAACAGATGAATTCTATCAAGCTTAAGGTATAACTGTTTCTTTTGTTAGCTAAAATACTCCAGAACATAAAGAATGAACTAAAGCTTTCTAATTCAACCTCCAAGCTTGAAACCAAATCTAGACCAGGGCAGCATGCATTTAGATAAATAGACCAATGTCATTTGTAAAAAATTCAAAGATTTAAATAATAAAATGCACAAATCAAGTCCAGTGATGTATTAAAAGATAAATGCATTATGTCTAATTAGGATTTATCTCAAGAATGCAGAGATGATTTAATAGTCTATAAATTATCAGATTAACAGAGGAAAAATCAGTAATGTCAACAGTCTCCAGTTCAAAAAAGAACATTTAATGTAACTCAGCTCTATTCTTCATTAAACACACCAAAAAAGCAACAATTTTTAGTAAGCTAGAAATAGAAGTAAATTTCCTTAACTTGACAAAGTTTATCTGTCCAAAATCTATAGCAAACATGTAAACATTCCCTTCAAAATCTGGAACAAGATAGGATGCCTACTATAACTACTTCTTAGTGATACTGAAAGCCAATGCAATATGAAAAGGGAAAGAAATGAGAATTATAAATATTAGAAACAAAGACAACAGTGTCATTGTTTGCAGACCACATGACAGTCTGCTTAGAAAAATCAACAGCTCTAAAAACTATTAAGAAAATTTAGCAAAGTAGCTAATTAAAGATCAATATAGAAAAATCAATGGATTTTTTAATATCCCAGCAATTATGTGAAATAGATAAATTCCTAGGAATAAACCTAACAAGAAATCTGAAGGACCTATATTAACTACTAAACTTCAATAAACGCCATAAAAGGAGATTCAGTGGAGATAAATACCATGTTCTTGCATTGGCAGACCCAACATTGTAAAGATGTCAGTTCTTCTCAAATTGCCCATAAGTTTAATGCAATCCTAATCAAAATCCTAGTAAGTTTTTTTCATGGAACTTGACAAGCTGATTCTCAATTAGGTACTGAAGAGAAGCTGAATGAGACTGTAGAGAACTACTTGATACTGAATGAAAGGGGGATTGCCCTTCCAGATACACTATAAACTTATGATAATTAACACATTGTGACAGTGGTACAAGAATAAGCAATTGGGTTAATGCAACAAATGTAGTGCTCAGAAGCAGATACATTCACATGAATAAACTTAATTTATGCAAACAATGGTATTTTAAATGAGTGAGAAAATACTGTTGGGGTAATTAATTGTCAATTTAGAAAAATAAAACAAAATCATATCATGATCTCACATCAAAATCATAATTCTAAATAGATTACAAAGCCAAATATAAAAAATAAGTATCAGGAAAAATATAAAAGAATATTTTAAATTTGGTCTATAGAAGTCTTTCCGAAGCATTATGAAAAATCTAGAATCCATAAAATAGATTGGCAGTCAGTAAATAATTTATACAACTGAAAACACATAAAGTTTTTTTAAAATGACATGTGTCTAAACTTTTATAAAAACTTATGTACTGTAGGGGCACCTGGGTGGCTCAGCTGGTTAAGCATCTGCCTTTTAGCTCAGGTCATGATCTCAGGGTCCTGGGATCAAAACCTATGTTGGGTTCTGCCCCTGGGCTCTGCACTCAGCAGGGAGTCTGCTTGAGAGTCTCTTTCATGCTCTGTCCCTCTACCCCTCCTCCCTTGCTTGTGCACCTTATCTCTGTTTCGCAAATGAATAGATAAAATCTTAAAAAAAAAAATAAATATATTAAAAAACTCTTTTGAACTGTATACTCACCATATGTAAATTATACCTCGATTTTTAAATTTTTTATTTAAAAAATTTAGATTTATGTTTTTAAAGATTTTATTTATTTGACAGATAGCACAAGCAGGGAGAGCAGCAGAGGGAGAGGAAGAAGTAGGTTCCCTGGTAAGCAGGGAGCTAGATGCAGGACTCGACCCCAGGACCCTGAGATCATGACCTGAGCTAAAGTCAGACATTTAACCCACTGAGCCACCCAGGTGCCTCTTCCTCAGATTTGTTTTTTTAACCTTCCTCAGTTTTCTTTAAAAAGGAAAGGGAAAACTGTCAGGGAGGAAAATAATCATGACATCAGTAGTAAATAAATATTACAAATTATTATAAATAAATAAACATTCAAAATATAAAGAATACTACAAAGCAATGAAAGGAATTATAAACCAAGAGTGAAAAGGGCAATTGACAGAAGTAAAAAGGACCTAGTAACATCTGGCAAGATGTTCAAATGCACTAGTAATCAGGAAAAGGCCAGCATAAGCAACAGTGGATGCCACTTTTGCTCATCTGACTACCCAAAACAAAAAGATAGGTGATATCCACAGTTAATGAATGAAACCAATAGCCACTCATGTGAATCACTGAGAATTCCAGAGCTTGAGAGGTGACTTTAAGTTCTCAACAACTATTCTCATCAATGTATCACTTGCTTTTTGCTTTTTATCCTAGATAAATATTTGCACTATATATATATATGCTGAAATAGGTATGAGCATTTACTGAAGCATTGTTTACAATAGAAAAAAGAGAAATAGCATAAATATTAACGGAGCTGACTGAGTATACTATGGCTCTATAGATGCGTGAAATGCAATGCTATTTATAAGCAAAATAAAAATATGCACATATGTAAGATATAAATATGTAGAAAAATGGTCACGAAGGATATAGGAAACCAGCAATAGTAGTTACAACCTAGAAAGGAAATAGAATTGGGGATAGGGATGGGAAGGAAGAATAATTTTCAGTATTATGCTAATACTTACATTTTTTTTAATTTCATGAGAATATATTTCTTGTATAGACAATTTAAAATTTACATCAATGAGATGACATTCTTATAACAAAAGCAATACATGTTTATGGTAGAAAACTTAAAAATTCAGAGAAGGAAAATAGGAGAATAAAATAGCCTGTAACCCAGGAATAACCACTATTAACATTTTGATGCATAACCTGGAAATTTTTTTATTCACATATATACATATTTCCTCAGACTACATTCCTAAATTGCTGGAGGTGTAGATGCTGGATCAGATATAATACACATTTTGTAGGCCTTTGAAATGTATTTCCCCAAGTCTTTCAGAAACTACTATTTAATGCCCCCCAGCAGTACACGAGAGTAACAGGGTCCAGGGCCCTAACCAACACTGGATATTGTAATTTTTTAAAATATAAATTTGATAAGTAAAGTCTGACGTTTTGTGTTTACTCCTTGATTACGAATAAAGTTTAGTATTAGTGATATTAACCCTTTGATAGTATGTTGCAATATACATAAACTTTTCAGCTCCCAAGCCATAAACAGAGATTACATTTGATTGCCTTTAGAGCTCTCAGTAATATTTGTTGTTTAAACATGCTATTAAGCATGTATTATGTAGTGTGTGTGTGTGTGTGTGTGTGTGTGAGAGAGAGAGAGAGATACATGACTCTACATAGAAAAATAACACCACGTCTTGGCTTGTGATTGACCACATGGTCCCTCATAGAAAAATTAATTTATTTCAATGTTTTTAAAAATCAAAATGTTTTCTGGAAAACTACATTCTTTGGGAAAGCTTTCTTCATGAGAGATTAAAATCTGTCAGACTTTTACATGGATTAAGTTTTAAATTAGCATAGAAGAATAACAAAATGAATCAATTTGATCAAAGAAAAAGTGTCACTAATTATTTAAACAAGACACTTACAACAGGGATTTAAAGGCAAAGAAGCGGATTTCCCTTGCATGTGGATCAAATCAGAAGTATCCCATAATTGACTCTTTACAAGACCCTGCTTCAGTATAATGGACTAGATATTAAAGCTCTAAGTATTTAAAGCTAGTTTCCGTCTTTCTCTAAATGGAGGCCTGCCACTAAGAGCTATTTTACAAGTCTGACACATTAGCTGCATCACGGGGAAATACACTGGCTCTGCTTCTAGGGTCCGGAATTTCAAGTGCTTTCAATAGTTAAATGGTGTGAAATGGGTAACATTGAAACTGTGAG